>NC_134775.1:3773183-5051214 GCF_050436995.1 Anticarsia gemmatalis
GTATAAAAACACCAACATTGCATCAACATCAATGCGTGTGATTTTACACCTGGGACTTCCAAGAATCATCATTTGACAATAGAACAGGTGTTTCCTTAGTTGTCTTTTACCTGAGATCATGATTTACACACATTTCAGATGAAATAATAAAAAATGGTGGTTCGGCGGAATCCGGAATCGTGGGAATACGGCGACAACGAACCAAGTTCCAAAACATTCAGAACCAGGATAACATGAGTGATGAGGAAGTGCTAGTAAGCTCCTGAATCTCTATTGGGAGGCTCTATGTATTGTGCTTGCACAAAATATTGCAAGTCACACATGCATGAAAGAACTGTGCCGACAGGGATGCTCATTTTTTAAGTGTGTGCGTATGTTGCCATAGTTACCGTTTGGTCTACTATTTTTTTTTCTTTTCAGTATTAGGTATTTAAAATGATATTTTTTTCCCCCGATAAAAAAAAGGGAATTAAAATGAGGAAGTTTTATATTGGATAGCAGCGCAATACACACGAAGCGCGATTGTGCATAAAACCAAGTGGATAGATACCAGCATTAACAGATTGGTATAAAACAATAATATGATTGTTAAAATGAAGGTAAAAAATAACATATTAGGATGTTCTACTACATAAAAAATATTTTTAACATGAACAATCTTATATATAAATTTTCCATGTCACAATGTTAGTTACCGTACCTACTCCTTCGATTCCCATTAAATTTAGTAAGCATATTGAGCAGGTCTGAGAATCGGCCAACATCTATTTTTCATACTCCATATTTATTTTTTAATTTATATGGCAAAACAACGTTTGCTGGGTCAGCTAGTACATTTTATAAAATGCTCCTCTAAAAAAAATGTTTCCGACTTAACGCAAAAGAATCTTCAAACCGTGGGATACGATGATTACGTCACGTGTATCGATACCACAAATACTAGGGCGTAAAAAGACACCAAGGGTTGGTACCATTCGAAGCTCTCCCTCTCTCTTTGAGGGGTGTGTTGTGTGTTCTAAACAAAATTACAGTAGAAGTGCAACGTAATGATTTATTTATGTGTGCGAAATTGCATACACAAAAGATCAATGTGTGTTTAGGTACGATTCAGACCAACCGGCTCGCGTCGGGCCGGGCCGGGCGGCATTTTTCAATGCGGTAAAGAACATTGAATTGTATCAACAGTAAATACAGTTCATATTTGCAAGCAACCTACGCATAGCTATCTCCGTCGGCATCCCGCGACGCGTCGCAACCTGTCGCGACCTGTCGCAGAATGCATTCGGCTGTCGCGACGGCCGACCGGCCCCGACCGGCTCCGAACGGCGCCGTCGGCATCCAATCGGCTGCCATCGGGTCCGTTCGGAGCCGGTCAGCTGTGCGTCGTGAAATACGAACGGAGATTACGGTGCAGCAACTAGCGAATCATTGAAGTTGTGTTCTTCAAGCGACAGTTAACATATTAAAATCAAAAATGGATACGGAAGAAAAACTAATTTCTTTAGTCCAGACATATGATTGGATTCCAGCGGACGCTGTCGGCTACCGCGGCACGCGTGCGGCTACCGCGGCAGCCGTACGCATACCGCAGTAGCGGTACAGCTCCGGCGGACGCGTTCGGCTGCCGCGGCACACGTTCGGCTGCCGCGGCACGCGTACGGCTCCGTTCCGATGCGGGCCGACGCGAGCCCGTTGGTCTGAATCGTACCTTACTCATCTACGTAGGGAGTCCCGAATCTTTGTACGTATGGGTAACGCAGGGATGAATACCAGCGTCCGGTGAACTAGCTCTTAATACTTTCTGCTATCCTAGTGATTTTGGTTGCAGAAAACGTGACTCACTCGCCGGTTTACCACGATTGGTTTTTGCGGACTGGTTTTGTTGATTGTTTTTAGTTTTTGCATGAATAATAATCACGCCTTCTTCCTGTAGGGGTAGTCCGAGGCCAGTTTTTCTAAATTTTATCTCATGATTATATTCAAACTAATACTTTGGTAAATATTGCATAGGATAAAAAGAGTAAAAATATTTTTTTGTGCACATAGTTGGCAGTTAGGCAGTCCAGAAAAAAAAATCTAGAGAATTTTAGCAGTAAGCTCAGCTTTATGGAAAGCTAAAAGCTGGTTAAATTGTAATCATGACTTAATGTCCTGTCTGGCTACAAAATATTTACTAACTATGCCACAAAAAGGGTGAATGCATTGTCTTGTATACAAATCCAATATCTAGGTAAAATATAGCCAGGTATGGTTCTACACACACTACCAACAATTGAACAATGAATCATCACACAAAGGAATGGTCCCACCCCGAGGCACGTGCAGTCAGTGCACGCTACGTATGCAAAACAAAATGTTTGATTGAACTCTTGGTAACTTCTGGTGCCTTAGTACTTTATGTTCTGAAAAAACGTGACTTTCTTACTGGTTTCCCACGGTAACAAAGCAAAGTGTATTTTTTTTTGCAATTTCTGGTGAAAATGATTATCAGTGCAGATTTAAAATAAGGTAATTATGCAATGATTACCTTATAATAACAACTTTTCCTATCAGAAAAGTTTCCAGACTTTATTCAATCAATTTTGCTCAAAACTAAACATATATTTGCTTTTACCCAATGATATACTGTTCAATGTTCAGTCAGATTCAGTTAATTTTCCGATTATTCAATACTAGCTGACCCGTGCGGCTCCGCTCGCGTGAATTTCGTACTGTTGCTTATTCGTTTGAGCACGCGAATTGCGAAGCACTCGATACAACTACACATAAAAATGCTAACAACTCTTTTGTCATCTAATGGTTATTAACGAAAGGGACCAAAAGGGCACACAATGTGACATAGGCTCAGGCAGGCCTGATTTCCTGTGGTTACCTTCTTTTCCGCGCTCGTCTGTATCCGTACCGGTTTACAGTGTAAAATATAATACGTTATTATAGACTGACCATTGCTTACCCGTCTGGATTCAGAATATTATTATAGGTACAGACAGACCTATCTGCGCCGGAGCTCTTCACACGCGTAATAATGTATACTTGCGATGATACGTCCGAAACCGCGTAACCCGTAATTATTTTTTATAAATATATCATCCGTTGTTTATTTTTTAAAACTTACCACATAGTCTGTTTCAGAGCTATCCAATTTATTTCCTTAATGCAACCAATTAATTTGGTTATGTGTTACGAACTACAACGCCATCTGTAAGTTGCGGCGAACAACGACAACAAACGAAATTACTCGATTTGCGATATCCCGACCGCACCGGACCCACGTAAACCAACATTTTTGTGTAATATATCATACAACATTTATGTTTGAAAATCTTATCAATGTATAGCCTGTTTCAAAGGTATTTTTTTTACAATTAAGCCATCAAAATAAATTAATAAGGAAAAACATGCTTTGTCGCAGACTATAACGCCAACTATTGGTTGGTGCGACAACAGGTATCGGATACGGCCGGGGCCGCGTTCACTATGCGAATGTTGTGAAATGGATTGCAACGCCATCTATGGTCTCTATAGGGAAACGTAGGTTCAAACGATTTCTACGTATTTTTTTCAATTTTCTAAAAATCTTTGAAATTTTATGCGATAAAAAGTATCCTATAAGTTGCTCCACTACTTATTCTATGCATATTCCAAATTTGAGCGCATTCTAATCGGTAGTTTTTACGTGGCAGCGTAACATACAGACGGAGAACAGACAGACAGACAGACAAACAGAAAAGAAAATTATAAATTGCAGATTCGGTATCAGTATCCGTTACTAAACATCCACCATAGGTTTTTTTTTAAATATATTCAATGTACAGAATTGACCTCTCTACAGATTTATTATAAGTATAGATTGATATAATTATGACGCTTTTTAATCCATTGCATTGTTTGGTGATTAGTACACCCACCTTTCCACTCATAAATATTATTAACTATGCTCATATAAATATAGTTTTTCGGAGTTTCGCTATCTGCCTTCCTTCCATCGATTTAGAAACCTGAAGCTTAAAATGCTGTTATACCATAATTAAGGTTACAGAGGCTTACCTAACTTATGTAAATACATGACGTAAGAAACACAAAACAAATTGCTATTCTCGAGATTCTAAACATTCTGTCTTAGCTTCCCAATCCTAGTGTGTTCTTTTTTTCAATAGCACTTAATAAATACTTAAAAGAAGTTTTTGAAATTATTTCAACCAGCCAGGTTTTCTTTGATAATTAATTGAAAAACCTACAACGATTATCATAATATTATATGTGAATCTCTCAACATTCACCTAAATAATTGTTGCTGTTATTGAATTACTAAATTATTCATTTTAGCAATATAAACTATATCTCCATCTATATTCGATTTCATTAATATTGATACATAAAGAAAGTAGGGTAAGTTGTCTAGATAGATACTCTTTTGTGTAGCCATACCTACCCTTACTCTTTTGTAGAAGGTATGATTTTTCAAGGTCACTGCAACCGAACAGTGGAAGAACTCCTAGTATCTCCTGATATCCTGGTACGGTACGGTTGGAAACAACGTGACACTCTCGCTGCTTTCCCACGATTTGGGATCAAAAAACGGTTTTTCTGTTTTTTGTTAACGCTTGGCAAAAAAGAGGTATTTTGTTTGTGTTTGTGTATTGTGTATAAACCGTAGTCAGCTGATCCGTAAAAATCAGATGTTTCTGTTAGTTACCTGCTCCTACGAATTACCAGGTGTATGCTTACAAACTGTGTGGTAGTTTTTTTATGGAGCCACTTGCGTTGATGGTGGTAAGGTGTTTTTAGTTTCAAAGCACGTGCTTTTAAAACGGTTCAAATGTAAAAAATCTGTAGAAATTGATTTATCTGACGCTTTAATAATAATAAAGAGTTTCTAGAATAAGAAGACTGTTATTGTTGAAAATATGTTTGTCACAACGCATTCAATGAGAAGAGTACTACTACATTGATGTCTGGATAATGCACATACTGCACACATCCCTGCAGGAAAAGGGACCATACATCTCTTTGCTTATCCTGATGTCCTAGTACCTATCCAATGTTTTGGGAAAACGTGACGGTGACGTCTCGACTCAACTTTTCGCTGCTCTATTGATAGTTTCACGTCTCGATGGTAGATGGAGCTTTACTACAAAGAGCGCTACAGTTTTTTTAATTAAAGCAATAATTTTACAACTAAGCTACAAAATTACTAAGTACTAATTTCAAGTAACGCATAATATTGGAAATTATATTGATTATTTATTTTAAATTCGTTTATGTCCTTTATCAGGGTGTCCACATTCTGGAAAGTCAGGGAAAAGTCAGGGAAGCTTAAGGTGGTCAGGGAAAGTCAGTGAAATTGAGGGGAAAGGAGAGAAAGTCAGGGATAGTCAGGGAAAATTGAGATTTTTTCCCAGTGATTGTAAAATGAGGGATTTAATTTTATGCTCTGGTCCGACGCTTAATCGAGGCCATAGAAGCATTTTTTTTCAGATTGAGAGTAAACTATATTATGATTTTATTGTCATAATTAGATTACTCTATTTTAATTTGAAATAAATAAATATATGTCACGATAAATTTGTTTTATTTCAAGGTTAACTATTTTATAACATTACGGGATTATTTTAAATTACGTTTATTTTTCAAGATTGAGGAGTGAACTACGTATGATTTTTTTGTCATAATTAGTTTACTCCATTTTTATTATTTTCAAGGTTGGAGTGAGCTATGTATGATCCATTGTCATAACTAGGTTACTCCGTATTAACAGGTCTTTTTTTACAGGTCTCTTAATTCCTAATGTGAGAATAAAATTATAAGTTATGCCTATAAATTATAAGTGATAAAATGAGTGCTAAACAGTGTTTATTTAATAAAGCGTGGCTAGATCCCAAAATTAGCCCAGAATTTTATGAATGGTTAAATGATGTAGCGGAAGACCAAGGATCAGCATATTGTAAAGTATGCTGCAAGTCCTTCAAACTCAGTAATATGGGCAAACAAGCTCTGGTTTCACATGCTAAAGGCCCTAAACATGTTAAAAATTTTGAACTGAGGAAAATGCAACCTAATATTTCATTCTTTGCGAAAAAGTAAAATCTGATGAAACATCAACAGCGACAATTGTCAGCGATAACATGAATACGACGCAAAATACAAAAACTGTTCCTGACCCACCGAAAACCGAAGAAATTAAAACGTTTACGTACAAAGACAACGATGTGACAACTGCAGAGATACTATGGGCTTTAGAGATTGTTTTCAACAAAATGTCTCTTAATTCTAGTGACAGAACTACCACCGCAATGAAGAGAATGTTTCCTGACAGCAAAATTGCCTTAAATTTTACATTGGGAAAAACAAAAGCCTCATATGTGATAAATCACGGAATAGCACCGTATTTAAGATCCTGTTTGCAGAAAGAAGTTGAAGATTGTTCATTTTACGTAATTTCCTTTGACGAATCATTGAATAAAGTCTCCCAGAAATGCCAAATGGATATGGTCATTAGATTTTGGAACAAGAGTACCGCAAGAGTCGACACAAGGTATTGGACTAGCATTTTTCTTGGAAAATCAACTGCTATTGATCTATTGAATGGATTTCTAGAAGGGTTGTTAAATCTAGACCGTGACAAGTTATTGCAGGTTTCAATGGACGGGCCCAATGTAAACCTTAGCTTTATTCAAAAACTAAAGGCAGAACTCTCCACAGAACAATCGAAAACTCCATTAATAGACATCGGAGTTTGTGGTCTACACACCGTAAATGGCGCTGTTAAAACTGGACATAAGCAAACTAACTGGGACATATACGAACTTTTAAAAACAATGTACAATTATTTTAAAGATTCACCAGCACGTCGAGCTTTATATACTACAATTACTGGAAGTACAGAATTCCCGCAGAAGTTCACATCGATAAGATGGCTTGAAAATGGCCCTTGCATAGATCGGGCTGTAAAGGTTTATGATAATGTATTGAATTTCGTTACTAACGCATCTGTCCCAGAAAGTCACAACAAGAAGAAGTTAAGTGCTACTATGAAAGATCCTTTGTTGAAAGTCAAATTAGTAGCTGCAAGGTCAGTTATATCCGAATGCGAACCGTTTTTAAGACGATTCCAAAGCGAAAAACCACTTTCACCGTTTTTGTACACAGCTCTGATGGAATTGTTAAAATCTCTCATGATGAAGATCGTGAAACCCACAAAACTAAACGAAGATTTTCTAAATCTAGACTTAAAGCTAACAGAAAATTTGGTATCTGGGTCGTTCTTCTTTTTAACCTAGAAAAAGGTGTCTTCGCCAGTTAGGTAATAAAAAAACAAGTAAATTATAAATATTTTTTAAAATTATGTTCTGACATACATTATACTATACATATGATGACCGCACATATTTGAATAACATATTAATTAAATAATTTCACTGTAAAAAGTAAGTTACAGAGTTGTGAATCCGCGTGACAGAGATGTATTACATACAAAATCATTATGTCTCCCGCTACATGAGCTTGCGTCTTATCTATAATATTACGAAAAAAATATATCATGACACAAAATGTAAAAATATCCTATATCTCTTTAATATAATACCTATCGTGTAACAGTAATAGTTATTTTTTAATATTATCAACAAAATAATTAAAAAATCTTAAATACTCGTCTCCCTCTACCTAATGTTTTGCGTGGTAAATTCTGTCACGTGGGTTGTCAAACGAAATATGCGCCGTCGCCGCAAGTCCTCGCGGCATGCGAACCAAGGTTACTACCCCTTTCCCCCCTCCGCACGTGATTCCCTCTGCGAACCAAAGGCAGCGCTTCAGTCGCCAGAACGCAGTGGCAGGACGCGCGTGTGTTTATTGGGCTACCGCTTCGTTACGTAAGTAATTGATTTAAATTCTAATGATCATTAATACTTTTTGTTGTTTACTCGTACGTAATAAGAAATATTTTATGCTCGACATATAAATTGTCAAATTTTATGTTTACTTTTAAATATTATCAACTTTTTAACAAAATTTTACCCTTCCGTCACACGACAATTCTGTCACATATTTATTGTGACGGAGTGGTAAGCACGTGACGGTGGGGTAATAAAAATTATATTTTTGTTATATTTATGCTTACTTCAAGAAATACTAAAAAAAGATTCATTAGTTTTGGTAGTTATTAGGATAATTATTCCTACGGATAATTTTCTGTTGTCATTTAGATACTAATTACTTATTTTCTACTAACAGATAACATTATGGTGAAACAGAAGCCATTAACAGCAGCAGAAAGACAACGGATTTGCCGCGCGAAACGAAAAAATGACCCTGAGAAAGTGGCTGAAGTAAAGCGGAAAGATTTAGAAAGATACCATGCTCGAAAAAAGCTAGTGGCTGATATGAGCGAGCGAGAACATCGAATTCAAAAGCGAAGATGGCAAGAAGCTAATAGAAAAAGAAGGGAGAAGAAAAAGATGCTTGAAGAGGTACTTTTGAATACACCGGCACCATCACCAACACCAGAAAGTCCACGAGTAACTCCATGTGCAACACCGACTCTTTCTGAAGTATCAACGTGCAGTTCTAGGGGAAGAAAAAAAATGAAAAGAGATAGAACGAAGTTATACAGAGAAAATGTTAAGTTTCAAGAAAAAATAAAACAGTTAGAGAAAAAAAATCGAAAATATAAGGAAAGATTGCAGAGAAAATCAAAAAAAGACAGTAGCAATAAAGAGGAAGACAGTAGTCAGAACACAAAGAAGTACAACGTTCTATCTAATGCCATTAAAGAACGATACAAGACTGTCAAAAGTCGAAAAGAAAAACGCCTCATTCAATCGGTTTTCCAAACCCGTATTGTGAAAGAGTCTCGAGTGCAGATCGAATTAGTAAGAGATGCGATAGGCGTAGACAGACCTTTAACATACAAGACCGTTCTACCAAAGCATACTGATCTTGTACGAAAGATTCATCAGTTCTTTTTGCGGGATGATGTAACGAGGGCTACAGCTGGCAAGAAGGAAACTGTTACTCACAAAAAAAAGAAAACACAGAAAAGATTTTTATTGGACTCCATGAAAAACCTGTATAAAACGTTCTTGAAAGAAAATAGTGGCCTCAAATGCCACTACAGCTACTTCACTAAACATAGGCCATTTTATGTGAAGCCACCTACTGTAGATGGAAGAGATACTTGCTTATGTAGGTTACATGCAAATGTTACCTATATAGTTAATACGTTACATAAGAATAAAGTTATTGTGCAGAAAGACACTAATGCAATTTTAGAATCGCTTGTTTGTGTTGTGGATTCAGTATCTTGTATGAAAGGAGATTGTTTGGATTGCAAGAACCGGTGCATAAATTATGATAAAAGTAACCAAACTGAGATTGTAGAGTTACGACAGTGGACAAGGAAGAGTGAAGTTATAGAAAAGCCAGGAAAAAAGTAAAGATAACAAAAAATGTACTAGTTACTGAAAAGCTAACAGTTAAAGAAATAATCTTCAAACTTGAGAGTGAGCTGCAAAACTTCAAAACGCACATCCACAATATCAGACACCAATACAAAGCTTACCGACATTGCATCGATGGATTGACAGAAAGTGAAGTAGCGTTGCATATAGATTTTAGTGAGAATTATGCTTGCAAGTATCATTCCGAAGTCCAATCTCACCATTTCGGTGGTTCACGTAATCAAATTACCCTGCATACTGCAGTGATGTACCATTTTTTAGCAGAAACACAAAAGAAACAGATAACTTCATACTGTACAGTGTCATCTAATCAGAACCACGGACCTTCTGCGATTTGGGCGCACCTTCATCCTATTCTGTCGGAATTAAAAGAAAAATACCCTGCTGTAACAACTGTTCACTTCTTTTCTGATGGACCGGCAACCCAGTACAAGCAAAAGATAAACTTTTACCTGATGGCAAATAGGTTTTTCGAAGAATACGGATTTCGTAAAATATCCTGGAACTTTTTTGAAGCAGGACATGGGAAAGGAGCTGCTGATGGTATTGGAGGGACAATCAAACGGCAAGCTGATGCCATTGTTGCTAGAGGACACGATATTGCAGATGTGTTCCAATTCTTTTCCGCACTTAATGATGCCAACAAAATTAAACTGTTCATGGTGACAGATGAAGACATTGCAAAGGTAGCAGCATCGATTCCAAGTAACATTGTGCCCCTAAAAGGAACAATGCAGGTCCACCAAATGTTAACTGAAAATCGTGGAATCTTAAATCATAGGGTTTTAAGTTGCTTTTGTGATAAATTCTGTTCTTGCCATGCTCCTAAAACTTATCGACCTCTGCCTGAAATCCAAGAACCACAAAATACTGTGGACGAGTTTTTATCTAATGAAAAAGAAGGTGCTGTTATTCATGATGAGGAAAATTTGATGCTCGCAGATATTACAAACACAATTAGGATGTCCCGTAAAAGTATTTTCGATGCTGTATATGGCCCAGAAGAATCATCCGATGAAGATCAACCTTTAGCCACGCTTAGAACGAGAAAAGATTTAGCTGATCAAACTGCCGTCTGTGGTACTTCTTATCAATCACTCCAGTCTGGAGATATACATCCAATTAATATAAAAGATGGAGTTTATGTAATGGTTAAAGTACGTAGCGAGCGGAACATTCAGTACACTTACGCTGGAGTAGCAAAAAGCGCTGTTGATGAAGAAGGCGAAGTCATGGTGATGTTCCTAAAATCATGTGATGACAGTGGAAGACTGTTTAAATTAGTGGAGAATGACATATCGGATGTTCCTTTTGATGATTTGATTAAAATCTTACCGGCTCCAAATGTCATTAAAAAGGGAAAGAGGCAATTTTTCCTATTCGAAGAGCCACTGTCAGTATCTGAAAAATGACTGATTAATTATTATGCTGTTGTTATGATTAATGTTTTATTTTTTTGCGAATTTTAATTTGTTGTCGAGTAAGACTGAATTTTTTATTTAGTTTAGAGTGAATAGTCATTTAATTTACCAAATTACTTATTATTTTTGAGAGGCTCTCACGAGTCTAAGAAGCTCTCATCTCAAATGTGAAGATTACATTATTTGTTTAAGTTTGATCTCATCTTATTATATTAAATGATAATGTTGAAGACTGATAAAGTAAGATTTATAAAAATAAATGATTCTATAAAAATAAATGTATTTTATTGCAAAAGACAGCCTGGTATCCCCTAGAATAACAACTCCGTCACATAAGTTACTGCTCTGTCACAATGTTGTCTCTTGTTAGGAAAATTGTTTTGGTCGTATATATATTTAGTAATAACTAGTGCAACATTGGAGTTTATTTATTTACAATAGTTTATGAAATCGCCATCAGTGCAATACGTATTTATTTGTATATAATACTAAAATTTAATTTACAGCAAAAACTTACGTTATATCAGCAGTAAATGTGACAGAGTGGTATTCGAACATCAATAAAATATATTTATATATACAAATATATAATATTAATATGTTTTTTTAAAAGTTCCTTCTAGTTAATTTATATTTTAAAAAAGTAAAAGTTATATAACGAAGAGCAGTTAATAGAAAAAAATAAAAGGTTTCGTGACGGAAGTGTTACTTTTTGAGTCCATTCTTTCTTAAAAGTCATGAAAATCCAACAAAAATCGGTAATCTTCGCGGCCAATAACATTTTCTAATATATGAGAAAGTCCTCTATTAGAATATATGTATATGAAGATGTGCATGCAATATAAATATTTTTTCAAAACTGGACAAATTTTTTATCAAATTGTAGGTTAAAAAGAAGAACGACCCATCTACTGAAAATATTCAAATTGGATTCGAAGCAAAGCTTTAAAGGCTTTTAAAGGATGCAAAATGTACAGATAAAGACAAACTTCTGTTCAAACACGATTTTAGAAAATTTGTTACAGCTTGTATTCAAAAGATGCTGGAGAAAAGTCCTGTAAAGAAGAGTTTTGTAAGGGGTCTAACATGCTTTGATCCGAAAATTATAAAGCATCAATCTTAAGTGGCCAATAAGCGTGTGGATGTCGTGTTGGAAACTTTGCACGAATCCGACAAGATAAAAGGGTTTGTCGCTGACAGTGCCAAAAGGCAATATCAAAAACTAATTTCCGAAGCACAAAATACCTGGAGCCAAAAATTTGAAGTTTTTGATTATGATAAAATCGGTGTTGATGAGTTCTACCATTCACTTATTGGAGGTGATAAACAATACGTAGACATATGGAGCGTTATGAAAATCTGTTTCATCCTCTCCCACGGAAACGCGAGTGTGGAGGGCGGGTTTTCTATTAACAAATCTCTCTTGGTGGAAAATTTACTGAAAGATTCACTTATATCGCAAATAATTATATATGACGCCTTGAAAAATATCGCTGTTACAAAATCTTTGATCACTTCAGTACGAAACTCACGAAGAAGATATCAGGGAAACTTGGATAAAAAAAAAGAAAAAATGTCAGATGAACAAAAGAAAATCAAGGAAAAAAGGAAAATTGATGAACAGCTAAGAGAAGTAGAAGAGAAAAAGAAAAAATTGGAATTACAGAAGGAAAAAGAACTCGTGGAATTACAGACGTTAAAAAGGGCTTTACAAATGAAGAAAAGGAATATGTGATTAATAATGATACCTTCCTACTTATCGATCTCATTTTTCAAAGATTATAATAAGCATAAAATATTTAATTTAGGCATAACTTGGCAATAATTATAACTTGATAATAATTTAGTACCTACCTATATCAGCAGATATTTAATTTTATTTTATAATTATATGTGGAGGTTAGAATTTTTTTGTTCATTTAAGTTCGAAGTTTAATTTTACTAGGTACTGAAACTGTTGATTTTGGTTTAAGTCTTATAATTTTACTGGTACTGAAACTGTTGATTTTGGTTTAAGTCTTATAATTTTACTACTGAAACTGTTGATTTTGGTTTAAGTCTTATAATTTTACTACAGAAACTGTTGATTTTGGTTTAAGTCTTATAATTTTACTACTGAAACTGTTGATTTTGGTTTAAGTATTATAATTTTACTACTGAAACTGTTGATTTTGTTTTAAGTCTTATGCAGTTTATGCAATGTTTTATGTTATAAAATTGTTAATAAGAAAGAGTTCCTAAGTGATAAATACCGATCTCAATATATTTGCTATATAAAATAAAAGAAATTAAAATATTACCTGTATGCAGTTTTACTCAACTTATAAACTACTTTACAAATAAAACATACCTACTTGAATGATTAGGCCGTGTTCAAACCAAACTAACTGTAAGCCGCCGAATGTGAGCAGGCTTACTATGAGTCCCAGAGTACTAAAGAACATGTAATAACGTATTGTCGGTTATATGTAAACGAAAAACTGAATATGTATGGAAATAAAAGGAGTTACAGTCAGTTTGGTTTGAACACGGCCTAAATTTGGTCAGGGAAATTTAAAAAAATGGTCAGGGAAAGTCAGGGAAAAGTCAGGGAATTATTTTGAACATTAGCTGTGGACACCCTGTTTATGCATCTTGGTATTTGAAAAGTTGTATTTATAAAATAGGAACAAATATGATACTAACAACTCTTCTGTAAAAGATAAGAAATAATAAATAATGGACTCGCTTAGTCTTAACTCTTAATGAGTACACAATCAGAACTTTATTTTTGATTCGACGTTAATTGTCATTAATTTAATTCATGAAACATATAAAAACTTTTCTTTGAAGTGGAGTCTTCTCGTTACCGAAGAGTTTCCGTCTGGAATACAAATAGAACTACTCTTAACAACTTCTGCTACCCTAGTAACAATCGTAGTGGAAAGCATGACGCCCTGATAGTATTCCCACGGGATCATTCATTGATCCAGGGAGCGGATTTAGAGATCACAACCGTCATAACAATGGCTTTTTTTAATAAGGTTTTAAATTTTTCAGGTGTCTGTGAAGAATCAGCTGTGATTTCTTCCTGGAAGATGCATTATTCAAAATAGCACGTGTGAGTACTGATGTCATGTGTAAAAAGAATAATGTATGTAGGTAAGCACGTGTAGCTTCAACAGAATTTCTTTACAATTGGAACAGCTGTTTAACCTAACAAAAACAAAAGTAAGGTTGTACAATGAAATTTTAACAACAATGATGAATGAAGGATTTCTGGATGGTTTTCCTGGAAACCATGACTGAACTTGTGGAAAGGCCGTGGGAAAGGAACGCTCGTCATCATGTTTGCTACTAGGATAGCTGAAGTGAGCAAGAGTAGTATCGCTTATAATATCCATGATCTAATTCGATATACCTTCGATTTCTAATAAGAATTAATTGGTATCATTTTTGTATTACTCTGAGTAACGAAACTTAAGCCCGGTTTCTTAAGCACATTTACCTTTAGTTTATCTTTTCAAACTGTCATGTTTCTAAATATCAGCTAAAACACTATTGTACAGATAAACTACCGCTAAATGTACCTTAGAAACCGGGAATGAGGGGCAGTTTGACAGTTTATAAAAAAGTGCCAGATAACCTATCTGCTAAATAAAGTAGCAATAAAAGCAATTGTCAAAATTTTATCTGATTAACATTCTGATAGATATTCAGAAATGTTGAGAGCGGGCCTTGAATCTAATGAATTCGGCGAGAATACGAAACGAATTAATTAATTTGGAAATTTTATTTCGTGTTAAGTTCTATAATAGCTAAATCCGCCTCTGTAACTATTCTATGTGTGTTGTAACTGCAATTACAATACACACACGAACAAAACTTCATTGATAACTGTAACCCCGACCATTACAGGCTGACGTTCGAATTTCCCGGTCGAACGCACAGCACTTGAAAATGGAACCTAGGTTTACTCTTCACACATTCGCTCCCCTACCTCTTACTCGAGTTGTGATCACCTCTTGTTAGCTCATATTGTCCTGGCATCGAATGTTTTGGAAAAACGTGACGCGCTCACCGTGGTCCAACGAACCTGAAAACCGCATGTATCTCTAGACTGGTATTATTATTCTTATTATCGTATGGTTAGTGGTCAACCTGGTGTCAAAGTTGTTCAAGCCGCCAGAAGGCCTTTGACGTGGCTTAACGACTGTTATCTTAACAGACAACAACCGGGACCGACTTTTTACGTGCCCTCCGAAGCACGGAGACGCCCAGTTCAAATACCACTATGCGGTCACCCATCTATGGAATGACCGCGCCAAGGTTTGCTTAACCCACAGATCGTTTACCGACCGGTGAGCGCAACTGGCTATGGGCGCCTCGCTAGACTGGTTATTTCTGTTTAAAGAAGGATGAATAACTTATTTTTATAATGCTTTAGTTGTTTATATTGTAGGAGTAATCAATTTGTAAATAAGTTAAAATAGAAAGCCATCTTCTAGTATTCTCAGATAATCATTTTTACTCATAACACGTTATTAATTAAGTTGGGTAAAAATAAGTAACTACTTATAAAAAAAAAACATTTTGCATCACCTAACGTTTTTAAACTCTCGCGACTAGTACACATGATGGGTACACATTTTTTAGCAGAACTTTTTACGTCATAATATTATTTGGTATAACAACGGATGGCATATCTAAACTTCATTTCGCAGAAAATAGTTTGGCAGACACTCATTTAGCATACATTCAAAACTCTTAATTTTGTAAGTCAGAATCATCTTTAGGCATAGATTTCATATTCATAATATTTAAAAAGTAGAACCATCATATCGCAGAAAGTTCACAGTCATAATTGTCTTTTGGCATATAATTCATATCCATAGCCATTAAAAAGCAGAATTATCATATCTCAGAACGTTTACAGTTAGAATCTTTTTTTTGGCATACATTTCATATCCATAATAATTAAAAGACTCATCTATCACACTGCAAAAATGTCATAGAATAATTTTGTATTTCTTAACATAATGATAAAATTGACTTAAGACTTATTGCTACATGTTTGTGATCAGGCGTTAGGCCAATTATTTTTATTTTTGCTGTAGTGGGAGGTAGTTCTTATTAGTTGTCATATCGTTTTATTGTGTTGAGCAAAGCAAAGTTAAAGTATTTTAAAAATGGAAATTTCAGAAAAAAGTAATTTAAAAGTGTTGAAATCAAGCAAAGGTGGAATTAAGTTAGAAATGGATGGATTCATTTACGAAAAAAATAAAGTGCAAGGTGATAAATACTATTGGTTGTGTGAAATGAGACGGAATAAAAAATATAATTGTAACGTTAGAATAATCACCGAATGCAACACAGAAAATAATATGCATAAACTGATAAGCAAAAAAATACTTGATCATAATCATGACCCTGACGTTATCAAGTCAAAGGTCGCTGTCATTGTAAATTTGATTAAAGAAGAATCTATTAATAACGTTACGAAAAAGCCAAGTCAAGTAATAAACGATTGCTTAGCGACAACGTCAGAAGTTATTTCAGCACATTTACCAACAATAACAAATTTAAAGCAAATAATATACAGGAGTAAGAAAAAAGGAAAACAGCCAATTACTGAACCTGAAGCAATAGATTTTCAACTCGACATGAATAAGTTACATTGTGAATATTTGGAGAATGATTTGATTATAAAAGATAAATTAAACAATGGACGTCGGATAATTATGTACACAACAAAAAAACTATTACACTATTTAAGCCGATCGAAATATTGGCTTGCAGATGGTACATTCAAAATTGTTCCACAAATATTCCATCAACTTTATGTGATACATGGATCTGTATACAATAATGCAACATTTCCAATGGTACTTGCACTCATGACAAATAAGGATAAAGCTAGCTATGATACATTTATTGAAATGTTAATGGAATGTTGTGCATCTGCTGATATAGTCCTATCACCACGTTATATAATAATGGACTTCGAGCAAGCACCCCAAATTACATTTAAAAATTATTTTGATAACGTGAAAATCAAAGGATGCAATTTCCATTTAGGGCAAATTATATATCGGAAAATACAGAAAAGTGGCTTCCAAAAACTATACGGCAATGATGCTAAATTTGCCATGGAAATGAAATGTTTATTTGCTCTTTCTTATTTGTCACCTAGTGATATACCAATGTATTTTGATGAATGGCGCAAAAATATATCCCCTGAAGCGGAAATTGTTGCACAATGGTTCAGCGATAATTATATCTGGGGAACAAGTACTTGCGCACCAAAATACCAGCCCAGCCACTGGAGTACACAAGATTTATTTGATCAGGATATCCCAAGGACACAAAATAATGCCGAATCTTGGCATCACAGGATAAATAGAATAGTGAGCGCAAATCATGTGGGATTCTTTAATATATCTAATCATTTAATCAAGAAAATAAAGTACTCAACCATAGAAATAGATAAACTAGGTACAGGCGCCCCAGCACCAGCAAAAAGAAAAAAAGTGTTGGATAAAAAGTGTCGAATAGAAAATATATTAATTAATCAGTCAGACTACACTAAAATTGGATTTTTGAAGGCAATAGGAGCTAATTTAAGATTAGTTTAATGTCAATGTATTGTCACTCAATAAAACAGTTAATTATGAACATATAAGGTTTTTATTTCCCTATAAGAAGCATGCAAACAAGTGGTTATCATGCATGCAGCACACAATGACATGCAGCATGAAATAGATATGCAGCACGCATGCAGCATGCAAAAGGCATGCAGCATGCATGCTGCATGCAAGCAAGCATGAAGCATGCATGCAAGCATGCAGCATGCAGCATGCAAGCAAGCATGCAGCATGCAAGCAAGCATGCAGCATGCAAGCAAGCATGCAGCATGCAAGCAAGCATGCAGCATGCAAGCAAGCATGCAGCATGCAAGCAAGCATGCAGCATGCAAGCAAGCATGCAGCATGCAAGCAAGCATGCAGCATGCAAGCAAGCATGCAGCATGCAAGCAAACATGCAGCATGCAATCAAGCATGTAGCATGCAAGCAATCATGCAGCATGCAACAAAGATGCAGCAGGCAGGGTTTCTGTCACGGCTCCGGCGATGCGGGTCTCCGGCGGCCCCACGCGTGCTAATCGTCGCAGACGGCTTTCGCTCACCACCGCAGCTTCGGCTTGTTGGCCGGCTTCGCCGGCCAGCCTCAGCCGCGGCGGCTCGCTCGCAGCCGCCTGCTCCTCAGCCCGCGGGCCGCCTCGCCCCTGCGCGCCTACGCGATTTTAAATTACACTCTAGGGGTAGGGCCAACAAGACTACGTGGAGTCGGTTTTGAAGCGATTTGTTTCTGTCACTAAGTTTTGTAGCACAACATAATCACAACTCAACATATACCCAATAAAATTATTCCACATGAAATTCTGTCACATTCATAGTATGCCAAGTAAAATTATACCAAATAATCGGAGCTCTACATAAACGTTATACTAAACGAAATTATACGTAATAGTCACTTTGCCAAAGGTAATTATGCCAAATAAAATTCTACTATCTTAAAAATATGCCATCGTAAATTCAAACATATAAACATTCGGCCAAACAATAATTATATGAAACATTTATTATGCCTAAACAATATTCGTATAAAGAAAATTATGCCAAGTATATTATGCCGAATAAATTTCGGAGCATCAAGATTCTGCCAGATAGAGGGAGCCCACACATGATATTATAATGTAACGGGTCTTATACGCGATTGAAAATTTAAAGGTTAGGATACCTTATTTGCTGCCCCACGTTTCGATCGCATTACAACGACCGTGGTCACGAGCTGACTGATGTGGCTTCTAAGCGTCGTCTCCTTGCGGCCCGAGTTTCGACGCCTACCCTCACTTGGTTTTTACTGAGTGTACATTGTTCGGAATTGTCGGTACTTCGACACACAACACTAACGACGTCTTTACACTGGCGCGTTACGTCATGCCGGCGACGGCTGCACTTGCTGATGACAGGATTCCACGTAGATGATAAACGGTATCCATCTTCACGGTTGAAATTAGTATGTCGTCGTAGTGCGTAGTAGTGCGCCGTAACGTCGTTAGTGTTGTGTGTCGAAGTACCGACAATTCCGAACAATGTACACTCAGTAAAAACCAAGTGAGGGTAGGTGTCGAAACTCGGGCCGCAAGGAGACGACGCTTAGCAGCCACATCAGTCAGCTCGTGACCACGGTCGTTGTAATGCGATCGAAACGTGGGGCAGCAAATAAGGTATCCTAACCTTTAAATTTTCGATCGCGTATAAGACCTGTTACATTATAATATTATTTTGCATCACCGTCTGAAAGAAATTAGTCAAAAAGAAAACCTTTTGTGCATTCAACATTATCAGTAAAACAAAGAAGAAACAATTTCTAACAAAATTCTCAAGACGGGAAAAGCTCTACAGTGTACCAGCTCGAGTTGCTTTTCATTCATAACATAAACTCCGCCCCTATACCCGCAATTCCCGATCGAAGACTCCAACACGAGAACTGTGCCTAGACACACAATGACACTATTCACCCGAATGGAATGTATCCAACGCTTCACACCTCTTGTTATCCTAGTACCAAAAGATTTAAACCACGTGCCGCCCCTGCAACTTTCTCACGCCCCTAATAAACTGGGGGTTGGGTTTAAAACCGTTTTAACGGTACCATTGTTCGGTTTTGTTCGACAAAAAATGGATAATAACTGACAATTTGTGCGGTTTTGTGCAATGAATGGGACCTTTTTGAACATAGTTTTTAATAGAATAAGTTGGAGATGGATTGGGGTCAATGCCTTAGGAAGTAAGGGGCCCACGGGCACGACTATGTATGATTGATTTTTTACATTAGGAAAGAAAATCCAAGGTACTCGAGCCTCTGTGTAAAAGCTGTGTTGCAGAAAAGTAATAATTAAACAAAACTTCCTTTAAAATAAATAAAGCTTCGATACTGAAAAAGTCTCATTGCCAAAAATAATTAAGAAAATTAATTAGCAGCCATATTAGACAAAAAACTTTCAAGCGCTTGCAACCTCAATACTATTACACACACTCTAATAAGAGACATTGGAAAACTTTATTACTGTGTGGGAAACCCCAACCCCTGTGCCTGGTATCTTCCATCTCTTTTTATCACGTAGTGTGCAGTAGGATTTTACTCGTGCGAGAGTAGCACTCGCTAGGAAATTTTCAAAAACCCCATGTGGTTACACAGTTGTATGTATATGTGCGTGGTGCATACAGTGATACCTGTGTGCATCTCAGTTGTACGAGAGCTCCTGGTCGCTCCTGGTATCCTAGTAACATTTGCCCTTTACTACGTGACGTCACCGGTTCATTTCATGGTGCATAAACTCGGTATATCCAGATTTTTGAAACAGGTATTTTTTTAATTTCATAAAATAAAATGGTTAAACAATATTAAATTAGTAATTTTATATAGCATCCCATTGTTAATTTTATGTAAAATTCTCCAGACAGAGTGAGTCGTACATCATATGAGGGAGACAGCTATAATTCTTTCTTTTTAATCTATGCGTCACATGAATTGGGCAAGAGGTGAGATGTCAATATTAAGTCAAGAATGAGGATGAAGGAGAATATTATTGCAGCTACTAAAAAATAAAATGTTGGAATTAAGTAATAATTATGTCCATTTTTTTTTAATTACACGACACTGCTATTTTTAAATCAGCTTAAGTCTTGAACAGTATGTTCTACTTCGAAAGTACACAGTTACGTGGCAGATTACATAATCTATACTAATATTATAAAGCTGAAGAGTTTGTTTGTTTGTTTGATTGTTTGTTTGAACGCGCTAATCTCAGGAACTACTGTTCCGATTTGAAAAATTCTTTCAGTGTTAGATAGCCCATTTATCGAGAAAGGCTATAGGCTATATATCTATACTAATATTATAAAGCTGAAGAGTTTGTTTGTTTGTTTGATTGTTTGTTTGAACGCGCTAATCTCAGGAACTACTGTTCCGATTTGAAAAATTATTTCAGTGTTAGATAGCCCATTTATCGAGAAAGGCTATAGGCTATATATCATCACGCTACGACCAATAGGAGCAGAGTACGAGTAAAAAATGTTACAAAAACGGGGAAAATTTTGACGCGTTCTCTCTTATGTTGTGTAACTCACAAACTGGGCCACCCTAAACAAGTCGCATAAATAGCAACAAGGGGGCAACAGGGACGTGAGCGGCTGAAGGACGGAGAGGCCTCGCTGGACGTTAAACTCAGATCACTTGCTCCCTGAGGGTCCAGCATCACTGTGTGGTGGATATAGTATTGTACACTTAGCTATAATTATGTCTATATTCTATTAACTAAAAGTATGACTGTACAACAATATATAAATGTGTACTCTTATTATAATAAATCAGTATTTACTCAACAGCCGTGTCGTTATCATTTCAACGCCATCCTCACATGGCGACCGTGACAGCGAGTTTTGTTTAAAATCCATTACCATATACGTAAACCGTTCCGAGTCACAATGCATCTAAAGTACATCAGTTTCGTTTCTGACTTAGCGAATCTAACGTTGGCCGTGTTTTTATGTTATAATTCTTCATTAACTCTACAAGATGGGATATAACCAAAGCAAAGAGGAAGTCATACTCGCACAAACCGCTTCTGGAGGCAACAACAATGCAGGAATCGAGCAGATGAAAATCCACGCAAGTACAACAAATATAATTTTGACTATAATTCTTTGCCTGATGTCTCTGGGCTTCTTATACCTAAAATCAAAATCAAATCATTTATTCATTTAGGTCAAATATTGACACTTATGATAGTCGTTACAATTACTGAATCTACCACTAGCTCGGAAAGGGGGTAGAGCCTTATGCCAAAAACAAAATTTAGGGACTTTCGCAACAAATAGCGATAGACACAATTATAACACTAGAAACAGACACAAATTAGTAGGTCCCCATCATCGTTTACACAAGGTGCACAATTCGTTTGTAGGTCTCGGCATTCTTTTCATTGTTATCGGCAGGCGCCATAGTCCCTATAGATCCCCTGGTATCCAGTTCAAAAACACCCCATCCCAATAGCCCAAGTAGATTTTTCCCATTAGTTTTTCCATAGTTCGACACAGTCCGGTGATTGTCCTTGGGTACATTTTATAGTGTAAACAGGGATAATCACCGGATTGTGACACCACACATTATTGAAAGATTGAAGCCGTCTAAAATGGGCCTCTACGTGTTGGCTTCGGCCCCACGCACGCCTTCCAAATGTCCGGGACTCTGTAGTCCCGAGATATAAAAGAGACGTACATAATAATAATAATAATAATAATAATAATTAATATTTATTTCAGACCATGTCCATAAAAAATACAATTACATTGAGAAGTAATAGAAAACTTAACCTAGGACATTACAAAAACTATCTTATTAACACACGCATGAATGCTTTCATTACATCTGAATCATATTTTTCAGCAATGACCTTCAAGATGCTATTGGTGCTGTCCCGCACTCTTTTCAATAAAGAGGCAACCCATTTACATAAAATGGCATGAAAGCCATCGATTCTCGCTTCAGCAAACATGCTGGAAGCACTACAGAAGCGGGGCAGACCCAACAGCATCCTGAATCCATTGTTGTATTGGACTCTCAAAGCATGACCCATAGACTGCTCGTGTAGAAAGTTTGGCAGTAAGCTTTGAATAGTGTTATTTTCGCTTCATTACTACACCGAGCAAATCTACGAGCCAGCATATTACTCCTTACTGCCATTGCTCTGCGTTCCCTTTCAATGTCTACCTGGTCGTCAAGACTCCTAGTAACATAATGTCCAAGATATTTAAACTGTTGAACTTCTTTCAGGTTAATTCCATTTAATTTTATCGGTGGTACTTGAAGTGGACATTTACCAGGAGCCTTGAAGACCATGTACACACTTTTGGAGCAGTTATATAACAGACCATGACAAAGAGCAAAATTTTCACATATTCCTAACAGCCCTCTAATTGCTCCAACAGTTGGACCCAGCAGCACCATGTCATCTGCGTAGCTAAAGTTATTCATACATACATCATTAATCCAGCATCCTAACTTGGTGCTGCTGAGTTCAACTATGAGCTCATTCACGTACAGGTTGAATAGCTTAGGAGAACTTAATCCGCGTTGCCTCACTCCTCATTCCAACCTTTCCATTCATTAGAGAGACTGTTAGCCCACTTTACAGTGTTAACTTAATTCGCATACCAGTAATGAAAGAGATTTTGAACCTGCATATGCACACCTGTCCGCTTAAGCTTTTACCACAGCACATCATAAGAGACAAGGTCAAATGCCTTTGAGAGATCAAGAAAGCATGCATACACAGGCGTATTCCTCTTAGTATAGTACTGCACAGTGTGCTTGAGACTCAGTATCGCAGTTTCGGTAGAAAGTCCGGCTCTGAAACCAAATTGAGCGTCATGTAAGACAAGGTGTTTTCCTAACTCCGGATCAAGCACACTGTCCAGCACCTTAGCTATTACAGTAGCCAGAGATATAGGCCGGTAGTTATTTATTTGTGACAAATCACCGGTTTTATTTTTGACTATTGGAACCACAATAGTGCGCATGAGATCAGGTGGAAGATATGAGTGACCGAAACACAAGTTAAAAAGCAAAGAAAGTACACGAGCCAGATGTAACCCTGCATACTTCAAGTGTTCAATACTGAGTCCATCGTGGCCAGGTGATTTACCTCTCGACATGCAACTTATAATACGGCGTACTTGTTTTGCCGTCACAAGAAAAGCAACACCACCATCAACACCGACAGACTCAGCATCACTTTGCAATCCAGATGGACCCAAGGAAATGAAATGAAATGAAAATAATTTTATTGTTGGCAATAAACAAATACATACAATAAAAAAAAGAGAACAGTATGTGCACGTATTGCCAACAATGAGGCCCTCATTCAGCTATATGCTGCAATACCACGAAGATATTGCAGCGCTAGTTTTCAATGAGAGCCTCATTTTGAGCGATACTGTTACTTATCTGGTTACTACAGCAAGTATTAGGTCTTACTTAATATTAATAATAATTAATAATTGAACAATGATAATGATAATTAATAATAATGAACAATGATAATTAAAACAAAAATACCGATTGTGTATGTGCGTGTAAGGTGTGTGAATGTATACATGAATAGTCATAACTGTTTAACTGGTGTATCAGGGGTTTACTTGTGCGCCCGCGCCGCGTCCCCCGCGCCCCCCGCCGTCTCGCTCGACAGCCACAGGCTGTACCACAAGTTAGATTCAGGAGCGTGCGGCGCACGAGACCGGCCGGCCGTCATCACGCGAATCGTTAATCAATGCGGCGACACCGCTACCGCGCAATCAAAACAATTATAAGAATTCATGCGCTGTGTATTAGTGTTAAAAAATAGTGGTATAAAAGTGTAAGTGATGGAAACAACAATGCAATGGACACGACAATCGCTACGCTGCCACAGCTGGGAGTCCCTAATGATTGTGCTTTTCGATAAGAAACATAATGGTATGTATGTATATACAAATGAATGATCTTGTATTATTGTATACACTTCTGCTCGAATATTAAGAGATTTTTGAGTACCCGTTTAAAGCCTAATTTGTTGGTTTTAGATCGAACCGGCGGCGGGATGTTGTTCCAGCAGTGGGTGGCAGCGTACTTGAAGCTTCCTCTAAAGGCAGCGGTCCTATGCTGAGGCACAGACAGCGGGTTCGTCGTGGAGCGGGCGGGGTATGAGAGATGGTCTTGCCTCCAATTTAGTTTGCCGTAGAGGTAATTAGGTTTATGTGTACCCATTAAATTAAACACAAGCGTTGCCAGATGTAACTTCCGTCTGGCCGCCATCTTCAGTACGTTAGCTTCATTGAGGTAGGGAGTTACATGGTTGCGACGTGGGATATGGAAACAGAACCTAGCGCAAGCGTTTTGTACCCTTTGAATCAATTTAGCGGTCCTTGATAGCAAACACGGTCCATAGACCGTGTCGCAATAATTAAGTTTTGCCAGCACTAGACTATCTACTAGTCTTTGTCTTAGTGGAATGCTTAGATATTCCCGGAATTTATATAATACCTTTAATCTATAAAAACAGGTTTTGATCACGTTGTTAATATGGGGTTCAAAGCGAAGCTCGGAATCAAAAGTCAGGCCCAGATTATAAGCTGTATCTACCTTGGCTATTCTTTCCCCATTAATTTTAATATCAGGACTAGCGGTCATAATTTTGTTCACCTGTCTCTTGCTCCCCAATACCAAATACTTGGACTTAGCCGGATTAAGTACCAAACTATTGTTTTCAGACCATGACGCAATTCTACTCAATGCTCCGTTTATTGTGTCCACTGAAGCAGTTGTTGTACAAGGGTTGAAGGAGAGGTAAAGTTGTATATCATCTGCATACATGTGGTACATGCATTCTCCCATATACTGGGTGATGTCTGCACTGTATATGATGTACAGTAACGGTCCCAGGATCGAACCCTGTGGGATTCCCCGGGATACGGGATGAGGTGATGAGGAGACCGTAGAACCATCCCCTTTTTGTATTTCAACATGTTGTGTACGACTCGAGAGATAGCTACTGAACCATTTAATTGTTTCTGCACCGAACCCATAGTAGGACAGTTTGGATAGCAATAAGGATATATTTATAGCATCAAATGCCCGGGAAAAATCCAGCAGTGTCAGGATAGTACCCTCCTCTCGGTCTCGCGCCTCCAGAATGTTACTGACAACATCCGCTAGGGCAGTTGCTGTACCTCGACCCTGTCTAAATCCCGATTGTAAGTCAGGGAGTATTAGTTCATGCTCTAAATACTCCATAACCTGTTTGTATACGACTCGTTCTAGTATTTTGGATAGACAGGGAAGTATACTTATAGGTCGCAAATCTTTATAGGATTGTGGGTTTATGTTTTTAGGTATGGGCCGTACGATCGCATGACGCCAAAGGCCAGGAAATGTGTTTGAACATATCGACTTGTTCACAATAGCAGTTATAGCCGGAAGGCTGTACGGCAACGTGAGTCGTATCATTTCCCTGCTGATGCCGTCAATACCCTGTGCATTCGTCACTATACTATTAAACATTTTGAGGATAGTGGTTTGATCAACAGTATTTAGGGCGAATGCAAGCGGCCCATACCTATTAAATTCCCAGAACGTAAGTTGGGAGATAGTGACTTTGTTTCTACCCGGTACATCCAAGAATGCCCTATTAATCTCGTCCGGATTTTCCAAGTGTTCCGGGAGCGTACCATCCTGACCCACTGCATGCACGTGATTCTTAAGGTTCCTCCACAGAGTTCGGGAGTTATTCATCTGGCTATTAATTTCACTACTAAAGTAAGCTTTCTTTTCAGAATGTATTGAGTGTACCACCAGACGTTTCAGTTGTAAATAATAGTCCTTATGACTCGATAACTTGGTCTGACGGTACCGGACACGCGCTTCATCTCGGAGTCTACACATAAATTTTATGTTGTCTGTAATCCACGGGGTGGGCAGACTTTTAAAAGTTCTTCGCTTAACAGGGGCATGGGCATCGAACAATTGGGTCATGTAGTAGTTAAATGTTGAGACCATTTCATCAACCGTTTGTAGATCACCAATGGATTCCCAAGGGATCGATCCCAGGTCACTCTCAAATAGCTCAGGAACAATATCTTTGATAGGACGGTATATCACCATTCTCTTTGCCGGGCGGTCTTTTTTAATTATAAGTTGGCACGTTACGAAGGAATGATGTCCAAGGTCGGTTATGTGATCAACAGATACGTTCCTATAGCGCGAATCAGTGCAGACTACATCAATAAGTGAACATCTATCGTTTATAAAATGTGTTGGAAGGTTCACAATTTGCTCAAGGCCACAGTACTTTAAAAAATCCGCAAGTTTTTTCGACTTTGAGCTTGATTCGTCTAGCATGTTGACATTGAAGTCACCAAGCAGGATAACATTATCGTGGGGGGCGAGGGAGTGAATGCTGTCAGTGATTGCGTCCAGAAATCGATCAAGGTTTAACCATGGTGGCCGATATGCTGTACCAAAGAGTAATCTTTTCTTGTTGATAGTATCTAAGGCTCATCCATAATTGTTCAACTTCCGGGTGCACAGGGTGCGGTCGAATTTGCGCACTTATACCAGTCTTAATATAAAAAGCAACCCCTCCCCCGCGTCCCCCCCGAACAGTCACCGGTCGTGTTATATGACGCAAACGATAACCGGGCACCCTGGGTGCACGCCCTTCCTCCCCAGGTCGCAACCACGTCTCATTTATCGCCATTATATCGACAGAGTGTTTATCCATTGCGATTAAAAACTCGTCTTGGCCAGTAGCAAGAGAGCCAGCATTAAATAGACCAAACTTTAGGAATTTATTGTTAGCCATTTATGTTTAAAAAAAAAATATACATGTCTATAACAAATTCTTGATATTGAAGTAAAATAGTTATTTTAATAAAAAATACAAAATGCCCTTTTATTTCGTTGACATAATAAAACATAGCTATATTTTTATCTGTGTAATATAATGTAATTATAATAAGTAAAAATAATATAAAGTTGTAGTTGATGTAAATATACCCGTAATATTGTTTTGTGTCGTTGTGTTTATGTAAGTACTTGAAAGATGTATGTTAATGAGGCGGCTAGTGTTGGTGTTATTTTAATTTCTGGGAACCGGTTCTTATCTGTTTTACATTGTTGATGGGACGAGTTATATTGCATAAGTTGACATGAGTGATTAAGTTTAGTAACAATCAATGAAGCATAATATATAAACAAACAATACAATATACAGAGCCATACTTTACATTGGTTCCTATCCAAAGATACGCTGTATATCGTCTTCAGACCGAATGGAGCGGTGTTCATCGCCGGTTCTGAATCTAGCAAGGATGCGGCCATGGTGGGTCCAAATGAACTTCCAGCCTTGTTGACGTCCTGCCTCCCTTGCCTGACGAAATAAACTCCTGTTGTGTTTCGTCAGGCGCTCATTAATATAAAACGTCCTAGGTTGTCCAGGCAGGTTCAGGTCACTCGTAGTGGCACCACGGCGTACTCGCGCATTTTTTATAAGTTTGTCCCGCATCTCGCGCCGGATAAATCGCACCACTATAGGGCGAGGCCTAGATTCAGATGGGCCGCTCGAGTTTGTGGCATTTATATGGCGACGACCCGCTCGATCCACGCTAACTATGTCGTTCTCGGACATTTGGACGCCAAGCTTATTTGCGAGTAGCAGTACAGTGTGAGTAAGGTTTTCACCACTGTTTTCCGGCAGGTTGGAGATCTCAATATCATTTTCGAGCATCCTTTGATCCCTATCATTTAGATCGCATTTTAATTGAGAGATCACCGCTTCCATACTCTGCCCTGTATTTTCAGCCCTCTCTTTATTAACTTGCTCGAGGGCGTCTATCCGCTGCTCGAGACTGTCGACGCGGCCGTTGAGAGCCCTTAGCTCGGCAACTTCCTCGCGCAAAGCAGAGAAGTCGCTCCGCACCGCACGTAACTCCTCCCTAATGCGCCGCAGCTCCTCATCAATGTTAGCCACAACCTCTCGAGCCGATGGAGTGCTGTACGCGGATTTTGTATTTGTGGAGTTTTCTGGACCCCTGGGTGTAGTTGATAGTTCCCCTTTTTCCGGTTTTCTCCTGCATCCAAAGCAGCGCCAGGAAGGGGATACCAGACCCGTAAGTGGCAATGCCATACACGCCCGGTGGTATGTTTGGCTACACACACTACACCTAGCGCCATCTGCCTGTGACATATATTTACTACAGTGGCCGCATCTAACGCTCGGCATGGCTGCGCTTGGACCACCCGTTGATCTATAGATCTAGTAGTTTGTTAAATGACCAAGAGATGTCACTATACTAATATTTAGTGTTTATAAGAGCTTATGACTCGTGTTTATGTTTTATTTGCACTTCATTTACAATCACTTTAACGGATTTGTATATAGTTTTAAATTGTCACCAATGTATCTTTAAGTTTTTATATAAATTGTTGTAATATTTAATGATTTAGGGTAGGTTTAGTTTAAGTCACTGCACTAGGTGTTTATTTTTGAGTTTTTAACACTGTTCACTGCACTATGATACCCAATAACAATTCATGGGATGAATCACACTAAGTTATATGATTACCATTAAACTTTTGTCCAATATACACTAGTTGTTTATTTTTATTTGTTCGTAAACTGTATCAAGTACTTAGAACGTTCGAAGTACCGCCCAAAAAAGAATTTTATATCGAATTTTTAACATCTTACCTAACTTTGCTTGTTTTAGAACGGAGTCGGGGTGCATTTTACAGTTAGATCACCCAAGGGTGATCTAACTGTAAAATGCTCTCTAAATAAGTTTGCTATATCACTGCAGTCACTCACACCCTCAACACTGACAGGGAGGCTCGGCCTAGGACTCAACTTATTAGTAGCCTTCCAAAACTCTCCAAAATTCTTAGAAGCCTGGTGTTCAGCAATAAGGTCCATTTTGACTTGCTCAGTATTATCTTGTCACCATTTTAATTTATGCTTAAATTCCTTTCTACTTTCACACATATCATTATATATTTCACCACAACGCGGTCTATCATGTGATACCCAGTTTAAAATAAATTGTCTAGCCTCCCTGTGTGCCTCAGTAACATGCTTATTCCAACCAGGTACATGACGCTTAAAATTATAACTGTTAGTACACTTACAACTATTTATGGCTGAATCTGTTAACACCTTAACTATATCACAGTAAAGCTTATTTATTATATTTTTTTGGGCAGGGGAATGGTCAAGCATTGACACAATGCCTGATGATTCTTCTACTCCCGACATCTGTCCGATGCCGGGTCTAGCAAATGGTTTAGGGAGTAGCGCAAGTCGCAAAGATCCCCTAAACAAGGCCAGTGGACTATCCTTCTCAAGGTTGCTGCCCGTTATTGGCCAATTACCCTCTGTAATTGGCATAACAAAAACCTCTGGCCGGTACTCTATATCCACACCTTTTCCTATCCCAAATATCCCTAAACCAATCCCGCAGAGCCGAACCGTGGCGGCGCAATAACCACTCAGGCACACAGAGCCTTGGGGCACCAAATACCCCCTAAAAATTATACCACACTTACCTAGGGCGGGTAGTGTGAGTTCTTCTTTCCACTTCCCTTCTTCTGGCATCCTATGCCAAATTCGCCCTAAAAAAACCCCACCATGCAAGCACAGCTAAATAAAAAACTACCCCAGGAGGGTACCACTGTCAGTGGAGAATCCCTCACCGAGCCTAGCTCGGTCCGTCCCGCGTATTCTGGGGGAGACAAACTGTGCTCAAAACCAGGCGCAAGCCTGGACCTGTCTGGCCTCGCCGAGGCCATTTATCTTCTCCTGAAAAAGGAACAACTTCGCAGTGGACGGTAGTCGCTCATAAGCGACCTTGCAAAAGGGAACCTACCGCCCCTGCAAAATCCAAAGAAGGACTGAAGGGTCTACCGGAACGCCGTCGCCCGAACAGGCGCGCGAGAAGGGAAACCCTACAGTCCAGAACCACACAACAAGCCGAGACGGAAACCGCAGCAGCGGCAACGCAGCGCGACCCTCAGCCCTCCACTTCAGGAGAGCTTAAAACGGCACCACCAGCACCAAGCACCAAGACAGATAGAATGTCCCAGAACAAATTATGCATAGATAGTAGTTTACCGTAGCAACTCAACCTAGCAACATATAAATTGTACTTAAGTCAGCATTCCCATAAACATGTGTCGAACGTTCTAGAACAAATCGTGCTTAGGTAAGGGTTTACCTCCTCCACAATATGTTATTTGACGCCCTTTGTTCTAACTTACTTTTAATGTAACTTTCCATACGAAAGCCATTCTGTTCTTAGTCTTGACTCGATAACATTGTAATCGGTTTTTATTAAATAAAGTTTATTTTTATTTTAGAACCGTCTCTTCATTCCTTGACTGGCGCAGCCGGTAAGTGACCTTGTCGTTTGGGTCCTCTGTGCCATCGCGAATCGCATTTTCGGGCGCCGAGAAAACCCTAACGTTCGTCTCAACGATTCAACGGGTCAGCGAACCAAACAAATTCGTCAAGAGAAGCCACGGTGCAGAGCAAGCTGAGCAGAATCATCACCTCACAGGAGAGCGGAAAAGCAGCGGGTCATGTGAGTAGATCTCTTCACTATCCTGTCGACTTTCTTTTGAATCTCCTTGTGATAGTTATATGTGTTTCGTGTATATATAGGGATTAGAAAAAGCCCTTCTGGCACGTAGCGCATTGAAAGGCGATAAGCATTTCGCATTTATTAAGTAAGTTAGTTAGTAGGTATATTATTAAATACATAGAAATGGAAGGTGTCGTAGTTATACCGCCTGGAGTATTAAAAATCATTCCTTTATTTAGTGGCGAGACAAGGTTATTGTCACTATTTATTCGCAGAACTGAATATATTATTAATTCATATCGCGGTAATGAATTGCAGAATGAATATCTTTTTAACGCGATAACGTGTAGATTAAGCGGGGAAGCTGCTAATTTAATCGGAGAGCGAAGCTCAATACACTCTTGGGCAGAGTTAAAACAGGTTTTACAGGATCATTTCGGGGATCCAAGGACAGAAGATTGTTTAGTTTTAGAATTGGAAAGCTTAAGAATAAATAGAGGCGAAAGTTATTTAGATTTTTGCCACCGAATACAGCAGTTAAAGAGCATACTCATAGCTAAGATTGACGAGAGTACTGAAGATTCAGCTGCAAGGTTATCGAAACATAACATTTATACAAACCTTTCTATGAATGTTTTCTTGTTTAATCTTCCGAAACATTTAGTTAGATTAGTGCGATTAAAGAATGTCTCGAGCCTGGAAGATGCCTTAAAAGCCGTATTGGAAGAACAATATTTCCAACAAGTATACGATCAAAAAACATCACATTTTCCAAAATTTAATTCAAACTTCCAGGGCCGATACAATAATTTTAGTTCGCAAGCGTCACCGGGTGCAAGTACTAGTGCACCGAATGTGCAGTGGAATAATGGAGTGTCTCCGAGTCGTAATTTCTCATACAATGGTGTACAGACAAGTAATAGGAACAACTTTCCAAATAACTCATTGCCGCCTAGAAATAATAACAGGTTTTATTACAATCGTTTTGATCAAAATAATCCATTTTATAACAATTATAATGCATCGCGGCCACCGTTCTCACGGCGACAATTTACTGATAATGCTATGCCCAGTTCGCAGCAAGCGCAGCCCACGGCATTATCGCCACCGAGAGCAGGTTGTGATACCGACGTCACAATGCGAACGGCTAGTTCGAGACGTGTCAATTTCACCGAGCATAATGATAACGCGTTACCTAGTACTTCCAGTGAGAATGAAGAGATAGGAAATTTTTGCATAAGGGCCTCTACACACCCGTACGAATTAAATTAAATTGTAATAAATTAAACCTGCCGCATATATGTGTACCAGAACTTAACGCTATTTTTATGATTGACACCGGTAGTCAACGTTCATTTTTAAGCCCTAAGTTAGCGAATCAATATTTTTGCAACTTTAAGCGACATGAAACTTTTAAGGTAGTTAGTACTCACGCAATAAGTAGTCATAACGAGGTAGCATACATACCTTTACCCGATACATTTAGAAGCAATGAATGGTACAAATTTTATATTTACTGCGTTGATGACAGATATGATGGCTTCATCGGTAGCGATTTATTGACGCAACTTCATGCTAATATTGATATGAAGAATAAAAAACTATTTACGAAAGATACTTGTATACCCATTTTTTATAATCCACCAATACATGATTTTCATAAGTTACCGCCGCGTAGCGAACTAAGGGTCAAAATTCCGGTTAGTTTGTCAATATACTACATAATTAACTTTACAGAATTTATCAATGGCGTTAGGATGCCAGCGGCCTTAGTTAACTGTGTGCATGGGTATGCGACAACAGTCATACAGAATTCGAGGTCCAAGCAAATGGAATTAACGGTGACCAGCCCGTTCAAGGTCGAACCGTATTTAGGGAATAATTTAGTAAACGATAGTATTAACTTGAATTATAACGATAGGGATAGTGATAGGTTAGATCAACTGTTAACGGATAATCTTTCCAAGTTAAAAGTTGATCATATGAACGAAGAAGAAAAGCAATCTTTCACCAATATTTGTAAAGAGTTTAAAGATATATTTTATTGCGAGGACGTGCCCCTCTCATTCACAAACGAGGTGAAACATAGAATTAGAACGAAAAATGAAGACCCAATACATATTAAAGCTAGGAGGCTACCGCCTGTACAGACCGTAGAAATTAGGAATCAAGTAGAGAAAATGCTTAAAGACAATGTTATACAAAAATCGTTTTCGCCTTGGAGTGCGCCGGTCCATTTAGTGCCGAAAAAAATTGATTCTTCAGGCAAACAAAAATGGAGAATGGTCATTGATTATAGGCGCCTCAATGAGATAACAGTAGACGATAAGTACCCCTTACCTAACATCAATGACCTTTTTGATTCGTTAGGCAAGAGCATGTACTTTACTACTTTAGATTTAGCAAGTGGCTACCATCAAATCGAAGTAGAAAAGGAGGATAGGGCAAAAACAGGCTTTAGCACACCTTTCGGACACTATGAATTTAATAGGATGCCATTTGGCTTAAAAACGGCTCCCGCAACGTTTCAACGGGCAATGGATAATGTCTTGAGAGGGCTACAAGGTATTCATTGCCTGGTTTACTTAGATGACGCGAAAAGCATTCAGGAGCACAATGAAAAACTTAGGGCAATTTTCGAGAGATTCCGCGAAACTAATCTGAAAGTACAGCTTGATAAATCTCAATTCCTTCGAAAAGAAGTATTATATTTAGGGCATACTATAACTAGTGAAGGGTTAAAGCCCAATAATGATAAGATAGAAGCAGTATTGAAGTACCCGATACCCAAAACCACGACAGAAATTAAAAGTTTTCTTGGTCTCATAGGGTATTATAGAAAATTTATTAAGGACTTCGCCAAAATAACGAGACCACTTACAGCTTGCCTAAAAAAGGGCAAGACCATAGATCTTAATGCTGAATACGTAGAGAGTTTTGAAACATGCAAAAAACTCCTTACAAATGCCCCATTACTGCAATACCCCGACTTTAACAAACCGTTTATCTTAACAACAGATGCATCCAACTTTGCAATCGGCGCAGTATTATCGCAGGGCAACATTGGATCAGATAAGCCAGTGGCATATGCCAGTAGGACCCTAAGTGATTCCGAATCAAGATACAGTACTATAGAAAAAGAGCTTTTAGCAGTCATTTGGGCAGTTAGATAAGCACTTTAGACCATATTTATGGGGGAAGAAGTTTTATATATATACAGACCATAGACCTTTGGCCTGGCTTTACTCGCTTAACGAACCTAATAGTAAACTCACAAGGTGGCGTCTTAGACTTGAGGAATTTGACTTTGAAATAAATTATAAAAAAGGGTCGCAAAACTCGAATGCAGATGCATTATCTAGAATTAAACTAATTCATTAAAGTAAGGATATTAATAATATAATAGTAAGTTTAAATGGTAAGAAAATTAGGGAAATAAACGTAAATATCTATACTAATATTATAAAGCTGAAGAGTTTGTTTGTTTGATTGTTTGTTTGTTTGTTTGAACGCGCTAATCTCGGGAACTACTGGTCCGATTTGAAAAATTCTTTCAGTGTTAGATAGCCCATTTATCGAGGAAGGCTATAGGCTATATATCATCACGCTACGACCAATAGGAGCAGAGTACCAGTGAAAAATGTTACAAAAACGTGGAAAATTATGATTCTCTTATGTGACGCAAGCGAAGTTGCGCGGGTCAGCTAGTTTTAGATAATGATAATGAGTCCATGTTAGTTAATGTAGGCAATAGGGAAACTGTTAGAAATTTGGAAGATAATAACGAAATCGAAGAAATAATCAGCTTATCAGACTCAGAATCAGATAGGTTAAGCGTAGCTAGAAAAGAGGCACCTGTCATAGATGTATCCGAATCAGATGATGGAGCTACGGCCCATTCTATTACAAATAGGGAACATGAAGGAATCCCAATCTTAAACGAAGCAGTAGACACGAAACCTAGGCAAATACATGTATTCAATTGGTACAAGAATGAAATTAGTGTAAAAAATATTTCTGATAGCAATCAAAAGATATTGCAGGTACATATGCCGGCCGATAACAATGAACATTTAGTTAAGCAATTTCTAAAAGAATATGTAGACTTTAAGCGGAAATACTTCATCTACTTTTGAAATAGACGCTTTTAGAAAAGTATTTAGTAAAGTAGTTACAGAGTTTTATAAGAAAGGTTCCCAAAATCTAATAGAATGTACGGAGAGAGTAGTTAACGTAACAAATGAGGAAGAACAAAGAGAAATTATCATAAAATATCATGAAGGGAAAACTGTCCATCGAGGTATTAGAGAAACACTCACAAAACTTAAAAGACACTATTGGTGGTCTCATATGAAGGACACAATAGCTGCTGTTATTAACTCATGTGAACAGTGCCGAAAAATTAAATACGATAGGAAGCCAATAAAGCCTTCTATACAAGTAACTCAAACGCAAATCATGCCATTTGAAGAAATTTTTATTGATCTTTTTTATGTCGAAAATAATTATTATTTAACTATAGTAGATGCTTTCAGTAAGCTAGCGCAAGCTTTTCATGTAAACAATAGAAGCACACCAGAAATAATTAAAGCACTAATAAAGTATTTTAGCTTTTATGGAATACCTAGGAAAATAAGTAGTGACCCTGGGACCGAATTTAACAATAACCTTGTAAAGGAACTATTAAATCTATACAAAATTGACGTACATGTAGGCACACCTAATAACCCCAATTCTATGGCCATAGTTGAACGTTTTCATTCTACGATACTCGAAACTTATAGGCTAGCAAGGTATGAGAAAAGTGACCAAGACGCAACTTCAGTAATGACGTACGCTATCATGGCATATAATAATAGCATTCATAGTGCTACAGGATTTACACCTTTTGAAATAGTGTTCGGTCATACAGAATCAGGAAACGCATTTGACATAGATAGAGATAAAAATCTTTTACAAAAATTAGTTCAAGATCATAGAAAAAGACTCAAAGTCCTATACGAATATGTTAGCGACAAAATTAGAGAAAATAAAAGTAAAGTAGTTGAAAAGAAAGAAATCGGAAGGCCAAAGAAATGCCACGATACGAAAAAGCTAAAGTGATAGGAAAGGTAGACAGAAATATAGTACCAGTTAGGCTAAGAAAAAGAAAAACGAAAGTAGCAGTAAAAAATATAAAACGACCTCCGCAGGTGGTAGCAGACAGTCCTGACGCTCCTGGCCCTAGCAGAATTGGCAAGCAGCGTAAACCTGCAAGATATGACTCTGAGTCCTGGAATAGCGCCGATACGGACAAATGCAGCAGCGATTCAGAGTAGTCACTGGACTATTTTTAAAACTATAGATTTAGAAACTATAGATAGGTGTTTAGATAGTAATATTAATCTATATTTTAGATTAAAAAGTATGATTTACTCGCAAAATGATTCACTTCATGAACTTGTAGGATTAACATTGCAAATAGAATCTTTTATGGACCTCACAAAAGATAGACTAAAACAAATAATGCCTAATAAAAGATACAGAAGAGGCTTGATAAATCCATTAGGTTCAATTGTTAAGATAATTTCGGGTAACCTTGATAATGATGACGCTAAGAAATATAATTTCGAAATAAGTCAGCTTAAAAACAGAGAACATTCAGTAGAAAGAAAACTTTCACTTATGCAAAAAGCCTTTGATAAGTTAGTAAATATTTCGGATGACCTGAAATACAACTTAATTTGCTTAAATGTCAAAACTTTACGACTACAAACATTACAGTATAATCAATCAATCACACATAATATCGTCAGTCAAATGAATACCTTATATCAGATCTTAAATAACTTTCGCACGATCTATAACTTAGTACAAGAGATAGAAACAGCAATAGTTTTTAGCAGAATACACATACTTCACCAGTCTATAATTAATACGACAGAACTTTTTAATATATTGTTAGAAATAGAGAAATATCATAGATTAGTGTATAAAGTAGATAAGAATAATATGACGAAATTAGAAAGTACTATAGTTCTTAAATCTTATTCTGATAATTATAAGTTAGTATTTGTGTTAGAAATCCCTTTGTTAGACACGATTACATATAACTATTACAAAATAATTCCTATACCCATTTACAATCCTAATACCTTGAAAACCTCTATTATAATTCCTAAGTACCCCTACCTAATAGTGAATGGATTGAAATATAGACCCCTGTCTACACCATGCGAGAAAATCGAAGACGATCGAGTCCTTTGCAAAGAAGACAACATTGTGCAGTACGCAGACACAACTTGCATTGAACAAATAATGCTGTTGAAAAATTACTCTGCAGGCCACAAGACCTATATTGAGATAGAAAACGAAAGAATTCACATGGTAGCTGATGGAATATGGCTACTTTTCGCAAAGCAAGATATAGTACTCACCGAAAGCTGCAACGACGAAATCATGAAGTACAACCTGAAAGGCACATTTCTAGTAACTCCCAACCGAAAATGCGAAACACAAATTGGAAGGAAAACCATTGGTCGAGAAGCTGAATCAAGGACATCCGAGGTGAATCTGCGGCTGAGACCAGTAGCGATGCCTGAACTACAACAAGAAATTAGAACGGACGACAGCCAAATCGATCTGCGCGGCGTGGATCTCAACGACATCAAAGACATTTTAGACAGTGCGAAATATAACAGTGAAAGTGTAAACGAAAGTGAAATAGTGATAACTCAAGACATAAGTGTATGGACAATAAGTATAATAGTAATAATGATTATATCTGGGTTGATATTTGTAATTGTTAAATTTAAAGCCTACAGAAAAGACTTTTTCTTACGTCGAAATCACCTGGAACCAAAAGATTCGTCTCCAGTTGATTTCTCTCTTAAGGGGGGAGGAGTTAAGGGTTCTCACCCTATAGATATATCCTTTGTCAGCAGTAACTCTACTTAGCAACATATAATAATGTATTAGCATCAGCATTTCTATGAAGACAGATAAAATGTTCCAGAACAAATTATGCATAGATAGTAGTTTACCGTAGCAACTCAACCTAGCAACATATAAATTGTACTTAAGTCAGTATTCCCATAAACATGTGTCGAACGTTCTAGAACAAATCGTGCTTAGGTAAGGGTTTACCTCCTCCACAATATGTTATTTGACGCCCTTTGTTCTAACTTACTTTTAATGTAACTTTCCATACGAAAGCCATTCTGTTCTTAGTCTTGACTCGATAACATTGTAATCGGTTTTTATTAAATAAAATTTATTTTTATTTTAAAACCGTCTCTTCATTCCTTGACTAGCGCGCTTCTTCGAAGCGGTCTCGTCTAGATGATACTCAGTCTCCCAGAGGGGAAGCCAAACGCGCGAAAACCGACGCGAAACCGAAGCGGGCGATGAGCTACGCGGATGCGAACAAATCGCATCTGCGAGTAGCGATTATCACCGCCCCGCCTAGGGACCTCTCACAAAGCCAGGCAGATCAGCTGAGGGAAGCTATCGATGATAGCATCCTGCAAGCTGTACTGTCTCCGCCATCTCCGAGTGTACATGCTCCATCTTTCCGCGGCCGCTCCTTCCTCATGGACGGGGCTTTAGCGATGTGGTGTGAAGACACAAACGCTCTCGACTGGCTGAAAAAAGAAATTGGGAACATAGCGTCGCCAGTCCCAGGAACCACTCTGGCTGTAATTAAGCATTCAGAAATGAAAAAGAAGCTGAAGGCTAGGCTTCTGATTCACACCCGCATCACCGAAGCTACTACACTGCAGAGAGTCCTTTGTGCCCAGAACCCATGGTACAAATTAGACTCCTGGCAGTGTTACGACATGACGGTGGATGACAAACCACAAGAGGTCAACTCCAAGGAGAAGATAGTCCATCTTATCCTTGGTATCCCTGAGGACCAAAAGCAAACCATCCTGGATCGTGATCGCCGAGTAGCGCACATGTCTGGGAGTGGCTACATCCGGTTCTTCTCCTCGCAGGAACCAGCAACGAGCGGCAGTAAACCAACGGCGACGGAGGAGTCAACGGTGAGGGCCACATCTAGTCCCGAACCGTCCACCTCTGCTCCCCAACAGGGTTCGAGCGAGATGGAGACAGATCCGCCGCTGCAGAACAAGGGGACTACCAGTGACGAAGATGACGTCCTGCGTAGCCCGTAGTCCCCTAAATATAATACAAACCAACCTCCAGCACAAACAAATAGCGGCGGCCACTCTACGCAGAGCACTGGAGGTAAACAACAAGACCGTCGCCCTGATCCAGGACCCGTGGACCAGAAACAACAAAATCTGCGGTCTAAGCAATATTTGCGGTAAGTTACTGGTAAAAACCTCAGTCGACAAACCGAGAACTTGCATTTTCATGCCCAACACCATAACAACCACGTTACTAAATCAATTCTGTTCTAGAGACCTCACTGCAGTGACAATCCTCACAGAAAATAACACAACCCTAGTCTTAGCCTCAGTGTACATGCCGAGCGACGGCGAAACTCCAACTAGAGAACTGGCCGAACTTGTACAACACTGCGAAACACAAGACTGGGAGCTGATCATCGCTGCAGACTGTAATGCACACCATCCTCTGTGGGGAAGTAAGGATAACAACAAAAGAGGTGAGTCACTAGCCGAATACCTATTTCAAACAAACCTAAACATTATAAACAGGGGTACTGAACCCACTTTTGTAAGCTCAAGGTATCAAACTATAATAGACATCACATTGGCAACACACGCGGCTGCTAATCTGATTGCGGTCTGGCACGTATCAGACGAGCCATCCCTTGCAGACCACCGCCGCGTGTGCTTTCAAATTCAATACAAGCAAAAAGACCCTGACCTATATCGCAACCCCCGAAAAACGGATATATCAAGGTACACAAACTTACTTACCAAAGCACTAAGTGACGGACTAGTAACTGACGTCACTCTTAGTACTAATAATATAGACTTAAACGTAAAATTTCTAACCAAAAGCATGTTGAACAGCTATCATTCAGCATGCCCCACTTCAATATCCAAAGACCCCGGGAAAAGTTCGTGGTGGGGGCCGGAACTTGAACGCCTTCGTAAGGGTCTCAGGACACTTTTTAACCATGCAAAAAACACCAGAACCATTGAGGCCTGGGATAAATATAAAATTGCACAAAAACACTACAAGAAACGCATCAGATTTCGAAGAACGGAGTCTTGGCATAACTTCTGTAGCAACATAGACTCGACAAACCAAGCCGCAAGAATAAAGAAAATACTTTCCAAAGGAAACCCGAATCTTTTGGGCGCTCTTAAGAAAGTAGACGGCACCTACACAAATACTGACAAAGAAACGTGTGAAATATTGCTGGAAACACACTTTCCAGGCTGTCTGATGACATCAGGTTTTGATTGGTCAGACGAGCACCACAACACACCAACAACCCAAGACTGGGAAGTCGCTAACAAAATAGTAACCGCGGATAGGATGGCATGGGCCATAAAAAGCTTCCAGCCATTCAAATCAGCAGGGTTAGACATGATTTTCCCGGCGCTACTACAGAGCCTGTATAGCTTTCAAATACATACCCAAATTGTGGAGAGAAGCAAAGGTAGTTTTCCTCCCCAAACCGAGTAGGAAGACTACACTCATGCTAAAGCTTTCAGGCCAATTAGTCTTACATCATTCCTTTTAAAAACACTGGAAAGACTTGTAGACATATACTTAAGGGATGGAGTACTAAAGAACAATCCACTACATCCCCAACAACATGCGTATAGAAAAGGCAAATCAACAGAGTCGGTACTGCACAAGGTTGTGTACAAAATAGAATCGGCCTTCACAAACAAAGCCTCAACACTCGCTTCCTTCATAGATATAGAAGGAGCTTTTGACAAAACCATGCACAACAGCATTAAACATGCCCTACAAAGACTTAAAGTAAAACCAGTCCTAACTGGATGGATTACTGAACTAGTCAGCAAAAGGGCGGTACAGATAGTGGCAAACACCACAATGAGAGCAAAAGTGGTCAGAGGATGCCCCCAGGGAGGCGTCCTTTCACCACTTCTATGGAACATAGTAGTTGATAGCCTCCTAACTAGTTTAAATAAAAAAGGGTACACTACTATTGGATATGCAGATGACCTAGCAATACTGATAAATGGGACAGCTGAAAACGTACTTTGTAAAATAATATAATGCGCTCAGCTTTTCAGATTATAGAAAAATGGTGTGAGGAACACCAACTATCAGTAAACCCCAAAAAAACAGAACTAATCCTTTTCACCAACAAAAGGAAGTTACCGGACCTCCAACTACCAAAACTGTTTAACACCAAACTCACCCTGTCAACTCAAGTGAAATATCTGGGCATGGTTCTTGACAACAAACTGAATTGGGCGAGTCATATTGAAGCAAAAACTAGGAAGGCCTGTATAGCTTTCGGCCAGTGTAGAAGAATGGTTGGTAACAAATGGGGTCTCAACCCAAAAATAACACTCTGGCTATACACATCAGTTATCAGACCTTCTATCACCTACGGATCAGTTGTATGGTGGCCCAGAACACAACTGACAACGGTAAAGTATGTGTAGCCACCACTGGATGCATGAAAACCACTCCATCAAATGCACTTGAGTATCTCCTGAACCTTAGACCCTTAGATTTGGTCATACAGGAGGAGGCACAGGCGGCTGCCTTAAGACTAAGAGCAAACGGGCTATGGCAGCAGAACCCAGAAACAACACACACCAAAATTTTGCAAGGTATCCTGAAGGAAATACCACGCTATTTGTTCCGTGTGTAGCCAATGCTCAGTCACACAGAAAATACCTACATTATGTTTTTGTAAAAACAATTCTACTTCTAATTCCTTGCTGGATAAACCTTGTATGTTTTGATGTACTAAATTTAATGAGCCTAGCTGTTTATCCATTGTCCTACCTGTCAGTTTAAAGAATCGGATACATTATTCGTAACCTTGTCGCTAACTACACTATCTATACATTTAATCACAGTATTGTTAGAATAACTACACAATACTGGGTCGTCCCTTAACCGAAACTGCGTTATAGCACCTATAACTGTGTTAATATTATAAGCTAACAATGTAGCAATTTGTCGTTTGTCCGAACTATTAAGAAACATAGTTTCTTGAGTATAAATAAAACTACTAATAAACTTATTAGTGTCAAAAAACAATAACTTATCACTATGATAAGACGTCATTAAATGTAATTGATTATTCAACCTATGTATACGCCTATTTTCCCTTTCTGTAAGAGATTGTGAGTACGGGAATGCGCAGATAATTAATTTACCTAAATCTAATTGCAATAAACTGCTAATACTATCAATAATATCAGTTTTATCTAAACCTAAACTATCACCTATCAGTAAAACTACTGTTGTATTTATATCTAAGCGAGTGTTCCTAATTCTATCTACTATTTGATTTAATTTGAGGTTATGGTAACAGTTATTTTTAAAACTACAATGTAAGTTGTTGTTTATTATAGGTCCTAAGTTAATGCCTAACTTATCTGAGAACATAGCTACTCTGTTCTTTGTGTTAAGATCTATAAAGGAAGAGGGAGTACAGTCAGATGAGTCGGTCAGTGAAGTCTCAGTACCTAAACTAATTTGAGAAGGTTCTAACTGTTCTAAGTCACAAGGGGGTCCCTGAGACTGAGAACACCTAGTGCATGGAGTGCTATCAGCTAAGGCCCTAACACGCTCTAAATTTTCCCTGCCAACTTTAGCAATCTCATCGTATTTTAGTATGTAATCATGAGTTTCACGTTCATAATCTAAGGTAATTTTTGTTAATTTAGATTGTAGGTATGAGATTTGTGACTTAAGGTCAAGAGTGTGTCTGTCATACATTAGCCTACTGGAGATGAGTTCTTCACTACAACTATTGACTTCTAAAACTAGTTCCCTACGTTCCTCAATCAAATCTTTATTTGATTTAACCAATAATCTAAGTTTGTTAAATTTCTTGAGTTTTAATTCTAATTTTTTAATTATCTTACTAATTCTAGTGAATTTCCTAAACTTTTTATTGCTTCTAACTCTAGTTAACAAAGATTTACAGCCTATAAGCTCAGAATACAAATGATGAGTTGCACTACTGTCAAATGATTGTATTGACCGTTCCAATGAGATGATCTTAGTGTGGGCTTCATGCAGGCTTGTCTCTAGCTCATTTATGCGGCTCAGAGACCACTCATAGGTCTCATTACAGCTGCCAAATGAGCTAACTTCGTGTTGTAGCCTGTCCCGCTGATCCAGTAAGTCCATATTTTCAATATGGAGCTCAGCAAGTTCCCCCTTCAGTGATACAACCTTGTGGTTAACCTCGCTGATCTCTTCTTCACAGTCAACACGCTCCCTCAACAGCAGGCTGTTCTCATCTTTGCACTTCTTGAGCTCGAGCAGAGCAAGTTTAAGCTTGTTCTCAGTATCCTTTGCTGTTGCCTTCCTGGTCATCATGGTTGATATTAACAACAAAGGATCTGAAATGTTATAAAGGAAGTTGAGATATACAGCAGAATATAGAGAGAATTAGTTGGGGAAAGTTAGTATTTATTGAGATGGTCTATGTTAGTATTGTTAATAGTTTTAGAAGAAATATACACAAAGTAACTAACAAAAGAAAGAGGAAAACACAGATAAAGATATAGGGGATAAATAATAAGGGGTTAGTTGGACCTTGCAGTTAAATAATCTATAATTACAATGATATTACACAATGTTTTTTAAGTGGGTAGGTTTAGACCAAAAAAAAATTAATAAAATAAAAAAACTATAGCGTTGCAGTTAGTAGGAAACCTAACAATTAGACTCTTACAATACTAATTAAACTGAATGGTATAAGGGCAATAAGCTACAATGGAAGAATATAACACTGAATCAGTGCTGCGTTGATTCAATGTTGAAGAGTATGGCGGTAGTGAGCCTGAATATGCTACACTTAATCTAGCGGATTTTAGATAAATCTAAGAAGTCTATAATAACAAGCGATACGAAATACTCCCTGTATTTATCAAACACTTATTCCTTGTTTGAATTTGAAATACGTTGACGCCTTGACACTTGGTTGGCGTAATTATATTGTTGTCTTAATCACACTTTTCCATCTTGATTGACTATTATATTAGCAGAAGACAACCTAATTGCACTTATTTACAACTTTTAGACACAATTATTGACAAATACGTAATAAATAAATAAAAATCGAATTTTAAAACTGAGAGCAAAAATTTCAAGTCACTACACCAGTGTTGCCAGATTCGAGATCCTAATCCGCACTTGATGACTCTGGCATCAACGAAGTTAGGATATACACTGACGGATCCAAAACCGCACTTGGTACAGGAGCCGGTGTCTTCTCGAACGATCTAAATATCAAAATATCAGCCACCCTAGATAAACTAAATACAATCTTCCAAGCAGAATGTATAGGAATCACTAAGGCAGCACAAGCAGTCGCAGCCAGAGATGTCAGAGACCTTAAAATAAAAATTGTCTCGGACAGTGCATCCATGCTCCAAGCCTTACAAAACAACGTTATAACATCTGCCCTTGTTCTGGAATGCCACAATGCGCTTCAAGCTATTGCACGTACGAACACGGTTACCCTGCAATGGATCAAAGGGCACAGTAACTCAATGGGAAACGATGCAGCTGATGAACTAGCTAAAAGGGGATCAAAGGGAACAGTATTGGGACCGGAACCACTACTGCCAATCCCCCAAGCACAAATTAAATCTTTGCTGAACAGAAACACCGAAGTGAAACATCTAAAAGAATGGAACAACAGTAAAGGTTGCAGGCTAACTAAGGCTGCAGTCCCGGTGGCACCTAAAAATCTTGCCCGCAACCTTATCAGTCTAAAAAGGGACAAAATACGCAAGGTAATAGGAATCCTAACCGGCCATTGTCCCTTAAACAAACATCTATGTACAATAGGTGTGACGGACAGCCCTCTGTGCAGAGGATGCATGGAAGCAGAGGAAACACCACAACATGTACTTGTGGAATGCAACAGCGTGGCGGATCAACGAGCGCGAACTAAAATATTGCCAACAACACTCCAGGAAGCCTGCAGCAACTTGAAAAAGCTTCTGACGTTCTGGGAGGAACTAGGATGGCTGGAGTGAGGCTGAATCTATGTAAGACGGTAGCTACACGCACAAAGGCCCAATTAGGAGGCTAAGTGCGGAAAAAGCCCAGACAACCTAACCTAACCCATCTATTATATTTCTATGTTTACTTAACTTACAGTTATGATCACAACATTCTCTTAATTCTACAGGAAAATCTATCAGTCTAAGTTTACTATTTTTTTTTTTTTTTTTTTTTTTTTTTTTTTTTTTTTTTTTTTTTTTTTTTCTAAAAAAAGACAACTCCCGCACTAAGAATTGCTCTTGTGTCGCGGGGACTTTTACAAACATACAAACAACGGACACAAAGCACAACCAGACCCGAAACAATTATTTGTGGATCGCGCAAATAATTGTCCCGTGTGGGAATCGAACCCACGACCTCCCGTTGCAGTGGTATCGGCGTGGCGACCTACACAATTTACTATATTCAATAATTTGATCATCTGTTCTCTGACCCCACAGTACACCCTTCCTTTTTCTGTGCTCATTAACAATATTTGTAGGTACAATCCCGTTTAATTCACACTCAATAACAAGTGGTAGATGATCAGACCAATACGTATCATATTTAATTGATATACTTGTTATTGTTTGTCTTGCGGATTGACTCACCACACAGTGATCGAGCCACCGGGTGCAACCGTGTGCATCACTAATAAACGTGTAGTTATCAGATAGAGAGCCCAGTAAGTCTAAATCAGCAGAAGTCCAGTGATGATCATTACAAAAAGAGTTCAACTCATTCCCAAACAATTCTCCTGGGTGAGCGTTGAAATCCCCTAACATAAAAATAGCTTCTACTGAACAATTATCTATAATGGCACATAACTCACCCAAGCACCCCGTAAAATTCGGTAGATTTTCCACACAATTAGTAGGCATATACAGGGTGTCCCAAAACTCAACGATAATCCGAGACAGGATGAAAGGCCAAGTCATACCGGTTCTAGGAAAAAAAAAAAAATCCATATCACTTAGTTCAGCAATAATAGACACTTTTCAAAAAAGTTGAAATTCCACACCCTTGATCGCATTTTCAAGTCCTGTGATCACCAGTGTCACAATTTCACTGTGTTTTTTTGAATTTCGTGATCTTCATTAAATATGCTATTAATCGTAAAACAAATTAATGCACAAAGCATTGTTAATTATTATAATATATTGTTATATATAATCATTACCTTAATTGCACTGATTCTAGGATTATTGCACTCAACCACAGAAACTTTCGAGAACACACTTTTACGCCACAAAATCGCCACTCCTCCGTACGGTCGACCCCTCAGGATACCCTCCGAGGTGTCAACCGCAGATTTTCCAGTGTACGCGAAGTCCTCGTCGATGGTACCAAGGAATGGAATGTCATGTGGCAGCAACCATGTCTCCTGCAGTGTTATGACGTCCTCCATCTTGCATAACTTTCGCACACATTCAACCGATCTCTTGACAGATTTACAATTAAACGTTACAAAGAACAATGGCAAGTCTCCATACAAAGTTTTACCTGACATCGTTTTGGAGCGTCTATGAATGAAAAAATGTTAAAACTATAGAGTTTCTTTAACTTAAACAGAATCATTAAGATTTTTGGTTTGAGAGTGCCACAAGAAAAAAATATGACCAATTTTATATTTTGAGGTTATATCATGAAAAAACTTATGTAAATTGCTGTTCTACATTATTTATGTCTAAAAAACAGATTTAGATTACGTGAGAGCAAAGACAATGCATTATTTTACAATTTTGTATAAAAATCTGATGTATATGCAGCAAACAAATGGTAAGTAATGTTAAAAATAGATAGGTACTATACCTACTTTACTAACGTCGATAGTCCATGAGAAAGCACAAGTAGTCGTGAGGGGCAGAGAATTGAGTCCGGGGGCAATGCAACTGCAAGTCAAAACTGAAGATAAACCAAGAAAGCAATCGTAACACCAGTAGCAAGCAAAGCTAACTAACAAGTTCACAACAAAGTAAACAACTAGTGATGCTGATAATCAATCATCAATTAATCGATTATTGAAATAATTGAAGTCATAATCGATTATAGAATATAATCGAATTTTTTATTTTAAACGATATTATTAAGATTAAAAACCAAAAAAACTACTGTTATATTGCGACTTACTATTAAAAATATTTTTGATTAAGGAAGTTTTTGTGGATGCTGTAATGATAACGTCAGTGATTACTGTAATGCTATTTGAGGTTTTATTTTATATATTTAAGTACATATTATTATTGCAAACAAATCAAATATGCTAATAAAATTGCTTAAAATAATAAGCTATTATAAATGGATTATTCTTTTCATATTATATATTTGTCATAATCGATCAATCGATTGTGAAAATAATTGATTATCAACATCACTCTAAACAACGGAAGGAAAAAAATTTTTTTTAGTGCTGCCATTACACTTTCATCTAATAATACCTGACTATTAATCACAACATTAATAATAAAATATGTAACTAAAACACCTATCAATTATATTTGTTATTTTTTTTAGCAAAACCTATGTGATTTGTTTTTAACGTTCACTTAATAATCGTTTTTTGATATTTAAAAACAAAATAATAATTTTGAAACATTTTGTAAGTGGTAATACTGACTAAAAGATTATGTCCACTGGATGTGGACGTATTCAAGTAAAAGTTTATTTTGTAAATAATTTAAGCTAGGCTTTTACCGAAAAAGTTAATTTCATCATAAAAAAGGGCTAAATTAATTACTAACTTTTGCACGTGTCCCATTTGTAGACGCTTCATATAACACTTAGGTAAAAACTTGCCATTGTTCTTTGGTTTTAAAAATACTGTTATCCATTATGTTCCATTATTATCATTAGCCACATCCCGACGCGCTGAATAATCTTGCCTTTCTCGAAAGTTTATGAACTTCCGGAACGAGATTCCCGCAGGCCATAACTTGTTTTTTTTTTATTATTATTATTTTTTTTTTATTATTTTTTTTTTTTTTTATAACCCATATCTGTCCCACTGCAGGGCAAGGGTCTCCTCCCAAACAAGGGGGAGGGGTTAGGCCTTGAGTCCACCACGCTGGCCAAGTGCGGGTTGGGGACTTTGCATGCCCTCAATAAATGTATTAAACAAATTTTTAGGCATGCAAGGTTTCCTCACGATGTTTTCCTTCACCGTTAGAGCAAGTGATAATTATTTCTAATACACACATAACTTCGAAAAGTCATTGGTGTGTTGCCTCCGATTGGAACCTGCGACCACTTGCGTGGGAGGTGCCAACTTAAACCACTCGGCTATCACTGCTTGTTATCTAAAAATAATTCAATCTTGCACTTTGTTACAAATAACTTGTAGGCATTATACTCCTTTTCTTTCTTCATTTTTATTTTAGTCAAAGAAATATTTTCTCCGGTTTTATTGTAAACATAATCGGCAATATCCTGTTCAGACACTTGTTTATACGTTTGAAATGAATAATGTAGTTTATTGTCCGCTGCTTTGAATTTATCATTCTCCGCCGACTGTGCAGTTGCTATTCCTTTCTTAGTATGAAACCTATTTGAAGTCTTTTTCTCTGCACCCTCACCCATCCTTCGTCATAGTTTTGCACTTCCCATTCCTTTTGAGGCTTAGCCATATCGGCAAAGGAAACACTTTGTGGATATTTCATCGGAAATGCATCACTCAACTCCGGTTGTGAATCACTGGTAACGTTGTTCCGCTGCAAAACGCGCCCGCGCTCCGCTGCTGTCTCACTCGCACCCGTTAGTAACACACTATCGCCGTGCGTTTCTTCACATTGCTTGTTATCTAAATTCTCCGGTTCAAACGACGCGATGTTTTGCTGTTCTGAGGTTTGGTAGGGCTTAAAAGCAACGTTATGTACTGCATCGACATCCTGTATTTTGGATGGCTGATTATGACATACATTCATTGATAACGCCATAGAATCAATACTCGACGGTGAGATAATATTTTGGTGTGGTACATTTTTGACTGTTATTCACGACATCCGTTTTTTCAAACAATTGTGGCTTACGGCCGTTGATCAAATTTATTTGGTCTTGAAATTCAATTTTCGATACATATTCTTGACGAATGTTTTCAATTGCTTGCTGCATCACGAGCATTTTCTTAAGAAGCGGAGTGACGTCGATGTGGTCAAAAGTTACTGGAGGTAGTTTATTTAAGTTTCGAGCCACGAATATAGGTATTTCACTATATTTTACTTTAGTAGCACCAAAATATCATCTAAGTTGCGTTGAGTTTTGCCCTGACGCTTTCTCACTTTGGCGGTTTTTTGCAAAGATTCAAGTAATAACGACTTCGCCTCTTCAATTTCTTCGATACTAAACGCACTTTCACAAATACGTATTAAACTCTCTTCATCCATAACATCAAGTTTATTATGGATAAACGCTAGCACTTCACATATTACAATATTACAGTTCGCACATTTTAATCTACTGGACGTCGCCATTTTCGTTACTCACGCGCACGTCAGAGACAACGTACGCTCGCGACCGCGGTCACGCGCAGACTATCAAACCAATTGTTAATAATTAATGGTAATAGATTAGTAATATCAAACGAATTGTTAATTAAGTGGTTCTTTTTTTTTAAACCACCCAGTAGGAGGACCCCGCGAAGCCGTGCTCCGGCGACATCTTGACATCATCAAGTGAATAGAGCTAAAAGTAAAGTACGGTACGAAATAAAAGAATTGTTCGGTCTTTTACCATTGAGAGTTGGTATATCTTAGGTTTTACCGGAAAATCTTAGGATTTACCATAGTTTGGACTTTTACAGTAACATATCGCCGGTAGCTATTAAGAATGTTGGAAGTGCAAAATGGTTATTTTGCAGGACGAGCAATCAAAGACATTTTTGATCATAAAATAGTTTATTTTTCACATAAAGATATTCAATTTGGCAAAAGTGAATATTAATGAAATATGAAACAAATAGTAATGAAATAATCAAATAATATTAAACAATGTAGGAAAAAAGTCACATGCAACATTGTTAATCGAAAACAAAAAAGAGAAATTGTAGGAAGTGCTACTACCGACTATATTAATCGGGAGAATTTTGGTTTTTCAGTTGGATTTGGCACTTACTACGTTTTTCATTGGACTTAACTTAGTCGTCTTATGTAGGTTATTATCTCACCTCGAGTAAAATGAATAAAAAATAATATAAAATATTAAATAGTTACAATAAAATGCAGATTTACTGCTTTCCTTATAATAATTATAGAAATGCATAACTACCTACTAACTATAGATACTTGATCTATAGTTAGTAGGTAGTTATGCATCATATTGCATAATTAAAAACTTATTCTATAGGAACATTGGTAAAGATATGTTTAATAATTAGATAACTACCTAATTATAAATAGGAATATATGCATGACATGCGTTTTCTTAAATCAGCATTTTTTAAAATGGTAACTCTTAAAGTAAATTGTACTTTTCTTATCTTCGTTTTAAGTCTTAAGAGCTCTCATTGCAATATTAATATAATAAACAATCAAAAACTTAAATAAAGAACTTTTAAAGCTCAAATAAAGGATTTACTTATACACTAATACATCGCAACAGCTTAATCACTATCAGTCTCAGTCTCTTGAATTTGGTTTGCTTGAGATCTTTGGACGTGCGGTAAATTTGAGTAGAAAGCGTATTTTTGAGGAATAATACCACTATTGCACATATCATTTAAATCTTTATATTTATCGAAAGGAATGAGAAGAGGTCCATCGTAGGCTTTCTTTACATCAAAATATTCTTTTTGTAATCTTTGAGCATTTCGCCTGCCACTTCGCAAAACAATAATAGTTCTCTCTATCTCTTCCAAATCATATTTATATTCAATTCTATCACTCTGTTTATGATCTACTCTCACCTCTCTTACCTGATTCCAACGCACTTTTTATTACTCACATCTTTCGTCCAATTTTTGCCGGATAGTACTGCCTTGAAATCAAATATATCATCAGTTGTAATTTCCTTAACAATGTACGGATTTCCTTCAGATTTAGCCCAACGCACTAAACAATACCACTCATCAGGAACGTAAATTAATTTTCTTTGACTTGCCCTTTCTATAGTTGAGTGCACACTGTCGCCCTCATTCTGCGTATGACCCTTTTCCATGAATCTGTGAGTTATGTTTACATTGAATTGTTTTGCTGCCACTAAATAAAATGCAAAAACAATTCGGTTACGATTCTGACCCCCACAATTGTCCGACCAAAACCTAAAATCTTTTACTCCATTGAAAGCATGTTCTCTTATAAAATGATATAGACAGCTCGAAACCTCGTTAGATCCTCTTTTAGCGATTCCTTCGTGCCACATGTAGCACATGCCAACCTTGTCAGCAAATGTATATGGTAGAATTGCTGCCTCTGTTGCGCGGTCGGTTGTATATGCGACTGCGGTGCGAGAGGTCTCGGGTTCGAATCCTGGGTCGGGCCAAAAAGTCTTTTCTGAGATTTTCTGTTAAGAATTTCTTAGAGATTGCCCGGAGTTAGGAAGTCGAGGTCGAAGACCTCCGTGCCTCGGAGAGCACGTAAAGCCGTCGGTCCTGCGCCTGACCTCTCACTGGTCGTGTCGGTTATCCGTCCCACCAAACTATGAGAGTGATGGAATAGAGAGTGTACCTGTGTATTGTGCACACACTTGGACACTATAAACAAAGTCCTGCACAGATGGCCAGTTTCAATGAAACTGACCGCCGTAGCCGTGTATCGGCTAGGAGGACATTATGGTAGAATTAAGGGTTGGTAACTTCCTTTTATAGTAATAAATGCTCACTTCACCGTGAGGAGTAGTAAGCACTTTTTGAAAGTCAAAGTTGGCTGCTACAACATCGCTATTCTTCTGAGCCTCTTCTTTGTCAAACTTTTTTAGTTTCCTAGCAACCTTCTTATTCAATAAGTGTTCTTCATATATTTTTCTTTCTTCATCTGTAGTATTAGTTTTATTATTAAATGCGTGACAAACATTACACGTATCCTTTTTTGGCTTATATATTGCTATGTTAAAATTGGCATTAACAATATCTCTATATTGTCTTTTAGTTTGCGTTTTTGTCGTGTACTTATCATCATCAAACCAATTTTGATACAAGCCGAACATTTTGGAAACACTGTCAATACCTTCCAGATACAGTTTCTTAGAATCCTGCCTGCAGTAATGTGACTCGACTAAGGGAACACACTTGACGTAATCACATACGCTTCTAATCATCTCATCATTCATCACATTTTTTTTATGTTCATAGCAGCCACGTTTATCTTTTTCAATCTTAACTCCATCAATTTTTTTCCAAGCTGTAGTAACTAATCTTTCACTAGTGGCAATAGTATTGAGAAACATGGTCTTACAAACTTTTATTATGTCTTTTTGTTTTTATCTGGTAAATAATAAACGGATGTATTTTGTCTATTATGTTTCGTTACTTCCGTAGTTTGACGGCGTTTGGGAATCTTTTTTGTATATTTTAGTACGAAATCCCACTGACGACTGCGATCTCCAAGAGTCCAAAATTTTTCAAAAATATTTGTTCGTTCTTCTTCAGAAATTAGTTCTCTACATTTAAGGCGGCACTTAGAACTGCATGCGTCTTTTATATTCTTAGCCTCTAAAACTTTTCCTGACTTATTGACAAACCTTTGACCTGTATTTTTTAAAGTCTTTCTGCGAACTACTACCCAATTTTTTCTATGGACTAGACGCTTTTTACCTTTATCAGTCTTAAATGTTTTCGTACGCTGACTAGGAGTACTCGGAGTAAAGGGGCTTAAAATGGAAGCAGTTGATGGTGTTGGAACATCGGAGTCAAAGTTGTCATTATTAGGGCTACATTGAGGGCAAAATTCATTATGGCACCTATCGTGCTCATTAATTGGAGACGGTATTGGTGTTTGATCCGAACAATGAACAGCACTTTGACTAGTTGAAATACCAACGTTACTAATACCTTGCTCAGGACATTTCAACGTAGGTAGATTCATTAATGCCTACCGACACAAAAGTAACCCTTACTTCAAAAGGCGACAGCAAACTAGAAGGAATCTCGAAAGTGTCCGTTAGAATAAGACTATCACTAATCAAATCTTCGAGCTGAATTAATTCATTATTTTCAAAATTGTCTGGTCAAGGCGAAAAACAATTACCTGAAAAAAAACCAAATTAAATGAATTAGTATTCAACAGGTACATCCTATAAATGTTCACACCGAAAACATCATGGAAAAATTTGCTGTTTTTAAGTTAATTTATCAATCACATTCACATTACCAACAAGGCAATACACACACTGCTAGTAATTATAAAGCATTTCCTTTTTTGAGCAAATAATGCATAAGCGACAAATCAAAACACAAAAAAAATATAAAAAATATTTAACAATGTTGAATATGACACTTACTACATATCTGTATAAAGTTAAAATCTATTAAGAATGACAAATGTGAAAGATACTACAGTTGAAAAAAACTTTACGCCAGTAAGAACGTTGTAAATGACACTTGCTACACCCGGGGTATAGAAAAGTCCAAACAATATTGTCCGATGTGGTAGTTACTACAGAATCAATACAACGATGTCCCGCCAACAGTGTAGTAAGTGTCATTACCGACTTTGTTAATCAGCATCTACGGATAAAAACTTAAATAACTGTTTAAATCACACAAATCACTTGAAAATAATGATAAATATTATACACTCAGCGGCAGAAAAAGTGGCCCAAGCGCTTATCGTGAATTTGTAAACAAATTAAGTTATATATGAAAGATATATTGTTGTAAGTAGTTGCGAAGTGATCTGTTTAGTGTTATGAAGTGTTTAATTTGAGATTAATTTAAGTGACGGATGACTTTTTCTAACAATGTGTGTTAGAACTGAATTCAGTGTTGATTCGAGAGGTCAGTTGAATTCTGTATTTTGAAATATTGCTGCACGGAAACGATTTTTTTTGTGATTTTTATTGATTATTGGTCTATTTAGATTTCAGAAAAGATTTGAAGATGCCACTTACTGCTGACCAAGTGGCTTAGGTTGTCTTGTTGTCCGATCAGGGCCATTACCATTGAGAGGTGGCTGCATTTTTCAATGTATCGCGTATCACTTTAAGGTCTGCGATTAGGAGGTATCGTGAGACTGGTCTCTACACGCGGCGACCAGGAAGTGGACACGATGTACATCCGCAAGAGATGACCGATTTGTTAACCTCGAGGTGCTGAGAAACCGCTTTCTGACAGCGTTTGAGATTCACTAGAGGCTTCAAGCGGCACGTGGAGTCATTCTTAGTGAAAGGAACATAAGGCAAAGGATAAGAGAACGTGATTTACGGGCAGGAAGACCAGCCCGAGTACCAGAACTCGAGAGACACCATCGAGTTGCGCGTTTATGATTTGCTCGGAAACATGTGAATTGGTCCATCGACCAATGGAGTTAGTTCTTGTTAACCGACGAGTGCTGAGTAGCTTTAAGAGCACCAAATGCTATAGAGAGAGTGTACAGACGCCATTAAGAACGGTTTCTTCCCAACACAACACGTCATTCGGTCAGTTACAAAGGTGGGTCTGTTATGGTGTGGGGAGGTGTATGTTTGGAGTAGGGTTTCTCGTTTTTCGACTGTTTTTTGTTCCCGAATACCGAGACTTCTCGAGCCCTATTTCCCGGGAATTCGAGAATTCGATAAAACTTATTAATAACATATGGAAAAGTTAAAAAAAATGATTAAATCACATTTCCGCAAAACAACAATTGGTGAATGTTAGTGAGTGCTAGTCAAACAGCTCAAAAATTATAATATTGACTGTCTATCTGCATATAAAATTACTTGTATTGACCGACTGATAGAATGACTGATAACAATTATCGCCCAGTTACAGTAAACTATACAAGTTAGAAACATGAAATTTGGACAACGGGTGCATTTCATGACGTTCACAAGTTAAAGATAAAACAATCACACTCACATAGTTACGATCACAGAGTTAAAAAAAAAATTAGGAGTTTGGTAACTAGAATAACATATAGAAACGAAATTTAATTCGGCAAACTATCAAACATACATTTTTTAAATTAAGAATTTAAACATGATTACTTCAATACGACACCGGGTAAATTAAAATAATCGAATTATCAAAAGTCGTAGTACAAAAATTGTTGTGTTTGAGGTATACTACCTGAGGTTTTTGGGCAGTAGATTATTCAGATCCACTCAGTATACCAATCGAAATGTTTTATTAAAATACTAATTGTCTTAGTTGTTGAGGAAGATATCATTTTAGTAATAATAAAACCAGGAATCAGCTCGAAACTACTAATTTCGTGGCGTTTTTTATATTTCTCGACTTCCCGGGTACTCGACCAATTTTTTCCCGTCTCGACTCAGACCAAATTTCCCGGGAATTCCCGGATCGAGACTTCTCGATGAGAAACCCTAGTTTGGAGGCACGTATGGAGCTTGTCATCGTAGATCAGCGCCTAACAGCAGCCGGGTACATTGAAGAAATCCTCCAAGACCATGTTGTACTAGAGATGAGGCGTATTTATGGTCACAGATAAAAGTAACAGATATTTAAAAATAACAAATAACAATTGTTACCACCCATCCAAAATAACAGCTAACTCAAGTAACAGTCTTAATACGCTGTGACACACGAAATATCCATACTACCAACCACATAGGTACTCTAGCAGTCACAGTTACTACGAAAAAGAACATGGACAAACAGATATCAGATCGTAAAGGAGATCATCCAGGCTCCATACATTTTTGGGCCTTTTTCAAAGTGCCGGCCAACAATAAAAAGTGGCATGTATCGATAGAGCTAGCCATTTGAAGCAATAGTTAGTATGGCACGAAACCGGTAGGATCGCTTTGAACCGAGTTATTCAGGTTTGAAGATTCATAATATTCAAACATTTATTCATTTCTGAAAGTGCTGTGAAACATAAATAATGATTGATTTTGCTAGAATTAACTATCCCCTTCTTGTTATTCACATAACGATTCCGATAAGTATGTTACAGTAGGGAATTACATACATTTGTTGGCCGGCACTTTGAAAAAAGGCCCAAAATGGATGATCTCCTTTGTAGTTAGGTAGAGGTATTTTGTCATTGCCTGTTACATACTGTTATTGCTCACTCGCTCTTACTAATCAGCTTACACCTAGCCAGAATGAAAACCTCCTAGTATTTATTATTCTAATAAGTGTAAAGATTTACAACTGCAGGGCGTTTACATAGAAAATTACTCGTCTACAATATGGTTGCGTAATAACGAATACGTTTAGATACACATCACACATAATTCACAAATTTGTATTAATATAAATATTAATTTAGTAAATAATTGTAAGTAACGATTATTTAATAGTTTCTTAGTAGTTTATGTGACAATAAATATCTGAGAAGTATGTAATAAAATACAAATAATGTACAAATTAAATTTGATTGATTTTAATTGTAATTATAATTCGAAAAATCTTTTATATTTTTTAATAAGGTATCAAAATGCACTTTTATGGAGCTACCAACATACTTATACTAAACTCCGTTCTTAATGAAAGGTACTTCCAACACCATAACAAAATGATTTAAAATAATACCTACTTAATACCTTATTATTTATAATTAATTATTTCCTCATTTTACTGAAGTAGTTAGATTTATTTAAAAGTTTGTAGGGAGCAGAGTAACGGTCTTTGAGTTAAATAAAAGAACTTGACAAGAGTATAACCATAATTTATTTACAAAATGATCGTATATATATCTTACAAACTAAGCTTAGAAGTAGTGGGTGTTGTGCACCGCATCGCGGCGCTAGTGTAGCGCGGGCGCGGCGCGAGTCACTGTCGCGCAGGCGCGCCCCGCGTTTCGCGGTTCGGTATAAATATGGCGTCTTCCGCGCGGGCGCACTCATTTTGATCGGCGGCGCAGCGCGGTGTGGACGTCTTGGAAGATTGCGGCGAGTCGGCAACGATACGAGTATTCGTGAAGAATTGCTGATTCTGCTGTGTATCCTCGAAGCTCCTTATTGTTTCTATTGTCCTTTTCAGGACAGCCAACAGGAAAGTCATTTCTGTTTCTGTAGTCCTTGTTAGGACGTAAACATAAAAGTCGAACTTGTTTCTGAAGTCCTTGTCAGGACGTGAACATCAAAGTCAATCCTGTTTCTGGTGAAAGTCAAACTTGTTTCTGTGGTCCTTGTCAGGACGTAATCATGAAAGTCAACTGCTATTGTTTGAATAAAGGTTTCTTCTGGTTTGTCTATTATTTATGGTAATGGCTTGTCCTGGAGGTAATGTAAGGTGTGGTATTCTGGTATTTTGGTACTGGTGGTAATGTATGGTAAGTACGCTACAGTACTCCCTCCCTAGCGAAGCGTACGTTTGGCTTGACGGTTCGGCCAGCCCTCGTAATGTATCGTTCGTTCGGTGGCGGTTGCGGCGCGGCTGGCGGCGTAGGCATCAAGAGTGTTGACCTCACAGCTGTAGCGGGCGACGAAAACATGTTCGATGAAGTAGTTTCCTTGAATATATGTGCGGGTTTAAGTCTGTCGATTGAGACTGTCGTAGTACGTAGTGGCAGCTGTATTTTGAACGTTTTGAGGTTGCGTTCTAGGACTTCATACGGCCCGTCGTAAGGTGGGGTTAACGGGCTTCGTACTGTGTCGTTGCGAAGAAACACGTGGCTGCAAGTTGCGAGGTCCTTGTACACGAACGTGTTTTTCTCCGACGCGTGAGACTTTTGCACTGGTGAGTGTGTTGCCATTGTTTCAGTAAGTTGTCGCACAAATTCGCAATCGTCGATATTTGATTTGGCGGGCATAATAAAATCGGATGGTAGGCGCAATGTCGCTCCGTACGTCATTAGTGCGGGGCTAACTTTTGAATCTTCGTGCAGAGCGGTGCGTAATCCTAGCAACACGGTTGGTAATTCTTTGCTCCAGTTTGCATTTGCACTTCTCGCCATCAGCGCTGCCTTTAAAGATCGGTGCCATCTTTCGACTTGACCGTTGGCTTGTGGGTGAAAGGGTGTAGTGCGCAGTCTTGTTATTCCCAGTTTCTTAGTGAGCTCTTTAAATAACGATGACTCGAATTGACGTCCTTGATCCGTGGTTAAGCGAAGCGGACAACCGAATCTTGAAATCCACCCATCGTAGAGCGCGTTTGCCACGGTTTCCGCGGTTATGTCTTGCGTAGGTATTGCTTCCGGCCATTTAGTACAGCGGTCAATCATTGTGACAATATATCTATAATCGTTTGATGTGGGCAGCGGTCCGACAATGTCGATGTGTATGTGTTCGAACCGTTGAGAAGCGGGAAACTCGCCGAGAGGACTCACGACGTGCCGATGTACTTTCGCGCGCTGACAACCGATGCACGCTCTAGTCCATATTCCGACGTCCTTGTTCATTGCAGGCCAGAAGAACTTCGATGTTATTACTTTCCTAGTAGTTCTCACTCCGGGATGACTAAGTTCATGTTGCGCTTTGAACGTAGCCACGCGATAGTCGCGCGGTAGGTACGGACGAATCTTGCCGGTCGATGTTTCGCACGTTATCGGTCGCTGATAACCCGGCAGTGAGATTGTCGTGAAATTTAAATTCGGCTTTGTTCGTAGTGCTGTCAGCTCGGCGTCGTGTTCTTGATCTTCGGCCAATTTGTCGTAATCGATGTTGTTTGGGCACTCTATTGCATGGATTCTAGATAATGCATCGGCTACTTGGTTTTGTTCTCCGCGCAGGTGCTTGATATTGTTACAAAACTGACTAATGTAGTGAAGTTGGCGCTCTCGTCGCGGTGTGTCGGTGCTGTTTGGACCACGTGTTAGTGCATACGTTAGGGGTTTATGATCCGTGCATATTGTTAAGTCGTTACCCTCTATTAGTCTTCGTAGGTGTTTAACAGCTGTGTACATCGCTAATAGTTCGCGGTCGTACACACTGTAGCGGCGCTGTGTCTCACTCATAGTTTTTGAATAAAAGGCGAGCGGTTTCCATATATTGTTGACTTTCTGTTGTAGCACGGCACCTATGCTGGTATCCGAGGCGTCGGTGAGTAAGCACAGAGGCGCGTTGTGCACGGGATGAGTGAGTGTTGTCGCTTTGAGAATGCTTTGGCGGCAATTTTCAAAAGCGCGTTCGGATTGCGGCGTCCATGTTATTTGTGATTTGTCGTGTTTCTTTGTATTATGCAAATATTTGTTTAGCTCGTGCTGATGATCGGCTTGATGAGGTAAACAACTGCGGTAAAAATTTATCATACCGAGGAATCTTCGTAGTTCTTGCACGTTTCGGGGCTTCGGATAATTTGCAATTGCTTTGATTCTATCTTCGGTTGGTTTGATGCCGTGTTGGGAAACTTCATAGCCGAGGAACTCTACTTGTTCTTCTCCGAATTTACACTTGTCGATATTTAGTGTGACTCCGTAGGTGTTGAGACGTTGAAGTACGAGATCGAGGTGGTGTTTATGTTTTTCCTGGTTTTCCGAGCTAATTAGTAAATCGTCGATAAAACAGAACACAAAATCATCGAAGCCTCTTAACACTTCGTGCATGAATCGTTGAAATGTTTGTCCGGAATTGCGTAAACCAAACGTCATGCAATTAAATTCGAATAACCCGAACGGTGTTGTTATTGCAGTCTTCGGTGCGTCTTGTTTTGCAGTAGGTATCCAAAAGTAAGCACTTTTTATATCAAGTTTTGAAAATATCCTCTTGCCGTGTAGTTGATATGTGAAATCTTGAATGCGGGGTATAGGATATCGATCGGGAATAGTTACCGCGTTTAGTCTTCTGTAATCGCCGCATACACGTAGTGAGCCATCCTTTTTCTTAACGACGTGTAACGGGCTTGCCCAGGGACTGTTAGACGGTTGACATATTCCCATCTCCATCATGCGCTCGAACTCGAGTTTTGCAGCTTTATATTTATCGGGTGGAAGTGGGCGTGGTCTTGCATATAACGGTGGTCCGGTTGTTTCGATGTGGTGCGTTACGTTGTGTTTTGCAGGAGTCTTGAGTGACATTGGTCGTAGGACGTCTGGGTAGCGTTTTAATATATCGAGGTAAGCGTGGTTCTGATTAACCAGATAAATGCTTGATTCGTTGCTTCGTATTCGCACTGCGTTGATAGTGATATCTGTTACGCTGTCTACCAATTTCCTCCGGTGTAAGTCGACGAGAAGTTTGTAGTTACGTAGAAAATCAGCGCCCAATATTGATGTTTTTACGTCGGCGACGACAAAAGTCCATTTGAAACTTCGACGTAAACCTATGTTGAGCTCAAGTGTGCGCTCTCCGTAGGTACGTATCGGCGTGTTGTTTGCGGCGTATAGTTTGTAGTCGCGTGTAGAAGAGCTGCGGTTTTGATTTCTTGAGCGAGATGCGAGCACGGAGATGTCGGCGCCGGTGTCCACGAGGAAACGCTCTCCTGTTCTTTTGTCGACGACGCATAGGCGGTGGTTTGAGATGGGTACATCGACGCCCGCCACATTCGATGTATTATTCAGTTTTTTGACGTGTAGGTGCATGGCGGTTCACAACGACGTGCTCTGGCCCCGAATTTTGCGTGGTAAAAACATAACCCGTTGCGAAAGCTTCTAACTGGTGTTGGTGATCGAGAGCGTGGTTTGAAATTATATGCAGGAGGGGTTCGGCGGTAGTCTTGACGTCGTTGTTGCTGACGAAGTTCGGCGATTTCGATTGACATTTTCTCGAGTTGTGTAGTCAGGCGCTCGAATTCTTGATTGTTACTTGCGGCGGGGGTCGATGTGACTGCGGCGATACTGTTAGTACTTGTGTGCTGAATCATCTTATCCGCCTTAAATGCCAGCGAGTCGAGCGATGATTCGGCGTCGATTGACAGTGTAGCGCGGATTTGAATTGGCAGCTGGTTCATCCACAGGACTTTCAATGCTTGTTCGCCGAGTAGAGTGCCGCCAGACTCTCGCATTCGCCGTAATAATTGTGATGGCTTTTGATCACCAAGGTCAATTCCTGCCAGCAATTTTTGCAGCTGGTGTTCGTCAGATTCCTCGTACACACTTATGAGACGAGTTTTGAGGGCTTCGTATCTTCCGGTGGAGGGCGGGTTTCTTACAATATCAGCTGCCTGCTCTATGTCGCGTCGTTCTAACATAGTGATGGCTATGTTGTATTTGTGTTGTTCGCTGATTTTCTGTGCGGCGACGGCGGCTTCAAATTGGATGAACCAAAGGCTGGGGTTTTCGCGCCAAAATTTGGGTATGCGAGCTTGCAGAGCGATGGTGGAGATTTCTTCTTTGTGTTGTGCTTCATGTTGTTCTTCCATTGTGGCTGGAGCTGGAGGACGGCTTGCTTGAGTCTTGATGGTTCTTCGGGGTCACCAATGTAGGGAGCAGAGTAACGGTCTTTGAGTTAAATAAAAGAACTTGACAAGAGTATAACCATAATTTATTTACAAAATGATCGTATATATATCTTACAAACTAAGCTTAGAAGTAGTGGGTGTTGTGCACCGCATCGCGGCGCTAGTGTAGCGCGGGCGCGGCGCGAGTCACTGTCGCGCAGGCGCGCCCCGCGTTTCGCGGTTCGGTATAAATATGGCGTCTTCCGCGCGGGCGCACTCATTTTGATCGGCGGCGCAGCGCGGTGTGGACGTCTTGGAAGATTGCGGCGAGTCGGCAACGATACGAGTATTCGTGAAGAATTGCTGATTCTGCTGTGTATCCTCGAAGCTCCTTATTGTTTCTATTGTCCTTTTCAGGACAGCCAACAGGAAAGTCATTTCTGTTTCTGTAGTCCTTGTTAGGACGTAAACATAAAAGTCGAACTTGTTTCTGAAGTCCTTGTCAGGACGTGAACATCAAAGTCAATCCTGTTTCTGGTGAAAGTCAAACTTGTTTCTGTGGTCCTTGTCAGGACGTAAACATGAAAGTCAACTGCTATTGTTTGAATAAAGGTTTCTTCTGGTTTGTCTATTATTTATGGTAATGGCTTGTCCTGGAGGTAATGTAAGGTGTGGTATTCTGGTATTTTGGTACTGGTGGTAATGTATGGTAAGTACGCTACAAGTTTATAATAAATACCTATTCGAGATTGCTTTCATAAGAAACCACTTATTTATCATTGAAACTAAACTTTACGTATTTTCAATCTCAGTTTAGATACACGTCATTTTTCTTTTAGATGAAATTGGAAATTTAAATACGTAAATTCGAAAAAGTATGTAATACTTCATATGTTTATGCATATAACTATAACATGGATCCATGATTATATTTGTATAATAATAGGATAAATACGTCAAGGTTAAAAGCAACGAAAAAAATATTTTTATTAAATTATTTTATTTCCATAAATCAAACGAAGTGAGTCTATTACGTGTATCCAAACGTATATCGGATGATGCGATGTGATTGGCGTTCCTATTTTACTACTACCGTTGTACTCTATTGCAATAAATATAAAGGTGAATATTGAAATAATAAAGATATTGTTTACATTTTAAAATAATTTCGTTTCTTATGCTCTTCAAAGAGCGGGAAGAACACAAAAGTTGTTTTCGTTATTTCGTAGGTAATCGGCATTTCACCTCAGTAAATAATTTGTATAAAGTTTTGATCGTTTCGTAATTAGTTTATGTCGCCAGTTTGATAAACAGTAGTAAGTCTGATATGAATGGTTAAATAAATTAATCGCAAACTGACAGTCCTAAGCCTGAATTAAAGCATGAAGGAAAGTTTTCAGTTATGAATGTAAATGACTGATAACAATGAATAACAATAATTACAATTAGATATCTTATCATATTGCGAATTTTTAGAATTACAGATTCCAAGCACTTTAAAATAACAGTTGTTATTCATTCATTTATTGATAAAATATAAGTTTACAGTTTATCACCAAATCACTTATATCTATACTAATTGTACAAAAGGTTAGGCTAGAAATCTTATTAAGTATCTAAACAAAAAAAAACATTGTAGATAAAATTCTATTCAACAAATACATACTATACATAATAACATTATCACTTTTATCTCTTGAACATGTTCAAATAATTAGAAATACTATTTAAAGTATCGTGTATGGAGTCAAAAAATATATCAGCATCCGGATTGTGTGCTATAAATTTGTTGAGCAGTAAAATGGCTCTTGCAGTGGGACTGTTGTCAGCCTGAGGAGAGCGCCAGGTAGACGGGTAGGAGAAGAGCCTACGGTTTCTCCTTCCATTACCACGCATGTAATTATCGGGCACATGTAAGCAGACACACTCCCGTACGCTTGGATTGTCAATTTTGTTCACTAAGAGCAAATAATAGTGAACGATGTGCATATACTCACGCCTGGCTTGGAGCGTATCTTTTTTTTTTTTTTTTTTTTTTTTTTTTTTTTTTTTTTTTTTTGCGTCAGGAAAATGCATTACTGCATGTCCCGCCCCAGGGAGGAAAGCGGGGGTCTGTCGGGCTCTCCCGCCGGCAAGGCGTTCCGGCTAACGTGGGCATACCGACTAAAAACCTGACGGTGTTCCTTCAACGGTCACCATAAAGTGGCCAGGACGCGGTACCTCCAATCGGATACTCCGCGTCCCAGCCGGTGACGGCCCGCTTTGGATGCGGGCCCTACTTCGAGCGGGGGCGGACTTGAGGATTGTCCCCCCCTAGCTCTCCACTTCACGGGGGTGCGCCAGGAACACACAGCGCACTCCCCACCTCTCGGACCTGTTCCCTGTCCAGGCGACGGAGCGTTCCGCCTCCGCCGCCCACAGGTCCGCGTCACGGGGGCCGGAGATCATCCCGGCGCCTACGACGCCCAGTGCGTCTTGCGCGGGAAGGGAGGGGAGCGTTGATTTCCCGCTCCCGTTCCGCCGCCTCTTTGAGGGAAATGACCTCTTCACAGAATGAGGCGACGGCCGACCACGCTGCCTCGCTCCCGACCATGGACAGAACCACAGCCGAGAGCGAGAGGTCGCTCCCGACCACCCCGGTCAATTGACGGCGCTGCGACGACCACGCCTGGCAGTGTGCCAGCGTATGCAGCGCCGTATCGGGGCAGTCACCACAATGATGGCACCCGGGCGTCTGCTCGCGGCCTATGCGACACAGGTACTTGCCGAAACAACCATGTCCGGTCAAGACCTGCGTCAGCCGATACGTGAGCGCGCCGTGCCCTCTCTCCAGCCACTCCGTGACCGCCGGCCGCACGGCCTCGATAGTTACGAGGCCGGCGCTGGGGTCTTCCAATCGTCGCTTCCACGCCGCCAGGACATCTTGGCGGAGCTCTGCTCTCCGCGCCTCGATTTCTTGAGGCGCTGGCAGTGAGCCTCCGCCTCGGGCCTCCTCGCGCCATGTATAGAGTGACGCGAGGGCCCCCGCGTCCAAGTCCCACGGCGGCGTTCCGGCCAGTAGGCACGCCACTTCAAAGGAAATCGTGCGGTAGCCTCTCACGGCCCTGACGGCCATCACGCGCTGCGGACGTCGCAGCGCGGCGATGTTCTTGGCCGACAGGGCATTGGCCCAAATGGGTGAGCCATATAGGGCCATTGACCGCACGATCCCGGCGTACAGCCGTCGGCAGGTGTTGTTTGGCCCCCCAAGGTTTGGCAGCAGGCGAGATAGTGCGCCCGCCGCACCTACGAGTTTGGGGGCCAGCCGACTGAAATGGGCTGTGAAGTCCCATCGGCCGTCGAGAGTCAATCCGAGATACTTCATCGACGGTGCGATGCCGATGGTGACTCCGCCTACTATAATGCTGGATCCGGGTGGAGGGCGGCGTCGGGGCCCATGGAAAAATAGGGCCTCCGACTTTTCTAGTGCCACCTCCAGACCCAGCCGCCGGATGCGAGCGACGACTTGTGCGACCCCAGCTGTGGCCAGCACTTCCGCGTCGCGGTGCGTCTTCCCCCGGGCTGTTACCAACGTGTCGTCGGCATAGCAGAATATGCCGACGCCCGGCGGGAGCGCACCGCGTAGTACATAATTGTACCCTATGTTCCACAGGAGAGGGCCTAAAACCGACCCCTGTGGAACCCCACATGAAACGACCTTTCTGTTCCAACTACTTTGACCCGGGTAGACAATAGATCGTCCTTCTAGATAAGCCCCGACAATGCGGCGGAGGTAGAGTGGCACTCTGTGATATTCCAGTGCCACCCGTATGCTGCTCCAGGGGAGGGTGTTGAAGGCGTTGGCGATGTCGAGTGACACCGCCAAGACGACCTCTCCCTGGGCTACTGCGTCCTCCGCCAGGGCCCTGACGCGTGCAATTGCGTCGATCGTGGAGCGCCCTTTGCGGAACCCAAATTGTTGGTCCGCTAGGTCCGGCCCAACACAACTTAGGTGTGCGACGAGGCGGTCTGCAAGGATGCGCTCAAAGAGCTTGCCCACCTCGTCCAGCAACACTATGGGCCGGTACGCGGACGGCGAGTCCGCGGGGCGCCCCTCCTTCTTCAGCAGGACGAGCTTCCCGGTCTTCCACGGTGCCGGGAACTCGCCCCTCTCTATGCACGCGTTGTAGAGCCCCAGTAGTCGGGGCTCGAGGGCCTCTCGAGCCAGGACCCACGCTCGGCCTGGAATGCCGTCGGGCCCTGGGGCGGTGTTTTTTGCCGCGAGGCGTTGCACCGCCACCCTCAGGTCTACCCGGGTCACCGGGGGGATTTCCTCCTCCTCCTCTTCCGTCGTCGTCGTCGGCGTCTCGCCCGGCGGAGCCATGGGCGGCGGGATGTGTGCCGCCCTGAGAGGAAACAGAGCGGACACCGCGTTCTCGACCACCTGGGGCTGGAGACTTTGCGTAAGTGGGGGGGCCCAGGGGCGAAGTTTGCCCCTGACCCAGCGATACGGGCGCCCCCATGGATCAGTATCCAGCGTCTCCAGAAGAGTTCCCCAGGCGGCGGTTTTGGCCCTGCTGATTTCAGTTGACAGGGCCTTTTTCGCCGCTCTGTACCTCTCGTACAGCTCCGCCTCTTGCGACTCCGCGTCTGGGGGTCGGCGACGCCTCCTGCGGAGGCGTTGGTAGCGGCGGCGTGCCGTAGTACAATTGTTGCGCAACTGCGCGATTTCCGCCGACCACCAATATACCCTCCGCCGTCCGGGACAGAACCGGACGCGGGGCATCGCAATATCGCAGACGCGGGTCATGTCTGCCCGGAGCCTGTCTGCTTCCGCCTCCACGTCGACGGGCCGATCTTCTGACGCCTGAGAAATCCAGGCGTCGACGATGGAGGCTTCAACGAGCGCCTCCTTGTCGAGGCGTTTCAAGGACCAGCGCGGTCCTATTTCGACCGGGGTATCCTGGTTAGGCAAGGCCCTCGAGGTAACCGGGGAGATGCTGAACCGAAAGTATCTATGGTCAGATAAGGTCTCAACCCCCTCGAGGACTCTCCAGGACTGGACACGGGGCGCAAGTGCGGGGGTGGCAAATGTAAGGTCCACTATGGACCCACCCCGCTGGCGCACACACGTGTCCACGGCACCCCGGTTCAAGACAACAAGGCCCGTGGCCGCCAACCAATCTTCGACTTCCTCGCCCCGCGCGTCCGTAGAGGGGGAACCCCAAGCCGTGGACTTGGCATTGAAGTCCCCCAGGACCAAGGCGGGGCGAGACCTATCACGGCCGACCACGGTGCCGATCCGCGCGAGAAACGCCTCGAATTCGGCCAGGCTCCGGTTTGGCGAGAAATATATGCCGACGACGACTATGTCTCCCCATGTGACCGCCACATAACCATGGCCCCTCGCTGTGGGTACGAGGGGCGGAACTCCGACGGCGGCCGAGGAGACTACGGCTACCAAGCCGTCTAAATCACCCGCCCAGTCATCCCTGGGCGGAACAAAGTACGGCTCTGCCGCCACTGCCAACTTTATCGACCACTGTGCCAGGCTTTGGGAGAAGAGATCCTGGGCCCTGGCACAGTGGTTCAAGTTTGTTTGGAGGAGATGGAGAGCCATTAATGTTGGGTCTCCATCTCCACCACGTCTGCCGGCACCTCGGCGGCGTTGGAGGCCGCGGGCCGGTCTGCTGACTGCGAAGCGGCCTTGGCCTTCTTCGCAGTCTTCTTCTTTTTATTATTCTTCTTTGGGTTTTCCCCCAAATTCCCCTTTTTCGTAACCTTTGGTGGGGCGCAGGCTTTGCTCCCCACCACGTGCGCCGCCGGCTTGCCTGCCGCGGCGCAAACGGCACAGTTCGGTGCTTCCGCGCACGACCGGGCAATGTGGCCCGGCTTGCCGCACCGGAAGCACGTGCCGCTTCGGTCGACTGAGGATGTGCACCGCGCACAGACATGGCCGCCTTCTAGGCAGCGGTAACAACGACGCCCGCGGGGTGGAAGAAGCTCCACCCGCGCCGACACCCAACCGATCAAGAGGCGGCGGCCATCAACAAGTTTTTTGGCCGCCGCAACTGGGCAGCAGGCCCAAATAGATCCGCCGCCGTGAGGGCCGAGACGGATTTGACCCAGCCGGACGGAGTCCACTGGGCACTCGCCGGCCCTAGAGAGGGCGGCTTTCACTTCCTCCGGGGAGGTAGAGTCGTCCAGGCCCGTGATACGTAGCTCGGCGGATTTCGTGGGCCTGGACACGCGGACGATGTCTTCCCCTAGCACCTCGCGCAATTTCGAGGCGAAGGCGTCCGCCTTCTCGGCTCCGGACGCTCCTGGGAGCTCAAACATGCGAGCCCCCGTGGCAGCGACCTTAAAACGGACGTCATTGGGGCCTATGCCTAGGTCGGCCAGGTTAATTTTGGACTTTGCGTCCCCAATGACGTCTTTGTACGTTGCGCCGTTCTTTGCTGCCTCCGGCTGCAGTGTTATGACCACTGCAGCCGACTTTGGCGTCCGGAGCTTCGCCGCCTTCTTCTTGGACGCCTTCTTGGCGTTCTTAGGCGCCTTTTCCTTGTGCGCCTTTGCCGCCTTTCCATTCTTCCCGACGAGCTGCCACTCGTTGGCAGTCGCCGGGATTGCGGGAGCCTCTTTGGCGGGCATGGCCGCCACTGCGCTGTATGACGGCTTGCCCTTTTTGCCCCCCTTTCCTTTTTTGGTCGAAGGAGCCGGTGGATTTGGCGCGGTGGCGGGCTCTGCTGCCGGCGCTGGTGGCGCTGTCGCCTTGCCCTTTCTGGCGGCGGGAGTTGGAGCCGCCGTCTTTGTCGCTCTAGCGGCGGGCACAGGAGGTGCCCCTGCCGCTTTCTTATCCGCCGCCAGGGGCGGACGGATGCGGGGCTCCGGCGGAAGCCGGGCCTCTATGGCCCCAAATCGGGCGTCCACCATGAGGCGGAGGTCGGCGATGGCGGATTCCACCGACGGAGGCGCCTGCCCAGTTGTTACGGGCTGGGCGCCGGTGGTAGTGTGCATGTTCTCCACCACGGATTTCAGGGCCGCCATCTCCTTTTTGAGGTGGTCGACCTCCGCCTTTAGCCGACAGTTCTGAGCTTGGAGCGCCATGTTCTCATTGGTCGCGGACCGCCGACTTAGCTCCGACGCCGCCAGCCTGATGTTTCGGGCGGCGTCTTTTAGGGACTTAATAAAGGTCCCTTTAAGGTTCCCGGACTTGTCGGCGACCTCGACTACTGCCTCCAGGTTGTTCTGAATTGTGTCTGCCAATTGCTTGGCAGACTTCTCTTCGGGGTCGGAATCAGGCGCCCTTTTCGCCGGCGCCTTCTTTTTCTTCCGCGCCCCATCCGACTCCTCGGACTCGGGGCGCGGTCGACGTTTACGCCAAAGGCGTCCGCTCTCCGACGGATGATTCCCGTCGGATAGTATGCTCATATCGGAGCCAGTGTCGGAGTCGACACTGGACTCCTGAGCGATACGAGACCGTACGCTGGGGCTCCCGAGGTGGATTGGGAGCCGCTCCAGCACCACTACGGGGGACAAGGGCCTAGAACCCCCTCCTCCAATCGACGAGGGGCGCGCAATACTGGGCGTGCGCCGCCCCTCAACTGCAGCACAGTCTGCACTGCCGGGCTTTTTGCCCCCGATCTCCTCCTCGCTATTGGGCATCTCGCCCCTCCCACTATCTTCGTTTTTGTTTTTGAGATTAAAGTATTCCATTAAAGTCCCACGAGTATGGGGGAAATAAACCGTCCACCCAGGCAGAGCCCCCTGTACCTGGGTAACCCTATTACACGGTGAGGTCGGGCAGGTATCACCGGATCTTACAAGCTAAATTTTTTATTGAGGTTAAGTCCTCTTGGCCCAGCCAATTAAGGCAAGGCCCTCGGTCCCAGCAGTGGCCGCGAGACGTGACCACGACACCTCCGCTGGGATAACGAGTTTGAGGGCGGTGACCAAAGCCTGCCCTCCCGGAGACGATACCGAAACCGGGAGAGCCCGCCCTCCCACGACGGATCACCCGTCCCACTCCTGTGCCCTCTGCAAGCAGAGGGACACGCACAGTGATTTTTTATAGAGGTTTTCTTCCTCGCGACCGCTGTCTCCCCGACCTCCGACAAGCAGCCCCCGATCCTGACCTAAAAGTTGAGCCAGGCTTGCGGTTTGGGTCCGCCGAGAACAGTACTCAGCGGACACCCCCACCCCGGGCAGGACATGAAGGTCCGCCCCCCCATGGTTTTTTATAGAGGTTTTCCTTCCTCTCTCGTGCAGTGGCGCTCGCGCACCACCACACGGTGTGAAGGGACCTGGTTCTGAGCCTGAAGGCCTCAGAACGAGACGGTCCCTTCGGGTCTGTCTTGGCTTCGCTAATGCTACTGAGCCCCCTCACCACGACAAGGTGCAGACCCACGAGGGGGAGCGTATCTAGTCCAACCATACCCGACACAAACATAGAAGGATACAGATACGGATAGTATCCATATTCGCGCTTGTAAAGGTACCTACAGAACTTGCGTTGGATTTTTTCTATAGTAGTGGTGTAAACGCTCTGTTGTGGACTCCATACTAATGCATTAAACTCTAATTTACTACGAACGTAGGCATTGTACAATAGTTTAATAACTTGGGTGTTCCTAAACTGTGCTGATGTTCTCATTATGAACCCAAGACATTTGTTGGCGTCTTTACAGATCGAGAGAATATGCTCATGAAAATTGAGCTTATGATCTACAATAAGACCTAGGTCCCTGATAGAAAGGACTCTCTGCATTGGTATTCCTGCGAGTTCGTAGTCATTAGTGAGTGGACTCCGCGATCGCGAGAATGTAATAGTTTTACATTTAGAGACATTAAATGATAATTTATTCACTTGAGACCACTCAACAATAGCATCAATATCGCGCTGTAATATAAATCTCCTCGTTATATAATAACAGGTATTTGAAACTGTTATTTTTACATTTTAAACTCGTGTGTTGACATAATTATAAATCTCCTCGACAGCACATGAAATTTTCGGGAGCACTTCCGTCGCCCAAACTTGTTGGAGCTGCCGGTGCTCTGGGAAGATTGCTTCCGAACCTGAGGGGGCCCTCGGGTGCATGCCGCCGGTTTTACGCCCATCTGGGTGGATGCCCTGAATCGCCGGAACATTGCGGTCCTTCAGAGACCGCAACGAGTGATGGCGAACAGGGCCATACGGGGATACGTGACCGTCAGCTTTGGGGCGATATGTGTCCTCGCCGGAACTCCCCCATGGGACCTCGAGGCTCGTACCCTGGCGGAACGTTACCGCTAGGCGAAATCAGAGAGGGACCAGGAGACCGGATTGCTGCCAACGGGAGCACTCGCACGGCGTAAATGCCGTGACGAAATCCTCCGGCAGTGGTCCGAGCGGTTGGTAGAGTCAAGCGCCGGTGTTCTGACCATCGACGCTATCCGACCGATCTTGGATCGGTGGGTCAACAGTCTCCGGTCTCCGGGCACGGTTGCTCCAGGAGATACCTGTGTCGGATTGGCAGGGAGTCGACGATGGCTTGCCATCACTGCGGCTGCGCCGAGGACACGCTGTCGCTCTCGCATCTGTCGCTCTCGACCGTGTGCCAGGCCATGGTCGACAGCGACGAGGCGTGGAGCGCTATGGTCAACTGCTGCGAAGAAGTGATCAAGCGCAAGGAGGAAGCGAAGCGGGTCAGGGAGCTTGATCCCCTCGCTGACCCAAACCGCCGACGCCGCGTCGGGCGCAGGCGGGCGGCGCACCTGCGCCGCCTTCCTCCTTAACTGGAACCTCCGGGTGGCGGAGATGGGACTTCCGTCGCCCACAGGAGAGGTGAGGTTCCCAAGATAGGTGATGGGCGGGTGGTGTCACGTCCATCGTCTATGGTGTTTGATGCAGTCACTATCCACCGAGGCGGCATCACCCAGGGTAGGGCCCCCCCGCAGGGGGGCGAGCCGCGCATGGCGTGCGTCTTGCGGTACTAGCTCATAACGGTTATCCCGGCGCACGTCTTTGCGGAAGCGGTTGGACACTCGTCAGGTTTTTAGTGGCTCTACAGCGGACCACATACCCCGTTTGCGCAGTCCCAGTGCAGCGGGGACCAGCCGGTGGGTCTTTTTCATCGACTCCAACGGATTTTCCTGACGAAAAACTACTACTAAAAAAAAACTACTAGCTTCACCTTACACATTTTTATAATTTTTTTTATTCTTAAGATGACTCGGTAAATTGAACCTTAATCTTTATTCTGCGGAACTAATATACATTTTTTTTACAAGAACATTAATGAATTGAATATTACACGTTTAATATTCATCATATTTCATTCATTCCGTCTCTACGTTCTGGTGTGTGCAGACGTGTTACAAATTGTACAGTGAACTTTGCTTGTTTTTTAACTTTGAGTTTGTGATTGGTGGACGTTGTGATTACCGATTCCTTGTCGCTCCTGCAGTGTTTTTACCTGTGATTAACGCCCAGTGGGCGGAGCTGAAGCAGGATAGAAGATTTTGGTGAGCTTGCGCTTCTAACATACTCAAAGGTCCAAGAAACGGATTTAAAAAATTTCGAAAAGTTTATCCTTCGCTGAGGATCGAACTCGAGACATCCGTCGTCGGACGCGGCACGCTTGCGCGACACGCCACGAAAACAACTGGCCGGCGGTGCGAAATTGCTATCCATTATCTGACGCCACACGCTTTGTTAGCTTGTGCTTTGCTTGTTTCTTTTTGCATCTATAAAACAGTGCACAAGCATGTTACGCACAGCTCGTTCACCTCCCAACGGTTCGCCAAATACCCGGAAACTCCCGGAGACGCAATCTGAATCGAACCCGTCAACCACTCCCGTAGCTAGTTTGCCCAGCACTAGTGACTCAGCTAATGTTACAATTAGGTCAGGAAGGCGCCACCAAAGCATGTTACAGCCAGATCAATATGAGGAACTGAAAAATATGCTAGTGTCATGGAAAGCTGACCAAGACGTCACCCTCAACAAATTAATCACAGAAGTCTCTGAATTAAAACAACAAAATCTTGTTATTCAAAAGTCCAATTTAGAAATTGAAAAATCTATATGTTATATAAATAATAGTTACGAAGACATGAAAGCCCGTCTAGAGACTTTAGAGCGGGAATGTAAACAGTACGAGGAACGCTTACGTAATATGACCGACAATAACAGCAACCAGTCTATTCTCAAGTTGGAAGCAAAAATGGACATAATGGAGCAACAGGCGCGCCAATGTAATGTGGAGATTTGTAACTTGCCCGACAAGCGCAATGAAAATTTAGTCACCATCATGCAGTCAATTGGTGATGTCCTGAAGTTCCCTGTGTCACAGAATGACATCGTATCAATACACAGAGTACCGCACGCACTTCAAGAAGATAGCAAGCCGAAAAATGTTATTGTCAAATTTAAATCCCGTATTATACGCGACAACCTTCTCAGCGCCTTCCGTAAAAAGAAGAGCATCACGTCGGACCAACTAAATATCGCAAACACTTCACAATCGGTCTATATTAATGAGCACTTAACATTAAAAAACAAAAAGTTATTTCGGAAATGCAGAGAAGCGGGGAAAAAATGTGGATTTAAATATGTTTGGGTCAAAAATGCTACAATTCTCGTACGTGAACGAGATGAAATGCCAGTATTTCCAATACATTCTGAAGATGAAATTTGCAAAATCACTAATCGGGAGAAGAGAAACATTGGCGGCACAAATTAATATATCTGTAATTGTTTGGCTTTATATAATTTACTTCTATAAGTATTTAAATATCTTGATCAGAAATGTATACACCTGTAACTGTTTATCCATTTTGCGTATATCTCAAGCAGCGTTATATTTTAGTATGTTTTTGTGTGAAGAATATAATATATTTTTATTGGAATATGTAACTGTAACTATTGAGCTGCTACAGAAATACGCAAATGTATTGTGGTGGTGATGTGTGTTACTTTGACCTGAATGCAGATCTCCTCAACAAACTAGACCGTCTTCTTAACAACTGCATTCGATTCATCTTCAACCTCCGCAAGTATGATCATATATCTACTTATCGCTCCCAACTTAGGTGGCCACCTATTCGTGAGCGTCGACACTTACGTGCGCTCACGACTCTCTTCTCTTTTCTCTCTTCTTCTACTCCCCCAGCCTACCTAACTCCCTACTTTCAATATCTGTGCGACAATCACAACCGTAACCTCCGTTCCTCAAACAATCTTCTTCTTCTATGTCCATCTCACACTTCTGGGTTTGTCAACTCTTCCTTTCCTGTCCAATCGGTTTTATTATGGAATGCGCTCCCTCTTGAAACCAGGATGTCCACTAACCGTCATACGTTTAAGAGCAAAGTGCGCAATCTCTTGTTAAAACAAGTAGCAGAATCGTCACACTCGTCTTAGTTTTTATTTATATATATTTATTATTCATAATATATATTGTATAATTCAGTATATAGTATATTTTATTATTTATTTATGTATATGGGTATATGTATTTAATATTTCTTATTTGTTAATCATTATGTATGTATAAACCTATTTATATTTAAGTACACGTACATACATGACCTCATTTTTATTTATTGGTAAACCTGGTTCTTAACGTCCTTTATTTTTATTTTTTTAAACACCTACTTCTTTCAATCTCTGCATCACCCTAAGGTAGACTGGTAGATAATGCCTTTGGCATTAAGTCCGCCTATATACACATGTATATGAAGTTTAAAATAAATAAATAAAATAAATATTGTTTGGCTATCTACCCACACTATCTGATGAAAAATATGCTTTATGTATTGTTCGTAGTCGTGTACAAAAACTATATAACAACTTATACCTGTATGAATATGTTAATTGCGCAATCATAAATGGCTGTGAATGGTATTAATAATATTATAATTTATTATCAAAATTGCAGAGGGATTCGCACTAAGTTACATACACTTTATATGAATATTTTATCTTGTACCTATGACGTAATCATACTAACCGAAACATGGCTTGTCCCTTGTATTCTTGACAACGAGTTTATCGATGAGCGTTATCTTGTGTTTCGATGTGATCGCGACCGTGTCGCTACAGGTAAATATGAGGGTGGGGGCGTTCTAATTGCGGTTCGTCGTGAGCTACGTCCTACCATGTTGAAAACGCAATACACATCCTCTGAGATTGAACAGGTTGTAGTTCTAATCCCTGCGTCTCGTTCAAATATGCGTCACTTCATTAGCGCAGCGTATGTGCCACCGCGCACTCGCGAGGAAGTTTACGTAGATTATTTAGACACATTACAAAGTATTGCTAATGACCACACTACCGATTCATTTTGTGTAGTCGGGGACTTCAACTTGCCTAGTATGGATTGGTTGGAACACAGTAACCACGTAAATGCACTCGCGTCAACCTCAATCGATCGACTTATACTGAATTTTATGTCTTTGACCAATAGCTCGCAATTTAACACTATTAAAAATAATTTGGGTCGAATACTGGATCTATTTATCTCAAACGTTGATTGTCAATATGTGCCCTGCAACGCGCTTCTTGACCCCGACAATCACCACCCCCCTTTCTCAATTTCTACCTCATTGAACATACAAACAACTCCTATGAGGTGTCGTACGGTACTCAGATATAATTATCATAAGGCGAACTATACCGATATTAATGCTGAATTGGGCGAAGTGGATTGGGAAAAGACGCTGTCACATCTGTCTGCGGAGCAGGCTGTCGACATATTTTATGATACGTTGTATAAAACAATAAGACAATACGTTCCGTTAACAAGAAAAATAAATTTTAATTTCCCCATTTGGTTTTCACCTTCTCTTATTCGTATTTTTAAAAACAAAGAACGTGCCTGGGTTAAATGGAAAATGTATCATAACTTATCCGATTACGAGAACTTTTCCAAATACCGTTCGCTATTTCATAAAGAGTCCGTTGAATGCTTCCAGAACTACATGAAATCAGTCGAAGATAGTATATATGGGCGCGTTAGTGCCATCTGTCGGCAGTCATTGTGAACTACTCATTTTAATTGATTTTATATTGGTATTCCAATTGATTATATAATAATAAATATCGTATGTAAAATACATAAGACTGATATGTAATTGTTAATTATAAATATGAGAGTTAATTATCAAACTACGACAGTTAATAGATATTGTATTGAATATTGTAATGTTTCGGAGACGCCTGATACTACATTGTTAATATGAAGTTAAATAATCTTTAATAATTACAACTAGAATGATGACTAATTTATGTTACCATTCTAAATCATATTGCTAAATACTTATAGTATTTAGCAATACTTCATTTCCTTTATTCGCCGCCAGTGGCGCCATCTTGAACGGATGATGTAAGAATAAAGTTGGTTTTATATTGATTGAATTAATGTTATTTGTCTGATTTAAATAACTTTAAGCTATGTTAAATTCATAGAAATATTATAGTTGAATATTAAGCTATCTATTTTGAATTATATAACTGTTATTTAATTATTTGTCATATAAGAAGTTGTAATTGGTTTTGGCGGTGGCGTCCATCGACGGGAACCGATATGTCGTTCACTTCCACCTAGACCCGACACGAGAGAGAGTGCTGTCACGTAAAAGATAGATTAAAGTTATTAAAAGGAGTGGCCGTGAGTTTCTCGCTAGCTCTTCTCATAAGGCTCTACCCCTTTCCGAGCTAGTGGTAGATTCAGTAATTAATAAATGACTTGATTTGGACTGAAGATATTTCATTCGTATCACCATGGAACCTACGGAATCTCCGACATATACCTATAAACATCAAGCACTTCTGGTCCTACATATCTAACAAAAAACGTAAAGCTAACTACCCGGCAAATATGTACTTAAATAATGTTTCCTCTGAAAATCCTACAGAAATATGCAACCTCTTCTCTACTTACTTTTGTTCCGTTTATGAACCATCAGTATTTGACCCTAAAACTTGGACACCATCTAATAAGTACTCGGCGAACTCAACTTATTTGTCAGATATTTATATAACAAGGGAAGAGGTACTCAAATCCTTAAAGTCACTAGATTCTGCTAAAGGAGCTGGTCCGGACGGTTTGCCACCGTCTTTTTTTGTTAAAACCTCTGACAACGTTTACCTTGCCCTGTATATTATATTCAATAAATGCTTGCGCGAGAGTGTCTTCCCAGCAACTTGGAAGAGAGCTTTTATTACACCAATTTATAAAAGTGGAGACAAATGTGACGTTGTAAACTACCGCCCTATTTCCATTCTTTCCGCCTTGTCGAAGCTTTTTGAGAGTCTTGTACATGCGGCCATATATCCTCACATACACCAGCTCATCATACCCGAACAACATGGATTCGTTAAGAGACGGTCTACCACAACAAACCTCATGACATTTGTCAATAATCTATTTGAAAACATGGATCGTAGAGTGCAAGTAGACGCAGTCTACACCGACTTTCAAAAAGCATTTGACAAGGTGGATCACACCTTACTACTAGAAAAACTCGCATATAATGGCATACGAGGCAATTTGCTTAGATGGTTTGTCTCTTACATTTTTAATAGAACCCAAAAAGTAGCAGTAAATGGTTTCGAATCTGACTATGTTGTCGTTACGTCCGGAGTCCCCCAAGGATCTATTTTGGGTCCTCTGTTATTTGTTTTATTCATTAATGACATAAATCGTTGTTTTATTAACTCATACTTCTTAATGTACGCAGATGACATCAAAATCTTCAAACCCTGTATAAACTTACAAGATTGCTTACTTCTTCAAGAGGACCTGAACAGACTCAGTGACTATTGTTTAGACAATAAATTGTTCCTTAGCCTTCCCAAATGCCATATAATATCGTTTACAAAAAACAAAAACAAATTTTATTTTGACTAGGGCAAACAGTACAATGATTGGCACTCTAAGCTGACCTTAACAAATTAAAGCTTAATTCTCGTGAATAAACGATAGTTTCTTTATTTTTTATTGTTTTAACGGGAAGTAAGAAATATAGGGATCAATAAAATATCACATTGAATCTAAAATAATATGTTTTATTAACTTAAAAATCTAATTAAACTTATTTTTACGTAATGTTATAGTCATTGGCACTTGAGCATAGAGATTGGCACTATAAATTATATATAATCATTGGCACTTATTGGCAGTCTTCTAATCATTGGCACTTTTTGAAATATTTTCTAACACCTACCTAGGTACCCACTTGAATCTTTATAAACTCTTAATGTACCTACCTAATCTTCTAATAAAATTTTAAGAAGATCTTCGTCCGTAATAGGTTTGTTTGTTTTATTTATATGTTCATTTTTCATAAGACGTTTCGTTTCTTTTGTTGCTTTACTTTCTGATTCTGTTTTAATAAGTTCAATGGGCTGACGATCTTCTATTTCCTCTGTAAATTCTTCATTTTTAGTTAAATGTTTTGTTTTATCTTGATATTTATTAGTTGAAGGCAGTAGTTTTTCCTGTTCCATAATTTCTTTGTTGCATTCTTTCTCTTTATTCTTTTCTACACTAATTAATCCTTCATTTTTTTCCGAATAAGTGGTGTTTGCTGTTTTTATTACAACATTTGAGATAATTTTGATGTTACTTGACTTCTTAGCTTGATCTGTCTTAGTTTGGCTGTCTGTTTTAATTAGGTTTTTATTTTGGTTATCAGTTTTGGGTCTGTACTTTTTATTTTGTTTGTCAATTGCTTTCTTGGCTTTGGCTAAACGCGTCAATTCTGCTTTTTCTAGCCTAGCTTTTCTTTTATCCTCTTTTTCTTGATTTTCTTCTATCTTTTTTTGTTGTTTTTTTAGTTCCATATCTTCCCACTCTTTACTTGTCAATACAAAAGTTTGGTGTTGTTTACTTACATGTTGCTTGTGCTTTTTAATAGGTGTTTTTGGGATAGGCAGAAAGTCTTTCAATTTAGTTTGTATTTGTTGCGTTTCAAGATTTTCGTTTGGTGTGATGTCCACGAGCACCCATTCACCTCCAACAAACTCTATATTTTGTCGGCTAGTCGATGGAATACAATATGCAGCTGTGATTGAAGCGTCTTTATCTGGTTTGTTTTCCTTTTGATTCTCAAAAATAACTTCAGGTGTTTTTGTAGTTCTATCCATTGATGAATCATTAGTTGTCGAAAGTGCATAAGGTAAATCTGATACAGGTATTTCTGATTCAGTAGTCTTTATTAAGATATTATCTAAATTATTTACTGAGGCGTCATTAGGTACATTTTCCTTTTGATACTCAAAAATAGCCTCAGGGGTTATTGTAGGTTCTGATGTACATATTTCCATTTCAGGCGCAAATGCAATATTTTGGTTGAATACTTCATTATCTTCATGTATCACGATATCTGAGACATCCATACTGCAATCAATGGGTATCTCGTCAGAATTGGTTGGTGGTTCCGCCAGTGAAAATGAATTTTGCGCCGAATGTTTTGGTGCTAAATATTTGTAAATTTCAAATAGCTTTTTCGCTTCAACGGATTTAGCCACTACCTGAGCCTTCATTTTCCTGATTAGCTGAGGTCCGACTATTTCTTGAAATATTTGGTAATTCATATTCACAGAACTATTATCATCTAGAATGGCACGCTGGGGTTTGGCGGGCATCAGACATTTTGAGTAATCTACTTCGTCCGGATTAAATGGGCACAACCCACACGCCTTGAAACCATTTATTAGCGTCGATTTTTTTAATTTTGGTAAAACATTATCTAAGATGGACCCAACATCAGTTTTAAGCAATGTTTTCGTCAGGTTATTTGCCCGCCATTCAAGAACAGCTTTGCGCCACATTACTTTGATGGGCCGAAATGCAGCTACGTCAGCTGGTTGCAAAAGTCGGGTTGCATTTGGATATAGAGCTATGAGTATTATGTCTAGGCTTTGGCAAAGTTGTGACAGCTCAAGAGTAGTGTGGCTTTTATGGCCATCTACAAAAAGAATAACTGGAAAAGTAACATTCTTTTTTTGCAGGGCGGGATGCAAAACGTTCTTTATGTATTGAATAAAAACCTCTGCTTTCATCCACCCATTGTCTGACAATCCAATACCCCACTCTTTAGGCACAGACTTTCGAATCTCTGGTCGCATCCTTTTCAGCGGAAAAATAATCATAGGTGGTGTTGTATCACCATCAGCTCCAAAGGTAAACATGACCGTGATGCAGGACTTTGATGGGGCATGGTCTACCTCATAAACATTTTTTTCCCCCTTTGGAGCTATTACTTTTGTATTTTTTGTACACAAAATAAAGTTAGTTTCGTCTCCATTGTATACTCTAGACGGGTCGCTAAGAATGTGAAAAAGATTATTTTCTTTCAAATAATTTTCTATCTGTGTGAACCAGCTTCGAATATTGCTTTCTGAGATTTTTGAACTAGCGGAAGTTACAGCTTCAGATGTTCTTAAAGCAACCTCAGGGTGCCTTTTTAAAAACAACTTATACCATCCCTCACCTGGAGTGTTTTCTATAAAGCTGTTCGATCTGGGATTCGCAATCAAAAATAATTTCACACTTTGTATGACATCCTCTTTACGCCGCGGGAAACCTTTTCGACAAGATTCAATTATCCATTGTACCAGCTGATTTTCTTCATGGCTGGATAAAACTGTGTCAGGACCAGGTCGACTTTTGACGAATTCTTTGGACAACCGAAACTGCAAAGTTGCGCGTGGAATATTAAATTTTTTCGCAGCAGTTAATTTTCCCATGCCATTTTTTATAGCTTCCAAAGCTTTATCCAGCTCCGATTCTGAATACCCCTTCGAATATATCTTTCCTTCCTTAACCTTCGGCATTTTCCGTAAATCTAAAATATAACAATATATTACACAGTCACAGTACAGTCATTGGCACATCCAAAAAACTATAGTCATTGGCAGTGCTAAGAATTGATTCTGTATGAAAAAGAACTTAAATGACTGTGAGTAAGTTCAAAATCTATCAAAATATCCTTTGCCTGAGATTTCTACACTTAAAATACAAGAATCAGAAAGTATAGTGATTGGCACCTATGCCAATCACTATGTCATCAAAGAAAAAAAAAATCATTTATTGGCACTGCTAATAAAACTGTTGCTTTTATTTGGAAAAGCTAAAAAACATTAAAAAGCCTTGAAATAACTGTATTTATTATGGATAAATAAAAACTTGCATCCAGACTTACCTCAAAATAACTTTTTTGCATCGAAATCTAGCCACTAAACCTTAACTTTTCTTAAATTTATAGCAGACTCAACGCAACACATTTTTGAAACAGCTGTATAAGAAAGATGGTTGACGTTTGAGACAAAACGAAGAGTTGCCAGTATAAAGAATTGTATTTTCTACCAATTTTTGTATTGCCAAAGCATAAACAGAAAATATTATTCTTAATATTCAGTTTAATTTAAGAAAGTGCCAATCACTAGGGGGGTGCCAATATAAGTACCGTCTACCCTATTCGATAAATGGTGCGGATCTTGGTCGGGTTAACTCAGTACGTGATCTGGGTATATTATTGGACTCATCTCTGCATTTTGACTTGCACATTGATAACATTATTAACAAGGCCTTTCGTATGTATGGTTTCGTCATGAGATCCTCGAAAGACTTTGTGCGTTCTTCCACTTACTTGTTTATCTTTAAAACTTTAGTGCGATCCCAATTAGAATACGCGATACCTATTTGGAACCCTTACTACAAAAAATACTGTAGCAGTATTGAAATGGTACAGAAAAAATTCTTAAAAGCTGTGAGTTACAAATGTAATCATTCAAAATTTTCCTACGATAATTTATTAAAGCAATACAATATGTTAAGTTTAGAGTCTAGACGTCTTCTTCTTAGTACTATGATGCTATATGGCTTATGTAACAACAAATTTGATTGCATAAATTTAACAAACTATATATGTTATATTGTGCCACGAAATGTCTTTCGGCGAGGGGTGGTCGTTCCTCGACTGTTTCACATAGATACATGTAAAACAAACGCAGGAGCGCGAGTACCTCTCCGTCGCCTAGTTGAAAATTACAACATACATTTTATGGACCTTGATATTTTCTCTCTTTCACAATACAAATTCAAAAAGATGCTCACTGAAGTGTTATTATCAAAATCGTTTACATCTAACGACTTTGACGTAACATAACAAGGTATTGATGCTAACAAAAATAACTGGATATTATGTAGACTATAGCTTGAATATTGTTTTACTATTATTTTAGTATCTTGTAACACGATCTGTTTCCATCATCTTGATGACAACATCACATGTATAACCCGTGGACATTGGTGTGGGTTACACGTTTACATAATTGGTATGATTATTACTAGTGTTAAGTTTGAACTTGTAACTGTTTTATGTCCCAAATAAATAAATAAATAAATAAATATTTTCCCGATTTCACAAGAATAAACGTGTATAAACAATTTAAATGTTTGTCATCGTTAGTTATCTGTTACTCAGTTTGGGTAACCAACGTTTACACATTTATTCGTGGATTTTTTTGTTGTTGTTTTTACGGCAAATGTATGTTATAATCAAAATGAAATCAAAATCAAAATTGTTTATTTGTCAAACGTAGGTATTTTACATATGATCTTACATGTAAGTAGTCCGCTATGTTTTGTCATAAATGACATACAAATATCCTTAAAACGAAATTATTTTACACATTTTAATTATAATAAATATTATTTTTTATATAAACAAATCATTTATGAGTTAACAATAACATTATATAATAATACTAGCGGACCCGACAGACTGTCTACACGTCTTTAATTTGAAAATTTTAATCTTTTTTTAATAATCTAAACCATTCTCAGATCCCCTTGAACACGCACAAAAAATTTCATCATAATCGGTCCAGTCGTTTAAGAGAAGTTCAGTGACATACACACTTACAGAAAAATTATACAGGGAGTAAACGACGGTTAACCGAAAACTTCAGTGTTAATTTTGTGACACTACATGCGCGAAATTTACTTCAACCATTTTTCTCGGTAATGATTGGTTCCCGAGTTAGTCATTTTTGAGCGCTCAATGTATCATGAACAACGCGATGTATCCACGCGCACGCCTATGAAATTGCTTATTGTATTGTAATTGCACAGTAGGTAGTTAGTTCACAACGGCGGCGCCGCGCGGCACGCCGAGCGTCGACATGCCGCGTCATGTCGTAGGTACGTACGCATACAAACGCGTCTATGCGCTCACTTGTATGCAACGCTATCATGAAGGTGCGTACGGATTGCGCGTACCCTGGTACGCGTACTCAGTTTACGCGTATCCGGAACGCCTAGTCCATACCTGCAGCTACGCGTTCACTCTTGGGGTACGCGTACCGCGCGAGCCAACTCGCAGCGCGAGCCACCGTCGGTCGGTTTTTGGTCGCGCGTCAAAGAGGACGCACGCGGCCGGCTACGCTATATTTGGACGGCAAAATGAATAAACACGCGTGTTCTTCGAGTTTCAATAATGAAAATATTATGAGATTGATTCAACTTTATGAATTTCACCGGGTCTTGTGGGATAGCACACTAACTGATTATCGAAATAACGATTTACGCCAAGATGCATGGAAGGCAATTTCAAATGAACTGAACATTCCAATAGGTGAATTAAAAAAAAAGATGACAACTTTATTAGCAACTAATCGAAAAGAAAGGAGCAAAATCAAAAAGAGTTTAGTAACAGGATCAGGTAAGTTTGTCGGAGTCATGGCGAATGACTGGGGCTCGCGGAGCGCTCTGGATCGATTGACCTCGCGTACAGGTTCGCGGCGGTCCGTACAGGAGCTGTATGCGTATCCAATGTACGCGTGGACAGTGTTAAGTACGCGTAACACAGGAACGCGCTATCCGTGCGCACCTTTAGATAACAGTTTTACATATCGTTTATTGTATTGTAGGCAGGCCCATATGTTACAAAAGCTGTAACGTGAAATCAAATAATACTAGCAAAAAGTATCCAATAACAAGAAAGTGCTAAAACAAATTGTTATCAATGTCAATGAACACGCAATTACCCGGTGTATGGCGAGAGTTTGGGTACCTTTGGATTCTGGACGTACAGATGCAGAGCACGCCGTGCACTTCCACGAGCTTCACTATGACACATCAACAATTCTTCGTATTCACTAACACAACTGCACTTGGAGAATAAGAGTAACAAAACTAATAACGATAAAAACACTAACGACACAAAACCGAAACAATTAAAAGTAATAATAAACAACGATTCACAAACGACACGACGAACACGACATAACTAAACCGGAGAAGAACTTCCGTCTTCCACGAGCGTACTGCTCAAATATGCGCATACGCACACGCGCCGCCCATTCGTAAAAATTCGTAAATTCATAAAATAAAAAACCCCTGCGTGCCTACTTAGACGTATGCGAAATTGAAAAATAATTCCCAAATGAATAAATAAATAACATCAGGTGCTGATAATAGCAAATTGTTATGAACACTCACTTACCTCAATTACGTACGTGTACCTAAACGCGGATTCTGGTGCACGGCTTGCAAAACATTTTCCACCGCACGTGGACGCAACATTCTTCCGGCACCTTCCTGCTGCGGGACAATCGGCTGATTATCCAATTCGCGTTGGTACGCCCCGGTAATCACGCGACTGTCCGTGGGATGGCGAGCGTTTGGATGTCTCTAAACGTACCTACAGGTTCAGAGCACGCTGTGCGTTACCACGTGCTTCACCGTAGCACGTCAGCATTTTTGCGTACCTACTCACGCGCACTGAACTGCATTTCGTCACAAAATAACAATAAAAACATTAACAACAGAAAACTTAAACAATAACAATTAACAACTGACAACAGTTCACACACGACACGACTAACACGAAACCGAAATTTGGATAACATCCGTCTTCCGCGAGCGAAAAGCACGAACTGCATCAATAGTGTTCTCGAACGTAATAGTACGATTTTAAGTCACAAAAAATTTGGAAGATTTTAAGTTCTGCCACCCTTTTTGGACTAGAGGAAAAATAGTTGTAAATGTCCCTCACAAGATCTTCCACAAAGCGAGGCAGTTTGGTACAAGCATAGGACGCACATAGATGAAAGGAATGGCAGGTGCATTTAAGAATAAAAATGTTGGGAATTTCTTTTTGTAGAAATGTGACAACAGAGTTATTACGTCCCATCATTACGTTTGCCCCGTCAGATGCAAGACCTATTAGATTTTTTTTATATGGAATAGCATTGTTTACAAAAAAAACGTTGACAATGTGATCAAATATAGTCGCTGCATTAGCATTTCCTAATGGAATAAGAGCTAAAAAACAATCTTTGATGCGATGCTTTTTCTCATATCTCACTACTAAACACAAGTGTTTGATTGTACTTAGATCAGTGGACTCGTCAATTATAAGCGAAAACTGAAGTTAATTGAAATAACAAGTCCCTTTTTGTTAATAATCAAACTCTTTTATTTAATCTAACTTGGAGAAATTACACACACACGTTATACTTATTTCTCTGACCAGAGAGAAGATAGAGCAGTGTTGCCAACTTAGTAAAAACAATAAATCAGTACTTCCAACTTAAATGTAGGGACATTGCACACATTCTTCAACACCTTCTCTCAATGTTACACATTTAGCAAACAAAATAAACTTATAATCTTCAAGCAAATACATATTCACTTTAGTATTACATTACTCATACCACACTCTTTCAGAAACTTAACAATTAATTCTTTGCTTAAAGATTTTGTTAACATATCAGCTGGTTGTTCCGAAGTACAACTATACTTAAGGCAAATCTTGTTATTCTTAACTAAATCCTTGACAAAGTGGTATCTAATGTCTACGTGTTTCAAACGCTTTACAGACTCTTTGCTTGCACTTAATATGGCTGATTGATTGTCACAATACAAATTTACTGGACATACATTTTGAAAACCAAAATCATTTAGTAAGTTAACTAACCAACATGCTTCACTGGCCGCCATGCTCATTGAAACGTATGCAGCTTCTGTCGAAGACAGACTAACAGATGACTGCTTTTTGGAGCACCAAACTATTAAACAATGTAAAAAAGCAAACAAGTACCCGGAAGTAGACTTCCGGTCTCTTAGGTCACCTCCCCAATCAGCATCACAGAATCCTTGCAACATTGTATCATTATTATTACATTTAAATACTAAACTATAGTCAATAGTATACTTTACATAACGTAGTACTCTTTTAAGCGCACTCAACAATACATTATTTGCACACTTTTGATACCTGCTCAACAAAGAAATAGCAAAACAAAGATCAGGCCTAGTACCAGAAGCAGCGTACATGAGGCAGCCAATTATCTGCCTACAAGTTCTTTCTATATTTTTATCACAATTAACATCAGAATCAAATATCTTACTATTGAAATATTGATCTAAAGGGGTCATCATTGGCTTGCAATTTTCCATATTAAATCTCTTCATTACATTTTCTAGATATTTCTTTTGTGATAATACAGTTATACCAGTATTTAAATTTTGTTCAACATTTATTCCTAGAAAATCTGAAATGAACCCCAGGTCTTTCAACTTAAATTGCTCATTTAGTACAATTTTTAATTTTACAATTTCTCGATTGCCTGTCCCAAAAATTAATAAATCGTCTACATAAATTAATACAAAGGTTTTATCTATGCCATTATACTTTGTATACAAACATGAGTCAGAATTTGACCTCACAAAACCTTCCTTAATTATAACTGAATTAAACTTTTGATTCCAGCACTTAGGAGAACTTTTCAGACCATATTTTTTTTTTTTTTTTTTTTTAAAAAGACAACTTTTTTTTTTTAAAAAAGACAACTAGGTAATTTAATATACACATCTTCTTTTATTTCCCCGTACAAGAAAGCTCCCGTTACATCTAATTGATGAATGGGCACATTTAATTTTGTTGCCACTGCTACAAAAAGTCTAAATGTGGATAATTTTGCAACTGGAGCATAAATATCACACAAATCAAACGACTCCTGCTGCTCAAACCCTCTGGCGACAAGCCTAGCTTTATAAGTGAAAACATTATTTGCTCTTTTAACCTTGAAGACCCACTTGCTACTAATTATTTTTACATTTTCTGGCACAACACAATAATCCCAAGTTTCATTGTCTTTAAGAGTTTGTAACTCCCTAGAAATAGCTTCACTCCACTTACCCGCATCACTTCTGTTCATAGCTTCACAGTATGAAACCGGCTCACACTCATTCTCATCCAACTGCACATTATTGCATTTAAAGAAAGAAGTTTGTTTCCTAGCCCGATTGCTTCTTTTATTCGGAGGTGAACCAATTACTTCCAATGAATGTTCCTCATCACTGCATGGTAAGTAGTCACTGTCACCTTCATATTCTGGTCTATCCTCATCAACCTCCACTGTTTCATCTATATCTGTTGTTATTTCATTCACAGGGCTAGGTTTTCTAGGAAGCTCACTGTCCACCACACATTCTTCTTCTAAGTTTATTGATGTTATAGTTTTTGATATTTCGCCTTCCTTTATATGAAGTTTCTCCTCATAACTCTTTCGGTTTAAAAATACAATATCTCTTTTTATCTCCACTGTGTTTTTGGTAGGATAATAAATTCTATACCCCTTCACATTTTCATCATAACCCACCATGAACCCTTTTTCACCCTTCTTGCCCCATTTCCTTCTCTTTTCTTTTGGAATGTGGGTATACACTTCTGTGCCGAAGGCTTTCAATTGGTGAATGTTGAATTCCTTGTTTGTCCATACTTCGAATGGAGACCTTCCAGTTTCACGGCTTTTCCCAGTTCTATTTATAATAAATGCTGCTGTATGCACTGCTTCCGCCCACAGTTTCTTAGGAAAGTTTTCTTCATGTAACATTGTACGAGCTGCTTCTACCAAAGTTCTATTTTCTCTTTCCGCTTTCCCATTTTGCTCTGGAGTGTAAGGTACTGTTGTTTGGTGTGTTATTCCAAGTTTTAAGAACATACTCTTTACTTCCTTGTTAATAAATTCTTTACCGTTGTCACTTCTGAAACATTTCACTCTGTTTCCAGTTGTATTTTCAGCATTATTAATGAAATTCTCAATGCAGTGTTTAATCTCCTCTTTTGTCTTAACAAAATAAACACTCCTATAGTTGGAATAGTCACCCTTTAATATACGAAACACGAAATATCGTGAACCGCCAAGAGACGCTTCTTACATAGGGCCGCACGTATCGGCGTGGATCAACTCGCAAGTCTTTGTACTCACGTACTCACTCTTGTGGACCGGTTGTCGATGTATCTTTCCAATTAAACAACTCTCACACTTAGGTTTAGTGGTTTGTTTGACAACAATGTTATGTTTCTGCAGGATATCTTTTACATACATATGTAAGTAAAGTTCTGGTGCGCGAGTTTTCTGTGCCACTCATCTAAATCATTTTGAACTAATGTTACAGTGCTTGCAGTATCGTAGCTATGTTTATACCGCAATTCCAAATAATAAGAATCGCCAATTCAGTTGTTCAGTTCCGGTACATAGAGTACGTTGTCTATTACTGTGTCTATCCATTCGTTCCCATTTGATACTAGCACTGCCACCTGTCCGCGACCGAGCACACTAATTGCCGCGCCATTTCCGACAATTACCGATTGTTCCGATGTACTTACAAATGAAGCAAACAATGCGCGGTTATTGCACATGATTGTGTTCGCTAGCACCAGAGTCCACTAACCACTTTGAATTATTCATCTCATGCGAAGAACTTGTCACTACAAACGCATTACTCTTCTTATTGTCCTCTGTTGTTTGTTTTCTAAACCTACACTGCGCTTTGATATGTCCAAACTTTCCACAATAAAAACAGTTATTGTTTACCTTTTTCCACCTTTTTACACTCCTCATTTTTCACCCTCACTTCTTCGATTAACAATCTGGCCACCAAATGGTCAATTGTTTGCTTATCATCAGGTGCAGACTCCCACGCTGATACAAAATGTTTGTATTCTTCAGGCAATGACATTAATATTTTAGTAATGACAAATTTATCAGAAATATCCTCTCCCATCTGTTTTAACATATTCCGCATTTCTTGAATCTTGGACACGAAAACTGACATGTCGGTGCCCCTTTCGTATTTATATAGAAAAAATCGTTGCTGTATAAAGTGTATGCTTGTTTCAGTCTTTTGCTCATACACACTATGAAGTTTACGCCACATTTCAGCGGAACTTGTGCATGTTATAATATGCAACATAACCTCCTCAGACATTCGTGTGACCAACAACGTTTGCGCCTTGGCATCCTTCGTTTCCCATTTGCTTTGTTCGGTATCATCTTCTGGCTTAACAATCTTTCCCTCCAAAACATCCAACAAGTTTTGTCCTCTCAACAGAACCGTTGTCTGAAATTTCCAAATACTCCAATTTTGTCTTCCTACCAGTTTGATCACAATCATATTATTGTTATTCTCCATTTTCCGACCTTGTTCACAATCCAGAACAAGTATTCCTTTTCGCGTTATAGAACGCCACGCTTTGATAACCTCACTTTTTTTCTCGCCGGTGAATAACAGATAACGCCGAACTTTCGTTGATTCCAATCAACTCGCAGTATAGGATTATGTGCCTGGGCCCATAACCTGAATTTAATTGAAATAACAAGTCCCATTTTTGTTAATCGAGGAGCTCGTGGCTTAGTTTACAACAGCCGCACGGATCGATCTCTGAGGTTAAGCTACGCTTGCCGAGGTTGTTCCGTGGATGGGTGACCATCCTAAACATATCGAGTTTCTCCGTGTTTCGGAAGGCACGTTAAATTGTGGGTCCCGGCTGTCATTTTCGAAGATCTTTGACAGTCGTTAACAGTAGTCAGAAGCTTGAAAGTCTGACAACCAGTCTTACCGAAGGGTATCGTGTTAATACCTAAGTAACTGGGTTGTGGAGGTCAGATAGGCAGTCGCTCCATGTAAAACACTGGTATTCAGCTGCATCCGGTGAGACTGGAAGCCGACTCCAACATAGTTTGGAACAAAGGCTAAGCGAATATATATATAATCAAACTGTTTTATTTAATCTAACTTGGAGAAATTACACACACACCTTATAGTTAGTTAGATAGTTAGTTTGCTGCAGATCTGCACATAAATTATTGAAACTTTCTTTACCTATAACATGATCAATTAAGGCGTGAGTTTTCGTCGAAGAACATTTTATCTCTTCCGCTATTTTCGAATCTGGACAAATAGATTGTATCAGCTTCGGTAGGTGCTCCATAATGGTGAATGGTTAATTGTGTTCAGCAATAAACGCGGCTAACCTTATTTCACCTGAAAATAAAACAAAGAATAAAAATCGCATCGGTATACTTATTAGCGATAAGGGCACTATGTCTACAGCAGGGGAATGGGTGCGATAGGCTGACGAGGATCCCTTCTAGTATATTGTAGATATAAGTAAAAAACAGAATAATGTTACAGTGTATGTAGGTAGTAGCATGTACAGTGGGCCACACACCAAGTTACCTAAATTTATTTATTTATTTATTTAAACTTCTTATACAATTTGTATAAAGGCGGACTTAATGCCTAAGGCATTTTCTGCCAGTCTACCTTGGGGTGATGCAGAGATTAAATGAAGTAGGCGTTTAAATAATAAAGGAGGAAAATTTAGTTGTGAAAAAGGTTTACAAATAAATAACAATGTGGTCATGTGACTATACATAAATATAGATGAGTATATACATACATAATTATTTACATTTATTAAATATTAAATACGAATAATTCAATATATTATATAAATAGATTATATTAAAGACATATAATAAACTAAAAATAGTACTTATAATATATACATACAATACTTCATAAATACAAACTAAGATAAGTGTGACGATTCTGCAACTTGTTTTAGCAAGAGATCCCGAACTTTGCTCTTAAACGTAAGACGGTTAGTGGACATCCTGATTTCAAGAGGGAGCGCGTTCCATAATAAGACAGATTGGACAGGAAAAGAAGAGTTGACAAACCCAGAAGTGTGTGATGGACAGAGAAGAAGAAGATTATTAGAGGAACGAAGGTTACGGTTGTGATTATCACACAGATATTGAAAGTAGGGAGTTAGGTAGGCTGGGGGAGTAGAAGAAGTGAGAAAAGAGAAGAGAGTCGTGAGTGCACGTAAATTACGACGCTCACGAATGGGCAGCCACCTAAGCTGGGAGCGATAAGTAGATATATGATCATACTTGCGGAGGTTGAAGATGAATCGAATGCAGTTGTTGAGAAGGCGGTCAAGTTTATTGAGGAGATCTGCATTCAGGTCGAAGTAACATACATCACCATAGTCGATCAGTGGAAAAATTAAGGTTTGCACAAGCATTGCTTTAGTCGTGGATGGCAAAAAGTTTTTGAGACGATACAGAGCCCGCAGTATACCAGTGACCCTCTTGCAGACGTTAGATACTTGAGCTCTCCAGCTCAAAGTTGAGTCCAAGTAAAGGCCCAGGTCTTTCACAGTAGGAGTCAGTTCGATGATGGAGCCATTAAATACGACCGGTGGTACTGATACCTGACCTAGCCTACTGATGCTGCGATTACTGCCTACGACTATAGCCTGACATTTGTCAGGGTTAACAGGTAAACCGAACTGCCTAGACCAACACTCAATGTGCTGAAGGTCACTGTTAATCATGCCGACAACTGACGCTGTGCAATCCACTGTTCTTTGCGCGTAGAGTTGCAAGTCATCAGCGTACAGATGATACGCACCCTGAAGATTATCGGTTAGAAGATTAATGAAAAAAGAGAACAATAAAGGAGAGAGGATGCCGCCTTGTGGGACGCCAGAATCGAGTTCACGCCAGCTCGATGATAAGTCACCGATGTGAACCGACTGTTGGCGCCCTTTGAGATATGAGGAAAACCAATTTAGTGCACCAGAAGATATGTTAAGGTGAGAAAGGATGGAAAGAAGGATATCATGACTGACGGTATTGAAGGCGTTCGAGAAATCAACCAAAGCCACCACGGTGACTTTAGTATCTTCCATGCCCGCCCTTATATCGCCAGTCACTTTAAGGAGTGCGGATGTAGTGCTGTGACCTGGTCGGAACCCGGATTGAAGTGGGTTAAGCAAGTTGTTGTTTAACACAAACTGTGTTAATTGCTTGTGCACACAGGCCTCAAGCACTTTGGAGAGGAAAGGGAGAATTGATATAGGTCGGAAGTGGGCTGGGCTCGAAGGATTTGGGATTTTAGGTAACGGGATAATGTAGGCTTTGCGCCACAGAGAAGGAAAAGAACCAGAGGTAAGTGAGAAATTTATGATATGGGAAATGGCGGGGAGCAGGCGATCCAATGCCGTGACGATCATATGCCGACTGACATCGTCAGCGCCTACTGCATTGGACTTAATAGACAGGATTACCTTTTTAATATCTTCTGGTGTTACTGGAGCAAAACAGAAGGGATCAAAGTTGGGTCGGGGTAAATTATTTACGGAACGGACAGTGTTGCACGTGGTTTGGTGATCAAGAGGTACTGTGGAAGCAAAATGGAGATTAATGTCATCCAAACCAACCGTGCAGTCTGGAACGTTACTTCGTTGTTTGCCGATACCTAGGGTCCCTAGGAACCTCCAGATATCGGCTGGGGAAGAGGAAGAAAGATTACTGAGAATGTGTCGGCGTTTAGCGTTGCGTACCATCTGATTGCATCTGTTCCTTGCAACTTTGAACTGAACCCAGTTGTCGTCACAGCGGTCTCTGCGGAACTTTGCGAATGCCCTGTCCCTACGCCGCATGGCAATGCGAACTCCCTCAGTCATCCAGGGAGCAGGCGGTCGTTTACGTCTCACTCTTCTGAGTAGCGCGTGGACGTCAAACAGCCTAGTGACAGCGGTGTTAAAAATTGCGATTTTATCTTCAATCGTAGGGGCTGACTTTAGCTGCTCCCACTCGATGTTAGCAGCATCCCCACACAATTTAGCTTTGTCCATACGCCCAAAACAGCGCCTAAACAGAACCTTAGGATGGGGTTTGGGAGGTTTGAGGATGTAGGATAGGTATATAAGGTCGTGATGAGAAAAACCGGGAGCAGGGTATTGACCAGAAAAGGAGACAAGGGCGGGAGTAGATATCATCATTAAGTCCAACCAGTTATCATCGCCATCGATATTGTGATGAGTGGCATTCAGCGGAAGAATGTGTAGACTGGCGGACTCAATGATGTCTAGGAGTTTACAGGAACGGGGTGAGCCAGAGGAAAGGAGATCGGTATTAAGATCGCCCATGATGATGTGATGTGAGTAATTGGACCCTAAAGATTCCAGCACTAATTCAATACTGGAGAATCTCCTGTCTATCCGATCATTACGGATGAGAGTAAATCCAGGGAGCGAGTAAGAAGTTGAGGGTAGGTGAGGTTTGAGCCAAGTCTCTGAAATCAGGATGGCATGAACGTCAGCATCAGCGAATGCCTCCTGCAGGTCACTATAGTGGCTAGGGACGCTTTGCGCATTTTTGTGACAGACGTTCAACAGATTATTCGTAGAACAATCAAAAGTCCCTCGCACAAAGTCGCCAAGCGTGCCTTTCGTGGAGCAAAAGCTATCGCTCGAGGATACACTAAATTCGTCAGCAGAAACAAAAGCATCATCATCCTACATAGTAAAATATTAATAAATATTATATAATATATTAAATAAATATCTTTAAATAATTATAATAATGAAAAAAGTGAAAAAATACGGTGCAAATTGCATCTCTGCACCACCCGCCAGCTAACATTGGAAGAAAAAATTAAACAAATATTCAAGAGAAAAGAAAAAAAAAAAAACAGTAATCAAAATCTCACATCCAGACACACGTTTCTGAACGAACAGTTAAAAGTCAAACGCTGTCACTTTGACAACTGGCAACCATTCGAGCCCGTCATTGTCATGTGTCAAAATGTGAGTGTAAGAAACATTACGTGTGTGCCTAAACCAAAACAATTATGAAGAGGGTATACATGAAATCAGTTCCAAGCTATAAGTTACGCAACATACGGATCGTAAGCAAATACTATACCGTACAGCTCGGCACCGTTTCACAATTGACACAGTCAGCACTTAAACACTCAAACACAGTTACAACTTGCGTGTCTTGGAGTTAGCCACAGAGCCCGTACTTGCGCTAGCGGTCTGGGAAGAATGGGAGGCAGAAACATCGGTCTTCTTTGGTTGCTTGGCCGTCAACGCGTTCAGCTCGTCGGTCGTTACTACCTTGTGGCGGCTACCGTCGGCGACTTTTACCACAATGACGCCGTCCTGGGTCCAGCAGTCTCTCATGCCGAAGTGCTGGCGTGCCTTGGCAAAAACAATTTGGCGGGTCCGCGTCAGGAACTCCTTTACGGCGATAGACGTTCCACGCAACTTCGCCTTGGCCTGCCAAACAGCGTTCCGGATATCAGCGCTCGAGAAGCGCACCAAGACGGGACGATGATGCTTACCACCAGAGGCTCCAATTCGGTGGCACACTCTTATGGAGGCGGTTGATATGTCCGGCAGGCCCATCTTGCTGTTGAGAATGGCCGACACTATGTACTGCTGGTCGACCTTAACTGACTCCGGGATCCCCAGGAACAGAAGATCCTTTCTCCGGTGTCTGGTTTCAATGGAGTCCACCATTCGGGCACATTCGGTGATTTGTTGCCGGAGCAATCCAAGGACACCGTACATAAGCTACCGGAAAGTGCGGAACTCCTCAGCGACTTTGGCGACCGTGTCCTTGGCAGCACCGGTTTGCAGTTGTGCTTCTAGTTCAGCCATCCTCCTGTTGAACGATTCCTCGAGTTTTGCCTGGGTCGTCTGTATGTCACTTAATTGAGACATGGTGTGTTTGTTACTAGTGTAGTAGTGACTTGCAGAATTTGATTTGTGGTCAGCTGGCAGGTGGTGTATAATTATACACTTAAACTACATATACTATGTACTACTTGTAGTAAGTGATAAATTTATACTTATATATATTAATAAACTTAAATAAAAACAATTAAACTGATAAAATTTCGATAAATAAAGCTAGAGTGATTTCTTGTGTGTCCACTTATTTTGACACCTACCGCCCAAAAAACTGTGAGGTAGTTTGACAGTTTTAGAAAGGTTGATGTGTGGCCCACTGCACTAAGTAAAAAATAAATGAATAGTTTACCTTGTTTAACCAATGTGTGAGATGTTTTTTTCACGGCAAAAGATGATATTTTCGGTTGTCATTTTAAATTTCTTGATGACACCAAGTGTGCTTGTGAAGCCTCGTATCCACTAGGCAACATTTGACGCGCGACATGTTGCTCAACATGTTTCGCAACTTGTTGAATGTTGACGCGGAACATCAACTAACGATGCACTTTAAACAAACAACAAGCCGCGCGTCACGTTGCGCGGTAGCTGGCAACGTCGCGCGCTGTTGTGCAGCGTTGCCGTACATGTTGAGATTCACGTGTCGCGCGCCAAATGTTGCCTAGTGGATACGAGGCTTGAAGAACTATGTTTCCTTAGAGCGTCTTTCCCTGATGAAATGTTAATATCTTTGCTGCAGCTCTTATAGTAAGCATAGCTTACGCCTTTACGACTATCTTGAAGACAGCTAGGAAATTCTTCTTCCCATTCCTTCTTATAATATTGTACATAATATATTTTCTTCTTTTAGCACCCGCGCTTGTACTCGGCTCCTCGCCAGACGACATTTTCACTTGAATTTGATAATATTTTTGTAATATTGTTGACATAACTTTTGTCTCTCGAAGTTTGAAAATGAACGAGTTCGGTTCGAGACCACTGTGCATCAATCATACAAATTTCAAATAATGTCCGCAATCAAAGAGAGCCGACAAACCGCACCGCGCAGGCGCACGCGCCGCCTCGTGCTCTCGCCGCCGCCGCCGCCGCCGCCACCCCGCGCAGGCGCCCGCGCTACCGACTCGGTGACGAGTTAGGTACCCAACGAGTGCATTACAATTTACGTAGATTCAATAAAATGATATGACAAACTTTGACCTATGACTGCGACGAGTTACTAGTTTTACTTGTGACAGTTGTTACTCTTTGCATTGTAGTTTTATTCAAACACCGAATAACATTACAAAAATTATTGATGTATGTTTAAATTACTTTGCAGTAACTGTTTCACATAAAAATAACCTTTATTAGGTACGAATACTTTGATATTTAGTACATAAAACCAAATTAAAGCTAATAAAGAAAACACGAAACATTTTTTATAACTTATCCATTAAAAAAATGTACATAGTGATAACAATCAATATCCATCAATATTCTTATCAGAGAAACAAGCTCGTCATATGTAAGTCATAACTATCATCCATATTGGCCTATCCCATCTTTGTTACGTACAGCCTTGGCCAAAAGTATAAGGCACACTATAAATTACTGCGTATTCAAGATTGCAGAGAAATAAAACTAATTGTAATTGTAGTGAAAATTAAAGTACTTTATTTCCATTGGAATACTATAAAAACATCAATATTTTGTTGGGCCACCCTTTGATTTTATCACAGCAGCAACTTTGTCGGCGTATTACGTACAAGTTTCTTAAATTACTCTGGAGAAAATGCATTCCATTCTTGCATTAACGCGTTTTTTAAAGCAGTTTTTGATGTTATCGCGATATTTGATGTTATCACAAAACCAAAAATGTTCTGGCTTTTCGGTAAGACTTCCAAATGCAGAATGACAAAACATTAAAAACAAAGATTTAAGAAATTATAATATTTTGATATTGCTGCATCAGATGTAACGTATGCCATTAAAATGTACCGCTTATGGTTTTGAATAGTGATAGTGATTTAAGACACCAGGATCACTTTTCAACAGACGATTAATTTATTCATTGTTCAAATAGCACAGGTGTGTAGTAACTTTATTGGGGGTGCCTAATACTTTTGGCCAAGGCTGCAGGTATGCGCGCGCGCGGCGTCAGTACGGCTGTGTTGTGCGATACTTCAATACTTCATACATGCGCGCAAATTACGTAGGCTGAAGCCGGAGGATGCAAAAAAAAACAATTTACTAAATAAAATTTATTTAAACTTCTACAATTGGTACTTAAGCCTAAGAAGATGATGCTCGGACGATGTTAGTACCAAGAATGGCCTGAATAATTGTTATATTATTTATTACGATTCAATATTTTCTAGAAACTATTGCGACATATATGGCGCGACACACATAGATTTGCAAAATTAACAATTTATATTTAAAACAAAATATTGCGCACTAATTATGGCGTGATATTGATTTGATGAGTCGGCGATTACTTCCGATGCGCAATAACAGTGTCATCTAGCTCAGCGACTTTCCTGCTGGACCATTGTGTAACATCTCCCCCCCGAAGATCAGCAATTATTTGTTAACGGCTGTTGAAAATATTGCTGAAAGATTATTCGGATCAATCTTCATTTCAGCTGGGTGGATTTTCCTTTTTGGTTTTACTTCAGCGTATATTTCCTGTGCAGCATCTGGTTGAGTAGGAGAACTTTCCTGATTGATGTTCCGGGAACGATATTGTCGATATAATATGATGACAATTATGGTTGCGCCTGCAGTAAGTAGTATCAGATATACTGGAATAGTGGTGTGATAGATACTTGTATCGTTGATATTCTTCAATTGCAGTGGAGGTTGCACAGAGATTCTTCTAAAACTGTCATGGAGACTTTCGAGATTAATTGTATGAAGCCGTACTAATGATTCATCTGTCTTCGGTGCGTTGTTCTGATCGAAGGTAGTCTGTATCTTTAGAACATGTCCTCGAATATGGTTGTTAGTGTTTGCGATGGTAAATTCTGGCGTTTTTATAGAGCAGTCTCGAGGTATGGTTGCCAAGTAACTTCCGTGTACGGTCTTAATTTGTTCTTGTCCACACAATGTTCGAATCGTTGTAGGGTTTGGAAAACTAAGGGTGTAGTGCATCTCGTCGAGCTGTTCCAGGGCTTCTTTAGTCAGGACAACTGGTGTGAGAGTGCATGACTCCAGATGTTGTAGCGTGATGAGTTGCTGTACACAATCTGGTTTGTCTTTGATTTTGTACTCGAAGTTTTCCTCGCAGAGATACCATGAATTTATCTTCGGACATTCTGTCTCTATGTACATAGAATAAGATTCATGAATTGCTATATAAGGTGAGGTAGGTATTAGGGCTAGATTGTTATTATTGGGTACTATGGATAATTTATATAAGGTATAGGTTTCAGGCAAGACTATCGGAACCTTAATAACTAGTACTATTTTCCTATTACTAAAATAAGACCCCAATTTTAAAATATTATAATATTCCCTAAGATCAATATCAATGATTTCATCTTTGGAATATATTTGTTTTAATTTATCTACCATATTTCTAATATTAACTATACTTATCGTAGAATGAACAGTGCCTGATGCACGTATGATATCCATGGTATGTTCTATTTTATATAATTCACCAGATAGCATTTCTATATTATCACTTAAAATCAGTAGATAATGGGCTAGCTGCGTGTAATTAACAAAATCTATTTTATCATTAGTTGCTATAAATGAGTTCAACTTATTGGCTATTATCTTTTGATTTTCTATGATGTCATTTAAAATAGCAGAATGTTTAAGCATCCATTCTTTTGTCAGACTAATATGATTATTAAACTCCAATTGTAATTTATCACCATTTTCCTGTAAAATTTGAATGGCATTATTATATTTCATAGCATCGGTGTAGTCTAAATTACCTGAAATACTTTTTATTACAGACCCCAATCCATCAATGAGTCATCACGTTTATTTCGACTTGGCTTAAAACTTTCTAACTGCAAATATATCATTTCAAGTTTATACTGCAAATAATTAACATGCGGCTGAAATAGTGATAATGTCTTATTATCTATTGGGCTAAACTTACTTAACTGTAACTTAACTAAATCTAACTTTGATTCAATATTTTCTAAATCTATATAAAGAAGAAAGGTATGATGATGGGATACAATTTTCGTTGATCCCAGTTTGAAGGAAAGTAGCCCAGGCCCATCTTGTAAGGGCTCAAGTATTATGTCCTCCGCTCGTATCAGATGGAGAAATAACGTCAGTAGCTGTATCCTGTAACAATTGTTTCGTGTTAGGCGTTCGTTTAAGGCGAGATTTAGCTACTGGAACACGTTTCTTTTTCGTATATATGTTACTGTAAAAGCCCGAACGATGGTAAATCCTAAGATTTTCCGGTATAACCTAAGATTTACCAACTCGCAATGGTAAAAGTCCGAACAATTCTTTTAATTCGAACTTTTACCTATACTCACTTGATGATGTCGAGATGTCGCCGGAGCCCCGCTTCGCGGGGCTCCTCCTTCTGGGTGGTTAAAAAAAAATAACCACGAAGACTAAGGTGGGAGCTTCGCTTCGCTCGCTCCCACCTTAGCCTTCTAACCTAACCTACCCATGTCGCTTTGCCCAAAACTCCTTCTTTATAACTATGTCACAGTATATAATTACACCGTGAAATAGTTATAAACATAGTTATGAAGGAGGATTTTTTTATATATCGTAACATAGTTTTTAAACTCTGGCTTGTTCGGACTTTTACCATTGAGAGTTGGTAAATCTTAGGTTTTACCGGAAAATCTTAGGATTTACCACAGGTCGGGCTTTTACAGTAACATATATATATGTATGGGTAAATCGGCTAATACCGTATCGTGCGTATATCGGGGTGCAAGCTTCTGCCTTGATGCTAATGGATTTTTGACAAATACCAGTTGGTTAGGCTCATATTCTTTCTCTAGCTCCCTATCTTTGTTCCTATTTTCAATTAACTCTGTACGATTATGTAAAGAGGATTCATTTATTGTTTCATAAACTTTAATCATTTTATTACGATGCTCTTGTACATATTGCTGAAGCAAATGCACAGATAAATCTACGTCAAAAGGATCCCGTGGATCAGTATGTCCAGTAATTATATCAAGAGGTCTACATTTGGTAAAACTATGAATACTGCTATTATAAGCCAAAAGTAAATAACTCATTAAAATAACTACAGGCTCATTATGATTTTCTAATCTTAGAATTCGGAGATGTTCCAAAAGAGTTGAATGTATTAGCTCTATCATGCCATTATCGTTAGGAGTATGGGCCAGAGTCTTATGATGTTGAATTTTATGAACTCTAACAAACTCACTAAGTAATTGATTAGAGAATTCAGGGCCTTGGTCCGTGACCATAGATAGGGGAACACCATGGTGGGAGCAGAACTTTAGAAGAGCTTGAACTACACTAATAGCAGTTCCATCTCTGAGATAATACGCTTGAGCATATTTGGAAAAGGCATCAATTATAGTTAAATATTTCTCATTTTGGGCTGTGAACAAGTCTAAGTGAACTACATCAAACGGTTTTGAAGGTTGTGGAACAATACAAAACCTTTGTTTTATTGGACTTCGGTCGTATTTGGCTTGGCCGCATACATGACATTCATTTATGTATTTTGCTATGTGCTCTCTCATCTTAGGCCAGAAATACTTATGAGACAAAGCAAGATAACATTCATTAATACCGCGGTGGTTGGTCTTTCCCTCATGATATTTTTGTATGATTTCTTGCTGTCTTAAATACTCTTTTATATTTTCAACTTCGGTTTTAGCTAAAGTAAGATTCATAGATGAACTTCTGAACTTGTCTTGGATAATTGGGATAATTTGATACATTGCTAATGGGGGATGTATTATAATGCCTGTTCTAACTTTAGGGTTCACGAATTCTTTTATAGCATTTACGACATCGGTTTCCAGATTGGATTCTGACAGTTGTATTGAAGTACGAGTGTGAGTTTCAAAGGGCTTAGAAACTGTGGGACGTTTTTTTATATCTCCGACTACTGTAAAACATATTTGTCTATTAAATTTATTCAAAGGCTCTTCAGAAATCGGTATTTCTAATATTGGATTTTCCGCACTAGTATGAGCTGTAAGTGTAGAAGAACCGGCTACAGTTGGAGGTTTCTCAGAGACATTTACTACAACAGAGCTAGTATCCTCGTTGTTAATTTCAACACGCGATAAAGCATCGGCATTCGTATTATTTTTACCCTGTTTATAAACTACTGAAAAGTTATATTCACTCAATTTAAGTTTCCAACGTGTTAATCTTGAGTTTGGCTCTTTTAAACTCATAACCCATTGAAGAGGTTTATGATCAGTGACAATTTTGAATTTTCGGCCAAAAAGGTATGGACGGAAGTACTTCGTTGCCCACACGATAGCAAGAAGCTCTTTCTCAATTGTGCTGTAGTTTATGTCACTGGTATTTAATGTTCGTGACGCATAGGCTATTGGTTTATCCGACCCTATCGGTCCCTGTGAAAGTATAGCACCTATCGCTAAATTAGATGCATCTGTAGTTAATAGAAAATCTTTTGAAAAATCCGGATATTGTAAAATAGGATCGTTAGTTAGTAGTGTTTTACATTTCTCGAAACAATTTACATAGTTAATGTTTTTAAACTCTCGCGACTAGTACACAGAATATTATAATGCAACGGGTCGAAACGTCGGGCAGCAAATAAGGTATCCTAACCTTTAAATTTTCAATCGCGTATAAGACCCGTTGCATTATAATATTAAATTTACATAGTTTACGTCATTAAGATTTATTTTCGATCCTTTTTTCAAACATTGAGTCATAGGTTTAGTGATTTTAGCAAAATCGGGTATAAATTTTCGGTAATAACCTAATAGACCTAGAAATCTTTTTATTTCAGTAGGGGTTTTGGGAAGTGGAAATTTTAGTATAGCTGTAATTTTATCTGGGTTTGGTTTTATGCCATCTTTACTAATTATATGACCCAGATACGCGGTTTCTAACTTTAAGAACTCTGACTTGTCCATCTGAATTTTAAAGTTAGATTCTCTTAGTTTTTTAAATACCTTTTCTAAATTGACTATATGCTCTTGTAGGGATGTACTAAACACGATTATATCATCTAAATAAACCAGGCAAATACTGTTCTGAAGATCTCTAAGAACATTGTCCATAACTCTTTGAAAAGTTGATGGAGAATTTTTAAGTCCCATCGGCATACGAAGGAACTCAAAATGGCCATGTTCTACATTAAATGCTGTCTTGGGAACATCACTAGGATTCATTTCTACTTGGTAAAATCCACTTGCCAAATCAAGGGTACTAAAATAATGACAGTTACCAAGTTTGTCTAAAACATCTGATATATTGGGAATAGGATATTTGTCATCAATTGTTTTTTCGTTAAGTTTTCTGAAATCTACCACTATTCGCCACTTGGTTTTCCCAGAAGCGTCTACCTTTTTTGGTACTACCCAGATTGGTGAGCTCCATGCAGATTCTGAAGGACGAATAATTCCTTGTTCTAACATATTAGAGATTTGGCTACGGACTTCTTCACGATGAATGAAAGGATATCTATAAGTTTTGGAATAAATCGGCACTTCGTCTGTAGTACGTATATTATGTTTAATTCTATTAGTGAATGTAAGTGATTCGCCTCCTATGTAAAATACATCAGCATATTGAGAAACTAATGATTCTATGTTAGCGCGTTCTTCGTTATTTAAATGACCAGTGCGTAAACGAGATAATACTTCCTTTACCCGAGATGGTGGAATATGTGGATTACTTTCAATGTTACAAATTTCCGCTTTGATTGGTTGGTCCAATGAAAATATTAAATCGTTAGATGTTGGATTAAAAATTTCTAAGTATCCACGATTCTGTTTTACATTAGTAATGCATTCATTTATACTCGTACAACAATTTGAAATCTTTTGTTCAGGAATTAAAGCTTCCCCATCCTGAATATTGATTGGAATCCTAACCAATTTAGAAGAGTTAGCAGGTATTATATCTTCATATAAATTACAATTACATGAAATATACATCGCAATTGGATTAACGGCAAATTTTGTTACCAATATGTTATTTTTAAGATCTATATTTGATTCCCACTTATTTAAAAGATCTAAACCAATCAAACCATCAAAGAAATCATGAAATTTGTAGATATAAAATGTTAAATCACCAATGTCTTTAAACTCCTGAAAACACGGTATATTAATTGAATAATCATTACGGCTAGTTGCATGCACATTGGTTACTTCAAAAGGATCATAGTTGCGAGGTAAATGTGAAAAATATTTGTCTACTGTCCCAGGACTTATAAATGATTGGCTCGCCCCAGTGTCGATAAGCAACTTCAGAGGTGGATTTGAAATTTTATGAACGGTAAATAACGTTGGGTCTGTAAATTTATTTCTATTTTAATTCGTTTACATTCGGAGTCTTCTGAAAATTTTCCTCATTGTGGGAAATTGCAAGAGGAGTAGACTCTTCCTCTGGAACTGTATAAAACATGTTATCTACGTAAGGGGTTGTTTCTTGAGTCATTGACGTCTCATACTGATATTGATAGCAAGGTTCGTCATAGTATTGGTTATCATCATAGCTATATTGATAATAATAGTCATCAACTTCATTAAAATTAATTTCTTTACTCTTAAAATAGTTTGAAGGCGGCGGGTTGCCTTGCTTGGACCAGTCATGACCGCGGAACTGTGGTGGTTTATAGGTGAAATGAGATACTCCACTCATTGATTTTGGTGTATTATTGGCATTATACGGCAAATTATTAGCATTAGGTGATCTAGGTTGGAAATTAAATGCACTATACTGTGGATTATAGTTTGGGGGTCGAGCACTAAACATCTGTTGAGTTCGCGAAGACCCGCGATATTGTTGATGTTGGGTAAAACCTGGTCTAAACATTTGCGGACGTAGGGGCTGCATAACAGCGTTCTGCCGTGATGGCCCAGGCATATTAAAATCAAATGGTTTTGGCATGCTATTATTCATTGCTACCGGAAGCTGAAAGGGTTTCGAAGTATTATTAGAGCTAGTCGTATGTAATTTCTTTTCAGGCAGACGTTCGTTACGTTGTTGCAAATAAAGAGTGTTCATTTCCTCATGAACAAACTCAAGGGCTTTCTCAATTGTTTCAGGACGCATACACCTAATACGTGAACCTAAAGGGTCGCGAAGTCCCCTCAAGAATGACTGCAAGATTAATTTCTTATACAATGATCGTTTTGATTCTATTGTACTTTCAACAGTTTCATGCGAAGTAACGTAGGTCATAATTATTGCGAATAAATTTTGACATTTCTCATAATAATATAATAACTGCACGTTTGGCGCAGTGGTTTAAGCGGTCACCTCGCCGCAACAACCGTAGCGCCGCGTGTGGTGGGTTCGAATCCTACCCGGGACAAATCTTTGTGTGATGAGCATGAGTATTTGTTCTGAGCCTGGTTGTCAATTTATCTATATAAGTATGTATTTAGAAGTATATAAGTATGTTTATCAGTTATTTGGTTACCATAGTACAAGCTCTGCTTAGTTTGGAATCAAATGACCGTGTGTGAGTTGTCCAATGATATTATTATTATTATTATATTAATATTCTTGTGGTGTAGACGAGCCTTGAGTTAACAATGCCATATCGTTATATAACGAGGTCTCATCGCGTTGGTCTGAAAAATTATTAATAAGCGCACTGCGAATGCCATCCCAATTTTCGGGAATCCCGTTTGTATTAATCAATCGAGCCGCGGGGCCCGTAACCTTATTAAGAATTCCATTCAATAAAGCTAAATTAGTAAATTCATGACCAGGTTCCGCAGAAAGATAAGTTAAAACTAATTGATCGCATAATCGAATGAAACGCGTTAGCACATTCGTGTTCCCGTCGAATTCGGGCACCATACGCAAAGCTTTGAATATTTCCTCAACTCGCGACATCTTTAAAGGAAATTCTACACTATCTAAATTATTTAAATCTATATTTCTACTCAAATCTAATGAACTAGATCTGGAATGTTTTACTAACCTACGGTTCCTCGATTGCCTTGGATGGAAAATCTTGGAAAATTATAAGGAAACACTATAAAATAGAAAGGAAGCAACTCAAGAACTATTCTAGAGTACTCACATATACATAATTGGCTTCTCTGCGGTATCGATGTCTGGATACACCTCGTAGCTGCAGCTCTCGTAGATTCGGATACTCGAACGGTGGTTGAAATCACCCGGGTGACTCGCGAATCGCGATTCTAGTGTGAATCTAGTACTTTACGCTCGCGAACTTCCCGCGAGTATCCTACCGACTGCGCCAATTACGTAGGCTGAAGCCGGAGGATGCAAAAAAAACCAATTTACTAAATAAAATTTATTTAAACTTCTACAATTGGTACTTAAGCCTAAGGAGATGATGCTCGGACGATGTTAGTACCAAGAATGGCCTGAATAATTGTTATATTGTTTATTACGATTCAATATTTTCTAGAAACTATTGCGACATATATGGCGCGACACACATCGCTCCTTCAATACAAAAGGGCCACAAATCGAAATCTATAAATTTTACAGGAGAGCCAAAACAAATTTTTGAAACAGTTTTTTTATAACATTTCATATATTTATATATTAAATATAAGATGTTAATATATCATTAGATGCGTATTTTTTAGCTCTATCTATCTACAAAATAAACTTTGTAATAGCTGTTACCTATGAAGAGAAAAAAGCATATAAGTCCCTTTTGCATTCAAAATTTGAACCAATATTATGAAAAATATGTCAAAAATTAAACACAGTTTTACAAATAAAAATGGTTAATTGTACTTTTTTGGTAAAAAAACCGTATTAAAAAGTTTAATAATAATTACTAAGTAAAACCATAACTGAATGGACCAGGAAAACATTGTATTAAACAATCTAAATTAAAAAATCTCAACTTTTTATTAAGTAAGTAAAATTATTGAGATCAACTTTCTGCGTAACTTTCATTATTTAGTAAAATTAAACATCAATCATCATCATCAATCAATGGGTAACGTGACGAGTAGATTGAGTGCAGCAGGAGTATTAAATAAATAAGATAATAGAAAAGGTTTTTGAGTTTTATAAGCCTTTATATTTAGCATTCGTGGATTATTCCAAAGCTATTGACAGCATTACTCATTCCGCCATAGAATCATCACTCCATCCAAGTCCTACTTAAAGATACTATGTAGAATCGAAACTTCATACATCAAACTCATCAAAGCAATAGACAACAATATCATTACAAATCCAAAGAAGCGTGAAACAGGGAGACCCGCTATCTCCCAAATAATTTACCAGCACCCTCGGAGAAATTTTCGGGAGCCTGGCGATGTTATGGCAATCAAAAGCATAGTTGTAAGTGGTAAACAGTTAACAAATCTTTGTTTTGCAGACGACATAGTCCTCTTCTCTTTTTCGGCATCGGAACTCGAATCAATGCTCAAAGATCTGAGCACCGCAAGCCTTCAGATTGGACTAAGTAAGAACCGAATAAAAACCCAGGTTATGACCAACAGCACAAAACGTAGGGTCGAGGTAGACGGGCATGTCATAGACTATGTCAACGAGTACACTTGCTAGGGCCAGATAACCTCTTTTAACAACCGACGGGACAAAGAGTTGGACAAACGTGTCACAAGTGCCTGAAAGAGATCCTGGTCCAGGAAAGAGCTAATGAAGGGTAACCTTCCACTGTCACTGAAGCGAAAGCTCGTCGACATGTTTATACCTACTACCCGTCCTTACCTACGCTGCCTAAACATGGTCCATTACGGAAAACCAGAAAGAGCCAGAGAGCGATTGAGCGTAGTATATTATGCGTCAAAAGAAAAGATCACGTCCGAAATTCTATACTGCGCTCCCAAATTCGCATAGCCGATGTAGAGGAGAAGACCGCCTGGCTGAAATGGAACTGAGCCGGCCACATTAACCACATGCATTCGGAAAGGTGGGCCCGCATATCTACCAACTGGATGATAGAGGATGGTCATAGCAGACGCGGGAGACTTAAATGGAGATGGCGGGATGACCTAGACGCATTCAAATAGGACTTGTCGGATCTTGCCCCTGAAAGAGGAGTTTGAAACGAAAGGGTGCCTCTTGCCTTTGCCTGGATCAAAATGTATTATTTTGTTTTTAAAATTGTAACGAAAACTAAAATTATTATCATGCCAAACGGTCATATTTCTGGCCTTCCCATTCTAGCACGCTAAAAATGATTATTTATTCCAGTATAATTTAATGCAAAAGGGACGTATTTCAAAATATGCTACCGTTATATTATAAAATATAATTATACTTAACTAATATTGGATTGCAAAAAGGACGTATTTCAAATATGGCAATTTTGTATTACAAAATAAAAAATAACAAATACTAATGTTTGAATGCAAAAAGGACGTTTTCCAAAATATGGCAGTTTTGTATTGTAAAATATAATCACACTTACCTGATATTTTGCATCCAACACAGACATATTTTGGATTGTGGCACTTTTTCACGCAACCGACGTGCGTTTGCGTAAAATTTTTGGGCGTAACTCATAAAGTGGCTGTTTTGCACTGACGTTACCTGTCAAAGTGAGCTAATGCAAAAAGGGCAGTAAGTCAGTGCAGCCATAATATAAGCAAAAATGATGGGGTTTTTTTTACTATAAAATATAGGCGGTTCAGGTGTCATTTTTGCAATAAAACGGTTTTCATTTTTTTTTGAGTTGTGGCCCTTTTGTATTCAAGGAGCGACATAGATTTGCAAAATTAACAATTTATATTTAAAACAAAATATTGCGCACTAATTATGGCGTGATATTGATTTGATGAGTCGGCGATACTTCCGATGCGCAATAACAGTGTCATCTAGCTCAGCGACTTTCCCGCTGGACTATTGTGTGTCACGCATACATGTTAAATTGTTTATTTGAGATTTTTTACTGCGCTAAAGAAGGTTAATAGGATTTACTGTCGTTCTGTACGTATTTGTACGTGTTATAATTAGATATCACACATTTAAAAACTTATGAATGTACCTACCTTTTATCGGAGAGCGGGATAATTATGTCATTTTCATTTTTAACAGAACAAATACTACGAAAGTAAAAAATAAGTAAATAGGTACCTAACTTTTCTTTTTCATTGTCTGTTACAGATAAATCAAAGGTTGATGCTATATATATTTCTGTCGAAGAAGCTACGAAATCTGCGTGAGTTAAATATAGTGATAAATTTGAAATTTGAAGTGCTTATCATTTCTGGAAAACTTATTATTTTATTAATAGGTGCAGAGTTTCCGCTTAGACTTGAAATGCTACTTAATAGGCTCTCCACCATGTTAGGGCGTGGACTCGGAGCTTATTCCGACTCATCTGGAGAAAAACATTCATCAGATTCCTGATCGGGAGCAACGTACTTTTTTTTCATTCTAGGTGTAATCGATAAAAATACAAAACAAATTCACAGTATTGAAACATTGCGTACTTCAATGAGACAATACCAGTATCAAATAACATTGTTAGTGTATATTATGGAATATGTATATTAAACTGTATTCAACAATAACTGTGTACTCACTCTGACTTAAAACTTCATGAAAATTATTTTCGCCAATAACCCGGTAAACGTATATTGCCTAAATAAAATATGAATTGTTTTTTTGTATGAATCTATAACAGGTTTTTTGCCAACATATATTTTTATCTAAATTCCGCACAATAAACACGTGTATCATTATATTTTTGTAAATATCATTAGGAAAAATCTGGAAAAAATTACTAAGGTGTATCCTAACCCATAGATGCCGAAAATGACATAAACGCATAAAGTCCATAATAGTACATTACCGAGTTATTGTTTGGGGGCGTCGATGTCTAAAATCATTTTTTTTAATTTTCGGTAGACCGTCTGTTACACCCTGTATATACAGGGTGTAAATGACGGCTAATCGAAAACTTCAGTAGTAAGTTTGTGACGCTCTTTGCGCGAAATTTACTCCAACGATATTTCTCGGAAATGATTGGTTCCCAAGTTAGTCATTTTTGAGCGCTCAATGTATAGTCAGGCCCCCGTCACTCGGCCGTACCTACAGCGATAAGTGCCTACAAATTCGCGAGGCGTCGGCGCCACTCCGGGAGTCGAGTGTCGACGCTCACGCGTAGAGCTCGTGCAAAGTCAAAGTCAAAGTCAAATATTCTTTATTTCATAAACTTTAACAAGTATTTGAAATCGTCAAAATATTTTTTATCTACCACCGTTTCGGAAAAGCTGTTGCTCGTGAGAAGAAACTGCAAGAAACTCACGGCTTGCTCTTTTTAAATGTCAATGTTTCCAAATTAATAACAATGTCATAATAATGAAATATAACAAATTAATAACAATGTCATAATATCAAATTGTAATACATTATTTTGAAATAGACTTGGTAGAAGCAGCACAGTCCCAAGCTTTGTTATCATCTAAATAATCTTTAATAGTATAATATCCCTTACGACATAAATTACTTTTGACTAATAACTTAAATTTATTGAGACTCAAATTTTGAATTTCACTCGGGATTTTATTGTAGAATCGCACACACTGACCTCTGAAGGATTTATTTATTTTTTGGAGCCTAGTGACTGGGATAACAAGTTTGTCTTTATTGCGTGTATTTATATTGTGCATGTCACTCTTTTTTTTAAAAAGGGCGATATTTTTATGTACATAAATTAAGTTTTCATAAATGTATTGACTTGCCACTGTCATTATATTTATTTCCTTGAATTTTTCCCTTAGTGAATGTCTACTTCCTAAATTATAAATTGCACGAATAGCCCTTTTCTGCAGCACAAAGATGGTTTGGGTGTCGGCAGCATTACCCCAGAGTAGAATTCCATAAGACATGACACTATGGAAGTAACTAAAGTAGACTAACCTAGCTGTTTCAATGTCAGTAAGTTGACGAATTTTTCTGACCGCGTAGGCTGCAGAACTAAGTCTATTCGCCAATTGTGATATATGAGGTCCCCACTGTAACTTACAATCTATTGTAATGCCTAAAAATTTAGCATTATCCACAAGGTCCAACACATCTTCCTTCATCTTTACTGCTGTTTTCACTGGTTTGACATTAGGTGTTACAAATTTTATACATTTAGTTTTTTGCTCGTTTAAAAGCAAATTGTTAACATCAAACCAGTGTACCACCTTTGAGATAGCAATGTTCACGTCGTCAAGAGTGGTTTGTTGTCGTTTAAGTTTAAACAATAATGAAGTGTCATCTGCGAACAGTACTATCTCGTGACTATCCTTAACAAGATGTGGTAAATCATTAATATAAACTAGAAACAAAAAAGGACCGAGTATTGAGCCTTGAGGCACCCCCATTTTAACCGCAGATCCCGCAGATCGCTTACTGTTAACCTCGACCCTTTGAATCCTATTATCTAAATACGAGATAAGAAGATTTAGTGCCGAATGTTGTATACCGTAGTGATGTAATTTCCTGATCAATGTTTCATGAGGGACACAGTCGAACGCCTTGGACAAATCACAGAAAATGCCGAGAGCATCGTGTGAGTCCTCCCAGGCGTCGAAGATGTGGTTCACAAGCTCAACACCAGCATCGATAGTGGAGCGACCCCTTGTGAAGCCAAATTGTTTCCTATGTAATAAATTGTGTTTAGTAAAGAAACAATGCATTTGATCGAATATTAATTTTTCAAAGATTTTACTAAATGTAGGCAGTACTGAAATAGGTCTAAAGTTAGTGGGGTCTGATGTACTGCCTGACTTAAATAATGGTATTACTTTACTATGTTTCATTAGATCAGGAAACACACCACCATCTACGCACTTATTAAATATTAGAGCTAATTGGGGCGCAACTAGATCAATAATAGATTTTGTAATGATTACTGAATTACCCCAAAGATCTGCAGTATTTTTTACATTAATACTATTAAAAACTTTTATAATGTCCTGATGCGAGACATAGTCAAACCTAAAAGTAGTGTTACACATAGTAACGTTTTCTTTAAGAATGCTTTCAGCGACAGTGGGTGATGAGTTCAAAGATTGGGTAGTCGAGATTGGAATGTCTGTGAAAAATTTTTCAAAAGCATGGGCTACGTCGGAATCCGCCCTAATGGTTCTGTTATCAACACTCAAGCAATATTCACGATCGTGGCCCCTTACTCTTCCAGTCTCACTATTAATTACACTCCAAGTCATTTTAATTTTATCATTACTATTTTTAATCTTTGAACTCAAGTAGCGAGCCTTAGCAGTTCTACAAACTATTCTAAACAATTTTGAGTAATTCTTAACATATGTCTGAAATCCTTCACTTCTATTATGATTTCTCTCTTCATATAGCTCAAAAGGCCTAGCTCTACTCTTATGTATACCTAAAGTAGCCCATTCACTAAAGGTAGCACTGTCTTGGACCGTAATCGTTCTGGAAGTAAATACTGAATCAAATTCAGAACAAAATAGTTTAAAAAAATTATTATATGACTTGTTAGGATCATTATTATGTTTTAGAAATGGAAGACTACAAGCTAATTTATTTTTAAAACTTTCAAAACGATTAACGGTTTTGGGAACAATAGTAATCTTTCTTTTAGCCACATGTTTAGTCTTAGCATCAAATGAAATTAATTGTCCACAATGATCCGAATCTAATTGATTAATAATTTTCTTATCATTCATTTTGATATTAGTGAATATATTATCCAAACATGTGGCTGTTGTGGCAGTTATTCTTGTTGGCTCCAAAAACAAGTACTTCAGATTATATGATTGAAAGAGAGCTTTAATTTTAATACATAAGCTAGAATTCTCCAATAAATTTATATTAAAATCTCCAGAAATAATAACAAATTTGTTTAAATTTGTTACCTTATTTAAAACATCTTCCATAATACTCTCAAAACTATCATACAACGCAGAAGGAGGCCTGTATACACTCAATACAATAAACTGTTCTACCTCTATACAAGCTATTTCTGCAGTCCGTTCAACAGAGAGAGAAACAATATCATGGCGTTCCTTGTACTTTAACTGTTTATTAATTAATATGAGTGAACCACCATGTATGGAATGTTCCCTGCTGAATGAACTGCCAACCTGGTGATTATTAAAGTTGAACATGAATTGATTGCTTTTTAGCCAATGTTCAGTTATGCAAAATATATCAATACAATTACAATGGAGAATGTTACCTAATTTTGATTTTTAGCACTCCATATTCTCGTTTAAAAATAAAAAATACTGGTGAAAGAATTACTTCGATACGTCAATTAGTTTTCGATTTATAAGTAAAACAAGTTGTAACCGCACGACGCTAGCTCTCGGTGACGGTGTGACGTCACTCTACACTTGCTCAGTCTGGCTCACACAGTCCGCTTGCGGTCGCGCGCTCGGTGCGTTGAAATTATTCCTAAATACTTTTAAAAATGTTCAGTTCAAATACTAAGAAATCATATGTTGTGCCTAAATGTAATTTAATATTATGTAAGTAAGTACATAAGTAATAATAAATAACTTCATCTTATAATGAAACAATTTCTAACCGGATTGATCGCGAGTTTATTGATTTTACTGTGGCAGGAAAAATGTAAAATCGATAAGTATACGATTATTTCGGTTAAAAACTGTTTCATTATAATATGCAGTGATCGTAAATATTTATCTAACATTATTACTTATTATACCTATGTATAATATACTAGAAGCCGCCCACGACTTCGTCCGCATGGAAACCCTTCCCGCGTAAATCCTGATCCTTCGAGAACTCGAGGATAAAAAGTAGTCTATGTGTTATTCTGGGTCTTCAGCTATATATCAAATTTCATCGTAATTGGTTCTGTCAAATTTGCGTGAAAGAGTAACAAACATCCATACATACTTACATACATACATACATACATACAATGACATATGTATGTCATTGTATGTATTACTTATGTACTTATGTATGTACATATATACATTCTCACAAACTTTCAAATTTATAATATTAAGTAGGATTTCGGAAGCAACAAAACCTCTATTTGTTTCACAAATAATTCGCAACCATTATTCCATTTATTTTAGGTACATTATCCGATTGCCCTTTTTAAAATCCTTTATCCATTTTATTAATCGAATAGTATTTACTATTATTATAAGTTATTTTATACATAAGCGGACGAAAACACAACAAAATACTACGCAAGCTATTACACCTACAACAACGATTGGCGACTTACCTAATACTAAGTGTGCGTCCACACTGAATGCGCGGTGACTGGAGCCTGATGCGGGCGCGGCGAGCGGGGGCCTGCGGTGGCCACAGTGAGGCGCGAGCTCTTGTAGCGGTTCGACGTATTATCAGGTGTTACAAACTATGGACGAGGATTTGCTATTTTTACTAGACAGTCCGATCCTGAGATGGGAAGTGTTGAACATTAGAGATGGCGTGCACGAAATAAATAAAAACAGAGCAATAACCGGCGAATTCTTTAATTTATATGAAGAATTGAGATTATACCCCACAAAATTCTTTGGGTATACTCGAATGCCCGTGTCAACTTTTGACTACATACTAACATCTATACTGTCGTACTACATACTACGACAAACAAATACAGACGCTCATACACCGAGCGACAAGACCGAACTGGTTTGTTACCCCCGCCTCCCGCGCATTGGGTCGCTCGCTTACTAGGCCCGTAGTGCGGCCAGAACGCGCGGACAGAAGCGTTTGAAACTTACGCGCGCTGTCTCGCTCAGTACCGTCGCACTAGGCTTCCGCCTTAGTCACTACAATATGGACGCAAAGGCGCGCTTCATATGTTTGATACTTCGCGCCCGTCGTCGCAACCGCGCTAGGCTCGCAGTGTGGACGCACACTAAGCGGGACGCGGCCCGCGCGGCGCGGTAAAGTAGTATGACGTCACAGCCGCTCACGCGGCTGTTAGCGGGACTCGATATTTTTCGAAACTTTGAATGCTTATAAAATCAAAACTATTTGGTATTTTTGACTAAAACAAAAACTAGTTTATATGTATACATACAGGCTATACTGTGTCAAAATTTCAAGCGATTTGGCATACCTAGTAACATTCTCCATTCATAAACAATTCAATTTCTAGCTCTTTGCCCATAATTCCTCTAATGTTCTGATGCACCAGGTTAATTACATTTCTATTTTTCTTAATTATATTAGGGCACTTTTCAATTGATGGATCTATTTTGCAAGAGGTTACCTCTTTTGTCTCATGATTTAATTTAAATTACATGTCATGTCAACATTCATGTCATAATTTTTATTTGAAATGTCAATATTATGTTGCTCAATAGAAGCAAGTTCTTGGCTGTAATAGAAATAAAATAGGATAGCGAAATTGCTATTTGTCTTTTACAATAATAAGAAAGATAATAACTATTTTTGGTCGTATATAAGCAATTACTAACAATCCTGTTAGTGTCAATAAAATGAAATTTATTATAATTAATACTATTAATTTGGCATGTCAGATTATGCATAATTATATTTAAATTAGATCTAATATTAAGTTCTTCCTGTGGCAAACCTTTACTAAGGGGAAGTGCAAACAATACAATTTTGTTTACATTCAGTTTTGATAAACATTCAAAATAGTCAATAAACTTCTTTCTGTTTACATTTCCCCTATTACCAACAAATATAATTAATGTTGTGTCCTGGCTGAAATTAGAATTAACAATTCTATCTAGTATTTTGCAATAAGGTAAATTAGGAGTACAATAATTTGTGATTGAATGCTCCATGTTAGTGTTTAATATGTAGGAACTTAGATCTTTACCAATTTCATCACTGAATAATGTAATGTTATTTTTTTTGTTAATTATGGGAGAACTAGGAGTGGGAATATGTGTTTGAGGAGGATTAGGAGTTGAGGGAGGTGTGTTAATCATTGGCAGTGAGGAGGGAGTAGGTTCTGGCTGATAGTTCAGCGATGTTCTAGTGAAATTTGAGTTATTTGACAATGTAATTGAACTATCATTATCACACTTACAGGAATTAACCAGTCTGCCTATTGCCAATACTTGCTCCCTACTCTGTTTAGCAGCCATTTCATATTTAGTGGTGATGGATGTTAGTGACTCATGGAGTCGGTCAATCTCAGACTGCATAGCCCTTGTGTCTGTTTGATATTGCAGTGAGACATTGTCCAACTCCAATGAATACATTTTTAGTTGGTCAATAAGATGCAATCTGTGTCTGTTTAAGGACATACAATTGATGAAGAATTTATGTTTTTTTATTTGTTTCTTCATCTTTGTGATGTATCTTTTAATTTTTATATATTTGTTAAACTTTTTATTGCTACACTTAATAACCCTCACAGATTTAGGATGTTTAATGGGCTCATCATCTCGTGTTAGATCAATAATAACTGATGGATGAAGGTTATTAACTGAAGCACTGTCTAAGCCGGGGGCCACCAACTCGTCGAATAAACTTTGATTTGTGGCGGCAATGACGGTGGTATTTAACTCCTCTAAGTCTGATATCTTGTTATTAGTTCTGTGTAGTTGTTGTTCTAAGCTAGTTATCCTGTTCAGAGCGCAAATGTATTCATTTCGACACTCATCAAAGCTGTCAACAACGAGTTGGAGCCTGTCCCGGTCGTCTATGGCATGATTGTACTGTGAGTGCAACTTTGACATTTCTTTTTTCATCTTATCGTTTTTACTAAGCACCTCTAATAGTTCCTTTTCATTGTCGTCTCTTTCACCACTGAGTTGATTGTACCTCTCTTTGGTGGCCTTAAGTTCCCTCAAAGCCATTTGGAGTTTGGTCTCCTCCTGGCGAGCCAAGGCCTTGCGAGTCATAATCATGTTAAATAATTAACCTAATGAAACTGTTAAGACAAATAAAACACCTAAAAAGGCACAAACAAACAATGGGAGGTTATGTTGTTCTGCGAGATATTAAAGTGTAGTTGTTTGTGCAACTACACTGCAGAACTTTATAAAATAAGTTATTAATTTAATGTTGCTACGTTACCTTTAAGAAGACGACAATGAATCCTCGTAAATACAGAAAAATATAAACTTTTCACAAACTTTTAACGGATTGCCGGTAGTTGTTACTCACCAAATTTGCACTACACAATTTTTACACAATAAATACTATATAAGTTAACTAAATATGTTGAAATACAGATATTCCAACTATAAATAAGTGTGAAATTGGTATTTTATTGATAAATATGTTTAAAAATACTAATTGCGTGCGTGCGTTTATTACATGTTTTATGAGTAATATTATTATAAAAACGTTTAAAATAGAATGGCAGGTTTAAAGCATTGCTCATTTGATGGATGTTTGTCGAAAAGAAGGACGAGGGATTGTCATTTTTTTCATTACCTACAGATTCATTAAAAAACTATAAAACTTTACAGTACCTACCTACCACAAAATAATAGTACTAACTAGGTATAATTAGTTACTTTGTTGATGCTAACAATATGGACTCATATCTGAATTATTAAGGAATTTGATACTTTATAATTACGAGAGCAACTTGCAAATGTGACTTTTTGTTTATGGAGATATTTCAACGATTTTGGTATCAAATGAAAGGTCTAAGACTAAAACTATTTTATCCGTTTGAATGACATAAATCGGTTCACAGGTTTAGGACATATGAAGAATATAAAATAGTAAAAATGTAAACAAACCAAAACAGGTAGCAACGATGCGGCGAGCCTACAACCCTAGCGTCATAGGTAACGCGTTACTCTACGCCAGACAGTGACAGAGTTACGCGTTAAAAGAGAGCGGGAATACTTAGGTGAATAATAATATGTCGTTAGGTACGGAGCGCTTATACGAGCTGAATTAGACTTTGTTGTTTAGTAGCAAGAGTCGTTATTTCTATAAATTGTTTCGGGAAGTGCGTGTTCTGTACTTTAGTACTTATTATTCTGTGGTATAGTGAACAACGATGTATCTCCGCGCACGCCTATGAGATTGCTCATCGTATTGTTGACGCTAGTAGCTAGTTCACCGCGGCGGCGGCGCGAGGCGCGCTGTGCAAAGACATGTCGCGACGCGTCGTAGGTACGTACGCGTACAACCACTTCTATGCACTTATTTGTATGCAACGCTATCATTTGAAAACAATCTTACGTATCGCTTATTGTATCGTAAGTTACAAAAGCTCATAGTCTAATGGAGAATGTTAACTAATTTTGATTTTTAGCACTCCATGTTCTCGTTAAAAAATAAAAAGTACTAGTGAAAGAATTACTTCGATACGTCAATTAGTTTTCGATTTATAAGTATAACAAGTTGTAACCGCACGACGCTAGCTCTCGGTGACGGTGTGACGTCACTCAGGCCGGGACTTCACCAAAGCAGAGATGTGTGCGGTGTGCTGTGTGCTGTGCGAGAAGAGATGTTTTTCAGCTCGCGGGACTCCACCAAAGCGGAGATGTGTGCGGTGTGCTGTGTGCTGTGCGATAAAAGCGTGTGCTCGCGCGCACGGTACTAGCAAGATGGCCGGCCGGCGCGCGCGCGGGGTTCTGCGGGTTGCTAGCGGGCGAGAGGGGGGAAGGTGACATCGCTCACTGCACGCCGCTCACATCTCTCGTCTCCACTGCGCGTCGTCCGCGCACAGCTCACATCTCCGCTTCCATCGCGACATACAAATATTACACATCTCCGCACAGCGATCTCCACTGAAGCTGAGCGGAGAGGAGACGTGTCAATAACTCAATTCTATTGGTTGTTTAAAAAACATCTCCTCTCCGCTCGTCTCGTCTCCGCTTTGGTGGAGTCCCGGCCTCAGTCTGGCTCACACAGTCCGCTTGCGGTCGCGCGCTCGGTGCGTTGATATTATTCCTAAATACTTTTAAAAATGTCCAATTCAAATACTAGGAAATCATATGTTGTGCCTAAATTTAATTTAAATTTATGTAGTTAAGTACATAAGTAATCTATACTTATAATAATATTTTAATATAATATTATAAAGCTAAAGACTTTGTTTGATTGATTGTTTGTTTGTTTGTTTGTTTGGACGCGCTAATCTCAGTAACTGCTGGTCGGATTTGAAAAATTATTTCAGTGTTAGATAGCCTATTTATCGAAGAAGGCTATAGGCTATATATCATCACGCTACGGCCATCAGGAGCGGAGTAGCAATGAAAAATGTTACAAAAACGGGGAAATTTTTTTTTTTGGGCGGTAGGTGTAAAATAAGTAAGACACACTAAAATCACTCCTGAGTTTTTAATTGCAATTTAATTTATTTATCAGTATTTATCAATCTAAATCAATTGACATCAATATATAATTAGTATTTACTACATTTAGTACATACCCAGTACATGTAGTATCAGTGTAATACAACACACCACCTGCCAGCTGAACACAAACCAAATCTGCAAGTCACTACACACCTATAACTACACAATGTCGCAATTGAGTGAAATCCAGATGACTCAGGCGAAGCTAGAGGAGTCATTTAGCAAGAGGATGGCTGAACTTGAGGCGCAGCTGCAAACTGGTGCTGCCAAGGACACTGTGGCCAAGGTCGCTGAAGAGTTCCGCACCTTCCGCGAACTTATGTTTGGTGTGCTTGGGTTGCTTCGACAGCAAATTAGTGAGTGTGCCCGGATGGTGGACTCCATGGAGACTAGGCACCGAAGAAAGGATCTTCTTTTCTTGGGGATCCCAGAGTCAGCAAAGGTCGACCAACAGTACATTGCTTCGACCATACTCAACTCCAAGATGGGGTTGCCTGACATCTCACCAGCCTCCATAAGACACTGTCACCGGATTGGTGCCCCCGGGGGTAAGCATCACCGACCCATTTTGGTGCGCTTCACGAGTGCGGATACCCGGAGCGCAGTTTGGCGTGCCAAGGCGAAGCTACGTGGAACGTCTATTGCAGTGAAGGAGTTCCTGACGCGGACCCGGCAAATTGTTTTCGCCAAGGCACGTCAGCACTTCGGCATGAGGGACTGCTGGACCCAGGACGGCGTCATTGTTGTGAAGGTCGCCGACGGTAGCCGTCACAAGGTGATAACTACCGATGAGCTGAACGCGTTGGCGGCCAAGCATCCTAAGGTGACCGGTGCCGCTTCTTCCCATTCTTCCCAGACCGGAGCAGCCAGTGCAAGTGCGGGAACATCTGCGGTTAGCTCGAAAGCACGCAAGTACTAGCCATATTGTTGTCCCAATGTTATTTGTCGGAACTGTGAAACCGTGTCGCGCTCCACAGTTTAGTTTTGTTACGCTTCCTATCTTACGTAACACGTAGATAACGTTTACCCTCTAATTTTTATTTATCCTTACCCTAGTTTTAATAACACTCTTTGTTCACTTTATTATTTACACGTTAATGACTGGTTTAAATGATTGTCAAGTGTCAACTGTCAATCTGACAACGTGACTCATATAATTTCGTTCGGAAACGTGTATAATATTTTTATTGTTTTTTTTCTTATGTTAGCTGGCGGGTGGTGCAGAGATGCATTTTGCACCGTAGTATTATTGTTCATTCTTATAATAATTATTTAATTATATTTATTTATTATATTTTAATTTATTACTCATATTATATTGTTATACATGTCGGATGATGAAGCTTCTTTTTTTTCTGCTGACGATATTAGTACATCCTCGAAAGATAGCTTTTGCTCTATAACAGGCACGCTTGGAGACTTTGTGCGTCGGACTTTTGACTGTACTGGTATAAACCTCTTTAACGTATGTCACATAAATGCGCAAAGCGTCCCTAGCCATTATAATGACCTGCAGGAGGCATTCGCTGATGCCGACGTTCATGCCATCCTGATTTCAGAGACGTGGCTCAAACCTCACCTATCTTCAACTTCTTACTCTCTCCCTGGATTCACTCTTATCCGTAATGATCGGATAGACAGGAGAGGGGGTGGTGTCGCTATCTACCTCAGAAGTGACTTCCCTTACCAAATTCTAACTTCTTCTTGTCCCAACTACTCTGCTTCGGCCGAATTTCTTTTCCTGGAGGTTTGGGTCAAAGGAGCAAAAATCCTCCTTGGCGTTATATACTGTCCCCCATCCATCGATTATTTCTCCAGTATTGAATTAGTGCTGGAATCTTTAGGGTCCAATTACTCACATCACATCATCATGGGCGATCTTAATACCGATCTTCTTTCCTCTGGCTCACCCCGTTCCTGTAAACTCCTAGACATCATTGAGTCCGCCAGTCTACACATTCTTCCGCTGAATGCTACTCATCACAATATCGATATACCTGGCACAATGGCGAGGATACCTGGTTGGACTTAATGATGATATCTACTCCCGCCCTTGTCTCCTTTTCTGGTAAATTTTCTGCTCCCGGTTTTTCTCATCACGACCTTATATACCTATCCTACATCCTCAAACCTCCCAAACCCCATCCTAAGGTTCTGTTTAGGCGCTGTTTTGGGCGTATGGACATGGCTAAATTGTGTGGGGACGCTGCTAACATCGAGTGGGAGCTGCTAACGTCAGCCCCTACGATTGACGATAAAATCGCAATTTTTAACACCGCTGTCACTAGGCTGTTTGACGTCCACGCGCTACTCAGAAGGGTGAGACGTAAACGACCGCCTGCTCCCTGGATGACTGAGGGAGTTCGCATTGCCATGAGGCGTAGGGATAGGGCATTCGCAAAGTTCCGCAGAGACCGCTGTGACGACAACTGGGTTCAGTTCAAAGTTGCAAGGAATCGATGCAATCAGATGGTACGCAACGCTAAACGCCGACACATTCTCAGTAATCTTTCTTCCTCTTCCCCAGCCGATATCTGGAGGTTCCTAGGGACCCTAGGTATCGGCAAACAACGAAGTAACGTTCCAGACTGCACGGTTGGTTTGGATGACATCAATCTCCATTTTGCTTCCACAGTACCTCTTGATCACCAAACCACATGCCAGACTGTCCGTTCCGTAAATAATTTACCCCGACCCAACTTTGATCCCTTCTGTTTTGCTCCAGTAACACCGGAAGATATTAAAAAGGTAATCCTGTCTATTAAGTCCAATGCAGTAGGCGCTGACGATGTCAGTCGGCATATGATCGTCGCGGCATTGGATCACCTGCTCCCCGCCATTTCCCATATCATAAATTTCTCACTTACCTCTGGTTATTTTCCTTCTTTGTGGCGCAAAGCCTACATTATCCCGTTACCTAAAATCCCAAATCCTTCAAGCCCAGCCCACTTCCGACCCATATCAATTCTACCTTTCCTCTCCAAAGTGCTTGAGGCCTGTGTGCACAAGCAATTAACACAGTTTGTGTTAAACAACAATTTGCTTAACCCACTTCAATCCGGGTTCCGACCAGGTCACAGCACTACATCCGCACTCCTTAAAGTGACTGGCGATATAAGGGCGGGCATGGAAGATACTAAAGTCTACGTGGTGGCTTTGGTTGATTTCTCGAACGCCTACAATACCGTCAGTCATGATATCCTTCTTTCCATCCTTTCTCACCTTAACATATCTTCTGGTGCACTAAATTGGTTTTCCTCATATCTCAAAGGACGCCAACAGTCGGTTCACATCGGTGACTTATCATCGAGCTGGCGTGAACTCGATTCTGGCGTCCCACAAGGCGGCATCCTCTCTCCTTTATTGTTCTCTTTTTTCATTAATCTTCTAACCGATAATCTTCAGGGTGCGTATCATCTGTACGCTGATGACTTGCAACTCTACGCGCAAGGAACAGTGGATTGCACAGCGTCAGTTGTCGGCATGATTAACAGTGACCTTCAGCACATTGAGTGTTGGTCTAGGCAGTTCGGTTTAGCTGTTAACCCTGACAAATGTCAGGCTATAGTCGTAGGCAGTAATCGCAGCATCAGTAGGCTAGGTCACGTAACAGTACTACCGGTCGTATTTAATGGCTCCATCATCGAACTGACCCCTACTGTGAAAGACCTTGGCCTTTACTTGGACTCAACTTTGAGCTGGAGAGCTCAAGTATCTAACGTCTGCAAGAGGGTCACTGGTATACTGCGGGCTCTGTATCGTCTCAAAAACTTTTTGCCATCCACGACTAAGGCAATGCTTGTGCAGACCTTAATCTTTCCACTGATCGACTATGGTGATGTATGTTACTTCGACCTGAATGCAGATCTCCTCAATAAACTTGACCGCCTTCTCAACAACTGCATTCGATTCATCTTCAATCTCCGCAAGTATGATCATATATCTACTTATCGCTCCCAGCTTAGGTGGCTGCCCATTCGTGAGCGTCGTAATTTACGTGCACTCACGACTCTCTTCTCTTTTCTCACTTCTTCTACTCCCCCAGCCTACCTAACTCCCTACTTTCAATATCTGTGTGATAATCACAACCGTAACCTTCGTTCCTCTAATAATCTTCTTCTTCTCTGTCCATCACATACTTCTGGGTTTGTCAACTCTTCTTTTCCTGTCCAATCTGTCTTATTATGGAACGCGCTCCCTCTTGAAATCAGGATGTCCACTAACCGTCTTACGTTTAAGAGCAAAGTTCGGGATCTCCTGCTAAAACAAGTTGCAGAATCGTCACACTTATTGTTTAATATTTGGTTCGATGTCCACGCCATATAATCAATAATGTTTAAAAGTTTACACGAGACTTCCCTAGATGGCGTTGGCATCGAATTATAAGTCGCTATGGTTTCGTTACGCGGCCGGGTATATAAACCAATTTTTTTATGAATAAATCCTCTTGCTCTGAGGTAACGAGTTTTCTTACAACCGTTATCCCTGACCTGTGGTGCCTTGTGCGAGTAAAGTACATGGTCCTACGATGCCGAAGGGCATTTTTGGCATAAACACTGATAGGTAGTGAATAAGTGAAATAGTGGTTCTTAAAAGTGATACAAGGTGGCGCTGACTGAATTAAGTGAAAGGTGTTGAAAAGGCTGCTGTTTATGAGGACAATTGGAGAGACCAAGGGATGCTGATCACAATCAACTACTGACACATGAAACAACGGCGAAGTAACAGTGAGTAAATCAACCAAGTGAAAAGTGGAACAAAAACTGTGAGTACAATTGACTTTATTACAATTCGTGCTAAGTGTCAGGAAGATAGTGCAGTAACTTTAACTTGTAAAAATTTCAAGATTTGAGTGATACAATAGACTTGTAAAAATTTCAAGAGTTGGCTAGGACTTAGAATAATTCGCCGAAAAACGACGAGACGGGAAACCTATGCCCAATTTTTTAGAGGGTTTTAAAGCTTCAAACACTTAGGAAATTCACGCTGATTTGGACTTAGAAAAATAACATTGATTTGGACTTAGAAAAATAACATTGATTTCGACTTAAAAAAATAACGTTATTGGGACTTAGAACATTGTCGAAGAAACCCTGTTCCAAAACATTTTGCAAATATACTACTGTTACTGTTCTACTGTTACTACGATTCACCATGGAGAAAGAACTAAGAGTACTGGAGGATGTAAAAGGACAAATAGAGAAGGGTCTAATAAACTTCAATAAATCTCCGAAGGCACGTATTACACAAAACTACATAGATGTACGGCTGGAAACTTTAGAAAAGCAGTTCAAAAACTTCTCCCTGAAACACGAAAAGATGGTCGGCGAGTACGGTAGTGATGAGTTAATGGATTATTTTAAAGGTGACATCTATGATACTGTGTACGAATCTTATCTTAATTATAAAGTAGTGCTTAAAGATATTATGTCAACGTTAAAACATAGTAACTCAGATGATAGTAAAAGCGATGTTTCACCTGATATAGTAAAATTACCAAAAATTGTTATACCCACCTTCAGTGGCAAGTATACCGAATGGTCATCTTTTCGCGATCTGTTTGTGTCACTGGTTCATAATAATAAAAAGTTAGACGACGTGCAGCGACTTCACTATTTAAAGACACAAGTCACGGGTGAGGCAGAGCAGTTAATACGACACGTTCCAATAACGAGTAATAATTATATAAAATGTTGGGAGATGTTAGAACACAGATTTAATAATAAAAAAATCATGTCCACTTGTATATTAAAAAGAATGTTTAGTCAGCGCACTATGGTATCTGAATCCTCAAATGCTTTAAAGGAACTATTAGATGTAACTAGCGATTGTTTACATGAACTCACCAATCTTGGTATAGATGTAAGTTCATGGGATATGATTGTGATATTTGTAATAAGTTTGAAATTGGACGCAGAATCGCGGAAGCAGTGGGAGCTGCATGTGAGTAAGGCATCCGACGATCTGCCGTCTTTTCAGCAATTTCGTGAGTTTTTAGAAACGCGTTTTCGGGCCTTAGAATTTGTCGAACCTAAGAGTTTTAAACCCAAGGGTACAAATAATAATAGTACATTCCATCCTAAGGTCATGCATGCAACTTCTACATTGTCATGTCCACATTGTTCAGAAGATCACAGACTTCATAATTGCAAACAATTTTCTAAAGAAGATGTCGATAAGCGACGCGAAATTGCACAATCGTTAGGAGAATGTTTTAATTGTTTAGGAATTAATCATAACGCCAAAGTTTGCCGTGTTTTTGTCAAATGCCGTATATGCCATCGTAAACACCACACCTTATTGCACCCCACAGGTCAAGGGGTTACTAGTGCGGTAGTTACTTCATTGGAAGCTTCAACCTCGGATGAAGCTACTTCAGAGATAGCAGAGCAGAGCATTAATGCTAATATAGCAACCCATCTTGTTAGTGGAAAGGCACAGGGACAAGTTCTGTTAGCGACAGCTCTTGTAAAAGCGGAAGCAAAAGATGGGTCATTTCAAATGATAAGGGCATTGTTAGACCAGGGTTCGCAGGCGTCGTTCATAACGGAGTCAGCTGCACAGTTACTTCGATTGAAAAAGGTAGCTACAAAAACTACGATAGCAGGTATAGGTGGTAGTCATGGTGGCATAGTTTCTAGATATATTGTTAAAATTAAAATGCAGTCATTATATGACCCTCCTTTTATCAGAGAAGTAACTGCGCATGTGTTGAATTCACTGACTTCCGTTATGCCCGACACAAAATTCAAAATAGAAGATTGGCCGGAAATACACAAAATTCCATTGGCAGATCCTAAATTTAATTGGCCTAACAAAATTGATCTTCTGTTGGGAGCAGAAGTATATAGCGATATCTTGAAGGAAGGACTAATCAGGAGTCCTAAAGGCTCACCGATCGCACAGGAAACATACTTAGGGTGGATCGTGTCTGGTCGCGTAGATTTTCAGGAAACGTCACAAAATCATCATAACGTTATCATCAATATGCATGCGCAAGTAGATGAAAACGATATGTTGAAGAGATTGTGGGAACTCGATTCCGAACCTGTAGTTAATAAGAAGCTGCTCACGCCTGAAGAACAGTCTTGTGAAGACCATTTCGCAGCTACGATATGTCGAGATAATAAGGGTCGCTACATTGTGAAATTGCCATTTCGATGTGCTAATCCACCATGTAAGGAAGGAAATTCTAAAAGCATAGCTGTCAAAAGGTTGTTAGGTTTGGAAAGGAAATTGTCTAGGGATCTTGAATTAAAAAACCAATACTCGGATGTAATCAAAGAATATTTATTTCTGGGACATTTAGAGCAGATTACAGACGAATCCGACAAGAACCGCAATGATGTTGTGTATCTGCCTCATCATGCAGTGGTCAGATATGACAAAGTGACCACTAAAGTGCGAGTGGTTTTCGATGCATCGTGCAAAGGAACAAATGGCGTTTCCTTAAACGATAACCTAATGGTAGGACCCACTCTCCAGGCAGATCTACGACATATAATATTTAGATGGCGTCAACACCCAATTTGTTTAGTAGCGGATATTGAAAAGATGTATCGCCAGGTCAAAGTGTCAAAGGATGATATAGATTATCAAAGGATTGTCTGGAGAGAGGATCCTACCACGGATATCCAGCACTTTAGACTCTTGACTGTTACTTTCGGCACTTCCTGTGCGCCATACCTCGCAGTGAAAACCTTGCAGCAAGTTGCGGCTGATGAGGGCGAATCATATCCTTTGGCTGCCGAGAGGGTTAAGTCTGATTTTTACATGGACGATCTGATGTCTGGTTGCCAGTCTGAAACAGAAGCTGTAGAAATCTATGAGCAGATGAATGGGTTGTTGGCAAAGGGAGGATTTAAGCTACAGAAGTGGTCAAGCAATAAGGTTTCGTTACTGGAAGAGTTGCAGGAAGGATCGTGCAAGGATTTGGAAATAGTAAAGGATAAAGTACAAAAGGTACTAGGTCTTACCTGGAATTGTAGCACTGACATGTTTGATTACTCCGTAAGGATGTCACCGCCAACAGCACCTGAAACAAAAAGAACAGTTATGTCGGAAATATCTCGTCTGTATGATCCATTGGGATGGATAGCACCTTGTATTATCACCTCTAAGGCCTTTATACAGAAGTTGTGGATTTCTGGAATAGAGTGGGATGAAGAACTTCCTCCAAACCTGTTAGAAGAATGGAAAGGTTACAGAGAGGAGTTGGGAAAACTGATTAGCTTTCATATTCCAAGATGGATCGGTAGAAGTGAAAGCAATATCACCATTGAGTTGCATGGGTTTGGCGACGCGTCAAGTATAGCATATGCGGCTGCAGTATACTGTCGTATAATCGACTCAGATGGTTGTATACATTCTAATCTTTTGACAGCTAAAACAAAGGTGGCCCCAATTCATCAAATTTCCATTCCTCGTTTAGAGCTCTGCGGTGCCGTTTTGACAGCAAAATTGTTAGTTGAAGTAGCTGAGGTGATGAACATACCAAAGGTAAATTTACATGCATGGACAGATTCATCGGTTGTACTGGCGTGGTTAAACGATCATCCAAGCCGATGGAAAACTTATGTGGCTAATCGGACTTCGGAAATCCTTGGTTTAGTCGATAATTCGCAGTGGGCTCATGTAGTTTCCAAAGATAATCCTGCGGATATCGCGTCACGCGGCGTATCACCATCAATTCTTCTTGAAAGTGACCTTTGGAAATATGGACCAAGCTGGCTAAAGAATGACCATATAATTTATGCAAGACCTAGATCTATTAGCACTAATGAAGAGAAAAAGCAAATCAAGGCACACATAGCTAAAATAGTTTCTGATTTTGATGAAGACTTTGGAACCAGGTTCTCTACACTAAGAAAATTAGTGAGAGTCATTGCTTATTGCAGAAGATTTATTTTATTGGTAAAGAGACGTAAAGAAAATATTATAAATACAACTTACCTGTCCGTTGCGGAGATCCAAGAAGCTTTAAATCTATGCATCCGAAGAAGTCAGCAGCAATGGTTCAGTGTAGAGATTCTCGCCGTAGAAACCAAACAACCTGTAAATAAGAAAAGTTTATTATTTAAATTAAATCCTTTCTTAGATGATAATAAATTATTAAGAGTAGGAGGTAGAATAAGGAACGCACAATTACCTTCCAATTCAAAGCATCCAGTTGTAATACCGTACCATTCAAGATTGGCTAAATTGATAGTAGCAGATGCTCACGAGAGGAGTTTCCATGGAGGTCAACAATTAGTTATAAATTTTATTCGGTCAAGGTATTGGATCAGTAGGGTAAAAAATATAGTTCGCGCTTGCATACATAGTTGTATTCCATGTGTGAGATATGCAGCTACGACAAGAAATCAAATAATGGGAGATCTTCCCGCATGCCGAGTAACTCCTTGCAAACCATTTTTAAATTCTGGAGTGGACTATGCAGGTCCAATAAATATAAGGGTATCCAAGGGTCGCGGTCAGCGATCATATAAGGGATATATAGCATTATTCGTTTGCATGGTTACCCGGGCGGTACATATTGAAGCAGTTTCCGACATGACGACAGAGAGTTTTTTGGCAGCATTCAAAAGATTTGTTGCTAGGCGTGGTCATTGTCGCCACATTTGGAGTGACAATGGCACTAATTTTGTTGGAGCTTCAAAGGAAATGCGCATGCTATTTACTAAGGAAAGCTCAACGGCAAATGAAATTGCAGCCGCTCTGGCAAACGTCAGCACGGAATGGCATTTTATACCTCCCCATGCTCCGAATTTCGGCGGACTGTGGGAGGCAGGTATAAAGAGTGTTAAGCACCATTTGAAGCGTGTGGTAGGAGATTCCACTCTTACATTTGAAGAGCTGTCAACGGTTTTGTCCCAAATAGAGGCGTGTCTGAACTCTAGACCCCTGTCCCAAGGTAGCGATGATCCAGAAGACCCCGCACCGTTAACACCTGGTCATTTTTTGGTAGGTTGTCCGTTGGTGGTAGCACCTGATCATAACTATGAGTGTACTACGGTAAGCACGTTACGCAGATGGCAATTAGTTCAACGCATGGTACAAAGCTTTTGGCGAAGATGGAGACAGGAGTATTTGACTAATTTCTTTCAAAGGCAAAAGTGGGCTACCCAAATTCCTAATCTTAAGATAGGCAACATAGTATTAGTAAAGGAAGATAACTTACCTCCCAGTAAATGGTTGTATGGCAGGATCGTTGAATTGCATCCAGGCCAGGATGGCATGACTCGGGTTGTTACTCTTCGTTGCAAAGGCTCCACATTCAAACGTCCAGTTTCAAAATTATGTTTATTTCCCGTAATGGAGTAAAAATGTTTCGTTTTATTAAATAATAAGTTTGTTTTTGTTATTAAAATGCTCTTGCTTGTTTAATTATAATTTGTCTTTTGTTTGTTAGCAAAATGGGCAGGCAATTACTTGATTAAAGTTATTGGATTAGTGGATTATTTGTTAAGTAATATTAACTCATAGCTTATATTTTATAATTTTTTGTTAGTCTTAGTTATGAAACCATATTATTTAAGCCCTATAAATTGTAAGTCATCGTTCACCATTATAATGTTTAAATGTATACAGTCCATTTCTCTCTTTGTGTTTGCTAAGTTTGTTCATGGTGGGCGGTGAGAAAAGGAAAATTATCCTTTTGGTGGGCGGAATGTTCAATATTTGGTTCGATGTCCACGCCATATAATCAATAATGTTTAAAAGTTTACACGAGACTTCCCTAGATGGCGTTGGCATCGAATTATAAGTCGCTATGGTTTCGTTACGCGGCCGGGTATATAAACCAATTTTTTTATGAATAAATCCTCTTGCTCTGAGGTAACGAGTTTTCTTACAACCGTTATCCCTGACCTGTGGTGCCGTGTGCGAGTAAAGTACACTTATCTTAGTTTGTATTTATGAAGTATTGTATTATATATATATATATATATATATATATATATATATATATATATATAAATATATATATATATATATACAGGGTGTAAATGACAGCTAACCGAAAACTTTACTGGTAAGTTTGTGACACTGTATGCGCGAAATTTACTCCAACGATATTTCTCGGAAATGATTGGTTCCCGAGTTAGTCATTTTTGAGCGTTCAATGTATAGTGAACAACGCGATGTATCTCCGCGCATGCCTACGAGATTTCTGGCGGCGGCGGCGCGCTGAGCGACGACATGTCGCGACGCGTCGTAGGTACGTACGCGTACCACCACGTCTATGCGCTCACTAGTATGCAACGCTATCATTAGATAACAATCTTATGTATCGTTTATGGTTTCGTAAATAGGCCCGTATGTTACAATAGCTCATAGTAAAATTGTAAGTAGGTAGGTACCTACTTGGCTTACGTGAAATCAAACAATAATAGCAAAATGTAACCAATAATAAGAAAGTGCTAAAACAAATTGTTATCAATGTCTATCAACACGCAAATACCTGGTGTATGGCGAGAGTTTGAGTACCTTTGGATCCGGACGTACAGGTGCAGAGCACGCCGTGCACTTCCACGTGCTTCACCATACATAACACATCAACATTTCTTCCTATTTACGAACACAACTGCACTTCGAAAACAATAACAACAAAAATAATAACAATAAAAACACTAAAAACTCAAAACCGGAACAATAACAAGTAATAATAAACAACAGTTCACACACGACACGACGAATAGGACATAACGAACGACACCGGTGAAGAGCTTCCGTCTTCCGCGAGCGAATTGCTCGAACTATCAAAGAGAGCCGCCGGCGCGGGCGCCTCTCCGCTCACTCGCGCCGCCCCTCGCCCGCGCCACCCGCTCCCTCCGCGCCGTCCGCGCGCGCGCCGCCGATTTGGTGACGAGCGACGAGTTAGGATCCCAGCGAGAGATTAGATTCAATAAAATATTGATGTGCTATTACTATTTTTACTTGTCACAGTTGTTAGTGGTTGCATTGTAGTTTTATTCAAATACCGAATAACATTACAAACATTATTGATGTAAGTTTAAAATACTTTGATATTTATAACATAAAATCAGCTTAAAGTAAATAAAATATACACGAAACGTTTATTTAATTAAACCATAAAAAATGTAGGTACATAACAATGATAACAATCAATATCCATTAATATTCTTATCAGAGAAACTAACTTATCATAATTCATAATCCCCGGAGAATTACTTAGCATCCATTTTGTCGCATCCCATCTATGTAACATCCACGCGCGGTCGCGGCGTCACGCGTCACTACGGCCATCTTCTTTTCGAGTCGCACCGCGCTTGTATGAAGTATGAATGAGCGTGTAAATATCGAATAGAAATTTGCAAGAACAAATGGAACAAAGCGACAATACATGTTAAATTGTTTATTAGAGATTTTTATAGCATTAAGGAATATCAATAGGATTTTTTGTCGTTCTGTATGTATTTGTACGTGTAATAATAAGATATCACACATTTAAAATCTTATGAATTTACCTTTTATCGGCGAGCGTGATAATTATGTTATTTTCATTTTTAACATAGAACAAATACTAAGTAACGTGCATACTAGTGAGTGTGAGGCTGACAGCTGTGTGCGTAATCGTGTCTGTGTGGCGCGCGTAGGTACACGGCGTGACGTCGACCGTCGCGGCCGGCCGCCGCCGGCGCGGTGTCGTTGGCCGAACAGCTGATAGCGAATTTATACGTTGTTTTAATCCATTGCTGTTTTTTGTGAAAAACAGTAATATGACGGATTTTTTTTTCATATTCATGTTGCATTGTGTAGTATTAACGAAATAATACCAAAAAAAACGCATAAAAAATCGGAAAAATCAAGAAAAAACCGATGAAAATTTTCAACGCCATAAGCATCAGAATCGTGTCTAAAGTCATATTTTTTCGTTTTTGGTAGGCTGTCTGTTACACCCTGTATATTATAAGTATTATATTTAGTTTATTGTGTGTCTTTAATATCATCTATTTATATAATATATTGAATTATTCGTATTTAATATTTTTGTAACTGTAAATAATTATGTATGTATATACTCATCTATATTTATGTATAGTCACATGACCACATTGTTATATATTTGTAAACCTTTTTTTCAACTAAATTTTCCTCCTTTATTATTTAAACGCCTACTTCATTTAATCTCTGCATCACCCCAAGGTAGACTGGCAGAAAATGCCTTAGGCATTAAGTCCGCCTTTATACAAATTGTATAAGAAGTTTAAATAAATAAATAAATAAAATTATGACCCATTTTCTCTTCTGTGACGCAAGCGAAGTTGCGCGGGTCAGCTAGTAATAAATAACTTCATCTTATAATGAAACAATGAGTCACACCAATGATTTTTGTTATGAGCGTATTTAAAAACTAGGTACTTCAAGGATAAAAAATCTGTTTTTATTTTTTTCGTATCTTCAAAAATGACCGAGATATTAAACATTAAAGTATGGCCTTCGCGCCAAACTCCGGCGAAGCGGCCGCACGGACGTGTGACGTCATCTCGTGACACTGCTATTTCGTCAGTACTTGCCGATACCTACATAGGCTCGTTGCGCTCTCGCGGTTTCGCTTTAAATAATTTGTTTTGCCTATAGTGGACAATCAAAATGGTAAAAAAATATTTTATTGTTCCTATGTGTACTAACTCCAGTGAAAAAACACCCCAAACATTGTTTTTTTCTGTACCATTAGATAAAAATGTGCGAAAAAAGTGGTTAAAGGTTATGAAGAGAGCAGATCCTCTCACAGACCCGAGTCACGTACATTGTTGTGAAGATCATTTCGACGTAAATATTGTTTTCATTATATATATGTTACTGTAAAAGCCCGAACGGTGGTAAATCCTAAGATTTTCCGGTATAACCTAAGATTTACCAACTCGCAATGGTAAAAGTCCGAACAATTCTTTTATTTCGAACTTTTACCTATATTCACTTGATGATGTCGAGATGTCGCCGGAGCCCCGCTTCGCGGGGCTCCTCCTACTGGGTGGTTAAAAAAAAATAACCAAATCAAACGCTGTGCCCAAAACTCCTTCTTTATAACTATGTCACAGTATACAGGGTGTAAACGACAGCCTACCGAAAACGAAAAAAAATGACTTTAGACACGATTCTGGTGCTTATGGCGTTGAAAATTTTCATCGGTTTTATCTTGATTTTTCCGATTTTTTATGCGTTTTTTTTTATTTTTTCTGGTATTATTTCGTTAATACTACACAATGCAACATGAATATGAAAAAAAAAACCGTCATATTACTGTTTTTCACAAAAAACAGCAATGGATTAAAACAACGTATAAATTCGCTATCAGCTGTTCGGCCAACGACACCGCGACGGTCGACGTCACGCCGCTTACCTACGCGCGCCACACAGACACGATTACGCACACAGCTGTCAACCTCACACTCACTAGTATGCAGCGTTACTTAGTATTTGTTCTATGTTAAAAATGAAAATTACATAATTATCCCGCTCTCCGATAAAAGGTAAATTCATAAGATTTAAAATGTGTGATATCTTATTATTACACGTACAAATACATACAGAACAACAAAAAATCCTATTGATATTCTTTAGCGCTATAAAAATCTCTAATAAACAATTTAACATGTATTGTCGCTTTGTTCCATTTGTTCTTGCAAAATTCTATTCGATATTTACACGCTCATTCATACTTCATACAAGCGCGGTGCGACTCGAAAAGTAGATGGCCGTAGTGACGCGTGACGCCGCGACCGCGCGTGGATGTTACATAGATGGGATGCGACAAAATGGATGCTAAGTAATTCTCCGGGGATTATGAATTATGATAAGTTAGTTTATCTGATAAGAATATTAATGGATATTGATTGTTATCATTGTTATGTACCTACATTTTTTATGGTTTAATTAAATAAACGTTTCGTGTTTATTTTATTTACTTTAAGCTGATTTTATGTTATAAATATCAAAGTTTTTTAAACTTACATCAATAATGTTTGTAATGTTATTTGGTATTTGAATAAAACTACAATGCAACCAGTAACAACTGTGACAAGTAAAAATAGTAATGCCACATCAATATTTTATTGAATCTAATCTCTCGCTGGGATCCTAACTCGTCGCTCGTTACCAAATCGGCGGCGCGCGGGCGGACGGCGCGGAGGGAGCGGGTGGCGCGGGCGAGGGGCGGCGCGAGTGAGCGGAGAGGCGCCCGCGCCGGCGGCTCTCTTTGATCGATAGTTCGAGCAATTCGCTCGCGGAAGACGGAAGCTCTTCACCTGTGTCGTTCGTTATGTCCTATTCGTCGTGTCGTGTGTGAACTGCTGTTTATTATGACTTGTTATTGTTCCGGTTTTGAGTTGTTAGTGTTTTTATTGTTATTATTTTTGTTGTTATTGTTTTCAAAGTGCAGTTGTGTTCGTAAATAGGAAGAAATGTTGATGTGTTATGTATGGTGAAGCACGTGGAAGTGCACGGCGTGCTCTGCACCTGTACGTCCGGATCCAAAGGTACTCAAACTCTCGCCATACACCAGGTATTTGCGTGTTGATAGACATTGATAACAATTTGTTTTAGCACTTCCTTATTATTGGTTACGTTTTGCTATTATTGTTTGATTTCACGTAAGCCAAGTAGGTACCTACCTACTTACAATTTTGCTATGAGCTATTGTAACATACGGGCCTACTTATGATACCATAAACGATACATAAGATTGTTATCTAATGATAGCGTTGCATACTAGTGAGCGCATAGACGTGGTGGTACGCGTATGTACCTACGACGCGTCGCGACATGTCGTCGCTCAGCGCGCCGCCGCCGCCAGAAATCTCGTAGGCATGCGCGGAGATACATCGCGTTGTTCACTATACATTGAACGCTCAAAAATGACTAACTCGGGAACCAATCATTTCCGAGAAATATCGTTGGAGTAAATTTCGCGCATACAGTGTCACAAACTTACCAGTAAAGTTTTCGGTTAGCTGTCATTTACACCCTGTATAATTATACCGTGAAATAGTTATAAACATAGTTATGAAGGAGGATTTTTTTATATACCGTAACATAGTTTTTAAACTCCGGCTTGTTCGGACTTTTACCATTGAGAGTTGGTAAATCTTAGGTTTTACCGGAAAATCTTAGGATTTGCCACAGTTCGGGCTTTTACAGTAACATATACATACAAAACTGTTTTATACTTTTGCAAAAGACACCTAATCTAAAACTTAAAGCCCAGTTCAGATACTGTCAAGCGCACATGTTAAATAGAAGTTTATTGCCTTTTGAACACTTCCTCAAGATCAAGATGCCATATCATGTTCATACCTACCTAGCAATGAACTTCTACTAAACAGTTGATACTATTTAATGAGCAGTTCAATGACCTCACAGGCGGCGGCGAGCCGAGCGCGGCGGTTGAGTTGGCGTTGGTTTTTTGTTTTGAAAAAAGAACCCATGTTTATTAAATCTAATAATAACAAATGTTTTAAAATGTTAGCTTAATTAAAAGTTCTCATTACACACCCAATCATATAAGTCTACCTACAGAGTAGATTCATGCGTTCATATGATAGCCATAACATTTTTTTTTATAATATTATTTTAAAACTATGTTTTCCAAATTTACACTTGGTAGGTACGTAACACTCATTATTTGTAATGCCAGTTGTAACAAACTTTCAATTTTATTGTTAACTACACAGAAATATTATTAGTAGTATACGAGTCCATAAAAATATCGACTTTTGGTAGGTTATCCGCCTGTCCTTTTACAAAACCTTCTTCCATCGCGCTTTATTAATACAATTAGAATAATGTCCTAATCAATTTATAACACATACACATACACAGACTCTTTAAATATTAAATGCAAATCACTTTTCAAATCAAAACTCCGCATCACCCGCAGTCGAACAAGCGTGTCTGTCGCGACGTGACGTCAGCGCATAGCGCGCGAAGCAACGTAAATTTAAAAAAGCAGTGAAACTTTATAACGCTGTAACTTCGGTAATTTTGACCCGATTTTGATAAAACAAAAACTATTATTATCAGCATAAGTACACAAATTAAATGCAGTATGTTTAATAGTCATATTTTGATGTGCTGGTGTGACTCATTTCTAACCGGATTGATCGCGAGTTTATTGATTTTACTTTGGCAGGAAAAATGTAAAATCAATGAGTACGCGATTATTTCGGTTAAAAATTGTTTCATTATAATATGCAGTGATGGTAAATATCTAACATATTACTTATATTATATGTATAATATACTAGAGAAACCCTTCCCGCGTAAATCTCGATCCTTCGGGAACTCCGGGATAAAAAGTAGTCTATGTGTTATTCTGGGTCTTCTGCTACCTATATACCAAATTTCATCGTTATCGGTTTTGTCAAATTTGCGTGAAAGAGTAACAAACATCCATACATACTTACATACGTACATACTTACATACATACATACGTACATATACACACATACGTACATACTTACGTACGTACGTACACACATACGTACAAACATATGTACATACATATGTACATACATACTTAGATACCTACGTACATACAATGACATACATACATGTGTACATTCTCACAAACTTTCACATTTATAATATTAAGTAGGATTTGGGAGGCAACAAATCCTCTATTTGTTTCACAAATAATTCGCAACCATTATTCCATTTATTTTAGGTAGATTATCCGATTGCCCTTTTTCAAACCCTTTATCCATTTTATTAATCTAATAGTATTCACTAATATTTATTATAAGTTATTTTATACATAAGCTATTACACCTACAACAACGATTGGCGAATTAATACTAAGCGGGACGCGGCCCGCGCGGCGCGGTAATGTAATATGACGTCACAGCCGCTCACGCGGCTGTTAGCGGGACTCGATATTTTTCGAAACTTTGAATGCTTATAAAATCGAAACTATTTGGTATTTTTGACTAAAACAAAAACTAGTTTATATGTATACATACAGGCTATACTGTGTCAATTTAAAGCGATTTGGCATACCTAGTAACATTCTCCATTGTACGTAAATATCTACCTACTTGGCTTACGTGAAATCAAACAATAATAGCAAAATGTAACCAATAATAAGAAAGTGCTAAAACAAATTGTTATCAATGACAATGAACACGCAATTACCCGGTGTCTGGCGAGAGTTTGGGTACCTTTGAATTCTGGACGTACAGGTGCAGAGCACGCCGTGCACTTCCACGTGCTTCATTATAACACATTAACATTTCTTCGTATTCACAAACACAACTGCACTTCCAAAACAACAATAACAAAAATAATAACAATAAAATACTAACGACACAATACCGAAACAAAAACAAGTAATAATAAACAACAGTTCACACACGACACGACGAACACGATATAGCGATACCGGTGAAGAGCTTCCGTCTTCCGCGAGCGAACTGCTCAAACTATCAAAGAGAGCCGCCGGCGCCGCACCGCAAACTCGCGCTGCACGGTGGACCGAAAATCGGCTGTAGAAGACATAGGATCTCGATGTCGTAAATGTTATTTTATTTATGGAAATGTCTTCTGCTGATCATTACTGTTCTAATTCAAATTCAAATTCAAAATATTCTTTATTTCGTAAACTTTTTACAAAGTATTTGAAACAGTCAGTAGGTATATTGCTTAGATCCATCGACTGTTAAAAAATCGAGCAAAAAGAAACGTCTACACAAATCGAGTAGAAAGAGTATAACAGGCAACCAATCAAATGCAGTGTATAACTTGAATGCGAGCTATGACTCATTAAACATTAGTAATACACCCCAACAGAAGAGCATCGTTCAAAATGTATGCACAGAAGCTACAGAATATTCTAAAATACTGGAACAACAGAACTGTTTAGAAGACGATAGTAACCACTCAAAGAATGCGTTGAAAAATAACATGTCCAATGATTCTGCGAAAAAATCACGTAGTGAGACGCCACAAACACAAACACAATTACAAGAAAAACGACAAAAAATTCTTATATTAACAGATAACTACGGCACACATATAAGAAGCTTGCTTCAAAATACTGCAGGATCCTCCTTTTTCGTTACACGTATTAGTAAGCCTGGTGCTACGAGTGATAAGCTGCTGGAATCGTGTAAAATATTATGTAAAGACTTACAATAGACGTGATTATGTTGTTATTATATGTGGTAGTCAGGATAAAAATCCTTTTCAGTTGCAGTCCGTACTATACAACTTTGTAAATAAAAATAAACAAACTAATATAATACTGTGTAATACCAGAAATAATCGATTTTTGAATGAGTTTAAACTTAATGAATTGTATAATTTTATTAGTTCTCAGTTTGACCATTCTGCATTCGTTGGTACTGATTATAATATCTCGCTTCGAACTTATAATATAATTGTATCTAGATATATACTGAGACATATATTACATTCAGAATATAAATTCCAATACCATAAGTACATAAATACAGCAGCAAAATGTACTTGCAATTATAATTGTAAAAATAATCTTACTTCTGTTAGTACACAAACAACATCACCAAAACCTACGATCTCCAAACCTCTCAAACTCAAGGGAACGATTCCATATTACTTTCAGACTATAGTTAAATCTAAAAAACCACCCCTTTCTAAAGTAGCAAATGCTGAGCTAACCCAACAGTTTTTTCGTGAAAGACCAGAATTATATAAATAGTTTTTATATATTACACCAAAATATTGCTGGTGCTCTTAATAAAATTCCAGACTAGATTTGGCTCTTCATGAGATGCATGAGTCTGGTCTACATATTGACGTAATATGTTTAAGTGAACATTTTATACGTAAAGGTGAAGAAAAGTACATGATATTAAACGATTTTCAATTGGTCTCTAGTTATTCAAGAACACAGCGTAGGGGCGGCACCTGCATCCTGTGTAAAACTAAATATCAATCTCAGGAACTAACAGAAGTAAATGACATGAGCATTGAAAAACATTTCGAAATTTGTGTTGTTGAAATTAAAAAGGTTGATACTATAATAATGAGTGTATACAGAACTCCAAATTCAGATGTTAATATTTTTTTTGAAAACTTAAACAAGTTACTGATCAAAATACAACACAAAAAATGCAAAGTTGTAATCGCCGGAGATTTTAATTTTAACTTTTTAGATAATAATGTCAATACTACAAAATTTAATGAACTTATATACAACTTCGGTTTTCAGTGCCACATAGATGAGCCTACACGACAAAATAAATGTATTGATAATATCGTCAGCAATATCACAAACGCGACAGGAATAACAATTAACCTTTGTTTATCAGATCATAATACTGCGCAATTGCTTGAGTTTAAGTACCAAACTAAAACCAATATAGGCCACTATTTTCTGACTAAAAGAGATCTCAGTAAAGAAAATATGAATAAATTTACAGGCTGCATAAGTCTTTTTCCGAGGTATATGATGCTTGTGAAGCTAATGAGGCTTTCGACATATTTCATGGCTTAATTATTTTATTTTATAATTTATGTTTCCCTATTATTAAGGTCAAAAGTATTTACAAAACTTCACGGCTAAAATGGGTAACAAAAGATCTAAGAGTTAGCAGTAAAAATAAAAGAAATTTAAGATTTATGTATTATAAATGCAAAACGTATACTATGATAATAAAATTAGGTTATGTAGGTAGGTGTCAAAATAAGTGGACACAAAAAATCACTCCCCCTAATTTAATTTTTATTTGTAGTGTAACTTCTTAAATCAGAAGGATTTATTATTGTATATTAAAATGTATATTTATAGAACTTAAAACTAAAACTTAAAACTATTAATAATTAAATACAGATAAAATTATGCTAACTTAACCTATTGTATAACTAAATTACATAAAAAATAAAATCAAAATTATTATAACATTAAATATTACATGTCGACAAACATACCTATTCTGTTATTAGTTAGCGAGATCGCTAGTGGGCGGAATCAACGCAGCCGAACTTACCCGAACTATCCCGAGCGCCGGCCAATGCCCATGCGCCGCGCAATCGTTCGTTGACCTCACCAGTCCGCTCTCAATACTGTTTGACGCGAGACGCATGCCGCTTTAATAACCGCGACTATATGTTCTATGTTGTATGTTCCGGCCTATCGTAAATCTAATGTTATCATCCTTCTGTGCTGAGACTATTATATTGTGTACAAGCCATCAATAAACTTTATAAAAACTTTTACTTCCGAGTGAAATCATTGTTCCTCACTTCCTACCACGTACACTAAATGTTCCTCCAACCAAAGGGAGGATCCTCCGACCAGGCGAGGTGATCATGCCTGGTGGGCCTAGGCTGCCCGACTGTTGTAGTGGGGAACTTGTATATATAGTCAGTTGCAGTGCAAACTTCGATAGCGCGATCTAGGACTTGTGACGTCAGTCACACTGCGCGTGGTGGTTGGTTGCGCACTGGTCCCAGTAGATGTCGCTGTATGTAGCGAGCCGCTTCATCTTTATTCAATTTAATAGTTTATTTTTAATTTTATTTGCTTAATATTATAATTATAATACATACAATTATTAGTGCATAGTATATGTAGTGACATTGTATCACCTGCCAGCTGAACACAAAACTTTAGAAAAGTTGCAAGTCACTTGTCACAAGTAGTAACACAAAATGTCTCAGCTAAGTGAGATTCAGCTGACCCAGACGAAGCTTGAGGAGACCTTCAACAAACGGATGGCTGATCTGGAGGCTCAGCTTCAAACAGGTGCTGCGAAGGACACGGTGGCAAAGGTGGCTGAGGAGTTCTGGACATTCCGTGAGCTAATCTTTGGTGTACTCAGCTTGCTCCGGCAACAGGTTGCAGAATGTGCACGGTGTATCGACTCCATGGAGACAAGACATCGCAGGAAGGACCTCCTCTTCCTCGGGGTTCCGGAGACAGATAACGTGGATGCCCAAAGTATGGCCTCCAGCATTCTTCAGGGCAAGTTGGGCTTGTCCACAATCACAGCAGCTTCCATCAGGGTTTGTCACAGGATAGGCGCCCCTGGAGGTAAGCACCATCGACCAATTCTCGTGCGTTTCTCGGATGCGGAGGTCCGGTCATCTGTCTGGCGAGCTAAGGTGAAACTGCGGGGGACGTCTATATCGGTGAGAGAATTTCTGACAAGGACCCGCCAAATGATATTTGCCAAGGCCCGGCAGCATTTCGGTCTAAAGGATTGCTGGACCCAAGACGGCACCATCATCGTCAAAACGTCTAATCGAAGCCGTCATAAGATTGTCACCATGGACGAGCTGAACACTCTTACTACCCGGCATCCAAAGGTGGGCACTGCAATCCCTTCCCGACCGAAGCACGGAGCGGTGAACGCGGCATCATCTGCGGCGAGTTCTAAACCGCGTAATACCTAAGTGTAGGATCTCGATCGTATTGCGACGCCGTTAGGGGATTTTGTAACTGCGATTCATGGTTAGATTATTCGCGACAACATGTCTTCTTTGCTTTATTTACTGATCACCCTCATAACTTATTATCCGCTCAAACGTCCGTGGAAACTATTGTAGCCAAAAAAAAAGTAGCGTTGTACGTCCCGGATACTAAACCATCCCTAGCGTCAAGTATTATAAAACCGCCACCTATGAGAGATTATGCGGAAGTTTTGAGAGTGTCGATAGCTGAATCGATAGCTGACAAACTACTTTACAAACCAAACAAGAGATGGCGGTGTAACAAGCTTTGACAAATGAATAAAAAATATTTTTCGTCAGTCAACATTTCGTTGTGATTTGTGTGATTGTGTTGCGAGGTACCAGCTGGATTATGTCGTAAGTACTATAGTTTTATTTATTGTTTCATAGATAATTATACATAAAAATAAACTAGATGATTTGTGTTTTCTGATTACATATACGTATTACAGTTCTTTATGTGTATCAAAGTCTTATTTGGAATTCTAAGTACAACTGTGTCGAAAAAATGGCGGCTCTAAATTTTTCGCGCCGATTTTAGTTATGTTTAAGTTTGTTTTTAGTAAAATAATATTTAAACAACGCGTAACATTTCACAGTAAACATAATAATGCACATTACAATTATAAATACACAATATTCAGCGATGATTAATAAAACAACACAATGTGTTCCTCAGGTTTATTGTTGTGGATAGATTGGTTTCCACGGACGTAACAACAATGATTCAAAATAAGGTTTGGTACAGACAGAAAAATATGTTTGCAATATTTCTCTTATTTTTTGTGGGTTTGGATCAGAGCTTTTTTTTGCTTGGGGGTGTTTAATCATACTCTTATTTTTTTGTTTTTGTGAAATAATAATAATAATTCTTCAAATGCCCAAACACTCACTGCATCTATTACAAAAAGCCACTATTCTTAACACCTGTCGTATCACTCGCAAATTTCTTACATCCTCATCTATCTCATCAACGTTTTCTATTTAGCGTGTCACGCTTGGTTAGGCCCGCATGGCATGTAGCTTACCCCTTCAAAAGAGGGATATAATAACACTCTTTTTTTAAATAATAATAATATACGTTTGTTCATGATTGCCGATTCCTGCACTCTTTTTTGAATCATCTCACTATATTTTCTTTGTGATGTAGGTATTAACAAATATTGTCTAAATCAAACAAAATTATTTATTTTTCGGTATATGGTTTTGCGCTTATTTGTTTCGTGCTATGGTTTTGAAAATGTTGATGTCTTGTGCATTTTATATATTATTTGTGTATGGGGTTTTCATACACCTTAAATGATAAGATGTTGATTTGCTTGATAATAACGGATTTATTGATAATTGACATGAATATGAATGCTAATGAGTACGCGCGTGACGAGTGCTAACTGCGGACTGAAATATGACGACTATGATTTATAGCAATACAAGTAAAAAGCTGATGCGGTAAAATGTGCGGTGTTGCACCGTACATCTTCCGGGAGAGGAGAGGAAAAGATGCTAGGGAGATGAAGATGCTGATGATAATACAATAAAGTATGGTGAAGAATGGTGCTTAAATATTTACATATCATTGACTTAAATATTCGAATTCATTTCAATGAAACGAGTACGACAGATAGGCGACGTCGCCTTATTAATGAACCGCGGCGATGATGCTGACGATGCAGTCATGGGCGTCGACGGCGGTTCGTGTCGCGCAGACACGACGGCGGCGACGCAGGCGGCGGGGGGCGCGTCTGTGCGCGCGCTCTCGTCTCCGGTCACAGTAAGGTACGATTCAGACCAACCGGCTAGCGTCGCGCCGCCTCGGAACGGAGCCGTACGCGTGCCGCGGCAGCCGAACGTGTGCCGCGGCAGCCGAACGCGTCCGTCGGAGCTGTACCGCTACTGCGGTATGCGTACGGCTGCCGCGGTAGCCGCACGCGTGCCGCGGCAGCCGCACGCGTGCCGCGGCAGCCGACAGCGTCCGCTGGAATCCAATCATATGTCTGGACTAAAGAAATTAGTTTTTCTTCCGTATCCATTTTTGATTTTAATATATTAACTGTCGCTTGAAGAACACAACTTCAATGATTCGCTAGTTGCTGCACCGTAATCTCCGTTCGTATTTCACGACGCACAGCTGACCGGCTCCGAACGGCGCCGTCGGCATCCAATCGGCTGCCGACGGCGCCGTTCGGAGCCGGTCGGGGCCGGTCGGCCGTCGCGACAGCCGAATGCATTCTGCGACAGGTCGCGACGCGTCGCGGGATGCCGACGGAGATAGCTATGCGTAAGTTGCTTGCAAATATGAACTGTATTTACTGTTGATACATTTCAATGTTCTTTACCGCATTGTAAAATGCCGCCCGGCCCGGCCCGACGCGAGCCGGTTGGTCTGAATCGTACCTAACTGATATGGTGCGCAGGCGGTGGCGAATGAATGCTATGCATACGCATATAACGATTATGATGGTCATAGAAATCAATATGTATTGAGTGACGTCATGAGATGAAGTTTTTTGATAGGTTTCGAGATCTACTCCGTTCTCTCTCATTTGATGGATTCGTTCGCCGATTTCTACCAACTGCGCATGCAAGGAGGTTTTATTGTCTACATGTTCATTCTCTGTCATGTTAGAGTTGTTGGTGCTAAGTAACGGTAACTCAATGATGTGATTTATGGGGGGCACATCAATGTTTAACACGTTTGCTTCTATGTTTATTGCGTTGTTTTGTACTCGGTGGGAATAAATAGTAAAAGATGGGCTCTTTATTATGCAACCTTCGCTTAGACTTATTATTCCAGTTCCAGTAAGTTGTTCAGCTGAGACTTGACTGCCACACACGATGCGAATAGAACATTGTGCGCAACAAGAGTATAAATGCTTGTTTATATCGTGTAATTCCGACCATGATGTTTTGCACGGGATGGTATTAGTTTTACATTGTTTCGTTACCTCATCCCTTGTACACAGATTTTTGTCTGACGTCATCCGATAGACGGGCTTCCGTAGGGGGCAAAGATAACTGACATCATTCAGATTGCATTTTTGTATGTCTGATGGTGTCATCGTGAAGAAGGAATCTTTTTGCATATTGACAGCTATATATTCGGATATTGTTGTTATGCTGATCATGTTGTTTGCTATATTGCGAGGAATCGGAATTAAGTGGAATATTTCGTAATAATCTCTAGTGACGAGAGGAATCTTGATTTCAAATATGAAGAACTTCTTTGTCATCTTGACCTTGACCTTCAAGAGATGATAAAGTTTTGCTAAATCATTTGGAATGTTGTTGATCGGTAAATCTAAATCCTTTGGTAATTGACCAGATATAATATTCAGTTCATCTCTGAGTTGTTTATTTGGTTTAGGTGTTGATTGATAAGTTTGTGTTGCTTGTTCATGCTCTCTTCCACTCGTTGTAGTACATTATACTGTGCTTCGACAATGGAGGTCTGGTTTTTCCATAATAATGATAAGTGTTTTTCGTTAGATCTTATCTGTTCGATGTCCTTTTGATATTGATCTGCGAAATTATCATCGAGAACTCCAAATAGTGTACTCGCAAGATTGCCAACTACGTTTATATAACCACGGCGCATACGGCGACTATTGAACGCAGGAATTTGCTGACCGAGTAACATGTGGTTATAGTGCTCAAGTTCGCTGTATGAGTGATGTAATTATAATAGTACTATATCACATAACGAGGGTTTTGTTGCTTTTTGACAAATGTTTTCTAGACTATTGATGTATTCAGTGAGTATTTTCGACCCATGGCAATATGGATCCATGTTATAATAGACAATAAGTTTCCATTCATCTCGGCTCAAATACATGTCTGATATTTTGTCGAAATATATACTTTGATTATTGTTCAACTGTGCTATATTATAAGCACACTGTGCCGGTAATATTAAAAGCATGGTAAGTAACATGATAACCATAGTCTTGAACGATGTTGTATGTTTTGATTTCTTAGTTATGACATTTGATACGTTGTTTTGATTGTTTGACGGCGCGTGCTGGCTTATCTCGTCGTGTACGGGGAGCGGTGATAGCTTTACTATCGGTCGTTTGATTATACCGCTCTTGGTTTTAACGCTTGCAACTCTTACGTGACCATCTTTTCCAGGGTGTAATTCAACTACTCTGCCGAGGGCCCACTTTCCTGGAGGTAAGTTTTGTTCGTGAATGATGACAATATCGCCAAAGTGTTGATTGTCTTGGCGCTGTTGCCATTTACCCCGTGACGATAATTGACATAAATATTCATTTTGCCACCTCTTCCAAATGTCATTTACCATTCTTCGCGTTAATTGCCATCGTGTTCGGGCATCTCTTTCCGTTTCTAATACCGTTAAGGTCGGTCCACTTGCCAAAAAGTGTGATGGTGTTAGAAAATCTATGTCTGCTGGATCTTCTGTGAGAGCACAAAGAGCCTAGAATTTAAGCATCCTTCTAGTTGTGTTAATAATGTGGTAAATTCCTCGTAAGTGAGCTTTTGGTCACCGAGTACTCTCCGTAGATGGTATTTTAAGCTCTTTACCGCTGCTTCCCAGAGCCCTCCAGCGCTTGGCCACGCCGGAGCGTTAAAATGAAACTCGATGCCCATGTCAGATACTTGTGAATGGAATTCACTATCTAATATTGCTTGCAAATTAAGGTACTCTTGCTGCAAGATGCGATTGGCACCGACGAAGTTTGTACCATTGTCGCAGTATATATGTCTTGGTGTTCCTCGACGAGCAGACATCCTTCGCAGTGCTGCTAGGAAAGCTGATGAAGAGAGGTCCGAAACGAGTTCCAGATGAACTGCCTTTGTCGTCATGCAGACAAATACTGTAACATATGCTTTCGTGGTCCTTATTCCTCTTCCCTTATTTGCTTTGACCTCAACGTATGCGCATAGGTCTACACCGCTATTGTAGAATGGTCTAGTGGGGTTAACGCGTGCTGCCGGTAGATCCCCCATAAGCTGTGTTTGTTTCACAGGGTCATGGCGTCTGCAAATAACACATCTTCGGAGACGCTTTTTGACTGCTCGGTTGCCTCCTATAATCCAATATCGCTGTCGCAGCCGAGCATGTGTTAGACGTGCTCCACCGTGGAATGTGTCTCTATGAGCTTGGTCGATGAGCAAGTTCGTTAGATGACTATCGTGCGGGATGATTAGCGGGTATTTCATATCTTCGGGAATGTTTGCTCGTTTGATACGACCACCAACTCTCAGCAATGCATTTTTATCTAAAAATGGATTTAACCCTTAACTTGGCAGGCAGAAAAAAAATAAAAAAGAAGTCATTAATCGTTAAATATCGTCAGATTTATGATTAAACCACATGAGAAAAATAAATAAAAAAATCTAGATACCCTAGATTTCTAGAAAAGCTATGTACATCACAATGCACACCGCCAGTTATACAGAAATTTTGGAATTACATTGTTTGTACATTGTAGTGTACACTGCCAAGATGGTAAAGAAAAGCTTTTATAATGTTATAATAAAATTATATTTCAATAAAAAAATCAACATAAACTTATTTTAAATGAAAATTACGGAAACAGTTACGTTTTTGTTTTCCCACAACAAAACACAAATGGACGTTACATTTTATACAGTATACAGTTGTTCGACCACTCTTACAATATTTACAACGCATTGTTTCATCGCCTGCTTCTGGATAATGACCTACGTCGTCAAATCGGACACTGTCTGTTGGTCGCTCTGAGACTGGTTTGTGAATCTTTAGATCCTCCGCTATGTCTTCTGTGACTTTTGTATTTTTATTTATTCTATTAGCTTTGGTCAATCCTTGAAACAAATCAAATCTAAAATCTTTCAACGTAGTATTTTTTCCATCTCGTCTATGCAAAAGCCATGCGTTATTGATACATATGTCCATAAGTTGCGAAAATATTCCCAAATACCAACGATGACTTTTGAATGGGGTTCTATATAATGAAATGAGCATGTCTGCTAAATCTACCCCTCCCATGTGTTTATTGTAATGTTTCACTATTTGAGGGCATTCTACATCAATCTTCTTTTTCTCATCTTTATCATAACGTTTAATAGTTTCCGAGGGGTGCGAGTCTATATAAGAACTGATAAGTGTGACGACTTTATTGTCGTTCCACTTCACCACTGCCAACTTGGTCTTATTGCAAACCACTTGAGCGCTATAACCACGTTTCTTTTTTTTTAATTGTTTGTCAGTCGGCAACAACTCCTGACAACCCCTGAGACGATTGGTCCTTATAGTACCGAGGCTTAAGATGCCGTACTCCTCCCGCAATATATAAGTTAATTCAGGGGACATAAAAATGTTATCGGCATATACAATAGCTGGCTTTTTCTTGATAGTTTGACACAACGCAATCACTACCATTCCTCCTAAACCAATCGTAGCTTCTTTGTCCTGAAAAGTTATTCCACGGAAAGTATCATCACCACCATAAAGAACAAAATCATATATCATTCCTGAGACTCCTGCGCGCACAAAATTCTTGAATCCCCACTTTTTAGGTTTCATTTTTACATACTGCTTTCTTTTACCCGCTTTGCGACCTTTATAAGGTATCATCATTTCATCAATTGAATATTTTCCTTCTTCTTCGACTTTTACAAAGTTTTGACGTATTTTTTCCATTATAGGACGGATTTTGAAGTAACGGTCTGAGTCTTCCAAGGTGTTATCAGCAAAGTGTATGTAACGACGTATTTGTTGATACCTTTTGAGAGGCATGAGGTCCGCGATAAGAGGGTATCTTGTTTTTCTAGCCCAATAGTCAGTATAAGCTGGCATCTGTACTATACCCATCAAAATTTGAATGGCAAGGAAGTTTCTAACATCATCTTCTGTCAACTGAATAGACCGTCCTAGTTGTTGCACGGCGTATAAATTTGTGTTATGAACTATGTCAATAATCATGTCAGGTGAAAAAAAGTTATAAAAATAATCGAGTGCTGTATCTATGTCTGTTTTATGAAGATTGTATAAATTATCTTCAAGGCAGACATTATGGCGGAATTTTCCTTTGGACCAATGATAATCTAGAACAAATTTCTTGACTTTTACTTTTTTTGCTACTGCATTTTTTACTGTCTTTTTACGCTTAGACCTGGTAATGGGCTGCTGCTGTCGGCTAGTGCTAGGTTGAGGAGTCGGTCGTATAGTGGCAGGGGAAGGTAAAGATTGGATGGAGTTTAACGTTGGTACAACATTGTAGTTGCTGGTATTCGGCGATGGAAAAACTTCATTGAATGTTGGTGTTAGGGGTACGCCTATAGAGATATCATTATGTTCTTTGTTGAAGTCAGTTGAGCTATCAAGTAAATTAAGAGCTTCAAGCGAAGATGCTAGCGAGGGCGCATCAGAGGTATCTGGAGAAGGCGGTATATAAACATTCGTTTCCTCATCGGATGTAGAACTATCCCCAGAGCATGCATTTTTTTCAGGAACTAAAGCCAAAATCTTGTGAGAGCGCGTTAGTTTTAAGTTCTGCAGGCAAAGCAAAAAAATTAACTTAAATGAACACCCTTTACCAAAACGCAACCAAAATAACTAACAATTACCACAAAACAAAATATTATGTAAACCTGGCAATGTACAGCGTGCTTACCATAGTTTACGGGTAGTTCTTTAGCGCGTCATTGGCAACGTGCACTGCACTGTACATACATTTATTCCAGTCAAATGCTTGAGTTAGAAATCGACTAGCGACATAAAAAATTATTCAGTAGACAATTTATACTCTACGCATCAAAATACAAACAAAACATTGCCAAGTTTCAAGCAGAAAAGTAAATAACAAATAAATATCTGACCCGTGTCACAAGTGCATCTTGTCGCTTCGAAGCCATTTTGGTTTTGACATGTTTCATACAGTGTTGTCATAGTGAAATCATTTTCTACCAAATCTACTGAATTTGGTAATATATTTATTAAATAAAAAATTAAAAAAATATGTATAATTAACGAGAAATATTTTTTCAAATTGTATGTACATCAGATTGTACGCTGTCAAGTTAAGGGTTAAGCTGAGAATCTTACTTTTGTTGTCTATTTTATTTCGGCTCTCTAACTTGCTGATTTCAGATGAAAATGATAAATGTTGAAAACAACGGATGATCTTCCGTCTTGCTATTAATAGCTCGTCAACTGACAAAAATGCTGTCTTTGTTTTGTTACGTGACACCGCACGTAAAACCCAGGCGAGTACTCGGGTTGCCCGCGCGAAGTCACTATGTTTATTAATTATATCACATATAATGTTTTGATTATTTAAAGTAGTGACATTTGTTTGAACTGATTGCTTCATGTCTAAGTCAGTAAAGTATGCTGGGTGTTTTTGTTGTTCTTCGGGCTTATACAAGACTAACCATATAGGTCCCGTCCACCATAGTTGATGTTCTTGTATTTGTTTGGCTGAAATACCTCGGCTGGCACAATCGGCAGGATTATCTGTCGATTTTACGTAGTGCCATTGTTCTGAAGGCATGATTGCTCTGATTTGATCAACTCTATTAGCCACAAATGTTTTCCAGCGGCTAGAGTCTCCCTGAAGCCAACCTAGTACGGCCGTTGAGTCAGTCCAACCGTATGTTTTGATATTGTGGTTTGGTAAGCTTCTAAGTACCGTTTTCATAAGCTTCGATAAAAGAAGACATGCCATTAACTCGAGCCGTGGCAAAGTTATAGTTTTCTTCACAGGTACCAGTCGTGATTTTGCTGCGACAATGTTAATGACGTGATGACTTGTACCGTTAGAATTACGTACTTTTACCTTGCAATAAATCACGCAGGCGTAGGCTTTCGTTGACGAATCACAAAAACCGTGAAGTTCGATGTTTTCGTTTTCTCGAGTTGCTAGCCACCTCTGTATTTTGATTTTATTGATGTTATATAAATCCTCTCGAATTTTCTGCCATTCGTTATCTATTTCTAATGGCAACGGAGTGTCCCACTGAATGTCCTGTAACCACACCTTTTGAAATAGCAATTTCAGCTTCGTAGTTACCGGTGAAAGCCAACCAAGAGGGTCGAAAATCTTTGATATTTCCGAAAGTAACGTTCGTTTGCTAAGTGAATTTTTTGAGGGTGGGCTTAGTTTGAATTTAAACGAGAATTCATCCTCTGTAGGACTCCATTGTAGACCGAGGGTTTTTGTTGATTCGGGATACTTGAAATCGAATGGTCCGAAACCGTACAAGCTGCTATACGCAAAAAAAAAGAATGCCTTTAAGACCTGGCAGACCACTCAAAACATAGAAGACAGGGAAGAATATAAAAGAATTAAGAAGGAATCCAAGAAAGCTATAGCTATTGAACGAGCACATTCCCAGCGAGAAATGTATGAGACACTTGAAAGTAAGGAAGGCCAAAAGCATATTTACAAACTGGCACAACAACGCTCTCAAAATTCAAAGGACCCGATGCAATGTAAGGCAATCAAGAACTCTTCTGGTGAACTTCAATACAGGGATAGAGACATAATTATAGCTATTAAATACAAGCGCCACCAGAACCCAGCTTCCCGAATTAACACCAAATACTGGATTGGTTCCACTTATAGATCTTAATGAGGTTAAGAAGGCACTCCAGAAGATGTCTAATAATAAAGCTGTTGGACCAGATGGTATTCCAATCGAGGTGTGGAAATGCCTGGGCGATAAGGGCATTGACATACTTACTAGCCTTTTTAACAGCATAATGACATCGTCCAAAATGCCCGAGGCATGGAGGTTAAGCACTATTGTACCAATATATAAAGGCAAAGGTAGTAAGTATGAGTGCAGTAACTATCGCGGTATAAAACTGATGAGCCATACGATGAAACTTTTCGAACGCATCATCGATAATAGATTAAGATCCGAATGCTCATTATCTCGAAACCACTACGGTTTTGTACCAGGTTTATCTACCACCGATCCCATGTTTGCTCTCAGTATGATTGCCGAAAAACACCGAGCTAACAACCGACCCCTCTATACTGCGTTTTTGGACATGGAAAAAGCTTTCGATCGGGTACCAAGACAAACGATCTGGTGGAGTCTTAGGAAGAAAAATGCCCCCGAGAAGTCGACTCGACTGCCTCCGTGGCGCAGTGGTTTAGGTCGCCACGCCGATACCACAGCAACGGGAGGTCGTGGGTTCGATTCCCACACGGGACAATTATTTGTGCGTTCCACAAATAATTGTTTCGGGTCTGGTTGTGCTTTGTGTCCGTTGTTTGTATGTTTGTAAAAGTCCCCGCGACACAAGAGCAATTCTTAGTGCGGGAGTCTAAAAAAAAAAAAAAAAAAAAAAAGTATATTAACATCATAGCTGACATGTACAAAGACGCACGATCACTGGTGAGGACGGTTGTGGGCACTACAAAATCTATCCCGGTCACTGAGGGCGTTCATCAAGGCTCTGTCCTAAGCCCTTTTCTATTTTGCCTCTTGCTGGATTCGCTCACAGAAAATGCACAAGCAAAAGCAGCTTGGACTTTCATCTACGCCGACGATGTGGCCATATGTGCAGAAAGCCGACCACTTTTGCAAGAAGCCCTAATTGCTTGGAAGCAACAACTGCAGGTAGGTGGATTGGTGCTAAGTGTCGGGAAAACCCAGTTCATGGCTTTTAATGACCCACTATCAGATGACCAGCCTATTAACATTGATGGTCAACTGATTACTAAATGTAATCAGTACAAATATTTGGGGAACATGATGCACAGTTCTGGAGACCTGGAGCACAACATACAGCACCGGATAGCAGCTGCATGGCTTAAATGGAGGGAAGTTACCGGTGTAACCTGCGACAAGAAGATGCCGGTGAAGCTTAAGGGGCTCGTTTATAAAAGTATTATAAGACCAGTCCTCACGTACGGCAGTGAGACCTGGGCCGTTACCCAGGGACATGTCCATACCATCCAAGTCGCAGAAATGAAAATGCTCAGATGGATGTGCGGCGTCACCAGGCTTGATAAAATCCGCAACGAGTACGTGCGAGGAAGCCTTGGTGTACGGGATATCGCGGATAAACTGCAAGAAAACAGGATGAGATGGTATGGACATGTTAAAAGGAGACCACCTGATTACGTTGGCAACCGGGTACTGGAGCTGTCCGTCTCCGGAAAAAGACCAAGAGGGAGACCCAAGACCACGTGGACAGAAGTGTTGCGGCGAGACATGAAGGCATGTGAGGTTGAGGAAGACGACGTCAAGGATAGAGCGAAGTGGAGGAAGAATGTAAGGAAAGCTGACCCCACTACCATATGGGACAAATAGCCAGGAAGAGAGAGAGGGATACTTGAAATCGAATGCTTGCGTACTTGCTATTGTTTCAACGCCTTGTAAAAGTTCTTGCTTATTCGAGGCCCACTTGCGTAGGTGAAATCCACCAGACTTTAGTAACTGTAACAGGTCTGATTGTAATTGTTTCGCCTCTGAGATGCTGTGGCCTCCGGAGAGAATATCATCCATGTAGGAACTCTTTTCTAATGCTTGCTTGGCTGATGATAGGGGGTATTTGTGACCTTCATCCTTTGCTAACTGTCTTAGCGTCATCATCGCCAAAAAGGGGGCGGCCCTTGTGCCATAGGTGACGGTTGCTAGATTGTACTCTTGTAATGGTTCATGACTATTGTTTCTCCAAATTATTTTTTGTAAGTTGCGGTCATCAGGGTGTATCAGAATTTGCCGGAACATTTTTTCAATGTCAGCTGTAAATGCTATTCCGTACTGTCTCCAGTTGATTATCAATGACAGTAGGTCATGTTGTAAGTTTGGCCCTCTGTACATGAGGTCATTGAGGCTATAGCCCGATGACGTAGGCGATGACGCATTTACTACTACACGTAGCGCGGTTGTAGCAGAATCGGAGCGCAGTACACAGTGATGCGGCAGGTAACACGAGGCCTGCGAGTTTATATTACAGTCATTGTTTACTGAGTGCATATGACCTAAATAGACGTATTCGTTAATAAAAGATTTGTAACCATTATACAAGGTATGATTTTTTGATAGTTTCTTTTCTAATTGAAGAAACTGTGCTATTGCTCGTTTCTTGGAATCACCTATTTTTTCTGAATAGTCTGGTTTCATTGGGTATCTTACAACATATCGACCGTCTGCTTGACGCGTCGTCTGTTCTTGATATTGAGTTACACAATAGTGATCCTCAGCCGATAGATTTTCTGGGTTGTCAGCGATGTCTTCAATCGTCCAAAATCTTTCAATATCTTCGAGATTGTTCAGAACAACATTGCACTGATAAGTCGTGACATTTCCGCATAATAACCACCCAAGCTGTGTTTGTTGAGCGACAGGCTCTGTCTCGTTATTGCCCTTAATAATTCCGCCCATCATGATAAGGGAATAAACTTCCGCGCCCAGCAACAAATCTATGGGCCGGCTGATATGAAACTCTGGGTCTGCCAAATTTATATTTTTCAAATACGACCATGTTGGTTTTTCAAATGTGTGATTTGGCAGGCTGTGCATAAGTTTTTTCATAATCACTACGTTAGCGTTGAAAGTGAATTCTCCCTGTATCGCCGAAGCTGTGATTTGTAACGCACCTTTACAGTTGTTCTGTTGAGCGCCGAGACCGAATACGACACCCTTGCAATGGCGCCGCGGTAAGCCCAACTTCTGAGCAGCATCTTCTGTGATTATGGAGATTTGAGATCCCTGGTCCACAAGAGCTCTCATAGTGTAGTAGGTGCCATTCGCTGCTAAAACCTTGATTAGTGCTGTTGCTAGGAGAACTTCAGATGACTTGTTTTGTGACTGTGAGACATAGACATTCTCTGACGAATGATTAGTAACGCTGGGCGCTTGATTGATGTATGCTTCATGCAGTAAAGTATTATGTTTATTTGAACATTTACGGCATGTTTTTGTCGATGAACATTTCTTTCCCTTATGATCATGTAAACAATTTACGCAAAGCCGTAATTTGTTTACCGTGTTTAATTTCATTTCATTAGACAAGTCTAGAAATTCTTTACATATGAATATGCCGTGGTTGTTATATGCATTCGCGTTGCTCGTTGAGGATTTGTTATAATTGCTATTATGTTGATATTGCCACGGTTTTTTCGTCATATGGGGTGTAGATGATCCACTTGGCTTTTGATAGGTGCTATCTTGTTTCCGTCGAGACGCCTCAAGTGATGTAAATTTGTTCTCGAGGAATTCCATAAATTCACCTAAAGTTGGTAGCTCTCGAGGATTTTTGAGTGATTCTATGTATTCCAAGTGCGTATCTGAATCCAATTTATGTGACAATATATGAGTAAGTACAGGGTCTGTTGATGATATATCCACCCCAAGAGGTTTCATTGCATTTATACACTCGTTTGTAGTGTCATGCATTTTCTTTATCAATGCTGCTGATTGCTGTTGCATAGTAGGTAGAGAAAGAAGTATCTACATGTGAGAAGTGAAAATTTTTCTTATGTTATTATATCGGTGGTTGAGAATATCCCAACACACTTGATAGTTCTCGGAACTTATTTTCAAATGTTGGATGAGTTTCTCTGCCTCACCTTTGACCTTGTTCTTTAAGAACTGCATTTTTTGTGCTTTTGAAATAGACCCATTGCTGTGGATCGCTTCGGTAAACAGATCCTTAAATGAGACCCATCTGTGATAGTCTCCATTGAAAGTGGGTATATCCATTGTTGGAGTTATTTTGATTTTATATGATGATGACCACATTTTCTTATTTAAGGCCTTCTTGATATCGTTGTACTCCTTTTCGTACCTATTGAACGAGCGTAGGTAGTCCTCATCCTCTTCAACGAGCAAGCTGTCGATCTCCCAGTGAAGAGAATCGATGGTTTTCCAACGCGATTCAATGTTCTTCAAAACGTCTTCGAACTCCCACTTTTCTGATAAATCATCGTCTATGCTTGCTATAGTGCGAGCAAACGCCTTAAAGTTGCTTCCTTCTTTGTTTTCGAAGCATTTCCTCTAATTTGCTAGAGGTGCTGCGGTCAATTAATTGACCAACCGCTTCTTGCTGTGCTTGCGAGGTTCCAGCGAGCGGCGATTGTATAGCGCGAACGCCAGACGTCGCAGGGCTTGGTGTTGCTTGAGTTACCTCGACTGACGGAATGTCGACCTTTATTGGCTTGCCTTTGGCCCTGGGTGGTATCTCAAACGACAAAATAGCGCCTGGTCGCGGTGTTGTAGGTATATCGTGGGCTGCTGGATTCTCCATATACAAGGAGTAATCTTCTAAGTACGACAAAAGCTTGATGTAAAACTCCTTTGTTTTTTCATAACAATTATGCTTGAAGTAATCGTGCTCAACGTCTTGATAACCAACAAGTTCTGTGTGATTCCTGTTGAACTCAGTCCAATAGGAATTAAGCATTGTCAACCGTCTCTGTATGTTCGAATAGGTTTTACGCTCAGGTCCATCTTTCTTGAAGTTGACAAGTAGCTTTTCAATGCTTTGCATAAGCTGATACTGAGTAGCGCAAATGTCTTCCATTTTCGTTGATGTAGAGATTGATTAAATATGAACTGCTGTTCTGAATACACGACGTGTGTAAGATAACAAGATTGACTTACCGATGCTGCCCGAGTTTCGGCGATCGACAAGGTTAAATCCTACTTACAACACACACTGCTGATACACTTAATAGTTAATGTTGCTTGATGATATCCAGTAACACGTAATACAGTCTCAGTTCGTTACACGTGCCACTGCTAAAATGCTTGCTATGCTGGTTCGATGCGCGACCGCGTGGCAATTATTACGACACTGTTCGAAATTAATTCACACACGCGAGATCACACCGTTAGTCGAAGGACCATAAAGATGTATGGGGTTTTCATACACCTTAAATGATAAGTTGTTGATTTGCTTGATAATAACGGATTTATTGATAATTGACATGAATATGAATGCTAATGAGTACGCGCGTGACGAGTGCTAACTGCGGACTGAAATATGACGACTATGATTTATAGCAATACAAGTAAAAAGCTGATGCGGTAAAATGTGCGGTGTTGCACCGTACAATTTGCTATGTATGATTTTTATATTTTATGTGAATGATTTTTATTAGTCACTAGCTGGTTTCTTTGATGAGATTAACGCTTTAAACTAATACATACTAACAACAATTATAGATCACCGACCGAAAACAACAGTTTCCTTGAAACTCCTAGAGGCCGCGGAGTTCGCACTAGAGGAGGAAACATAAATAGGTATTTTTTTATTTTGTTAAAAAGTCTACGTTTGTACATTTTATTATGTTTAACACATCTTATGTAGGCCGGTTTTAAAAAGATATGTAATATTCGTAGAGGCCGAGGTCTTCGGACAAGAGGCGGGGGAACACCAGCTAGCAGGTATTTTCTAATTATGTTAAAAATCAACTTTCGTACATTTTATTTCGTATATTTTTTTATTTCGCTTTAACTCGTGTATATAATGTTGTATACCACGTAGTGAATGTGGTCTGCCGTCTGACCACTTAAGCCATAGAGGCCATGGCAGTCATGGCGACCGTGGCAGCCAATTGGAAGGACGCGCTAGCTCCCGAGGACGCCGAGGAGGCCGAAGAGGACGCGGTCGAGGTCGTGGACAGTTGGAAAGCCGGGGAAATAGTCAGCCGTCACAAAAGAGGCAAGCATATTTTACACAGATGTATTGTTGCACTGTCATTTTGATTCTGTTATATTGAATATTATTATTTTTTGCAGTGAACTAGAACTAGTTCGTGCTCAGCGGCAATTGACGCATAAGCGTGTTGCAGCGTTGCCAGCTGAGGCGAAACATGAGCTGATGGCTCGTAAACGCGAGGCCCAAGTCGCACGGTTAATAATGCCTGATGCGCCACCTCGCAAAAGACGACCCCGGTAAGTGTATTTATTTCATACTTTCCATCATTTAGGAATATGTCTTTACTATTTATTAAGTTTAATTTTGCTTTCAGAGTGGCGTCGCCGGAGCGTGAACCGTGCGAATTGATAGCGGAGCCTGAACCTCGCATTATAATTTTAGGTAAAGGGTGATTTGTAGTTAATAATTGTATTATATTGTTATTGTTATATTTTAATTAATATTATTTGTTTCAGAGGATATACAACTGGTGCCGCCAAGACACGAAGTCATGGCGAACGTCGAAATTCGTAAGTAGATGTTTTACTAGAGTTGAACCTGTTCTTTATTTATTTATTTATTTATTTAAACTTCTTATACAATTTGTATAAAGGCGGACTTAATGCCAAAGGCATTTTCTGCCAGTCTACCTTGGGGTGATGCAGAGATTAAATGAAGTAGGTGTTTAAATTATAAAGGAGGAAAATTTAGTTGAGAAAAAGGTTTACAAATAAATAACAATGTGGTCATGTTACTACATAAATATAGATGAGTATATACATACATAATTATTTACATTTATAAAATATTAAATACGAATAATTCAATATATAATATAAATAGACTATATTAAAGACATATATTATAATAAACTAAATATAATACTTATAATATATACATACAATACTTCATAAATACAAACTAAGATAAGTGTGACGATTCTGCAACTTGTTTTAGCAAGAGATCCCGAACTTTGCTCTTAAACGTAAGACGGTTAGTGGACATCCTGATTTCAAGAGGGAGCGCGTTCCATAATAAGACAGATTGGACAGGAAAAGAAGAGTTGACAAACCCAGAAGTGTGTGATGGACAGAGAAGAAGAAGATTATTAGAGGAACGAAGGTTACGGTTGTGATTATCACACAGATATTGAAAGTAGGGAGTTAGGTAGGCTGGGGGAGTAGAAGAAGTGAGAAAAGAGAAGAGAGTCGTGAGTGCACGTAAATTACGGCGCTCACGAATAGGCAGCCACCTAAGCTGGGAGCGATAAGTAGATATATGATCATACTTGCGGAGGTTGAAGATGAATCGAATGCAGTTGTTGAGAAGGCGGTCAAGTTTGTTGAGGAGATCTGCATTCAGGTCGAAGTAACATACATCACCATAGTCGATCAGTGGAAAAATTAAGGTCTGCACAAGCATTGCTTTAGTCGTGGATGGCAAAAAGTTTTTGAGACGATACAGAGCCCGCAGTATACCAGTGACCCTCTTGCAGACGTTAGATACTTGAGCTCTCCAGCTCAAAGTTGAGTCCAAGTAAAGGCCCAGGTCTTTCACAGTAGGGGTCAGTTCGATGATGGAGCCATTAAATACGACCGGTGGTACTGATACCTGACCTAGCCTACTGATGCTGCGATTACTGCCTACGACTATAGCCTGACATTTGTCAGGGTTAACAGCTAAACCGAACTGCCTAGACCAATACTCAATGTGCTGAAGGTCACTGTTAATCATGCCGACAACTGACGCTATACAATCCACTGTTCCTTGCGCGTAGAGTTGCAAGTCATCAGCGTACAGATGATACGCACCCTGAAGATTATCGGTTAGAGGATTAATAAAAAAAGAGAACAGTAAAGGAGAGAGGATGCCGCCTTGTGGGACGCCAGAATCGAGTTCACGCCAGCTCGATGATAAGTCACCGATGTGAACCGACTGTTGGCGTCCTTTGAGATATGAGGAAAACCAATTTAGTGCACCAGAAGATATGTTAAGGTGAGAAAGGATGGAAAGAAGGATATCATGACTGACGGTATTGAAGGCGTTCGAGAAATCAACCAAAGCCACCACGGTGACTTTAGTATCTTCCATGCCCGCCCTTATATCGCCAGTCACTTTAAGGAGTGCGGATGTAGTGCTGTGACCTGGTCGGAACCCGGATTGAAGTGGGTTAAGCAAGTTGTTGTTTAACACAAACTGTGTTAATTGCTTGTGCACACAGGCCTCAAGCACTTTGGAGAGGAAAGGGAGAATTGATATGGGTCGGAAGTGGGCTGGGCTCGAAGGATTTGGGATTTTAGGTAACGGGATAATGTAGGCTTTGCGCCACAAAGAAGGAAAAGAACCAGAGGTGAGTGAGAAATTTATGATATGGGAAATGGCGGGTAGCAGGTGATCCAATGCCGTGACGATCATATGCCGACTGACATCGTCAGCGCCTACTGCATTGGACTTAATAGACAGGATTACCTTTTTAATATCTTCCGGTGTTACTGGAGCAAAACAGAAGGGATCAAAGTTGGGTCGGGGTAAATTATTTACGAAACGGACAGTGTTGCACGTGGTTTGGTGATCAAGAGGTACTGTGGAAGCAAAATGGAGATTAATGTCATCCAAACCAACAGTGCAGTCTGGAACGTTACTTCGTTGTTTGCCGATACCTAGGGTCCCTAGGAACCTCCAGATATCGGCTGGGGAAGAGGAAGAAAGATTACTGAGAATGTGTCGGCGTTTAGCGTTGCGTACCATCTGATTGCATCTGTTCCTTGCAACTTTGAACTGAACCCAGTTGTCGTCACAGCGGTCTCTGCGGAACTTTGCGAATGCCCTATCCCTACGCCGCATGGCAATGCGAACTCCCTCAGTCATCCAGGGAGCAGGCGGTCGTTTACGTCTCACCCTTCTGACTGGCGCGTGGACGTCAAACAGCCTAGTGACAGCAGTGTTAAAAATTGCGATTTTATCTTCAATCGTAGGCGCTGACTTTAGCTGCTCCCACTCGATGTTAGCAGCATCCGCACACAATTTAGCTTTGTCCATGCGCCCAAAACAGCGCCTAAACAGAACCTTAGGATGGGGTTTGGGAGGTTTGAGGATGTAGGATAGGTATATAAGGTCGTGATGAGAAAAACCGGGAGCAGGGTATTGACCAGAAAAGGAGACAAGGGCGGGAGTAGATATCATCATTAAGTCCAACCAGGTATCATCGCCATCGATATTGTGATGAGTGGCATTCAGCGGAAGAATGTGTAGACTGGCGGACTCAATGATGTCTAGGAGTTTACAGGAACGGGGTGAGCCAGAGGAAAGGAGATCGGTATTAAGATCGCCCATGATGATGTGATGTATGTAATTGGACCCTAAAGATTCCAGCACTAATTCAATACTGGAGAAATAATCGATGGATGGGGGACAGTATATTACGCCAAGGAGGATTTTTGCTCCTTTGACCCAAACCTCCAGGAAAAGAAATTCGGCCGAAGCAGAGTAGTTGGGACAAGAAGAAGTTAGAATTTGGTAAGGGAAGTCACTTCTGAGGTAGATAGCGACACCACCCCCTCTCCTGTCTATCCGATCATTACGGATGAGAGTAAATCCAGGGAGCGAGTAAGAAGTTGAGGGTAGGTGAGGTTTGAGCCACGTCTCTGAAATCAGGATGGCATGAACGTCAGCATCAGCGAATGCCTCCTGCAGGTCACTATAGTGGCTAGGGACGCTTTGCGCATTTATGTGACAAACGTTCAACAGATTATTCGTAGAGCAATCAAAAGTCCCTCGCACAAAGTCGCCAAGCGTGCCTTTCGTGGAGCAAAAGCTATCGCTCGAGGATACACTAAATTCGTCAGCAGAAACAAAAGCATCATCATCATACATAGTAAAATAATAATAAATATTATATAATATATTAAATAAATATCTTTAAATAATTATAATAATGAAAAAAGTGAAAAAATACGGTGCAAATTGCATCTCTGCACCACCCGCCAGCTAACATTGGAAGAAAAAATTAAACAAATATTCAAGAGAAAAGAAAAGAAAAAAAAAAATACAGTAATCAAAATCTCATATCCAGACACACGTTTCTGAACGAACAGTTAAAAGTCAAACGCTGTCACTTTGACAACTGGCAACCATTCGAGTCCGTCATTGTCATGTGTCAAAATGTGAGTGTAAGAAACATTACGTGTGTGCCTAAACCAAAACAATTATGATGAGGGTATACATAAAATCAGTTCCAAGCTATAAGTTACGCAACATACGGATCGTAAGCAAATACTATACCGTACAGCTCGGCACCGTTTCACAATTGACACAGTCAGCACTTAAACACTCAAACACAAACACAGTTACAACTTGCGTGTCTTGGAGTTAGCCACAGAGCCCGTGCTTGCGCTAGCGGTCTGGGAAGAATGGGAGCCAGAAACATCGGTCTTCTTTGGTTGCTTGGCCGTCAACGCGTTCAGCTCGTCGGTCGTTATTACCTTGTGGCGGCTACCGTCGGCGACTTTTACCACAATGACGCCGTCCTGGGTCCAGCAGTCTCTCATGCCGAAGTGCTGGCGTGCCTTGGCAAAAACAATTTGGCGGGTCCGCGTCAGGAACTCCTTTACGGCCATAGACGTTCCACGCAACTTCGCCTTGGCACGCCAAACAGCGTTCCGGGTATCAGCACTCGAGAAGCGCACCAAGACGGGACGATGATGCTTACCACCAGAGGCTCCAATTCGGTGGCACACTCTTATGGAGGCGGTTGATATGTCCGGCAGGCCCATCTTGCTGTTGAGAATGGCCGACACTATGTACTGCTGGTCGACCTTAACTGACTCCGGGATCCCCAGGAACAGAAGATCCTTTCTCCGGTGTCTGGTTTCAATGGAGTCAACCATTCGGGCACATTCGGTGATTTGTTGCCGGAGCAATCCAAGGACACCGTACATAAGCTCCCGGAAAGTGCGGAACTCCTCAGCGACTTTGGCCACCGTGTCTTTGGCAGCACCAGTTTGCAGTTGTGCTTCTAGTTCTGCCATCCTCCTGCTGAATGATTCCTCAAGTTTTGCCTGGGTCGTCTGTATGTCACTTAATTGAGACATAGTGTGTTTCTTACTGGTGTAGTAGTGACTTGCAGAATTTGATTTGTGGTCAGCTGGCAGGTGGTGTATAATTATACACTTAAACTACATATACTATGTACTACTTGTAGTAAGTGATAAATTTATACTTATATATATTAATAAACTTAAATAAAAACAATTAAACTGATAAAATTTCGATAAATAAAGCTAGAGTGATTTCTTGTGTGTCCACTTATTTTGACACCTACCGCCCAAAAAAGTGATCTAATTAACCACATGCTCTATGTTGCAGTTAACATTCCACAATCGCCGCCCCGTGACCCCCAGATACGTAAGTTAATTTATAACTAGGCCTATGTTTCCTATTGATTTAATAGAAATCGTAATCCTTATATTGTTCATGTTGTTTATTACAGAAGAGCCAGAACTTGAAGACTTGCCGCGTATTGGTACGCTAGATTTTGATACGGTTCCTAATTCCCCTAGCTTTTTGGATAGCCTAGATTGTAATCGCATTTTAAAATGAAGTTAATAGCATAATTTTATTTCAGGAAACAACATGGCAGCCAAACCTCATCTGGAAGTAACTGTGGCACCTTCCACAAGTAAACAGCGTACTTTAATTGGTATGCATTAAAAATATATACATCTAGGTAATTTAAATATAGAAAACTAGGACGTTGTTTACCATGAGTTCTTTTTTTCCAGGTTGCAGTGACGACAATTTTACAAAAACTATTGACGAATGGATTAAACTGACAGACGACTTAAGTGACTGTGACATGGATACAGAAAACGACGACTACTGTTTACCTGTGACTTTACGTGACGCTACAACGGAGCCTGCGACTAACACTGACATGACTTTGTACGAGGCTCGTATACTTGAGACAGAAGACCGACAAAATGACATGGCCGTTAGACTGATTGCACCGACTGACTGCTACAATTTTGACTGGAAGAGAGACAGACATACTTTTACAGGACGACGTGAAATGTTTACTGGGACTCCAGGACCGACATTCCCAATTACAGACCAGACAACCATCGTCGATATTTTTTACAAAATGATTGACACTGATTTTATAGACTGTATTTGCACAGAGACTAACAGATACGCCGATCAGAAGATCAAATTGTTAAAAGACCAAAATAAATTCTTACCGACATTAAGACTGCACCGATGGACACCAACTGACAGAGACGAAATGGTCAGTTTTTTAGCCATATTAATTCTTCAAGGGCTGTACCCGCAACCGGAAGAGGAGTCCTATTTTAGTTTCAATGGTTTTGGTACCATGCTCTACTTCCGGAAAATAATGTCTTATAATAGATTCATATTAATTAAATCACTGATCCATTTCGTCGACAACGACCAAATTACAGAACCCAGCAAACTGTGCAAAATACAAATGGTGACAGACTATTTCAATGACAAATTCTCACATCCTTCCCAGGAAGTAGTAATTGACGAATCCCTTCTGAAGTGGCAAGGGCGACTGGGCTTCGCTCAGAAGATTTCGTCAAAAGCTGCGAAAGTCGGAGTGAAGACTTACGAACTTTGTGAATCTTCCTCTGGGTATCTGTGGAAGTTTTATATTTATGTGGGAAAGGAAAAGCCTAACGAGACTAATCCTACTGACACTGACGAGACTAATCCAATTGACACTGACGAGACTAATCCTATTGACACTGACGAGACTAATCCTATTGACACTGACGAGACTAATCCTACTGACGTTGACGAGAGACCTGATGACATAGACACGACTGAAGATGTTACAGCTGGTAGTAGCGATGTACGTCCCAGCAACGCTACAGATTGTATACGACTTAGTTGAGCCTCTACTTCACCGTGGACATACGCTAATAATGGACAATTTTTATAATAGTCCATTATTAGCACGGTGTCTAAAACGACAACAGACCGACTGTTACGGGACGTTACGACTGAATCGGGAATTTGTTCCCGATTCATTAAAGAAAGTGACTAAGACAGAACTAAGACAAGTTTTGGCCAGCTACTCTTCCGATTTGTCTGTAATGGTATGGCGAGATGCTAACCTAGTTAGCATGCTCTCGACATACCATTCCGTCCAAATCGGTACCCGACAGAAATATGACAGACTGACTTATAAGCCAAGCGTTGTCCTGGACTACAACAAGTCTATGGGAGGAGTGGACAAAAAAGACCAAATCCTATCTGGTCAGCCCATGGAACGTTCACGCAATAAAATTTGGTACAAAAAAGTCTTTAGACGACTTTTTAACACAGCCATATTTAATTCGTTTGTTATATTTTAATCTGCCAATAAATCCATTACACACAGGCAGTTCAGGATAACTTTGGCGGAAGACTTACTAAAATTACATCGAAATATTGACCTTAAGACAGAACCGAGACTACTTAATGCTAAAACCGGACTTATGAAGAAGACAGATTCAACCACTACGGCCAGGCCTAAAGTCGAGCATCGACACTTCCCTGTTAAAACTGGCTTTAGGCAAAGTCGCTGTTGGATGTGTGCCCAGCGAAAAGTCATTGCGAGGACAGTGTGGAAATGTCTGGAATGCGACAAAAATTTGTGCATAGAGAAATGTTTCATAGAGTACCATACATAACTTTTTTATTTATTTAAATTAATTTTTTATATTATTTCCATTTATTTTTTATATTATTTTCAAAAATATAACAATTTATTTTAATTGTTGTTTAATTTAAAACCCAAACAAAAAAATAACCAACTTAAATTACAAAGTGTGAATGAGACCTTAGATGAGCGGCCATATTGCTTATATTTTGCCTACGCGGGCGAGTCGAAGACACTCGCGACGCCGCGATAATGTTATGAAGAGTAGTGTTTTGTTTCGATTAATTTAAACTACTTAGCGTTAATTAAAAATTAACATTTATGCATCATATGAAAGGGTAATTCGTCTAGTTTGTTGTGACATTGTTTAGTTTGTAAAATAACCAGTATTTTTTTGATGTAGTGTAAAATAATAAAATTTCAATGTTTATTTTCCTTGAATTTAATGTTTACATTTGTTTTTAATATCAAAAATGAAATTTATAGACAATAAAACATACATAGTTTGAATCGCTATTCTTCTATCAATTTTTTGTAGTTTTTTTCTTTATTCTAGCTATTATAGTTAAGTAGCTATGTTGGTTTTTTTGTTACAATTGCGTACACGGTAACGACCGTTCTGACCGCGCGTGTTCGGACGTGCGAAAACGAAAGGTATACCAATCACGCGGGCCGGACGTTAGAAAGGTTATCTTAATCTCAATTGTAATTTGCAAAATCACTGGATCGCAGTGTTGTCAAATGACAAACTGACAAGTGACAGATGACAACAAAGTGACTTTGACAGTTACGTTCGGTGTTGCATTATGTATGTTTTCACTTACCGTTTTTATATTATTTAATTTTCTGTACTGTACTTCTCACTTCATTTTTTTTTCCTTTATTGTGTGTGTTAGCTGGCGGGTGGTGCAGAGATGTTATTTGCACCGTTTAATACTCTTCTTATATTTTATTTTTTGTGATATCTATTTATTATAATATATATATATATATATATATATATATATATATACATTTTTTTTTTGTTATATTATGTGCAGCGACGATGATGCCTCTTTCGCATCAGCTGAAGACTTTACCTCTTCACCAAACGAGAACTTTTGTTCCACAGGGGGTACGCTCGGTGATTTTGTACGGCAAACTTTTGAAAGCTCAAATAAAAATCTTTTTAACGTCTGTCACTTAAATGCACAGAGCGTTCCAAGCCATTTCACTGACCTGCAAGAAGCTTTTGCTGATGCTGACGTTCATGCCATCCTGATTTCACTTATCTTCTTCTTCCTACTCTCTCTCTGGTTACTCTCTAATACGTAACGACCGCATAGATAGGAGAGGTGGTGGCGTCGCTATCTATCTTAGAAGTGACTTATTCTACCACATTCTTACTTCTTCTTCTCCCAATTACTCTGCATCCGCCGAATTCCTTTTTCTCGAGGTTTGTGTCAAAGGAGCCAAAGTCCTTCTCGGCGTTGTATATTGTCCCCCTTCCATCGACTATTTCTCCAGCATCTAGTCGGTGCTGGAATCTACGGGGTCTAGTTACTCACATCAAATCATCATGGGCGATTTCAATACTGATTTCCGTTCTCCTCGCTCACCACGATCCTGTAAACTCCTTGAGATCGTCGAGTCCTCCAGCCTTCACGTTCTACCCCTACATGCCACTCACCACAACACTGAAGGTGAAGATACCTAGCTGGACTTAATCCTTACTTCTGCTCCCTCCCTTGTCTCATCCTCAGGCCAATACCCAGCTCCTGGTTTCTCTCACCACGACCTAATCTTCATGTCCTACGCCCTAAAGCCCCCCAAATCCCGTCCAAAGGTTCTGTACAAGCGTTGTTTCGGGCGTATTAATGTGGACAAATTAGGTACGGACGCTGCTAACCTCAACTGGGAGCAGCTAACAACAGCTTCGACCATTGACGACTGTTGAGGGTGTGGACTGTATAATAATAATTCTCTTCGTGGTTTCAGACTTTATTCTCAATGTTCATACTTCCGATGTTGACTGTGCACTGACTTCCGTACAAAAATGCAGGGGTATTTATTTAAAATCCATAACCAATCACAATTTAGTAATAATTTTAAGTATTAATTCTAACGACGATTCTCGTCCCTGATTGGTCGACGCGTTGCGATGCAGCGACACGTTTCCTTTTAAGGCCGCGCGTCCTAGCCACGCCACGCCGTCTCGCGCAAAACCGATTCCTTAAAAGGTAACGCGTCGTCGACTGCACGCGTGCATCGGTCGCGCGTCGTTCGACCAATCAGAGACGAGAACGCTTATCGCGACCATTTATGGTGACATTTTGCTCGTCGTTAACAGCTCTCCCCCCGGCGCAGCCCGCGTAGCCTCTTCTACTTCCATAATACGACGAGCTTCCTGACGGGGCGTCGAAAGACTTCGGTCTCGGTCCTTTCTTCGACGATCCTTCTTCCGCCGTCGCCTCCGGGGTGTATTCGGTTGACGATGCCGCTGAGCCGGTCTGACTTTCTCCTTTTCATTTACTCCTGACTTGGTGACATGTTCAACTTGTCGTAAGCGCTGACTTAGTTGTCGTCTTTCTGTAGGCGCAGTAGGCTGACAATGTTCCGGTATGACAGTCAGGTGACATTTGACTTGCTCACTTCTGCGATGGTCCGGTCGTCTCGAAGCATTACTCTGGTTCCTTTCCTTCCTTGTGGCGCAAAGCCTACATTATCCCATTGCCTAAAATCCCAAATCCGTCACTTCCAGCTCACTTCCGACCCATTTCCATTCTACCTTTTCTCTCCAAAGTGCTGGAGGCCTGCGTACACAAGCAGTTAACACAGTTTGTGTTAAATAACAATTTACTTAGCCCGCTCCAATCCGGGTTCAGACCAGGCCACAGCACTACGACGGCACTCCTTAAGGTGACTGGCGATGTTAGGGCGGGGATGGAGGATACTAAAGTCTCTGTTATGGCTTTGGTAGACTTCTCGAACGCCTTCAATACCGTCAGTCATGATATCCTTCTCTCTATCCTTTCCCATCTTAACATATCTTCCGGTGCGCTGAATTGGTTTTCCTCATATCTTCAAGGGCGCCAGCAATCGGTTCACTTCGGTGAATCTTCATCGAGCTGGCGTGGACTGGATTCTGGCGTCCCACAAGGCGGCATTCTTTCTTCTTTATTATTCTCAATATTCATCAATCTATCTATTTAGTTACCCAAAATCTTCGAGGATCGTATCATTTGTATGCTGATGACTTGCAACTTTATTCGCAAGAGTCCGTGGACTCTATATCGACAGCGGTAGACGTCGTGAATAGCGACTTCGAACACATTAGGTGCTGGTCTGAGAAGTTTGGCTTGGCCGTTAACCCTGCCAAATGTCAGGCTATAGTGGTAGGCAGTCACCGCAATATTAGCAGATTAGGTAATGTTCATGTACCACCTATAGTCTTTAACGGCTGGACTATTGAAACGACGTCTTCAGTAAGAGATTTAGGTCTTTATGTCGATTCAACGTTGAGCTGGAAAGTCCAAATAGCTTATGTTTGTCGCAGAGTGACTAGCACACTGCGGGCTTTATATCGCCTCAAGAACTTTCTGCCATCCAGGACCAAAGCCATGCTTGTGCAGACCTTAATATTCCCTCTGGACCCGCCCCGGGCAGCGACGAAGGTGTCGTCCGCATAGCCTATGACCTCCGCTCCGGGAGGTACCGGCCCCCGAAGGAGCCAATCATATCCGATGTTCCACAGGGTCGGGCCCAAAACCGACCCCTGTGGAACACCGCACGTCATCCGCCGTGCGTACCGTTGGCCATCTCGGCCTTCCCACACAATTTCTCTGTCCTGGAGGTGTGCCCCCTACAGCTTCCGGAGATAGGGAGGCACCCCATGGTACCGGAGTGCCTCCATGATAGTCTCGAACGGAATACTGTTGAAGGCATTCGCCACATCCAACGATACCCCCAGGACAACATCTCCAGCCGCAACCGCTCCTTTGCTTGACTCCTTCAGGGCTGTTAAGGCGTCTAAGGTTGACCGCCCTGCCCTAAATCCGTACTGGGCCTCCGAAAGCTGGGGCCCAACCGTCTCCAAGTGCTGGACGAGACGAGATGCGATGATCTTCTCCAGTAACTTGCCCGTCTCGTCCAGCAAAACAATTGGCCTGTACGCCGAGGGCGAGTCAGGTGGTCGATCTCCCCCTTTCGGGAGCAGGCACAAACGTCCAACTTTCCATTGTTTCGGGAACTCTCCTCTGCTGATACATGCGTTGAAGAGTCCCCGAAGCTGCTCTCCCAATTGCTTGAGCGCGACTGTCAACACTCGTCCCGGAACTCCGTCAGGCCCCGGGGCCGTTTTCTTGCCACGAAGGCGGTCCAGGGCCAGCTCCATCTCTCCCTCGGAGATTAGGGGGGGAGCCTCTTCCTCTGCGGGCTCCGGAGTAAGAGGAGCCATCGCCGGGGGCGTGTGTCCCGGCGAATTGGGGAACAGTTCGCCCACCACCCTGCCGAGAAGATCCGGCTGTAGGGTTTCCGTTAACGGGGCGCCAAGATTGCGTAATTTCTTCCGAGCCGCTCGGTAGGGACGCCCCCACGGGTCCCTGTCTAGGTCCGCCAGGATCTCCTCAAAGGCGGCCGATTTGGCTTGGCTTATGGCCAGCTGTAGGGCTCGCTTGGCAGCGCCGTACTGCTCCCGCAGTTCCGCCAGTTCAACATCGGCTCCCTTCCGGCCCGGAGCTCGCCGGTTCCGTGCTTGACAACGGGCGTGTGCTCTACGGGCTCTGTTGGCCGTTATCCGTAGCTCGGCAATTTCTGGAGTCCACCAGTAGACGGACTTGCGTGCTGGTCGACGTCGCGCCCTCGGCATGGCCGCATCACACACCTCAGTGAGGATGGTGTGCATCCGGCCGGCCAACACCTCCGTGTCGGTTCCCTCCTCCGGCCTGGGGGCGAACCATCGGTGAACGATGGCCGCCTCCTCCGCCAGCTCCTTGTCGAGCCGGCTCAAGTTCCACTTTGGGAAGGTGCTGACGGGCCGCCGCCCACTCGCCGCACCTCCCGAGGGAGGGGAGACCTCAAATCTGATGTACAGGTGGTCAGATAGGGTCTCGACATCCTCCTCCACCCTCCATCCAGCCACTCTGCGCGCGACCGCAGGGGTGGCAAAGGAGAGGTCCACAATGGACCCCCCGTTGTGCCGCACGCAAGTGTGGACTGTCCCCAAGTTGAGCAGGGACAGCCCGGAGAGGAGTCCCCATACTTGGACCGCCTCCCCCCTCCCGTCCGTGACAGGGCAGCCCCACGCCCGGGACTTCGCGTTGAAGTCGCCGAGAACCAAGATAGACCCCGGCGACCTACGAAATACGGCTGCCCTGACAGAGTCCAGGAATGTCTCGAACTCTGCCAGGGAGCGGTTGGGGGAGAAGTACAACGATGGTGTACTCCCCCCAGCTCACCACGACGTAACCTGCCCCCCTTTCGATGACAACAAGAGGGGGGCCGACACCCATCCGGGCCACCACCGCCACTGAACCGTCGAGGTCCCCGGCCCAGTTAGAATGGGGGGGGGGATGAAATACGGCTCGCAAGCCACCGCCACATGTACCTGCCACTGCGCGAGGGATTGAAGGAGGAGATCCTGTGCCCTCGCACAGTGGTTGAGATTCGCCTGTAGGAAGCTAGCATGTCGACTACAATCCATTATTATTCTGACATGCTAGCCTCCCTGTCTGCCCTCCCTGGTCGAGTCGAGGCGGTAGGAGCTCTCCACGCCCCCACGCCCGACCTTCCTTTTACCGTGGGGGGAGCGCAGAGCCTCCCCCCCATTAAATGGCCGGCCGACTTTCCGGCCGCAGCGCAAACGCTGCACCGCATGGTTGCGGATTTGCAGGCCGCAGTTTTATGGCCCTCCTTGCCGCACCGGAAGCATATTTTGCTGCGGTCGACGGGAGAGGGACATGTCGGCCTTGTATGACCAACGCCCAAACATCTGTAGCAGCGGAGAGGCCGCTGCTCTAGTAATCGGACCGTTGCGGAGGTCCATCCGACCATTAATTTGGCCGCCTTCGATATGGTCTTGGAGGCCGCCACCGGGCACTCGATTATGCACGAGCCCATTCCATCGGGGCCTGCGGTGATTGGGTGGACCTTGACCTGGTCCACCAGACACCCCCCGGCACGAGACACAGCGATGGCCACCTTTTCCACGGTGGCCGTATCCCCTAACCCTAGCACCCGTAGGTCGGCACATTTGACGGGGACCGCTACCTCGGCAACCCCGTCGAGGGCGGCCTTCAATTTATCGGCCAGGGCATTGGCCTTGTCCTGGCTTTGGGCGCCTGGGATCTCTATGATCCGGGCCCCTGTGGCGGATCGGCGGAAGTGGACGGACTCTATGCCCAGGTCCGCCGGGTTCACCGCCTCTTCCGCCCGCTCCATAACCTGGGCATAGGTGACTCCCTTGGCGGCAGCCTCCGTGTTGAGAGTGACCAGTACCGCGGCCGTCTTCGGGGCGGTCAGCTTAGGCTTGGCCCGCTGGGTCTTTTTAGCCGCCTGGGAGGCCGGTTTCTGTGCCGCCGTTGACTTTTTCCCCTTCCCCTTTCCTTTTTTTACGACCTCCGTCCAAGTGGTCACTTGGTTCGACGGACCCGCTACAGGAGTGGTGTCCATCGCCTCCGGAGTCGGAGGAACCGCCGGCAGTTCGGGGACCGGGGGATGACTCACTCCCTTTTTATTCCCCTTTTTATTCCCCTTCTTCCCCGACTTTTTCGCAGCGGGAGTGGACTCCGCTGCAACAGAAGCCGGAGCAGCCGGAGCAGAGACCGGCACCGGCACCGGCGCCGGGGTGCCAACTGACCCCACCGGGGCCCTGTCCGCCCGTGCGGTACAACGGGGGGTCCATTGTGGACCTCTCCTTTGCCACCCCTGCGGTCGCGCGCAGAGTGGCTGGATGGAGGGTGGAGGAGGATGTCGAGACCCTATCTGACCACCTGTACATCAGATTTGAGGTCTCCCCTCCCTCGGGAGGTGCGGCGAGTGGGCGGCGGCCCGTCAGCACCTTCCCAAAGTGGAACTTGAGCCGGCTCGACAAGGAGCTGGCGGAGGAGGCGGCCATCGTTCACCGATGGTTCGCCCCCAGGCCGGAGGAGGGAACCGACACGGAGGTGTTGGCCGGCCGGATGCACACCATCCTCACTGAGGTGTGTGATGCGGCCATGCCGAGGGCGCGACGTCGACCAGCACGCAAGTCCGTCTACTGGTGGACTCCAGAAATTGCCGAGCTACGGATAACGGCCAACAGAGCCCGTAGAGCACACGCCCGTTGTCAAGCACGGAACCGGCGAGCTCCGGGCCGGAAGGGAGCCGATGTTGAACTGGCGGAACTGCGGGAGCAGTACGGCGCTGCCAAGCGAGCCCTACAGCTGGCCATAAGCCAAGCCAAATCGGCCGCCTTTGAGGAGATCCTGGCGGACCTAGACAGGGACCCGTGGGGGCGTCCCTACCGAGCGGCTCGGAAGAAATTACGCAATCTTGGCGCCCCGTTAACGGAAACCCTACAGCCGGATCTTCTCGGCAGGGTGGTGGGCGAACTGTTCCCCAATTCGCCGGGACACACGCCCCCGGCGATGGCTCCTCTTACTCCGGAGCCCGCAGAGGAAGAGGCTCCCCCCCTAATCTCCGAGGGAGAGATGGAGCTGGCCCTGGACCGCCTTCGTGGCAAGAAAACGGCCCCGGGGCCTGACGGAGTTCCGGGACGAGTGTTGACAGTCGCGCTCAAGCAATTGGGAGAGCAGCTTCGGGGACTCTTCAACGCATGTATCAGCAGAGGAGAGTTCCCGAAACAATGGAAAGTTGGACGTTTGTGCCTGCTCCCGAAAGGGGGAGATCGACCACCTGACTCGCCCTCGGCGTACAGGCCAATTGTTTTGCTGGACGAGACGGGCAAGTTACTGGAGAAGATCATCGCATCTCGTCTCGTCCAGCACTTGGAGACGGTTGGGCCCCAGCTTTCGGAGGCCCAGTACGGATTTAGGGCAGGGCGGTCAACCTTAGACGCCTTAACAGCCCTGAAGGAGTCAAGCAAAGGAGCGGTTGCGGCTGGAGATGTTGTCCTGGGGGTATCGTTGGATGTGGCGAATGCCTTCAACAGTATTCCGTTCGAGACTATCATGGAGGCACTCCGGTACCATGGGGTGCCTCCCTATCTCCGGAAGCTGTAGGGGGCGCACCTCCAGGACAGAGAAATTGTGCGGGAAGGCCGAGATGGCCAACGGTACGCACGGCGGATGACGTGCGGTGTTCCACAGGGGTCGGTTTTGTTCCCGACCCTGTGGAACATCGGATATGATTGGCTCCTTCGGGGGCCGGTACCTCCCGGAGCGGAGGTCATAGGCTATGCGGACGACACCTTCGTCGCTGCCCGGGGCGGGTCCTATGAGGAGGCGGCGCGGCTGGCCACAATCGCCGTGTCTTTGGTGGTGGACCGGCTCGCACTTTTGGGTTTGAGGGTCTCCTTGAATAAAACGGAGGCCCTCCTTTTCCACGGACCGCGGCGGGGACCCCCCCCGGACGCGCGCATAGTCGTCCAGGGAGTGGAGGTGCCGGTGAGGGCCCAACTTAAATACTTGGGCCTCACCCTGGACGGACGATGGAGCTTCGGGGCCCACTTCACACAAATGGCCCCGAAGCTGATTGCCGCAGCGGCCGCTCTAGGTCGGCTGCTCCCTAATTTGGGGGGCCCGGGCTCGGACTGCCGGCGCCTTTATATCGGAATAGTCCGGAGCATGGCGCTGTACGGTGCCCCCGTGTGGGCGGATGCTCTCACCGCTAAAAACTTAGTACTATTGAGGAGACCCCAGTGGGTGATAGCGGTGAGAGCGATAAGGGGGTACCGTACCATATCATGGACGGCGGCCACCCTACTGGCGGGCGACCCCCCCTGAGAATTGCAGGCAGGGGTCTTAGCGCGGGTGTATGCCTGCAAAGTGGAGGCAAGAACGCGGGGCGAACGCCCAGACTTTGACGAAGTGCGGAGGACCAGGTCAGAGGCGCAAACCGACCTGGTCCAGAGATGGGACGAGCAATTGCGGTCCCCAGCCGCCGGCCGGGACACGGTGGAGGCGATTCAGCCACACCTTTCACGATGGCTGGGAAGAAAGTGGGGGGTTCTGTCCTTCCGGCTGGTGCAGGTACTTACCGGACACGGTTGTTTCGGTAAGTATCTGCACCAGATTGCGGGTCGGGAACCATCACCGGCCTGCCACGAATGTGGTGCGCAGCAAGATACAGCGCACCACACATTGGTTGAGTGCGCGGCCTGGGGGCCGCAGAGGCACGCTATGTCGGCGTTCGTGGAGGGGGACCTCTCGCTAACTAGCGTCATCAGCGCGATGCTGAATAGCGAGGGGTCCTGGAGGGCGGTGGCCACCTTCTGCGAGTCGGTCATGTCGCAGAAGGAGGCCGCGGAGCGGAATCGTGAGGCGTCTTCCTCCGACCCGCGCCGCCAGCGGAGGCGGGGTGTACGAAGAAGGAGGTATGCGCACCTCCTCCCCCCGCCGTAGTAGTAGGAGTAGTTGTTGGGCCGCCTGGTCCGGGAGAGGGCAGTCTGCCACCTCCGGGCTCGGTGGCCGGTGCGGATTATACCGGAGGCCGGGACATACTGCGCATCTGCGCGCAGTCTGTCCCGGCCTCCGAAGGCCCTCTTCGGCCGGCGAACTCGGGGGAGTTTTCTGGCCATTGCACGAGGGGGCATGTGGAGGGACGGCACCTATGTGTTACGGTGTCGTCCCACACTGTGGACGGGTCCATTAATGGACAGCCGCGTCGGGGCTGCGGTTGCGTGCTTTTAGCGATCCCGCAGCCTCGACATCAAGCGGAGGAGGCAACACCTTGGTGGTTTAGTGGGTAGGCCTAGCCCTTCTGGTTCGGAGAGCCCCACATACCCCAGCGCTCCCCCGGGCGTTGGGGATGCAATTTCATGCATTAACCAAGTAAAAAAAAAAAAAAAAAGGTTGCCTTGCCTTCAGAATACTAGGTTATCAATACCAGCAAGGAGGTTTTTGATAGCCTAGTTGCTATGATAACTGCGGAAACACCTGCATCTATGTTTGTGTGCATAACTGAATAAATATTGGACTCTCCCAAAGGAGGAGCAGTAAAACAAACTTGTATTGACACACTTTTCAGTATGCAATTTTACGTGTCAGTGAAAGAGATAACACTAGGATTGTTTGTCTGCTGACCCAGGGTTGAAAAATACATTTCAAGGGCCACCTCTTCGACGTTCTGGTAGCTTAATATTAGACGGTGAGAAACCACGTTTCGGAGACGGCGTTTCCATGCAACTTGTTTTTTTTTTGTACATACTACTACTAGTCAGCCGTATGTAGTAGTAATAACTATGTTAGTCGTCGATAATAATGGGGCGAACATATTCTTATTTTAGTTGGCACTTTACTGAACTCCAGGTACACTATCTATCTATCTATATATATAAAAATGAATTGCTGTTGCGTTAGTCTCGCTAAAACTCGTGAACGGCTGAACCGATTTGGTTAATTTTGGTCTTGAATTATTTGTGAAAGTGTAGAGAAGGTGTAAAAGGTGAATATTTTTTTAAAATGCGCGGTATTATATAAAAACAAAAAAGCGTGAGCGGAGCTGCGCGGGTCAGCTAGTTAAGAAATATTTTGATACTAATTTGATAAGACCTCAGTACTTTACCCGAACCGAGACCTGACTTATCAGCAATCGGCTAAACGACCGACCGCGCCACCGAGGCAGTGTTTGCTTCTAGTACGTTCGTTGACTGTACGACTCAACGTGAAGTTATAATTAATGGTTTAAATAAAACAAATCGGTTGTACGAGCTCAAAAAATATTTATTGATCGGACCTTTATATATGGCCGCCGGAGAATCTTAACACCGCGATTCAGAAATGTGCGTCACATGCACAAGGCTCTCTAGTAGGCGCTGCGGTGCACCCTGTCACATCATCGAACAGGCAGTCAAACATACGTGGTAGAACAAAACGCGTATTTTCGGATAAAATCCACGCTGGTCTTGAAACATTTATCTTTATTTATCATTAGCAATCCTAAACTATACCCTATCTAGTAGTAAACTTCTTTTTGTTGTACATAAGGAATTTTTGAATATAAAATTGTCTGAAAGAAAATTTTGTGCGGTATTTCGTTTTATTCGGTGAAAGAAATTACGTTTTTTCTCTTAATTCACGCTGGTTTTGGAACATCTCTTTTTGTCAATGAAAAGCTTAAACTATCTCCTATCTAGGAGTAAATTCGTTTTTGTTGTACACAAAGATTTTTTGAATAAAAAACATGTCAGAAGGAAATTTATAGTGGTTTTTCTTGGTTTTTAACAAGATGTGTAATTTTTTTTGATTCCTGAACTTGTCATTTACTTCCTTATTGAGAATGCATGAATAATTAATCAAAGAAAATAATGCTAACAACGCTATATCAAGTGTACAAAGCCACATTAAAAACACGGGGCCACGTGTCAGTGGGGCACGGCGCGTCGGCGGTACTACCGAGGCGGCAGTGGAGCAAAGAAGTAACAACAACATACTTTGGTATTAAGCATGTATAAAACACATGGAGTGAGCTATTTCTTTTCTTAGATACAACACGATACTATATTTGTCCTGCGTAGGCTTTAACTACTTACATTCTCGACGCGGAATCGGCTTAAGCCGAGTGCGTATCACCATACTACACGGCTTATCGCCGATTCCGCGATATAATTATAATTATAATTATAATATTCTAAAGCTGAAGAGTTTGTTTGTTTGTTTGTTTGAACGCGCTAATCTCAGGAACTACTGGTCCGATTTGAAAAATTATTTCAATGTTAGATAGCCCATTTATCGAGGAAGGTTATAGGCTATATATCATCACGCTACTAACAATAGGAGCAAAGTACCAGTGAAAAATGTTACAAAAACGGGGAAAATTTTGACCCATTCTCTCTTATGTGACGCAAGCGAAGTTGCGCGAGTCAGCTAGTAATATTATAAAGCTGAAGAGTTTGTTTGTTTGATTATTTGTTTGTTTGTTTGTTTGTTTGTTTACAACCCATAGCCGCAGAGTACCAGTGAAAAATGTTACAAAAACGGGGAAAATTATGATTCTCTTATGTGACGCAAACGAAGTTGCGCGGGTCAGCTAGTCTGCGATAAAAGTATTTGGCATTTGTGGATATTTTCGAGCTCTCGCGACAGCCCTTCGGAGGAATCGACCGCCGAACGTAAGTGAACAGCGGTCGTGACGGCCGTTCGGAGTAATCTACTACCGATGGAATGCCGACAACCGTCGCAACAGCTGATCGGCGATAAGCCGTGTAGTATGGTGATACGCACTCGGCTTAAGCCGATTCCGCGTCGACAAATGTGGTTAGATCCTAACGTTGCGGATACGCTTAGACAGGATATTGCCGTTATTCTACGAAAGTCCAAGCTGCCGAAATTGAATGTTACTATGGAAGAGCATCAAGCACTATCGAAAGTGCGGGCTAATCGTGTCGTCTTTGCGCTTAAGGCTGATAAAGGAAACAGCACCGTAGTAATGGACTCAGAGGACTATGACAGAAAAATACGGTGTCTGTTGAGTGACACTTCTGTTTATAAACCAGTGTCATATAACCATACTGCCAGAGTAACGAAACGTATATGTCAGGGAGATAAAGAGAGAGAGAGATAAAGATAATTTAATTTGTCAAACATGTGTACATAAATGGTGTTAACAAAAGGCATAGGTCCAACATGTTGCGTCTCATACAGACATACAAATATTACATGCAAGCAGTCTGACATTAATAATGTAAAACAAACAGAAAACACATCGCAGGAAACAAGAAGGAAAACTAAACACAATAATAAATGTCAGTTACTCTTAATACAATGTAATATAATAAATGTCAGTTACTCTTAATACAATGTCACACTATAAAATAATAAAGTTGTCAGTTATGTCAACTTACTATTACCTATTTATTACATTAATTACAAATTACAATCATTTAAAAAATCTTTTACATTATAATAACATTTACTCAATAATAAATTCATTAATCTTTTCTTAAATAAAAATAAATTCAAATCTTTCAAGCAGTTTGGTACTTTATTATATATCTTAGGGACCATACAGAAGACACTGTTCCCCATTAATGCTGTATTTGCCCTGTGCATACATAATCTCCCATTGTCTCTGCGGTTACGTGTACAGACATCAGACATGCGAGGAAACAGCTGAGGGTTACTTTGTACAAAAACTGCTACTTCTAAGATATATGCTAATTAGAATATAATAATTAATATTAATTATACTAATTATAATTATAATTTAATTATATTCTTATTACTAATTAGAATATAATTTAATTATAATTATAATTATATTCTAATTACTAATTAGAATATAATAATTAATATTAATTATACTAATTATAATTATAATTTTATTATAATTATATTCTAATTATAATTATAATTAGTATAATTAATATTATATATAATTATATATGGTGATACGCACTCGGCTTAAGCCGATTCCGCGTCCGCGTCGCGTGGTTAGATCCTAACGTTGCGGATCTTATCTTATCTTATCTTAGGGGTGGGGGTGCCAGTTAATGCCTGGCTGACACTTCGACCATTCCTGATCCTTTGTGTCACCCCCTCCTTTGCTGCTCTAGACGTTGGGGGGCAGGGCAAAACTTATCAGTTTTGCTATGCACCCCACCGGAAGTAGCCTGTAGTCTTCTGGTTTAGGGTAACCGCATCCTAGAAGATCCATTCTTTTCCTTCCTAAAGCATCACACTCGCACAGTATGTGTTTCATGGTTTCTGCTTCTTCATTGCAGTGCCTGCATTTAGGGTCATCTATGGCACCTATTTTATTTAACATGTAGTTCGTGCCGTAGTGTCCTGTGAAAGCACCAAGTATTTTCTTGATGCTGTCTTTGCTGAGGTTTATTAGGTTATTACTCCAGCTTTTGTTGACGTTATTTATGAACAGTTTCGAATGGGTTAGTCCAGATATGGCTTTCCATTCTTTCAGATGCTGGTCCCTGGTGAAGTTGGTTATTGCCAGTTTGACTGTCGCAGCAGGTAGTCCAATTATTGGTTCTGGAACTATTGGGAGTGATTCTGATCCTTTCCGTGCAAGTTCATCAGCTTTCTCATTCCCATCTATGCCCGCATGGCCTGGTACCCAAACTAGCCTAACGTTGTTTGTACGACCTACCTTGTTCAGGTTCTTTATGCAATTCAGTACAAGTCCCGAATTGACCTTAAAACAGCAAAGAGCTTTAATAGCTGCTTGACTGTCGCTGAGTATATAAATGTCGCGATTTTTTGTATCTCGTTTTATAATCTCTTGGGTGCATTCGATGATTGCGTGTAGTTCTGCTTGGAAGACTGAAGCATATCTGCCTAGGCTAGTGCTTATGCTGCAGTCCTCCGAGTGGACGCCAGCTCCTGTGCCGTTCTGCATTTTGGAGCCATCGGTGTACCATATCTGTCTCGATTTGGTTTGTGTGTAGAGACCTTGACTCCATTCTTCTCTCGTCGGAATCGTCATCTTAAAGTTTCTGTGAGTGACTAGTATTGTCTGTATTTTGTCAGAGTTCATATCTAGCATCTCTTTTAGATGAGGTTTTATGCCCATGTTTGTATGGTTGCACGTCATCATCTTCCTTGTCCCGAGGTTTGCATCTTTGAGTCTTTTCAACGCATTGATTGCCTCTCTTTGGACTGTAAGGTGCAATGGAGTGATTCCAAGTAAGGTTTCCATTGCCGCCGTTGGTGTTGTTCTGAAGGCACCTGTTATAGACATGCAGGCAACCCTTTGGATTGTGCTGAGCGCTTTCTTGCATGTCTCTTTATTGGTTCTTGGCCACCATACTACACTTCCATACTTGATGATGGGTAGGATCATCATCGTGTAGATCCAGTATAGTACCTTTGGTTGGAGTCCCCATGTTTTGCCATAGGCCCTCCTGAGCATGCCAAAAATTCTTAAGGATTTATTGGTTATATACTCCTGGTGTTTTTTCCAGGTCAGATTTTTGTCCAGTATGAGTCCTAAGTATTTGACCTGTGTCGATCATTGTAATTCTTCTCCTGCCATCTTTAGGCTTTTGAAGTTTTTGAGGTCTCTTTTCCTAGTAAAGTACATCGTGGTGGTTTTACTAGGGTTGATGGATAGGTGGTTTTCTCTGCTCCATCTTTCTGCTATTTTGATCGCTTCTTGTGACAACTGCGAGACGATCGTCGGAATTTTTCCGTTGACCATAATGGCTAGGTCATCTGCGTAACCTACCGTGTAGAATGGTCCTGTGTTCAGTTCTTTCATTAGCGAATCGACCACTAGGCTCCACAGCAGAGGCGACAGCACCCCTCCCTGTGGGCAGCCTCTGGTTGTTCTGATGTGGATTGTATCGCCAGCTAACGTGGAACTGATAACTCTGTTTTGCAGCATATTCCTGATCCATCTGCAGATGGTTGGGTTCACGCCATGTTTTATAGCAGCATCTTGGATAGCTTCGAAGGTGGTTCTGTCAAAGGCCCCTTCTATATCTATGAAGGTGGCCACGCATATTTCTTTGCTTTCCAGTGCTGCCTCTGCTCGTTCTATCACTAGATGAAGAGCTGTTTCGGTCGATTTCCCTTGTTGATAAGCACATTGCCTATCGTGGAGTGGATTATTTCTTAAAGGTCCGTCTCTTATATGTTTGTCAATCAGCTTTTCGATCGTTTTAAGTAGAAACGATGTAAGGCTGATGGGTCGATATGACCTAACATCTTCGTAGTTTGTTTTTCCCGGTTTAGGCAGGTATACTACTTTCACTTTTGACCATAGTTTTGGTATATGGCCATAGGCTAGGCATGCTCTGTAAATACGCACCAAGTGTGGTATTAACACATTGACACTGCCTTTTTGTAGGAGTATGGGGTATATACCATCTGGTCCTGGTGATTAGTAGGGCTTAAAGCTGTCAATTGCCCATTTCAGAAGGTTCCCATCTACTATTTTCCTGGCTGTGTTCTATTCAGCCCTTGACGTCTTGATGAGATTTTCTTCGCTATGCGTTATATCTTCATCTGTCATTATGTTGATGATAGTTGAGCCTGGGAAATGTTCGGTAGCCATAATGCGTAGCGTTTCTTCCCCAGTTTCTGTGAGATTCAGTTAGCTTTTTTGAATAGTCACTGTAGTCATTTCGGGCCTTAGCTCTATTAAAGGCGATTCTGGTTTCGCGTTTTAGAGCCTCCAGTTCCTTGTTCCACCAAGGGACTTTTTTGGGTTTGATTTCTTTTGCCGGGCAGTTATCCGTCCAGGCCTGTGTGATCGTTTTCGATAACCGGTCTGCTTCAAGTTCTATATCCAAGGTAGAATTGAGCTTGCACTTCGGGTCACCTAGCAAGATCTTTAGATCTTTGCTATAGTTAACCCAGTCCGTGTGTTTGGGATTCCTTCTGATCGTAGTTGTGTCTACTCGAGTCGGCCCATAGTTAAAGCATATATATCTATGATCTGAAAGCGAGATTTCATTTGATACATGCCAGTTAGCGATATGATTGCTAGCAGTGTTAGTGGCTAGGGTTATATCTATTACCTCACCTCTCCGCGCATTGACGAAGGTAGGGCTGTTTCCTCGGTTGAGTAATTGTAAAGGAGAACTTACCAGATATTCCAGTACTTTTTCTCCACTTCTATTGGTGTCCGAGCTGCCCCAGATCACGTGGTGAGCATTTGCATCGCATCCAATAATGATGTCCATCTTGTGCTGGATGCTGTGGTTAACCAGACCTTCAAGTTGTGTTGGGATCGGGTTAGGTTCCTCATAGGGAAGGTAGACAGCGGCAGAAATGATCGTCTTGCTGCTATCTTTTCCCCCTGTGTTGATCTTGACTGCCGTCAGATCCCTGTAGCAGAAGTCGTGCAGAGGCCATGCATTTACGCCATTCCTGGTGTATATGCACGTTCTCACACCGTTATTAGTGTTTCTGGAGTTCCATATTGTTCCTCCAGTGTCGTCTAATCCTTTGATTTCCCCTTTATATATGTAGGGTTCTTGTATGAGAGCAATGTCGAATTTGCCTCCTTTTAGGGCTCGTGCCAGAAGGGCCGTAGCCGCCTTGTTGTGCTGTAGGTTGATTTGAACGTACCTTAAACCCTCCATGTTGATGGTTGATTGGGGGCTCATTTGGTGGTGGAGGTGGGGGGGGCAACTATGGGTCGCCGCCCGCCTCGCTGTCTGGAGACGGCTCTAGGAGAGCGTCCTCCTCAAGCGCCAGGTTCCGCATTTCCCCAAAAAGGTCCTCAGTGCCAATGGTTGACACTGGGGATGGCGGGGCTCCGGGGGTCATGGGGCGCTGAGGTGGGTTCGCAGGCTCCGTCATTGTCGTTGAGGCGGGAGGGTCGCCTTCCTCAGGCGGCTCTCGTTGCTCCTCCCCTGACGTACTGGCCACCGGGGAGGCATCCTCTAGCAGTTTAAAAATGCTGAAATCGATGCCGGTGGGTAGCCTGTAGTCCCGGGCTTTGATGAACTCGGCCGAGTCCTTGTCCATCATGACGATTCTCCGCACCGTGAACTCGTCATTCTGGGTGTCGATGACTCGCCATTCCTGTGTTTTCAGGCCCGGGTTCATCTTCTCCACCAGCATCAGTACCCGCCTGTTGTCCTTTTCGGACGCGGCGCGCGACTTCCAGGCCATTTTGACCGGCTTCGGTAGGTCTTTGGCTGCCATTACTCTTATAATTTTATCCTCACCTACCTTTGAGCCGGTGAGCTCCTTCAGCCATTTCGCTGAGGTCTCATCGGCGCAGGTGACGAACAGTGCCCCGGACACAATGTTGCCCATGTTGACGAGGGGCGGCGGACCGGTCATTGCCATCAGCCGGTCGAACATCAGGTCCTGCACTTTGTGTCCTTCCTTGATGGTCATCTTCCTTTCAGGATACCCTCCAAGGATGACCGCCATCCTGAGGCTGGCCGCAACGACGTCACGGTAGGAGCCCTGGGTTTTTGGCTTTTTGGCCTCCCGGGCTTGCTCTTGTGACCCGTCGCTTACCTCCCTTGCACGTTTGGTAGGTGCATCGTTGTTGCTCTGGAGTGCCTGCAGCTTCCTCAGCCGACGATTACGCCTTTGTGCTGATGCGCTAGGGCCCTCCTGCGTGCCTTTGGGTTTGGTATTGGGGTCAGAGGTCGGTGGCCCACAGGGGCCCCTAGAGGCCACCCCGGTCCTTCCGCTCTGGAATCTCCCGCCACTGCTCCCTGGGGCACTTTCGTTCGCCGGAGGTTGGGTCGCCTTATCGACACCGTTCGGGCCTGTTGTGGCCCGTTCGGTTTGCCTTTCGGGCTTCCCCTCCGCTCTTGACCCAACTTTAGGGTTGGCTTTGGCTCCGGTTTGTCGTGGCAGCCCACAGGTTCTCTTGCGAGACACCTCGGTCCAGCTACACGAGTCGCTGTCGCCTCCGCTGACGCCCTCAGTAGTCTTTGCGCTTAGCGCGGTAGGTGCTTTCGCACTGGATTGGGTTTGGTTATTTGATAAATTATCCATACCTTTGTTTTTATATGTGATTCGTCAGTCCGGCTCCTCACCCTCCTCGGAGCCCTCATGTGGGGATGCTCTATAGCACCAAGGCTACCGGACTGATATAGCTCCCCGAAGTGCGTCGCCGACGAGACTAAACGGTGCAAAAACAACTCACCTGTTACCACAACCTGCGAGAGGTCCTGCTCCGCCGTCTGCCGACTCCATCACTCCAGGAAACTCGCCAGCATCCGTCTGACCGGATGCTTCAGCCGCTTGATCGCAGGTGGCTAGCCCTTGACCGCCCGTGTCGGAGGAAATCCAGACCAAAGAGGCGTGTTGCCTCCTGCCAGCCGCAGCTGACATTCAGCTCAACCCCCAGGATTCTTTCATCCACTCCTTACGGGTTCCCGCGCACGGCACAAACACGCAGGAGGTCAATTCTATCCACCATCTTGTCTGTAAGATGATGAACTCGCAAAGGTGTGACCTCAGCATCCTTGCGATAGGCGCCCAGTAGTTTCGGTTATATCCATTTCTGAGGGAACTGGACCAATAACAGGGCAAGCAACCACGGGAAGGATAACTACTGGACTTGCCTTAGGGATCTTCACGACTGTTGCGCTCTCCCCTAAGACCTCGCTCTCACAGTGCTTCTGATGGAGGCACTATGAGGGGTTTGTACTTATGCTACCATGCGTCTGTGCAGGCAAGCGTGTGAAAAGCAATCGAGAAGCATGTCGTGATTATTCAAACTGCAAAAGCATATGCACATCCCCGCCCTAACGCCCTAGTTGCTAGTTATGTCAACTTACTATTACCTATTTATTAAATTAATTACAAATTACAATCTTTTAAAAAAATATTTTACATTATAATAACATTTACTCAATAATAAATTCATTAATCTTTTCTTAAATAAAAATAAATTCAAATCTTTCAAGCAGTTTGGTACTTTATTATATATCTTAGGGACCATACAGAAGACACTGTTCCCCATTAATGCTGTATTTGCCCTGTGCATACATAATCTCCCATTGTCTCTGCGGTTACGTGTACAGACATCAGACATGCGAGGAAACAGCTGAGGGTTACTTTTTACAAAAACTGCTACTTCTAAGATATATGTATATGGAGGCCAGTGTCAATATCTTATATTTTATAAAATATGGCTTACAGCTATCTATCGTCTGTAAGCCAAACATGACCCTTATGCAGCCTTTTTGGTGCTTGAAAGCAGTTTCTATATTTACTGAGTTCCCCCAGAATATTATGCCATATCTAATTACGGATGCGACTAGTCCATGGTAGGCCATAAGTAGTGTGCTAATATTTACAACAGGTGCAAGTTTATAGAGGGCATATGAACTGCTACTTATTCTTTTGCAGAGTTTTTCAATATGCGCTTTCCAGTTAAGTTTCCTGTCGATAATTAAACCAAGAAATTTAGTTTCCTCTACGTCATTTACTTCTGCTTTGTCATAAGTTATATTCAATGGTTCAGTTAAGGCAGTGCGTTGACTAAAGTGCATTATGTGCGTTTTACTTATGTTTATTTTAAGGTTATTGTTATCTAACCATCCTATAACTGCTGATAGCGACTTATTAATATCATCTTCATAGGAAGTTAATGATTTGCAAGGCACCGTGATAGTACTGTCATCTGCGAAAAGTGTCATAGGGTGTTCTATACATTTGGGAATATCATTAATGTACATTATGAAGAGTAAAGGACCAAGAACACTACCTTGTGGTACCCCATATGTAACCAATCGCTCATCAGATGTATATGTGATCTCATGTTTTGTCCTAAGGTTAACTTTAGATATGATTGTGACCTGTTTGCGATTTGATAAGTACGACAATATTAAATTCTGCACATTACCTCTAATACCATAACACTCTAGCTTATTTCTCAACGTACAGTGCTCCACATAATCATACGCCTGTGTCATATCACAGTACAAAGCGCAGACTGGATTTCTAATGTCAATCTTACTTGTTATTCCGTGTAGAAAATTATATATAGCCATATGAATAGTCTTATTCCGTCTAAAACCATGCTGTTCCGCGCAAAGTATTTTCTTAGTTTCAAGGTAATTATACAGTTCCTTATAAATATATTTTTCCAGAATTTTTGAGAGTATAGCGACGGTCCCTACGTACAATAACCTAATTGCAAAACGCAAATTTTACAGGAGAGCTGTTTGAAGTTTCAAACACTTGTATCTCAAGTTCTATCAATCGCAGAGCTATGAAATTTTGTACGAAGTCTTTATTTGTTGTCTTTTATGAGAAAATTCAATAAAAACGTTAAAATATATTCATTTTATGTACCATTGGTCACAACCGTCGTTTTAGATCGGAAACATTCCGACTAGCATTTACCTAAGTGGTACTTACTGATCTTTACATGGGGGATTGAACAACGATCTAAATTGTAACTGCCTTTTACTAAATTTTACGTTGAGTATAATATTGATTTACGGTGTTTTCATACTGGGAGCCATGAGGTAAGGGCTGATAATAAAATAAAAATAAACATTTTAAAAACTTTTTTTATTAAATTCACAATAGGCAACCCTTTTCTTCATAATAAAGATATAAAATATTACATAGTAATAATATTGAGCAATCATAATTAGGTACTTGTTGAATATGGTTTCTCGAGAAAAATGTTTCAAGTATACGTCAACACTTCCAAAGAAGGATGATGACGTTAATATGCCTTTACTTAGAATCTCATCTGTATCCGTATGTTCAAAATCTTACTTACGCAAAAGAAGTGTGGGATGCATTGACAATAATTTTTGAAAACAAGGCAATAAATAGGCGCATAACTCTGATGAATTGTCTCTTGGATGAGGAGCTGGAAAACCACCGATCTGCTGTCATGAGTCACGCTCAAAAGCGTAAAGAAATCAATTAAAGTTTCGATGACGATTTAGTTGCCGTGGTACTTTTGCGAGGTATGCCTGTTTACCGACCATTACGGATGGCACTAGAGCATTCAGGAATGAAGATTATTTCTCAAAATGTTCGGCAAAAGCTTCTACAAGAAGATAGCGCTCAGAGCTCTTCAAATGATTCCTCGTCGAACTCGGCTTTAGTAGTGAAGAAACAACAGTCAGTATTAAGGCTCAAGTGCTTTTAATGTGGAAAGAAAGGTCATAAGAAGTCCGATTGCCCGATGCTGGACAAGGATGTGGTGCACGCTTACCAACGGCTTCCTAGAAGTCGAAGAAAGTTTCGTTATGGTGTTCAAGTGTTCACTGTCGGTGCACATATCTTTCAGCCCCTCGATGTTTTATCTCGATAGTGGAGCCTCGACACACATGAGTTTTCAGAAGCAGTGGTTTAGAGACTTTAAGGTTACTGATAAGAATGTTGTGACGTGTGCAAATGATGATAGAATGTCAAGTGAAGGCAAAGGTGATATTATAGTTAATGTGAAAGGAGTTTTGTTAACTGTAAAAGATTGTTCCTTTGTGCCTGGCTTGAAAGTTAATCTTTTGTCGGTATCTAAGTTGGCACAGAATGGATGGAGAGTTATTTTTGATTCTGATGGCTGTAGGATGTTTCACCAATCGATAAGCGAGATAACGAGTAAACTTGTGGTTACTGCTAGTGAAGTCTCAGGTATCTATAAGTTGGATGATTGTTTTGCTATTGTAGATGGTGCTTTGGCTACGGTTTAAGTTGAAGACTCGTTGGCACTTTGGCATCGTAGATTAGGGCATGTTAACTTGAATGATTTACGGAAGTTGCCTAACATCGAGGTTGGAGGTAAAAGTGTAATGGAACCTTGTGCTGCTTGTATAAGAGGTAAGGCACATAGATTACCTTTTCCAAAGGGTGAAGCAAGGCGAGCGAAAGACAAACTCAGTTTATTACATGCTGATTTGTGTGGTCTCGTTCGTTCTTATGGTGGAGGTCGTAACATGTTCGTAATAGTAGACGATTTCACTTGTAAATTTCTTTCTCAGGGAGAAGTCTCAAGCTTTGAACTTTTTCAAAGACTTCGTGAGGCATGTGGAGAACGAAACACGTCTAACAGACCCAGACAGTATTGAAGATGCGGAGGAGAGCTCAGACTCAGCAGATGTGGATACAGATCCTTGTGTTGAATCTGTGGAGCCTGTGAATTCAAATGAATCTGATGCTGAACATTGTGATACAAGAGTCAGAACAGTAAGTGTAAATATCGAGGAAGAGCCTAGGTATCCTCTGAGGAATAGGCTTCGTAGCGCACAAAGTGAACTATATTGCTACAACAGTACATGCAAGTTAGAGGAAGAACCACGTTCGTACAAAGAAGTCCTTCGAAGACCTGATAGCCATGAGTGGATAGCAGCGATGAAGCGGGAGTTGGAGTCTATGAAGGAACACGATGTTTGGAAGGTGATTGAGAAACCCCCTGGAGCCAAAGAGAAGACGTCGGTTGTGGCGATTCCAATATTTCTACTATACCTGAATCTGACAGTATTTTATCACTGAGCAAATTTGAAACTAATGGAGCTGAGGGTGGCGTAGGACTCACTTTTTTTAATGGATTTGAGCCACGGCTTCAATCGATGTATCTTTTTCCAGATCTGAGTGTTCATCTTTTGATGCTAGCGAAAATGGACCCGAAAAAAATAACAAAAAGTAACGTAAAATAACAGAAATGGTAATTACTTACATTTTTAATTTAATATTCCCGATGTAAAATAACTGAAGTGGCAGTTACTTAAAACAGTAGTATATGTTCTCCCACGTAAAAACACTTCTGTAACACTTAAGACTTTTTGATTCAAAACATTCCCAAGTAAAATAACGTAACTACCAAAAGCGACTAATTACGTCGGAATTGAATAAAGCTTGTTTAGATTGCCAAAAAAGTAATTTAAGTTGATAATGTAATTAAAAATATACTTTTTACTGACTAATAATTAAATTTAAAGAAGGTACAATAAAATAAAACGTCAAATTCAGCTTACCTGATGATATTTTGATGGTTTTACCTTTATCTTTTACATTTCTCATTTTCTTTTTTGCGCGAGCACAACAAGTCCGCATGTGGGAGTTACGGGGCAGGCGCGCGGGGGTGTTGTTGACTTGCCAATGTAAAATGTCTTAACTCTCACTAGTGACATTTTACATTGGAAGTGTTGTAGTTCTGGGGTTTGTCGAGTGTTGATTTAGGGTAGAATTAAAGCATTTTTACTAATTTTTTTTTAATCAATCGAAAGAGTATGACCCCCGGAAGGTCACGGAAACAAAAAAGACAAATCCCGTAAGTACCACTTGAGGGAATGTACGTAGGGACCGTCGATAGGGATTAGCGCAATCGGTCTATAGTTGCACATAATATATCGACGGTCCCTACGTACAATAACCTAATTGCAAAACGCAAATTTTACAGGAGAGCGGTTTGAAGTTTCAAACACTTGCATCTCAAGTTCTATCAATCGCAGAGCTATGAAATTTTGCACAAAGTCTTTATTTGTTGTCTTTTATGAGAAAATAAAATAAAAACGTTAAAATATATTCATTTTATGTTCCATTGGTCACAACCGTCGTTTTAGATCGGTAACATTCTGACTAGCATTTACCTAAGTGGTACTTACTGATCTTTACTTGGGGGATTGAACAACGATCATAATTGTAACTGCCTTTTACTAAATTTTACGTTGAGTATAATATTGACTTACGGTGTTTTCATACTGGGAGCCATGAGGTAAGGGCTGATAATAAAATAAAAAGAAATATTTTAAAAACTTTTTTTATTAAATTCACAATAGACAACCCTTTTCTTCGTCATAAAGATATAAAATATTACATAGTAATAATATTGAGCAATCATAATTAGGTACTTGTTGAATATGGTTGCTCGAGAAAAATGTTTCAAGTATACATCAACACTTCCAAAGAAGGATGATGAAGCGGAGATCGAGAAGGATCAAAAAGCATACTCGTTAATATGCCTTCACTTAGAATCTCATCTGTATCCGTATGTTCAAAATCTTACTTACGCAAAAGAAGTGTGGGATGCATTGACAATAATTTTTGAAGACAAGGGAATAAATAGGCGCATAACTCTGATGAATTGTCTCTTGGATGAGAAGCTGGAAAACCACCGATCTGCTGTCATGAGTCACGCTCAAAAGCGTAAAGAAATCAATCAAAGTTTCGATGACGATTTGGTTGCCGTGGTACTTTTGCGAGGTATGCCTGATGTTTACCGACCATTACGGATGGCACTAGAGCATTCAGCAATGAAGATTACTTCTCAAAATGTTCGGCAAAAGCTTCTACAAGAAGATAGCGCTCAGAGCTCTTCAAATGATTCCTCGTCGAACTCGGCTTTAGTAGTGAAGAAACAACAGTCAGTATTAAGGCTAAAGTGCTTTTAATTTGGAAAGAAAGGTCATAAGAAGTCCGATTGCCCGATGCTGGACATTCTGAAGAAGGATGTGGATGGTGCACGCTTACCAACGGTTTTCTCGAAGTCCAAGAAAGTTGCGTTATGCTGTTCAAGTGTTCACTGTCGGTGCACAAATCCTTCAGCCCCTCGACGTTTTATCTCGATAGTGGAGCCTCGACACATGAGTTTTCAGAAGCAGTGGTTTAGAGACTTTAAGGTTACTGATAAGAATGTTGTGACGTGTGCAAATGATGATAGAATGTCAAGTGAAGGCAAAGGTGATATTATAATGTTAAAGGAGTTAATGTGAAAGGAGTTTTGTAAAAGATTGTTCCTTTGTGCCGGGCTTGAAAGTTAATTTTTTGTCGGTATCTAAGTTGGTACAGAATGGATGGAGAGTTATTTCTGATTCTGATGGCTGTAGGATGTTTCACCAATCGATAAGCGAGATAACGAGTTAACTTGTGGTTACTGCTAGTGAAGTCTCAGGTATCTATAAGTTGGATGATTGCTTTCCTATTGTAGGTGGTGCTTTGGCTACGGTTCAAGTTGAAGACTCGTTGGCACTTTGGCACCGTAGATTAGGGCATGTTATCTTGAATGATTTACAGAAGTTGCCTAACATCAAGGTTGGAGGTAAAAGTGTAATGGATACTTGTGCTGCTTGTATAAGATGTAAAGCACATAGAATACCTTTTCCAAACGGTGAAGCAAGGCGAGCGAAAGACAAACTCAGTTTATTACATGCTGATTTGTGTGGTCCCATGTCGGAACGTTCTTATGGTGGAGCTCGTTACATGTTCGTAATAGTAGACGATTTCACTAGTAAATTTCTTTCTCAGGGAGAAATCTCAAGCTTTGAACTTTTTCAAAGACTTCGTGAGGCATGTGGAGAACGAAACACGTCTGACAGACCCAGACAGTATTGAAAATGCGGAGGAGAGCTCAGACTCAGCAGATGTGGATACAGATCCTTGTGTTGAATCTGTGGAGCCTGTGAATCCAAATGAATCTGATGCTGAACATTGTGATACAAGAGTCAGAACAGTAGGTGTGAATATCGAGAAATAGGCTAATAATCTCTGAGGGATAGGCTTCGTAGCGCACAAAGTGGACTATATTGCTACAACAGTACATGCAAGTTAGAGGAAGAACCACGTTCGTACAAAGAAGTCCTTCGAAGACCTGATAGCCATGAGTGGATAGCAGCGATGAAGCGGGAGTTGGAGTCCATGAAGGAACACGATGTTTGATAGGTGATTGAGAAACTCCCTGGAGCCAAAGAGAAGACGTCGGTTGTGGCGATTCTAATATTTCTACTATACTTGAATCTGACAGTATTTTATCACCGAGCAAATTTGAAACTAATGGAGCCGAGGGTGGCGTAGGACTCATTTTTGCATGGATTTGAGCCATATCTTAGTGTTCATCTTTGGATGCTAGCGAAAATGGACCCGAAAAAAATAACAAAAAACAACGTAAAATAACAGAAATGGTAATTACTTACATTTTTAATTTAATATTCCCGATGTAAAATAACTTAAGTGGCAGTTACTTAAAACAGTAGTATATGTTCTCCCACGTAAAAACACTTATGTAAAACTTAAGACCTTTTTGATTCAAAACATTCCCAAGTAAAATAACGTAACTACCAAAAGCGACTCATTACGTCGGAATTGAATAAAGCTTGTTTAGATTACCCAAAAAAGTAATTTAAGTTGATAATGTAATTAAAAATAAACTTTTTACTGATTAATAATTAAAGTTGAAGAAGGTACAATAAAATAAAACGTCAAATTCAGCATAACTGATGATATTTTGATGGTTTTACCTTTATCTTTTACATTTTTCATTTTCTTTTTTGCGCAAGCGCAACAAGCCCGCATGTGGGAGTTACGGGGAAGGCGCGCAGGGGTGTTGTCGACTTGCCAATGTAAAATGACTTAACTCTCACTAGTGACATTTTACATTGGAAGTGTTGTAGTTCTGGGGTTTGTCGAGTGTTGATTTAGGGTAGAATTAAAGCATTTTTACCAATTTTTCTTTAATCAATCGAAAATGTATGACAACCGGAAGGTCACGGAAACAAAAAAGGCAAATCCCGTAAGTACCACTTGAGGGAATGTACGTAGGGACCGTCGATATGTTCCCTACTATCCTTTTTTAAATTGGTTTAACAATGGTCGTTTTTAAGCAATCTGGAAATACACCAGAGGAAATACATAGGTTAAGAAGATAGCTAAGATGACCAGAAATTAAGGAACTCGAGGCTTATAGTATTTTAGTTGAAATGCCGTCATATCCTACACTACTGGTGTTTTTAAGATTTTTTATTATAATCATTATGTCATTTGGTACACATGGAGGCATAAACATAGAATTTCTTTTGCTTTCCATACTAGCAGTAACCTTTATACCAGTCTCGGGAATTGGTATTATCTTATCAATAAAGTAATTATTAAAACTATTCGCGATTATACCTGGGTCAGTAACAGTCTTATCATCTTTTAAAAGTGTTTGAATAGAATTTGTAGGCGCATTAAATTTAGATGTATTAATTAATTGCCATGCCCTCTTCGACTTGTTGTGTGAGGTATTCATTTTGTTTATATTTTGCACGCGCTTAGTTAATCGAATTATCTTTCTAAATAAGTTAGCATAATCTTTATACGTTTTCCTATTTGCAAGAGACGGTTTCGTCCGGTACCTCCATAAGAGGTGTCTCTTTTTTTTACTGCACATTTTAATGCCCTTAGATATCCAAGTACTTTTTTTTTAAGTTTTTATAGTAATGACTTTGATCGGAAAGCACAGATTATAGAAAAGACAAAATTGTTCTAAAAATAAGTTAAAGGCTATATTTGGGTTGTCAGTATTATATATTCCTGTAAATGTCAAACTTTCTAAACAATTTATAAATTTATTTACATTCTCCGGTGCATAGTCTCTCTGTTTTTTATGCCAGTGCTTTAGTATGCACGATTTATCTACTGAGCATTTAAAAATTTAAGATGTATGGTCTGATAGGGCAAGTTCTATTACATCGGTTGATGAGCGTGATTTTGAAAAATTATGGGCAAAATTGTCAATACATGTTTGACTCATCAATCGTGTTGGTTTATCCAAGGCCAAGGTCAAGCCAAAGTTGAGTAATAAGCATTTAAAATCAAGAGTAACATTATTATTTTTCATGATGTCAATATTAAAGTCCCCAGCAATGATTAAATTCTTATATTTCAATTTACTTATTTGGTTTAATAAATTGTCTAACTTGTGAAAGAACACATTTATTAGGGCTGGTTTAGGTACTCGATATATGCATATCACAATTAATTTATAATAAACTAGTTCCTAGGTGATCTTCCCGCGCGAACCGGTTCAAAGCACACGCGTTTTTATCTGCTCCGCAGTTTTAATTCATTTAAACAAGGAAAAACCAGTTTGTTTATATTGAACATTACACCGAAAGAAAGATAAAGTTACCAGCATTACAATAGTGAAAACAGTGATTAAAAACATTCAGTAATTGTAAAGTTATAAACAAAAACATTTCAAAATTAATCCACGGGCGCATAGCGTCCTCCCGTAACTGACCTACGACAAATTGCACACCTGACACCTGCAGCGCTCGCGAGCCGCGATTCCGGGAAGCGATAAGAATATTTTATAAATATTTTTATTAATATTTTGGAAGACGTCGATATGGCCACTACTTGCAGCGCGTGTTATAAAAATATTCTCAACATTAACTACATGGAGTGTTCAAAATGTCACAAGTTGTATGATTTACCTTGTTTGAATATAACTATTGGACAGTTTAAGAAGTACAGTCAAGCTCATAAAGATAAGTGGACATGTCCGTCGTGCGTTTGCCAAAAGCCAAAAAACTCAAACATCACACCAGTGCATTCTCCGGCTGTTTCGCTGAACGATACATTTATAACGATCAGTAGTCAAAATGTTCACAACACAAGAGGCAATAAACAGAAGTCTGACGACATGACCTCTACAGCCAACTTTGATGTGCCCACCTTGATATCAGAACTACGTCAATTACGACAGGAAATGTCCGAAATTCGACAAGAGATAAAAGAACAATCTTCTCACATTTCCAAAACGATTGATGAACGTCTCGCTGAATACTCCAATATCTGTCAATCCAAAGACATCGAGATCGCAACTCTGAAAGCATCTGTTAGCCACCTCCAACAGGTAGTTGCCAATCAGGAACAGCAATTGATAAAAAACGACTTGGAGATTATTGGAATACCAGAACAGGACAATGAAAATCTTACTCACATTGTCCTGCTGACGTCCCAAAAAATGGGAATAAAGCTAACCGAAGCCGATGTAGATGAAGTAGCTCGGGCGGGACCGAAACGTCCCAAAGTCTCGGAGCTTCGATCAACTGAAGCTAAAAGACCGCGTCCAATCGTCGTCAAACTACTACGCCGACAGAAAAGAGACGAGCTAGTGCAAGCAGCCAGATCGAGACGGAATGTGACGACCGATAACATCACACCTGGTCCCTCGCAGAAGATATTCGTCAACGAACGACTTACTAAGGCCAACCGAAACTTATTTCGTGACGCAAGACTTCGCTCACAAAAAAAAGGATTTCGATTCTGCTGGGTGCGTCACGGTGGAATCTTCATCAAGGAGAATGAGAACAAGCAAGCAATTCGTATCCTCTCCTCTGATGACCTGGACCGAATACTGGGCCCCCCACCACAGTCCGAACCGGTTAGTTCCTAAGCTTCTAGTACGTAACTTTATATTTTTTATTATTCCCTTGTTTAAAACTGATCTCACTAATTTACTAACCAATACACACACACAGCAAATCACTCATTACACACACTCCACACACACACATACACTCACACCTTATAAAATATATATATTTATTATCACTACTGCTCGTCAGCTTCTATCACTCAGTCAAATGCTCTATCTCTCGAAAGAGGAAATTTATTTTGCTTACTCTGATAACGTTGATCTTACTATTTACAAAAATGCTTGACATTTATGACGATATTGAAAAAACGATATCAATAAAATGTCACTCTCTCGAGAGATCAGAGCTTTGTACAGAATTAATTAGCCCAAAGGTCAATTTCATAGTAATAAGCCTAAACATAAGAAGCATACATCGTAACTTTGATAGTTTTCTGATTGCGTTAAACTCTATGAGTATCAATCCTGACGTAATAATTTTATCTGAGTGTTGGCTTGGCGAAAACCCATTCATTCCAGCAATTCCCGGCTACGTTTCTTTTCACACCAAACAGTTCACCAACAAAAGTGGAGGAGTTATAGCCTATGTTAAAAAGTGTTGGAACACCGTAGTTAATGAACCACAATGTGAAGAATGTAACTGTCTTCAATTGACGATTAACGAAACTATCACTGTGATTGGTATTTATAGATCCCCATCGTTTAAAAGCATAAACAATTTTTTAAATTATCTAGACAACACTTTGAGTAAAATTAACAGTCATCAATATATCATTCTTACAGGTGATATAAATTTAGATATATGTAGTGCTGCTCCAAGTGGTCAATGTTCCGACTACATGTGTTTATTAGCTAGTCACCAGCTTCTCCCGGCCATCACCAGACCAACAAGAGGACTAACTTGCTTAGACCATATCTTCGTAAAAGCCCCGCCGCCGTCCACCCCTATAGGAATATTTTGCCCAGTTGGGATAACTGATCACGACCTCTGCATTCTTGCCATGACCACTCGTCACATGAAACAAGCAAATTCTAAGAAGTTTACCAAACTCAAAACGAATATTTCTGGAGTTCTTACTGACCTGAAATCTGCAAACTGGGATGCAGTTATCACGGCGTCAGACCCCAATAAAGCAACAGATAAATTCAACCAGATATTGAAAAACGCAATGTTACAAAACACTAAAACTACTACAGTAAAACGTTCCCACCGTACGCTTAAACCTTGGATCACTCCGGGGCTCCTAAGATGCCAAAAGATAAGAGATAAACTCCACTTAGATTGTAGAAATAAACCTAATGATCTTATTTGCCAGATTACATATAAACGCTACAGAAACTTCCTACTGAATCTGCAAAAGAGATTGAAACAAGAGTACGAGGCAAACTTAATTACAGATAATAAAGACAATCCTAAAATGCTTTGGAAATCTATAAAACAAATCTGTAACATGACCACTTCTCACACAACTGCAATAGAACTCACCAAAATACAATCTGATCCCGTAGAATCTCTTAATGAATGTAATAAATACTTCTCAAACATTGGCCGGTGTTTAGCAGATAGAACCCTTCGCGAACTAAACGTCTCAGAGGAAACACTAGCTTCCCAATATAGATTAGCCGAAAAAGCCACTAGCGGAGGCTCACTTTTCCTCAAGCCTACAGACCCTTTTGAAATTAACCGACTTATTGACAATCTCAAAAACGAAAGTGTTCCAGGTCTTGACGGTTTCACTCCTGCAATGATAAAAGAGATGAAAGACTTAATATTAGCCCCACTTACGCATATTTTTAACATTAGCCTCTCTTCGGGCACCTTCCCCCAAAGCTGGAAAACGGCCGTAATAACTCCCATCCATAAAGATGGAGACAAATCAGTTCCAAACAATTATAGACCTATCTCCTTACTTAGCATATTTTCTAAACTTCTAGAAAAATTGGTTAATATCAGACTTTGTAACTTTCTTGAAAATAATAATCTTCTATCGCAATACCAATTCGGTTTTCGACAATCAAAATCAACGGAAGATGCTATTATTTCATTAACCGAGTCCGTATCTAAGTCTCTGGATAATAACGAGCGCAGCTTGGCCGTCTTTCTTGATTTATCCAAGGCGTTCGACACTGTATCTATTCCTATCCTCCTTCATAAACTTCAAGCCTTGGGCGTGAGAGGTGTTGCTCTCGACTGGTTCCGTAGTTACCTTTCGAATCGTCGCCAATGTCTTAGAGTGGGTTCAACTACAAGTGATTATCTTTCTATTAATGTCGGTGTTCCTCAAGGCAGCATCCTTGCTCCTACGTTATTCTGCATGTATATAAATGATATCCTGGACCTAAATATACCAAAAACCAAAATATTATGTTATGCTGACGACACAGCAATTATCTTTCGAGACAAAACATGGCAAAAAGCGTTAAAAGCTGCAGAAAAAGGCATGGCTGATATTGCTGTGTGGCTACGTAAAAATCTATTGACCCTCAATCTGAAAAAAACCCAATACATGGCTTTCCACAAAACCAACGCATCAAAACTACAGTCTCCGCCTATTTTAACTATACATACTTGTAATTCTAATAGCAACTCTTCTCCATGCAACTGCAGTTCCATCAATATCTCCCACTCGATCCGCTATCTAGGGGTAATACTGGACGAGCGTCTATCTTTTGATGGTCATATAACACACCTAACTAAAAGAGTTAGAAGAACTATTTACATTATGAAATGCCTACGAAATAGCACTGATCAAAATGTATTACTATTAGTATATAAATCACTCACTCAATCTTTACTGTACTACTGCACGCTTGTATGGGGAGGAGCAGCAAAAAGCAAAATGATAGATTTAGAAAGAGCTCAAAGAGCTGTGCTTAAAGTCTTGCTAAAAAAACCTTTCAGATTTCCCACAGACATGTTGTACGAGGAATGTAAAGTTCTGAGAGTACGTCAAATATTTATTCTAAAAGCTACCATCTCTATGCACAAGTCTTTACTAAAACTACCTAATTTCGACGATCTAACCCAAAGGCGTGTTTTCCGTGTTCCAGTTAATTCCATAAACACTACTTTCATCAAAAGGCAATCTTTATATTTACGCCGTCATATATACAATAATAATAATAATAATAATAAAATATAGTTTATTTCTCTCAAAAGGTACAATGTATTCTTATAATTATAGATACTACATGAGCGGAACCTTGTTGAGAGCTGGAGTCTGAGCTAGGTTCGAAACCTGTGTGACAGATCTCCAGGCCTCACCTCTAGATATTACATAAATGACTTAGTAGCTACAACTAATTGTTTAAACAGTGTCAAAAGAACAATGATTATAGAGAGACAATTTAAATACAGATTAAGAAAATATTATTGATTAAGAAAAATAGTGTGTGAGAATTGTGTGTGTATAGTGTGTATGAACTGATGTGTGTAAAAGTGTGTTCGTAGTGCCACATTAACATAAAAAATATGAAAAATATGGTTTTATTATCTACTTTAATGTACAAATAATTTTTTCAGTAGCGTCATAGTCTAAATCACTTAGCCAATGTGTAACTTTCCTTTTGCATTCATTCTTCGTCATTGGGTACAAATTCAGAATTTTGTTCAGTCTATTGTACAGATAATTTCCCAGGAAGTAAAAAGACCTTTGGGCTAATCCAGTTTTGACCGAGATCGAGGGGCAAACGTTGTATTTGCGACGAACGTGGTCTGCCTTTGATGGATCAAATTTGGTATTTATATGGGTTGTAACTATGAGGTTAAGAATAAACAATTTTCGTACCGAGAGTACGTTACAGGTCTTGTAAAGATCGGTGGTAGGACATCGGTATGGGAGTCGCCAACCTATTTTTAATATTAATCTTTGGGCGCGCTCTAGTTTTAGGAGATGTGTTTTATGTGTACCTCCCCATGCAACGATGCAATACTGAGTAACTGATTGACAAAGAGCCAAATAAGTGTGCTTAAGGATCTGGGCGTCGACTGCATTACTTAGGGCCTTAAACACAAATATAAGTTTACGCAGTCTGGAGGTCAGTGTGTTTATATGGTAGTGAAAGGAGAGGGTGTCATCTATTTGTACTCCTAGGTACTTAACGTGGCTGATTCGAGATAGAGTTGGACAATTGCAGGATGTAGGGGCAAGGACATTGCAAGAATGGGCAATAAGGGAGTGAGAGGGTGAAAACGTCTTGCCTTGACTGGTCAAAGAAAAAGTAAGGTAGTTGGTTTTACCGGTATTGAGTGTGAGCCGATTTGCCAATAACCAACTTGTTACTAAGTTTAGGCTGGACTGGGCAGTCGCAAACACTGATTCCCAAGTTTCACCATATGATATGAGGGCAGTATCATCGGCGTACGTAAATATAACGGTGTTGTTCAGCTGTAATTGACAAAGATCGTTAATATAAAGTAGGAATAATGTGGGTCCCAGGATGCTGCCCTGTGGGACTCCGTTGACAACAGGAAGCTCATCGCTACAGTATTCATTGATTTTAACGCATTGTCGTCTATTATCGAGATAGCTTTTGAAGAGTGATAGTTGACTACCTCTGATCCCGATTCTTTCGAGTTTTGCCAGCAGGACTGAGATTGATAGCGTGTCGAACGCCCTAGCAATGTCTAAAAAGACTCCTATAACTTTCTGTTTGTGGTCAAGTTTATCTATTATTAGATTAGTGAGGTCTAAAACTGCTTTATTCGTGGAAAGGCCAGAGCGAAATCCGTACTGCCGTGACGACAATACTTGAGTTCTCTCTAAGAAATTGATAAGCCTGTTGTTTATCAATCTTTCTAGTAGTTTGGAAAGTGTAGGTAAAATAGATATAGGCCTATAGTTATTCGGCCGGTCTTTACCACCTCCCTTGTGAATCGGGCGAACCACTGCGAGTTTAAAAGCGTCAGGGAATCTACCAGTTCTAAAAGAAAGATTACATAAAAACGTGATGGGAGGAAGTAAATATTCTTTGAATTTTTTGAGAAACGTACCGGATATATTGTCGCTACCCACTGCACAATCACTTCTCAAATTCATTATAAGAATATCAAGTTCGGACTCATCGGTTTCTAATAATACAAATGATTGTTGGTGGTGAGGCAAAATGTCTGTTGGCTGTGACGTGTGATTGACTATATCAGCTGGAGATCTTCCAATATTAACAAAATATGAATTTATTTCGTTCACTGAGCGTCTTGGGTCAGATGGGGATAGAAGTTCGAGAGGTTGCGCTGTGTCTTTAACTGTATGCGTGATAGATTTTATGGCCTGCCAGATTTTTTTAGTGTTTCCCTTAGCGTTATCTATTTGACATTTATTATATTTTATTTTAGTAGACTTAAGTAGATTGCCACAGTAATTCCTGTATCTTCTGTATGTGATTTTTAAAGTCTCGTTATTTGGGTTATTTTTGAGTTTTAGATGTAGGCGATCTCTATTTCGCAAGCATTTTAGTAGGCCAGCCGTCATCCATTCTTGTTTGAACCTTTTGCGATTTGGAACTACCTTCAAAACTGTGTTGGCAGAAATTATTTTGTTCAGAGTATTAATAAAGTAAGAGGTAGCGTCATTCGCGTCAAGAAAACTATATATAGGACTGAAATCAGTATTAATAATTTCTAATTCTATATTCTCGTAATTTATTATTTTAGAAGATTTATACTTATGTATTATGCTGTTGGAGTAATGTTTAGAACGAAGAAAAAATAAAACTGTGTCATGGTCAGTTATGGATGTATTTGCTACGTAGCAGAAGGCAGGTAATTTAGTTTTTAGTAAAAGATGATCTAAGCAGGACCGATTTTGTCTAGTATACAGTGTGTGAGCCGGCAAAATTCCGTGATAAGCAGCCATATTGAGGTAATCTAATGACCGTTGATCGCTATTTGTTTCGGAAATATCGATATTTATGTCCCCGGTTATGATGATATTTTTAAAAGCGGAGTAGGTCGAAAGAAGTTCATTTAGGGAGTTAATGAATACAGACACATTTTGGATAGCAGGCGAGCGATATATCGCGATTAGGATCGTATTTTTGTTTACAGTTAAACATAGACAATTTGCATCCTCCAACGGCGGTTCGCTAGAAGTAATAAGTAGACGGTTTCTAAAATATACAACTACACCATCATTTTGTGAAGAGTGTTTTTGAGTCATTACAGAGGTGTAGCCACGTATTGTAGGTATACGGGGAGAGCTTTTCAGCCAGCATTCGGTAAGAACAATCACATCCCACAGTACATCACTTCCATGAAGTAGCGTAAGTAAACTGTCAAAGTTTTTATTTATACTTCTGATATTTTGACATAAGAGCTTTAATGATCTGCCGTGTAAGCGAGATAACTTTCGACAGTCTTCTATGTTACAATTCGATGAATAAGATAAAGCAATTTGATCTAAATCATTATTTATGTCCTGTATACAATCGAATTTATTTTGTGTAAAATAGTGTAACTATGCAATATGAGGGACGATAATTGTAATTGCATCTTCCAACGTTCGGATCTAAAATCAGCTGGATATGTGACGCGATATGATGGCTCTGTCAACGCATAAACGAAATAATAACGAAGGCAATTACAGTACATGGACAGTGGAATACTGCTGTTGCGATGTGTGATCAAAAAAATCAAAACCATATAATAATACGTGTTTAAGGGTGTGATGTTGGTAGTGTACGAGTTTGTGAAAGTATAAGTGTGATAAATATAGTGAATATGTAATAAAATGCAAAACATGGTGTAAAAAATGTGGTAATAGATAGCACATGCAAACTGTGTTAACAATGATATGATATGTAATAGTCATTGCTGCTTTGACAATAGCGCAAGACACCTCTCCGATTTAATATGAATAGGCTTTTCTGCTGGAGTTTTACGCACTAAAATCCTTCCGTTAGAGTACCAGCATGCGTAGTTAAGGGTCTTAGCAAGTTGACGTGTATTATACGATAGCTTTTTCAAACTCGGAGGAAGGTGCTCATCAACATAAAGTGGCAATTTGTTTCCAGCCAAACCAATGGAAAGTGTATTTAGCTTATCATTGGGTGAACGTTCTTTGTTGTATTTTCTGACCTTACCCAAAAATTCATTCCTAGTAAAAACACAGGCAAATTCAGCAACCACTGGTCTGCAAATACCTGGCTTGCCGGGTAATCTATAAATGTCACGTAGGGTCCTTGACTGTATATCCATCTCGACTAGCTTCCCTACACTAGATAGAGCGGCCACAAGATCTTCGGTTTTTTCCTGTTCAATACAATTTCCTGTACAATAAAATAACTCAAGTACACAAAGAAATAAAATCATACTCAATTAAAGAAGTTAAGCGAAAAATAAATCAATGGCTTATGACACTTTCCTACGACGATTCTGAACAGCTACTTGCTGGATATAGCTGACCCTGTCACACAAACACACACACACACACACACACACACACACACACACACACACACACACACACACTCACACACTCACACACTCTCTCTCACACACACACACACACACACACACATACATACATACATACATACCACTCATAAATTTTAATTATACTACTACTCTAAGGTACTCAAAAATACAATTATATAATACTTACCTGTTGCTAATATGATTATTATCTAAGCATATAATATAAGAACACTGTTTTGTTTTACTGTTTTAATTTTATAAGTATTTTGTTTTTTTTCTTCTATTTAAGCTGACATTTTATAACAGAGTTTAATTTTTAAAATATGTACAACATAATTTTTAGTCACTAAGGTACGTAATTATACTTATTAAGTAATCCTTTTGAACCGGATTGCGCATACTGTTAATAGTCTTCCATGCACAAATGTATTATCTGGCCCCTGCGATACAAGCCACGAGCTTAGTGCAGGGACCGCCGCAAACATTTTTTGTATGTATACTAATTTGATAAATAAATAATTTGAATTTGAATTTTGAATTTGAATTTGAGTTCTATTGCACAGCATTCAAATATCCCGCTAATAGACAACTGGGCTATATGTGGTAGTTCTTTCCAAGTGTGCAATACTAAGATGCAAGCACCACCTCTTTTACTATCTACTCTACAATAGCACGCCGCTAAACTATAATTTGGTATACAAAGGTGAGCTTCTTGGCCTGCCATCATAAAATGTTCGGTTATGCACAAAACATCTGTATAGTATTTCCTTTCCTCAAGCACCTCCAATGACACAGAAAGACTAATAGCTTTATTAAGTAGACCTGCGATGTTTTGATGTAATATGTACAGAGACTTATTAACGAAAAAAAATGTCAATTCAGTAGGTTCCATGGTTATACGAATGAAATATCTTCAGTCCAAATCAAGTCATTTATTAATTTATGTCAAATATTGATACTTATGATAGTCGTTACAATAACTGAATCTACCACTAGCACGGAAAGGGGGTAGAGCCTTATGAGAAGAGCTAGCGAGAAACTGACGGCCACTCTTTTTAATAACTTTACTCTTTAGCGTGACAGAGAGCACGCTCTCTCGTATCGGGTCTAGGTGGAAGTGAACGACATATCAGTTCCCACCGATGGACGCCACCGCCAAAACCAATTACAACTTCTAATATAACAAATAATTAAACAACAGCTATATAATTCTAAACAGGTAGCTTAATATTCAACTATAATATTTCTATGAATTTAACATAACTTAAAGTTATTGAAATCAGACAAAATAACATTAATTCAAACAATATAAAACCAACTTTATACTTACATCTTCCGTTCAAGATGACGCCACTGGCGGCGAATAAGAGAAATGAAGTAGTTACCTATTGCTAAATACTAAAAGTTATTCAATATGATTTAGAATGGTAACATAAATTAATAATAATTCTAGTTGTAATTATTAAAGATATTTAAGGTCAACTGGGGCAAATGCGTTATATTTTTATATTGAGCACTTTTAAAGGCGGATTTTTAAAAATTTGGGGACCTATTAGGATATTATTTACTATAAATGTATTCTTTAGTATTATTACGTTTTCTAAGTTTACTTATTAGTTTAATTCGAAACCTACCAAGTCAATAGTATTTGTTGTGTTTTTTAAAAAGAGGAATATTAGACGCATTTTCCCTTATTGGGGTAAAAGCATCTGTTCTAAATAAAACTAAATAAACCTGGATGCTGCCCTATAAAATTGTCGGTAAATCAGAGAAATACCAAAGAGGCGAGGAATTAGAGAAGATTTTAGAACACCGGGGCAAATGCGATTATGATTGCGTAGACGCATTTACCTCGTTCAGAATCCAGATGTTGTGAACATTTTTAGGATACGTTAAGCGTAAGTGTTAAAATGAAAGAATGTTTACAATCAAAAACATTTAATAAAATCAAATAATAATGTAATCTTTGGATATGCACCTTAAAACAATAACAGTTAATTGATCACTCATATGTGAACTGTATTAATTAAAGTAAGATTTTTATTATGCGTTATTACCCTTAAAACTAAGCTTATATTAGTAACACAATTTTATACTTTCGATAATTAGTTACTAAGTCTTCTGTCTCTCTATGAAATATGAAAATCAAATACATACTTGAAACTCAAGGATCAAAATCACAGTTATTATTATAACAAACTGCCTAATGTATGTTAACATTCTATAATTTACCCACGTTAACATAGATATACAATAAGTAATTATAAAACTTTTAATCAAACTTTACCTATTTTAATAAAATCAAATAAGTAATAATTATATTTTGTTAAGTTAATAACATTTAAGTGGACCTAAGACTAAGACCTTAAAATCAATAAAATTTAATCAATTAAATGTAATCCAATTTTATACTTTCTATAATTACTAAGTCTTCTTTTTCTCCATATATTTTAATCTTAAAAACAAACTTGAAACTTAAATATCAAAATCGGATCAGTTTATCAAATACTTAATGTATATTAACATTCTATAACATACTCATATTAACATAGACATAAAATAATTAAAAAAACATTAAGAATTATTGCACTAAAAATTTTTGTCACCACATGTATTTGGTGACAAAAATTTTAAGATAAAAATATTCTGGTAGAGTAAGAGCGAGTGTTACTGGACATTAATTTTTTTTAAATTCTCCTTAAAGATAACATGCCCCCTTCGGGTAATTAGTGGCGTTTCAAGAATCATCACAATGTCGGCATCGTGTCTTATAACGGAAATATCTTCAACGTCAGGGTAATGAAAGGACTGAATTTTGCTATTCTTAATTAACCTCAAATCCTTAACTTTTGGATTATTATCTTCCATTGAAATTACGTTACCAACGAAGTGCTTCACTGTTCTTTTTGTTGAAAATTTTACTAACAGCCAGTCGTCTACTCGTGGAGATCTCACTGAATTCGTTACATATTCATCAAAAATGTAATCAGTCGTTTCATTAGAATGAATAGGTAGTTCTTGCAGAATTTTCGAATTTGTATTATGGTCATTCTCTTTGTCACTCCATGATGTATTTTCACAAAAACTATTCCAATCTTCAGTCGAGTCAGTGTCACTTATTGCTATTTCACTAACTTCACTACTTTCGTCACAGGAATACAGTATTTTCTTTGGTCGTTTTTTAGCCTTGGATAAAAGTTTAGGATTTCCTTTTTTTGCTGGTTTTTGTCTATTTAAACTTTTTTTAAATCTTTTATTTTCTTTTTCAGCCTCATCTTTTTCTTTTTGGATTTTTTCGTCTCGCAGCTTAATTAAAAAGGCTTCTCTTGTTATAACTTCACAACCTTTTGCCACTTTTCTTTTCTTCACCTTATCTATACTTACTAATATTATAAAGCTGAAGAGTTTGTTTGTTTGTTTGATTGTTTGTTTGTTTGTTTGTTTGTTTGAACGCGCTAATCTCAGGAACTACTGGTCCGATTTAAAAAATTCTTTCAGGGTTAGATAGTCCATTTATCGAGGAAGTTTATAAGCATATCATCACGCTACTACCAATAGGAGCAGAGTGCCAGTGAAAAATGTTACAAAAACGGGGAAATTTTTTAACGCAAGCGAAGTTGCGCGGGTCAGCTAGTTAGTAATATCAGCTCTCTTGAGAGTATTAAGCAATAAACTTTCAAATGACAATTGTGTATGATCTTTTGTAATATCTATACTAATATTATCTATACTTATAATAAATCAGTAGAGAGTTCAAGGTCAGGTTTTTTCCTGTCTGTATGTTACGCTATCACGTAAAAACTACCGGATAGAATGCACTGACATTTGTTATATGCATAGAATAAGTAGTGGAGCAAGTAATGGGATACTTTTTATCGCATAAAATTTCATAGATTTTTAGAAAATTGAATAAAATACGTAGAAATCGTTTGAACCTGCGTTTCCCTAAAGAGACCATAGATGGCATTGCAATTCATTTCACAACATTCGCATATGGTTAACGCGGTGCCTGCCGTATCGATACCTGTTGTTAGCACCAACCAATAGATGGCGTTATGGTCAGCAACACAGCATGTTTTTCCTAATTAATTTATTTTGATTGCTTTATAGTAAAAAAAAATACCTTTAAAACAGGCTATACATTTATAAGATTTTCAAACATAAATGTTGTATGATATATTACACAAAAATGTCGGTTTACGTGGGTCTGGTGCGCTCGGGATATCCTAGATGGCAAACCGAGTAATTTCGTTTGTTGTCGTTGTTCGCCGCAACTAACAGATGGCGTTGCAGTTCGTAACACATAACCAAAAATTGGTTGCATTAAGGAAATAAATTGCATAGATATGAAACAGACTATGTGGTAAGTTTTAAAAAATAAACAACGGATGATATATAAAAAATAATTACGGGTTACGCGGTTTCGGACGTATCATCGCAAGTATACATTATTACGCGTGTGAAGAGCTCCGGCGCAGATAGGTCTGTCTGTAGCTATAATAATATTCTGAATCCAGACGGGTAAGCAATGGTCAGTTTTTAATAGGGTATTATATTTTACACTGTAAACTGGTACGGATACTGACGAGAGAGGAAAAGAAGGTAACCACAGGATATCAGGCCTGCCTGAGCCTGTGTCACATTGTGTGTCCCTTTCGTAAATAACCATTAGATGACAAAGAGTTGTTAGCATTTTTATGTGTAGGTGTATCGAGTGCTTCGCAATTTGCGTGCTCAAACGAATAAGCAACAGTACGAAATTCACGCGAGCGGAGCCGCACGGGTCAGCTAGTCCAAACATAAATCTATACTCATATTAGTCTAACGTTACTTTTCTACATGTTCACGCCAACGCTGCGAAAGGTTATCAATACACTCAAGTGCTTCAAACACTCCAAGCACAAGTACTTATTTAGTAATCAACATTTATAAACTTATGACATTTCAACAAAATAGTACTGTTGATAAAAACACCTACGGTTTGTAGGTTATTTCAAATTTGACGGAGCGTATGGCGCAATGAGACGCTTGAAAAAGAAATGGTATGAAATTTTATAGCTTTGGGTTGACTGTTACCACAAAGACGGATGCAAGGAAGATCTCTAATGTGATTTTGTTCACTAAATCTATACTAATCTATACTAATATTATAAAGCTGAAGAGTTTGTTTGTTTGAACGCGCTAATCTCAGGAACCAGGTCCGGTTTAAAAAATTCTTTCAGTGTTAGATAGTCCATTTATTGAGGAAGGCTATCTATAGGCTACATTTCATCACGCTACGACTAATAAGAGCGGAGTAGCAACGAAAAATGTTACAAAAACGGGGAAAATTTTGACCCATTCTCTCTTATGTGACGCAAGCGAAGTTGCGCGGGTCAGCTAGTATTTTTATTAAATGGAAACACGCCCCCTTTTTTAAACCCATTTCTTATTATTTTGGGATCTAATTCATTCCAGACTTCCCCAATGATTTGGCTAAATTGATCTTTTTGTAACTTTGCCCCGACGTTAAGACGCTGCCATGTTAATATTTTTGCATCCCATTTGTCTTTCATTGATTTGAATACTGATAAATCTAAAGGTTGTAAAAGATGGCTAGCGTGGGATGGTAATTTTAAGATGGTTACCCCCAGTTCTGCAGCTTTTTCTAACAAACTTAACTGTATATGCGTAGAGTGGCCATCATATATTAGTAAGCATGGCGATTCTTTGCTTATGTGAGGCAAGACTGTGCCAAGCATGTATTTCTCAAACACTTTTGACTCTATCCATCCGTTTTTAGTAGCAGCATATGTAGTGCCTGCGAATGCCCTATCGGACATCCATTGATCCCACACATTTTTTCCTCGATATACAGGGTGTAACAGACAGGCTACCGAAAACGAAAAAAAAAAAGATTCTAGACATGATTCTGGTGCTTATGGCGTTGAAAATTTTCATCGCTTTTTTCATGATTTTTCCGATTTTTTATGCGTTTTTTTTATTTTTTTTCGGTATTATTTCGTTAATACTACACAGTGCAACATGAATATGAGAAAAAATCCGTCATATTACTGTTTTTCACAAAAAACAGCAATGGATTAAAACAACGTATAAATTCGCTATCAGCTGTCCGCGGCCAACGACACCGCGCCGGCGGCGGCCGGCCGCGACGGTCGACGTACCTACGCGCGCCACACAGACACGATTACGCACACAGCTGTCAGCCTCACTCTCACTAGTATGCAGCGTTACTTAGTATTTGTTCTTCTATGTTAAAAATGAAAATGACATAATTATCCCGCTTTCCGATAAAAGGTACATTAATAAGATTTAAAATGTGTGATATCTTATTATTATTACACGTACAAATACATACAGAACGACAAAAAATACTATTGATATTCTTTAGCGCTATAAAAATCTCTAATAAACAATTTAACAAGTATTGTCGCTTTGTTCTATTTGTTCTTGCAAACTTATTATTCTATTCGATACTTACACGCTCATTCATACTTCATACAAGCGCGGTGCGACTCGAAAAGTAGATGGCCGTAGTGACGCGTGACGCCGCGACCGCGCGTGGATGTTACATAGATGGGATGCGACATAATGAATGCTAAGTAATTCTCCGGGGATAATGAATTATGATAAGTTAGTTTCTCTGATAAGAATATTAATGGATATTGATTGTTATCATTGTTATGTACCTACATTTTTTATGGTTTAATTAAATAAACGTTTCGTGTTTATTTTATTTACTTTAATCTGATTTTATGTTATTAAATATCAAAGTAGGTATTTTAAACTTACATCAATAATGTTTGTAATGTTATTCGGTATTTGAATAAAACTACAATGCAACGAGTAACAACTGTGACAAGTAAAAATAGTACCTAATGCCACATCAATATTTTATTCAATCTAATCTCGCTGGGATCCTAACTCGTCGCTCGTCACCAAATCGGCGGCGCGCGCACGGACGGCGCGGAGGGAGCGGGTGGCGCGGGCGAGGGGCGACGCGAGTGAGCGGAGAGGCGCCCGCGCCGGCGGCTCTCTTTGATAGTTCGAGCAATTCGCTCGCGGAAGACGGAAGCTCTTCACCGGTGTCGTTCGTTATGTCCTATTCGTCGTGTCGTGTGTGAACTGTTGTTTATTATTACTTGTTATTGTTTCGGTTTTGAGCTGTTACTGTTTTTATTGTTATTATTTTTGTTGTTATTGTTTTCGAAGTGCAGTTGTGTTCGTAAATAGGAAGAAATGTTGATGTGCTATGTATGGTGAAGCACGTGGAAGTGCACGGCGTGCTCTGCACCTGTACGTCCGGATCCAAAGGTACCTACTCAAACTCTCGCCATACACCAGGTAATTGCGTGTTGATAGACATTGATAACAATTCGTTTTAGCACTTTCTTATTATTGGTTACATTTTGCTATTATTGTTTGATTTCACGTAAGCCAAGTAGGTATCTACCTACTTACAATTTTACTATGAGCTATTGTAACATACGAGCGTACTTACGATACCTACCATAAACGATACATGAGATTGTTATCTAATAATACATACTAGTGAGCGCATAGACGTGGTGGTACGCGTACGTACCGCTGATTGTTGGCAGCTCCTCGCATGATCAATTATTGTATCAACCACATTGTAAAACTTTTGGCGATTGAAAAGAGTGGCCGTGAGTTTCTCGCTAGCTCTTCTCATAAGGCTCTAGCCCCTTTCCGAGCTAGTGGTAGATTCAGTAATTGTAATGACTATCGTAAGTGTCAACATTTGACCTAAATGAATAAATGATTTGATTTTGATTTTGATACCTACGACGCGTCGCGACATGTCGTCGCTCAGCGCGCCGCCGCCGCCAGAAATCTCGTAGGCATGCGCGGAGATATATCGCGTTGTTCACTATACATTGAATGCTCAAAAATGACTAACTCGGGAACCAATCATTTCCGAGAAAAATGGTTGAAGTAAATTTCGCGCATTTAGTGTCACAAAATTAACACTGAAGTTTTCGGTTAACCGTCGTTTACACCCTGTATAATCAAAGGAGCCAGCTTTTCACCTAATGCACTCGCTGTGAATAACACTGTAACGTTGTCTTTGCCACCGGAAGCTATGGTTCTAGTGCTAGCAAAACCTCTGGCACCCACAACTTTAGTTTTTTCTGGATCTTTGCTAAAGCTAGATTCGTCTAAATTCCAGATTCTCTCTGGATGGAATTTCAAATCCATCTCATTAAGGCATGTTTCAAGTGTTGCAAAATATTGTTTAATTATAAACGGGTCACATGCAGCTTTCCGTGACATTTCAACCGCTTGGGGTTTTTTTAATGACAACCTATTCCTTTTACAAAATGCCGAAAACCAGTCATAACCAGGTATTCCATTTTTGAATTCTGTTTTTATTTTGTTGGTCTTTATGAATTTACTTACTAAAGCAATTGTTTCTTTGGATGAGAGACCAAAGCCATATTTCTCCATTCTACCCTACAAGCTAACCTTCTTTCACTTTCGGCGTCAATTACGGTTGGCCTGCCTCGTGTGTCTTTAACAGCACCTCTCCTCATGTTCACTCTATCTACCAAAGTGGTTCGTGGTATCCCATACTTGCGTGATGCCTGGTAGGAATTCAAATGGCCATTTTTAATTTCTTCGACTGCTTTTTTTAATGATTCCAATGTATACTTATCAACTGTCTTTTTTTATAGTTTCGTACCATGTTTATATAAGAATTTGCTTCTGAAATAGATAAACGCATTTTAATAGTTGTAGTACATATTTATTATTTATTTAAAATTTCAAGAACCAACATATGAGATCCTACTTACTAAGAAATAAAACTAACATTTCCAATGGCATAACTATAAATTACATTATTATCTAATGGCAATATTCGCATTCATCTTCTATATAATGTATATAAATTGCAAAGAAATTACAAGGCTGGCACCAAAAATATGAATTATTTAATAAAGCATTTGCATTTTGAATATTTATAGTTAAAACAAAATGATATTGTCCATTTAATGCCTGATTTGTTTGTTTACATCCATAACATTTATGTGACCAAACAAAATGTGTTTCATGCCAAGGCCAGATAAGTCTCTGTTCTATGTAATTTTTAAAATCAGTTTTGGTCAAAAATTTATCAATATCAATATATCTCAGTATCACCATTATGTTATTAAGTATTCAATCTGAAATAAAAATAACCTACATGAACACAACCTTAATAAAAAGAAACAAAACAAGAAAATAACTTTCAAACGTGCGTGCGTGTTAAAAAACGCTGAAATAAATATTATTTATTTAATTATAGCATAAATCATCAATTATTTTGCTAACTATTCAATGATACAATTAATTTTCGTAGTATTTAAGCTTTGAAACTTCATATTGTTACGGTAAAATTATTTTCTTATTTTTGAGTAAAATACACCAAACAAAAAAGGTTGAAAATGCCTGCCCTTGGGGTAATTGCGCCACTCATACGCAATAGCCCCTAAGGTGCTCAAATACCCACGACTAGCCTCAAAATTTCGAATGCTAATGCATGTCCTAAAAACTAAAATAATTTCACTTAAAATAACTGTAAATCTAGATAGACTGAAATGTCATGTACATATAAAATTAAACCAAAACGGAAAAATGGAGGCCAGGCATGGATTTTTTACGATTTTGCTTACTCACCTCAAGCAGCACGTTCGTTCACGTAAACACGCTATTCACAAAATGGCCGACAATTCAGCTTCCTGTCATCCGAAATCCTGTGTTGCCACTTTATAAATAAAATGTGGTAGAAAATAATAGAACCACATGTTAACGCTTATAGTATGGTGGGTAGTTTTTATTTTATTTCAAATAAACGCTTTTGCCCCATATACGCAAATGCCCCGGTTGACCTTACAGAGCACATTGGGCCTTTTGACTTCATATCAACAATTTAATATCAAGCAACCTCAAAACATTACAATTGTGCACGATGGAATCATATTTAGACATAAAATACAACGTTTTCATTGACGCATGTAGAACATTGTAGAAATAAGTTTATTATTATTAGAAAATTCTAGTCGTTAAGAATAGTACGAAAGAACAATCGCGAACATTGTAAGCGGCGGCGATCCTTCGATCAAGCGCACCGACTGTTCCCGAAAGATCAAGAACGAGATAGACGTATAGGCGAGTCGCGTACGCGCGAGCGAGACGGCGGCGTTCTCGAACCTCGCGCGGTTCGGCACGGAGCGCTTGATCATTCGGTTTGATTCTAGACTAGTGTAGAAACAATGTTTGTGAATATAAATACGGACGCGCGCTGCGTAACATCAGTTTTAATTTGAAACTCATTGTGATCAGGTCACACGGAAGAAAGAACATAGTATGAATAAACGTACATAGTGAATGAATATTTGCAAAGTATTTTGTAAAATGTAGTGAATTAATAGTATGAACATAGTCATCGTATGAACATAGTGAAGTAAATAGTAAGAACATTGTAAAGTACATAGAATTATACAGTCCACTTTGAAGATTTGAAGAAAATAAATATAAATATATTACTTCGCAACCGGTGTTCTTATTGGAAGAATAGTAGTCCTCCACAACAATGTTCAATACATTATCTATTAACTGTCGGAGTTTGATAATTAATTAATTCTCATATTTACAATTATCAGGCTTATGTATTTTACATACTATATTTATTATTCTATTATCAATTGAAATACCAACATAAAATCAATAAAAATGAGTAGTTCACAATGACTGCCGACAGATGGCACTAACGCGCTGTCTATGGTTATTATACAACTAGCTGACCCGCGCAACTTCGTTTGCGTCACATAAGAGAATCATAATTTTCCCCGTTTTTGTAACATTTTTCACTGGTACTCTGCTCCTATGGGTTATAGCGTGATGATATATAGCCCAAAGCCTTCCTCGATAAATCTAACACTGAAAGAATTTTTCAAATCGGACCAGTAGTTTCCGAGATTAGCGCGTTCAAACAAACAAACAAACTCTTCAGCTTTATAATATTAAGTGTAGATTAGTGTAGATGTGCCGCTCCAATGACTTATTTCCTTCAACCTATGGGTAGGGTTAGGGCTTAATAAACATGTAACAAGCAAAAAAATAACATTGTTGGCTAACTGAAAAAACTTAAATATCACTCATACTAAATAATAAAATAATGTAAACAAAACAGTATGACTCTGTGTAAACAATCAAAGTACATCAAACGGTGCGGCAACGTCGCGTGCGCCTCCTGTCCAATAGCAGTAGCTCTACCATGAGTTGGCAACTATAGTCTCCCGCAGACACTGTAGTTGAAAAAATGTATGAAAACTTGAACAGCGCCTCTAGCGGATAGTTAAGGTACCAACATTGCTACCATGAGTTGCCACAGTTAGTAACGTGTAGTTAAATTAAACAATAGTGAATGTAGATTGGCTTTGTCGTTCATTCTTTCCGTACGATAATGGTACCATGAGTTACGAATTTGACAGATGCTGTAGTAACGAACTATTACTATAGTAGTTACGGCACTCACCGACTTTTAGCTTCGTGAGAGCGTATTGTTTTACAAATAATTGAAGTTATTTTCCAATAAAAAAATGTTCGATAGAACAAATATTGGTTGTGATATGTTTGAAACTGCTGCATTCAAAGATGAACGACGTGAACAAAGACATTTCAAAGTGGTATGCGGGAATTAAGTGGAAATCCCCTCAATCTCTCAATAATTGTAAAACAAAGTTTACAAAACTATATCGACTAACAAAGAAGTGTTTATAGAATTTTGTGATTTATTATGTCAACACACGGGTTTAAAATCATTTCAAAGAGTTTCATTAGCATCGAAGGTAAGCCTGTTAAGCTTACCTTTGATTTGTATGTATGTATATTGTATCAGCGTGTTGTTGGGGAGGCGAGCCATTTTTTCCCAAGAGGCCACAAGGGTGATCATTGTAAAAGTTACTTCAGCTTTAAACCATGCAGTTTTTGCAAACATGTTCATAAAGTTTCCTAGGACGCGGCAGGAAAGAGGATTATTTAAACAAAGATGAAAATAAAATTAGTTGTTAATTAGAATCCTTGCACTAGCACTAAAACGTAACTGAGGTGTTTTCTTTTGTCCCCGGCTGACAATAAACAAAAAGCAATAACACAAAATCAAAAATACACGAAAACGTACCAAATTATATGTAAGCGACGACTTCTTATTTTTGTTGGTTAATACTACCATATCAATTTCAAACGTGTGTCGTATTTTCTCTCTGTCTGTCTTATGTGAATAGAAGGAGATAGAACTACAACACTCAAGCTTAGTCAAGTTACAGATTGAATGTTGACATTATGTCAAAAACCACAGATTAAAAATCTTACTACGAATGATAAAGTTTTAACTATAACGAGAGTAGTTAACGTCAACACAACTCATGGTACGAACATTTAAGCCCACTGTTGTAGTTGCGTTCTCACGTTAACTACTCTAGTTAAGTAAGATGATTTAACTACGCCAACTCATGGTAGAGCTACAGGACGCTAGAAAAGAGAGGTTTTATTGTGGTAACATTCTTTCTCATTTTAGTTTCATTGATTCGAACATCATATGACTCATGAGCCAGGTGAACGAACTTTACTCGAATTGATTATGTACAGGCTGTGGAAATTAGTTAATAAAGTTAATTGTTAATAAGTCGGTAATTAATAATAATAATACAAATTGTTATACTTTACATGACTAAGGACCTCTAGCCCTACCCATACGTTGAAGGAAATAAGCCATTGCAGCGGCACGTTGTATATGAAGGCTGTCTCTATTCCGTACTAAAATAGATCTTATCTTAAAGAGCTATCATAGTAATTAATTAGCATAGATAGCAATGCTCATAAATAGCCATTGGTAAAAGAGGAGGTAGAAACACTGTCATGTCAGTTAGTCTCTTTTGGTTCTGCCCATATGGTCATTACCTGAATTGTCAGAATCATTAAGTATCTGACAGAGTTAGTTACTTTGCAATTTTACTAAGCAGCCGCAAATGTTTACACATTTTAGCTGGTAAGCATCTAACATTAGGCAACACTTCTAAAATTTCTATAGACCCTTCAAATTACGAGCCTAGTGAGTTGTGTGGACATCGCATCATCACACAATGTGCGAGTTTAAATTTATAAATTGTAGCACTAGATTTATCAAAATAAGTTTTATTATTAAAGGAACGCTCGTCCATCCATAATTTATTCTAAGCAATATTCCTAGTGTTTTCCTCAATATTATTTAGCATTAAATTATTGATAGTTAATATTTTTAATAGCAGATGAGGAATCCCTCTACCAATTGTAATTCCAGAGGGCTTTTACTCAACTAATATGCAAAGGTTAAATCAGTTATGGTCAGGCCTAGCAAGTGATATTACAGTTCGAATTAAAAAGTCTGGTTTATTTATTACAAAATATAGTTATAGACCAATATACATTTTGATTTCAGTCAGACAGGTTCATGTTAATCAATCTATTTGAAGGGAATGTTAGTCTCAGTGAGATTATACAAAGGAGCTATGCTTGGACAGAAGTTAGATTAAAACTATCTGAAATAGCCCGCTAAACTATGTATTAAATGAGCTTACTTTTCTATATTTATAGGGACCTGCTGAAGTCATAGCCTAAAATATTCCAGGATGCACTCCTTGTCCCATATTAATTCTGAAATATGCAGTACTAGTTTTAAAGAAAGAACTTATGTTGACTAAAAAATACTGCACAGGTTAATCTTGTCAATTTTCATAATAATTAATCCCTGCAGTATAAATCCTGATACCTAGAACTAAAATATCATTAAGAACCAAAATAATATTCTATTTGTCACCTAAGGTGAAACACATTAAGTGTTAAAATTAAGCACGGTACCTATTTTCAATAGTCTTTGCTGATAGCAAGGCCATGGAAACCAAAAACCATATCTAACTATTTGAAATCAATAAGTTTAGCCAGATTTATGGATTTGATTTGATTTGATATTAATCACTTATTTGCCAGAAATGTAGTAATAACATAGATATTAAAAACAATTCATAGGAGCAGTACACATTTCGCCGCGCCATAACATTACAGCATGCAAATATTAATAATAGGAATACCTACTTAAATATCATATTAAAATAATAAAATGAACAATTATTGTTCAGAGAATACTTGCCTCAAACAATATTTGAATTTAATTCATAGGATTCAAGTCCATCTGTGAGGTTTGCTCAAAAATATAGCAATTTACAGATAGTGGGTACAATTACATTCTTCTCACATATTTTGCAGTTAGGCAAACAAATATTTTTGATATACTAATCTATACTAATATTATAAAGCTGAAGAGTTTGTTTGTTTGTTTGTTTGTTTGTTTGAACGCGCTAATCTCAGAAACTACTGATCCGATTTGTAAAATTCTTTCAGTGTTAGATAGTCCATTTATCGAGGAAGGTTATAGGCTTTATATCATCACGCTACTACCAATAGGAGCAGAGTACCAGTGGAAAATGTTACAAAAACGGGGAAAATTTTTAACGCTTATGTAACGCAAGCGAAGTTGCGCGGGTCAGCTAGTATTTTATAATATTAGTAATTGTTCAATTGTTCAATTGTTCAATTGTTCAATTGTTCAATTGTTCAACTGTTCAATTGTTCAATTGTTTAATGTTTCATTATAATTATAATATAATATATAATATAAATTATATAAATATAAATAAATTATAAATTATATAAATATAAATCTATATACTAATATTATAATCTATACTAGTAGTATCTAGTTTGTTTGTTTGTTTGAACGCGCTAATCTCAGGAACTACTGGTCCGATTTGAAAAATTCTTTCAGTGTTAGATAGTCCATTTATCGAGGAAGGCTATAGATTTATTCTATTGCTATTTCATCACGCTACGACCAATAGGAGCGGAGTAGCAACGAAAAATGTTACAAAAACGGGGAAAATTTTGACCCATTTTCTCTTATGTGGCGCAAGCGAAGTTGCGCGGGTCAGCTAGTGTTTAATATTGGTACCATACTACAATATCACTGTGTACAGGACCATAGGTTCAGTGACCATTGCTAACCCGTCTGGATTCAGAATATTATTATAGGTACAGACAGACCTATCTGCGCCGGAGCTCTTCACACGCGTAATAATGTAGGTATACTTGCGATGATGCGTCCGGAACCGCGTAACCCGTAATTATTTTTTATATATCATCCGTTGTTTATTTTTTTAAACTTACCACGTAGTCTGTTTCATAACCATCCAATTTATTTCCTTAATACAACCAAGCTGGGAGTGGTCTTAAACATAAAAGTAGCACCATCCACGTGCTGTAATGTACCTACATTATCAAAGCTTTTTTGGTATATTTGACACTAGCGACCCACCCGGCTGCGCACGGGTTTATTATGCATGTTATACCTACACACATAAAACTCTCCTCTTGAATCACTCTATCTATTAAAAAAACCGCATCAAAATCCGTTGCGTAGTTTTAAAGATTTAAGCATTACAGCAAGACAGAGAAAGCGACTTTGTTTCATACTATGTATTGATGAGTAACTAACCATAATTGGCTGGATAGTAACTGTTAGTGCCACATAATATAATATTCTCTCTATGGATTTAGATGGAATAGGTAGACAGTAAAACAAAAATATTTTATTCATTATATTTATTCGTCATCATCACCATCATCACTTAAATAACACAATAATATGTCATCCAAGAATTGTGCAGGAGGTGTAACATGTTCTTGATGTCTAGCCCAGCCCAAATACCATATAATACTCATTATGTGGACACAGCAACCTACTGTTCATTTCCCAACTATGCAATTACAATAATATTGTATAACAGCGTCTTTGCCATCCAAAGAGCTGTCAACTAATATATATGTTACTGTAAAAGCCCGAACGGTGGTAAATCCTAAGATTTTCCGGTATAACCTAAGATTTACCAACTCGCAATGGTAAAAGTCCGAACAATGCTTTTATTTCGAACTTTTACCTATATTCACTTGATGATATCGAGATGTCGCCGGAGCCCCGCTTCGCGGGGCTCCTCCTTCTGGGTGGTTAAAAAAAAATAACCACGAAGGCTAAGGTGGGAGCTTCGCTTCGCTCGCTCCCACCTTAGCCTTCTAACCTAACCTACCCATGTCGCTATGCCCAAAACTCCTTCTTTATAACTATGTCACAGTATATAATTATACCGTGAAATAGTTATAAACATAGTTATGAAGGAGGATTTTTTTATATATCGTAACATAGTTTTTAAACTCTGGCTTGTTCGGACTTTTACCATTGAGAGTTGGTAAATCTTAGGTTTTACCGGAAAATCTTAGGATTTACCACAGTTCGGGCTTTTACAGTAACATATATACAAAATATATTTTTTTACTAATATGTCTGGAGTGGATACGACCTCTTAATAACCAGGTCGTATCCGATGTTAACAGCTCTTGCAGTAGGTCACTGTCTACCTCCCTGCACACTTCAATGACATATCTGCCAGTTGCCCTTACATGCTCCCCGTAATAGGAACGAGCCTGTTTTAATTGGTATGTTCCCAAAGAAATAAGTATTAAATCACTTAAGGATAGCGCAGGAAATTCTTGCAAATTATTTTCTAAAATATTCATTGGTTCAAATTGAGCCCTACGTCTATTTAAATTGTTATTAATGACATAATCACCTAACTTATTTTCTACATTCATATTTTGATGTATGATTTGCAGAATTTCCTGAGCATCAGTCCTATTAGTGATAGGAGGGTGAAAAGCATTAATAAGAGCAGCAGCAATTTCAAAATGTTCCATCAGAGATCTTGATGCGTTGCTGAAATAGTCTTGGCGAAAAAGTTTAAAATCCCTTTTGAACCTCCCATTGACTATTTCAACAACCCATCTTACTATTGTTACTGCTCTTGACTTATTTGCTTCTATAGTTGATAGTTGCGATTCACCCTGCTGTAAATTACTGGGTACATGTATCCTATATCCACAATCATTTAGTAAGAGCAAGGCATCACGGAAGCCCCTATCCAGTACAAACGCATCTCCAGGTTGGAAATATTGTCTTAGAACCGAGTCCTCTGTAAACTCTTTTTTTATAATTTCCGCATCAGATGTGGTTGCTGGATAAGGGCCTAACACATCAAGTATGTATCCATCCGATGTAACAATTAGTAATGGTTTAACTAAATTATTATATTTATGGAGACTATAAGTTTTTTTTTGGTACTTATAATTTGAGCTCTTTTGTACATAGACATAAGTGCCATCTAAAATAACTATTGGTTTTATTTCGCCGTTATGGTAACCAAACAATCCATTAGGTATAATTAGATTTCTATCCTTTACTTGCCGCCTATTGATATGATTGAAACCCAAATGATGGGGTACAAAATAATCATACATTAGGCGTTTTGCTTTTAACAAATACTTATTTAAAGTTGACTGTGGGATTTTAAGTAGTGTCGACAACCTATCATCAGAATCCCCTGTCCTTAATTGAGGTACTTCGTTTAAAATCTGTTGAAATTGAGCTTTCGTAAATCCAATCCAGTGATAAAACATATGGTCTTCCATACTTTCAAAATCTCCAAAATCAAGGAAATTGACTTGAGCGTCTTTTAAAGTTAACATATCTTGGATATGTTCTGCAGTGAATACATTAATGATATTCATTGATATATCATTAAGGAAGTCCCATGATGTGCAAGTCAAGTGATAGTCACATAATCTGTTATTTGGGGGCACATAATAATTGTACATTTTTAATAATTGCCTTCGCATGAAAGGAGTCACTCGGTTTCTTTCACTTCCGGAACATCCTTCAACAAAACATCTATTTTGTGTTTCCACTGGTCTAAAATAATCAGGTAAAACAATTGTATTGACATGAGGCCTTCTCGCTGATTGGGATTGTTGCAATGGAGCCTCATTTTCTTCCACCGAAGAAGGGTCTTGTACTTCGAGAGATCTTTGGGAACTTACTTCATTATCCGGGATTAAAAATCCGGTAGAAGTTGAGAGGCTCGAATGATGATGAATGACTGGAGAGTCTTGAATATTCAGAGAGCCTCCGGAACTTGGTTCGTTAACGGGCACTGAAGAAGCAGCAGATGTAGAGGGGCCCGAATGAAAATGGCGGGAAGCTCTTGATGCTCTCATCCAACAAGAGTGACACAAAAACGTTGAAACACTCATCTGAAAAAAAAATTAAATGTAATTAATTATAAATAAATATTAATATTACAAAATATTAGAATTATGAAGCCATGTCAAAGGCCTCTCGGGCGGCTTGAACAACTTTGACACTAGGTTGACCACTAACCATACGACAACAACAACAAACAACAACAAAATATTAAGGTATGATGTTTGTAATATGAAGTAACTGTGTGTGTAGATGCTTACCGTGCGTGGGATAATCCATTCCTTTACAACTTCTATTATTTTCCGGTCTTGAGCGGAACCTATACTCAATGGCTGATATCTTATACGGCGTAAAAGAGAACGTCCACAAAGTGTGCACACGCGACGGTGTCCCAAAGGTGCTTCTTCAGCTTCTGGTCTCTGATCATCATTGGCTTCACTGTTGGCAGCATTGTAGCATGAATCTATACTAATATAATAAAGCTGAAGAGTTTGTTTGTTTGTTTGTTTGTTTGTTTGAACGCGCTAATCTCAGGAACTACTGGTCCGATTTGAAAAATTCTTTCAGTGTTAGATAGACCATTTATCGAGGAAGGCTATAGGCTATATAACATCACGCTACGGTCATTAGGAGCGGAGTAGCAACGAAAAATGTTACAAAAACGGGGAAAATTTGGACCCATTCTCTTAGGTGACGCAAGCGAAGTTGCGCGGGTCAGCTAGTTAGAAATAAAGAACAATGTGATAAATACTGTAAGCTTTGTACTGATAGTTTAAGTTCATTATTTAGTAGTAATTCTTTTAATTTGACATGTAATAGTGTATGTACAATAATAGTAACATAATTTGTAGTGAGATAGAAAAAAAAAACAAAAATCAAATCATTTATTCATTTAGGTCAAATATTGACACTTATGATAGTCGTTACAATTACTGAATCTACCACTAGCTCGGAAAGGGGGTAGAGCCTTATGAGAAGAGCTAGCAAGAAACTCACGGCCACTCTTTTCAATCGCCAAAAGTTTTACAATGTGGTTGATACAATAATTGATCATGCGAGGAGCTGCCAACAATCAGCGATATGGACTAAACGTCAATTAAGGAAAATGAATATAGCTAGGTTATTTATTAGTCTCTGATCATACTGTATGTTGGGAGCACCTACTAGCATGTGATAATAAGAAAATGGGCAGCAAGTGAGCACATTGGTTGTGAACATTATAAAAGAAAAAAAGTGACAATTTTATGATTAACATCAAATTGTACGTAACATCACCTATTTGCATCATTAATTGCCCATATTTTACAATATTTAGACCTACTGCTACTGAGTTTATACAATTTATAGCAAAGTTCCCTAATTTCAAAGAATCCTAATCAAGCGAGCGACTAATCCCAACAGCTATTGTCGTTTAGATAATCATCAATTCTGTAATAAGCTTTCCTAACGAGATGTTCCTTAACAGCAACTTTGAAACAATAGATATTCTGTACAATAAAATAATTAAATCATTACAAGCAGCAGCTGAATGTACATTTATATATAAAGATAGCAGAAAGCGATATATAATTGGTTGGAATTACCATCTGAAACCGCATACGGCTTACTGTAATGGCTAGGCAAACGTTCTTACAGTGGAACATGTACGGTAGGCCTTGTTCGGGATACTATTACGATCAGATGCGTGCCGCGCGTAAGGACTTTAGAGCAGCTTTAAAGTTTGTACAGAATAACCAGGAACAGATCAGGATGAGTATACTAGCCGATCATGCGTCGTCAAAAATTTTTTGTAAGTTTTGGTCAGAGGTTAAGAAGCTTAACCCAAGAAGTAGCATGCCGATGAGCATTGAAGGCGAGACTGACCGGGTAGCTATTGCAAATCGGTTCTGCAGGCATTTTGATATCCGCCTGACAACCACCAAACGGGCGCCAACTCAATTATCGGGCCAATGTAGGTTAGATGAGTATGCTTTTGAGGTCACATCAAAAGATGTTATTGAGATACTTAGGGGAATGAAACGTGGGAAATCACCGGGACACGATGGCTTAAGCATAGAACATCTATGGTACGCGGGTGAGCATATTGCCGAAGTTCTAGCTCGATTCTTCAATCAATATTCAATATGTACGTATGTGTGTACGTACGTACGTATGTACGTATGTAAGTATGTGTGGATGTTTGTTACCTTTTCACGCAAATTTGATTGAACCGATTAGGTACGATGAAATTTGATATATAGGTAGCTGAAGTTCCAGAATAACACAGACTACTTTTTATTCCGGAGTTCCCGAAGGATCGGGATTTACGCGGGAAGGGTTTCCATGCAGACGAAGTCGCGGGCGGCTTCTAGTGACAAATAATATCACTTTCACTTGCCTGAAAAATAGGGACTTTGAAGTAGTATTTATTAGAATTAGTATTTATATAACCATAGTATGAATGCCTGGACAGAAAATCGTGGCGTAGAAAAATTAAGAGAGCTGACCTCACTTGATGTGGAAAAAAAGAAGATGCTTACCGTTTTTGGTACAATCCATTTTCTTACAATGGACAACATTATTTCGCCTTCAATGTCCAATCGACGACTTCTTATTGTATTGCAACGATCCGTTGCTATTCCACAAACAATGCAGAAACCCATTTTCGCAAATAGGTAGGTTAAATCCAGGTTATCAGGTGTTCGCGCAGAGGTCAAAGATTTGCAAAATCGGGTGTCCAGGTACAGAAAAAGGGTCAGTGAATATGCGATCAATATCGGAGTCCGGTTAACAAGCAAAAACTTCAAAAAATATACGAAATACACGAAAGAACGCATCCACTCAAGTTCAAGAACAAGAAGCGAATGTCAGGTTTTGACTTTTGACACTCAAACAAATATCTCAAGGGATGTCTTAACATAACGTATAATAATCGATATAAAAATCGATATCGATCATTAAACTGATTCTATGAATAATTTCACTATACATAGATTCAGATTAAAGAAATTATTTCCCTATCTGAATGTACAATAAATATATTTAAATAATAATTAAAACATTATAAACAGAAGGTTTCTTATAAAATATAAAACATATTCCGAAATCGATTTTCTTCATTATGAATCGATTTACTACTACTTCACTGAGAGAGTGACTGACATTGACAGTTATTACCGAATGACAACACTTTAAAAAAAATACTGGCTTTTGTGAAGACAGTTATAATCGACGCTGTTATCTACGGAAATAATTAAAAGTGCGTTTACAGAGCTAGTTCGTAAGATGAAATTATTATTTTGCATTTTTTTTATATTTGGCCATTATTAATGTTGTCCATATTTAAATGATGTAATCTGGAAAAATAGACCGTTTTTTTGGTATATGTGTCATTCCTGTAACGCTTGGGCCCAAAATGGGTTATCTCCTTTCAGTGCATTCTATCTGGTAGTTTTTACGTAATAGTGACACATACAGACGGAGGACAGAAAAGAAAATTATAAATTGCAGATTCGGTATCAGTATCCGTTACTAAACATCCCCCATTGGTTTTTTTTAAATATATTCAATGTACAGAATTGACCTCTCTACAGATTTATTATAAGTATAGATATGTCACTCTCTGTTGTATTTATGTCTACATTATTAAGAAATAATGGTATGTTGATATCAGCAGCTTTAAACTATCCACAATCTGTTGTAAGTGCCTTCCCTTCGACATAATTAAATTTTATATTAATAATTTATCTTTTACGCTGCACAAGAGTCCATTCTTCGCTCCGTTTCTCCTCAAAATCAATCAAAATCAAATCATTTATTCATTTAGGTCAAATATTGACACTTATGATAGTCGTTACAATTACTGAATCTACCACTAGCTCGGAAAGGGGGTAGAGCCTTTTGAGAAGAGCTAGCGAGAAACTCACGGCCACTCTTTTCAATCGCCAAAAGTTTTACAATGTGGTTGATACAATAATTGATCATGCGAGGAGCTGCCAACAATCAGCGATATAGACTAAACGTCAATTATTAAGGAAAATGAATATAGCAAGGTTATTAATTAGTCTCTGATCATACCGTATGTTGGGAGCACCTACCAGCATGTGATAATAAGAATATGGGCAGCAAGTGAGCACATTGGTTGTAACATTATAGAAGAAAAAAGTGACAGTTTTATGATTAAAATCAAGTTGTACGTAACATCACCTATTTGCATCATTAATTGCCCATATTTTACAATATTTAGACCTACTTCTACTGAGTTTATACAATTTATAGCAAAGTTCCCTAATTTCAAAGAATCCTAATCAAGCGAGCGACTAATCCCAACAGCTATTGTCGTTTAGATAATCATCAATTCTGTAATAAGCTTTCCTAACGAGATGTTCCTTAACAGCAACTTTGAATTTAGGCAGGGGTAAATCAATGATGTGCTTGGGAAGCTTGTTGAAGAAACGAATGCCGAGACCTACAAACGAATTGTGCACCTTGTGTAAACGATGATGGGGACCTACTAATTTGTGTCTGTTTCTAGTGTTATAATTGTGTCTATCGCTATTTGTTGTGAAAGTCCCTAAATTTTGTTTTATATACAACAAGTTTGCAAGGACATACTGTGATGACACCGTCAATATCCCTATCTGCCCAAAAAGCTCTCTCAAGGAGTCTCGCGCTCCTAAACTATATATTGCACGAATAGCTCTTTTTTGAAGGACAAAAATAACATCTATATCAGCAGCCTTACCCCACAGTAATATACCGTAAGACATGACGCTGTGAAAATAACTAAAGTAAACCAGTCTTGCCGCATCCACACCAGCAAACTGTCTTACTTTTCTGATTGCGTACGCGGCGGAGCTGAGTCTCCCCGAGAGATGCGCTATCTGAGGGCCCCATTGGAGCTTGCTATCCAGACTGATACCTAAAAAAGTTGCCGAATCTACCAAATCGATAGTTTGCCTATTTACGACTATGTTAGTACCTAAATTCCTCGCGTTGGGCATAGTGAACCTAATGCACTTAGTTTTGTTAGAATTCAATAACAGATTATTACAAGTGAACCAGTTGTGGACCTGTTCTAGAATACTATTGATATCGACAAAACAGGACTTCGAACGATCTACTTTAAAAATGAGAGAAGTGTCATCTGCAAATAATATAATATCACATAAATCCTGCACCTGAAAGGGGAGATCGTTTATATATACGAGAAAAAGAAACGGACCGAGTATCGAACCCTGAGGCACGCCGAGAGAAACAGCTGAACCTGAAGACCTAACACCATTGATATCTACTCGTTGAATCCTATTACTCAAATATGACGCAAGTAAATTGAGCGCTGTATCCCTAATTCCATAGTGGTGGAGCTTCCTAAGGAGCGTATTATGTTGGACACAGTCAAATGCTTTGGAGAGATCGCAGAACACCCCAATGGCGTCCTGGGATGTCTCCCAAGCATCATAGATATGCTTGACGAGCGAAATACCTGCATCGATAGTTGACCAACCCTTTGTGAAACCATACTGTTTACCATGAAATAGCTGATTCGAGTTAAAGTGACTTTCGAGCTGCTCTAAGATGACCTTTTCGAAGATTTTGCTAACCGCAGGCAAGATGGAAATGGGCCTGAAATTGCTGGGCTCACTCTTAGATCCCTTCTTAAAGAGTGGTACTACTTTACTGTGTTTCATTAAGTCCGGAAACACACCAGCATCTACGCACCTATTAAATATTAAAGCCAAATGGGGGGCTATTTCCAAGATGATACTTTCTACTAATTTAACAGAGATGCCCCAGAGGTCAGGTGTTTTTTTGGATTTGAGCGACCTAAAAGCCTTAACTACATCATTAGAGTTGATATGTTTGAAGAAAAAAACACTACCACACTCTTTTACGCTATTTCGAAGTAAACATTCTGCCTTGGCAGGACAGGAGTTCAAGGAGCTAGTTGTAGCTGTGGGAATAATAGCGAAGAAAGTACTGAACGTCTGAGCAACCTCTAAGTTGTTGGTGATAATCGTATCATTAACTTTCAGTTCAAAATCATTTTCGCGCTGGATAGCACGACCTGTTTCGTTGTTAATGATATTCCATGTGGTTTTGATCGTATTGTCTGAGCTTTTAATTTTGTTGCTTAAGTGTAAGGATTTAGCAGCAACACAAGTTCCCTTAAAAATTTTTCAATAGTTCCTAACGTATTGAAGAAATTTAGGATTAAAATTGAACTGTTTCATGGAATAAAGCTCATACAACCTAGCTCTACTTTTATAAATACCTGCTTTCGCCCAATCGCAAAATTTGAGTTTCCTATTGTTATCTAGTATGGTTTTCTCTTTGAAGATAGTTTTGAACTTGGATTCAATAATGTTGAATAACGATGTGTAAAGGTTATCCGGGTGTTCTTCGGTGTCGTCTAACTTTGTCATAGCACTAGCTATCTCACTATTAAATAAAACTAAACGATCCCTAGTAATAGGCCTACAAGTAATTTTCTTTAACCAATGGTCCGATGTTAGTTCACTTAAGATTTCCCTACCTAAGCATTCGCAGTTGCAGAATATATTGTCCAAGCATGTAGCAGAATGTGCAGTGATTCTAGTGGGCTCATTAAATAAAAAAACTAAATTAAATGATTTAAATAATGACTTAAGTCTCGTTCTAGTCGAAGATTGCTCAATTAAATTTACATTAAAATCACCACACACTACTACATACTTGTTGCTTATAGTTAAACGTTTTAATATATCCTCCATTATCGACTCAAATAAAGTAAACTCACTATTTGGTGGTCTATATATACAAACTACTATGTGTCGCTCTAGCTCGACACAGGAAACCTCAGCAGTGCGTTCTATTGACAAATTAACTATGTCCCTACGTTCTTTACATTTAATACTGTTAGCTACCATAATCAGTGAACCACCATGTCTAGCTTTGTTCCTAATATACGCACTAATAATTGTATAAAACTCATTGTTTATTGCTATTTGTTCCGTGTGTAGCCAATGCTCAGTTACACAGAAAATACCTACATTATGTTTTTGTAAAAACAATTCTACTTCTAATTCCTTGCTGGATAAACCTTGTATGTTTTGATGTACTAAATTTAATGAGCCTAGTTGTTTATCCATTGTCCTAACTGTCAGTTTAAAGAATCGGATACATTATTCGTAACCTTGTCGCTAACTACACTACCTATACATTTAATCACAGTATTGTTAGAATAACTACACAATACTGGGTCGTCCCTTAACCTAAACTGCGTTATAGCACCTATAACTGTGTTAATATTATAAGCTAACAATGTAGCAATTTGTCGTTTGTCCGAACTATTAAGAAACATAGTTTCTTGAGTATAAATAAAACTACTAATAAACTTATTAGTGTCAAAAAACAATAACTTATCACTATGATAAGACGTCATTAAATGTAATTGATTATTCAACCTATGTATACGCTTATTTTCCCTTTCTGTAAGAGATTGTGAGTATGGGAATGCGCAGATAATTAATTTACCTAAATCTAATTGCAATAAACTGCTAATACTATCAATAATATCAGTTTTATCTAAACCTAAACTATCACCTATCAGTAAAACTACTGTTGTATTTATATCTAAGTGAGTGTTCCTAATTCTATCTACTATTTGATTTAAATTGAGGTTATGGTAACAGTTATTTTTAAAACTACAATGTAAGTTGTTGTTTATTATAGGTCCTAAGTTAATGCCTAACTTATCTGAGAACATAGCTACTCTGTTTTTTGTGTTAAGATCTATGAAGGAAGAGGGAATACAGTCAGATGAGTCGGTCAGTGAAGTCTCAGTACCTAACTAATTTGAGAGGGTTCTAACTGTTCTAAGTCACAAGGGGGTCCCTGAGACTGAGAACACCTAGTGCATGGAGTGCTATTAGCTAAGGCCCTAACACGCTCTAAATTTTCCCTGCCAACTTTAGCAATCTCATCGTATTTTAGTATGTAATCGTGAGTTTCACGTTCATAATCTAAGGTAATTTTTGTTAATTTAGATTGTAGGTGTGAGATTTGTGACTTAAGGTCAAGAGTGTGTCTGTCATACAATAGCCTACTGGAGATGAGTTCTTCACTACAACTATTGACTTCTAAAACTAGTTCCCTACGTTCCTCAATCAAATCTTTATTTGATTTAACCAATAATCTAAGTTTGTTAAATTTCTTGAGTTTTAATTCTAATTTTTTAATTATCTTACTAATTCTACTGAATTTCCTAAACTTTTTATTTGTTCTAACTCTAGTTAATAAAGATTTACAGCCTATAAGCTCAGAATACAAATGATGAGTTGCACTACTGTCAAATGACCGTTCCAATGAGATGATCTTAGTGTGGGCTTCATGCAGGCTTGTCTCTAGCTCATTTATGCGGCTCAGAGACCACTCATAGGTCTCATTACAGCTGCCAAATGAGCTAACTTCTTGCTGTAGCCTGTCCTGCTGATCCAGTAAGTCCATATTTTCAATATGGAGCTCAGCAAGTTCCCCCTTCAGTGATACAACCTTGTGGTTAACCTCCTTGATCTCTTCTTCACAGTCAACACGCTCCCTCAACAGCAGGCTGTTCTCATCTTTGCACTTCTTGAGCTCGAACAGAGCAAGTTTAAGCTTGTTCTCAGTATCCTTTGCTGTTGCCTTCCTGGTCATCATGGTTGAAATTAACAACAAAGGATCTGAAATGTTATAAAGAAAGTTGAGATATACAGCAGAATTTAGAGAAAATTAGTTGGGGAAAGTTAGTATTTATTAAGATGGTCTATGTTAATATTGTTAATAGTTTTAGAAGAAAAATACACAAAATAACTAACAAAAGAGAGAGGAAAAACACAGATAAAGATATAGGGGAGAAATAATAAGGGGTTAGTTGGACCTTGCAGTTAATCTATAATTACAATGATGTTACAAGATGTTTATTTTCAGTGGGTAAGTTTAGACCAAAAAAAAAATTAATTAAAAAAACTATAACGTTGCAGTTAGTAGGAAACCTAACAATTAGACTCTTACAATACTAATTAAACTGAATGGTATATGGGAAATAAGCTACAACGGAAGACTATAACACTGAATCAGTGCTGCGTTGATTAGATGTTGAAGAGTGTACGATTACATCGCACATTCATTTTATATTTTGATACTTAAGCATTTTCACCAAATGTACCTATAATTAAAATATTCATTGTTCAGTTCATATTTCGCCGCATTATTGTAAACACCTAAGTTTGTGTTGCAATAAATTATTATCAAGTTATCAAGCATATCATTTCACCTCAACAAAGTGTATAAGCAGACAAGTGCCCATACATTATAGTCCTTCGAGCCTTAAGTGTTTGTGTTTTCTGTTTTCTCGTGTGGTAGCGAATCGGCTTCGTTGGCCTCCCACAAGCGGGTCTCACCGACGATAGTTGAGACGAGAGCACATATACCTTGCGAGAGTACGGAGATACGTACACGCACATTACAAGCGACTTGAGCAAGCAGTCCTATCCAGGGCAATTTACAGCATCAAGGCAACTATCAGTTTTCATAGCAACAAGGCTTCAGCAATTACAAGTATATCAAGTTATAGCTAGCTAGCAGAAACAAGAAGATCGATCGCTATTATCAAGAAACAAGAATACAGCGGCAATTTGAACTCAAGAAACTACAGTCGACAAGGACAAGGCAAGTCATTGAGAAAAAGCAGTAAGTAACTCCAACTTACTTCTTACTTATTTCTCGCATATTTTTCCAATATCACGATGGAAGAATTACTACAAAAGCAGCAGAATGCCATCCATGGCATACAACAAACTTGGACTAATTTCAAGAAAGATAGCCAAGAACGCAAGACTGCTGACTATATCAAGAAAAGAGTGGAAACTCTGGATAATTATTGGCAAGAATTTCAGAAAAATCATGAGAAGCTGTGTATGTATGAAGATCAATCACATGACTATTTCATCGGAAATCATTACGAAGATACCAAGAAGTTTTATTTAGAAGTTCGGGAATCGATTCAGAGAGCATGTGTATTAAAACCGTCTTTATTTGGTCGTCAGCAAACAGGAGCTGCGACCTCGGAGGGTAGATCTACCCCTGCGAGTCCGTTACCGGTTTTAAAAGTCACTTCCAGGGGAACCGACAGCAAGTTGGATGAAAAGTTGCGGAAACAAGCTAGCAACTTCAAGGCGTTTACTCGTGCACTCGCTAACATAGACTTATCCGATGTAGAAGAACGATGGGAATTCGAAGACATTTTGAAAACTATCGAAGCGCGTTGGAAAGCAATCGACCATCTCCACTGGAAGATAGACTGTGAATTTGATGAAATAGATGAAAGTTACGAAAGCTCATACACAGAGCATGAACAGAAATATCTCAATATTAAAAAGGAGATAAACCGCAAGATTTGGTCTGTATCTCACAGAGAAAAGGCCACACCACCACTTGATATTCCTATATTTAACGGGAATTATCAACATTGGGTCTCGTTCAAGGACCTTTTTACAGAAGCCATACATGGCAACCCATGTTTATCCGCCGCCCAGAAGATGCAATTTCTGAAAAGCAAGATCAAGGGAGAACCGGAGCGTCTCATACAACATTTACCAATTAGTACAGATAACTACGATACGTGTTGGGACATATTGAACCACCGTTACAATAACAAAAAACTTATTTTCTCAAATTACATGAATACCTTGATGAATATTCCTGTTATGCAACAAGCAACATCAAACAATATCAAGCGTGTTCATGACGTGACATCCGAGTGCCTAAATGGAATCAAGAACTTGGGCATTGATATTGTCACTTGGGATCCTATACTAGTTTACCTACTTAGCCAAAAACTGGAGTCCGAAGTTCTGAACGAGTACTGCGCTTCGCTCAAAGAACCAAGAGAACTACCATCGCTAAAAGATTTTTTGGAGTTTCTTGAAAACAAGTTTACATCAATGGAGTCAGCTCGCCGTAAGCAAGATGCAGTGCCGAAATCCACGAACTTTAGTTCAAGTTCAGGGAATTCCAAAACAAGTCAGAGCAAGCAGCACTACGCTAGCAACAAGGCTACGTCAGTGAAAAATGCTTCTATCTCGTGTCCAGTATGCAAGGATCATCATGGCATATATTACTGTAAACAGTTTAAAGAAATGGATCCAGTACAAAAAAGAAAAACAATTTCGGAACTCAATTATTGTGTAAATTGTTTATACAGTCATAAAGATAAAAAATGCTCGTCGAATAAGCTCTGCCGGAAATGCAATAGACAGCATAATACAGTTTTACACGACGCGTACTCAAATGACAATTCGACCTCGTCGAACGTTTCCGAACTTACGCAAGAATCAAGTAATGCGACCCACGTGGCGCAGCAGAAAATTGCATCAACAGTACTTTTAGCCACTGCGATCGTCAAGGTTACGGGAGCCGACGGATTACAGAGAAAAATGCGGGCCCTGATCGACCAAGGATCGCAGATTTCACTAATTACCGAAAATGCAGCGCAGCAATTACGCTTATCTCGGCAAAAGTGTAAGGGCGTTATAACAGGCGTCGGGAAGAACGACACCAATTGCAAGGGAATGTTGAATATCACCTGTACTTCCTGGGATGATGACTACACGTTTCAAACGAACGTCCTTATAATGAACAGTTTGACAAGAAACATTCCAAATACTACATTTTCAAAGCCATCATGGGCATACTTAGAAAATATACAGCTGGCCGACCCACAATTTTACATTAGCAAGCCTGTAGATATATTGTTGGGCGCAGATGTATACGCGAATATTATCATGAAAAATATTATTCGTGATAACACAAGTATCCCGATCGCACAGGAAACGCGACTCGGGTGGATTTTATTCGGAAAAGTCCAAAGTTTATTATGCAATATCGTACTAAACAATATTCAAGACATACAGAAGTTTTGGGAAATAGAAGATATTTCTGAAAACAGCCAAAATTCATATCAAGATGACGAATGCATTCAATTGTACAAGTCGACCACAACAAGGTTGGAAGACGGCAGATACCAAGTTCGATTGCCACTCAAATCCAATTCACACCATACAATTGGAGAATCAAGATACAAGGCTGTAGCGCAATTCCATCAGATAGAAAGAAAACTCTCTAAAAACCGATGTATTGCGAAACAATATAAAACATTCATTGATGAATATTTATCACTGGGACATATGAAACCGGCACTTAGTAACAAGAGTCCGCAATGCTATTTACTGCACCACTGTGTAATACGTGATGACTCAACTACTACGTCACTTCGAGTTGTATTTAATGCATCGTCAAAAACTTCAAATGGAATAAGTTTGAATGATTGTATGCACACAGGACCAAACTTACAAAAGGATCTATTGACCTTGATACTTAGGTGGAGACAACATCGTGTAGCTTTCATTGCTGACATTGAAAAAATGTTTCGGCAAATTTGGGTGCACGAAGATGACCAGAGCCTGCAAAAGATCGTTTGGCGTGACTCACCAGATCAAGAGTTACAAGAGTATCAGCTGACAACAATTACATATGGCACCAAGGCCGCCCCATTTTTGGCGATGATGACCCTGAGGCAGTTGGCCAATGATGAAAGACAGAATTATGCTTCTGCAGCTCAAGTAGTAGAGGAATGTTTTTACATGGATGACTTACTTCATGGGTCTCATTCGGTGACGTCAGCGAAAAAATTACAACAAGATTTGAAACACTTACTCAAGGCTGGTGGCTTCAATTTAAGAAAATGGCGGTCTAATTATCAAGAATTACAAGAAAATTTACAAGAAAATAGCTATGACTTCAAACAAGCTGAGTCTACGAAAACTTTAGGCCTTCACTGGAATCCTCAGCAAGACGTTTTCAGTTTTCATTCGAAATTTGAAGACATCCTAGATAGCAGCGCGATGATTACGAAGCGAAAACTACTATCTGAAATTTCGAAACTATTTGACCCCCTTGGTTGGCTCACCCCAATTTCTACCAAGTTGAAATTGTTGTTCCAAGATGTCTGGAAAGATAACCTGCAATGGGATGACAAACTTCCCGATTCAATAAACCAAGAGTGGTTAAAAATTCAGAAAGACATACAAAATATTAATTTATTTAAAATACCTAGATGGTTAGGTACAGAAGGCACGAGCAATGGCATAGAATTACACGGATTTTGCGACGCATCGCAAAAAGCATATGCATGTGTGGTGTATTGCAAAACAACTAATCGAGGTCAAACAAAAATAACTTTATTAGTTGGGAAATCAAGATTGGTGCCCTGTAACAAAAATATTTCACTGCCTAGATTAGAATTGAGCGGCGCTCATCTTCTCTCAAAATTGATGACTAAGGTGAAGGACAGTTTGCCCGGTCTCGACATCAAGGTTTACGGATGGACCGATTCAACGGCGGTTTTGGGTTGGCTACAAGGAGACCCAAATCGCTGGAAGGTATTTGTTGCAAACAGGGTGCGACAAATAACGAAGGTGATACCTCCTGAGTGTTGGCGATACGTGAAGTCAGCTGAAAACCCCGCAGATTGCGCTAGCAGAGGGTTGACAAGTTTAAACCTGAGAGAACATGATCTTTGGTGGAAGGGACCTACATGGCTACACGACTGCGAGTTAAAAAGTGGAGAAAGCACTCAGATTTATCTTACAAATGAAGAAGCCCTCCTCAGCAAACAAACATATGTTGCGACAACAAATACCACAACAGGACATAGTATTGTTGACGATTTGCTTATCAGGCTAAGCTCCTTTACCCTAGTAATACGCGTACTAGCATGGGTGCGTAGATTCTTTAACCGAAAACATAAAGGGTTAATTGAAAAATACATTACCTTATCAGAGTTACGGCAAGCAAGCGCCGTGATAATCAAGCATATTCAGTATGTGGAATTTCAGCAAGAAATACATGACTTGCAGAAAAATGGCCACGTATCTTCAAAAAGCAAGATTTTGAATTTAAATCCTTTCTTAGATGAAGAGGGGATATTGCGCGTCGGAGGTAGGCTACATCATGCCACCATCAGTTCAGATCAGAAACACCCTATAATCTTACCCCATCAACACCGCTTTACGGAATTATTAATAGAACACGCGCATAAACTCACGTTTCACGGCGGCGCTCGAGTTACAATGGCTCATATCCGACAAAGATATTGGATTATCGGTGGCAACAATGCAACGAAAAAACAAATCCGTTTGTGTGTAATTTGTAGAAAACAAAATCCTAGAAAACTGCAACCCTTAATGGGCGACTTACCTGCAGCAAGGATTACTCCATCTCGTCCTTTTATGCACACGGGAGTAGACTTCACTGGACATGTCCTTATAAAAACCAACAAGGGTCGTGGTGTCAAGACTACGAAGGGCTATGTTTCAGTTTTTGTTTGTATGGTGACCAAGGCCGTACATTTAGAACTAGTCTCGGACTTAACAACCTCGTCCTTCATCGCTGCCATACGCAGGATGGCCGCTAGAAGAGGAACACCACAGCATTTGTATAGCGATAATGGTCGAAACTTTTTGGGAGCCAGCAAGGTGCTACAAAAAGAGTATGAAGAATTGCAAGAAATTATTGATGAAAACTTTATGGCCGAGATTGCAGACATGAATATCACATGGCATTTTAACGCCCCTTCCTGGCCGTCAGCAGGAGGCCTATGGGAGGCAGCCGTGAAGAGTTTCAAGTGGCATCTCAAAAGAGTGATCGGTGAACAAAAATTAACTTTTGAAGAGTTTACCACACTTTTAGCACAAATAGAAGGTTGTCTAAACATGAGACCGCTGTGTGCTATAACGGAGGATCCGGAAGATCTAGATTTTTTGACTCCATCTCACTTTTTGACCGGAGGACCAACGTTGACGTTAGTTGAGACAGAGAGAGATCTACGTACACGTTGGCAGTTAACTCAAAAAATATTGCAAGATTTGTGGAAAAGGTGGCGTACCGAGTATTTATCACAATTAACCGTGAAGAGCAAGTGGAAACAACCTCAAACCAACATTAAGCTCGACGATGTAGTACTCATCCATGACGACAATCTACCACCCGGCAAGTGGGCAATGGGAAGGGTCGTTGAACTACATCCCGGAAACGACGGTTACGTGCGAGTCGTCAGCTTAAAGACGAAAAATGGCATTTTAAAACGTCCCGTAATAAAGGTTTCTGTCCTCTTAGACTACAAGGACATGGACTCACAGTGCGATCGAACATCGAACGTGCCAGAGAGCGCAGAAACCAAACACCAGCAAGATGGAGAAGCCTCAACAAGGAGGTCAAGGAAATGTAGCAAGTATAACCTCGCGTCCGTAGTTACTGCCCTTATGTTCTTTTTTACTTTTATATCAAGCTCAGAATGCCACCTGAATATAACACCATTTCGAGAAAATCAAAGCCTATATTTTGACAAGATAGCAAACATGATGCTTGTGAGAGATGACTGGAAGCTTGTCGTATATTACGACATGAATACGTACTGGCAATCAACAAAAACATATGATAAGTACATTCAACTCCTTAAACAAACATGTGACACTATTCAAGATCAAGTTCACTGTGAGGTAATAGTACTCCAGCTACGTCACGCGTTCTCAGAACTTACATACTACAACCGAGCGCTGCGGAGTCAGCATTCGAACACGCGACCTGCTAGACTGCGTCGGCGCCGAGGCCTTATCAACGGCATTGGATACGTAGCAAACAGCTTGTTTGGAGTACTCGACGAAAGCTTCGCTGAGCAATATCGCAAGGATATTTCTCTCATTCGAACTAATGAAAAACATCTAGTGTCACTATGGGCAAACCAGACATCACTCATTGAAGCCGAAAACAACCTTTTGAAGCGAACAGAGCAGGATATGAACCTACAACTTAAAATGATAAATCGTCATATGAACAAATTAGAGACTGCGATTACCGTATTGAAAAATACCATGCAAACAAATAGCGTCATTAATGACTTCAACACAGGAGCTATTATAGCAAGTAATATGCTCTACAATCTAAAAAGTATACAGAATACGCTATTGGACACTGTCACAGATATTTACAATGGACGTTTCAATTTACACCTGATTACGCCCGAACAACTTACTCAAGAACTGAGCACTATATCCAGCAAGTTGCCTAAGGATGTATCTCTACCTATTAATAACATACATACAGAACTCAGACAGATATACGAGCTACTCAAAGTGAAAACAAGGATGTTAGATGACGTCATCATTTTTGAGATAAAGTTACCTTTGATCAGTAGAGATACCTACGAGTTATTGAAAATCATTCCGATTCCCAAGGCAGCAAACCAAGATAACATGATCAGCATTATCCCAGCATCGGAGTACATCTCTATGAATATGAAGAAAGATACCTATATTCATATGTCGGAAGAAGATGTTAGATCTTGTATGATAGTCTCACAAGTTTTATACTGTCACGTTTTGAGTCCAGTATACCAATTTAGAGAAGACAAGAACTTTTGTGAAACAGAACAAGAAAAATGTAAAACAATTACAAGACCGTGTAAAAACAGCTGGTTAGCAACAAACACAATAAATAACTACTTATACTTCTGTTGTGACCGGTGTCAAGTCCGCGCCGTATGCGACGATCATATGTCCGTACCTCAACTATTACATGCCGGCCTAATTAATATAGGTCATGGATGCATTGTAAAAACGGATGATTTTACTGTTTATTCACACAAGCTGTACTTGAGCGAAACAAGGACAAATTCAAACATCTATGCGCGAGAAATTGCTCCTATCAACCACATCATCAACATCAGTATACCAAGTCCAGTTTTGGAAAACAAAACTGAAGATATTGAAAGAGGAATCGCGCAAATAGACAATGATATTCAGTCTATGAAGAAAGCGGAAGTGATGTTACCTGATGACCTCTCTTATCACGATATTCATCACTACGCTATGATCTACGCGTTATTTGGGATAGTGTGCATCGCTGGCCTTAGTATCGCTGTTCGTCGTATAAAATGTCAATGGCGAGTTCCACCAACCCCGCCGCCATCCGTCACTCAAGAGCTTACAGTACAACACAGAACGGGAACAAGTGAACACCTGGACATCGTGGGCATTCGTAAACCTCGCAACCTCCATGTGGACCGAAGCACTTCTCCTATTATTTAAATTCATTTTATTTTTGCATTGTATCCAAATTTCATAAATTTATTTTGTAAATCAAGTTACCAGGCCTCTTACCCATTCTTATCTCGGCCCGGAATATGTACGATTACATCGCACATTCATTTTATATGTATTTTGATATTTAAGCATTTTCACCAAATGTACCTATAGTTAAAATATTCATTGTTCAGTTCATATTTTGCCGCATTATTGTAAACACCTAAGTTTGTGTTGCAATAAATTATTATCAAGTTATCAAGCATATCATTTCACCTCAACAAAGTGTATAAGCAGACAAGTGCCCATACAAAGAGCATGGGGGTAGTGAGCCTGAATATGCTACACTTTATCTAGCGGATTTTAGATAAATCTATAATAACATGCGATACGAAATACTCCCTGTATTTATCGAACACTTATTCCTTGTTTGAATTTGAAATACGTTGACGCCTTGACACTTGGTTGGCGTAAAATTATATTGTTATCTTAATCACACTTTTTCATCTTGATTGACTATTATATTAGTAGAAGACAACCTAATTACACTTATCTACAACTTTTAGACACAATTATAGACAAATACGTAATAAATAAATAAAAATCAAATTTTAAAACTGCAAATGGAATGAATGCTCTCTCCACTTTCCTTCCAAACCAATAACATTCGCTAATGTTTTCTTCTTAATCGGCGCCGGCGTCGATGCAATCATATGATCGATACACGTGCCTGCTTTCGCGTTGAGGCCATTGTTTAAGTTCTGTGCAGTTAGGGTTTCGCTGTTCGAAACCACGGTTAAGGGACTCGCGACCTCCACGCGTTGAAAAATGTTTGCTTCGACCACCTGTGCGAGCGAGACAGGTTCACCTCTAACTAGCGAGTGCGACAAGGTAGACTCAATAGCATCATCGAATGACGCGAACTCCACCGTGCTGTTATGCGTCTTATTATTATTCTCCATATGCGGTAGGTCAGATATTTTCAACGAGAATATTTGTCTGACCGCTACCACATATTTTCTTATTCATATACGTATGAACGGATGTTTGTTTCATAGTAATCATATCCTTTTTGACCTCATTGAGTTGTTCTATTGAGACATACGACTCCTTTAGTATTTTCAAATCATTTTGAATGACTAAAATGTCTCTAAGAAATCGGGTCGCGTCGATATGATCGAGTTCTCTGGCAACAAATATCGGCGTTTCATCAGGATCCGTTTCTTTTAAGACAGTGATAACATCGTACAGGTTACGCTGAGATCGCCCATCGCCTTTTCTAATATTTTTTCGTTTCTTAGTCGTTAGAGATTCAAAAAGCAACGCTTTCGCACTCTCGATTTCTTCTGACGAAAAAGAAGACGTGCATAATCTATATACTTATAATAAATCTGTAGAGAGGTCAATTCTGTACATTGAATATATTTAAAAAAAAACCAATGGGGGATGTTTAGTAACGGATACTGATACCGAATCTGCAATTTATAATTTTCTTTTCTGTCTGTCTGTCTGTCTGTCTGTCCTCCGTCTGTATGTGTCGCTATCACGTAAAAACTACCGGATAGAATGCACTGAAATTTGGTATATGCATAGAATAAGTAGTAGAGCAATTTCTAGGATACTTTTTATAGCATAAAATCTAAAAGATTTTTAGAAAATTGAAAATAATACGTAGAAATCGTTTGAACCTGCGTTTCCCTATAGAGACCATAGATGGCGTTACAATCCATTTCACAACATTCGCATAGTTAACGCGGCGCCTGCCGTATCGATACCTGTTGTTCGCACCAACCAATAGATGGCGTTATAAACCGCAACAAAGCATGTTTTTTCTAATTAATTAATTTTGATGGCTTTATTGTAAAAAAAATACCTTTGAAACATGCTATACATTTATAAGATTTTTAAACATAAATGTTGTATGATATATTACACAAAAATGTTGGTTTACGTGGGTCCGGTGCGATCGGGATATCCTAGATGGCAAACCGAGTAATTTCATTTGTTGTCGTTGTTCGCCGCAACTGACAGATGGCGTTGTTGTTCGAATCACGTGTATAACCAAATTAATTGGTTGCATTAAGGAAATAAATTGGATAGCTATGAAACAGACTATGTGGTAAGTTTTAAAAAATAAACAACGGATGATAAAAGTATAAAAAATAATTACGGGTTACGCGGTTTCGGACGTATCATCGCAAGTATACATTATTACGCGTCTGAAGAGCTCCGGCGCAGATAGGACCTATAATAATATTCTGAATCCAGACGGGTAAGCAATGGTCAGTCTATAATAAGGTAGGTATTATATTTTACACTGTAAACTGCTACGGATACAGACGAGAGCGGAAAAGAAAGTAACCACAGGAAATCAGGCCAGCCTGAGCCTATTCGCGTGCTCAAATGAATAAGCAACAGTACGAAATTCACGCGAGCGGAGCCGCACGGGTCAGCTAGTAATTTAAATAAATTCTCTTCGTCCATTACATCCACTTTGTTCTGTATAAATGCAAGAGCTTCACAAATAACTATATTACAATTAGTACACTTTACTTTGCTCGACGTCATCTTGTTAGGATGAGACAGACTCGACGCGTGCGAACAGTGCCGCGCGGGAACGACGAAACGAAATTAATAACACCTTTATGTCCCAAACATAAAGGCTTTTTTGACCGGCGTCAACCGATTCCGCTTCGACAAATGTGGTTAGACCCTTAGACGGCACCTTGTTACGCGTTATTACTTCCTCAACACCACTTATGACATTTTCGTACGGAATTCGTTTCGGAGTTAGGCTGCATAATTTAACCCCTTGCTCAGTACACTGTGTGTGGCACTATCAATAATTTTCAGTCGCGATTAAGACCCGTTACTCTTACGTGAACACAAGTCGAAATAAGCGTCCCCGTTCGGAACAAACTCAGTCACCAAGGACATATGAATTGGATCTTACAGAAGAACTCTTAAAAAATATTTAGTAACTTTAAAACAGAGTTAGACGCCAAATTAAACGATGTATGTGATAAAGAAAACTCAATGATTACTAAACTTTCTTCTGATATTTGTGAACTGAAAATACAAACAAGCAAGATCCAGACTTCAAACGACGAAATAGTACAGTCTATGTCTTTTATTAATAATCAATATGAAGAACTTAAGATGGGACTGGAATTGCTACACAAGGAACGAGCGGAACAACGCAAGTGTATAGAAAATCTCGAGAAGAAAGTGCACGGTGTCCAGCTTAAGTCAAGATCCTCATGTATTAAAGTAAGGAACATACCGCCTATAGAGAAAGAGACTTATGTGGACCTTATAAACAGTCCGTTCTATAAGAAAAGTTGTTGACATCATCCATACCGTCATACCTGTGGATCTTCGAGACGTAAACCGTATTGCCGGCAAACCAGGACTCACAAGACCCATCGTTGTAGAGTTTCTATCGGTCCAAATGAAGTAAAAGACTTTATCCGCCGTGCGTGTCTTCAATAACAGCAGAAAAACAGTTGAAGACAAACTGAACACGTCACATATAAACATCATGGGTAAGAAACAGGCGGTTTATATTGCGGATCATCTTCCTGTGAGTCTGAAAAAACTGTTCTTCCAATCACGGGAATTTGCCGGGCAAAATGGTTACCAATTCTGCTGGACTTGGAAATGGACTTGGAAATATATAGATCTCACGGGGAAAAGCAAATACTTATATCATCTGAACAGTCACTGCTGGACCTGCAACCGAAGCCATGACTAGTTACAATAGTCTGTTTTATCAACAAACGTAGCCAGTTACAATTTACATACTTTTCTAAAATTACTTTTACTTGTTTATTAGTTTTAAGATTACGAAATACTCACATACACACCTCACAAACAACACTAACAAAACTCTGTACATCCACAATACATATTCATCTACTGTTCAAAATTACAAGTACACACCGATAATTACATACTTGTATTCACTCACGTCACAAATTAATCGCACGCGCCCTAGCTTCTGCCTGTTGGTCATCATAATTAAATCGTAGAAAATGTTGTATATGAAACTTGGTAATTCTTTTTCCGCGTTTCCAAACTTCTCTTAAATTATAAATGGCTAATATAAACAGTATTAATTCTGAACTGGACTGTCGAGAATAAATGTGGGCATACACTTGCCTACTCGAAGACTGCAGAGAACACATCGATAGTGATAAAGGTATAAAATTGGGTTCCCTATTTGATTTCGAAAGATGATTCGATTTTTATTATATCGAAAATGGTGTGTCGATAGTTCAGTTGTACGATGTTTTATTTAATCGATGCTTTATTGGTGCGATGTAACGTTTGTACGAAAAATTCTGTTTCAAAAAACCATAGAGCGATTGCTCATTACTTCGATAATACCTATATCGGTTCGAAACGTCATCTACTCCATAACATTTAATTAAATAACCTTATTATGCATTATAGACGTCAAGGAAATAATACTTTTCGTCTCGGGTTCGAATCCTGGGTCAGGCCAAAAAGTCTTTTCTGAGATTTTCTGTTAGAAGTTCTTAGAGATTGCCCGGAGTTAGGAAGTTGAGGTCAAAGGCCTCCGTGCCTCGGAGAGCACGTAAAGCCGTCGGTCCTGCGCCTGACCTCTCACTGGTCGTGTCGGTTATCCGTCCCACCAAACTATGAGAGTGATGGTATAGAGTGTACATGTGTATTGTGCACACACTTGGACACTATAAACAAATGCACAGATGGTCAGTTTCAATGAAACTGACTGCCGTGGCCGTATATCGGCTAGGAGGACATTATTATTATTCATTATTACTTTTATTTAAAAAAATGCAATTGTGTACAAAAGTTACTTATGTACATCAAGTTAAGTATATTAATAAAATATATTTTAATATATCAAAGTAATCCTAATATTGATTGTATACCTTAATATTTTAAATTAAAAAATATTTATAGAATTATTTTTTTTATCATATGTAACTGAAAATATTAATTAAAAAAAACAATATCATAGAACAAATCGGCATACACTATTTTGGTGTAAAAAAAAAATTTGCGGCAGGCTTGTCGGTCATAGAATTTAAGATATTCAATAAAAAAAAATCATGTTTTGTAAAAAAATAAATTTAAATGTATTTAAAAGTGTATTGGGTATTTTGTGATTACGTTTTGAGAGTTACCATAATAGTTTTGTTATATGTGGGTAGAAGTAAATAATGCTGACATGTGTCTCTAATCGTGTTATGTTTTACTCTTGTCAATAATTAATTTTTGAATAAGTGTTATGTGCAGTTCCTATTGCAAATATGGTTGATAGTGTTATCAAAACGGAAAAATCGAAATGCGGAAACGATATAATACTTATTGATGTATATGATAATACTTATTGATGGATATGAATTTATGTTAAATAAACATGTGGATACAAAATATTATTGGTGCTGTGTGTTCAAAAATAAAAAACAATGCAAAAGCCGAATGATGACGGAATTTAAAGAAAATAACGAACACACCCTAATCAAAGGTATGAGTGAACATTCACACGCCCCAAGTGCTGGCTTGCAAGACTCAATAATTTTTAAAAATAAATTGAAGAGGGATGCCAATACTAGCAATGATGGACCTACAGTGATCATCCGAAATAATTTGGAAGCTATACCAAGTACAAGTGCGTGTTGTCTTCCCAATAAAAATGCTTTACGTCAAATTGTCTACAGAGCAAGAAAGAAAACATTTCCAAAATAACCTTCTACTTTAGAGGAAATAGATATACCTGCAGACTACTTGGTTGAAGGAGAATCGTTTTTGGCCCGGCAAACAAAATACAATGATAATAAATGCTTGCTTATATTTTGTACTCAGCGAAATATCAGGCTTTTACGTGATTCATTTCTATGGATAATGGACGGAACATTCTGCACATGTCCTAGACTTTTTACCCAAATCTACAGTAAACACGGAATGGTGGGAAATGATATCGATAGCAGAAAAATAGTGCCGTTAGTATATTGTTTTTTGGGAGATAAGACTGAAGAAACGTATATGATGATGTTTAAAGAATTTTGGCATATGCTGAGGAATTGCAATGTAAATTGAACCCTCAGTATATACTTACTGATTTTGAAACAGCTGTTATCAATGTCGTCAAGATATATTTCCCTGGAGCTACTCATACAGGTTGCCTTTTTCATTTAGCGCAAAATTTGTGGAGGCAAATACAGAAATCCGACGAATAAAGAATCCGAGGTAACGACAGCAATTTCTCTCTTAAACTTCGTCACATAGTAGCTTTGGCATATCCTACTCCTGAAGAGATACTGGACGCCTTTAAACTTCTGAAAGAAACTGTTTTGCCTGAAGAAGCAGAAACTATCATACATTGGTTTGAGGCCTATTACGTGCTTGGTAGGAAAAATTCTCGAACAAAAGGTGCAAAACTATGTATCTCTCTAATCCCTCCATTATTTCCACCACAGTTGTGGTCCATACGCAAAATAAATGAACTCGACCTACCAAGGACCCAAAATAATGTTGAGGCTTGGCATAGACGTTGCGACTACTTACAAAACAATAACCGCCATGGCTTATACGCGACTATACGGAGCCTTATAAAAGAGCAAATAAGCACTAATCACGTAGTTGAAAAAGCACAGGCTAGCGTTGATAAGACTCCGCCCAAGAAAAAAAAGAAAAATGTATCCGATTGTATCACTAAAATTTGTGCAAACCGTAATAATATGGAACTTCTGAATTTTTTAAGAGCTATTGCTAATCACATAGAATTGTAATTGTATATACATTTTTATTGTTTTTTGATTAAATGAAAATGGATAATATAATCAGTATAATCACGTGTTTTTAAAATTACAATTAATGTTTTATTTATTTTGTATTCTTTGCTGATTAAGTTCAAGTATAGGTATATCTATTTTGTTATTTTGTTGTATGATTTTTCATTAAAAATGTACTTAACTTGATGTACATAATAAACTTTTGTACACAATTGCATTTTTTTAAATAAAAGTATTATTTCCTTGACGTCTATCTATACTATATAATATTACTATATATATTATATATAATATTATAAAGCTGAAGAGTTTGTTTGTTTGTTTGTTTGAACGCGCTAATCTCAGGAACTACTGGTCCGATTTGAAAAATTCTTTCAGTGTTAGATAGCCTATTTATCGAGGAAGTTTATAGGCTATATATCATCACGCTACGACCAATAGGAGCAGAGAACCAGTAAAAAATGTTACAAAAACGGGGAAAATTTTGACTCATTCTCTCTTATGTGACGCAAGCGAAGTTGCGCGGGTCAGCTAGTAATGGATAATAAGGTTATTCAATTAAATGTTATGGAGTAGATGGCGTTTCGAACCGATATATGTAGGTATTATCGAAGTAATGAGTAATCGCTCTAAGGTTTTTTGAAACAGCATTTTTCGTACAAACGTTACATCGCACCAATAAAGCATCGATTAAATAAAACATCGTACAACTGAACTATCGACACACCATTTTCGATATAATAAAAATCGAATCATCATCTTTCGAAATCAAATAGGGAACCCATAAAATTACTTCATCTTAACATACGTAGCTTAAACAAAAACTTTGACCAACTATGCATACTACTATCTGTAATACATATAAGTTTTGATTTAATTATACTGACTGAATGTTGCCTCCGAAAAACAACTAACTGACCAACATTGGACGGTTATATAGCCAACTATTCCACCAAAAATTTTAACCAAAATGATGGTGTAGTAATTTATACTAACATAATATTAGTATAGATTAAATTATCATGTAAGATATATCAGCCTGTGTTCGTGGACGGAAATTGCTTGGTATGTAATATTGAGAATTGTAAAGTAATTTATTTCATTTACCTATAGATTTAGAATAAACATGTGGCTAAAAGCAAAATCACAATCGTACCCAAAACCGCAAATCTTTTTGAAAGTTTTAGAAATAAACTTGCTTGTAATATACCATTTTTAAATCACCACAGTAATCCTAATGAGATATACAGGGTGTAAATGACGGCTAACCGAAAACTTCAGTGGTAAGTTTGTGACACTGTATGCGCGAAATTTACTCCAACGATATTTCTCGGAAATGATTGGTTCCCGAGTTAGTCATTTTTGAGCGCTCAATGTATAGTGAACAACGCGATGTATCTCCGCGCACGCCTATGAGATTGCTCATCGTATTGTTGACACTAGTTGCTAGTTCACCGCGGCAGCGGCGCACAGTGGTTTCATTTTAAGAAATGGTGGACTTTGGGATCGAAGTCGAGCTAGCGCGCTGATTTTTTTTTTGCTTACTCTTTTTAACAATATAAACAACTTTTCATATAAACCACTTTTTCATACTAAAAAAATGTTTGATTTTTTTTTGTATGGAGAAAGAGCAATATTTAAAAAAAAATCGAAAACGGTAATATTGGACACCTTGGCGGCATATAGGCGTTATAGAAGGCATCATTCTCGACCTTTTTTGTTCTTAGACTTTTTTTGATAAGTCTGCCGCTTTGGCGTCCAGAGCGCTTTGAAAGTCTTCGTAGTAAATGTTCGGCTATTGGATGGTATAACACTCGTAATATCCTGCATGTTGGATTTTTAAGTATAATAACCGGTCAATATGTGGGCTGGGGTAAAGAACACTTAATATATAGGGAAAAAAAAAATTGTAGAGTAGGTTTAGCAAAGGATCATAACAAAGGATCTGCCATGCATACTGGATCTTCGTCAATCTCGATTTCTTCTTCTGCCGAATCTAACAACTCGGTAGCTTCACTGAATAAAAATAACTTCTTAGATCTTGTATACGTTGGCCTGATATGTGATATTAAGGGGTCAGAAGATATTAAAAATGTATGAAGAATATCTTCGTTGTTCTGAATTCTCCCCATTTTCCGGGTATGATGCTCTCTTGTAAACCTAAAATCCTTATTTCTTGCTTCAGCTGCTTCTTCGGACAAAATCCCAATAGGCAGACACGCAAAATGTTGACAAATATCAGCACCGTGTATGAGCAGCTTGTGCACACTCACAGGCATATTGTACCACGGGTAATGGTGTACAAAGAGTTCTGCTGTTTCTTTGCAGTAACTTCGGAATCTATCAATGTTGATGGCATTACCGGAGGATATGACTTGCAAGATAACCGCAAAGTGCTTTATTAGATTTTCATCAATCTCCGTGATTTGAGCAGACTTTTCGAATTCTCTAAAAAAAATCCTTGCTGTGTTACCATCATTAGAAGTCCCGAATCCCTGTTTGACAATGTCAATTAAAAGTCCCATTTGCTCCTTAAACTCCCTTTGCGTTTGGTCTTTCCTTGCCTTCTTCAGGTTTTTATTATCACCTCTAGCACTCCACATCTTAAATACCATGTTGTAGGATACAGGCAGCAAACACTCCATGCATCTAATCCACATATGGAGCGTAGAGAGGCCAAATTTGTACACTTCATCCCGTACAGGTTTTGTGTACATTTTGGAAAGGTCATTCATCTCACTTGGTTTCGCCAGACATATATTGCAAGTAGCTGCAGATGGAGTGTCGGTCACAATTGTAGCTACTTTGCCATCAATCATGGTCATATGCATCTCATGATTGATTTCGACACTTCCATATCTTGAGACGGTTATATTTGCAATTTCTTCTCTCATTGCACCTTCTTCTTGTTTAACAAAATCGCTAGTCTCTTTCGCAAACTGGAACTTGATGGGCCTGCAATAAAAGGTTGAAGAAGGCTTCGGATTCTACCATATCACCCTGTTTGCTGACTCCAACTTCAACTGTACAAGACTCGTCATGAATACTGACGAGTCATCAAAATCAGGCGTCTGACTTTTCTGCTTGTAAGTGCTTTGCGCTGAAGCTCCGTCAAATCCCCATTTGCTGATCAACTTCAATTCTCCATTCGATGTATCAAGACGGTCACCAACAACTTGCAGGATTCTCTGCACAGTTAAATCCAGCAGAGCTTGCAGCTTCACTTTTGCTCCGTATTCAGTTATTATTATATCTGATGGATTCGGATAGCACTTCTTTTTGGCATCTAATAATTTGTATACGAAGGTAGCTGTGTAGAATTATTGGTAGAAGCCATAAATGTCCTTAGCGCTAAATATTTCCATTTCGATAATTCCAATGAAGTGGTGAGGGCCAAAGCCTTATCTTCCTGAATAACGGTCTTTTTTTCCTTCTCCATTAAAAATGTTTTGGCGTCGAGAGCTCGGTTAGGATATTTCATAAGGTGTTCAATAGCTTGAGCAAGGTCCGTTTTACCGTTGTTCTTAAGACTTGAGACCAAAGCAAAAACTAACTCATCTTCCGAATAGCCACTTAATCCGCCTGATCGCCTCTTTTTCTGTTTATTTCCCAAATCATCAAATGGTTTCCTCATTTGAATTTCTGTAGACGTTCCAATTTCCTTGGTACCACTCGATGTTGATGCATTTAGGGAGTCAACAGACGTCGAAAATAGATTTTCGTCCTCTAAATGAAGTGTTCCTTCGAAAATATCGGTAAGGTTTACCGAGCTGCAGACAGGCTATTTGATGACGTCCTCCAACCAAGCCATATATTTGTTCATAAACGTCTTCTGAGTTCGGTTTGCTGCGGTCCATTTACGGTGCAGGCTAAGGCTAAGTTTCTTGTAAAGTTTGATATCACTTGTGAATCTTCTTCTGAAACATCTACTGGAACGCAGGCTAGAATTGCTTGATGGAGTCGCTGGTAGTCTTTAATATCTCCTTCTCTAAGAAACAGAAACAAATCTAAGTTAGTTCCGAACTGAGCTGTTCGCCCGCGGCCAACGACACGGAACGGGCGGCGCGGCGGCGGCCGGCGGCGGCCGGCGGCGGCGGTCGACGTCACGCCGCAAGTACCTACGCGCGCACAGCCGTCAGCCTCACTCACTAGTATGCAGCGTTACTTAGTATTTGTTACATCAATATTTTTTGTAATGTTATTCGGTATTTGAATAAAACTACAATGCAACGAGTTACAACTGTAACAAGTAAAAATAGTAATTCGTCGCAGTCATAGGTCAAAGTGCCTCATCAATATTTTATTGAATCTAATCTCTCGCTGGGAACCTAACTCGTCACCCGTCACCAAATCGGCGGCGCGGCGCGAGCGCGGATGGCGCGGAAGGCGCGGGTGACTTGCGCGTGGGGCGGCGCACTGTGGATCGAAAATCGGCTGTAGAAGACATGGGATCTCGATGTCGTGAATGTTATTTTTTTTTATGGAAATGTCTTCTACTAATCATTACTGTTCTATAAAATGTATCATCATGTCATCAAGCGTCCTCAAATTGTTGATTCACGGAGGGGACATAATTGCAGTAAATGCTATTGTACCAATTGAAGGTCTTTCGGAAGAAGTTTCAGAGGCCCAAAACAAAGATTTAATGAAGTTCAGAGAGCACCATTCGAGGAGTAATATGATTTTGTGATTTATTAGAATGCGAGGCGCCCATAGTCAGTTGCGCTCACCGGTCGGTAAACGATCTGTGGGTTAAGCAACCCTTGGCGCGGTCATTCCATAGATGGGTGACCGCATAGTGGTATTTGAGCTGGGCGTCTCCGTGCTTCCCCTAAAAAACACAAACTCTACAGGAACCGACGATTTAACCACAAACATAATAAAGAAAGTACATAACGTAATTCCATACATATTACAAACCTATGTTTCGAGAAAGGGGTTTTCCCAACTGCATTCAAAATCAAATCAAAATCAAATCATTTATTCATATAGGTCAAATGCTGACACTTATGATAGTCAATGATACAAAGAGTGAATTTACCGCCAGTTCGGAAGGTAGGGCCAATGAGAAGAGCTGGCAAGAAACTCTTGGCCACTCTTTTTAATCGCCAAATGGTTTTAACAATATAATTATGTCTGGTATAAATCATTGATTATGTAAGGAGCTGCTACCAACACCACCGAAAACACTTTGATCATAAGTATGAAAAAATAAATAAATAAACGGATTTACTATGAAGTTGATTTAATGAAATAATCTCAATCAATGATTTTATTCTGGCTTTATAATTAATTTAAATATTTAGACAACGGAAACAATCAACCAAATACATAAAAAGAAGAACCACTTCGCTGAGGCAGGTAACGACCACCAACGACCTTCCCGCTCGAGCGCCAACCGAAAAGTGAAAGGCTATGTCGAAGTCTTCACAGTGCCCCTCACGGGACACGTGGAGTCAACATCGGGACCTGGTAGGTCCCCTTGTTGGGGTGTTTTGTTCGCCGCCCCTAAACTTAGGGGCGGGTGTTTGGGTGTGGGGGGGAATTTCCCCCATGGTGGACGAGTGCCTACGGCCCTGGTCGCAAGGTTTGGGGATCGAGCTTCACTCCTCCCGGCGGTCGCCCCCGCGTCGGGTGAGACCTATGGTTGCCCCATAGGAGGCCCAACGAGGGGGCGCCAGCCAGGGGGGAGGCTTTATCGATCCTTACTCCCTGCGTTTAGGGCCGAGGCGTTGAAGTGTGGATTGCATACGGGATGCGGGGCGAGACCGCCCCGACGTGATGAGAGCCCCCGTCTCCTGCGGACGAGGCGCGTATCGCAGAATATACGCGGTCGTCCTCGCAGGCGGAGAGGGGCAACTGCGGCGGGGCGTGGCTGCCGCATCGCGCAGCGAGGGCGCCGGGCTTGCCGCCTTGATGGCGGAGGGCCCAGCGCAGGTCGATGTGTGGGCGCCGCGCTCGACCTAGAGGGAGCGCGGCGCGTCCTGTCGGTGTTGCACCGGGCTCTACCGCCGAGGCAGGCGGCGGGAGCCCGGTGCATGGTGAGTCAGTCCGGTGGGGCTGTCGCGCTCGACCCAACGGGAGCGCGACAAGCGGGTGATGATGGCTCCGCTGCGTGCGACGCACTCGGTCATGAGTGCGGCGCAGCGGAAGCGGCGGGCGTTGTGTTGTCCGGGGTGCGGGCCACCTGGGCCGCACCTGGGGCTTGGCCGCCGGCCTCTGGTCGCGGAGGGACGTCCTCCGCCTGCGTGGTCGCGAGCAGGTCGCGTGGTAGCCTCTTGCGGTCGGGTGGCCGCGCGTGCCATGGCGCTATGTCCCGGATATGGGCCAGGTACATGGAGGCGCGAACATAGAGGCGGCGAGGCGGCGCACGAAGTCGTCCAGGCTCTCGACGCGGAGATCGCGTGAGATGGTGGTATTCCTTACGTACCTTGGGGCGCCGGCGATGGTGCGCAGCGCAAGAGATTGTTGCACGCGCAAAGCTCGCCGGCTCTTCTCGTACGTGAGGGCATACCACGCAGGTGCTGCGTAGGTGAGCCGGGTGCGTATGTAGGTCTTATACACACCCAGCTTCACTCTCGTGGGGAGGTGTGAGGAGAGCACTGGACGAAGTATGGCGCGGGCCGCGCGGACCTGTGCAACCACGTTTTTGGCATGCGGCGTCATGGAGAGGCGGCGGTCAATAGTGACGCCCAGGTACTTGGCCTTGGTGGCCCAATCGATGGTCTGGTCGAGGAGTTGTAGCGGCTGGGGCTCGATCAGCCTCCGCGAGAAAGAGACTGCCTGCGTCTTTCCCACGTTCACGGACAGTCGCCACTGCGACAGCCAGGCGGGGAGGAGGTCGAGGGCGCGCTGCATCTTGACGGCGGCGTGGTACGGATTCAGCGACGTCGTCACGTACGCCGCGTCGTCCGCGTACAGCGCGAGGTGGGCCCCCTCTGGGGTCGGTATGTCGTCCGTGTACGTGGCGTACAACGCAGGCGAAAGGCAGCTGCCCTGAGGAACTCCGGCAGCTGCTGGTCTCGGCGGGGAGAGAGCTCCTTCAACCGCTACTCTGTAAGTCCGGTTTTCCAGGAACGACTGGATTATCTTGATTAGGCGACGGGGCATCGGTGTCTGCGTGGTCAGCTTGTAGAGAAGACCGGCGTGCCAGACCCGGTCAAAAGCTTTTTCCATGTCGAAGAATACTGCACACGCGCTCTCCCTTTTATTAAGGGCCGCAGTGATGTGGTGCAGTACCCTCGACAGCTGGAGCGTCGTGCTGTGCTCAGCACGGAACCCAAACTGTTCTGGTCTCGGCGTGATGTGCGGTGACATGGTTCGCAGCAGGAGTTGCTCGAACACCTTCGAGGTGGTGGGCAGCAGAGTAATCGGCCGATAGCTCTCAGGCTTCAGGATGTTTTTCCCCGGCTTGGGCAGCATGATAACGCGGCCCTCCTTCCAAGCTGTGGGGAAGGTGCCCGTGCGCAGGACGCCGTTGTACAGGCGCGTCAGCGCTGCCACGAATTTGTGCGGCAGGTGACGCAGCGCTGCGTTGGAGATGCCGTCCGCGCCCGGGGCCTTCCTGGGCTTGGTCCGCGCTATTGCTTTGCGTACCATGGCCGGGGAGAAGTAGAGTGGGTCTTCTTCTGAGGCTATCGGCGTGGCGAAGTAGTCTCGAAGGTGTTGCTCGACTGCTGCGACGTGTTCCGTGTCGGCAGTTGGGTTCGGGGAGAATTGACGCTCCAGGTGGTCGGCGAAGATGGTCGCTCGGTCTTCTGCTCGGTACCTGGGGGCCCCGTCGCTGTGGAGCAGTGGACGCACCGGAGCTGGGGTGTTGGTGAGTCGGCGGCAGAGTCTGTGCATCGAGGACCAGTCGTCGGCGGCCTCGGTGATGGTGTGCTCCCAGCTCTCGGCGGTGTGGAGTTTAAGCTCGGCCTTTACTCTCTCCGCTAGCCGGTTGAGCTCTGTTTTCTGCGCTGGACAGCGCGTGAACTGCCACTGTTTTCGCAGTCGTCTCTTGGCGACGATGAGGCTTCTAATGTGAGCCGGCAGGGGGGTGTATCTACGCCCCTGGGTGGAGTGCGTGTTCGTCGCCGCTTCGAGGGCGCTCTTTACAGCGGCAGTTATGTCCGTGGCCAGTAGCTCAACGTCGGCGGCGGTATTGGTCGGCCGAGTCGGCGTGATCGTCTCCAGTCGTTCCTGGAATTTGGTCCAGTCCGGTTTGGGACGTGGCGCTTGGGGGGCGAGACGTGTGGGGTGCTGCTCAATGACGACGAGTACAGGCTGATGGTCCGATTGTAGCTCGTCGTCAAGCACCTGCTGTGTGATTTGGCAGTTCATGGCGGCGTTGTGGACCAGGATGTCTAGTACGTCGGGGGTAAGGTTCACGCTGTCCGGGTAATGTGTGGGTACCTCCGGACCTGCGACTGTGTACCCCCGCGCTTCGGCGTCGTCGTGGAGTCGTACACCTGCCCTATTTCTGGTGGCGCAGTTCCACGCCGGGTGTTTGGCGTTTAGGTCGCCTGCGATGACGACCGGTGCGGTGGCGCTCATTAGGTCGCCGATGTCGGCCACGTTGAGAACGGGACCGGGCGGGCGATAGGCGGCGAACAATTGCAGATGAGCGCCACCGTGGTGAAGTTCAACACCCAGCGTGTATATGGTGTTGAAGGGTCTTAGGGGAAGCTGCTGGTGTACGACTCTGCGCTTCACCAGAACTGCCAGGCCGCGGTAGCACCTGAAGCACGGAGACGTCTCGTCTTTCCGATAAGTGAGGTATCCCGGGAACTTAATTTTGTCTGCAGGACCCAGGAATGTCTCACTTATCAGCGCCACGTCAATGTCCTGTTCCTGCAGCAGGGGGCGGAGGAGGGCGGCCTTTCCCACGAGGCCACGGGCATTCCAGTGGATGATCCTCAGGGGCTTATGCATAGGGCGCATAGACGCGTCATGCCCCTCAGGATCACCTGTTTAATGCTGGAGGTGTCGCTCCCCGCTCTCAGTGCGAGGAGGACGTCCTGGAGCACCTCCAGCGCGGTCTCGATGGCGGCGTCGTCAAGAGGTTTGCCGCTCTCGTCTCTCCGTGGTTTCGTGGAGGGTGTCGCCGCGGGGATCTATGTCTTCTGATCTATTCTAGTCGTTGTTGCGACTTTGTGGGCAGGCGCAGTCTTGACGGCTTGGTTTGGCCCTGCGCCTTTGGTCGCAACAACAGTGGGTTGCGGCGGCGACACTTTTTGGCCGCCCTGTGGTGTTGGCACCTCTTCCGGTGCCTTGGAGTCTGCATCTGTCGCGGGGCGGGACTTCCTTCCGCGCCTCCGCTTTCTCCGCCCCCTTTTTGAGGAGGGTCCGGGTTCTCCGCGCTCTGTGGGAGCATTCGCTGCTGCCATAAGCGATGCCCCCTGGGGCTCCATGTCAGGGTTGACAGTGGGAATCGTTGGCCTCTCGGTGGCAGCTTGTTGCCGGCGCGAGTTCCCACTGATGGCGACAATGCCCGCCTTCGTGTTCCGGGCCTCCTTCCGGAACACGGGACACTTGACGTTGTTTGCGGGGTGTTCGCCCCCGCAGTTTATGCACGTGGCGGGCTCGTCCTTTGGACGTGGACATTCCCGCACTGGTGAGAGGAATGCCTGAACTGTTGGCAGCGGTGGCATTGGGCGGGTCTTCTCTTACCCCGCCAGACCTCTATCTTGACGCCGGGGATGCCGAGCATCTCGTCGACGTTGAAGATCCCCGGCGTCAGGTCCCAACTAGCACACAAGCTGCTTATACAGTCGTTATACAGCCTGATAGTTGCATAAGAGTCGTTCAAATGCTGTACAATTCTCTATAAGTTGTATACTAGCTATTTAAAAAACCCTTTAACAGCTAGGCGGGACAGTAGCCGTTTAGTAGGAAACTAATGACTTATAGTGATATATGAGCATGTAATTGCATCGCTAGACAGCCTAGGGAAGTATAACTGAGTTAATGGAATCTTCTATAACACCGTTAACTGTATAAGGTGTGGTGTTGGGACGGGAAATGAAATACTGAACCGGTCATAAGATAGACTTCGAACTCAAAGCCCTCCGTCTTTACATTTATTAAGTTTTATATGCTACAATGTACGTGACATATTTCTTATATCTATCTTACATTATCTTAGCAACTACGTGATGTACGTGACTACACGCCACACTACACCACCACCCTTAGAGAAAAAAAAAAAATAAAATATAGATATTTTTTTTTTTTTTTTTTTTTTTACTTGTAGTACAGCTTAGTTCTATTCTTATGTACTAAATCAATTTTATTTTTTAACTTAACTCTAACATTTGGTGACTCATCACTAATAACTTCGAAAGGGCCATCATATATACAATCTAACTTACTGCCCGTTCCGTTCCTTACCAATATGAGATCACCTTTCTTATAAACAATAGGATTTATATTCTTATCATAACAGTATTTTCTAGATATCTTACTAGCTATCAAATTATTTTTAGCATCAGCTTGAGCTCTTTGTAACCTGTATTTAAATTGTAAAGGGTAGTTATCAAAATTATATAAAGGTTCTATACTTCCACCTTGCAAATTACTTGGCAATTTACATAATTTTCCAAAAACTAGCTCATACGGTGTATACTTAGTTATGGTATTAACTGTTGTGTTGTATGAGAAACACCAGAATGGTAACCAAGCACTCCATGAAGATGTACTGTTGTTAGTTTGAATTCTTAAGTAAGCGCCTAAAGTTTTATGGACATTTTCCAATGAACCAATACTTTCATGATGATATGCCGTAGATTGTAATTTAGTGATGCCTAAAATATCACATAATTCTACCATTACTCTAGAAATAAATTCGGTACCCCTATCTGTCGCTATTGCTTTAGGTATTCCGTACCTTAAAATAAAATTTTCTGCTAACGCTCTTGCTACCTCATTTGCAGACTTGTTTTTTAAAGGATAAGCCTCTACAAACTTGGTAAGCTCACATTGCAAAGTCAATATGTAAACATTTCCATTGTCATCTTTATCAAACGGTCCTACCAAATCTAAATAAATCTTTTCAAAGGACGAAGATGCAGTAGATGTTATTGTCATCGGTTCTTTCGTATTTTTGTAATACTTTTGCGTCTGACACTTATCACATTTACGAACGTATTCAGTCACATCCTTCTCAATAGATGGCCAATAGTAATACTTTTTTATATTATTCACCATCCTACGTATTCCTGCATGACCACTTGTGGGCAAAATATGGAAATCATTCAATATAATCTTTTTTTCATCCCTTCCTTCTATCTTGCGTACATTCGCTACTACACAAACTTTAAAATCTCCACAAATTGAATCATTATTCTCCTCTATATACTGTGCCAATTCTTTTATAAGTTGCATATTATAACAATATTTCAAAATAAACACTTCTTTTAGGCCTTTCTCTATACAAAAACTAACTATGTCTTTCGATAACTCGTCTCGCGATGAAACCGATAAAGATTCATAGTTTATATAAATACTCGAGTTTTCTGGCACATACATTAATACATTGCGCGACTTAGAAAATATTTTTATACAATCCTTGCTACGTAACAATTTTTCCCACGTCTTCGAACAAATTTGAACTAGTTCAGTGTCATGTCCTTGTTTCTTAAGAACTTCTACAATCCTAGGCTGATCAGTCCTAACAATCGCAGAATCTTTATCACGAATATCCGGGGTTTGTACACTCTTATATTGAGCTCTAGTCATCACATTTATAGTCTTTTCTCGCATTGTTTTTAAATCATTACTAGAAATGACAATCCTAGATAATGCATCTGCCAACACATTTTCCTTCCCCCTCACATATTCTACCTCAAAGTCGTACTCTTCTAAGCTAAGACGAAATTTAGTTAACCTACTCGATGGATCTGTCATACTAAACAAGTATAAAAGTGGGCGATGATCCGTTTTTACAACGAATTTCCTACCGTATAAATATGGTCTGAAGTACTTAATTGACCAAACTATAGCTAATAACTCCTTCTCTATTATCGGATAATTTAATTCGCTTTTCCCTAAAGATCTACTAGCATATGCTATAGGTTTTCCGTTACTATTACACAAAACACTACCTATTGCAAACCCTGAACTATCAGTTTGTAAAGTAAAAGTGTTGTTATCCGAAAAATCTGGAAAATCTAAAACTGGTGGGTTCATTAACGCCTCTTTGAGTAATAAAAATGACTTTTCGCATACATCGTTCCAATCGAACACAACATTTCTCCTGCATAATTTATTCATTGGAATAACAATACTCGCAAAGTTGGGTATGAATTTCCTATAGTAATTAGCAAACGCCACGAAACGCTTTAATTCGTCACCCGTACATGGACGCGGATAATTTTTCATAACTGCTACTTTCTCTGGATCCGGTAAAATACCTTCTGACGAAATAACATGCCCCAAGTAAAGTATCTGCCTCTTTAGAAATTCGCATTTAGATGGGTTTAACTTAAGGTTTACTTTTCTTAAACGCGAAAATACAGAAATTAGGTTACGGTTATGCATATCCAAATTTCGGCCAAATATAATCAAATCATCCAAATATATCAAGCATTTATCATAATTCAGTCCTGACATGGCTATGGTCATCATTCGACTAAAAGAACTCGGGCTTATCTTCAGTCCCATCGGTAATCTACACATTTGGTACTGTCCCTTGTCTGTAGTGAACGCTGTACACTTTCTACTGCTTTCCTGAAGTGTACATTGATAGTACGATTGTGATAGGTCGCAATGACTAAACAGCATAGCCCCTGACAACGAGTCCAAAATTTCGTTAATATTGGGCAATGGAAACTTATCATCTTGAATCTTTTCATTCAACTGCCTATAGTCTACTACTACCCGCCATTTTTTCTCACCGTTTTTCCCTGCCTTCTTCGGAACAATTAAAACAGGACTAGACCATTCACTAACCGTTTCCTCAATGATATTATTATTTAACATTTCCTGAATCTGCCTATCAACCTCTCTTTTCTGTGCATAGGGTATCCTATACTGCTTCCTGTAAACCGGTGTGCAATTCTCCTTCAATCTAATTGACTGGTTATATATATTTGTGACAGTCAATTTGTCCCCGGGTAAATGAAAAATATCAGAATATTTTGCACATATTTGCTCAATCGACAACCGTTCCTCGGGGTTTAAATAATCTAATTTAAGCAAAGAAAATACTTCCTTAACGCGTTCTACATCTATTTCTGGCTCACTAAAGAAACAATAGTCATAATCGCTTAAAGGATGCACCTCTATATTCGACATAGAACAGACAACTTCTTCGGAAGTTGTATTCATTATTTTAACGGGTATAACCCCATCTCTAGGTTTGGCAATTACACTAGCTAAAAACACGCCTTTGCATAACTCTTTCCTCATCACTACACACTCCTCGGTTCTGTTGACCGGAAAATATTTTACCATCTCGCATCGCGGAGAAATAGTTAAAGAATAATCATAATACTTAAGTGGCATTGAAATAGTACTTCCAGTACATTCTTTGAGAGACAACTCGTTCTCCGAAAAATCTATAACACCTTTATACTTTTGCAAAAAATCCTGACCTAATAAACCTACAGATTTGCATGGCAAAGTGGCAAAAACATGAAATTTATGTGTAAATGAGTACTGTTTGTACCTTAACTGTAAGTAAATATAACCTAATGCCTGTAAACTACCTCCTACACCATTAATTACCATTTTTTCCTTAATTATCTTATGACATAAAGAATTTAACTGTAAGAAATCATTTTTAATAGCTGATATCGACGCACCCGTGTCGACTAACCATTCCGTATCTACATTATTTACTAAAAAATTAACCCAATTTATACTATTACAAGCTAAAATATGCTTAGACACGAAAAAACTGACCTGCACTTACATGTTCGGCATTGCCGCATTGTGCACTTGACATTGAATTATTTTCACCTGACGTATGCCCCATTTGCTCAATGCATGCTATATGCCGTCGGTTTTGCTGACTAAGCCGGCCGCGATAATTATTATGTCTTACATCACGACCGCGCGTATTGTTATTATAAAACCCTACGTGCTTATTATCTTGCCTATGGAACGTGCGCGCTGGCGATCGCGTTCTTTGGACAAAATTATCCCGTATCTTATGCGAAACGTGTGAATATCCACGACTTCCGCTTTTACCAAAACATGGTTTAGATTTGAATTGACGTTGGAATGTGTTAATTTGTCCTACTAACGTACACCTTTCGTCTTCCGCTACCCTAATCGCGTCTTTCAACGATGTTAAATTCCGAGCCGTAATAATTGTACCTAATCGGTGATCGCGAAGACCATCTGCGAATTTTTTAATAGCATATTTCTCGTTCAAGGGATGTAGTATTTTGTATGCATCTTGATTCTCCCCTGCTTGAGAAATCGTCAAATCAGTCATTAATTTTTCAATTTCGGCACCGTAACTGGAAATTGACCTATCGCACTGCCTAACACGAGCGAGTTTCGCTTGAATCGCTACGTCGGACTTCACAGTTAACAAATGTTTCTTCATATCAGACAAAAGACTCTCAACCGATACGTAATTTGAACACAAACGCATTTTAGCTGCGGCTGATAACCTAGTGCTCAGAACAAACTTAATCAAAAGTACCCTATCGCTATCTTTCAGCATGGAACTATATAATTCAATAGCATCTATTAAGTCTTGGGTCATTTGTTCATCTCCATTCATTTTTGGGAGTAGGCTAACCGCAGTTTTCAAGGAGAAGTTCTCGGACTCCATTTTGGCGTCTAATGTACTTCTATGTTCAAATTTAATTGTGTTCTGATAGATATCTTCTATTTTATGTATCAATTGCGTTAGTTCTTCGGAAAATTTATCTACATTCGAAATAACAATTTTAAATTTGTTATAAAGAGCTCGCACTTCGTTAATCTTACACTCAAAATTTTTACCTTGCCTTCTAGTTGGGCCTAACTTAACTATATACTCTCTCAATAACTTAATTTGTATGAATATTGACGTTAACTCTATTTCCATTGAACTAATTTTATAAAATACGTATACCGACAATCAATGAAAGAAACAAAGAGAAAAATAATAACTAAAATCCTTAAACATTTAAGCAACTGCACTTACTAATCACTTCTTGGCTTTGACTGGCATCTTCTTCAGGCTTGTACTGCGCGGGCAACTTCTCTCCGATTGATCTCCTGCTGGATCCAACTGCTGTGGCATCTCTTGTAAAAGTACGCCCCCAGGCCTACCACGACGACTCCGAAACAGACGGCGATAAATAACAACGTCGTGTGCACCTGTGACATTTGCTGGCTCACAGACGCTCCGTTTGATCCTCCAGAAGCCGTTTGGGCGATGATCACCTCTTCCTTTGAAGATGATCCTCCCATAGTGGTAGACGAAATCCTCTTCTTCACTTACATGCCGATTGTTTGCCTGTTGGTTTCTTCATTGGTAGAGCGGGCGCGCAGCAGAGCTCGATCGGGTTACGCAGTCTCGTTCAGTGGCAGGGTCGCCATGTGGTGTTGGGACGGGAAATGAAATACTGAACCGGTCATAAGATAGACTTCGAACTCAAAGCCCTCCGTCTTTACATTTATTAAGTTTTATATGCTACAATGTACGTGACATATTTCTTATATCTAACATCTTACATTATCTTAGCAACTACGTGATGTACGTGACTACACGCCACACTACAAAGGGGACTTTAGGAGATAAAGGAGTTTAAACGGAGTTATGCGTTGCGCTTATAGCGCTCAAGAGCGTAAATAAGCTTTTTCATAATAATACAGGAGCGCTAAAATAAGGTAAAGGTGGTATAATCGCGCTGCAAGAGCTTTTTCGAACGCTCGTGGCGCTAACCACCTCTGTACAACAGCTGGTAAGCGCCACGAAGCTGCGAAAAAGCTCTTGTAGCGCGATTATACCACCTTCATCTTATTTTAGCGCTCCTGTATTACTACTATACTACGTACTATTATAATTACTATTTACGACCACTGTAGATCCAATGTCGAGCTATAAGCTGGACAGTATGGGCCTATTTGACGCTACAAGAGATCTGTAGCCGCTTATAGAACCACTATACTTCTTACTAAGGAGCCTAAGGCGTTATAAAAATCCTTTAACCGGCCATTGTGCAGCTTGTTATAGCGCTTGTGTGCTAGTTGGGGTCCTTGGTCCTCTTCAATATGGCGAAGAGGATGCACCCGGGTCGGTCGCCACGAGCCCGTATGTTTTTTACATATTCGGGCTCGTACCCCAGAGCGCGGAGCTCCTCCTCGACCTCGTCGGGGGTGGCATTGGAGGGTAGACCCCGGATGGCTATCTTGAGGCTCCTCTCCGCTGGCAGTGAGTAGGAGAACCACGACACCCGCTCACTCTTCTCCAACTCCGTGAGGTACCGCTGGATGAGGCGGTACTCGTGGTCCTCCGTCGGCGTAAATCTAATGCCCTTGCCGAATGGGCGGGCATTTGCGGCTCTGCCCAGGCGCGCCTTGAGCTCCTTTAAGTGGTGAGCCCAGTTCGGCAGGTGCTCTACTACCAGCGGAGGGTAGCGGAGTTTCCTGCTAAAATCCTTGTTTGGCGGCTGGGGCGGCGTGCTGCTGGAGGCATCTGCAGTAGCCGTAGTCGTCCCGGAGGCTGCGTCTCGGTCGGTAGTCGCGTCGGCGGTCGGTCCGGCAGGTCGGGCCGAGCACGCCAACACAGCTCGGTATGAGCGTGCTGGCTGCGGCGACACGGGCGGTGTGGGAGCGCGCGGCGCGGCTTCGGCGCGCGGTGCGGCGGCGGCGCGCGCTGCGGCGGGCGGTGCGCACGCTTGGCGCGCGGTCGGTTTGCGGGGCGCGCGGGGTGCGCGGGCGCGGGCGGCACTCGCTTCGGTAGCGGTGCTGGCTCCGCGGCGGTCGGGCGTGCGGCGTCGCTCGGGCGCGCGGTCGCAGGCGGCACGCGAGCCGGCGGCGGCATGGCGCAATGGCGCTTGGCCATCGCTGCCGCCTCCTCTGGGCTCCGGGGGCGCCTAGAGGGCGGTTGAGGCGGCGGCGGGGTTTCGTCACCCAGTCGGGCCGATCGTCTGGCGTCCAGCGCCGACGTGGAGTGGGCGCTCGCAATCGGTCGCGCGCGCCTCGCCAAAAACATAAAAGTATCCGGCTGCGGACGCCAGCGGCACCTACCTGGGTTTCCGGAGGCGGCGGAGTCCAGGGACGTCGTTGAGCAGGCTCTCGACGACGGCGGCGACATCTCTGAGTCGGGGGCGGCGGGGGACTCCCTCGCGTCGTCACGCGGGGCGTCGTCCTCCGTGTCACGAGCACGCACTGCACTCACTTCACTCGCGGCACTAATACTTGTGTCACTGTCACTTGTACGCGAGGAAGGCGCAGGGCGGCCCGCGACGGTCGGGCGCCTGCTGCGGAGGGCGGCGAGGCGCGGGGGGACCTTATGGCCACGTTGGGCGGCGGACACGCGCGGGGGCGCAGGCCTGGAGGCCGCGCGAGAGCGCGTCGATGCTCGGCCACGCGGGCCGGCCGCGGGGTTCGCACGAGGCGCGACGGTTTCGGGGTTCGCACGCGGCGATGTAGGGCGCGTGGGCTCCTCCGGCGTCCTGCGGGAAGACCCCGGGCTGCCGGTCTTTGTAGTTGGGCTGCAATGCGCAGCCGGTGTAGGCTTGCGGACCTCCTGGTCCGGATCCATTATGATGGTGTGGTGGTCTAGTCTTCGGAGTGGCCGCGACCCCAACGGCGAATAAGTGTCCTTAAGAAGGCCGGGAAGCACAGGCTCGCACTCGGGCGGCCTCGGTGTACACGGTGGCGTCGAATACAGACGACACCGCGGACACCGCGGCAGTGACCGTGCGCGAGTAAGTGGAGTCCGGACGGCGCGGCGCGGCGAGAGAACTGTACGTGCGCTCGCCTCGACGGTCCGAGGCGCTCCGTGAAAGGCTAAGCGCTCGCGCAGGCCTTTTATAGAAGTCACTGGTGGTGTTACCCACATCGCACAAAATAATGCTTAAAAAAAAAAAAAAAATGTTTTCGTCTAACAATATATATATATATATATATATATATATATATATATATATATATATATAACATACGTACATACATACATACATACATACATACGTACATACGTACATACATACAGTTGCTAGTTGCGCTCACCGGACGGTTAACGATCTGTGGGTTAAGCAATCCTTGGCGCGTAATATTATAGTGCAACGGGTCTTATACGCGATTGAAAATTTAAAGGTTAGGATACCTTATTTGCTGCCCGACGTTTAGATCGCATTACAACGACCGTGGTCACGAGCTGACTGATGTGGCTGCTAAGCGTCGTCTCCTTGCGGCCCGAGTTTCGACGCCTACCCTCACTTGGTTTTCACTGAGTGTACATTGTTCGGAATTGTCGGTACTTCGACACACAACACTAACGACGTCTTTACACTGGCGCGTTACGTCATGCCGGCGACGGCTGCACTTGCTGATGACAGGATTCCACGTAGATGATAAACGGTATCCATCTTCACGGTTGAAATTAGTATGTTTTTTGATTTCAACCGCTTCTCGTACCATCCTGGAGTAATAGTGACGATCTGTGGAGAGGACCCGGGGTTGATGTAGCTCGATCCAGTGATTGGTTCCTGCTTCCAACAAGTGCTCAGCTATCGCGGATTTGTTGACTTGACGGTTCTTGACAGCTGCGATATGTTCCTTGACCCTTTCAGCTATTGTTCTTTTGGTCTGTCCGATGTATGAACTACCGCAACTACAATCCACCTTGTAAACGCCAGGCGTCTGAATAGGAATTACATCCTTTGGCGTGCGCAAATGGTTAGCTACTTTGGAGAACGGACTATATACAGTCTTTATGGAGTATTTCTTCAGTACTGTTCCAACATTATCCGTTACTCCTTTTATGTAGGGCATAAAAGCTGGTACTCTGCTAACACCAGTCTGACATTCTTGCCTCTTCAGACGTCGTTCGGTTCTCCTGTATCCGTTTCGCTTAAGTACCTTGAACGTGTGAGAGTTCACCGTCTAGGTGTTCAGGGTCACAAAGGTCGTATGCTCTAGTGACATTCATAACATTAATACCAGAAATAAGCACAAATTAGTAGGTCCCTGCAATAGATCGCAAAAAGTACACAACTCATTTGCAGGTCTTGGTGTTCGGTTGTATAACAAACTCCCTAGCAGTTGCAAAAGAGCAATTCGCGCTATTTACGGCTTAGGAGCGCGGGACTCTCTGCGGGAGGTATTTGGGAAAATAGGTATACTGACGGTGGCATCACAGTATAATATTTTTGCGAATTTGATGTTCATCAAACAAAACATCAATTCGTTTGCTAAGAATAGTGACATGCATAACATTAATACCAGAAATAAGCACAAATTAGTAGGTCTCTGCAATAGATTGCAAAAAGTACACAACTCATTTGCAGGTCTTGGTGTTCGGTTGTATAACAAACTTCCTAGCAGTGTTATGGATCTTTCCTAACAAAAATTCAAAGTAGTTGTTAAAGATCATCTTATTAAAAGGGGTTATTATAAGGTTGACGATTACTTAATGGATAAGAAAACATGGGATTAGTTGGTTACGCGTTCTACACAAATCAAGATTAAATATCTATATGTATATTTATATATACATCTTTGCATTGTATAAACATTAATCAGTCATTTCAACTCTGTAACAGAGAGGTATTGCACGAGTCTCAGTGGTATTCATTATCTTTTTTTCATTGAAATGGTGGGCTCCCATGCCAAGGTTCGTCATGCTCACTAAAATGTCATTGCTTGCGGCGGCGTCGTGTGCCGGGTCACCCCCTTCCCTCTAATATGTGCGAAGGGGGTGATGGCTGGTCCACGCGTCATACTCGTGAACGGGTGCTGCTTGGGGTGACTGGTCGTCCTGGGTGTGGTGACTGCCATAATTTTAAAGTAACTACGTTTCAATAACTGTACTTCCTTTACCACAGTATGCTCTTGAAATGCCTCTTATGATTTCATTACTTATATTACTATGTGGGTAGATGCTCCCATCATGCTTCCAATACTATTTATATCTTGTTTTTTAGCACTGTAGCGGCTCGCTACATACACCAGCGCGCAACCAACCACCACGCGCAGTGTGACTGACGTCACAAGTCCTAGATCGCGCTATCGAAGCCAGGCATGATCACCTCGCCTGGTCGGAGGATCCTCCCTTTGTGTTGGGGGAACACGATCACCTCGTTCCTCCACAGTGGTGACCCCGACGTGATTGGAAGCAACCTTCACGAAGATCAGACCAGCAGCAGCAAACCTTCGCACCCTCATCACTCCTCACTCCTACAGCAGCAGTCGTACAACTCCAGCCAGCATCTTCGGCCACACCAGGGCACTCCACGAACATGTCGCTCACGCACATGACTGGCATACCCTACGGTCTCAGCGGCATCCAACCTGGGCATCATCGTCACGCTACTCTGACGCACCCAGGGCACCGCAACGCTTCGTCTCGACTCACCGCAGACAACAAGCACCTCGCCCCGACTCACTGGGGACACTTCACCGCACACCGCACACCGCACACCGCACCTCTCCGACTCACTGGAGTTAGCGGCATACAGTTCCGACTCACTGGGACTTGCGGCATACAGTTCCGACTCACTGGGACTAGCGGCATACAGTTCCGACTCACTGGGACTAGCGGAATTCGAGTTCCGACTCACTGGAACTCATCAATGCATGGCACTGGAGAGACTGACTGACAAGAAGAAAGGATCGACCTACGGTCTGAGGGGGAGTAATGTAGCGGCTCGCTACATACAGCGACATCTACTGGGACCAGCGCGCAACCAACCACCACGCGCAGTGTGACTGACGTCACAAGTCCTAGATCGCGCTATCGAAGTTTGCATTGCAACTGACTATATATACAAGTTCCCGACTACAACAGTCGGGCAGCCTAGGCCCACCAGGCATGATCACCTCGCCGGGTCGGAGGATCCTCCCTTTGTGTTGGGGGAACACGATCACCTCGTTCCTCCACAGCACCTTAATATATTGATTTTATTTAATTTATGTTATGACCAAAGTGTGTTCGGTAGTGTCGGTAGGTAGCAGCTACTTACATCATCAATGTTTTATACCAGCATAAATATTGTTAAAATCATTTGACGATTAAAAAGAGTGGCCAGGAGTTTCTTGCCAGCTCTTCTCATTGGCCCTACCTTCCGAACTAGCGGTAAATTCACTCTCTGTATTATTGACTATCATAAGTGTCAGTAATTGACCTAAATGAATAAATGATTTGATTTTGATTTTGATTTAGTTGTCAGCGAAGCCACCACTGATTGCAGGTGTCGCGGATGGTGATGCGAATTCGCGTGAAGATACCTATCGGTGTGTGTCGGTTTTCGATAAACAGTGTGGCCCAAGGTACCATCTGTTCTCACCTTTACTTCGACATCGAGATCTGTCTGTCTCCATTTCATATGTGAAGTTGATGTTAGTATGAATGGAGTTCAGGGTGTTTAACAGCCGTTCTACGTCCTGTTTATCTCCTGTCATGATACAATACACATCTTCGACATATCTTTTCCATAGCTTCACATTTGATGCCTGCATATCTATGGATTGCTGGCCATAACCGGTGCCACTAGGCTACCCATGGCCACTCCGTCGATCTGGAGGTAGTATTGCCCACGATAGAGAAAGTAGTTACCTTCTAAACAGTTCTTCAGTAAAACGACGTACTCACTAGACAGACTGTTTTCCCTCAACTTCATCTCGACAACATCAAGACAGTCCTGTATGGGAACGTTGGTGAACAGTGACTCCACATCAAAACTCACCATAACCTCATCCGGTTCCACTCTCATGGTCTTGATGATATCGACAAAGTGACGAGAGTCCTTCACGAAGGATGCATTCTTACCTGTTAACGGTTGCAGCACTGACGCGATGTGTTTCGCCAAATCATAGGTGGGAGAATCAATTTGACTCACTATAGGACGCAGCGGTACACTCTCCTTATGTACTTTAGGCAAACCGTATAACTTAGGCGGCTGAACGCACTTGGGTCTTGCGAGACGTTGAAACACATCCTCCGCAAAAAGGTCTTCATGGTCCTTGATCAGTGAACGTATACGTTTCGTCACTCTGGCAGTAGGGTTATACGACACTGGTTTGGCTCGTGACCACGGTCGTTGTAATGCGATCGAAACGTCGGGCAGCAAATAAGGTATCCTAACCTTTAAATTTTCAATCGCGTATAAGACCCGTTGCATTATAATATTATGTGTACTAGTCGCGAGAGTTTAAAAACGTTAACTCTTGGCGCGGTCACTCCATAAATGGGTGATCGCATAGTGGTATTTGAATTGAGCATCTCCGTGCTTCGGAGGGCTCATTAAAAGTCGGTCCCGTTTGTTATCTACTACGATGACAGTCGTTAAGCCATGTCAAAGGCCCTCGGGCAGCTTGAACAACTTTGACACTAGGTTGACCACTAACCATACGATAAGAAAAAGAAGACATACGTACATACATACATTCTCACAAACTTTTTTCATGATATTTATGATAGGATAAATATACCTTTTGGAATAAGGAGTGCAAACAAAAAAATACTTATGGGTAATTTCATCGTTTCATTTTCTAAAATTGATAGTGTGAATGATGATGATGTCATTTTAATTAAAGTTGATGACAAAAGCTACAATTTAACTCCTGGTTTAAAAGAACTTTTACTTTGAAAAAAAACGTGATTTGAAACTAATATCGAGCAAAGATAAACTTGTCTATAAAGATATGTTGCATTATACAAATGCACATAAGAGAGATTTCAATCCTAATGGACAAATTAGAGGCGATAAAGGTATAAAAAATATCGTGAAATAATGAAACCATTGTTTTCTGAATCGTCAAACAATAACATTGTTACTAAATTTGGAGGAAGTTTACCAACGCTAAAGAAATACAAAAAAAGACGCTGACTTGGTATATTGGGATGATCCTAACGAACGGGTTGAGAGATTGAAATTATTAATTGCTTCCCTAGATGCTGGTAATACAAACCATGATAATGACATTTTGGCAATAATCGAAGAATTAAAAGAAGCTGTTATAATGTCCTCCTAGCCGATATACGGCTACGGCGGTCAGTTTCATTGAAACTGGCCATCTGTGCAGGACTTTGTTTATAGTGTCCAAGTGTGTGCACAATACACAGGTACACTCTCTATTCCATTACTCTCATAGTCCGGTGGGACGGATAACCGACACGACCAGTGAGAGGTGAGGCGCAGGACCGACGGCTTTACGTGCTCTCCGAGGCACGGAGGTCTTTGACCTCAACTTCCCAACTCCGGGCAATTTCTAAGAAATTCTTAATAGAAAATCTCAGAAAAGACTTTTTGGTCCGACCCAGGATTCGAACCCGAGACCTCTCGCACGGCAGCCGCATATACTACCAACCGCGCCACTGAGGCAGTTAAAGAAGCTGGTATAATTAAATAATAAATAGTTATAATACTATGCTTTTTCAATTTCAATTTATTCAAATAAATTAATACATAAAGTTTAATATAAGTCTTATAGTTAGAATATTAGGTAGGTACATAATAAAAAAATAGGGAGCCTGTATTAGGATAAATAAATCCTGTATCACAGGCTCTTAGATACGGCGAGCGTTATTGATAAAAACAAAAATTTACTTATACAATATTTAGATATCTATACTTATAATAAATCTGTAGAGAGGTCAATTCTGTACATTGAATATATTAAAAAAAAAACCAATGGGGGATGTTTAGTAACGGATACTGATACCGAATCTGCAATTTATAATTTTCTTTTCTGTCTGTCTGTCTGTCTGTCCTCCGTCTGTATGTTACGCTATCACGTAAAAACTACCGGATAGAATGCACTGACATTTGTTATATGCATAGAATAAGTAGTGGAGCAAGTATTGGGATACTTTTTATCGCATAAAATTTCATAGATTTTTAGAAAATTGAATAAAATACGTAGAAATCGTTTGAACCTGCGTTTCCCTAAAGAGACCATAGATGGCATTGCATTTCATTTTACAACATTCGCATATGCCTACGCGCATATGCCTATGCATACGCGGTGCCTGCTGTATCGATACCTGTTGTTAGCACCAACCAATAGATGGTGTTATGGTCAGCAACACAGCATGTTTTTCCTAATTAATTTATTTTGATTGCTTTATTGTAAAAAAAATACCTTTAAAACAGGCTTTACCTTTATAAGATTTTCAAACATAAATGTTGTATAATATATATCATAAAAATGTTGGTTTACGTGGTTCCGGTGCGGTCGGGATATCCTAGATGGCAAACCGAGTAATTTCGTTTGTTGTCGTTGTTCGCCGCAACTAACAGATGACGTTGTAGTTCGTAACACGTAACCAAATTAATTGCTTGCATTAAGGAAATAAATTGGATAGCTATGAAACAGACTATGTGGTAAGTTTTAAAAAATAAACGACGGATGATATATAAAAAATAATTACGGGTTACGCGGTTTCGGACGTATCAACGCAAGTATACCTACATTATTACGCGTGTGAAGAGCTGCGGCACAGATAGGTCTGTCTGTACCTATAATAATATTCTGAATCCAGACGGGTAAGCAATGGTCAGTCTATAATAAGGTATTATATTTTACACTGTAAACTGGTACGGATACAGACGAGAGCGGAAAAGAAGGTAACCACAGGAAATCAGACCTGCCTGAGCCTGTGTCACATTGTGTGCTCTTCGGGTCCCTTTCGTAAATAACCATTAGATGACAAAAGAGTTGTTAGCATTTTTATGTGTAGGTGTGTAGGTAGTGCTTCGCAATTCGTGTGCTCAAACGAATAAGCAACAGTACGAAATTCACGCGAGCAGAGCCGCACGGGTCAGCTAGTTAAATAATAATAGTTAAAATTTCTGGCAAAGTAAAGTTTAGATAGCACTACAAAACTGTATCATACTCCCGACCAACAAGACATTATTCCCCAGCTCCCGTGCTAGGTTTGTACCTGTGTTACGGTGAGACAGAGAACAAGGCCGTCAGAGTCTTTGATAACACAATTATTGCAGTACTATGTTAATATAAAGATTATAATGGACCTATACACTATCATTATATAAAAATGACAAAATATGCTAATATGTAACTTAAGTAACGAAACATGTATATTGAAACAAAAATAAAAATCTAGGTCAAGCATTTAATGACGCAGTTCAGAAATTTGCTAACTAAGGAATCGAGTGTAAGTGGGTCAGAAGTGTTTGATGGAATGTTTACATTGGTGAAAAATGAAGTAATATAATAATGAAGTACAAAGTTCACACACATAATTATTACGAAAAATAACTTAATTAAACGCCTATGCACCCTCATAATCAACAGAGTTGATGTATCTCTGTTCAGCAGCTTTTCTAGCGGGACACTCTGCTATTCCTGTTTGGTGTTTATTGGGCTTATTGTAACGTGTGCAAGTAGCGCATTTAGGCTCCATGGTATGCTTCAATATACAAGCGTCTATTTTATGTCCCGTAGCCGCACAGTGTCCACAAATGGTGTGACTTTCACGGCAAGATTTTGCCGCATGCCCGTACTGCTGGCACTTGTAGCATCTAGTTACAAGTGTGAAGTCCCTAACAGGACAAGAGGTCCAGTTTATGAATATACGAGTCTGAGTGATGAGAGCCTTGCGAATATTAGCAGGGACTTCAATTATATAATTACAGTTCGGGGCATCTTTCCTGCCGGATTTGTGGCTTAACTTGCATGTGGTCAATAAGGTTTCTAGTGTCAAAGATGGAATTTTCTCGGCTATGTTTTGTTCGAATATGCAGGCAAAAACCTCTTTTTCGGGCATTGCGGAGGGAACCCCAACGATCACAATCCGAGGTTTGCGCTTTTGGGGTTCATCGGCTGTGAGTCCAAACGTAGATTGTTGCACGGCTTGTTTCAACTTTTCGGCATCATTTTTTGTCTCCGTGCTAATTATAACGCCTCCGTTTTTCGTTTTCTGCAGTCCGCGCACCTTCAACTTCATTTGTTCCGGACAAATTATTTTTTGTACAAGGTTTTTCGTCTCGTCGCTAGATTTCTGTTTATCCTTCGGGTATACGGCGACAGAGCTGAGGTTAGCGGGTCGAACAAAACTATTAGCTCCCTTTTTGACCATATCGGCAAACGAAACATTTCCACCGGTCGATGACTCCTGGACCGTCTGCTTGAGTGCAATAATATTTTCTGTCAGGTCGCACTTTTCTTTCAGAGCTTCATTCTTACTTGATAAGTCCAGGGCTTGCTGCTTCAGCGACTGATACAGAACCGCCATTTCAGACGTTCCTTTCCCAACTTTGCGACATAAGTTTGAGATTTTTAGTTTTTGATCCGAGTTTAGTTTACCCTCGGTGGATATGGAGCACACTTCATTCAAATATGTCTCAATGGACGTCATCCATCTCTGCAACTCTGCTGTAGACACCACTTCAAGAGACGCGGAAGTGGAGTGTTGAGGCGACCTACTCGGGGTGCAGGGGCTGTTCTCCATTTTAGTATTTCTATCTATTATACACGTACACGTAACTTATAAACTCATTACTAACGATGGAATTTGCAAGCTTGCATTGTCAACGCACTACACAATTAAATTCTAAAGGAGGTCAATATATTATAAACTATATTAAATAATGCATAAGAGCACGTCTATATGCTTCAACGGTCAATCAATATAGTCAAAACAAATATACTGAATGGAGAATGTTACTAGGTATGCCAAATCGCTTTAAATTTTGACACAGTATAGCCTGTATGTAAACATATAAACTAGTTTTTGTTTTAGTCAAAAATACAAAATAGTTTTGATTTTATAAGCATTCAAAATTTCGAAAAATATCGAGTCATATTACACTTGCGCCGCGCGGGCCGCGTCCCACTTAGTATTAAGTCGCCAGCCGGTGTTGTAGGCGTAGTAGCTTTCGCAGTATTTTGTTGTGTTTTCGTCCGCTTATTACATTTATAGTGTAATAATAGTAAATATTATTCGATTAATAAAATGGATGAAGGCTTTGAAAAAGGGCAATCGGATAATCTACCTAAAATAGATGGAATAATGGTTGCGCATTATTTACATATGAACATATAGAGATTTTGTTGCCTCCGAAATCCTACTTAATTAATTAAATTTAACCCATTACTGTCCCACTTCTGGGCAAGGGTCTCCTCCCGTAATGAGGGAGGGGCTAGGCCTTGAGTCCACCACGCTGGCCAAGTGCGGGTTGGGGACTTTGCATGCCCTCAATAAATGTATTAAACAAATTTTAGGCAGGCAGGTTTCCTCACGATGTTTTCCTTCACCGTTGGAGCATGTGATAATTATTTCTAATACACACATAACTTCGAAAAGTCATTGGTGTGTTGCCTCGGGTTCGAACCTGCGACCACTTGCGTGGGAGGTACCAACTTATACCATTCGGCTATCACCGCTCATTCATATCAAGCAATCAATCAAATCATTTATTCATTTAGGTCAAGTGCTGACACTTATGATAGTCAATGATACAGAGAGTGAATTTACCGCCAGTTCGGAAGGTAGGGCCAATGAGAAGAGCTGGCAAGAAACTCCTGGCCACTCTTTTTAATCGCCAAATGATTTTAACAATATTTATGCTGGTATAAAACATTGATGATGTAAGTAGCTGCTACCTACCAACACTACCGAACACACTTTGGTCATAACATAAATTAAATTAAATCAATATATTAAAGTGCTAAAAAACAAGATATAAATAGTATTGGAAGCATGATGGGAGCATCTACCCACATAGTAATATAAGTAATGAAATCATAAGAGGCATTTCAAGAGCATACTGTGGTAAAGGAAGTACAGTTATTGAAACGTAGTTACTTTAAAATTATGGCAGTCACCACACCCAGGACGACCAGTCACCCCAAGCAGCACCCGTTCACGAGTATGACGCGTGGACCAGCCATCACCCCCTTCGCACATATTAGAGGGAAGGGGGTGACCCGGCACACGACGCCGCCGCAAGCAATGACATTTTAGTGAGCATGACGAACCTTGGCATGGGAGCCCACCATTTCAATGAAAAAAAGATAATGAATACCACTGAGACTCGTGCAATACCTCTCTGTTACAGAGTTGAAATGACTGATTAATGTTTATACAATGCAAAGATGTATATATAAATATATAGATATTTAATCTTGATTTGTGTAGAACGCGTAACCAACTAATCCCATGTTTTCTTATCCATTAAGTAATCGTCAACCTTATAATAACCCCTTTTAATAAGATGATCTTTAACAACTACTTTGAATTTTTGTTAGGAAAGATCCATAACACCGCCAGGGAGTTTGTTATACAACCGAACACCAAGACCTGCAAATGAGTTGTGTACTTTTTGCAATCTATTGCAGAGACCTACTAATTTGTGCTTATTTCTGGTATTAATGTTATGCATGTCACTATTCTTAGCAAACGAATTGATGTTTTGTTTGATGAACATCAAATTCGCAAAAATATTATACTGTGATGCCACCGTCAGTATACCTATTTTCCCAAATACCTCCCGCAGAGAGTCCCGCGCTCCTAAGCCGTACATAGCGCGAATTGCTCTTTTTTATATTACGAAAATTGTGTCTATATCAGCCGCCTTGCCCCAAAGTAGAATACCGTAGGACAAAACGCTGTGAAAATACCCAAAGTAAACCAGTCTTGCCGCATCTACACCAGCAAACTGTCTTACTTTTCTTATTGCATAGGCTGCGGAGCTGAGCCTGCCCGCGAGCTTTGTTATTTGGGTGCCCCATTGAAGCTTATTATCTAAATCTACACCTAGGAAGGTTGCGGAATTGACCATGTCTAATACCTCACCATTTAGAACTACGTTCGTACCTAGATTCCTAGCGTTGGGCATGGTAAATCTAATGCATTTAGTTTTCTTTGAATGTAACAACAAATTGTTGGCTGTAAACCAATCGAGAACCTGTGTAAGAGCACCATTTACATCGTAAAAATCAGTTTTCTTACGATCTACTTTAAATATAAGCGACGTATCATCAGCAAATAGTACGATATCACACAGATCCTGTACCTGATGTGGCAAATCATTAATATATACCAGAAAAAGGAACGGACCAAGGATGGAGCCCTGTAGTACCCCGAGACTAACCGCAGATCCAGTGGATCTTGACCCATTAATATCCGTATAATGCACTCTCTCAAACAAGTAGGATGCAAGTAAGTCAAGTGCCACATCCCCAATTCCATAGTACTTAAGTTTATATAAAAGAGTATTGTGGTCAACACAATCGAACGCTTTGGAGAGATCGCAAAATACCCCAATAGCATCCTGCGACATCTCCCAAGCATAGAAAATATGTCTAATAAGTGTGACCCCTGCATCGATGGTAGATCGACCCTTTGTAAAGCCAAACTGTTTGCTGTGGAGTAAATTATACAAACTGAAATGGCTTTCTAGTTGCTCTAATATAGCCCTTTCAAATATTTTGCTAATAGCAGGCAAGATGGATATTGGCCTAAAGTTACTGGGCTCAGTTATACATCCGTTTTTAAACAGAGGAATTATCTTACTGTGCTTCATTAAATTAGGAAACACACCTACATCTACACATCGATTAAAAGTTGCAGCTAAATGAGGTGCTATTTCAGCGATAATACTCTCAAGTAACTTTACAGAAATACCCCACAAGTCCGCAGTATTTTTGGAATTAAGCGACTTGAATACTCTGATTACGTCAGAGGGGTTTATATGCTTAAAATAAAATGAGACATTGCACTGACTCGCATTGCTCCCAAGTAATGATTCTGCTTTAGCGGTAGAGGAATTTAAGGAACTAGTCGTAATGACTGGTATGTCAGAAAAATAATTATTAAATGTTTGAGCTACGCCTAGGCTATCTGTAATAACCCGATTGTTAACATTTAACTCGAAGTCGTGATCGGGTGGTGTAGGTCGTCCTGTTTCATTATTGATAATATTCCAAGCTGTTTTTATTGTGTTGTTGGAATTTTTAATCTTGTTGCTTAAATACAAAGACTTAGCAGCGGCACAAGATTTTTTAAAGATTTTTAAATAATTCCTAACATATTCAAGAAAACCTGGATTGAAATTGTATTGTTTCATGGCATACAGCTCATACATCCTAGCTCTACTTTTGTAAATTCCTAAAGTCGCCCAATCGCAAAATTTCAGTTTTGTATTTTCCTTAGCGATCGTTTTTTCTTTAAAAAATTTTTTAAACTGAGATTCAATAACGCTAAACAAAGATTTATAGAGATCATCTGGGTCACTCTGAGTAATATCAATGTTGGAAATCTTGGCGGCTACCTCATGATTAAACAATGTCAAGCGGTTGTGTGTAATAGGTCTAAAAGTTATCGTGTTAGATTTGATAACGTTCTTCCTAGAGATGACGGCGTTCAGCCCACAGTGGTCTGACGTTAAATCGTTAACTATGACCCTGTCTAGACAAACGCAGTTGCTAAACATATTATCCAAGCATGTGGCCGAATGTTCGGTAATTCTAGTTGGATTATTAAAAAGATGTTTAAGATTAAATGATTTGAAAAGAGTAATCAGTCTGGTGGTAGTGATGGACTGCTCCAATATGTTAACATTAAAATCACCACAGACAACCACATACTTGTTACTAACACTCAAACGCTTTAATATATCTTCCACTATAGTTTGAACCTCTCACCTCACTCTCAGTGAGCTTCATTTCACTTCTACCGCACCTCTAGATTACCAAACTACGTGCAACACTGTCAGTTCCGTTAATAATTTACCCCGACCCAACTTTGATCCCTTCTGTTTTGCTCCAGTAACACCGGAAGATATTAAGAAGGTAATCATCTCAATTAAGTCCAGTGCAGTAGGCGCTGACGACGTCAGTCGTCATATGATCGTCACGGTGTTGGATCACCTACTCCCCGCCATTTCCCATATCATAAACTAGCTGACCCGCGCAACTTCGCTTGCGTCCAATAAGAGAGAATGGGTGAAATTTTTCCCCGTTCTTGTAACATTAATTGCTGGTACTCTGCTCCTTTTGGTCGTAGCGTGATGATATATAGCCTATGTCCTTTCTCGGGTATCAAAATATCTTCATACCAAAGGAGATCATCCATTTTGGGCCTTTTTTTAAAGTGCCGGCCAACAAAAAAAAGTGGCATGTATCGATAGAGCTAGCCATTTGAAGCAATAGTTAGTATGGCACGAAACCGGTAGGATCGCTTTGAACCGAGTTATACAGGTTTGAAGATTCATAATATTCAAACATTTATTCATTTATGAAAGTGCTGTGAAACATAAATAATGACTGATTTTGCTAGAATTAACTATCTAAAGCAATTTTATGCACCACTCTCATCGTCGTGAGCCGGGGCGATCACATATCGATTCCGATAAGTGTGTTACAGTAGGGAATTACATACAAATAATACTGATGAGCTCGAATTGATACGGTGACCCGTTTCCGAGTTGATACGTATGCTTACGACCTTAAATCAACTTCAGAGTGGTCGCTTCACAATCAAAATTGCTTTAGATAGTTAATTCTAGCAAAATCAATTATTATTTTATGTTTCACAGCACTTTTAGAAATGAATAAATGTTTGAATATTATGAATCTTCAAACCTGTATAACTCGGTTTAAAGCGATCCTACCGGTTTCGTGCCATACTAACTATTGCTTCAAATGGCTAGTTCTATCGATATATGTATGCTACTTTTTTTTGTTGGCCGGCACTTTGAAAAAGGCCCAAAAATGTATGGAGCCTGGATGATCTCCTTTAGTGGTGTCATAAGGCTATTCGAAAAAAGACTTCACAGACCTTTGCAATGGATAATTTGCATGCTGCATTTAAATGAACTGCCTCTAAGGCATTTGTTTGATTATATGGATGGTAAAACCTTGGTCCATCTACGTATAATGGTCCTATTGGTAAGTTACTGGATAAGTGTGAAACGCGAGCTGTAGTTGAATTTGAGTCGATACCAGGTCAATTACCAACGCTAAAACCAGATGACTTAAGCACAGATCAAAAATATTTGTATGAAATCACATTAGCTGTAATTTCTGGAAGTTGTTCTGATGACTTAGCAAATAAATCACCTGGAAAAATGTCACATTTTTGGCCCGTTGGTTGACTAAAGCAAACCGGATCTTGCGTCTTTACATTTCTACTCCAATACCATCAATTAATTTAATTATTTTGGCTCAATATATTGTTAAAGTGTAAGCTCCCGTGTGGTTTCAAATAAATGCACACTCATCGTGCAAAGCCGGACCACGGCATCTTTGGAAATTGATTGAAAGTTCGCGATTCTTATCAAGTGCATTAAGAGCAATCAAAGATCCTGTTATTCACCCAGAAAATTAACTTTTGGCGATGTTAACAGACGGAAAAAAGCATATAAGAGAACTTGCAGCTAGAAGAATTCTAAAAGCGCGTAATTCACCTACAGTGGCCAAATTACCACGCACTTTTGAAGTGCCTAAACTTAATTTTGATGCTAAATGTTATATTGATTTAATCAACTGGCAAGAAACTTTGATCCACCTATTCTAAGAAATCAAACGAATGACGAACTTATTCAGATTATAGAGAAAAAGGCTGACGAAAGGCTTAGGCTGCCTTGTCATACACAAGCAGTTGAACGAAGTGTAAAGATAGTAACAGAAACTGCGATGTCGGCATGTGATAAAAAAACAAGGGATGGTATAATTCATGCAAACTTGCTTCAAGGAAAGTTATGCCAAATTCGATAGCAGGCGGGATAATTTTTATGATAACTTTCAATGTGTATTTGTTTACGTATATGTTTCAAACATTAAAATATGTCTTTCTCTATTTATTTGTTATGTTTTAATAGTATTTTAAGAACTGTTTATTAAAGAACCATGACATTTTGTAATACGTGTTTTTTTTCAAAAACTAAAAATTTCGAAGCGCATGCGCGGGCACAAGATGTATGTTTAATTATCTGTTTTTCAGCTTAAACTACTTATAATACTATACTACAACATACTATTACTATTAGGATTCGATTCACAAACTTTTATTTTTTTACATACCAAAGTGACCCACCCTAATGAACATACCAATTGAGAACTACAGTGTGACCAGATTCAGTATTTTAATACTTTTTCAGTATATTTCATCGATTTTGCCGAACATTTTTCAGTATATTTTCAGGTATATTGCTGGTAGTCAGTATTTTTGGGTATATTTTGGTTGAAGATTCAGTATTTTAATACTTTTTCAGTATATTTCATCGATTTTGCCGAACATCAGTATATTTTCAGGTATATTGCTGGTAGTCAGTATTTTTGGGTATATTTTGGTTGAAGTTATGGCAACACCGTAGTGAACGTCTTTGCGACAATGTTCGAATATCGGGACTTTCCCGGATTTTGTTTATTCTTATACATCTATACTTAATATTATAAAGCTGAAGAGTTTGTTTGTTTGTTTGTTTGTTTGATTGTTTGTTTGTTTGTTTGTTTGAACGCGCTAATCTCAGGAACTACTGGTTCGATTTTAAAAATTCTTTCAGTGTTAGATAGCCCATTTATCGAGGAAGGCTATAGGCTATATATCATCACGCTACGACCAATAGGAGCAGAGTAACAGTAAAAAAAGTAACAAAAACGGGGAAAATTATGACGCATTCTCTCTTATGTGACGCAAGCGAAGTTGCGCGGGTCAGCTAGTGTTATCTATGAGCAAAGATGAGTAATTTACAGATACGACAAGAAATACGGTCGTTGCTGGCATTGTAGTATTGTATTACATATACAATTTTCAATCAATACATAGTATTAATCAGACTTGCAGATTGTATGTCCGCCTTAAGCTTTGTATATTTAGAGTATACACTGGGGCTAATTAAAGTCCAAATTAGATATAAAAAACTTTATATTGCAAAAATATTCCGTGTTACAGTGTGACCGATATGGTAGTTCGTATTGGAGTGACAGTTCAAAATAAATTAGCTGAAGAACAATGTAGTGCGCAAGCGCCTATTAAAAGTTTAATAGCAATCACTGGATTGACGTGTTTAAAACTTTCGACGACGTGAGGCGTTAGCCGCAACATATTCCCGGCCCTTGAAAGGTTCCTTTCAAGCCTGTAGTTCGTCAGCGGTGGGCAGCGGGCATAGACGAGTGAACGGACGGCGAACGCAACCTCGCTGAGTTTTGACTTCCGCGACTCGTGCTGCTCCATCTGGTCAAGGGAACAGTCGTAGAACTCGACCTAGGCGCCAGCTTAATGGAGGAGTGTTATCTTCCGCCAGCAGTACCATGTCACCAACGTTGAGCTTAGCATTGTCCTTGCGCCACTTCGTTCGCTGCTGCAGCTCCGATAAATATTCCTTTTGCCACCTCTGCCAGAAATGCAGCGCGTTTAGCGGCCGGCCTATGATGAAGTGCCCTGGGGACAAGGAGAGGAGGTCATTGGGACTGGATGACAAAGGACACAAGGGACGGCTATTAAGAATCGCCTCCACTTGTGCAAACAACGTAATAATTTCCTCAAATGTTAAATTACTATTGCCGATAACGCGTTTGATGTGGTATTTAGCCGATTTAACGCCGGCCTCCCAAATGCCGCCGAAGTGAGGAGCGTAAGCAGGTATAAAATTGAACTTAATACCCTGCTGACTTGCAAAATTAGATATTGGTTCAGTGTTTTGTTTAATAAAATCTCCTATCTCCTTCGCGGCAGCAACAAAATTGCGACCATTGTCACAAAATATTTCTAATGGTTTTCCTCTACGTGCAATAAACCTTCTAAGAGTCATCACAAATGCATCTTTACTTAAATCACTAACTGCCTCCAAATGAATACATTTATAACGTAAACACACAAAAATACACATATAACACTTAATTAAACGACTTCCACGACCTTTACGATTAAGGATAGAAAAAGGTCCAGCAAAATCTAAACCCACGGATATGAATGGATAATCTGGGTTTACTCGCTGTGAAGGTAAGTCACCCATTTTCGGGCAAAGTGTTTTGCCACTTAATCGCCTACATCGCACGCATTTGTTAGCTGTCCGCCTAGCAAGATATTTGCCATTGACAGGCCAAACTGTTTCCCTTACTGTTGCTAACAACAACTGCGGACCTGCATGCAAGTTTACTAGATGCTCTTTTTCAAAATACAATTTGTTAATTTATGCGCAGCGTGTAAAAGTATTGGATGCCTTTTTTCAATACTACAGGCGGATGCATTTATGCGTCCACCAACACGAATTAAATTATCTTCATCCACAAACGGAGATAATGACAATATTTTACTTCGAGCAGGTAGCTGTTTACCTTTTGTAAGTAAATCATATTCATTAGGAAATGACTCACGCTGAGCGATAACGCATAATGAATGAAACGATTCCAACAACTCGTCAGCTGTTAGAATGCCTATACGTTTGTTAACTGGATGTTTTGTATTATAAATAAACCTCCGGCAATATGCAACTACATTCCGAAGTTTATTGAAAGATGCGAAATTATCAAAATTAATTACGGTATTGTTATTATTATTATCTATTGATGTGAATGCCTTTACTTCGGGTAAGTCATTTACCTTGCATTCTTTTAGCAGTGGCCATTTAGATTCATCCTGACTTAGGAAACTAGGACCTGACCACCATAATTCCTTTGATAACAAACTTTTTGCATCCATACCCCTAGATATCAAATCTGCAGGGTTCAGTGCAGTGGGTACATAACGCCACGATGATGCATTAGTTAGTTCAACTATTTCGCAGACACGATTTGCCACGAACATTTTTAATTTGGTTGGATCATTGTTTATCCAACTCAAAACAACACTAGAATCACACCAGTGCACCAATTTTCCCGGGTTGTACCGTAGCGAATCTAAAACAGATTTACAAAGTTTTGCGGCCATTAGTGCAGCACATAATTCCAAACGTGGTATTGTACTTGGCTTTATAGGCGATACCTTTGACTTAGCGCATAATAGTTTGATGGTGGTGTCGCCATTACGATTTACTGATTTTAAGTAAATACATGCGCCATATACACATTGTGACGCGTCACTAAACGAGTGTAACTCTATGAATTCAGGCTTATCACATAGCACTAATCTAGGAATCTGAAATGAATGTAAATATTTTAAATTATCAGTAAAATTTAGCCATTCGTCTCTCAAATCACTACTAACTGGATCATCCCAATCTAATTTTTGTTGCCACATTTTTTGTAACATGATTTTAGGTTGAATGATGACCGGACTCAAGATTCCTAGAGGGTCAAAAATTTTAAAAGAATTTGACATGACAAATCGTTTGTGACTGTCGCTTGTTTATCAAGCGAAAAGCCTTTAATTGGGAAAAATAATGTATCACTGGTTGGTCTCCATCCTAAACCAAGAGTACTTGATGATTCACTAATAGTTAAGTTACCTTGATTTAAGTTTATGTTTTCAAAAATAGATGGATTATTACTTTTATATTTTCTCAAATTAAAACAGCCCTTTCTTAGAGCTTCAGAAACGCCTCTTTGGATGTAGCGTAAATCCTGATCATTATCTGCGCCCGTTATCAAATCATCGACGTAAAAATCTTTTTGTATTACGCGTTTGATGACGTCATCATTATGTTCGTCGCCTAGTTGCCATAGGCAACGAGTGCTTAAATGGCTAGCGCTTGCGGTACCATAGGTGAGAGTATTTAAGTCGTACGCTGTAATAGGTTGTGATTCACCCTCACGCCATAGAATACGCTGTAGACAACGATCGTTTTCAGCTACTAGGACCTGACGGTACATTTTTTCAATGTCACCAGTTAAGAGGTATTTGTATTGTCTAGCACGTATTAATATAGCAAAGAGTGAGTCTTGAAGAGTCGGACCTACCATTAAAATATCGTTTAAAGCATAACCTGATGTAGAAGCTGCTGACCCATCAAAAACTACCCGTAATTTAGTCGACTCACTTTCTTGTTTCAATACCGCATGATGACATAAATAATACGATGGGCTTTGTATCTCTTTGGCTAAGGAGAGATGACCTAATTCGGTATATTCGCTTATAAATTCTGCATATTCAGATTTTAAAAGCGGATGTTTTCTAAAACGTTTTTCTAAATAATGTAACCGTCTTTTGGCTAAACTATAACTATCACCCAAGCAGTCTGGAGTGTCCTTTAGAGGTAGGTTTACACAAAATCTGCCGGTGATTTCTCTACGAGTGTGAGTGATGAAATGTTGTTCGCAAGCTTTTTCATCTTCGCTCATTACACGTTTCGTAGGAACCTCTTCTAATTCCCAGAATTTACATAATGATTTTTCAATATCATTAATATTTGAAACAATAACTTTATTGCAATAAGTATTTTTGTTGTTAAAATATGAATTTATTGGTCCGGATATTATCCAGCCCAGCTGCGAACTTATCAGCTTTGGATTTTGTGGGCCTAGGGAACGTTGCTCGTCACCTAGGATGTCCCAAAATAGATCAACGCCTATCAAGACGTCTACTGGTGCAGGCTGCCCGAATGTAGGATCAGCCAGTGCTATGTCTTTAGGTAAATTCAATAAGTTAATATTGACCGGGTACCTAGGTATTACACCGGTTAGGTCTTTTAGAACAAGACAACTGCATTTTGCATTGTATTTATGATTTAAAGATTTAATTTGTACATTACAACTTTCTGCAATGTGCGAGGAAACAGTATTTCCAATTCCTACGATTTTTAGCGAATCAATAGGTATAGATTTTAATGCAAGTTTATCCTTTAGCGATTTAGAAATAAATGATGATTGACTGCCACAATCTAGCAGCGCTCGAACTTGCTCCTTTTGCTGGGTCAACGGATTCGAGACTACAATCATCGCTGTTGATAACAGTATTTGATTTGAATTTCGTTTTGCAAAACTAGCAATGGTTTCATCATAGCTAGTTTCATCTACTGATACAAGATTAACATTAGGGCATGACGCAGGACGGTGCAGCAAACTATGATGCCTTTTATTGCACTCACGACACGGTCCCATCCGACATGATTCTACCTGATGTCCCTGTCTAAGACAGTTAAGACACAATTTGTATTTATTAACTTCTACCATTCTTTCATCTATCCCCTTTGCTTTGAAAGTAGGACAGTCATAAATTCTGTGATTATCATCACAAATAATACATAAATAACCGTTAGAACTGTTATCTTTGTGAGTGTTTTTTGATTTATTAAATTTAGTATTAGAAACAGCAAATGATTTTGTAAAAGTATTTAAACTAGGACGTTTTTGGTTATTTGCTGTAGTAAGACTACTGCGCGCACCTGCTGTGTGGCATTTAGGTACATTACTTTCTTGCTTATTCCGATTTGATGACTCCAATACATCCGCACGGTCAGTCAAAAACTTATAAAACTGTTCTAACCTTGGGTCATCATCGTCAGATCGTTTAATAAATTCTTCCCATTTTGCTACAGTATCAGTGTCTAACTTTTCTGACAAAATGAAAATTAGTAGACCATCCCAATGGTCTGTGGGTTGCCCTAAACTGGTCAACGCACGCAAGTTTTTAGTGACATGATCAACTAGAAATCTTAATGACCTTTCTGATTCACGTGTAAACGGCTTAAAATGAAGTAATGATTTGAAGTGATGATTTTTTAACACTCTGTTATTATTATAACGATTACAAAGTAATTTCCATGTTTCCGAATAGTTTGCGTTTGATATCTCAAGATTTGAAACAATTCTCGCGGCGTCACCTTCTAGATAAGAAATGAGGTAATGGAACTTCTGAATTTCTGTTATACGATCATTTTTGTGTATCAAACTTTCAAAAGTGTCACGGAATTCTATCCATCGGAAATAAGAACCGTCAAACTTGGCTATTTGGATTTGAGGCAATTTTACGCTAGCTGCTTGATGATCCGAACAACAAGAATTATCATGTATTGAACTACGTCTATGTTCAGATTCAAGATTGGAAAATTTGTCCACTAAAGTTTTTGCAGTGGCAATGTTCATAATAATGTCAGTTTCGATATTTTCACGCTCATCAATTTCAGCTTCTAAATTATCTGAATTTAAAACCTCAATCTCATTCTGCAAGTCATCAACCCTTACTGACAGTGCCTCGAATTTTGCAAGCTTTAACCTTAGCTCAGTTAATTCTACAGTATCAAGCTTAGTAACTTTCGTAATGCTATTCAAATAATTCTTAAATTTAGTTATCTGTCCTTTAGCAGACGATCTTTTAACAGTCAAATCCCTAAGACGTGTTTTATCTACACTCTCGTTAGGCATTGTGAGTAAATATGTGTAAAATATTAAGTTCAATGATGTATCAAAACAAGTTTAAATGACTAATCAATTAATAACAAAGAATGGCTCACGCTCCTTAATCTCGGCGACACCTGGCTGCCGGGAACCGGTTGCGCTCGATCAGCTGATTGCAGACGGCGAGATAACGCACTCGGTTCAGCGTAGATAACAATCTGAAATTATCGGCATCAAAATAAGTATCTATTGCTAGACTAGGAAACGTTAGCGACCTTTGGACCTAAAGACGATTCTTTCAAAATTACCTAATAATGATGAGCAAATATTGGTCTAATGTTATTTTATCAATAGGTTTAATAATTATGGATCAGTTTTTCAACAAAGAAGCTAATTTATTCAAAAAAAGAAATTAGTTAGATAATTATTTTATCTTGTAGGTAGACTGAGAATGACGATGCAATTTTCTAGAAATCTACTTAAATTACTAATTTGCACAAATGAATTTGACTGCTAAATAACTGGAAAGAATATTTATGGAATTTGGATTGAATATTAGGTGAAGACTAGGTAATTAGGAAGGACAAGGGCACTTATCTGGCTTTGCAGAAGTCCGATGCGCGATGTGATACTTTTGTGGAATCACTGCTCGCTCCAGCCTGAACTCGTAGATGATTCTGGCTGCACCTTCAGTCTTGAACTCTTCTTCAGTGTTCAATGTCTTCAATCACGTCGAAGAAACCCGCTCATCAATTCGTACGGCACGTGCTGGCTTGGTTCCTCAACAGATTTCATGCGCTGATTTCCACTATTTTGTCGTATTTTTGTTTCTTGATTGTATTTTCCCCTCATGGGCCACCAATATGTATATTTAGAGTATACACTGGGGCTAATTAAAGTCCAAATTAGATATAAAAAACTTTATATTGCAAAAATATTCCGTGTTACAGTGTGACCGATATGGTACTTCGTATTGGAGTGACAGTTCAAAATAAATTAGCTGAAGAACAATGTAGTGCGCAAGCGCCTATTAAAAGTTTAATAGCAATCACTGGATTGACGTGTTTAAAACTTTCGACGACGTGAGGCGTTAGCCGCAACAAGCTTTACTATTGATGGACCGGTTTTAATGTGGTTTGCACTATTAGATAGAGTGTAATTCCTAGATTACATCCATTCAAATTCGTTGTGTTTCATGAATATCAGCCTACCTGGACGAATTCGGGACGGACCGCTAGTTAATAATATAATTTTCATATAATTTTCTATGTAATATAGTTAACATAATTTTCAAAACAACGTCTAGTCTTTAAGTTTTCAGCTGCATGTATAGGTAGTAGTTAAGCTTAAAAGATACTTTATTACTAGTATCAAATCGTCTAACACGGTTCAAGTGAAATGACTGTCTCTTCTACATTCGACTTAGTCTTTGACGAATTTCTTTCGATAATTCGGGGATTTCCCCAAACTAGGAGATGTTTTCGTCATCATATAAATAGAACGCGATCGATCTTCGTTGTTTTATTTATTTAGTTGCATTCATCCGGCCAGCATGTCTAGTTTTCAGCAAAGTTATTTAGCTAAGTGGGAACAAATTCCGGAATTTTCTTCGTGGCTTTCACGTTATAAAGATGACGAGTTCGCCGCATTTTGCAAAGCATGCAATTCGAAACTGCAAAGTAGATTAGTATCTATAAAACAGCATGCAAATACTGAAAAGCATAAATCGAACTTGATGAAATATAAAGGACAGACAAAGGTAAGCATAACTCGCTTTACAAACCTATTTCAAGTAATTCGAATATATTTTAAGTTAATAATCCTAGTTTTGTTTCTAAAAACCAGTAGGTAACAGCTGTGAAATGCGGCGCTGTTATAAAAAAACTAAGCAACCAAATATTTTTAAAATTTCAGGTTGATACATTTTTCAAAAAGGCCCCACTGAAAGACGAAGTCAAGAAAGCTGAACTGCGTTTATGCAGTTTTCTGTCGGAACACAACATCCCATTTCGAGCTATGGACCATCTTAGTGATGTTCTAGTGAAGTGTTTTACTGATTCCGATATTGCGAAAGAATTTTCCTGCAAGAGATCCAAAGCAGCCGCTATAACTTATAATGTTTTAGGACCCAATTTCGAAAAAGATATGATTGAGGACATACTTGGTACTGCATCTCTTTCAGGTAAACCAGTATATTCAATTATAATCGATGAGAGTACAGATGTTGCAACAGTCAAAGTATTGGCTATAGTAATTAAATACTTCTCTGAAACTAAATGTACTGTACAAACCAAATTCCTTGATTTTGTTGATTTAAGTGGTGAGACCGCAGGTCAATTATTTAATTCGTTGTCATCAAAATTATCCGAATTAGGTTTAGACATAAAAGACGTAATAGGATTCGCTGCTGATACTACGAATGTGATGTTTGGTCAACATTCTGGCATTGTTGCAAAAATTAAAGAAGTAAACCCAAAGTGCTTTTTCATGAAATGTGTTTGTCACTCTGCAGCATTAAGTGTTAGCCACGCCTGTAAAATACTGCCTAGAAATTTAGAACAAATAGTAAAAGAAGTATATGGATATTTTTCTCAAAGCAGCAAGCGTCAAAGAGAATTTGCTGAGTTCCAAAATTTCACAGACACTGAAAATCATAGAATTTTGCGTCATTACGACATAAGGTGGCTTTCACTTCATGCCTGTATTAGTAGAATAATTGAGCAGTGGAGGGCACTGCAATTGTTCTTTCAAGACCAATACTTGAGTGACCGCAATATGTCATCAGAATTTTTATTTAATTCTTTTACCACTGATATAAACAAATTGTATTTTTACTTTTTGGACTACATTTTGCCGATTGTAAACAAATTTAACATTATTTTTCAAGGCGACTATCCGTGCATTGATAGACTGTATGATGATGCATCTAGTATGTACTTGTCGATTTTGGGTTGCTTCATGAAAGCTAATTACATCAAACGTACGGACAATGTATTTACGTTAGACCCAAAGTCTAATGTAAATTATTTGCCACTGAAAGATATGTACTTAGGTATTCAAGTAGGCCAAGAATTAATCAAACACAGAGAAAATCTAAACATGAAAGAACAGATTGCTGAGTTTTTCAGAAGGTGCCAATCATTTTTAATTGAGTTGAGCACGCAATTGAAATTACGTTTGCCTTTTGAAAATCCAGTTTTTCGAGAACTGAAATTTCTTAACCCACACACTGCCGTGCATAAAGAATTTCGCAGTTTACGAAATGTAATAGAAGCTTTTCCAATTTTCCCATGCGAAGTACAGCCAGAACAAATGCAGTTAATTGACGAAGAATATAGAACCCTATAGTTTGATCGCGAAGTAAGTGATTTGTTACAATCTTCCAGCACTGGCTCACCCATCTCGTGTGAACAATTTTGGGTGGAAGTTGGAAAAATTTCTAACAGTGATGGCATGTTAAAATACAAAAATATAACTAGTTTTAGTAAATCTCTTCTATGTATACCGGTGTCGAATGCTGCATGCGAGCGCATATTTTCAAAGATAAATTTAATAAAAACGGACCAAAGAAACAGATTTATAAACAAAAATGTGTCAGCTATTTTAAAAACAAAGCAAGGTATTAAAGATGAAAGAGGTTGTGTAAATTTTAATCCTTCGAAAAGGATGTTAAAATATAATTCTAACATTTATTGTGAGCATGAATAAATAAAACGTTTTAAGAAAATCAGTATTTTTATTGGTATATCTGTCCTATGTTAGTCGGTATATTTCAGTATTTTTTTGAGGTGCCTCGGTATTTTCTTAAAATTAAATCTGGTCACACTGGAGAACTATTTGCATTGTTGAATGATCGTAATAATTGAAAATTGTAAATGATAATGATTAGATTAAGACTGTCATTTACCTGTGAACCTACTCACATTACTTATTATGAATTATTATGAAAACTAACTGCCTCTATGGAGCAGTGATACCCGAGTGGTATAAGTTGACACCTCCCACGCAAGTGGTCGCAGGTTCGAACCCAAGGCAACACACCAATGTCTTTTCGAAGTTATGTGTGTATTAGAAATAATTATCACATGCTCCAACGGTGAAGGAAAACATCGTGAGGAAACCTTGCATGCCTAAAATTTGTTTAATACATTTGAGGACATGCAAAGTCCCCAACCCGCACTTGGCCAGCGTGGTGGACTCAAGGCCTAACCCCTCCCTCATTACGGGAGGAGACCCTTGCCCAGCAGTGGGACAGTAATGGGTTAAATTTATTTATTTATTTTATTAACTGCCTCTATGGCGCGGTTGGTAGTATATGCGTCTGCCGTGCGAGAGGTCTCGGGTTCGAATCCTGGGTCGGGCCAAAAAGTCTTTTCTGAGATTTTCTATTAAGAATTTCTTATAGATTGCCCGGAGTTGGGAAGTTGAGGTCGAAGACCTCCATGCCTCGGAGAGCACGTAAAGCCGTCGGTCCTGCGCCTGACCTCTCACTAGTCGTGTCGGTTATCCGTCCCACCAGACTATGAGAGTAAGGGAATAGAGAGTGTACCTGTGTATTGTGCACACACTTGGACACTATAAACAAAGTCCTGCACAGATGGCCAGTTTCTATGAAACTGACCGCCGTAGCCGTATGTCGGCTAGGAGGACATCATTATTATTATGAATTTAAAAGATTTCATCTGAATGAATGAATGAATGGATGCATGAAATCTAAAAAGACCATAATATTTTGAATAATTGAATGATGGGGGGCAAATTGGGCATTTCTGGATCTCCTCTGATCAAGAAACCCCAATTTACACCTACTTATATTCGAAATTGTAAAGCAAATACACATCTGGTGATTTTGACATCAGTTTTATTATTTGAAAATACAGAAAAGCCAAGAAAAATCAACATCATCAACACAACAAAAATACATTATTCATTCATACCAATATTTGTCTGATATTGACTTCAGGAGCACTCTTTGTTTGATGTGCTCCCCTGTTAATCTGCTCCTTTTATCCGGTACAGCCAAATTCACCACTGAAGCAACCCTTTCAGATGACACTGAAGAAGCTTGGCAAATCATATATTTTAGAGCGATGTCCAAGAGAACCGGCGTGAAATGAAGACAATTTATCCAGAACTTTATTGGATCAGATTTTCTTTCTAAAAGTGGTTGGTCCAAATACTGCTTCAGTTCATTGGGGACACAGCCACTGCTTGGAACCTCTGACGTAGCTATGTTCAGATTTAACAATTTCATGTCTTAACCAGATAGAGGACACTAGCTTGTTCTGATGCTGCTTAATCAGGATTTTAATCCGGAGAACGTTGTCCTCTACGGCGATGTTCTGCACGAATCTCAGCACTAATTTTGGATATAGCATTTAACACGACAACTGGCGACGTAAAGTGGATACGCTTGAACCAAGGATCCAAAATAGTAGCTACTGAAAGAAGAGGATTTTGTTCTGAAGGAGCCAGTTTGTCTTCAACTTTTTTGAATAAAGCCTTTTTTACAATCAGCCCTAAAAAGGTCGATGGAGTTGCTTGATCTGTTACTTGGGTAACTAGAGTTGTAAGAGGAATGGCTAAGCTGGACGTTACATAATTCGCACCACTTATTTCCTCAGTCAGTAGCTTCTTTGAAAGGGCCAAGAAGAGCAATAAAATCCTATATTACATTAAGTTGCGACGATGGAACCATATCTGGTGTATTCTTGCTAGTTTGGCTTTTTGTGGCTAAAATTTTAGCTACTAGTGCAGACAGTTTGACGGATCTCTCTAGCATGTCAAAGCAAGTTTCATCTAATGCTGACGGCTTGTATCAATGTCAACACCTCACCTTCTTTTTTACCAGATGATTCTTGTTTGGCTCGTAATTGGTCCATAGCGTTGACTGACTGCTTTAAGAACGTCACAATGGTTTTGACCTGGTCGGTGAGTGCTGAAAATTCTTTAATTTCTTTCAATACTCCATCGACTAAAAGGTTTAAGACGTGAGCCATACAGGAAATCCGATGATTATTACTAGGGATTACAATCCGGTCCGGCGGATCCGGCGTGCTTCTAGACCTACCGGATCCGGCACTGACGCAACGGATCCGGTGCCGGATCCGTTGCGTCAGTGCCGGATCCGTTGCGTCCAGATAAATCGCGATAAGATAATCCATAGTACCAGTGTTGAGCCAGAAAGAATCTTTTCAGCCGCGGGTTATATTTGTAGTTTCATCAGCAGCAGATTAGGGGATAGTTCTATCAATATTATGTTTCCTTAGATCTTTTTCCCAGACACAAAAAAGATTGTTTTACTGACAGCAAATAAATGCTTGTTTATGAATGACTAAAGTTGATTTTATAAGCACATAGCTGACCCGCGCAACTTCGCTTGCGTCACATAAGAGAGAATGGATCATTATTCTCCCCGTTTTTCTCAGGAACTACTGGTCCGATTTGAAAAATTATTTCAGTGTTAGATAGCCCATTTATTGAGGAAGGCTATAGGCTTTATTATTATATCATCACGCTACGACCAAAAGAAGCAGAGTACCAATAAAAAATGTTACAAAAACGGGGAAAATTCTGACCCATCCTCTCTTATATGACGCAAGCGAAGTAGCGCGGGTCAGCTAGTTTAAAATAAGTTCATATTTTCGTTAAGTAAAATACAAAAAAATATAAAGTTAGGTATTGTTCTAGTCCAGTAGGTAGGTACTCACAGATAATTACATTAGAAACTGAGACTGATTATTTAATTACTTAGAATAGTTATATCTTAATTTCATTCGGTGAAAATAAAATAGTAATGAATACTAAAACATTTTATCATGATCAAATCAAATCAAAATCAAATCATTTATTCATATAGGTCAAATGCTGACACTTATGATAGTCAATGATACAGAGAGTGAATTTACCGCCAGTTCGGAAGGTAGGGCCAATGAGAAGAGCTGGCAAGAAACTCCTGGCCACTCTTTTTAATCGCCAAATGATTTTAACAATATTTATGCTGGTAGAAAACATTGATGATGTAAGTAGCTGCTACCTACCAACACTACCGAACACACTTTGGTCATAACATAAATTAAATTAAATCAATATATTAAGGTGCTAAAAAACAAGATATAAATAGTATTGGAAGCATGATGGGAGCATCTACCCACATCATGATAGTATTGCAGTCATAAGAGGCATCTCAAGAGCATACTATGGTACAAGGAATTATATCGATTAATACCTATTTACTTAAAATTTTTGGCAAATTCACCACAACTAGGACGACCAGTCACCCCAAGAAGCACCCGTTCACGAGTATGACGCATGGACGCAGCCATCACCCCCTTCGCACATATTAGAGGGAAGGGGGTGACCCGGCACACGACGCCGCCGCAAGCAATGACAATTTAGTGAGCATGACGAACTTTGACATGTGGGAGCCCACCATGTCTATCAATAAAAGAAAACGAGTGCCACTGAGGCTCGTGTGATACCTCTCTGCTACAGAGTTAAAATACTACTGATTAATATTTATTTATTTATTTTAAACTTTGTATACAGAGCTGTATAAAGGCGGACTTAATGCCAGGAGCATTTTCTGCCAGTCTACCTTAGGGTGATGCAGAGATTGTTGTGAAGGTGTTTAAAAAGAGGAAGGAGAGTGAGATGAGAAAAGTGTGTAAATAAATAATAATAGATGTAGACAACATGAGTGTAAATTAATAATTATATCTATACTAATATTATAAAGCTGAAGAGTTTGTTTGTTTGTTTGTTTGTTTGTTTGTTTGTTTGTTTGTTTGTTTGTTTGAACGCGCTAATCTCAGGAACTACAGGTCCGATTTGAAAAATTCTTTCAGTGTTAGATAGCCCATTTATCGAGGAAGGTTATAGGCTATATAACATCACGCTACGGCCATTAGGAGCTGAGTAGCAACGAGAAATGTTACAAAAACGGGTAGAATTATGACGCATTCTCTCTTATGTGACGCAAGCGAAGTTGCGCGGGTCAGCTAGTTAAATATATACTGTAACGCGTCAAACGAAACGACGCGCACACATCACTCCTGCGCCGTGGCCGCGCGCGCTTATAAAAGTCACCGCAGAGACTGTGAACGGCAGTCGGAGCGCCTCGGACCGTCGAGGCGAGTGCACGTATCGTTTCTCGCCGCGCCGCGCCGCCCGGACTCCACTTACTCGCGCACGGTCACTGCCGCGGTGTCCGCGGTGACGTCTGTATTCGACGCCACCGTGTACACCGAGGCCGCCCGTGTGCGAGCCTGTGCTTCCCGGCCTTCCTTAAGGACTTATCGCCGTTGGGGTCGCGGCCATCTCCGAAAAATAGACCACCACACCACCAATATGGATCCGGACCGGGAGGTCCGCGAGCCTGCACCGGCTGCACCATGCAGCCCAACAGCTAAGACCGGCAGCCCGGGGTCTTCCCGAAGGACGCCGGAGGAGCCCACGCGCCCTACATCGCCGCGTGTGAACCCCGTAACCGCCGCGCCTCGTGCGAACCCCGCGGCCGGCCCGCGTGGCCGAGCATCGACGCGCTCTCGCGCGGCCCCTAGGCCTGCGCCCCCGCGCGTGTCCGCCGCCCAACGTGACCATAAGGTCCCGGTAACCCAGGTAGGTGCCGCTGGCGTCCGCAGCCAGATACTTTTATTTTGGCGAGGCGCGCGCGACCGATTGCGCGCGCCCACTCCACGTCGGCGCTGGACGCCAGACGATCGGCCCGCCTGGGTGACGAAACCCCGCCGCCGCCTCAACCGCCCTCTAGGCGCCCCCGGAGCCCAGAGGAAACGGCAGCGATGGCCAAGCGCCATTGCGCCATGCCGCCGCCGGCTCGCGTGCCGCCTGCGACCGCGCGCCCGAGCGACGCCTCACGCCCGACCGCCGCGGAGCCAGCACCGCTACCGAAGCGAGTGCCGCCCGCGCCCGCGCACCCCGCGCGCTCCGCTAACCACCCCGCCGCCGCCGCGAAACCGACCGCGCGCCAAGCGTGCGCACCGCCCGCCGCAGCGCGCGCCGCCGCCGCACCGCGCGCCGAAGCCGCGCCGCGCGCTCCCACACCGCCCGTGTCGCCGCAGCCAGCACGCTCATACCGAGCTGTGTTGGCGTGCTCGGCCCGACCTGCCGGACCGACCGCCGACGCGACTACCGATAGAGACGCAGCCTCCGGGACGACTACGGCTACTGCAGATGCCTCCAGCAGCACGCCGCCCCAGCCGCCAAACAAGGATTTTAGCAGGAAACTCCGCTACCCTCCGCTGGTAGTAGAGCACCTGCCGAACTGGGCCCACCAGGGCAGAGCCGCAAATGCCCGCCCATTCGGCAAGGGCATTAGATTTACGCCGACGGAGGACCACGAGTACCGCCTAATCCAGCGGTACCTCACTGAGTTGGAGAAGAGTGAGCGGGTGTCGTGGTTCTCCTACTCACTGCCAGCGGAGAGGAGCCGTAAGATAGCCATCCGGGGGCTACCCTCCAATGCCACCCCCGACGAGGTCGAGGAGGAGCTCCGCGCTCTAGGGTACGAGCCCGAATATGTTAAAAACATACGGGCTCGTGGCGACCGACCCGGGTGCATCCTCTTCGCCATATTGAAGAGGACCAAGGACCTGACGCCGGGGATTTTCAACGTCGACGAGATGCTCGGCATCCCCGGCGTCAAGATAGAGGTCTGGCGGGGTAAGAGAAGACCCGCCCAATGCCACCGCTGCCAACAGTTCAGGCATTCCTCTCACCAGTGCCACAGGACAATGGCCTGCGTGAGATGCGGCGGTGAGCATCCCGCCCGGGAATGTCCACGTCCAAAGGACGAGCCCGCCACGTGCATTAACTGCGGGGGCGAACACCCCGCAAACAACATCAAGTGTCCCGTGTTCCGGAAGGAGGCCCGGAACACGAAGGCGGGCACGGTCGCCATCAGTGGGAACTCGCGCCGGCAACAAGCTGCCACCGAGAGGCCAACGATTCCCACTGTCAACCCTGACATGGAGCCCCAGGGGGCATCGCTTATGGCAGCAGCGAATGCTCCCACAGAGCGCGGAGAACCCGGACCCTCCTCAAAAAGGGGGCGGAGAAAGCGGAGGCGCGGAAGGAAGTCCCGCCCCGCGACAGATGCAGACTCCAAGGCACCGGAAGAGGTGCCAACACCACAGGGCGGCCAAAAAGTGTCGCCGCCGCAACCCACTGTTGTTGCGACCAAAGGCGCAGGGCCAAACCAAGCCGTCAAGATTGCGCCTGCCCACAAAGTCGCAACAACGACTAGAAGGAAGGCGGATCACTCCGCGGCAGGGACAGAGATCCCCGCGGCGACACCCTCCACGAAACCACGGAGAGACGAGAGCGGCAAACCTCTTGACGACGCCGCCATCGAGACCGCGCTGGAGGTGCTCCAGGACGTCCTCCTCGCACTGAGAGCGGGGAGCGACACCTCCAGCATTAAACAGGTGATCCTGAGGGGCATGACGCGTCTATGCGCCCTATGCATAAGCCCCTGAGGATCATCCACTGGAATGCCCGTGGCCTCGTGGGAAAGGCCGCCCTCCTCCGCCCCCTGCTGCAGGAACAGGACATTGACGTGGCGCTGATAAGTGAGACATGCCTGGGCCCTGCAGACAAAATTAAGTTCCCGGGATACCTCACTTATCGGAAAGACGAGACGTCTCCGTGCTTCAGGTGCTACCGCGGCCTGGCAGTTCTGCTGAAGCGCAGAGTCGTACACCAGCAGCTTCCCTTGAGACCCTTCAACACCATATACACGCTGGGTGTTGAACTTCACCACGGTGGCGCTCATCTACAATTGTTCGCCGCCTATCGCCCGCCCGGCCCCGTTCTCAACGTGGCCGACATCGGCGACCTAATGAGCACCACCGCACCGGTCGTCATCGCAGGCGACCTAAACGCCAAACACCCAGCGTGGAACTGCGCCACCAGAAACAGGGCAGGTGTACGACTCCACGACATTACCCGGACAGCGTGAACCTTACCCCCGACGTACTAGACATCCTGGTCCACAACGCCGCCATGAACTGCCAAATCACTCAGCAGGTGCTTGACGACGAGCTACAATCGGACCATCAGCCTGTACTCGTCGTCATTGAGCAGCACCCCACACGTCTCGCCCCCCAAGCGCCACGTCCCAAACCGGACTGGACCAAATTCCAGGAACGACTGGAGACGATCACGCCGACTCGGCCGACCAATACCGCCGCCGATGTTGAGCTACTGGCCACGGACATAACTGCCGCTGTAAAGAGCGCCCTCGAAGCGGCGACGAACACGCACTCCACCCAGGGGCGTAGATACACCCCCCTGCCGGCTCACATTAGAAGCCTCATCGTCGCCAAGAGACGACTGCGAAAACAGTGGCAGTTCACGCGCTGTCCAGCGCAGAAAACAGAGCTCAACCGGCTAGCGGACAGAGTAAAGGCCGAGCTTAAACTCCACACCGCCGAGAGCTGGGAGCACACCATCACCGAGGCCGCCGACGACTGGTCCTCGATGCACCGACTCTGCCGCCGACTCACCAACACCCCAGCTCCGGTGCGTCCACTGCTCCACAGCGACGGGGCCCCCAGGTACCGAGCAGAAGACCGAGCGACCATCTTCGCCGACCACCTGGAGCGTCAATTCTCCCCGAACCCAACTGCTGACACGGAACACGTCGCAGCAGTCGAGCAACACCTTCGAGACTACTTCGCCACGCCGATAGCCTCAGAAGAAGACCCACTCTACTTCTCCCCGGCCATGGTACATGGTACTGCGTTGTACGCCACGTACACGGACGACATACCGACCCCAGAGGGGGCCCACCTCGCGCTGAACGCGGACGACGCGGCGTACATGACGACGACGACCGCGTATACTCTGCGATACGCGCCTCGTTCGCAGGAGACGGGGGCCCTCATCACGTCGGGGCGATCTCGCCCCGCATCACGTATGCAATCTCAATCATCACCGCCTCGGCCCTAAACGCAGGGAGTAAGGATCGATAAAGCCTCCCCCCTGGCTGGCGCCTCCTCGTTGGGCCTCCTATGGGGCAACCATGGGTCTCACCCGACGCGGGGGCGACCGCCGGGAGGAGTGAAGCTCGATCCCCAAACCTCGCGACCAGGGCCGTAGGCACTCGTCCACCATGGGGGAAATTCCCCCCACACCCAAACACCCGCCCCTAAGTTTAGGGGCGGCGAACAAAACACCCCAACAAGGGGACCTACCAGGTCCCGATGTTGGCTCCACGTGTCCCGTAAGGGGCACTGTGAAGACTTCGACATGAACGGCAGTCGGATCGGCACGCTCCGAGTGAACGCTCTGCATCGACTTAGGTCGGTCTCGCATAACTCGCCGCTTGCTGCATCGTGACTCCGGTCAAGTACTGTAGGTTAGTTGTGTTGGCTTCGTTAGCGGACCGCACACCAAGCTTACTTTACAAGACCAGTAGGGCTAAACTCCGAATATTATTGTTGAACTTTTCTTAGAAGTATATTGTTAGTTTAGTTAGATTGTCCTTTTTTTTTTGTTGTTTAAGCCAAATAAATATTGTTATTTGCCATTGTGAGTTTGGTCTTAACTCCACACACAAACCCCTCTTACAATTGGCGGCCCAACGTAGGGGCTTATCTCTGTTCTAGTTTGACTTTTTATTTTTATTAGTTTAGTGTTTTTTTTTTCATGTACCCACTATAGTTAGGTTATTAATAGTGTTACTGTGGTAATCTTTAGTGGGGTAATTTAATCGTATAGTTTTGTATTTTAGTTTGTTTTATTTCATAATTTAATCATTGAGTTTTATAACATTTTACCTAGGCGTAGTCGTAGGAATAAGGTAAATATGTCAAACGTCAGCTTCTCTGATGATCAATTTCGTGATCTACTAAAGGTCTTAGCCACTCGAGATAGTTCTAATGCTTCGCATAGGTCAGGTTGTTTCGCAGCATGTACTGCTCGCTTCGACGGGTCGCGTAATACCGCGGTAGTCGAGGCATTTATATCGACTATTAGCACCTACAAGAAGATAGAAGCTATCGATGATGAAAACACCATAGAGGGGCTAACATTGTTGCTGACCGGCGATGCATCCACGTGGTGGTTGGGGGTAAAAGAAAACATTGATGGTTGGCAGGAAGCCGTGTCCTTGATAAGAACGACGTTTGCCCCAAAGAGACCTGCGTATTTGGTATATGAGGAGATTGTCAGCAATAAGCAGAAAATACCCACAAGCACCGAATTGTTTGTTGCCAAGAAGCGAGCACTGATGGCTGAGTTGCCCAAACCTGGTATTACACCATCGCAAGGCTTGGATCTCTTATATACTTCCCTGCATATAAAAATAAGAGACCGAATACCAAGGGATTCCGTAAAATCTTTTGATGAGTTCCTCACAAAGGTACGTCAGATTGAAGAGACTGTCGCTGCATCAGGATACTCTGACATGTTACACACCTCTACAGGCAAACGATCACGATGTGCTTTTTGCCGTGCCTTTGGCCACAATGAAGAGGAGTGCCGCAAGAAAAGCAAGACCCAAGCCGCAACTATAGATACAGCGACCCCAGCAAAACCCAGACCGACACTGAGTAGCAAGATTACTTGTTATGGTTGCGGTGAGCCCGGCGTGGTCAGAAGTAAATGCCAAAAATGCAACAAAAATAAAGTTGGCGCGGTGGAAGTTGGATTTTATGCACTCAGTTTAGCCGTAGCGTCTGCATCGCGACTAAGACCAACTGTGAAAGTATCTATTGCTGGTGTCAACGGTCAAGCTCACATTGATTCTGGAGCCAAATTGAGTGTGGCATCGACTTCGCTGCATGAAGTATTGAAGCGCAAAGGGGTTGTCTTTAAAGTTGAAAATGCAACGGTTACCCTTGCAGATGGCTTACGACGAAGACAACCAGTTAGGACGGCTGTGGTACCAGTCACTGTGTGTGGTCGGACCATCCCCACAAATTTTATCGTGTTGCCGGAATCCCACGATAACCGTACACTCTTAGGAGTGGATTTTATTCAAGATGCGGGCATTGTTTTGAATCTTCCGCAATTATTGTTCCACTTTTTGGATGAACCAAATAGAAAATATGATCTATACAATGAGGAGGAATGTGATGCATCCATGTCCATGGTGCAAACGGAGCCTGAGAAGACCGAGTCCGTGATTTCTAGGTTAGCCAAAATCACATCATTGGAGCCAATGATCAGCCCGATGCTTATGACTCCGTCGCCACATTCGCCGGTCTTCAACGAGAACGAGATGGTTGACTCGTATGGACCGCCTCCATTAATAGAGTTTGAGACGCCGCCAGCCTCCCCATCGCGAGAAGAACCCAGGTTTACCGGCTACTCTCCGAGATTCGTCGGGTCATTGTTCCGCGATGCGCAATCAGCTGTGAACAGCGCTGAGGTGACCCTCTCACCACACAGCAAGCAATTGTTTGGTGCTTCTGTTGATATTGCCATGGTTGCAGTAGATGCTACGGAAACAACGACTGCTGAGGAAGTTACGCAACTGAATAGCATACTGGAACGTAATGCTGCCGTATTTAGTGGGACTGGAGAACCAGCAAGCTTAGTGGAGCATAACATAGACACAGGAAATCACCAACCAATTGCTGTACCTCCATATCGTATGTCTCCGCAGCGTAAAGAAATTCTACGTAAAGAGGTTAGCCAGATGCTGGAAGAGGGCATTATCACGCCATCGAAATCCCCATGGGCAGCACCTGTTGTAATGGTCCCCAAGAAGAATGGCGATATAAGGGTCTGTATAGACTATCGTCAGTTAAACAACATAACTGTAGCTGACGCTTATCCCTTGCCTAGAATAGACGACTTGCTACATGAGGCAAAACCAACGCCTTACATGTCAACCCTGGACCTCAGAGCAGGATACTGGCAAATCAAAGTACGTGATCAAGATCAAGAAAAGACGGCGTTTGTCACACCGTTTGGTTTATACCAATTTAAACGAATGCCGTTTGGATTGCGTAATGCACCGGCAACGTTCCAGCGTTTTATCGACAGACTAAAGCTGCAACTAGACGGTGTAAAGCTGCTCGCATACTTAGATGATCTCATCCTATTATCTCCAACATTTGAGCGACACCTCCACGACCTGGATAAGGTTTTACAACTTCTTCAGAAGAACAATGTTGTCGTTAATAAGCAAAAGTGTCGGTTTTGCGAGGAGCAACTTTCCTATCTGGGACACATTATTACAAAAACAGGTTTGCGTACAGATCCTGCAAAGATATCAGCTATACTTGATATACCAGCGCCGCAGAATGTTAAACAGGTACAATCATTTCTTCAGACTTGTTCCTGGTACCGTCGGTTTGTACCAAACTTCGCAAAAATTACAGAACCACTGACCCGCTTAACGAAAAAGAACGCACCGTGGGAGTGGGGACCTTATGAAGAAGATGCATTTAATGAACTGAAACGTCGCCTAACCAGTGCACCAGTCCTACGTCAAGCAGATATGAGTAGACCATATATCATTAAAACGGACGCCAGCAATTATGCCATAGGCGCTGTTTTGGTGCAGGGGGAGGGCACAGACGAGCATCCCGTGGAATATGCCAGTCGTTTACTGACTAAAGCAGAGAGGAACTATTCCACTACAGAGCGAGAGGCTTTAGCAGTCATATGGGCTGTATCGAAGTTTAGAGGTTACATCGAAGGATCTTCTGTAGTAATAGCCACCGACCATCAAGCACTGAAATGGTTAATGTCTATCAAAACTCCTACGGGTCGACTTGCCAGATGGGCGTTGCAACTCCAACCATACAATATATCTGTTGAATACATTCCAGGCAAAACAAATGTAATTGCTGATGCCCTGTCAAGACCTCCGTGTACTGAAATCCACGAGAATCATGGCATATGCGTTGTATCCGTAGATATGCCTCGACGTTCCGCAGCTGAAATACGACAAGAACAGTTAAAAGACATCCATTTGAAGACAATCATTGACGCACTGGAAAAACCAGTCCGAGATGAAGATGCTGTGTATTGGTCAAATAAAGGTTACATTGTGAACAGTGGAATGCTCCATCGCTATATAGAAGACAGTAACAATGATAGCGCTCAGTTGGTCATACCTCAGCATGAAACCATTAACATACTTACACGGTATCATGATGATCCAACTGCTGGTCATTATGGGGCTGACAAAACCTTTCGTAGGATAGCCAGTAGATATTACTGGAAAGAAATGCGGAAAGAAATCGAAAACCACGTCAAGGATTGCATCAAATGCCAACGCTATAAACCTAGTAACTTGAAGCCAGCGGGATTATTACAGACGACGGCAACGAATCAAAGATTTGAAACATTAGCATTCGCTTTATTTGGACCTCTTCCCACAACACCAGATAACAAGACTTGGATCTTTATTGTGGAAGATGTTGCTTCACGATGGGTTGAATTATTTGCTTTAGAACAAGCTACAGCCGAAGCTTGTGCAACTGTTCTACTGAATGAAGATTTTTTGCGGTACGGCGTCCCACGAAGATTATTAAGTGACAATGGAACCCAATTTGTTAGCTCGGTAATGCAGAAACTTTCTTACTGTCTGGACATTCAACATGCCTTTACGCCGGTTTATCATCCTGAAGCAAACCCAGTTGAAAGAAGAAATCGAGACCTGAAAACACAACTCGCTATTTTTGTGGAAGGTGATCATCGCTCCTGGGCCGAGAGGCTTCCAAGCATTAGATATGCCGAAAACACATCGAACTGTCTAAGCACTGGATACTCCCCAGCATATCTTACCTTTGGCAGAGAATTGAGAACATACGATGACGTAAAACATGACCTTCGTCAGATCGTCTTATCGGAAAATTTTATACCCGAAATAACCCCTAAACTTATTCTATTAGCAGACACTATGAAGAGAGCCAGAGAAGTGCAAGAGTATAAAGAAGAAACAAGAAAGAAGACGACAGATAAACACCGACGTCCTGCTCCTGCCTACCAACCGGGTGATTTCGTCATGGTCGCAGCCAATGTCCTGAGCAACGCAGCTCGCTATCATACGGCGAAGCTGGCACCACGTCGCGACGGGCCTTACACCATCCTGCGACGACACGGGCCGTGCTCTTACGAAGTGGCCCATCCGTCAGAGCCTAAAAGCTGTTTGGGTATATATCACTCCTCCGCGCTGAGCCCATATCAAGGCTCAGCTCAAACTTTACCTAATCCTGAACGAGCCTTGCGCAGACGCGGCAGACCAAGAAAGCAACAGGCGGTTCCCGAGTCAGCAACTGGTCTCCTCGCCGGGACGTCTTCGGGACCAGAGGGGGAGAATGTAACGCGTCAAACGAAACGACGCGCACACATCACTCCTGCGCCGGCAGACTTAGCGAGCGCGACCCCACCACAGCGTCCCCGGCCGCGCCGTGGCCGCGCGCGCTTATAAAAGTCACCGCAGAGACTGTGAACGGCAGTGGAGCGCCTCGGACCGTCGAGGCGAGCACACGTATTGTTTCTCGCCGCGTCGCGCCGCCCGGACTCCACTTACTCGCGCACGGTCACTGCCGCGGTGTCCGCGGTGACGTCTGTATTCGACGCCACCGTGTACACCGAGGCCGCCCGTGTGCGAGCCTGTGCTTCCCAAGGATTTTTATCGCCGTTGGGGTCGCGGCCACTCCAAAGACAGACCACCACACCTCATCATGGATCCGGACCAGGAGGTCCGCGATCCTGCACCGGCTGCACAATGCAGCCCAACCGCCAAGACCGGCAGCCCGGGGTCTTCCCGCAGGACGCCGGAGGAGTCCACGCGCCCTACATCGCCGCGTGTGAACCCCGTAGCCGCGCCGCGCGCTCCCACACCGCCCGTGTCGCCGCAGCCAGCACGCTCATACCGAGCTGTGTTGGCGTGCTCGGCCCGACCTGCCGGACCGACCGCCGACGCGACTACCGATCGAGACGCAGCCTCCAGGACGACTACGGCTACTGCAGATGCCTCCAGCAGCACGCCGCCCCAGCCGCCAAACAAGGATTTTAGCAGGAAACTCCGCTACCCTCCGCTGGTAGTAGAGCACCTGCCGAACTGGGCCCACCACCTGAAGGAGCTCAAGGCGCGCCTGGGCAGAGCCGCAAATGCCCGCCCATTCGGCAAGGGCATTAGATTTACGCCGACGGAGGACCACGAGTACCGCCTAATCCAGCGGTACCTCACTGAGTTGGAGAAGAGTGAGCGGGTGTCGTGGTTCTCCTACTCACTGCCAGCGGAGAGGAGCCTAAAGATAGTCGCGCAAGCGTAGTCGTTGCCTTCGCTTGTGTTATCGGTTGCTGCGCGGCCAGTGCGCAATAAACAAAATGACTAGTACAGTGAAGTGTATATCGTGTAACATCGTTATAGATGAGCTTTTAGCTTATGTACAAAACAAAGTGTCAATCGCCGATGAGGCTAGCTTGGTACAAATATGTGCTTCGACTTTTTCAAGCGAACAAATTCAAAAGTCAAAGTCGTTACTGATTGAATCGCTATCGTCTGAGGTGCGTAGTACTGCTCGTAAAGGGAAAGGTAAAGAGAATCGGGTGTTATACGACGTCATAGCGATTTTCAAGACCACCGATCCGGATGTGCTTCCGGTGTTTGTAGCCCGTGATCTTGAAAAACTGCCACCCATCACCTTCGATCACTTGGATGTCTCAAAGCTTCTGAAGGACATAATTTTAGTGCAGACCGAAATTAATAACGTCAAATCCTCGTATGTGACGCAAAATGAGCTACAAAGTTTTAAGGAGGAGCTTGAGCTTAAGTATTTATCGCTGTCAACTACAAATACGAATGTAAACACAAAAGGACAGGCAGAAAGTGATCACGTGAAGGATTGCTGTAGAGGTGAAGAATTAGAGGTTGGCTCTAAATTCGCATCATTCATAGCAGAACCACAAAATCAGAGTTCAAATATTTCTATGAATGTTGATGAGGGTACTTTCGAAAATCATACGCAAACAACAGCGAGCCGTTGTGATTCGAATGAAACAGGCCGGGCCGATGCGTCATCGGTACCGTTATCGGCGGCAGCGAGTGCGTCGAGCGAACAGCTGAGTGTAACGATGAGTCACGCGTTGCAGTCGTATGCAAGTGTAGCGGCGGCGAAGGCGAAGGTGAATGATGGTTTTACACTGTTAAAGAATAGAAGCCAGGTGAGAAAAGAAAGATTTAAAGGACTATGTGGTAGTTCTGTAATGGAATCTGACGATAAGTTCAGGTCGGCAGACCGAAAAACACCCATTTTCATCACGAATATCCACAAAGACACATTGGAATCAGATATAACCAGTTATATACGCAAAAAAACTGGCGAAAAAGTTAGTCTTGAGAAGATCATAATTAAGAGGGAATGTGAATACAAGGCGTACAAATTCTTTGTGTCTCAAAGTAAGCTGAACATTTTCTTGGACTCCAATTTGTGGCCACAGGGAATTATATTTCGACGCTTTTTTAATTACAAGAGAAGACATATTACGTCTGTTGAAACAAACAACGGCCTACAAAACATAAATAATGTCTAGTTCCGACAAAAGTTACAAATTTGTGAGTTTTAATTGTAAGGGTGTCAAGCGTTCTATACAAAGTATACGTGAGTTATGTAATAAATACGATATAATTGCACTACAAGAAACATGGCTTCAGCCTGAAGAAATATCGTTTCTAAATACTATAAGTGACGAGTTTAGCTGTACGGGAGTATCGGCTATGGACACCTCAGAGGGTATGATACGAGGTAGACCGTATGGTGGAGTGGCACTGCTGTGGAGAAGACAGGTTTTTCATAACGTCGTTGTAATTCAGTGCGGTAACCCACGTATATGTGCAATAAAAATAGTGATGAAAGAAAAATGTTGTTTAGTGTTAAGTGTCTATATGCCTACGGATTCTGTGTCAAATTTGGTGGACTTTACGGACACGCTAAGCTCGGTGAGTGCCATTATTGACTATAACAGTATAAATGATGTGTACATGTTAGGAGATTATAATGCACACCCATCTGAACCATTCTTTAGAGAACTTGTTGCGTTTTGTAGTGAAGAGAAATGGTCGTGTATTGATACGGACATCTTAGGCGTATCAACGAACGCTTACACTTTTATAAGTGAGGTGTACGGGTCAAAAAGATGGCTAGACCACTGTTTGGTAACTGAATCAGCTGTCAAGTCTATAACAAATGTATATATTTTATATGACGTATTGTGGTCTGACCACTTTCCGTTGGTAGTGGAATGTAATCTTGAGTCTATTATGCCTAAGATATGTATACCAGGCGCTAACGCAAGTAAGGTTGTGTGGGGGGAGAGAAGTCAAAAACAGATAGAATGTTATCAAAAAGAATGTCACGACAAATTGAGACTTATCGACTTCCCACGAGAACTTGAGGCCTGTTGTGATAGAATGTGTTGCGATGATAGTCACAAAATTGTTATTGACAAATTATACTCGGACGTCGTACATGCATTAAAAAGTTCAGCTATGATGGGTCGAGGAAGTGGCAATAAGCGTTCTAGGAGGGTGGTTGTAGGCTGGAACAGACACGTTGCTGAGGCGCATAGGTTGGCGAAGGAAAAATTTTTTCTATGGACATGGAGTGGTAAACCTACTGACGGGCGTGCGTATGAGGAAATGAGTGAGACCAGGAAGGTCTTTAAATCCAGACTTAAATGGTGTCAGGATCATGAGGATCAAATCAAAATGGACATTCTGGCCTCATATCATTCCTCAAATGATTTTCGTAATTTCTGGAAGCACACCAATAAAATGCAAACGAAACCGGGACTCCCGGTGAGCGTCAGCGGCGTGTCTGAACCAGGAGAGATCGCCAATATATTTAGGGATCTCTTTATTGTAAAATCCCCTCTAGGACAATCAACGTCGGTGATCGATGTTGAGACCGGTAAAGAGTTGGGGATCAAATTTAATGCAAAAGATGTTGCTCTCACTATTAATCGCATGACTAAAGGCAAATCTCCGGGTCATGATGGACTCAGCATCGAGCACCTCCGATACGCTGGCCCACACTTACCAAGAGTTCTCGCCATGTTGTACAGCTTCTGTGTGAGCCATAGTTACCTGCCGGCAGAGATGATACGAACGGTAGTTGTACCCATAACTAAAAATAAGACGGGTGACCTCTCGGACCCAGGTAACTATAGGCCCATATCACTGGCTACGGTAGTGTCGAAAGTGTTTGACGGCATGCTTAATACACAACTGAACAAGTCAGTAAAACTACATGACAACCAGTTCGGGTTTAGACCTGGCCTGTCAACGGAGAGTGCAGTGTTGTGTCTTAAGCAGGCTGTCACGTACTACACACAGCGCGGTACGCCTATTTATGCTTGCTTCCTCGACCTATCAAGGGCTTTTGATCTGGTTTCCTATGACAGGTTATGGAGAAAATTAGAGGAATCTAAGTTACCTATAGAGCTAATTAACACCTTTAAGTTCTGGTATAGAAATCAGATCAATCATGTACGGTGGGCTGGAGCCTTGTCTCATCCGTATGGGTTGGAGTGCGGGGTGAGGCAGGGAGGATTGAGCTCGCCTACGCTCTTCAACCTATACGTGAATGAGCTGATTGACGAGCTCAGTAGCACTAGGGTCGGCTGTTATATTGATGATGTCTGCCTCAACAATATTAGTTATGCAGATGACATGGTGCTGCTTAGTGCGTCTGTCTGTGGTTTACGAAAACTTATTAAGAAATGTGAGGAATACGCGAAGTCACATGGATTGACCTATAATTGTAAGAAGTCAGAGTTAATGGTTTTTGAGTCTGGAGGTAAAAGTCCGAATGTGGTACCGCCTGTAACCCTTAACGGGATGCTATTACAGAGAGTACGTATATTTAAATATCTAGGTCATATATTGACCCCTGATCTTAAAGACGATTCTGACATCGAGCGGGAGCGGAGGGCGCTGTCGGTCAGAGCGAATATGCTGGCTCGTAGGTTCGCACGCTGTTCGCTAGAAGTTAAGATCACGCTTTTCCGCGCTTACTGTACAACCTTTTACACGTGCAGCCTATGGGCTAGATATACTCAAAGGGCGTACAGCGCTCTCCGTGTTCAGTTCAACAACGCGTTTAGGGTTCTGATGGGGCTGCCTCGCTTCTGTAGCGCATCAGGGATGTTTGCGGATGTGCAGGTTAAGTGTTTCTTTGCAACGATGCGTAGAAGATGCGAGTCTCTGATGCGCAGGGTGCGGACCAGCTCCAACAGCATTCTAAGCATGATTGCAAAAAGGATGGACTGTCCTTACCTGGTTCATTGTAGTGCCATTTCACATGGAATGAAGCGACAGTGAGCCAGCCATGTACTTTAATTATGGTATGTACTAATATAGATATTAAGTTTTACTAACAAAAAATGAGTCATTGTTACTTGTAATAAATAATATTCTATTCTATTCTATTCTAAAGATAGCCATCCGGGGGCTACCCTCCAATGCCACCCCCGACGAGGTCGAGGAGGAGCTCCGCGCTCTAGGGTACGAGCCCGAATATGTTAAAAACATACGGGCTCGTGGCGACCGACCCGGGTGCATCCTCTTCGCCATATTGAAGAGGACCAAGGACCTGACGCCGGGGATTTTCAACGTCGACGAGATGCTCGGCATCCCCGGCGTCAAGATAGAGGTCTGGCGGGGTAAGAGAAGACCCGCCCAATGCCACCGCTGCCAACAGTTCAGGCATTCCTCTCACCAGTGCCACAGGACAATGGCCTGCGTGAGATGCGGCGGTGAGCATCCCGCCCGGGAATGTCCACGTCCAAAGGACGAGCCCGCCACGTGCATAAACTGCGGGGGCGAACACCCCGCAAACAACATCAAGTGTCCCGTGTTCCGGAAGGAGGCCCGGAACACGAACGCGGGCACGGTCGCCATCAGTGGGAACTCGCGCCGGCAACAAGCTGCCACCGAGAGGCCAACGATTCCCACTGTCAACCCTGACATGGAGCCCCAGGGGGCATCGCTTATGGCAGCAGCGAATGCTCCCACAGAGCGCGGAGAACCCGGACCCTCCTCAAAAAGGGGGCGGAGAAAGCGGAGGCGCGGAAGGAAGTCCCAAGTCGCAGGCGACCTAAACGCCAAACACCCAGCGTGGAACTGCGCCACCAGAAACAGGGCAGGTGTACGACTCCACGACGACGCTGAAGCGCGGGGGTACACAGTCGCAGGTCCGGAGGTACCCACACATTACCCGGACAGCGTGAACCTTACCCCCGACGTACTAGACATCCTGGTCCACAACGCCGGCATGAACTGCCAAATCACACAGCAGGTGCTTGACGACGAGCTACAATCGGACCATCAGCCTGTACTCGTCGTCATTGAGCAGCACCCCACACGTCTCGCCCCCCAAGCGCCACGTCCCAAACCGGACTGGACCAAATTCCAGGAACGACTGGAGACGACCACGCCGACTCGGCCGACCAATACCGCCGCCGATGTTGAGCTACTGGCCACGGACATAACTGCCGCTGTAAAGAGCGCCCTCGAAGCGGCGACGAACACGCACTCCACCCAGGGGCGTAGATACACCCCCCTGCCGGCTCACATTAGAAGCCTCATCGTCGCCAAGAGACGACTGCGAAAACAGTGGCAGTTCACGCGCTGTCCAGCGCAGAAAACAGAGCTCAACCGGCTAGCGGACAAAGTAAAGGCCGAGCTTAAACTCCACACCGCCGAGAGCTGGGAGCACACCATCACCGAGGCCGCCGACGACTGGTCCTCGATGCACAGACTCTGCCGCCGACTCACCAACACCCCAGCTCCGGTGCGTCCACTGCTCCACAGCGACGGGGCCCCCAGGTACCGAAGAAGAAGACCCACTCTACTTCTCCCCGGCCATGGTACGCAAAGCAATAGCGCGGACCAAGCCCAGGAAGGCCCCGGGCGCGGACGGCATCTCCAACGCAGCGCTGCGTCACCTGCCGCACAAATTCGTGGCAGCGCTGACGCGCCTGTACAACGGCGTCCTGCGCACGGGCACCTTCCCCACAGCTTGGAAGGAGGGCCGCGTTATCATGCTGCCCAAGCCGGGGAAAAACATCCTGAAGCCTGAGAGCTATCGGCCGATCACTCTGCTGCCCACCACCTCGAAGGTGTTCGAACAACTCCTGCTGCGAACCCTGTCACCCCACATCACGCCGAGACCAGAGCAGTTTGGGTTCCGTGCTGAGCACAGCACGACGCTCCAGCTGTCGAGGGTACTGCACCACATCACTGCGGCCCTTAATAAAAGGGAGAGCGCGTGTGCAGTATTCCTCGACATGGAAAAAGCTTTTGACCGGGTCTGGCACGCCGGTCTTCTCTACAAGCTGACCACTCAGACACCGATGCCCCGTCGCCTTATCAAGATAATCCAGTCGTTTCTGGAAAACCGGACTTACCGAGTAGCGGTTGAAGGAGCTCTCTCCCCGCCGAGACCAGCAGCTGCCGGAGTTCCTCAGGGCAGCTGCCTTTCGCCTGCGTTGTACGCCACGTACACGGACGACATACCGACCCCAGAGGGGGCCCACCTCGCGCTGTACGCGATCTCCGCGTCGAGAGCCTGGACGACTTCGTGCGCCGCCTCGCCGCCTCCATGTTCGCGCCTCCATGTACCTGGCCCATATCCGGGACATAGCGCCATGGCACGCGCGGCCACCCGACCGCAAGAGGCTACCACGCGACCTGCTCGCGACCACGCAGGCGGAGGACGTCCCTCCGCGACCAGAGGCCGGCGGCCAAGCCCCAGGTGCGGCCCAGGTGGCCCGCACCCCGGACAACACAACGCCCGCCGCTTCCGCTGCGCCGCACTCACGACCGAGTGCGTCGCACGCAGCGTAGCCATCATCACCCGCTTGTCGCGCTCCCGTTGGGTCGAGCGCGACAGCCCCACCGGACTGACTCACCGTGCACCGGGCTCCCGCCGCCTGCCTCGGCGGTAGAGCCCGGTGCAACACCGACAGGACGCGCCGCGCTCCCTCTAGGTCGAGCGCGGCGCCCACTCATCGACCTGCGCTGGGCCCTCCGCCATCAAGGCGACAAGCCCGGCGCCCTCGCTGCGCGATGCGGCAGCCACGCCCCGCCGCAGTTGCCCCTCTCCGCCTGCGAGGACGACCGCGTATACTCTGCGATACGCGCCTCGTCCGCAGGAAACGGGGGCTCTCATCACGTCGGGGCGGTCTCGCCCCGCATCCTGCATTCAATCCACGCAACACCGCCTCGGTCCTAAACGCAGGGAGTAAGGATCGATAAAGCCTCCCCCCTGGCTGGCGCCCCCTCGTTGGGCCTCCTATGGGGCAACCATAGGTCTCACCCGACGCGGGGGCGACCGCCGGGAGGAGTGAAGCTCGATCCCCAAACCTCGCGACCAGGGCCGTAGGCACTCGTCCACCATGAGGGAAATTCCCCCCCACACCCAAACACCCGCCCCTAAGTTTAGGGGCGGCGAACAAAACACCCCAACAAGGGGACCTACCAGGTCCCGATGTTGGCTCCACGTGTCCCGTAAGGGGCACTGTGAAGACTTCGACATGAACGGCAGTCGGATCGGCACGCTCCGAGTGAACGCTCTGCATCGACTTAGGTCGGTCTCGCATAACTCGCCGCTTGCTGCATCGTGACTCCGGTCAAGTACTGTAGGTTAGTTGTGTTGGCTTCGTTAGCGGACCGCACACCAAGCTTACTTTACAAGACCAGTAGGGCTAAACTCCGAATATTATTGTTGAACTTTTCTTAGAAGTATATTTTTTTTTTTTTTTTTCTTTTTAAAAAAGACAACTCCCGCACTAAGAATTGCTCTTGTGTCGCGGGGACTTTTACAAACATACAAACAACGGACACAAAGCACAACCAGACCCGAAACAATTATTTGTGGATCGCACAAATAATTGCTCCGTGTGGGAATCGAACCCACGACCTCCCGACGCAGTGGTATTGGCGTGGTGACCTAAACCACTGCGCCACGGAGGCAGTCATATTGTTAGTTTAGTTAGATTGTCTTTTTTTTTTTGTTGTTTAAGCCAAATAAATATTGTTATTTGCCATTGTGAGTTTGGTCTTAACTCCACACACAAACCCCTCTTACAATACTAACATATAATTAAATATATACAAAATAATACATATACATACATATTAATTACATAAATGAAAATAACATACAATAAATATACAAAAATAGGTAAATATATGAATACATATAAACTAAGCAAATTGTGACGATTCAGCAACTTTGTTCAGCAATAGATCTTTTACCTTGCTCTTGAACGTAAGACGGTTAGTGGACATCCTGATTTCAAGAGGGAGCGCATTCCATAACAGGACTGATTGGACAGGGAACGAAGAATTGACAAACCCAGAAGTGTGGGAGGGGCAGAGAAGAATAAGATTGCTTGAAGAGCGGAGATTACGATTGTGGTTATCACACAAGTATTGAAAGTAGGGAGTTAGGTAGGCTGGGGGAGTAGGGGAAGTAAGAAAAGAGAACAGAGTCGTGAGCGCACGTAAATTACGGCGCTCACGAATTGGTAGCCACCTAAGTTGAGAGCGATAAGTAGATACATGATCATACTTGCGAAGATTGAAGATCAATCGAATGCAGTTGTTAAGAAGACGGTCAAGTTTGTTGAGGAGATCTGCATTCAGGTCAAAGTAACACACATCACCATAGTCGATCAGAGGGAATATTAAGGTCTGCACAAGCATGGCTTTGGTCCTGGATGGCAGAAAGTTCTTGAGGCGATATAAAGCCCCCAGTGTGCTAGTCACTCTGCGACAAACATTGGCTATTTGGACTTTCCAGCTCAACGTTGAATCAACATAAAGACCTAAATCTCTTACTGAAGACGTCGTTTCAATAGTCCAGCCGTTAAAGACTATAGGTGGTACATGAACATTACCTAATCTGCTAATATTGCGGTGACTGCCTACCACTATAGCCTGACATTTGGCAGGGTTAACGGCCAAGCCAAACTTCTCAGACCAGCACCTAATGTGTTCGAGGTCGCTATTCACGACGTCTACAGCTTTCGATATAGAGTCCACGGACTCTTGCGAATAAAGTTGCAAGTCATCAGCATACAGATGATACGATCCTCGAAGATTTTGGGTTACTAGATTGATGAATATTGAAAATAATAAAGGAGAAAGAATGCCGCCTTGTGGGACACCAGAATCCAGTCCACGCCAGCTCGATGAAGATTCACCGAAGTGAACCGATTGCTGGCGCCCTTGAAGATATGAGGAAAACCAATTCAGCGCACCGGAAGATATGTTAAGATGGGAAAGGATAGAGAGAAGGATATCATGACTGACGGTATTGAAGGCGTTCGAGAAGTCTACCAAAGCCATAACAGTGACTTTAGTATCCTCCATCCCCGCCCTAACATCGCCAGTCACCTTAAGGAGTGCCGTCGTAGTGCTGTGGCCTGGTCTGAACCCGGATTGGAGCGGGCTAAGTAAATTGTTATTTAACACAAACTGTGTTAACTGCTTGTGTACGCAGGCCTCCAGCACTTTGGAGAGAAAAGGTAGAATGGAAATGGGTCGGAAGTGAGCTGGAAGCGACGGATTTGGGATTTTAGGCAATGGGATAATGTAGGCTTTGCGCCACAAGGAAGGAAAGGAACCAGAGGTAAGGGAGAAATTTATGATGTGAGATATGGCGGGGAGCAGGTGATCCAACACAGAGACAATCATGCGTCGACTGACGTCATCGGCGCCTACTGCATTCGATTTAATAGAATGGATTATCTTCTTAACATCTTCCGGTGTTACTGGCGAAAAGGAGAAGGATTCAATATTTGGTCGGGGTAATCCCAGTATGGATTGGACAGTATCGGTCTTGGTTTGGTGATCCATCACTGTGGTGGACGTAAAGTGACGATTTATATCGTCCAATCCAACCGTGCACTGTACGTTATTGCTCTGATGTTTGCCAATACCGAGGGTCCCGAGAAACCTCCAGATATCGGCCGGGGAAGAGGAGGAAAGGTTATTTAGAAAATGTCGGCGTTTAGCGTTACGTACCATCTGATTGCATCAGTTCCTTGCAACTTTAAACTGGTGCCAGTTTTCGTCACACCGATCTCTACGAAACTTGGCAAAGGCCCTATTTCTTCGCCTCATGGCCATTCGAATACCTTCTGACATCCAGGGAGCAGGAGGACGTTTAAGCCTAACTTTCCTAACCGGCGCGTGGACATCAAACAGCCCAACAACAGCTTTATTGAATATAGAAATTTTGTCGTCAATGTTTGAAGCTGTTGTTAGCTGCTCCCAGTTGAGGTTAGCAGCGTCCGTACCTAATTTGTCCACATTCATACGCCCGAAACAACGCTTGTACAGAACCTTTGGACGGGATTTGGGGGGCTTTAGGGCGTAGGACATGAAGATTAGGTCGTGGTGAGAGAAACCAGGAGCTGGGTATTGGCCTGAGGATGAGACAAGGGAGGGAGCAGAAGTAAGGATTAAGTCCAGCCAGGTATCTTCACCTTCAGTGTTGTGGTGAGTGGCATGTAGGGGTAAAACGTGAAGGCTGGAGGACTCGACGATCTCAAGGAGTTTACAGGAGCGTGGTGAGCGAGGAGAAAGGAGATCAGTATTGAAATCGCCCATGATGATTTGATGTGAGTAACTAGACCCCGTAGATTCCAGCACCGACTCGATGCTGGAGAAGTAGTCGATGGAAGGGGGACAATATACAACGCCGAGAAGGACTTTGGCTCCTTTGACACAAACCTCGAGAAAAAGAAATTCGGCGGATGCAGAGTAATTGGGAGAAGAAGAAATAAGAATGTGGTAGGGTAAGTCACTTCTAAGATAGATAGCGACGCCACCACCTCTCCTATCTATGCGGTCGTTACGTATTAGAGAGTAACCTGAGAGAGAGTAGGAAGAAGAAGATAAGTGAGGTTTGAGCCAAGTCTCTGAAATCAGGATGGCATGAACGTCAGCATCAGCAAAAGCTTCTTGTAGGTCAGTGAAATGGCTTGGAACGCTCTGTGCATTTAAGTGACAGACGTCAAAAAGATTTTTATTAGAGCTTTCAAAAGTTTGCCGTACAAAATCGCCGAGCGTACCCCCAGTGGAACAAAAGCTCTCGTTAGGTGAAGAGGTAAAGTCTTCAGCTGATGCGAAAGAGGCATCATCGTCGCTGTACATAATATAACAAAAAAAAAAGATGTATATATATATATATATGTATATATTATAATAAATAGATATCACAAAAAATAAAATATAAGAAGAGTATTAAACGGTGCAAATAACATTTCTGCACCACCCGCCAGCTAACACACACAATAAAAGAAAAAAATATAGAAAGTGAGAAGTACAGTACAGAAAATTAAGTAAAATAAAAACGGTAAGTGAAAACATACATACTGCAACACCGAACGTTACCGAACGTAACTGTCAAAGTCACTTGGTTCAGTGATTTTGCAAGTTACAATTGAGATAATAAGTCATGAGGGTGATCAGTAAATAAATCGAAGAAGACATGTTGTCGCGAATAATCTAACCATGAATTCCAGTTACAAAATACCCTAACGGCGTCGCAATACGATCGAGATCCTACACTTAGGTCTTACGCGGTTTAGAACTCGCCGCAGATGATGCCGCGTTCACCGCTCCGTGCTTCGGTCGGGAAGGGATTGCAGTGCCCACCTTTGGATGCCGGGTAGTAAGAGTGTTCAGCTCGTCCATGGTGACAATCTTATGTCGGCTGCGATCAGACGTTTTGACGATGATGGTGCCGTCTTGGGTCCAGCAATCCTTCAGACCGAAATGCTGCCGAGCCTTAGCAAATATCACTTGGCGGGTCCTCGTCAGAAATTCTCTCACCGATATAGATGTCCCCCGCAGTTTCGCCTTAGCTCGCCAGACAGATGACCGGACCTCCGCATCCGAGAAACGCACGAGAATTGGTCGATGGTGCTTACCTCCAGGGGCGCCTATTCTGTGACAGACCCTGATGGAAGCTGCTGTTATTGTGGTCAAGCCCAACTTGCCCTGGAGAATGCTGGAGGCCATACTTTGGGCATCCACATTATCTGCCTCCGGAACCCCGAGGAAGAGGAGTTCCTTCCTGCGATGCCTTGTCTCCATGGAGTCCATACACCGTGCACATTCTGCAACCTGTTGCCGGAGCAAGCTGAGTACACCAAAGATTAGCTCACGGAATGTCCGGAACTCCTCAGCCACCTTTGCCACCGTGTCCTTCGCAGCACCTGTTTGAAGCTGAGCCTCCAGATCAGCCATCCGTTTGTTGAAGGTCTCCTCAAGCTTCGTCTGGGTCAGCTGAATGTCACTTAGCTGAGACATTTGTGTAACTACTTGTGACAAGTGACTTGCAACTTTCCTTAAGTTTTGTGTTCAGCTGGCAGGTGGTGTATAATGATACAATATCACCACATATACTATGCACTAATAATTGTATGTATTATAATTATAATATTAAGCAAATAAAATTAAAAATAAACTATTAAATTGAATAAATAAAAATTAAATTAGGGGGAGTGATTTTTTGTGTCCACTTATTTTGACACCTACATCTAATATTTATACAATGCAAAGATGAATATATACATAATGATATTTAATCTTGATTTGTGTAGAACGAGCAACTAATTCTATGATTTCTTGTCCATTATATAATCGTCGATCTTTTAATTAGATGATCTTTAACAACTATTTTGAATTTTTGTTGGGGTAAATCCATAACACTGCTGGGAAGTTTGTTATACAGCCGAACACCAAGACCTGCAAATGAGTTGTGTACTTTTTGCAATATATTGCAGGGACCTACTAATTTGTGCTTATTTCTGGTCTTAGTATTATGATTGTCACCATTCTTAGCAAACGAGTTGATGTTCTGTTTGATGAACATCAAATTCGCTAAAATACGAGTATACTGTGATGCTACCGTCAGTATACCTATTTTCCCAAATACCTCCCGCAGAGTACGAAGAGAGAAGAAGATTTATTTCGGTGAATGTGAACATAAAAGAATGAGTATTTAAAACAATCACTTCCGGACTACAGATAATTAAATTCTATTATAATACCTTTAACATTTAATAGATGGCTTAAGTAGTTAGTTTCATTTGATGTGCATAAGAACAACACCCCCACTACATCACATGAAACCAAATCAAATTTATCACAAATCAATAATTCCCAAATCTTTAACACATTTGTAATGTTTACTCGCAATAAGTGACTTCGTGAATACATCAGCTGGCATATCATTGGTACACATATATTTAATGTTTATAACGTTATTACTAACAGCATCTCTTAAAAAATGATATTTAATATCTATGTGTTTACTTTTTCTATGTAAAGCATGATTAATAACAAGTTTTTGAGCACTTTGACTGTCATTGTATAAGGTAACAGGACACTCATCTTGATTAGTGACTTCAGACAACAATACTCTTAAATACATGGCCTCTTTACAAGCTTCAGACATTGACATGTATTCTGCTTCCATACTCGATAAAGCTACTGTTCTTTGTTTTCTGCTTTCCCATGATATGACACCCCCTGACATCATAAAACAATACCCTGTATATGATTTCCGGTCAACAACATTATTCGCCCAGTCAGCATCAGCAAAACCTAATAGTTCAGAGCTACCTTTGACATACCTTAAACAATAACTTTTAGTCCTCTTTAAATACCTAAGAATACGTTTTGCATAATTCCAATGAATGTCATTATGACAAGAATTAAATTGACTTAAAAAACTAACACTAAAAGCTATATCAGGCCTCGTTAACACAGATAAATACATGAGACTACCGATCAATTGTTGATATGGAATATTAGTATCATTAACATTGTTATCTTTATCTATATTTAGCTTTAACTCCATAGGTGTACTAACCTCTTTACAATTTAACATGTTAAATTTAATTAATAATTCCTCAATATATTGTTCTTGATCTAAAGTACAAACATTATTTCTATGATCAATATTTACTCTCATTCCCAAACATTGTTTTACTTGTCCAAGATCTTTAATTTGAAATTTACTATTCAAAACTGAAATTAAATTATCTGTCTCCACTTTACTACTTGAGTACACAAAGAAATCGTCCACATAAAGAGCAACAATAACTTTTACATTATCATAAAATTTAGTAAATACACATGGTTCTATATGACTTCTCTTAAAGCCTAATTCTGTCAAACATTGATCAACCTTATCATACCATGACCTTGACGACTGCTTAAAGCCATAGATTGCTTTATTTAGTTTAACAATTGTATTCTTATTATTACAATCTGAATTAACCTGTGGATGAGCCATATAAATATCTTCTTTTAAAATACCATTCAAAAAAGCTGTTTTAACATCCAGGTGAGTAACTCTTAAATCTAATTGTACAGAAATAGCAAATAGCAATCGTAAAGTACAGTGACGCACAACAGGTGAGAATGTCTCGTCATAGTCTATTCCTGGTTTTTGGGTGAAGCCCTTTGCTACCAGACGAGCACGATATCTAACACTGTTTTCACTGTCAAACTTTCTTTTATAGACCCATTTACATTGAACCACTGTTTTACCTTGAGGCACTTCACTCACTACTGTCCATGCATCATTCTCTTTGAATGCTTGAAGTTCTTCCTCCATCGCAGTAATCCACTTGTCTTTATCGGGGCTTTGAAGAGCTTGTTGGATACTGACTGGATCACCTTGACTATCAGAATTTGACTGCATGCACAAGTTTGAATGACCGTAACGCTGTGGTGGTCTCCTATTCCTCTTTGGCTCTTCTGGGGTTGGAATCTCAGTTACATTCTGCAAAATAGTGTTATCATTATTAATTTGATTACTATCCTGCTCAGGTTCTTTATCAACAGATTCATCTGTTTCCTCCTTCACTGTGTCTGAGATTTCCCCCACTGAAACTGATATGGTATTATCTATGTTACTCTTCATGTCTTCTTGGATTATGACATCCCTGCTGACAGACACACATTTCTTATCTGGGTCATAAATCCTATACCCTTTAACATTTTCCGAGTAACCAACCAATATATGTGGTTTTGACTTAATATCCCACTTAAGTCGCTTTTCCTTTGGGATATGCACCATGACATGGCTCCCAAAAATCCGAATGTGGCTAAGATCAGGTTTCTTCTTAGTCCAGAGTTCAATTGGTGTCACATTGTGTAAACCCGATGCTGGTGATCTATTTCTAAGGTAAACAGCTGTATTCACCGCCTCAGCCCAGAACCTCTTATCTAGTTTGGCATCAAACAACATGCAACGAGCCTTTTCGACTAGAGTTCTGTTCATTCGTTCAGCGATAGCATTCTGTTGTGGAGTATAGACATTATAGTCTAAGATCCGACCGCGTGATTTATACGTTCACCTGTTTGATTGATGAAATATAATTTTTATCGATATTTATAACTAAACCAATGCAGATCCGCAAAGGTGGCCATCCAAATTTGGCCGCAATTAATTTTAATTAAAATGTAATTAATTATTTATTGTTGAACAATTACGTTCACTTGTTATTGTTAAAAAATATATTTCATTAGAAAGAAATATACCTGAGATACCGAGAAAGGTCAAGGTGCCATCCCTCACTTGGCCGCAACCTAATGTCAGCCAGGTGTAAACAGGTATAATTTCGTTAAATATATACGTTCATAATGTATTATCATGTTATACATACCAAATTGAAGATTAATTCTTTCCCTACATGATGAGATATAGGTGCCTATGCAAAAATGCCCGCAAATAGTGACTGCCAACGATTAAAGATAAATAAAAGCGAGAGAAACTTAAGATAAACATCACGTCGGGGTCACCACTTTAGTGATAGGGACTAGGAATCTATTTAGAACTATCACTATAATTAGTTACGTGTGTTCACGGCGTGTAGCCGAGTAAAAGAAATAAGCAGTTGGTACTCACAACATATATTCACGAACACACAGAAGAAGGTACAAGAAGGGTTCACAGGCACACAGAAACACAGAAGAAAGTACAGCATAGAAGTAAGGCACAGAAAGTCAAGCACAGAATATAAGAATAGAAAAAGCACAGCGAAATATAAAATATAGATAACAATTAAATAGTGCGTGGGTAGCGGAGGCAAGCGGTGCGTGCAATGAGCGTGCGCTTCGCGTCGGACAGTAGGATCTCGACTGGCGACTCTCGAAGGTCAGCGCGCGGGCGCATCCGAAGCTCCGCCCCAAGGACGACGTCACAATGCGCTGGCGATGCGCGCGGTTCCGTAATACAATTCTACCAGCTGGCACGTCATTTATCCGGCGTTCGGATAGATGCAATTTATGACGTGTGATGGTGATGGTGATAGTATTAATGAGGTGTAAATAAATATTGTTGTTATTATTTTAGTTATTATATTAGTTAAGTATTGTAAATAATTATAAGTGTGTTATTGTATTGTGTTACTGTTAATTTATGTAAAGTGTAATATAATTATTAGTACTTGTTAATATAAAGTTAGTAAATGTAGTTAGGCAGGTCGCCACACACCGCATGTCGAATAAAGATAGAGCATGCCAGCTGCTTGTCGTTTTCATGCTACTGCGCATGCGTCCATAGATAAGACTAAATACCGTACTGAATATTTCAATCACGTGTTTTTGACAGTCTTATGCGCCACGTTGTGTTTTTTCAAGTCCAAAATTACAAAACTTTGTTAATATTAATATTGATATATTTCATTCTTAACGTTATTAAAACGTAGGAATAAAATGAAGAAGTGTTTTTTGTTGTGTTACGAAAAGACGACAAAACTGAACTTTGACAAATTCTTGTACGACACTACTCTACTCCGACAAAATGGCACTCCGATGCGTTTTAATTTAGACAATACTAGAGTTCGATATACCTAGTCTCAGACACTATTGTACACCGACAAACCATTTCTTCGACATAACTTAAATAAGAAACAATGCGACTTCGACGACATACTCCTTCGACAATAATGCTAGGTCGATAGCAGTTAACTTCGAAGTACTCTTCTCAGAAATGTTGTGCTTCGACAATATCGTAAATCGACGTGACACATCTAAGCCACCAATGTATATTAAATTTAAAAAAAATGTATTTTAATGAACTATTTTTACAGCATATTATTTTTGAGCAGTGATAGCCGAGTGGTATATAAGTTACCACCTCCCCCGCAAGTGGTCGCATGTATGTATGTATGTATGTATTTTGTATGAAAGCATCGCCTATATTTATGTTCATTAAAAAGAAATAAGATTTATCTTCACCGTTTCACCGTTGGAGCATGTGATAATTATTTCTAATACACACATAACTTCGAAAAGTCATTGGTGTGTTGCCTCGGATTCGAACCTTCGTATCGGAGTGCCATTTTGTCGGAGTAGAGTAGTGTCGTACAAGAATTTGTCGAAGTTCAGTTTTGTAGTCTTTTCGTAACACAACAAAAAACACTTCTTCATTTTATTCTTACGTTTTAATAACGTTAAGAATGAAATATATCAATATTAATATTAACAAAGTTTTGTAATTTTGGACTTGAAAAAACACAACGTGGCGCATAAGACTGTCAAAAACACGTGATTGCAATATTCAGTACGGTATTTAGTCTTATCTATGGACGCATGCGCAGTAGCATGAAAACGACAAGCAGCTGGCATGCTCTATCTTTATTCGACATGCGGTGTTTATCTTAAGTTTCTCTCGCTTTTATTTATCTTTAATCGTTGGCAGTCACTATTTGCGGGCATTTTTGCATAGGCACCTATATCTCATCATGTAGGGAAAGAATTAATCTTCAATTTGGTATGTATAACATGATAATACATTATGAACGTATATATTTAACGAAATTATACCTGTTTACACCTGGCTGACATTAGGTTGCGGCCAAGTGAGGGATGGCACCTTGACCTTTCTCGGTATCTCAGGTATATTTCTTTCTAATGAAATATATTTTTTAACAATAACAAGTGAACGTAATTGTTCAACAATAAATAATTAATTACATTTTAATTAAAATTAATTGCGGCCAAATTTGGATGGCCACCTTTGCGGATCTGCATTGGTTTAGTTATAAATATCGATAAAAATTATATTTCATCAATCAAACAGGTGAACGTATAAATCACGCGGTCGGATCTCGTACTATTAGTTTTTTGATGGAGAATACCAGCTTCAGCCAAGTAACTATCAAATAATGAGTTACAGAATTCTAGACCATTATCAGTTCTAAATGTTTTAATTCGCTTATCCTGTTGATTTTCAACTAAAGCTTTAAAGTCTTTAAAATATTTAAGAGCTTCATTCTTGGCTTTCAAGAAGTAGACAAATGTCATGCGTGTGTAATCATCAACAAAAATTAAGAAATACCTGCAGCCTCCCATTGATGTCACCTCCATGGGTCCGCACAAATCAGCATGAATGATGTTAAGTGCTTCACTGCTTCTTGTACCTTCATGGTTAAACGGTAATCGTGACTGCTTCCCTTGGCAACACACAGCACATGTACTTTTATCAATAACAGCTTTGTCTTCAAAATCTATACCCACAACTGCACCATTTTTCATTTTTGTAAGATCACTACTATTCAAGTGACCCATTCTTCTGTGCCATACTTCACTTTTCACATTTTTAGTTGTTGTAAGCAAACAGTTATGTTTATTTTCCACATTAAGTTTATAAACACCATCAACTAATCTTGCCTCTCCAACAAGTTGATTTCTACTGTTATAAATATAGCAACAAGTTTTCTGAAAGTCCACTCTGTTTCCATTCTGTATTAATTTACTAACAGATAACAGATTCGTTGTAATACTAGGCACACATAACACGTCTTTCACTGTGATGTTATATCTGCATTTCGATGTGATTGTAACAATATCAACATCACCCGAGCATAATACAGGCATCGCTCCTTTATTAGCAGCTGTAATCTCCCTTATACTCGTGTTTTCTGATGGGTTCCGAATATTGTTTACATTTGAGGTTATATGCACACTTGCACCCGAATCTAAATACCAATAATCTTTCTTGCAGATTTCACGTGAAAAGAACGCAAAAAAAACATTCGAATTATTTGTCTTCTTGCCTTGAATTTGTGTACACTGATTTTTGTAGTGCCCGATCTGCTTGCAACGATAACACTTAATAACTTTCACTTTGTTATTGTTTACGTTTGACGTATCGCCATCTTGTTTGAATGAGTTAAATCCTTTTGATTTCTGATTGTCATGCTTGCGCCCCCTGGTGTACAACGCAGTAGTTTCCGCCGACTCCTCATTTCCGGTCAAATCTAATAATTTAGATTTTACAACATCCGCCGTAATGGCGATCCCGGAATGTTCAATTGCCATCAGCATTGGAAAATATTTCTCGGGCAATCCTGCCAGCATTAAACAGCCAATCCACTCATCATTCACCACAAAACCCGTTCTAGATAACTTCTGCCCTGTTTCTATTATTTGAGTAATATAACTTGTCATAGAATCCGAAGTCTCGAGACGTATTGAAATTAAATTTCTCAATAACATAATTCTTCTCGAAAAACCGGCGTCATCAAACATCTGTTGTAATTTCTGCCATAGTTGCTTAGTAGTTTTAGCATCTTTAACGTGTACATATAATGAAGGATCTATGGTTAAAATCAACTTGGCTTTCGTAATGGCGTCTTCCGTGCTGGCTTCGCCGACTCCCTCAGTCTTGACATACATTTGTTTTCCTTCAAGTACTAGCAGGTTTTCAGCAGCAAAAGCCCACTCGCTATAATTCTCGCGGCCTTTTAGTTTCGGCACATTAGCAATAAAGGAATTTGAACCAGAAGCCATGTCCGTTGATCACACCACGCGTCGCTCCGCGTGCAACAAGTATAAAAGTTTTTTCACCGTGATCTCGACAACACAATTGCTTACACTGATAGATACTAACTAGCACTTATAACTTTACAACGTAGATGACTACTATTCTATGAGTCTGGGCCCATAACCTATTATAAATAAAACGACGTGTTTGCGATTCAGAGTACGAAGAGAGAAGAAGATTTATTTCGGTGAATGTGAACATAAAAGAATGAGTATTTAAAACAATCACTTCCGGACTACAGATAATTAAATTCTATTATAATACCTTTAACATTTAATAGATGGCTTAAGTAGTTAGTTTCATTTGATGTGCATAAGAACAACATAAGCGAGTTGAATACTCTGACTGCTTGTTTTCAATCGTTTTCCCAAAAATAGAGTTGTTTTGTTTTTTGAAAAAGTCTCTTTCAAAATCTGACTTAGCTTTTTGTCATAGAGATGTATTTAATGAAATATACGGCTCTAAAAAGTGATCTTGGAAAAATGTTAGTATTCTATGTATTTTAAGTAATATTAAACACTCTTGTAAATGCAAATAATGGATTACAAAACGATGTTTGTTATACAGATTTGCTATTAATTTTTTACATCGACTTTTGCAAAGGCGAAAACTTTTCAGCTGGAAAAGGCAAATCTGAATGGGAATTATGAATACTAGTTGGATAATAAGGTAATTAAATTATTTTCATTCATAAATTTAAAATAACGCATAGGCAGTTTTTGCATCATCGCAAATCCATATAAGTTATATAGTCTTTATTATTATAAGACGATAGATATTTATTATTAGCTTTAGCATATCTCAGTGAACACTGCGCAAGACCACCCCGAATTCCATCTTCTAACATTTGGTACATATCAACATCCGAAATTAATTCTAGTTCAACTTTAGTGTGTAACAGCATAGCATCTCAACTTGATGATGGGGATGAAACATGAAAACACGGATCCAAACCATAATAATTTAAACTCATATCTCTACATTTTTCAAAAATATCTATTGTAAAAGTACGTCACATTTCAAATATAGGTCCGTATACTCTCCAAATTTTTTTATTTTGAAACTTTCCCACACTATTTTAGCATGTTGATAATAATAATCTGTTGAAATATGTTCTCTGGTAAGTTTGTTAAAAAATTTAGATAGCCCAGGCAGTAGAGTTTCGTTATATTTTGCCCAAGTATCTATGTAGTCAAAACAGTACACACCTTTTCTACGAACTAATTGAAATAAGTTTTCATTAGGAAAATACAATTGCAAGTGATGAAAATCGTTTGAATGTAAAGTTTTCTATACTAATCTATACTATCTATTAAAGCTGAAGTGTTTGCTTGTTTGTTTGTTTATTTGTTTAAACGCGCTTATCTCGGGAACTACTGGTCCGATTTGAAAAATTCTTTCAGTGTTAGATAGCCAATTTATCGAGGAAGGCTATAGGCTATATATCATCACGCTACGACCAATAGGAGCAGAGTACCAGTGAACAATGTTACAAAAACGGGGAACAATATGATTCTCTTTAGTGTCCGACCGAATGTTCGGTTTCGGCAAGTTTCGGCAGAAAAAAATAGTTTCGGTGAAAAAACTGTCGAACCTTTCGGCGGAACCGAAACTTAACGCTCGTGAAATGTCGTGCGTCTCATTCGGCTAACTTCGTGGCAGTCTCGTGTTCACCGCTCTCGCCGGCTTAGTTCACCGCTGCCTAGCGCGAGTGTAATTCAATATTAGTTATCGAACTATAAATATTATTTAATATTAGTTATTGATCTATTGAGTTATATTTTTGAGTGAAACACAATAGAGGCTATTTAGCTTGTTTTGGTTTTGAGTAACTGTTGTTGAAATAGGTACAAACCAGTAAACCAGTCAAATATTTACCATCATTTTCTTGGGCGTGATATACAAAGTGTGGCGTTAATAATGGATAGTCCTTTACCAGAGGATGGGCGACCACCCGACTGATCTTAAAATTAAAATTTATCTCTGACATAGGTAAGTATCATAGTTTTAGAATTTTCGGCCATTATGTGTGTTTTTATAAAAACTATTTTCGCTCGTACTTTTTATGCTGTGATCACAACAAATTAAGGCTTTTTTAAATCCGTTTTTTGCAATTAAATCCTGAATAGATGTGCCAGAAATAAGTTTAAATTTTTAGATCAGTCGGGTGGTCACCCATCCACTGGTAAAGGATTATTATCCATTATTTACGCCACACTCTGTATAATGATTTAATTGTTATAATGTGAGGAAACAAATTACAACAAATAACAAATTACTGCATCGTCTTTTCTCGCTTACCGCGCGAGTTACAGAGTCAATTTGGACAGATTTTTCGTATTTAGTACGTGTCATTTAATATTTTTTCTATTTGAATTTTAATTCATATTAAGTACCTAGTTTAAGTGTTGATTTTTAATTTTTACCTGAAGTATACCTTAATTTAACATGTTTATTATGTATTTAATAATAATAATAATAAATGATTTATTTATCTCCACAAATTACATAACATGGTACATAATGGTCGATTTTCGTAGTCCTTTTTTTTGTTACATTTGTAATTTGTGGGAGATCTGGAGTCTAAACTAAGCCATGGCCTGTATTTTAGAACTCCAGGCCCCCCATTAAACAAAAGGGACAATAAGATTTGTTAATGATAATGTGTTTGATTGTGGAGCGTTGTACAAGTAAGTATATAAGTGCCTAAGAATGCGTGTGCGTACGTGGAGTGTGAGTGTGTGAATGAGTGTATGTGTGGGTGTGTGTGTGTATGTATGTGGGTGTATGAATGTGTATATATATGTATATACATACTCATATATATTCCTATTGGTGACTATGTAGTTATTTATTCATATTACCATCATCTAGTGATTAAACTGCTATTTCTATAAGGTTTTCTGTTTTAGAATAATTTAGTTTAAGTAGAAGTTTATTTATTTTATTTTTGCATTCTCTCTTTGAATAGTTTACTATGGGTTCTAATTTATTTTTTATATTATACAATTTAGATCCGCGGTATGTAAAAAATCTTTGTGCGAAGGTAGTGTTTGTTTTTGTTGGCTCACAAATTGCATATTTTCTCCGAGATTGGACGACGTATTTTATTCTATCTGGACATAAATTTACGTGTTTGTGAAGAACGGTTAACATTATAGGTATAAAGTTGTCTTACTGTCAGTACTTGAGTAGGGATACGCAAAAAGTATCGATACACAGAGGTATCGATACTTTTTTTTCGATACTGAGTACTTTTGGAATCGATACTTTGGTTCCGATACTCTTGGAGTATCGATACTTTTTGAAATGAGAATTACCAATTTTAATGAAGTAAGTAGTAAAAAAATATCAATAACAATATTATGATATTCGATATTTTAAACACTGCATATCACAGCACTACTAAGCCTCAGACACAATTCGGAAAATTCCCACTCATTGCCAAACACGTATGGCTAATACCATTTATTTTTTATTAAACCATATTAGTAGTTTTTGTACGATTAAACTTTAAAGGTTAAGTAATCAGTGCACTGCTTTTGGTGTTTTAAGATATATTATTTATTATTTTCTCTGAAAATCGCAGCTCTTAATGGCATTTTTGTATTATTTGCGCAGCATCTTCCAGTTTTTCAGTTGCAGTTAATTACTAATTCGGTTATATTTTAGAAATAAAATGTAGCAACATTAAACATTAAATTTGATGTCTTCGTATGATGATAATATATTATGTGCTTTGTGGGTAGAAATTGTGAAGAGCAAATTTTTATGTCGTTAGCGTAACAATTAAGAGAAATTAAGTGAAATATATTATATTACTCTACTCGTATACAATCTAAAAAAGATGCCACCACCAGGAGGCACCAGTCAAGTGTGGAAATATTTCAAAAAACATGAAAATGATACAGCTTCATGTAAAATTTGTTTCAAGATTCTAAAAACAAGTGGGAACACTTCAAACATAAAGAAACATTTAAAAATTCATCCTCAAAGGTTAGTATTTTATAAAAAAAGAAGTGTATTTAAATTATTACAAGAGGTGTTTATTGTTCACGCTAAAAATGATACATAAATTCGTTTTTGTAATATTGTGTTCATGCATGAAACAATCTAGATATCTTATTATCATATATTATGTTGAAAAAATTAATGGAAATTAAAACTCGCATGTTAGTTCCAGTATCATAGATAAGGTTTTAAAATCAACTCCGAGTTCAACATCTGATAGCTAGGCGTCGACATCCAAATCTGGGGTAAATGATGGTGTCGAAAATATTTCGCTAGCGAGCTCAACTACAACACAGAATGCGACTGCAAGCATGACCACGTCACAAGCTGCGTCTACCGGCACCACAACCGCTACAACATTGCAATCATCTTGCGGACGAAATATTCAACTCTCTCTCACTGAATCCTTGCAGAGAGCGTCGTCATTCAGAGGTAAAACTTAAGATTATCTTATTCTTTTTTTTAAATACTTGTTTTCAATACATTAAAATACGTTTTTAAAGGAATTAAATGCCAATTCATATATTTTTGCAGATGGAGGAAGTCGATACGAGGAACTGATTAAAAATTTATTATACTTCATCTGTGTTGACAACCGACCATTTCATGTGGTCGAAGGGAAAGGTTTCCGCCGCTTAATGAAAGCCGTTGCCTCTAACATAAAATTACCCTCAGAGGACACACTTAAGCGACGGCTGGATGATATTTATGATTTAGCACTGCAAACGTTCACCAAAAAATCAACAGCATTGTAAACATCGAAATTGCTTTGACTTGTGATATCTGGTCAGAAATGATGAGCACACGAAGCTTTCTCGGAGTAACAGATCATTTCCTTGACAATGGTGAGTTAACATCAAGGTACCTAACTACTCAGTTTCTGAGCAAAAGGCATACAGCAGCAAACATTGCAGAGTATTTAGAAGAATGTTGCGTAAAATTTGGCTTGAAAAAGTCTAACATATCGGCAATAGTAACCGATAATGGTTCAAATATGATTGCCGGAGTTAATCAATTTTTGGACCCAGCGAGGCATTTACCGTGTTTTGCACACTCGGTAAATCGAGTGGTAGAAAAGATACTTGAAACTGATAATATAAAAGTATTAACTGGAAAAGTCAGGGAAATCGTTAAATTTTTCAAAAACAGTGTAGTCAACAGTGATTTGCTTAGATCAAAACAGGAAATCAATAAATTGAAATTAATTTTAATTATATAAATACATATATAACCTGGCAAAAAAATATCTTATAATTCCGGCGACTTCAGTACCTTCTGAAAGGCTCTTTTCTAGAGCTGGAGCAATTATAACCGAGAATCGTAACCGCTTAACCGGATCCCGCCTGGATAAGATTTTATTTATGTCAGATTGTCCAGAGGATGATTGGAATTTTCCTAAATAGTGTTAGCTTCTTAATTCGATTGTATGTATGCATGTTTAAATAAATAATTAATAAATCATTTTGAGTTTAGAGTTTTTTATCATTTTCTCCGACTTTTTAGGCACTGTACGTTATGTCCAAGTTTCTAAATGTCTATTGGATACTAGTAATGTAACGCATAGTGATTAAATTGTGTGTGACACATATTTCTGCTAAATGTATTGCAAAACTACCATTGCAAAATACAGTCCATAAAAAATTATAAAAAGTACTCGATACCTTCAAGTATCGATACTTTTGATCCGATACTTTCTTGGTATCGATACTTTTGAAGATTTTGCGTATCTCTATACTTGAGTTTCTTCATAAAGTTTGGAAGTAAGGTATAATCGAGGTTTGGATGTGCTAACTTTTGATATCATCCTCTGAGCTCTTTCTAAAATTATTAAATTGCATTTACATACTCCACCCCATGTAGCAATACAAAAGCTCAAAATACTTTGAACCATACCCAACTAGCACACAAGCGCTATAACAAGCTGCACAATGGCCGGTTAAAGGATTTTTATAACGGCTTAGACTCCTTTAGTAAGAAGTATAGTGGTTCTATAAGCGGCTACAATTCTCTTGTAGCGTCTAATAGGCCCATACTGTCCAGCTTATAGCTCGACATTGGATCTACAGTGGTCGTTAATAGTAATTATAATAGTACGTAGTATAGTAGTTATACATGAGCGCTAAAATAAGCGCAACGAAACTTCGGAAAAGCTCTTGTAGCGCGATTATACCACCTTCATCTTATTTTACCGCTACTGTGTAACTGTAATAAATGCTAACGCTTTAAATTAGTAATATAGTCGGTTTATTATGGTGTAAACTAAATATATTTTTTTAAAATGAATCATCAGTGACAAATGAGGAGACATTTATTTTTACCGATTGGATTATTAAAAGCGATAGACTACTTGTTATTTTATTTCTTTGTGTACATGATATGAAAGTGAGAGTGAAATTATATAAATACATATGTGGATTTGGAAATTGTATTTTGAACATAAATAAGACTTTGAGGGTTACAGATAATTTAATTAGGGTTATAGGTAATAAAAAACGATTTTAATTATGTTAACGTTACCAGGCTATAGATTTAAATGATCTTCAAAAGATCGTAATAACCTCAAAAAATATGTTTACCAAATGCTGTAATGGCGTCTCGATCAAGCAGCTCTCAGAGTTGGTTACATCTGCTCTAGCGGCTTAAGCTGTACAAAGGCTCTAGTGTTTGCTGTTGTAGACTTCAAGGTTTTGCAGTTGTGGCATAGGAGTGCTTCAATATAACTGTTTTGGTCGCACACCAGCGTTTTACTCGTACTTTAAGGGGTCAGTCGTTGAATATTAAAATGGTTTGATAGTCAATTTATAGAATGATTATTTGAAAACAGTTGACAGACTGAACCACCACTACACCTATGTAAATATTATTATGATAATAATTTTAAGCTTTAGTATAAAGGTATATTACTCGGTTATAGATGTATAGTTATATAAGAGCGTTAGTTTATGCTATTTAAGCGCTTTAGGTGCTTTAACATAAGTCTGTAATCCCCATGGCTGTAAAAATGTTTCGAATGATACCTTATACATTTATTTGCCGTACAGAAGCCATATAAATATCTGATATAATGCTCAAGGCGCTATTAAAGACCTACGCAACTCTTTTATAGATGAGTAATACACTAGCCCTAAAAAAATCTGTTATAGAACCTAAGACATTACAAAAAGCTTAGTTACGCTCTTGAGCGCTATAAACGCAACGCATAACTCCGTTTAAACTCCTTTATCTCCTAAAGTCCCCTTTTACAGTTAACGGTGTTATAGAAGATCCATTAACTCAATTATACTTCCCTAGGCTGTCTAGCGATGCAATTACATGCTCATATATCACTATAAGTCATTAGTTTCCTACTAAACGGCTACTGTCCCGCCTAGCTGTTAAATGGTTTTTTAAATATCTAGTATACAACTTATAGAAAATTGTACAGCATTTGAACGACTCTTGTGCAACTATCAGGCTGTATAACGACTGTATAAGCAGCTTGTGTGCTAGTTGGGTAGCTTGGTAGACCATTTGGATAGTGTTCTTCTCTGCTACATCACGAAGCTCCTTAAATATGTACACTAGTTTGCCTACATAATTTTTTGCCTTTGCCTTTGAGATAATGTTCGTATGTGGGTTGAAAAAGTTAAATTTGCGTCTATTTCAATTCCTAGATATTTTAGACAGCGAGTAAGTATTATTGATAGACGGACAGAGACAAATAGACCGACCTGGCCATCGCATGATTTGATTATTAGTATGTATCACACTACACAGCACGACGAGAAGTTAATGCTCCTGAAATGTTAATGGCGAATTTGTGTTTTCGTGCGATGACCAAGTCGATCTATTTGTTTTAAAGGTGTTTTTTTTTTTTATTGACATGATAATAACATACGTAATAACTTAAGACAGAAGGTCCTTTAAGTAGAGACTAAATAGATTAATCGACTTGGTATTATATAGATCTCACAACTTTTTACGGCGAGACTTGAGGTTTTTACAGAATGTTTTTGATGGCATCTCACTTCTTTTTGTAGAGCGAACATAAGTCCAATTTGTATGGAAAGACGTTTTTTTTTCATAATTCAACATATTTTCCTATAGGAATGTTGTTCAGTTTGGTGGGCTAAACACCCTTACCCACCCTATACCCCCTCCCGTTATGCCTCATATAGTAGGTACCTATTTACACCTATTTATTTTATTTTCTACAGTAATAATAATTCATTAACTGCAAATGTAACCTTGTAATCTTATACATTTATATTGGATTACAAAGTCATTGTTGCACTTGGTGTATTTACAAAACTGGACCGAAATTAGATAATATTAAATTTTTCCCATGATTAAGATACTAAACCCTATTTGTATTCTAAATTTGAAGCTTCTAAGTCTGCTAGAAGTACCTTAGACTTTTGATGATCGGTGAGTCAGTGAGTCAGTGAGTCAGTGAATCAGTGAGTGACAAAATTCAAAATTTTATTAACAAGTTGTCATTCTTAAACTACTGGTTCAAATTGACTGAAATTTGAAATATACCGTGTTTATACAATGATTAATTAGTTGCTGAAAATCCAGGCTTCTTGTTTTATCCACAACGAAATTATAGGGGTGTCAAAAATAGCCCGAATTGCTTCGAGAAAAGGATGTTACGGCCGTGCCGCTTTTTTTTGCTCGACTTGCGGGGGCACTTCCGTGCCCCCAGATATTCGACAGTTTTTTATTGTTAAGTTACTTAGTTTGTTGATGTAACAGAGAAATAGAGTTGGTCCCAATATGCTACCCTGCGGTACGCCAAAGTTAATAGACCGTGCATCGCTGACATGCTCTCCTATTTTCACACATTGCGTTCTTTTACTTAAATAATCGCATATCAGTGCTGTTGGCGTGCCCCGGATGCCAAGAGCCTCCAGCTTCTGTACTAAGTAGGGGATAGAGACAGTATCAAACGCTTTTGCAAGGTCAAGAAATATAATGTATAATAGAAGAGGTTGCACTCGCCGTGGTCCCAGGCCTGGGACCACGGCGAGTGCAACCTGCGCCGAAACGTTAGGCATTTTAAGGTAAAATGCGTGTTCGCGTTAATTCCCGTATTCTATTATACATTAAACATGCAACGCGAGAGTTTAAAAGTCAAAAAATATAGTAAGACATTTAGTTTTATTGTCTAATTTACTCACAAGAAAGTTGACGAGATCAAAAACTGCATTCTCGGAGGAGCGACCGTTTCGAAAACCATACTGTTGGGTTGAGAGTAGATTGTTTTGCTCTAAGTATTGGGTTAGTCTATTATTAATAAGACGCTCAAAAATTTTAGACATTGCTGATAGAATTGCAATTGGCCTGTAGTTACTGATACTGTCTCTGTCACCTGCCTTATGTACTGGATGAATCTCGGCTCTTTTGAGGGCATCGGGGAATACACCCTGTTCAAAGCAACGATTTACTAAGTTGGTCAGTACGGGTATAATAGAGTCCGCGGTTAGTTTTAGGATGTCTGTACTGATTTGATCCCAACCTGGCGCACAATTACTTTTCAAACTCATAATAGCCTTTGCAACTTCTTCGTTATGTGTAGGCAGGAGTACAAATGACTTTACCGGTGAATTTGAGGTATTTTTAAACTTTGGGAGATGAGAGGGAATTAAATTTGACAATTGTTCACCTATTTAGAAAAATATTCATTGATTTTGTTCACTGCACATTTGGGATATTTTTGGGTTAGTAATTGAAGTGGAAGTTGTTTAGGTTTATTATTATTTGTGACTGTTTTAATAGTTGACCATAGCTGTTTGGTATTGTTTTTTGATGTGATAAGCTGGTCAGTGAAGTATTGTTTTCTAAGTTTTTTTATTAAATTGTTACAGTGGTTTCGGTATCTTAAATACGTGATTTTTAAAATAATGTTGTCCTTATCTATTTTCATTTTTTTATGCATTCTGTCTCTTGTTCGAATACAACGAAGAATGCCGACAGTGATCCACGGCTTGATTGTGTACTTACTTCTGGGTATAATACGTTTTATTGAGTTATTTGAGATTAGTTGTTGTTATATATTAATAAAGTTGTTAGTGGCAGTATTTAAATTTGGTTCTTGATAAATATTTTGGAAGTCGTAGGCCAGACATTAAGATTTTAAATTTTCGCGATAAATTTTGTACTTTATTTTCGAATTAAAAGGCTTTACAGATGATACTTTAGTTTTAATGCAGAACAGTATGGCCTCATGATCTGTAATGCTCGTACCCAAAGAGAAAGTATATGCACTATGTCTCGTCTTTAATATGACATGGTCAAGACAAGCTTTACCTCTAGTGGCGGTGTTGATAGCAGGAAGCAGCCCTTGGAAAGACAGCGTGTCTAAATAAGTAGCAGTTTCGTGACTAGTACCTACCTATTAGGTCGATATTTATGTCACCTACTATGATAATGTTTGTAAAAGAAGATACGCTTTGTAGGAGGTCTTGTAAGGAGTTGAGACAATTGTCCAGGGATCTGAAGCTAGGTAGTCGATAAATAGCTATTATTATTGTGTGATGTTTAATTTTAATTATTAGACAGTTTGCTTCCAAAAAAGGAGGCTCTTCCACGGCACACTCGAGATCACAGTTAGTGTACACAACAAGGCCATCGTTTTGGTTGTAGTTAGCGGTGGTTTTATATGCCTCGTAGCCAATGACTTGGGGCAAGTTTACTACTCGTGACAGCCAACATTCAGAGAGCACCACTATATCGCAAGTTAGAGTTAGCCTTTTAAACAATATGTGTAGTTCATGGAAGTTACAATTTAGGCTACGTATATTCTATTGAAGTATTTTTAAATAGTGAGTCGGATGCGTAAGATATGTTGTGCACTCTTCAGGTTCACATGCAATTGGTACTGCAAGGTTAAATTGGTCAATGTTATTTATTAAATTATTTATAGAATCGAATGTGAAAAATTGAAAATTTTTGGTGAAGATGTGATATTAATAGTAAAATAATGTGTTACGTGGTTGGTATTGACTGTACAGGTGAGAATTGCAGGTGATAGTAAGTAATTGTATTGACAAGGTGAATAAGTTTGATTTGGGATTAACAGGACGCTGGTATAACATGTTGGTAAGTACGACAAGTGTTTCCTGTATAGACGGTTTGTGTAAACGGTATTAGGATGTAGTAAGTGTGTGTAATATTTTGTGTGAAGTGTAATTTTACTATAACTATGATTTTTTACACATATAACGGTTGAAAGTATTATAAGGACATAAATGCTAAAATCTGTAAAGGTGTAAATGTTATAATTTTAATATTTTATAAATCTGTAAAGGTTATAATTTTAAAGCCAAGCACTACTAGTCATGCTGTTACACTATTTGATGAAATTATTTGGTTTAATTCAGTTTCTGATTAAATAACTATGGTGTGGCTGTCCGGGTCCTTCTTCATCAAGATGCGGCCGTTAGATGTCCAGCAGTAGTGATATTGATTGATCTTTGCGAAATTTCGAGCAAGGTAAAAGAGGCGCTTGGATTTAGTTGTAAGTAGGTCCGTGATGTAAATAGGCGTTTTTGGACCGTTTAAACCCAAATGAACTGAATTCACCTTATCTTTGTGGTGACGTTTGTTGAATTCCTTTACGGCAGTAATGAAGTTGGTTTTAGAAAGGGTAAATGGTTTATACGGGTTAATGGTATAATGACATAAAAATATACATATCTTTCACATAACTTAATTATTGCTTGTTTCATTTTATACCATAGAAGCAAATAAAATTGTAAGAAATACATTACATTTCAGTATATAACTGAAAATTTTAATATGTTTGTGTAAGTTTCGGTTTCGGTTTCGGCCGAAACTGAGATCAGAACCGAAAGTTCGGTTTCGGTTTAAAAACCAGTTTCGGTCGGACACTAATTCTCTTCTGTGATGCAAGCGAAGTTGCGTGGGTCAGCTAGTAAATCTTTAAATTTTAACTGTGTGGTATTTGTTTTATCAATCGGTATAAACTTAGTAAACGAAATATAATATATTTTTCTAATAATATATCTTTCTAATAAATATATTTTTCTTTTTATTTAGGAATTAAATTGATTCTACCAAGGATACCAGATAATTCTTTAACCATTCATTTGGCACCGATAAAAATATTTAAAATATATGACATTGACAATTTTGTGGGTTTAGGAGTTTGTCAAAAGGTCCTGAAAAAATGAAAAAAAAAATCTAACAGCCCACTGCTAAAAAAGCGATCCGTCACAGCGGATTTTGCCAATAACTGTGAAGTTAACGGTAAGATTTATGTGTACGCTGGGGCGGACACTGCCAAATTACGGAAAATAAAAATTATCATTATTTTAATGTTTTTTGCTAAAGAAAAATACAGAAATGAAAATATTAGAAAGTCATTGATTTAGAACAATTTCTGGGGGCTTTTCTTGTCGCGCAAACATAGTCCTGTGTTGCATTTTATGCAACACCCGACAGGTTTCTTTTGGCAGATCCTGCAGCGTCCTTCTTCCATGGTCAAAGGGAAATGCCAATTTCACGCGCGTTAGAATCTGGTATAATGTCAGTATGTTCTGCATTTAATCCTTCGTCGTCAGATATGTCTATTGTTTGGTTAGCATGGGAAGAAGACGGGGGTGGAAAATTTAGTACTTGCACCATGCAATTCAGAGTCCGAATCAGATATTTCACTAGAATCAGGAGGCGCATGTTTATTGTACACTAAAGCAAAAATTTTAATTGCGCGTTTAGGCTGTTGGCAAACAAAAAAAACAAACTCAGCACCATAAACCAAACAAGCGAAAGCACCCATAATTTGGTGTTACTCGCTGTGCCGGACATAACATTTTAGTTTCAAATAAACGTCATAAAAATATATTGAAGTGCGTATGTTTTTGTATAAAACGATTGACATATTTATTTTCTAATAAATAAATCTAGAATTCAATTCATTTTTCAACAAAAAATAAGAAAAACAATTACAAATGCCTTGAGCAAAACACATGGCCGCTTTTTCGCGGATATTTTGCGTCACAACGGACATATGCAATTTAGCCACAATAATAAAATATTTTTTTAGTATTTGTTTATGGTATAAATAAACATTTAATCGATTAAAAATTCATGAAGATGAAATAAAATCTCGGCAGGATTTATTTTAAATAAGTGTCCGTCACACCGGACTCTGTCAAATTAAGGGTTAAGTAAGTATAAACAATTAACATTCATGTTATTCTTAAATATCATTTATATTCAACTTTTAATCTTAGATAGTTACAAAACACTTATATATGTACAAATATTCTGCCTTTTCCATGGAGTTATGGATAATATAATATTAGTCCACTTACATCTTATTAAAGCAATGGCAAACAACATTATACATAAATATGTATTGGAAATTATTACTCTCCAAAATCCTTCACATGACTTAATATCAGATCATTAATAATTAACTCTATTTTACAGAATATTCAACAAAAGCACACAACCACAACACTGCTGAGTTTTGTGTGTAACATCATGTTTATTACTTACAATAATACTTCCCCTGCATCATCTCTTGAGGAGTGTCACAATAAACTAAAAAAAGTCAGGAATACTTAGACATTCTTCACTCGCCACTTTGGCTATGTAAATGGAGTGGATTCCTCACACAAAGAGAATGCAGGGGACCTTATAATGATGACTTACAAGAAGCAAGAAAAATATCCAGGTTTCAACAGAAGACTACTTATTACAAAGACTGTGTACAAGAATGAACTTTTCTATAATAGTAAGTATCGACAGTTTACTTCAATATAGTTGCTAGATATATTATACCTATTCATTATTCAACTATTAGTCTCAGATGTTAACAAACATAGTATACATATGGTGGACTCTCTCACTAGCTCTAGCTAGCTTGTTCTCTCCACCAGATGTTGACATATTGTATTCACAGACTACTCTAAAGCTTTTGACAGCATCAGTCACTCAGTCATTAAGACTGGTTATATTACCACAAGCACAAATGACAGTATGTATTAAAAATTACCCACTTCATTAACCAAACTAAACTTTAAACTGTATTTTACAGAATAAAAACACACAACCATAACACAGTTTTGTGTGTAACATCATGTTTATTACTTGCAATAATACTTCCAATAAACTAGAAACATCCAGGAATACTTAGACATTCTTCACTCATGACATTAGCTATGTTAATGGAGTGGATTCCTCACACAAAGAGAATGCAAGGGAACATGTAGTGACAAGTTGCAATGCAAAGAATAGTAAGTATTCACTGTTAACCTTCTGTTGTTGCAAATTTAATCTATAAATGGTTATGATACTCTTTCTGGCAAGCAATTGTTTCAAGTGTAAAACACAATTTCGACTTCCTCTCTAGCTCTTCACTGACCACACTATTAATCTATACTAATATTATAAAGCTGAAGAGTTTGTTTGTTTGTTTGTTTGAACGCGCTAATCTCAGGAACTACTGGTCCGATTTGAAAAATTCTTTCAGTGTTAGATAGCCCATTTATCGAGGAAGGCTATAGGCATATATATCATCACGCTACGATCAATAGAAGCAGAGTACGAGTAAAAAATGTTCCAAAAACGGGGAAAATTTGACCCATTTTCTCTTATGTGACGCAAGCGAAGTTGCGCGGGTCAGCTAGTAAGATAATAAATAGACTGGAACACTTTAAAGGTTCCTCATACATATAATGTGTTCAGGGACTACTCTAAAGCTATCAACAGCATCACTCATTCAGTCATTAAGATAACTTATGTACGTACATATACGCAGCGTTATGCATTCAAGCAATACAACATAGCACAGTATTAATTAAAGATTACCACACTACAAAAAGCTTAATATGACATTGGAATGAGATTATTAACAATAAACTTTATTTTACAGAATATCCGAGGAAACCTCACAACCACAACACTGCAGAGTTTTGTGTGTAACATCATGTTTATTACTTGCAATAATACTTCCCATAATAAGTACTTCCCCTGCATCATCTCTTGAGGAGTGTCACAATAAACTAGAAAAAGTCAGGAATACTTAGACATTCTTCACTCGCCACATTAGCTATGTACATGGAGTGGATTCCTCACACAAAGAGAATGCAGGGGAAGGTGTCATAATATGCTACACAAAGCAAGAAAAGACATCCAAAAGTTTGAAAATGTAAGTATCAACATTAAATTTATTCTTATAGTGCATCACACGACACGACATAACTGATTGTTTAAGGTTAATAATGGTTACAAACTACTATCTTGCTGAACACGATTTTTATTTAAAGTGCAAAGCATATTTTATGGTTCTGACTTAAACACTTATGGATCATACGTTTTTCGCTCTTAATGGAATAAGCCTTAATACATAATTTGTTTTGACTACTAGCTTTAATCAGTATCACTGAATGACCCCCGGTTTCTGAGGTACATTTAGTGGTAGTTTATCTAAACTGTTCACTAGTCATAGACTCATAACTACACAACCAAGACAATGAGCACACCATTAATTGATATGAATCAATGATTATTAATAAACTTATATTTTAATGTTTATGTCATAAATTTCAGATGCTGGCTGTCAGAACACATAAGAAGCCTTCAAGTCTTGACACACCAGCACCACAGCCCAGCAGTGGAAATCCAACATTATCTCGTTAACGTACAATATTACGTTACACTAAAACTCACAAGATGTTAGATTCAAACTTTGAAATCCACAATATCACTAGTTTGCAGGCCTCACAAATAATTGTAAATGGACAATGATTTGTGCATTATTATAAGATACTGGGTCAATACAAAACGTGTAAAATGAATGAATTTTTAAAAACCTTCTGTAAATGGAGAATGTTAACAAATTTTGATTTTTAGCCCTCCTTATTCTTTGTTAAAAATAAAAAATACTAGTGAAAGAATTACTTCGATATCTCAATTAGTTTCTGATTTATAAGTAAAACAAGTTGTAACCGCGCGACGCTTGCTCTCGGGGACGGTGTGACGTCACTCTACACTACGCTCAGTCTGGCTCACACAGTCCGCTTGCGGTCGCGCGCTCGGTGCGTTGAAATTATACCTAAATACTTTTAAAAATGTTCAATTCAAATACTAGGAAATCATATGTTGTGCCTAAATGTAATAAAATGTTATGTAGGTAAGTATGTTTGTTTGAACGCGCTAATCTCGGAAACTACTGGTTCGATTTGAAAAATTCTTTCAGTGTTAGAAAGCCCATTTATCGAGGAAGGCTATAGGCTATATATCATTACGCTACAACCAATAGGAGCAGAGTACCAGTGAAAAATGTTACAAAAACGGGGAAAATTATGATTCTCTTATGTGACGCAAGCGAAGTTGCGCGGGTCAGCTAGTATTAAATATTGCTGGACAAATCGGACACGGTCATTTGATTCCAAACTAAGCAGAGCTTGTACAATGGTAACCAAATAACTGATAAACATACTCATATACTTCTCAATATATAGATAAATTGACAACCAGAACAAATACTTGTGCTCATCACACAAAGATTTGTCCCGGATGGGATTCAAAACCTCCATACGCGGCGCTACGGTTATTGCGGCGAGGTGACCGCTTAGACCACTGCGCCAAACGTACGGAGTAAATAGTACAAATAAATAAATAGTATACATATAACACAATAGTATGTATACATACATGCATACATTTTCACAAACTTTCGTATTTATAATAATAAAAAGGATTTCGGAGGCAACAAAATCTCTATTTGTTGATAAATAATGCGCAAACATTATTTTCATCTATTTTAGGTAGATTATCCGATTGCCCTTTTTCAAATCCTTCATCCATTTTATTAATTGAATAATATTTACTATTACTACACTATAAATGTAATAAGCGGATGCAAACACAACAAAATACTGCGCAAGTTATTACACCAACAACAACAGCTGGCAACTTAATACTAAGCGGGACGCGGCCCGCGCGGCGCAAGTGTAGTAGTATGACGTCACAACTACTCACGCGGCCGTTAGCGGGACTCGATATTTTTCGAAACTTTGAATGCTTATAAAATCAAAACTATTCGGTATTTTTGACTGAAACAAAAACTAGTTTATATGTATACACACAGGCTATACTGTGTCAAAATTTAAAGCGATTTGGCATACCTAGTAACATTCTCCATTGTCTAACAAATACTATGAACTAATTCAGTGTCAATGGTCAAGAAAATGTCTGAGGCAAAGTAATTTGGACATTGTGAATAGTCCTGGATTTGTGTTCCCTCGGCAGTCGCTCCATGTAAAACACTGGTATCCACCTGCATCCGGTGAGACTGGAAGCCGACTCCAACAAAGTTTGGAACAAAGGCTAAGCGAATATATATAATGAAAAATACATTACATTCATAGACGTTTTTACTAAGTACAGACAGGCGTACCATCTTCGCGATAGCACTGGCATGAGTATACTTCAAGCTCTTTTGCAATTTTGTACTCACCATGGAGTTCCCTTAACATTAGTTACCGACAATGGAACCGAATTTACTAACCAGCTGTTTGCTGAATTTACACGTCTTCACAAAATTAATCATCATAGAGTTTTGCCGCATTCCCCTAATGACAATGGAAATATCGAGCGATTTCATTCAACACTTCTTGAGGACATTAGATTATTAAAATTACAGTACAAAGATGAGCCTATCGTTAACCTTATGCTATTATCGGTTACAATAGCTCAATACATAGTTTTACCAGATGCAGACCTTTCAATTTATAAACAGGGCACTTCAACCCACGGGATATTTTAGACGTAGATTTCACTCAACAATTGTTACAACAATACGTTCAGAATCATAAAGCACAAATGCAAAAAGTATATGATATCATTAATGAATCTTCGTTAGCAAACCGTGCCACTTTGATTGACAGTAGAAATAAAAATCGTGAACCCGAAGTAGAATATGCTCCTTACCAACAGGTATTCATCAAAAACCCCTCTGCTGATCGAAAATTTCCCCACGTTACACTCAAGACGTTGTTTCAGCTGACTTACCCATCCATGTCTATACGTCAAAAAAACGTGGTCCTATAGCGAAAAATAGACTAAAAAGAGGTCCTAAAACACCTAACTTGTTACAGGATTATACTAGCGCTGATAATTTGCCAGACCCGGTCGGAGGAGATAAAACTTGAAAGTTTGGCTAATGTACCTGGTTTGTTACCTTACAGACTTGGACCAACGAGAATGACCTCTTAGAAATATTAAAACCCAACTGTCATTACTACAGCACCAATTGTTTGAATGCAAAAGTTAACTTAGTAATGATATGCATACATTATTTGAGTTTCAAATTAACTCACTATTAATCTATACTAATTTGTTTTAATATTATAAAGCTGAAGAGTTTGTTTGTTTGTTTGATTGTTTGTTTGTTTGTTTGAAAGCGCAAATGTCAGCAACTTCTGGTTCAATTTGAAAAATTCTTTCAGTGTTAGATAGCCCATTTATCGAGGAAGGCTATATAGGCTATTTATCATTACGCTACGACCAATAGGAGCAGAGTACCAGTGAAAAATGTTACAAAAACGGGGAAAATTCAGGGTCAGCTAGTTTTTTTATAAGATTTACTATTAAAGCTTTTCGACATTCTTCAAAATATAATGTTTATTCTCAAACTTATAACGTGCCCTAAGTGCGGCCCTGTACGGAGTACGTCCCTGGTTTCCCTCTCGCCCCGTCGTGCGATACCCCGCCACCCTCGGGGGCCCGTTCGGCTCCGCGCACTCGCGCCGCGTGCGCCAGTCGCCTACAATCCTTTGCGCGCGCAACCTGTGTCGCTCTGTGCGCATATGTAACATTGTAACGTATATGTATATTAGTACTAATCACGTTATACTACGTTATACTGGCTCCCAACGTATTGGCCGATGTTCTAGACGGTTCGATAGTGCACGGAACTTTTAGTGAACAAAATGCCGCCGCGTAAAGTTCGTAATAACGAGTTCGGAAGATGAACCTGTGACGGAGACACCTGTGGCTCCAGTGCTTATGTCTGAAACTCAGTCAGCGTCGCTTCTGGCCGCCTTCTCATCGGCGCAGGCCGAGGCGAACCGGAAACTCGTCGAGTCTCTTCTGACATCGCACTCGGGGACGCCGCCCAGTGCGAACCCTGGCGCCACGCCATCGCCGTCAACGTGTTCGGGGAATCTCGTCAAATGCACCGCGCGCTTCGATGGTTCGTCGGAGTACCCGGAGACAGTCGAGGCATTCATAGACGCCGTCGAGATGTTCATGGACTGCGCTTCGGTCAGCGATGAGATGGCACTTCGTGGACTTCCCATGCTATTTCATGGACAAGCAGCAGTTTGGTGGCGTGGCATCCGTCATGAAGTTACGTCATGGTCAGAGGCTGTCAAGCGCCTGCGTTCGATGTATGGCATACCACGGCCACCATACAAACTGTACAGAGATGTTTTCGCTGTTGAGCAAGGGTTAGAACGCGCTGACGTTTTTATCGTAAGAATCTCTGTTCGCGAAATTACCTTATCAACTACCAGAGGAAGCGAGACTGGATATGATTTATGGTTTGCTTCACAAGAGAATCAGGAAGCGGTTACTAAGAGACGCTGTGAGCGATATTGAATCGCTGATAGAGAAATCTCGAAGCATAGAAGAATTGTTGTTAGAGAACTCCGCGTCGCCGTCGTCGTCGTGTTTACCTACGAGGTCTACCCGCGTGGTCAGCGAGAACGCGCAGCAACACGTCACTCCGGGACTGAATTCGACGCCATCGCCGCCAGTCCGCGCCACCCGCGCCTCCACTGCGCAGCCCGCTCATGAACGAGTGCAATCGCCGGCGCCGCGTGGTGATCAATGTGTGAGCAAAAGGGACAACAGTGATAAGAAGCTGTTCTGCGTCTATTGTAAGACGCGAGGACACGTACGGGACTCTTGTGATAAGCTAACTAGTAAACGCCCCCTTTCTACTAACTCCGGCACATTTTGCTATAATTGTGGTGAAAAGGGTCACATTAGAGTTAATTGTCCTAAAGGTAAACAAAATAGTGTCGGAGATAGTAACTCTAATGTTAAGATTGAAAATGTGTTTTCCTCTGTGTACATAGATAGTAAGAAGTTTTATTCGGATTTTGTTAACAATAATAATAAGCATGGTCGGCCTATCGTACGCGTATGTGTGGAGGGATATCAGGGTACCGCGTTATTAGATACCGCCGCGCGTCGTAGTATTGCGAGTTATTCACTTTATTCCTTACTGAAACGTATTGGTTCAAACTTTCGCGCGGAAACGATGTCGTTGAAGCTTGCGGATGGTATTGTTAGGAATAGTGATGTGCTACTGACGATAGTTAATGTTCAACTCGCTTCATTATCGATACCTATTGGATTCATTATTTTACCTGATGCCGTTAATAACGATACTTTGTTAGGCATTGATTTTATTTCCAAAGCTAAGATGGTCATAGATTTTTCCAACTGGACTTGGCGTACCATGGATCAGCCTCGGACACTTCACGCTTTGTCATGGGAATCCGAACGCGTACCCATACAGTGTGCTTCCGTGAACGTACTGAGGACGGATGAGGGCGCTATGTTAACAGAGTCGGAGAGGTCGACGTTGGAGAATCTTCTACGTGAGTACTCAGATATTTTTGATATACTCGGAGAGCCTACACCATTTGCGGAACACCACATCGATACCGGCGACCATCCGCCTATTGCTTTGCCCCCGTATCGCGTTACGCCTGCTAAGAAAGAAATCATGCGCGCCGAGTTAGACAAGATGTTAGCGGAGGACGTGATCGAGGAGTGCGAATCCGCTTGGGCAGCACCGTGCGTCTTGGTACCGAAACGTAATGGTACGTATAGGTTTTGTGTCGACTATCGAAAGTTAAACGCGGTTACTAAGACGGATGCGTACCCCATGCCGCGTATTGACGAACTCTTACAGTCGACCAAGAAGGGTTGCGTTATGAGTTCTCTAGATCTGCGCAGTGGTTATTGGCAGGTGAGTACCGCCGTTCGCGACAAAACTGCGTTCGTCACACCATTTGGTACCTATCGTTTTAAACGTATGCCGTTTGGTCTCAAAAATTCACCGGCGACGTTTCAGAGGCTCATAGACTGTTTCAGTTCGGGGTCTACACTTGGTGGTAAGACTATTTTAGGTTATTTAGATGACATTTTGGTGCTGTCCGAGGACCTGGAGTCCCATATAGCAGATCTGCGTGCGGTATTCGAGCGTCTCCGTATGTTCAAGCTTCGGGCAAACCGTGAGAAGTGTGTGTTTGCCAGAGACCGGCTCAAATACCTGGGCCACGTGATATCTCATGATGGTATATCTCCAGACGAAGAGAAGGTAAGTGCTGTCTTAGAGATGAAGGAACCGACAACTCTCCAGCAGCTTCGCACCTTCCTCCAAACTTGCTCGTGGTTCCGCAAGTTTATCCCAGCGTTCGCCAAGGTGGCTGAACCACTTACACGTCTAACCAAAAAGTCACAGACCTGGAAATGGGGTAAGGATCAAACTAGCGCTTTCATACAGCTTAAGTCTCTTTTAGCCTCCCCCCCCATTCTGACCCAACCAGACTACTTAAGACCTTTCATCCTTAGAACGGACGCCAGCGATTTCGCTTTAGGTGCAGCTTTACTTCAGGGGGAGTCACCACACGATGAACACCCCATCGAGTACGCTAGTCGTCTCCTCACGCCGGCAGAACGGAACTATTCCACCACAGAGAGGGAGGCGTTGGCCGTTGTCTGGGCAGTAGAGAGATTCCGCGGCTATATCGAGGGTCATCAGGTATGTGTCAGGAGTGACCATCAACCCTTGAAGTGGCTGTTCACCCTTAAATTGCCTACCGGTAGGCTTGTTCGTTGGGCGCTGAAATTGCAGTCTTTTGATTTACAAATCGAGTACACTCCTGGGAAGGCTAATGTGGTAGCCGATACACTCAGCCGCCCAGTTATAGATAATACATCGGAATGTGGTGTCTGTCCGGCTACCGTGGACATTCCACGATGGGACGCCACATCTACACGTGACGCTCAATTGTCCGATCCAGAAGTAGCTAAGATTCTCACTGATTTGGAAAGTTCTGATGAATTGTCAGTGCATCGTTGGTCGGATAGAGGGTACCTTAGCAATCAGGGAGTATTGTACAGGTATGTAGAGGATTCCGATACTGAAGAGCCTCAGCTGGTCGTCCCGGAGAGCCTGCGAAGCAAAGTCCTGTACGAGTGTCACGATTCGCCGACTGCCGCTCATGGGGGTATCCAGAAAACTCTTCATCGCATATCCCAGCAGTTTTACTTCCCAGGCATGAGGAAGTATATTACCGACTACCTGAAGACCTGTACGGAGTGTCAGCGGTACAAGTCCTCAAACGTGAAACCACCTGGCTTACTCCAGACTCCTGTACCCGCTCGGAGATTTGAAATCATCGCTGTTGATCTCTTCGGACCGTTACCCAAAGGGCCTCAAGGCGAAAGGTGGGTTTTAATCGTAGAGGACACCGCTAGCAAGTGGATTGAACTTTTCGCCCTTACCGATGCCACAGCCGAGAACTCGCTCCTTGAATACAAAAGGGCCACAAATCGAAATCTATAAATTTTACAGGAGAGCCAAAACAAATTTTTGAAACTGTTTTTTATAACATTTCATATATTTATTTATTAAATATAAGATGTTAATATATCATTAGATGCGTATTTTTTAGCTCTATCTTTCTACAAAATAAACTTTGTAATAGCTGTTACCTATTAAGAGAAAAAAGCATATAAGTCCCTTTTGCATTCAAAATTTGAACCAATATTATGAGAAATATGTCAAAAATTAAACACAGTTTTACAAATAAAAATGGTTAATTGTACTTTTTTGGTAAAAAAACCGTATCAAAAAGTTTAATAATAATTACTAAGTAAAACCATAACTGAATAGACCAGGAAAACATTGTATTAAACAATCTAAATGAAAAAATCTTAACTTTTTATTAAGTAAGTAAAATTATTGAGATCAACTTTGTGCGTAACTTTCATTATTTAGTAAAATTAAACATCAATCATCATCATCAATCAATGGGTAACGTGACGAGTAGACTGAGTGCAGCAGGACTATTAAAGAAATAAGATAATAGAAAAGGTTTTTGAGTTTTATAAGCCTTTATATTTAGCATTCGAGGATTATTCCAAAGCTTTTGACAGCATTACTTATTCCGCCATAGAATCATCACTCTATCCAAGTCCTACTTAAAGATACTATGTAGAATCGAACCTTCTTACATCAAACTCATCAAAGCAATAGACAACAATATCATTCCAAATCCAAAGAAGCGTGAAACAGGGAGACCCGCTATCTCCCAAATTATTTACCAGCACCCTCAGAGAAATTTTCAGGAGCCTGGCGGTGTTATGGCAATCAAAAGCATAGTTGTAAGTGGTAAACAGTTAACAAACCATTTGCATTGTTTTGTAGATGACATAGTCCTCTTCTCTTTCTCGGCATCGGAACTCGAATCAATGCTCAAAGATCTGAGCACGGCAAACCTTCAGATTGGACTGAGTAAGAACCGTACAAAAACCCAGGTTATGACCAACAACACAAAACGTAGGGTCGAGGTAGACGGGCACGTCATAGACTATGTCGACGAGTACACTTGCTAGGGCCAGATAACCTCTTTTAACAACTGACGGGACAAAGAGTTGGACAAACGTGTCACAAGTGCCTGAAAGAGATCCTGGTCCAGGAAAGAGCTAATGAAGGGTAACCTTCCACTGTCACTGAAGTGAAAGCTCGTCGACATGTTTATACCTACTACCCGTCTTTACCTACGCTGCCCAAACATGGTCCTTTACGGAAAACCAGAAAGAGCCAGAGAGCGATGGAGCATAGTATATTAATTATATTATGCATCAAAAGAACAGATCACGTCCGAAATTCAATACTGCGCTCCCAAACTCGCATAGCCGATATAAGGGAGAAGACCGCCTGGCTGAAATGGAACTGAGCCGGCCACGTTATCCATATGCATTCGGAAAGGTGGACCCGCATATCTACCAACTGGATGCCAGAAGATGGTCATAGCAGACGCGGGAGACTTAAATGGAGATGGTGGGATGACCTAGACGCATTTGAAAAGGACTGGTCGGATCTTGCCCCTGAAAGAGGAATTTGAAAGGAAAGGGTGACTCTTTACTTTGCCTGCATCAAAATGTATTATTTTATTTTTTAAATTGAAACGAAAACTAAAATTATTATCATACCAAACGGTCATATTTCTGGCCTTCCCATTCTAGCACGCTAAAAATGATTATTTATTCCACAATAATTTAATGCAAAAGGGACGTATTTCAAAATATGCTATTGTTATAATACAAAATATAATAACAAATACTAGTGTTTGAATGCAAAACGGTCGTTTTCAGAAATATGGCACTTTTGCATTACAAAATATGGTAACAAATACTATAGTTAGAATGCAAAAAGGACGTTTTCCAAAATATGGCAGATTTGTATTGTAAAATATAATCACATTTACTTGAAATTTTGCTCCCAACACAGACATATTTTGGATTGCGGCACTTTTTCATGCAACTGACGAGCATTTGCGTTGAATCTCCGGGCGCAACTCAAAGAGTGGCTGTTTTGCACTGACATTACCTGTCAAAGTGAGCTAATGCAAAAAGGGCAGTAAGTCAGTGCAGCCATAATATAAGCAAAAATGATGGGGGTTTTTTTTTACTATAAAATATAGTCGGTTCAGGTGTCATTTTTGCAATAAAACGATTTTCATTTTTTTTGAGTTGTGGCCCTTTTGCATTGAAGGAGCGAACTGTGCGAAGACCTTAGTGGGTGAGATTTTTATGAGATATGGACTCCCTAGGCGTATAATCTCCGACAACGGAGTTCAATTCGTAGCTGATGTGATGCAGAAGGCTCTGTTTGTCTTGGGTGTTAGGCAGAGTTTGATACCCCTGTATCATCCCGAGGCAAATCCGGTAGAGAGAAGGAATCGGGACTTAAAGGCTCACCTTGCCATCCTGGTAGAGGGCAATCACAGACAATGGCCTGAGGTTTTACCGTTCGTCCGATTCGCCCTAAATAGCTCGTTTACTATTTCCACCGGTTCCACCCCAGCTTACCTGACCTTTGGTCGCGAGCTCCGTTCGCCTCTCTCTGTTCAAGCCGATTTACGAGCAATCATCGAATCTGAGAATTTGGTACCTCAGATCACACCGTATCTTTTGAAGCTAGTCGATTCTCTCTCTCAAGCTAAAGAGAATATCGAGCGTCAGCAGGATCTTCGCAAGCACCAAGCTGATTCGGCCCGTCGTGCTTCGGAACCTTTAGAAGAAGGTGATCTTGTGCTTATGAAGACGCATGTCTTAAGTAATGCTTCCAAAGGTTTTACTTCTAAGTTCGTTCCGAAACAGGATGGACCGTATGTCGTCTCCAGGAAGGTGAGTCCTACAACCTATACTCTTACTTCGCAGAAGTCCGGTGAAGTTGTGGGTAAGTACCACGTATCGGATTTGCGTAGATACCATGATAGAGGTGAGTGTCCGGAGCCTAATGTGGCGAAGCGCCGCCGAGGTCGCCCTCGGAAGGTTCAATCGTAGGTTCGCTATTTATCGTTATTAGTTTGACCAATGAGTCTTCGCCTCTTGATCAAAAGGGGGAGAGTATAACGTGCCCTAAGTGCGGCCCTGTACGGAGTACGTCCCTGGTTTCCCTCTCGCCCCGTCGTGCGATACCCCGCCACCCTCGGGGGCCCGTTCGGCTCCGCGCACTCGCGCCGCGTGCGCCAGTCGCCTACAATCCTTTGCGCGCGCAACCTGTGTCGCTCTGTGCGCATATGTAACATTGTAACGTATATGTATATTAGTACTAATCACGTTATACTACGTTATAAAATTAAATAATCCAGCCCAAATTTGTAAACGAAGCAAAACTAATCGCAATAAAATGCGAACTGTATATAATTTGGCACCTATTTAGCAGAAAAGGCAGTCAAATGATCTTTGCATTCTACGCAAGCCATCCAAGCCAACACACAATGACTTCAAAGATATGTATATAAAATAATTATCACTTATTCTAACGGTAAAGTAAAACATCGCAATGACACCTTGCACACCTAAAAGTTTTTAAACTAATTTCTTGAGAGCATGCCAAGTCTCTAAGCCGCACTTGGCCAGTAAGTGGAACTCAAGGCCTAACCCCTTCCTTGTTCGCGAGGAGACCCATACCCAGCAGTGAGACAGCCATCGGTTAAAAAACCTAGTTAATTTTCAATTATCTTTTAAACTACAGCTAAAAGTACAGCAATAGCAAAATAGCCTGAAAAAAAAACGACTCTCAACTAAGAGTAGCACTCAAGGTTGAGTGTTAATTACATATTATTTGATAACAGACCTCAGACTCAAGTCAGTTTGAACCTGACCCAGTTGGGCAACCAAGTAGAGGTCTCTGCTCATCGGAACATAGACGTGAGTGGAAAAGAATGAGTTATAAAAGTGTACTGGATGACGTATTAGTATGTACTCTATGTTACTTATATAAATCATTACTCTCTATTAAAACAACCAGTATTTAGACAGCATTACATTGTTTCATTTCGATCTCCCAATGCCATCCTTATATGGCGACCCTGCCAGTGCGCAGTAGGTAAAACGGAGTGCGCGGATCAAATTTACAGTCTAATAAGCGAAAGTACCTACTAGCACATCGAGATGAATTGTGATCGGAATTCAATTGGCCCTGGTTTGGCTATCGAGATATACAATTATTTATTCCGGTTCGGAGAAGAAATTTTTGACAATTTTGAAAATGAGTGCTACTAAATCTAAGGAAGAGGTAATAATTGCACAGAATGCTGCAGGATCCAATAGTGCAAGTGTCGATCAACTAACATTTCACCTCAATGCGATCAGTATAATTCTGATAATTTTGGTGCTCATCTTGTCATTGGCGTTTATCTACGGGTTATACAAGGTGTATAGTCGATGTCACAAAAAGTGGATTAATAACGAAATTAATCGTCGAGAACTTCGTCTCTCGAGTTGGCGCCGGTCGCGCCGTCCAGGGAAAATAACTGATGATGGTGAATAGGAGATTGTGTCATTCCAGAGGAGATGTAGTGAAGGCGCAAATGATGTGAAAGTGTATTATCTAATATTGAATGTGTTAAATAATATGTGCCAAGGAAATCAAAGGGTCAGGTAACATTAAATATAAATAAATGCATGTATTAGGAATAAAAAGATGTTATGTTTAAAAAAAAAAAAAAGTTATGTTTGTTATGCTTAGTTAGGCAAAATCTGTATTAGCCTTCCGAATTAAGTACATGCCCTATGGCGCAAGAATTAAAGGTTTATATAATGATCTGTTAGAAATCAGACGATACTTAATAAAGATTGGTCCCAGTCGACGTAAGGGTAATATTATATTAACCAAGTTAGAAGAAGCTGATAGATTGATAAAACAATATAATACGTGTTTAGAAAGCATAGGTTTTATTAAGGGCAGTGTCAAAGAAAAGGAGTTTATAAATATTGAGCAGATTTGTTTAGATATTGATAAGGTTTATGAAGAGATATTAAATTTGTGCTGTGAAAGCTCTGCTCAGAGTCAAATAATAACCGAAAAAATCGTTATACAAAACCCAGACATGGCTAAGTTCGATTTGAAAATCGCTTTAAGCTTATTACCTGTTTCTAAAGATGATGAGTCAAGTATATTACAACTTATTGACGGGATTGAATATTATAAATCAGAATTAGATGAGGAGTCCCAAATAAGTTGGTAATATTTGTTTTAAAAAGTCGGCTATCCAGAGCTGCCAAACTTAAATTATCGGCTAGTTATGATAGCGTAGACGCTTTAGTGAAGGATATGAAAATTCAGTTGCTACCTAAAAAGTCAGCGATATCAATACAACGTAAATCTATACTAATATTATAAAGCTGAAGAGTTTGTTTGTTTGTTTGAACGCGCTAATCTCAGGAACTACTGGACCGATTTCAAAAATTCTTTCAGTGTTAGATGGCTTATTTATCGAGGAAGGCTATAGGCTATATATCATCACGCTACGATCAATAGGAGCCGAGCAGCAGTAAAAAATGTTACAAAAACGGGGAAAATTTTGACCCATTCTCTCTTATGTGACGCAAGCGAAGTTGCGCGGGTCAGCTAGTTATTGAATATTCGGCAAAATGATTTGTCCATTGACGAGTATGGTAAACAGATATCGGAACTGTTCGTAGACTTAACGATTTCTCAAGCCAACGGGGACGACTCAAGTTATAGGATTCTGCATCCCCTGAATGAAAAACAGGCAATTAAGAGCTTTGCAGATGGCTTGAGGAACCGTAGGTTGAGTACGATTATTGCGGCTCGAAATCACTCCACTTTACAAGACGCAATTCAAGCGGCTGTCGACGAAGAGGTGTCACAGCCTTCAACTTCTGGCGAGGTTATGGCCATGAACAACGCCGATATTTATAATTATTTCCGAAATTTTAGAGGCCGAGGTAAGAGATTTACGAATCGAAGGGGTTTCGCAAACGACGCAAACCAAACCAGAGGGACTGAACAGCAGACTGAGAGTGGCACCCAGGCTATTGATACGGCCCGCGGACGACGAGGGCAGCAGAGCTATGGTAGATCTGCAAGGTCGTTCTATCGTGCAAGAGGTAAGTCAAGTTCTGATAATTCTAGGAATCAGGGTATACGCAACATACATACTTCTCCAGAATCAGAACAGCAGCCCACACGGAAAGTGAGGAACAAAATCAAAATCAGTTTTTTCGTGAATGAAATGATTATGTTATCATGCAATAATGAATGTTATATTCAGATAGGTACCCGTACGCGTAACAACTATTCATACACCATGTTAGTTGACACGGGCGCGTCCATATCGGGAATCAAGTATAAACATCTCCAACAAAACATTCCAATACACGACGACGGTGGCATCACCGTAAATGGGGTTGGAGGTAAAGTTCGTGCTATAGGATACGTTAATTTAGATTTAGTTATTAGTAATCTATCTATCACTCATAAGTTCTTTGTTTTTAATTCTTTGCCTTGTAATGCAAGTGGAATAATTGGACATGACTTTTTAAATAAGTACAAAGCCATTTTAAACTTCCAAAACAATAACTTAACACTATGTAATAATAATCTTACGGTACAATTACCCCTAATTCGGGAAAATAATGTTATCAACATACCTGCGAGGTCAGAATCAATTCATTTTATAAAAACATCAATGACAGACGAGTGCGTTATAATTGCAGGCCAATTATCTGAGGGGATTTGGATAGCTAGTTCGTTAGTAACACCCCGGTGCGGTAAAATACCTATCCGTATCTTAAACGTCACGGAAGTTGATTGCACAATACGAGATATAAACCCGGTTATACACAAGGCTAGGGATTATGAAGTATGTACATTTAAAAACTCAAAAATTAGTGCAGAGCGCGTAAAGAAATTATTTTCTCTCATTCGTCTAAAACATATAAACAAAGAGGAGCACATTTCTATCGAAAACATATGCGCAAAGTATGCAGATATATTCTATCTCCCGGGTGATAGGTTATCAACCACAAATATTTATAAACATACCATAACCGTAAAACCTGATGTAACACCAGTATACACTAAGCCTTACAGGCTTCCACATTCCCAGAAAATTGAAGTTAATAAACAAATTGAAAACATGTTAGAGCAAGGCATTATAGAAAAATGCAACAGCGAATGGTCTAGCCCTGTTCTTCTTGTTCCAAAGAAAACAGGTGCCGGGGGAGAGAAAAGGTGGCGATTAGTTATCGATTATCGCAGATTAAATAATTCTATACAAGATGACCGGTTCCCTTTGCCTAATATTACCGAAATATTAGATTTTTTATCCGGATGTATGTATTTTTCTCATTTGGATTTAAACCAAGGTTATTATAATGTCGAACTTAATGAAGATAGTCGTCGGTACACAGCTTTTGCCTCCGGACAGTATCAAATGACGCGTATGCCAATGGGCCTTAAACGAGTCCGAGTTCGTTTTCCCGAATGATGACGATGGCAATGTCGGGAGTAACCTATGATAAATGCTTAGTCTATCAAGATGATCTCATTTGTTATAGCCGAAATTTAGAAACACATGTTAAAAATTTGCAAGACATTTTTGAAAGATTAAGATTAGTAAATCTAAAATTAAATCCCGAAAAATGCGACTTTTTAAAGAAAGAATTGCTGTATTTAGGTCATGTAGTTTCCCCAGAAGGTGTAGTACCGGATCCAGAAAAAATAAAAGTTGTACAAAATTACCCAATACCCACTAAATTAGAAGATGTTAAAAGATTTGTTGCTTTCGTAAATTATTACCGAAAGTTTATTCCAAATTTTGCAGAAAAGGCGTATCCACTAAACTTTTTATGTAGGAAAAATATTTCGTTTAACTGGGATGAAAACTGCCAAAAATCTTTTGACATGTTGAAGCACAGCATCATTACGCATCCAGTTTTACAGTATCCTGATTTTTCCGATAAAAATACATTTATATTGCAAACCGATGCATCTGGTTATGCAATTGGTGCGGTATTGAGTAATGCGGATGGTCGACCCGTGGCCTACGCAAGTAGAGCTTTAAATAAAGCCGAAAAAATGTACCCTACTATTGAAAAAGAATTGTTGGCTATTGTCTGGTCCGTAAAGTATTTTAGACCATATTTATACGACCGAGAATTTAAAATAAAAACTGATCATAAACCTTTAATTTATTTATTTAACATGAAAGACCCATCAAGTAGACTACTTAAATTTAGATTGAGATACTCGAAGAATATAATTTCATTGTAGAGTACGTAAAGGGGAAGGAAAACGTAGTCGCAGATGCTTTGTCTAGGCTAACTGTTTCGTCTAACGACCTTAAAGAAATGACCGAATGCATATCTGTAATGACTCGTGCCCAGAAACGTGCAAAACTACACACAGGAAGTACAAGTGAAGTGGTTCAGGAACCTGAGTGTTCTCCACCCAAAGTCATTGAAACTCATGTTAAGCCTTGTGATGCCGTAGAATTAAGATTTATAGACAAAAACGAACTCCAAACATTGCGGAGTAATGGGAAAAAAGACCTAATCCACAAGAATCGGACTAAGCCATTCTATAGTTAGGTTTTGTGTCATGTGTAGAATGACCATTTTTATAGTTATATTAGTTCGTTTAGTGCCTATAACAGCTAAGCGAGCCAGGTTTAATAGCTTCTTATCATCTTATATGTAAGTTATACTTGTCTAAAATGTATAATTAATTAATGGACCTCGTATCGTCACTTAATAATAATTCACAAGTGCATAATTATATATAATTAACTTGAAAGCGATTGTAATAGCATTCAATGTTAAATAAACAATACTAGCTACTATAAGCGTGTTTACGTAGTCGGTGTATTAGTAATAAGATACTTGATAAACATTGTTATAATAATACCTGTGTAACCAATTGTGTACTGTGAGTATTCAAGTTAGAATATTATTGTGTTTATATACTATATACGTATAGATAAATAAAAATGTATGCTAATTCTAAATAAAATAAAACTATAATTTTATTTTATTTTTTGTAATCGGGGAGATGTACTGGATGACGTATTAGTATGTACTCTATGTTACTTATATAAATCATTACTCTCTATTAAAACAACTAGTATTTAGACAGCATTACATCGTTTCATTTCGATCTCCCAATGCCATCCTTATAAAAGATTTGTTGGTAGTGTATTTGTTCGTCAAATACATAATAAATATCAAAAGTGTAAATGTGTGTGTCTGTCTGTTAGACTTTATGACTTGGTTGAGTTTTATGCATAAAGATAGTTGAAGTAACATTTTTCCATTTTTATTTTTTAAACGACCAGAATATGGGGAAAAGACTTGACGTTGTTTTTATAAATAAATCAGGATCTCATACTATATTTCAGGGGTTTGTCTAAAATAGTATAATTTTAGGGGAAGTGAATACTCTTTATTGTACATAAAGAAAACACGAACAAACATAAAATAAACTTAAAATAAAAGTACAATTGGCGGCCTTATCGCACAGTGGCAATCTCTTCCAGGCAACCATTGGATGGAGAGATATAAAAGCAGTTGAATAAGGAGGGCAGTACAAATGAGTGTAAATAGTAAATATATAAATAATAACATATACGTATCTAATAGAGGAATATAAAAATACATACCTATATATAAATGATACACAAATAATACAGGGTGTAAACGACGGTTAACCGAAAACTTCAGTGTTAATTTTGTGACACTACATGCGCGAAATTTACTTCAACCATTTTTCTCGGTAATGATTGGTTCCCGAGTTAGTCATTTTTGAGCGCTCAATGTATCACGAACAACGCGATGTATCCACACGCACGCCTATGAAATTGCTTTTTGTATTATAGTTGCACAGTAGGTAGTAAGTTCACAACGACGGCGCCGCGCGGCGCGCCGAGCGTCGACATACCGCGTCATGTCGTAGGTACGTACGCATACAAACGCGTCTATGCGCTCACTTGTATGCAACGCTATCATTAGATAACAGTTTTACGTATCGTTTATTGTATTGTAGGCAGGCCCATATGTTACAAAAGCTGTAACGTGAAATCAAACAATAGGTACCTACTAGCAAAAAGTAACCAATAACAAGAAAGTGCTAAAACAAATTGTTATCAAAATCAATGAACATGCGACCTGGTGTATGGCGAGAGTTTGGATTCTGGACGTACAGATGCAGAGCATGCCGTGCACTTCCACGAGCTTCACCATAACACATCAACAATTCTTCGTGTTCACTAACACAACTGCACTTCGAGAATAAGAGTAGGTACCTACCTACCTAACAAAACTAATAACGATAAAAACACTAACGACACAAAACCGAAACAATAACAAGTAATAATAAACAACAGTTCACACACGACACGACGAACACGACATAACTAAACCGGAGAAGAGCGGTAGTTTGAGCAGTCCGCGAGCGTACTGCTCAAACTATCAAAGAGAGTCGCCGGCGCCGCGCATCCGCACACGCGCCGCCCATTCGTAAAAAATCGTAAATTCATAAAATAAAAAACCCCTGCGTGCCTATTTAGACGTACGCGAAATCGAAAAATAATTCCCAAATGAATAAATAAATAACATCAGGTGCAATAGCAAATTGTTATGAACACTCACTTACCTCATTTACGTACTGTGTACCTAAACGCGGATTCTGGTGCACGGCTTCCAAAACATTTTCCACCGCACGTGGACGCAACATTCTTCCGACACCTTCCTGCTGCGGGACAATCGGCTGATTATCCAACACGCGTTGGTACGCCCGGGTAATCATGCGACTTTCCGTGAGATGGCGAGCGTTTGGGTGTCTCTGAATGTACAGGTTCAGAGCACGCTGTGCGTTACCGTACCACGTGCTTCACCGTAACACATCAGCATTTCTGCGTACTCACGCGCACTGAACTGCATTTCGCCACAAAATAACAATAATAACAACAACAGTAATAATAATAACAATAAAAACACAGTTATGGTAACACCCACACCTTCAGCGTTAGATTAAGTTTAGAATATAGTTTATGCTTAGCCAGCAGAATGCTGACAATTCTTAGAAGTAAGATAAGCCGGGCCCAACGGATGTGTCTCTCCTGAGGGTCTAACTGTCGTAAACAACAGAATTAAAACAGCCTCAGAATCGGCTACACGTATATTATTATCTTGTTTTTAATTTCTCACATTATTTTAATTAAATTAGTTTTTAAAAAATTGATTCCCCGCTCCGGAAACAAGAGTGGCGCAGCCGGTAGGATTTCACTCAGTTATCATAGATTTTCCGCGGTAAACTCTAAATCGTCGCGCCGCGTGAATTTCGACGACGAGTGGAATCCGACGAATCAAACAAATAACTCTTGGTACGTGAGCTCGAGTAAGAAACAGCCGGTATGGGAGTCGCAGTCGGTTGATGAGTGAATTTTTTCGCCAATCCTTGTCCCGCTATCCTCCTATATCCTATATTAATATAATTACATTATTTTGAGATCGAAACTCTCTCATTATAACGTGTCCAATTGTTTATGTTATAAGTTCCATTGTTCTTATCTCTGTGCTATAAATAGAATATACAGAGTAGTTAAAAGTCAGAGAATACAAATCTTTTCTGATATAACTATAAAATGTGTTTTAAATGTCTCTTAAATATGTTTTAATTGTGTTTTAAATGTGTCTGTTTAAAGTATAAAGTAACGTGTATGAGATTCTACACATATTTTATATAATAATATAAATTTTATACATACATATAATATTAAAATCAATTTAAAACTCTTAGCAATTACATTTTGCTTTATACTATTGTTTAATTTGATTTACGTGTGTTAATTGTTTTATTTTTTCGAATTTTGTGATTTTTATTAGTGTTATATCTGTGTCGTACATTACTCTGTAAAAATGTCGAACCCTACTATCGAAACTGTTCCTACTGTCGAACAAATACCAAAGGAAATTATTCAGTTAATACCTTTATATAATGGGGATAAAAGACTGTTAAATCTTTATTTGAAAAAGTGTCAATATGTTCTTGAGCGATACAAGGGAAGCCATGAACAAAATCTTTACGTATATAACGTGTTAACTAGCCGTTTGCGAGACGACGCAGCCGCACTTCTATCAGAACGCGAAGATATTGTGACATGGTCCACATTTCGGGAATTACTCATCCAACATTTTGGAGACCCACGTAGCGAAGCTTGTATAAATATTGAACTTGAATCTTTAAAAATTAAACCCGGTGAAAGTTATTTAGAATTTTGTAACAGAATCCAAAGTGTCCGATCAGCCCTGATGTCCAAGGTCAACATGATCGATGATACAGATTTGAAACGCGCGAAATCTATTATCTATAACAATACGGCTCTGAATGTATTCTTGTATAATCTTCCTGAGAATATGATACGTGTTGTAAGACTTAAGACACCCGAAACTTTGGAAGCGGCCTTGAGTTTAGTACTTGAGGAAGTTAATTTCTTAGAGCAGTACAATACCAAAAATCGTATCCAAGGTCAATCTCACAGTTCAGGATCAAGGTTAGTAATGACTCCAGCTGGATACAAACCTTTATTACCCGGTAATATGAGTGCACCAAAATTTAATTTCGGTATTCCCCAAAATAAAATGCTTCAAGGTCAACCATCTAATGCATCACGCCAACAGTTTGGCTATAGACCTCCACAACCTCAACAATTTGGCTATAGACCTTCACAACCTCAACCGTTTGGCTATAGGCATCCTCAACCTCAGCCATTTGGATATAAACCACCACAACAGTTTGGTTATAAACCCCCTACTAATTTTAATGTTCCTCAACAACAAAAACCGCAATTGCAAAACACAGACGTTTCCATGCGTACAGCACAGCCTAAATCAAATGTGCCACAAGGTTTCAAAGTTAATGAATTATGTACCGAAAATTATGAACCTTATTACGAAGAGTATTACCCTAATTATGATGATGAATATAACAAATGGAAACTGAAATTTAAGACGAAAATTTTCAGGAAATAGCCTCGAACAACAAGAAATCTTAGAACTAAATTTTGATTCTAATTTAAAATTACCTTATATTTACTTAGAAGAAATAGACGCGAAAATGATGATAGACACGGGTAGTATGCGCTCTTTTATTAGTCCTAGGAAAGCGTACGAATATTTCAGTGACTATATAAGCAAAGAAAATTTCCACGTAGTCAGTACACGTGCTACTAGTGCCCATGACGAAGTTATTGAAATACCACTTTTACCTACTTTTGTTAGTAACGACTGGCATAAGTTCTTTGTATACGATGTCGATATAAGATATGACGGACTTATTGGTAATGATCTATTACAACAATTAGGCGCTGTTATTGATCTGAAAGAACAAACCTTACGAACTAATTCTACTAGTATTCCAATTATTAATAATAATTTAAATTATAAAATTAATATACAACCACGTTCAGAACAACGTGTCAAACTACCAGTAAACTAATATTCAGGTGATGCTATTATTGACTATCATGACTTTCAAAATGGACTACGAATGCCAAGCGCAATAGTAAATTGTGATCACGGATATGCATTTACAGTCATACAAAATACTTTAGACTGTCCATGACAATTGACTATTACACGACCTTTTTCAGTGACGCCATACAATAACTCTGAATGTAATACAAATTTTACTGCAAGCGACTCTACCATAGAAATAGACAAATTACTCGAGGAAAATTTAAATAAATTAAGACTCGACCACGCTAACGACGAAGAACGTAACAAAATATATGCACTTTGTAAAGAATACAAAGATATATTTTACTGTGAACAAATTCCTTTGACATTTACAAATCAGGTAAAACATAAGGGCCTACACACAATACGGCGTTGCGGCGCCGCATCGCCGGTTTTGGCGGCGCTGCCTGCCGCTTCCTAGAATTTTGCGTTCTGCAACGCGCCGCACATTCCAGCGTTATGACGTCACACTTTACGACAACAAACTCAGTTCTGTTGTGGGACGCTTACAAACAGCACGTGTTTTAAACCCGTAACGGTTTATAAATTGAAATGTCCGACGTTGATGTGGATTTATTTATATCTTTGGTTGAGGAACGCCCCGTTTTGTGGGATAGCAGTCATGAAGGTTATAAAAACAAATTTATGAAACAAGAGTCATGGAAAAGCGTTTGTGAAATTATCTATGATGATTACAACGAAAAAGAGGCTAGTGAAAAATCAAAACTGGGTAAGTAGTACATGTATTAATCAAATATTACAGAATACTTAATAAAAAAATTACAGCTTGTTTATGATTCGATATTGCTTATTACATTTATCGTAATATAATACAAACATAATACTTATTACACAAGTTATCGTAACATAATACTTATTACACAAGTCTAGCATCGCATGAAAACGGGTAGGTACGTATTGGAATGTCTAAAATTAAAAAAACTAAAGTCGAATAACCTACGTTCAAAATCCCTAAAATGAAAATACCTAATGGATGCAATGTTTAAAGTGTAATACATAAAGTAGAATAACCTACGTTTAAAATCCCTAAAATCTAAATACTGAATGACTGTTTTACTTATATTTAAAATACCGAAAGCTTTAGGTTAAAAGGGGCTAAACAGGGGAGATGGGGGGGGGCGATCCCCGTAGGTATAGGTACACATTCAACATACTATTACATATAATTAGGTATATGTAGTGAAGATTGAGCTCGCATTCTCTGTCCCCGCTCGCCCCGCCTAAGCGCCCTTGCGACCGCAGGCGGGTCATTTCGACGTTCGCATCGTAACGTGTAGTACCTACAGCTTGTTCATTTCAAGTTGACCAAGCTGAAGTTAGGCAGTATGCGCAGTATAATGTATGAAAAACATGTACTTATTGCGCTGGCGCTAGTGCTGCTTCAGGTTGGTCAACTTGGATTGAACAAGCTGTAATAATATGTCATTATACCTAGATACATACGCAAGCGGTGGTGGCGGTGAGTTTTGAAATGTTTTATTGGCAACAGGTAGGTAACTTAGAATAAATACTCAGTGTAGTTATAAGTGTATGGTAGGTATAAAATAGATAAATAATGATTAAAGTAGAATAAACAGGATATAGTTCCCTACGTAAACACCACATCGACTAGATTGTTATTATTTACTGTCTATACCTATTGACTGCCTCCGTGGCGTACCAGCTAGTGGATGATGAGCCGACTGCGAACCGTGAGGTCGTGGGTTCGATCCTCACCCAGGACAAAATATTTGTGTGATGAGCTTGAATATTTGTTCTATATCTTGGTGAAAATTATCTATAACATGTATGTTTTTAGAAATATATCTATAAGTATATTTATCAGCTGACTGGTTACCATAGTACAAGCACTGCATAGTTTGGGATCAAATGGTTGTGTATGAAATGTCCAGGAATACCTACCTATTATTATTATAATAATACCTACATACATACACAAGCGGTCGTGGCGAAAAGCTTGTAAACTTTAGATGTTTAGTCCAATCGGTATTTTACGCTAAGGTAATACGTACATAGGTATTAGTTGATTAGGTATTTAAAAACATCAGGTATTTTGATTTTAGGGATTTTGAACGTAGGTTATTCGACTATAGTTTTTTTTTAAATTTTAGACATTCCAATACGTACCCCATGAAAACACAATATATCTCACAAGTAATACATAATTATTTAGTTTTTTATGGGATGTAGTTTTACTGCCTACTTTTTTAAAATATTTACTAAGTATTACATTTTAAATAGTTTCATATTTTTTGTAATTGCCAACTGAGAGCACCAACGTCACTAGAAAAGTAATTACAAAATTCATTCCGTATAAGGTGTGGGCTCATACTACTTTCGTTTTGTGTCGTCGATTGCAACCTTTGAAGATCAGAATCGTTAAAGATAATATCATCAGATGCTTGTACCCCATCGCGATTTAGAACAAAGTTGTGTAATACACAACATGCCTTGATGATGTCCATCGCAAATTCATATTTTACATTCATAGCCCGATGTAATATGCGCCATTTATTAGCAAGAATGCCGAAAGCGCATTCTACATATCTTTGTTGCACAGATAAATGCTTACCCGAGTAATGCCGCATAACATTGTTTGAAATTGAGAATGCTTCATCTCCCACAAAAACAAATGGAAGTGGTCTTTCAAGACCTGGTAACGGTTTTTGTGTTGGTACAGGTAGTTTACCTGTCATTAATAAATCATAAAGTTTAGAATTCTGGAAAACAGTGGAGTCACTTTATTTTCCATATGCTCCTATATCGATAAAAATAAACTTGTATGTAGAATCAACTACAGCCAATAAAACTATTGAACTATAGTTCTTATAATTGTAAAAGAGAGATCCACTCTGCGCTGGATTCCAAATGCGGACATGTTTGCCGTCGAGAGCTCCTATGCAGTTCGGAAAGTTGGCTTTTTTGTCAAAGTCTGCAGCGACATCTTCTAGTAGCTCTTGTGTTATATTAGGTATGTTTTGGTTTAAAAGATGTTCCCATATAGCGCGGCAGACTACTCTCACAATTTTTGCTATTGTACTTGCTCCTCGATAGTAATTGGTGTGCAAGTTTTGAAAGTCGCTTCCAGTTGCTAGAAATCTGAAACAAGAAATAAATAAACACGCAATGAAATCCTCTTCATTCCTTTCATATAGTATTGATTATTGTTGTTTTTAATGTTAAATCTCTATGTCTATTTTGAATTTTTAAGCACCGTTACTATTTTTTTAATATTTAATTTTACAGGTAATGCATTAGTAAAGAAGTGGAAGGCGATAAAAGATAATTTTTCGAAGTACCAAAAAAAATTAAAAGATGCCAATCGGTCTGGAGCAGGAGCTACAAAAATTAAAGAATACCACCTAAATAAGCAATTGCAGTTTCTGAAAAAAGTTGCACAAAATGAAACTGATTGCAGTATACAAGTAAACGAAGGAGATCGTGAAAACCAAATTGAAAGTACATTGCCTCGTTACCAAAGCCAATATAAGAAACGAAAGATGGTCGAGAAAGACAAATTTCAAGAAGATATTTTGAATATACTAAAAACTACGGAAGATAGACATATGTCCTTTTTTAAAGGGATTTTACCCTCTCTACAATCGTTGAGTGATCACCAAACGTTGATGTTTCAAAGCCGCGTGCTTCAGGTACTAACTGACTTGCTTCGGCCTTCGATTCAGGAATATCCATCTCAGAGCTGGATTCAAGGACAGCAACAAATTCATGGGTACCAAACTCAAGGATATTCTAATACTTATCAAAGTGGCTATCAAACTTCACATCTTAGTGGCTACCAAACTCCAAATCCTGGAGGTTCTAATCAGTCCTCACAAATGAATTCTGTTTCATCACAACATCCAATAAATACACCACCATTACTGGACGAAACGTCCTCTACTTCATATAGTACACAAGAAGATTTTGATTTTTCCTAATATATAATTATATATATATAAGTAGTATAGTTATATATAAGTTATTTAGTTGTAGGCAAATGAGACACTCAAAATCTGTGATTTTTAGATAGGTGTTAGGTAGAATACAAAAAAGTGATTGTTACTGTGATTTAATTATGTTTATTTTGTTTTGTTATACTTAATTGTAATATTGTAAACAAATCAACCACTTGAGTCCTGTGATTTTTACGTATATTTTTATATAGTTGTAGGCAAATCAGTCACTCTAGATCTGTGATTTTTATATAGGTAGGTGTTAGGTTAATAAAAAAAATGTGATTACATATTGCTGTGATTTAATTATTTTCTATTGTTTTTCTTATAATTTTAATGTGGGCAAACCAGCCACTTGAGAACTGTGATTTTTATGTATATGTAAGGTAAATTATTAAATAGCTATGATTATGAAAAATAAACAACGTTTTTATTCTAATTATGGTTTATTGTTTCTGCTATCCGTGCGGAAAATAACAGTGTGACGAATTTACAATTATAAAAATTAATATAATTATCTAAATTAGAATCGTGACGAATTTACACATACTTTTTTCGTGACGAATTTACTTTGTGACGAATGTACAACAACCCAAAATAAGTACCTAATTTTGAATTAAACAAAAATGTTAATAATCTGCAAAGCAATAAATATTTACTACAAAAAAAATAATGTTTTACTTTACCTTACAGTCAAACCCAGCTTCTCCAGAGCAGAAACAGGTTTCCTTCCTTTAAGTTTTTTCTTCTGTATGGTGATAACTTGCTTAATAGCTCTTCAAATGATGATACGCTCATTCTAAAGTAAGCAAAAAATTTGTTTTCCTCCATCTTTAATGCTTCATATTTTCGAATAAAGTAATTGCCATCAGGATTCATAGCCTTATTAAATGGATGGATCCAGTATCTTCGCTGTCGTCTATTTAAATTGATGTAACGTCTTCGTAATAATAATAGTAGAGCAATACGTTTATTGCGATCCATGGCTGACACACGTCTTTCACCATTCACGAAATACAGAATAATGGTCACTCCATAGTACAGTAGCGGAACGCTTCGTTTCGCGGCACCGCAACGCAACGCTGAACGGCGCGTTGCGTTGCGGCGCGGTGTGTGTAGGCCCTAATATACGTACAAAGAATGAAGACCCCATATACATAAAACCTTACAGACAGGCACCTTTCGTTCAAAATGAAATTAGTAATCAGGTAGAAAAATTATTACATGACAATGTCATACAAGAATCGCATTCCCCATGGAGTGCTCCAGTTCACCTAGTCCCAAAGAAAAAAGATGCATCTGGTGAAATTAAATACAGAATGGTTATTGACTACAGACGACTGAATGACATTACTATTGACGACAAGTATCCCTTACCCAATATCAACGATCTTTTTGACAAGTTAGGAAAGAGTGTTTACTTTACAACGCTAGATCTAGCAAGTGGATACCACCAAATAGAAGTAGAAGAGAAGGACAGACAGAAGACTGCTTTTACCACGCAAAATGGTCATTTTGAGTTTCTCAGAATGCCATTTGGACTTAAGACTGCTCCGGCGACTTTCCAACGTACTATGGATAACATACTGCGCGGTTTACAGGAACTGCACTGTATGGTTTACTTGGATGACATTATAATTTACATTTTAATAGCCTTGACGAAATGATAAACAGACTTAAAATTGTATTTGACCGACTTAGAGCCACCAACATGAAAATTCAGTTAGACAAATCGGAATTTTTGCGCAAGGAAGTACTTTATCTTGGCCATACTATAACTAAAGACGGACTAAAACCCAACAACGACAAAATAGATGCTGTACTTAATTACCCATTACCCAAGACAACAACTGAGATAAAAAGCTTTCTCGGTCTCGTAGGCTATTATCGACGTTTTATAAAAGACTTTGCAAAAATTACTCAACCATTGACCGCCTGTTTAAAGAAACGAAACAAAATTATTATTGACCAAAGATACATAGACGCATTTGATCAATGCAAGGAACTTCTGACACACGCACCACTATTACAATACCCTGACTATGATAAAAACTTCATTCTGACAACGGATGCGTCTAATGTCGCCTTAGGTGCTGTCCTATCGCAAGGACAGATTGGTAGTGACAAGCCCATTGCCTATGCTAGCCGTACTCTCAGTGATACAGAATCACGTTATAGCACTATCGAACGTGAACTGCTCGCTATCGTTTGGGCAGTGAAACATTTTAGGCCCTACCTATACGGTCGAAAATTTTATATTTACACAGATCATCGCCCCTTAGTTTGGCTTCGATCACTCAAAGACCCTAGCAGTAAACTTACTCGATGGCGATTACGCTTACAAGATTACGATTTCGAATTGATCTACAAGAATTGTAAACAAAATACAAATGCAGATGCTCTCTCCAGAATCAAACTTAATGCGTTATCCTCAGACGATGAAAATCAGTCTATGGCAGTTAATGTTGATGAAAAGGAAGATAATAATTTAAAAGAATACGTTAAAAATGTGGTTGAAGACATAGAAAAGCTAAGTGGAAATAAACCGGAAAGAAAAAGTTCATCAACGATAACAATATCTAATACTAGTCGAACTGCGTCATGTAGTAGTCCTATAGATTTTTTTAAAAATATTAGAGACAGTAACCAAAATACTAATGATTATCCGATGCGATCAGTATCCAGTAAATCAGACGGAACTATTCATTCAGCCGTAGAGTTAGAATCAACTGGAATACCTATATTACATGAAGCAATAGACACCAAGCCCAATCAAATATTAATATTTTCATGGCTTAAAAATCAGATACATGTAAACAATTTATCACGTGAAAAACAAAAGATATTAGAAGTTTTCCTTCCTAAAAATAATCCCGAATTGGTAAAGGACTTTCTAAAGAAATACATTCAACCAAAACTTAAGTACTTTATTTACTTTGATGAAGATGAACATCGTAAATTATTTAGCAATATTATAATCGATTTATTCAAAAAGGGTACAGTTAATTTCTATGAATGTACGGAAAGGGATATTTTTATAGAAGACGAGAAAGAACAGAAGGCATTAATTTTGAAACATCATGAAGGAAAGTCTTGCCACCGTGGTATAAAAGAAACGTTACTTAGATTGCGTAGAAATTATTATTGGGATAGAATGCAGGAAACCGTAACAGCCGTAATAAATAGTTGTGAAGCATGTCAAAAAACAAAATATGATAGAAAACCTATAAAACCTATTTTACAATTAACGCAAACCCAGGACGCGCCATTCCAAGAATTATTCATAGATCTGTTTAGTATTAAAGGTAAAACTTATTTAACTATCATCGACGCATTCAGTAAATTGGGTCAAGCAATCGAAACTCAGGGAAAATCAACTCCTGAAGTAACGAGAGCACTTATGAAATATTTTTCTTATTACGGTACTCCAAAAAAGATAAGCTCTGATCCCGGTACTGAATTAAACAATGAACTTATTAAAGAATTTTTGAATTTACACAAAATAGAATTTCATATTGGAACACCAAACAACCCCATTTTCGATGGGCCTTATCGAGAGGTTCCATTCTACTTTAATAGAAATATACAGATTGGCTAAATATGAGAAACGATGTACTGACGCGGCCTCGGTTATGACCTATTCTGTTTTGGCATATAATCATACTATTCATTCTGTTACTGAGCTTACTCCATTCGAAGTTGTCTTCGGGCACACTGACTCAACTAGCCCTTTTAGCATAGAATTAGATAAGCGTTACTTCCAAAAAATAGTAAAAGATCATGCAAAAAGAATAACAACTTTATATGAACACTTAGCGGAAAAAATGGTTACTATTAAAGAAAATAATAGAGCTAGGAAAGGTGGTGAAGGCGATGTAAAGTTTAAAGAAGGCGATACTATTTTCGGTAAAGATGTAAATAAACGTAAAAGTAAGGACAAACCACGATATACGAAAGCTAAGGTCACAGGTGAAGCAGAGAGAAACGTTTTACCCATAAAAATAGGTGATAGAGATACTAAAATTCCTATTAAAAATATAAAACGCCCTCCACAGGTGCGTCGTGTTACTGATGACAGTGACAATGCCGTCGCTGGCCCTTCATCTGCAAAGCCTTGAAGGAAATCAAGGAATACTGCCGGTGAAACAAGGCCAAGCATATTACCAAACCGATCATTGGACTATTGTAAAAGCTATCAGTCTTGAACAGATTTATAAAGATTTACATTATATCTCTACAAACTATCAAAAACTTTGTAATTTAATCGATTGGAATGCATCATATTCGCAAGAAATCTTTAGTATAAAATTACATACAGAGTCTATACGCGATATAACTATGGAAAAGTATCAGCAACTTGTACCATCTAAACGCTTTAGGCGTGGCCTTATAAATCCATTGGGTTCTATTATAAAAATTATAACCGGTAATCTAGACCATGATGATGCTTTACAATATGATAAACTTATTTCAAAACTAAATCACAATCAAATCATTATATCTAAAAAGTTAACTCTGGTCTCTAGAATGTTTGACAGCTTTATAAATATCACAGAAACAGTTGAACAGAATACAGTTAATTTTCATAACAGATTGACTAAAATTGAAGTACTAATTAAAGATTTAACTGTCCAACAAAATAATTGGAATTTTCCAACTTATGTAATTGGGTTATTCAATGTTTTTATGAGTAGCTTTCGTACAATATTTATTAGATTAAGTGAAATTGAAACTGCACTAGCACTAAGCAGGATATCCATTTTACATCAATCAATTGTAAACTCTTCAGAACTTTTATATCATTTAAAATTAATATCTGAATCTGAGAGTCTAGTATATTATCCCAATGAATCAAACATGTTAAAGATAGAAGAGATTATAACTGTTAGGGAGGAAGGCCTCTTCAATTAAACGACAATGACACTATTACAGTTCTTATTGACTTCAACAAATGCAAGTACAATACAATACTTCAAAATTAAATTTAATAATTTACGCTACAACCGTAGTTTAGTATGATTCATGGGCGAATGCATTCGTCGGCGACCGCTCGCCGTTCGCGTCGCCTGCCCCGCGCGTCTGTAGCCGTGCACGCGTGAACATGCTCCCGACGTTGAAAGACTATCTTTCAACCAGCTCTTCTTCTTCAGCCGGTAGCCGGATAACGTAATGGATGGCACGGCGAATTGTTCCACGTGTCGTTAAAATGTCTACGACACGGCAGGTATTGTCTGCTCCAAGGTGTAGACGTGTTATGCGGCCAAGCCGCCAGCGCTGAGGAGGCAAATTTTGCTCCTTCAGCAGCACCATGTCTCCAATTTTAGGGCCAATAGCGTTCTTCTGCCACTTGACACGCTGCTGAAGCTCTGCTATAAATTCCTTAGACCACCTTTTCCAGAAATCCAGTCTGAGTTTGCAGATGACATTGTAGTTCGGCCTGGTGTCTTCCGCTGCGAAAGAGGGCACCGTGGTTAGTGGCCGTCCAATAAGGAAGTGCCCGGGGGTTAAAGGGTTAAGGTCAAGAGGATCGGTAGATAAAGGAGAAAGAGGTCGGGAGTTTAAAATTGCTTCTATTTGTGTAAAAAGGGTCGACAGTTCCTCGAAAGTTAGAGAAGTATTTCCTACTGTTCTCTTTAAATGAAATTTGGCTGCCTTCACACCCGCCTCCCAGAGCCCTCCAAAATGAGGTGAATAAGCTGGACTAAACTTAAATTTTATGCCCTCCTGACTACTAAAATCAATGACTGAGTCACGACTGGAGCGAAGCACCTTACCCAGTTCATTGTTTGCCCCCACGAAGTTAGTGCCATTGTCACATCGTATCTCGTAGGGCTTACCTCGACGAGATATAAATCGTTTTAAACATAAAATAAATGCTGATGTAGTAAGATCGCTCACCAGCTCTAAGTGGACAGCTCTAGTACTTAAACAAACAAATAAACAAAGATAACATTTAGTTATACGATTACCTCTACCCTTTTTGCTAGATATTAGAAAAGGTCCGGCAAAGTCAGTACCAGTTGAGTGAAAAGGAAAAGTAGCCTTTAGCCTAGCCGCTGGTAAATTGCCCATTATAGGCTGTATAGTTTTACCACGAAATCTAGTACATATAGTGCATTGTTTATAAACTTTGCGTGCTAAGGCCCTCCCGCCTACTGGCCAGTACATTTCTCGCACCACAGACAGCAGCAGCTGCGGACCTGCATGAAATAAATGTTGATGTTCATTTTTCATCATTAGAAAGGTAAGTCTATGTTTAGAATCTAATATAATAGGATGTTTCTTGTTAAAATCAAAATCCGAATTGTCAAGACGACCTCCTACTCTTAATAAACCTTCAGAATCAATAAAAGGATTTAAATTAATTATTTTTGAATTTTTTTTGATAATCCCAAACCTTCTCTAAGCGATTTTAATTCTATCTCAAATGATTCCTGCTGACTTAATTTCAACAATACATGTTTTGAGTTATTCAACTCACAAGCTTGTAGTGAACCTGTTAATTTAGTAGTGTTCCTACAGTTATGTATGAATCGTAATACGTAGGCTATGGACCTAACTAAATGATTATACCTAGAGTGATTATTAAAATTTACTACCAAATTATGAGTTGAATCTATATGGACATGAACTTTTAGTTCTGGTAAGTCAAAATTATTACAGGATTGCTGTGGCCAGGCAGCTGATCCCTCCTTTAAGAAGGAGGGTCCTTCCCACCACAAGGGTTCATCTTGCAGATGCTGAGGGTCTACTCCTCTAGAAGCGAGATCTGCAGGGTTGAGGTGAGTTGGAACATGCCTCCAAGAAAAACCTTGTGTTAGCTCATTAATCTCAATCACCCTATTAGCTACAAACGCTTTTAAAAGGCTAGGTTGAGCAGAAATCCAGCCTAAAACCACAGTCGAATCTGTCCAAATAATTTTCTGAGATATTTTATATTTAATAGATTGTAGTGCCTTTGTCGATAACTGAGCACCGAGTAGTGCTCCACACAATTCAAGGCGAGGAATAGTTAAAGATTTCAAAGGTGCTACCCTAGCTTTTGCAGTAAGCAATTTAACCGTTATAGAATTATCACTATGAATTGACCTTAAATAAACACAAGCTCCATATGCTTCTTGGGAAGCATCTACAAAACAATGTAATTCAATTGATATAGGAGAATCACACAATACATATCTTGGTATACTAATTTTTGAGAGATCATTTATATTCTCTGATATCTTTACCCATCTTTTCTCTATATGGGATGGCACAGGATCGTCCCAGCCTAACTTTTCATTCCACAATTGCTGTAAAATAATTTTTGCTTTAATTATACATGCACTTAACAGCCCTAATGGGTCAAATATTTTACAAGTTGATGACAGAATAGTACGCTTGGTAAGTTTTTTACTCCCATCCATATTTACAGTAAAATCTAATGTATCCATCTGAGGTGACCAATTGAGTCCTAAAACAGAAGAGTGTTTACTTAGATCAAGAGATTTAGAAGTAGTCTCCGTTTGTATTACTTCGGGACAATTTGTGCGTATCTTATGAAGAGGAAAACCAGCTGAGGATAAAACCCTACTGACCTCATCATATATTTTTGCAATATTTTCCTCTGTCTGACCGCCAGTGGTTAAATCGTCCATATAGACATCATGTTCTAAAATATCCGAAATTATAGGATTATCACATTCCTGAGCTAACTGAATAAGGCACCTAGTGCTCAAAAAAGGCGCAGATGCTGTCCCATAAGTCACAGTACTTAGCTGATAGACCCTAATTGGTTCAGAACTCTCATCTCGCCATAGAATTAGTTGTAAATGTCTCTGAGAGGGATCAATTTCTATTTGCCTATACATTTTTTGTATATCACCAGTTAGTACATACCTATAAGTTCTAAATCTTAATAGAATGGATAGCAAATCATCTTGTACCACTGGACCTACATACTGTATGTCATTCAATGATTTTCCTGAAGTTGTTTTGGCAGAGGCATCAAAAACTACACGTAATTTCGTTGTTTCACTTTGTTCTCTTAATACCGCATGATGTGGTAAGTAATATCCAAACACAGGACGCTTAACTTCCTGCAAATGACCTAAATTCTTATATTCTTTAATAAATTCAGTGTAATTTTGTTTAAGTTTATGATTATTACTGAATTTTTTCTCAAGATTAAGGAATCGTTTCCTAGCTAAATAATAAGAATCGCCTAAGGCTTCTTCAGGAATTTCTTTGAACGGCATTTTTACCGAAAATCTACCATTTGGAAGACGTTTCATATTTTCTAAAAAATGTTGTTCACATATTTTGTCTTGGGGCGAAGTGTTATCAGTGCAATTAATTTCTTCTACTTCCCAAAACCTTTTGAGATCATCGTGAATCTCTTTAGTAAAATTACATGTTAAGACTGTCTCATTACTATATTCATTTAATCGACCACTAATTAACCACCCAAAGTGGGAGTTTTGTAAAATGGGTTTATCGTTACCCAAAGATATACGTTTAGTGCCTACAATGTTCCAGAAAACATCTACACCTAATAACATATCTATATTTGATGGGCAATAAAATTTCGGATCAGCCAGTGCAATATTCTTAGGTAAATTTAAATCATAAATATTTACTGGTGCACTTGGTAATGCTCCTGTAATCTGTGGTACAATTATGCAATTAATATCTAAATTGAAAGAATTCAATCTTGACTTAATCTTTACATTACAGCGCTCTGATGCATTAAAACATACATTATTAATACCTGAAATCCTTAACGGTTCAGTGATTTTAACTAATAGCCCCAGCTTGTTTTTCAGATGCTCTGTAATAAAACAAGACTGGCTGCCTGTGTCTAACAGAGCCCTAACAAGGTAAGCTTGTTGAGTATTTTCATTTACTAGCTCTATTATAGCGGTACACAACAGCACCTGACTCATAGAGAGTGCAGATAATGACACAGGTAATTGTTTTTCAGTAGAACTAGAACCTTCCTCAGTGTTATTATAATTTTTTGCTTTATCTATATGTAATAAACTATTATGTTTTTGTTTACAAAACTTACATGAGAGTTTCAAACGACAACGAAAAGACCTATGACCCTCTTGGAGACAGTTAGAACACAACTTCAATCTAGCTGTTTCTTTAATCCTATCTTGTACATTCATAGCTTTAAATTTATTGCATTGGTGTATACGATGACCTTGCTCGCTACACAATAAACACAAATAATCACATAAGTTCTCAGCCGAGGAGACAAATGAATTAGACCTTACAAGTTGTTTATTTTTCCAATTGTTGGATTGACTACCTTTATTAAAATTACTCTTATCACTATTACTTTGTTGTGATGTGACTGCTGTAGTTTCTAGTAAATCAGCACGGTTACGAATGAAACTAAAAAACTCATTTAGGGTAGGTAACTTAGGTAAAGTTTTCTTAAATTCCTCCCACTTTTCACCTGTTTTGGTATCTAACTTGCCAGTAATTTGAAATATTAATAACGCGTCCCAATGACTAGTTGGCAAACCTAGAGTGTTGAGCGCTCTTAAATTTTTTGAAACAATGTCTACTAACTTTCTAAGATCTCTGAACGATTCTCTTTTTAAAGTTTCAATATTACATAACGCTTGAAGATGATTGTTTATAAGAATTGTTTCATTATTATATCTGTCACAAAGTAAATCCCATGCTACTTGATAGTTTGCAGAGGTAAATTCTAAAGATCTAATGACTTCAATGGCACCACCCTCCAGTGAGGATCTCAGATAATGAAATTTATTGATATTTGGTATAGCATTGTTTTGATGAATCAATGATTGAAAAGTGTCCCTGAACTCTAGCCATTTTAAGTAATTTCCCTTGAACAGTGGTAATTTAATTGTCGGCAATTTTATTGAGTTTAAACCATGTTGAGATAGGCAATTTGCCTGGGAGCACTTTTGGCTACAAGCATCATTAAATTTGTCTTTATCGACGCCTTGTTTGTCTAGAATGTCCTCAATAATTGACATGACAGAAATAAATTTAGATTCTATAGAATCCCTTAGAGATATTTGATCATTTATATCGGATTCATCACAACTGTTTTCTATTAACGTTTGAATTTGATCGAACTGCCTGAATAGTTCTTGACAGTTATCTAACCGTCTACTTAATTCTTTTATGTTAACACTACTTAGAGCACTATCTGACTTTTGAATTTCCTGTATATAATCACATAATTTAGTTAAACGTCCTCTAATATTCCCTCGTTTTCTAATAAGTTCACTTAACTCACTTTTGCATTCCGTATCTGTCATTTTAAATACACAATATCTGAGACAAAACAAACAATGAAATAGGTAATGATTTGTGCATCAAAACAAAACTCCAGGCGTGGCTGCAGCCACGTGGTGACACGGCGCCGCCGCCCGCCGTGCGCACGATGCACGACAAGATGGCCGCCCTGCTACTCTCGCGACGCCCGCGCGGCACGAGGCGTGATGTCTTTGGAGGGACCCGGGAGGGAGCGCGTAGGTACAGCCGACGATTCCTGAAAACGTTCGGCAAATCGATTTGAAGCGGATGCAGTGCAAGGCTTGAAGCGGTGCAACAGTTTTTATATAAACACTGAATAGGGACCTAAATATTAGTACATACAGGAAAGCAGTCGAAAAAACCAACTAACAGAATAGAAAATAGAAAAGGCGTAACCTGTTAACACAATACCTAAACCTTACTTAGGTATATGGCTTATGTATAGGCACCAAATAATATAATACAGTCTAGGTAAACTGAATTACCTAGAAAAAAAAATAACACACGTATATAGACGTATTTAAAATAGGTAAACTGAATCACCTTACGTAAACTGAATCACCAGATAAAATAGCATGAATCTGCCAAATGCGGTTAAAATAGTAACCAAGTTATACCCGAGGAAGCAGGCAAACCCTTAGTACACAAATATAGGCAGAAATCGGGAACGGAAAGTGATAGGAACGAGCAATACTTCCCTAGGACAAACCACGTGCCGCGGTGCCCACTATAGGTGATAGCAGCCTCCTCTGGTCCCGCTTCCAGCAATTTCGCCGTCGTGTAGTACTAGGTGGTCTCGATGGCGCGGCGCCGCGGCGTGGCGTACCGCGTGGGTGACTCTCGAAAATGGCCACGCCCTGGCCCTTCGCTTCCTTGCAGCTTCTCACTTAGTACACGGTCGCCAAATGTTAGGGAGGAAGGCCTCTTCAATTAAACGACAATGACACTATTACAGTTCTTATTGACTTCAACAAATGCAAGTACAATACAATACTTCAAAATTAAATTTAATAATTTACGCTACAACCGTAGTTTAGTATGATTCATGGGCGAATGCATTCGTCGGCGACCGCTCGCCGTTCGCGTCGCCTGCCCCGCGCGTCTGTAGCCCCCCGTGCACGCGTGAACAATAACTGTCAAAACTTTTATTAAAAATAATCAAATAACATTTATAATGGAGATCCCACTTACTGATAATGCTACTTATAATTATTATAAAATATATTCCTTACCAATATTCCATGAATCTGATAATAAAACCCTTACTACTTCCCAAAATACCCCTACCTATTGGCGAAAGAAAGTACATACTTACCAATCGTAATACCGTGCCGATCATTCTCTGCTGGCAGCCGCTTCCTGTGCACTGCAGAAAATCGAGTTCCTTACTATGAACTTACCTGTATTTAGCAGCTTATGAATTTTGAAGATGACCTTTCTCGCTGCAAGCAACACCCAATCCAAATTGAAGAGGTCAGGGTCCAGCAAGTTTCCGTTGACAATTGGATTTTGTACAGTAGACTGAGGACTACGCTGACAAAACATTGCAACAATGTGGTTAGCAAGCAGCTCGTATTTGGTACTTACCTTATGACCATTGACGAATCCTGTGAATTGGAGATCCGTGGCATTCACATCCACCATCGCATCCTCGTAGAAACAGAAAGAGTGGAAAGAATTCCAATTATCACCTTACCCCACTTACGAGCGAACGCGACTCTATCCAGTACACGTGCACTTAACATGAAAGACGTAAGCTTGGATGAAGTTAAATATATGGCGTACTCATTAAAACATAGTGAAGTGATTGAAAGTGTTTTTGATGAAAATAAAAGTAGCTTCAGTGCGTCTTTAGTGTACGTAACTTTAGGTTTAGTCATATTAAGTATTTTTGTGTTTTCCCTTTATGTGTTTCGGCTCAAATTGTTGAAATATACCTACGTGTTATAAGAAAAAATATCGGAACCAATCTCAAATCGATTCTCCCGATAATTTTCCTCTTAAGGTCGGAGAAGTTATGGTAACACCCACACCTTCAGCGTTAGATTAAGTTTAAAATATAGTTTATGCTTAGCCAGCAGAATGCTGACAATTCTTAGAAGTAAGATAAGCCGGGCCCAACGGATGTGTCTCTCCTGAGGGTCTAACTGTCGTAAACAACAGAATTAAAACAGCCTCCGAATCGGCTACACATATATCTTGTTTTTAATTTCTCACATTATTTTAATTAAATTAGTTTTTAAAAAATTGTTTCCCCGCTCCGGAAACAAGAGTACACTAACAACACAAAACTTAAACAATAACAATTAACAACTGACAACGGTTCACACACGACACGACTAACACGAAACCGAAATTTGGAGAGCATCCGTCTTCCGCGAGCGAAAAGCACGAACTGCATCAATCATACAAAGAACAATGGTCAAATATCTATAGGAACTGTACCTGGACTCTAATTTATGTGTACAACAACAAAATATTGTGAGATTTGTTTATTTGTATGTATTATACACTATTTCGTCAAAAAACAGCACGTAAAAGGCCACAATAATTAAATATTGAAATAATACTTTAAAGGTTAGAATTTACAATGGGGGTTTAACAAATAGGTTACTTTATTATTTAAGTCCATCAATCTAACTTTAATAACAAAATAAATAACTTTTAAAATAAATAAATGCAATTTGAAATGCATTTTATCACATTTGATGAGTCACACTTATAACATTTGACGAGTGTAAGATGAGTACCTATCTAAGGTTTACGTATACCTAATGATGTTTGTTTCGTAATTTCACTTACCATTATTGTAATCAATTTAAATGATAGGTAAGTCTATGACTCAGTTTAAGTATGTTAAAAAAATTGGTTTCAAGTTTTAAAGCAAAATAGACAAGGCAGTCTTTTATTTATTTAATAGGAACTACTATAGTGCTAAGTCTATTGCACAGATTACAATAATTACCTAATTATGCCAATTATGTGGTCTATTGTTGGCAAACATAAATGGCAATCTAATTAATACTGTCGTTCAGTAGAAAGTGGTAGACAAATACTTGGTAGGTAGGCAAAGGATAAATGAAAATAAAAAACACGACATGTTTCATAATAATATCTTTATTCAATGTCTTCTCTAATAACTACAGCATCGAGAAATGCTGCGGGTGCCAATATTGAAGGCTGATGCCTGGCCCATACAAGATACCACACAAGAGTCATAACATGTGCACAACACAATAATAATCAATAATGCCGTCTCTTCCAGATACATTATTTTCAATTATTATGTAAACATAATATATTTTTCTTGATATATGTCTAGATTTTATTTTGCCTCTGATTTGAGCATTATCTCCACTCCCTCTTAAACGATTCTCTGATACATTAATGTTTTCTCTGCATATTTCGATTCTTTATCCTCCATGAAATCTAATATGTTCGCTATAATATGATCTTGCTTGTTTGATTTGATAGGTACCGAGGGCAAATAATATTAGGTCCCTATATTCAAGACGGGGAAATATTAATCTACTGTCAGACTGAGCATTTATATTAATGAAATTCGATGATCATCTATTCATATTTGTTAGATTTACAAAATCAGCTAAATGGTTATTTAATGTTAAGCGTTCCCTAATTATTTGAATTATTTCTTCAGCTTCATTTCTATTGCTCAGCCTGACTCCGAATTTATTTAGAAGACTTGCGGCTATCGAAAACATTTGCATCATGTGCGGTACGTTTTTATTAAAAAATTCGTTACGAAATATTTTAAAATCGCGTTTAAAATAGCCGTTTACTACTTCCACCACCCAACGACATAAGGTCACGCAGCGACTCCTATTTGCTTGCTCACTTGTAAGCTGGTGTTCGCCCTCATGGTCTCTAGTAAATTAATTGAATCTCTAAATCCCCTGTCTAGAATGAAAATATCGTTGTTTTGAAAGAATCGTCTAAGGGAAGAGATTTCTGAAAAGAGAAGTCATGATTTCTGCATCTGATGTGGTAGCTTTGTATGGACCAAAGCAATCTACAATGTAGCCATCAGTGGTCACCAGCAAAAACGGTTTCAAAAGGTTCCTATATTTATTTAAGGAGTATGTGTCGTTTTGAAACATTTAATTTGAACTCTTGTTCAAATAAATATATGTTCCATCACATATAATAATTGTATTGTCATTATTTGGATTATAAATCCCATTTGGTATTGCTAAATTGTGTTGCAATAACTGCTGACGAGATACATGATGTATGCCCAAATTCCTGGGCACAAAATCTTGTTCCAAGATTATTCTGACCTTGTCCATTAGTCTTTCTAGTGTCCTTCTTGAGGTCATCAATAACAGCGATATGCGGTCGTCTGAGTCGCCAGTTCTCATTTTCATGAGGAGAGCACCTAGTCCTAAAATACCCCTATGAGCTTCTGATATACGAGGTATCTCATAACAAAGCAACTCGAATTGCCGTTTATTAATCCCCAGCCAATAATGAAATAAACGATCATCTATTCTTTCAACACTTTCAAGACTAGTAAAATCTAAAAAAGTGTTAAAAGAATTGACAAATGAAAATACATGCTCCACTTGGCCAGCAGTAAATGTACTGATACTATTTTCAGAACTGAATAGTGTGTCCCAACCATTGCCAAATAAATGTTCCACACAGATACGAGCATTTTTTGGCAAATAAAACTTATGCTCGGACAAAGTTGTTGCCCGCAGAGGGTCAGAAATTCTCCTCAAGTCACCACTTTCACATCCATAGAATGCACAATGTGATGCAGTGTTAGGTGCCCGTCTGTAATTACTCAAAGTAATTGTTCCAAGTTCTTCTTCCACTTGGTCAGCAGCATCCACAGGGAGCTGGGGTTCCATGGATTGGCTGCGTCCAGGCTGAGGTTGATGCTCATGATAATAATAATAATAATAATAATAATAATAATAATAATAATAATAAATCATTTATTTGCCAAAACACGGTACAGAAGATGTTACATATTATTGCGTTCTACATGTTTTGCCAAGCATGGCGTGCAAATATTTATTACATAAAGATGAAAAAGGAACTAATGAAAAATATATCAAAATATTACAATAATTAAATAGTTACATAAATGTCGAATTAAATTAATAAATTAAAATTGTCAATACAAATTATCGGTTAAGAAATGTTTTAATAATATCATAATATTGTTTTTGCAGTAATAATTCAGAAAGGGATTTTTTAAATAACATTAATGGTAAACTACACATTTGTCTTGGTAAATGATTAAATATTTTTATACAAATGCAGTAGGTATTTCTTTTATAGATTTCCAGTCTTATCGGTGGTACACGTAGTCTGTCCTTATGTCTAGTTCGAGAGTTTACTGCATCTCCAAGTTTTTCAAAGAAATCTGGGTGTTTTTTTACAAGAATACATATTTCTAATATATATAAGCATGGTAATGGGAGAATTTTATGTTTCTTAAATAAAGGTTTACAACTGTCTAATATGTCCGCCCCACACATTGCACGGACACATTTTTTCTGAGCTATAAAAACTCTATCAGCCTCCACTGAGTTTCCCCAGATAATAAGACCGTATCTGAGTATGGAGCTTACATATGCGTGGTAGGCCATCATGGCTGTATCTATGTTAACAGTTTGTCTTATATATTTTAGAACATAAACAAAACGGTCGATTTTTGTTAGGACTTTTTCAATGTGGGGCTTCCATGTGCAATATTTATCTAGTGTTATACCTAAAAATACACATTCATTAACACAGCTTATTTGGGTATTTTTATAATATATGTCCAGGTTATCTATTGGTGAATTGTATGTTTGGAATTGGATTATATTAGTCTTTGTCATATTTATTATTAGATTGTTTTGTTGCAACCAATCAATTGCATTATTTAAAGTTATATTAATGTCATTCTGTAACGAAAGTGTGTCTTTGTTTTTAATAATTAATGTTGTGTCGTCAGCGAAAAGATGCAATCTTTGTTTATGGCTCCAGGAAGGTCGTTAATGTACAACAAAAACAATAATGGGGATAATATCCCCCCTTGTGGAGTTCCATAGTCGTTCTGTTTATATTGAGATACATAAGTTTTTCGCTCAAGATGACATGTTTTAGTTATTTCTACACATTGTAGTCTCTCTGAGAGGTAACTTTTTATCCAGTCGTGTGCTTTTCCTCGTATTCCATAGTTAGAAAGCTTCGACAAAAGTGTTTTATGGCATACAAAGTCAAATGCTTTCGTCATGTCGAGGAAAACGCAAGCTATTTTTAACTTTTGGTTTAAACTTTCCGTTATATGTTTAGTTAATGCAAAACAGGCCAAACTAGTAGAACTTTCTTTTCTAAATCCATATTGCTCCTTGTTAATGATGTTACAGTTATCTAAAAAGTTTTCGATTTTAAGGTACATGATTCTCTCAAATATTTTTGATAATACTGGTATCAAAAGGATGGGTCGGTAATTGGCCATATCTGTTTTATTTCCTTTTTTATAGAGGGGTTTTACTATAGATTTTTTTAGACGGTCTGGGAAGACTCCTTCTGCTAAAGACATGTTTATGATGTATGTCAATGGCCAGACTATACTACTAGCGCATTGTTTAATTACTTTTGTATTTATTTCATCATATCCAGTAGCATTTGTGTTTTTTTAGGGATTGGATAATTTTGTATACACTGGATTCATCTGTCGGTGTAAGGAAGATGCTTTTCATATTCTGGGGAATTGTGGTGTTTAATTTTTGGTTGTATTTTTGCGTGGGCTTACTATTGTTGGTTAGAGATATATAATAATCATTAAATAATTTGCAGATTTGTTCTGGATTTTCATAAAGTTTGTTTTCAGCGTGTATTGAGTCAATTTCACTTTGCATTGTCATGTTATTGGTGTTTGTGTGTATCAATTTCGGGGCGGGGGAATGGTCAAGCATTATCACAATGCTTGATGATTCTCCTACTCCCGACATCTGTCCGATGTCGGGTCTAGCAAATGGTTTAGAGAGTAGCGCAAGTCGCAAAGATCCCCTAAACAAGGCCAGTGGACTATCCTTCTCGAGGTTGCTGCCCGTTATTGGCCAATTACCCTCTGTAATTGGCACAACAAAAACCTCTGGCCGGTACTCTATATCCAAACCTTTTCCTATCCCAAATATCCCTAAACCAATCCCGCAAAGCCGAACCGTGGCGGCGCATTATCCACTCAGGCACACAGAGCCTTGGGGCACCAAATACCCCCAAAAAATTATACCACACTCACCTTGGGCGGGTAGTGTGAGTTCTTCTTCTTTTCTCCCCCTCTTCTTCTGGCATCCTATGCCAATTTCGCCCAAACAAACCCAAAAATGCAAGCACAGCCCAATAGAAAATTACCCCAGGAGGGTACCACTGTCAGTGGAGAATCCCTCACCGAGCCTAGCTCGGTCCGTCCCACGTATTCTGGGGGCGACAAACTGTGCCCAAAACCAGGCGCAAGCCTGGACCTCTCTGGCCTCGCCGAAGCCATCTCCTCGTCACCCGAAAAAGGAAACACTTCGCAGTGGACGGTAGCCGCTCATAAGCGACCTTGCAAAAGGGAACCTACCGCCCCTGCAAAATCCAAAGAAAGGCTGAAGGAGCTACCGGAACGCCGTCGCCCCAACAGGCGCGCGAGAAGGGAATACCTTCAGTCCAAAAACGTTACACAAGCCGAGACGGTAACCGCAGCAGCGGCAACGCAGCGCGACCCTCAGCCCTCCACCTCAGGAGAGCTTAAAACGGCACCACCAGCACCACCACCACCACCACCACCCAGCAAGTCGAGTAAGAGACGGACACCGAGAGGAACTCTTGGTCGGCGGAACGCTGCGACGGCTCCCACTGCACCTGAAAAGGAGCAGTCTGGGACTGGGGATGGTCCGGACGAGCGCGCTTCTTCGAAGCGGTCTCGTCTGGACGATACTCAGTCTCCCAGAGGGGAAGCCAAACGCGCGAAAACCGACGCGAAACCGAAGCGGGCGATGAGCTACGCGGATGCGAACAAATCGCATCTGCGAGTAGCGATTATCACCGCCCCGCCTAGGGACCTCTCGCAAAGCCAGGCAGATCATCATTTACCTACTAACATTTAGTTACTAAGTACGCTCGGGTAGATCGACACAGTCTACTTCTTATAACTATTGTATCACTGTTCAAATGAATCACTGTCTCTCAAGATACAGGTTACCTAGTTTGAGAGGCAGGGTTTTCCTTTTTGTGTACAGATTTGAGTTCCTAAATTGTTATGCATTGTGTTACTACCAAAGTTATTTTGAGAATTTTTGCATGTTAAGTAAGTGTGTAAATCTGTATTTTTGTTAAATAAAGTTATTTATTATTATTATCAGCTGAGGGAAGCTATCGATGATAGCATCCTGCAAGCTGTACTGTCTCCGCCATCTCCGAGTGTACATGCTCCATCTTTCCGCGGCCGCCCCTTCCTCCTGGACGGGGCTTTAGCGATGTGGTGTGAGGACACAAACGCTCTCGACTGGCTGAGTAAAGAAATAGGGAACATAGCGTCGCCAGTCCCCGGAACCACTCTGACTGTAATTAAGCAGTCAGAAATGAAAAAGAAGCTGAAGGCTGGGCTTCTGATTCACACCCGCATCACCGAAGCAGCTACACTGCAGAGAGTCCTTTGTGCCCAGAACCCTTGGTACAAAGTGGACTCTTGGCAGTGCTACGATATGACGGTGGATGACAAACAACAAGAGGTAAACTCCAAGGAGAAGATAGTCCATCTTATCCTTGGAATTCCTGAAGACCAGAAACAAGCCATCCTGGATCGTGATCGCCGAGTAGCGCACATGTCTGGGAGTGGCTACATCAGGTTCTTCACCTCGGAGGAACCAGCCACGAGCGGCAGCAGACCAACGGCGACGGAGGAGTCAACGGTGGGGGCCGCATCCGGTCCCGAGCCGTCCACCTCTGCTCCCCAACAGGGTTTGAGCGAGATGGAGACAGACCCGCCGCCGCAGAACAAGGGGACTACCAGTGACGAAGATGACGTCCTGCGTAGCCCGTAGTCCCCTAAACATCAATATCATACAAACCAACCTCCAGCACAAACAAATAGCGGCGGCCACTCTACGCAGAGCACTGGAGGTTAACAACAAGACCGTCGCCCTGATCCAGGAGCCGTGGATCAGAAACAACAAAATCTGCGGTCTAAGCAATATCTGCGGTAAGTTACTGGTAAAACCCTCAGTCGACAAACCGAGAACCTGCATTTTCATGCCCAACACCATAACAACCACGCTACTAAACCAATTCTGTTCTAGAGACCTCACTGCAGTGACAATCCACACAGAAAACAACACAACCCTAGTCTTAGCCTCAGTGTACATGCCGAGCGACGGCGAAACTCCAACAAGAGAACTGGCCGAACTTGTACAACACTGCGAAACACAAGACTGGGAGCTGATCATCGCTGCAGACTGTAATGCACACCATCCTCTGTGGGGAAGTAAGGATACCAACAAAAGAGGTGAGTCACTAGCCGAATACCTATTTCAAACAAACCTAAACATTATAAACAGGGGTACAGAACCCACTTTTGTAAGCTCAAGGTATCAAACCATTATAGACATCACATTGGCAACACACGCGGCTGCTAATCTGATTGCGGGCTGGCACGTATCAAACGAGCCATCACTGGCAGACCACCGCCGCGTGTGCTTTCAAATTCAACACAAGCAAAAAGACCCTGACCTATATCGCAACCCTCGAAAAACAGATATATCAAGGTACACAAACTTACTTACCAAAACACTAAGTGACGGACCAGTAACTGACGTCACTCTCAGTACTAATAATATAGACTTAAACGTAGCACTTTTAACCAAAAGCATGCTGAATAGCTATCATTCAGCATGCCCCACTTCAATATCCAAAGACCCCGGGAAAAGTTCGTAGTGGGGGCCGGAACTTGAACGCCTTCGAAAGGGTCTCAGGACACTTTTTAACCATGCAAAAAACAACAGAACCACTGAGGCCTGGGACAAATATAAAATTGCACAAAAACACTATAAGAAGCGCATCAGATTTCGAAGAACGGAATCTTGGCACAACTTCTGTAGCAACATAGACTCGACAAACCAAGCCGCAAGAATAAAGAAAATACTTTCCAAAGGGAACCCGAATCTTTTGGGCACTCTTAAGAAAGCAGACGGCACCTACACAAATAACGACAAAAAAACGTGTGAAATATTGCTGGAAACACACTTTCCAGGCTGTCTGATGACATCAGGCCTTGATTGGTCAGACGAGCACCACAACACACCAACAACCCAAGACTGGGAAGTCGCCAACAAAATAGTAACCGCGGATAGGATGGCATGGGCCATAAAAAGCTTCCAGCCATTCAAATCAGCAGGGCTAGACATGATTTTCCCGGCGCTACTACAAAGGCAAAAAGACGAGACGATAAAACACCTATTACCAATCTACAGAGCCTGTATAGCTTTCAAATACATACCCAAATTGTGGAGAGAAGCAAAGGTAGTTTTCCTCCCCAAACCGGGTAAGGAGGACTACACTCATGCCAAAGCTTTCAGGCCAATTAGTCTTACATCATTCCTTTTAAAAACACTGGAAAGACTTGTAGACATATACCTAAGGGATGGAGTACTAAAGAACAATCCACTACATCCCCAACAACATGCGTATAGAAAAGGCAAATCAACAGAGTCGGCACTGCACAAGGTTGTGCACAAAATAGAATCGGCCTTCACAAACAAAGCCTCAACACTAGCCTCCTTCATAGATATAGAAGAAGCTTTTGACAAAACCATGCACAACAGCATTAAACATGCCCTACAAAGACTTAAAGTAGAACCAGTCCTAACTGGATGGATTACTGAACTAGTCAGCAAAAGGGCGGTACAGATAGTGGCAAACACCACAATGAGAGCAAAAGTGGTCAGAGGATGCCCCCAGGGAGGCGTCCTTTCACCGCTTCTATGGAACATAGTAGTTGATAGCCTCCTAACTAGTTTAAACAAAAAAGGGTACACTACTATTGGATATGCAGATGACCTAGCAATACTGATAAATGGGACAGCTGAAAACGTACTATGTAAAATAATGCGCTCAGCTTTTCAGATTATAGAAAACTGGTGTAAGGAACACCAACTATCAGTAAACCCCAAAAAAACAGAACTAATCCTTTTCACCAACAAAAGGAAGTTACCGGACCTCGAACTACCAAAACTATTTAACACCAAACTCACCCTGTCAACTCAAGTGAAATATCTGGGCATGGTTCTTGACAACAAATTGAATTGGGCGAGTCATATTGAAGCAAAAACTAGGAAGGCCTGCATAGCGTTCGGCCAGTGTAGAAGAATGGTTGGTAACAAATGGGGTCTCAACCCAAACATAACACTCTGGCTATACACATCAGTTATCAGACCTTCTATCACCTACGGATCAGTTGTATGGTGGCCCAGAACACAACTGACAACGGTAAAAACAAAACTCCAGAGCACACAACGCCTAGCATGTGTAGCCACCACTGGATGCATGAAAACCACTCCATCAAATGCACTTGAGTACCTCCTGAACCTTAGGCCCTTAGATTTGGTTATACAGGAGGAGGCACAAGCGGCTGCCTTAAGACTAAAAGCAAACGGGCTATGGCAGCAGAACCCAGAAACAACACACACCAAAATTCTGCAAGGTATCCTGAAGGAAATACCACTTCTCGATGCACCTACAGATAGAACGCCGTGTCACCACGTTTTCGACCGAAGATACAATATCCAACTCAAAGAGGAATCTAAAGATGACTCTGGCATCAACGAAGTTAGGATATACACTGACGGATCCAAAACCGCACTTGGTACAGGAGCCGGCGTCTTCTCGAACGATCTAAATATCAAAATATCAGCCACCCTAGATAAACTAAATACAATCTTCCAAGCAGAATGTATAGGAATCACTAAGGCAGCACAAGCAGTCGCAGCCAGAGATGTCAGAGACCTTAAAATAAAAATTGTCTCTGACAGTGCATCCATGCTACAAGCCTTACAAAACAACGTTATAACATCTGCCCTTGTTCTGGAATGCCACAATGCGCTTCAAGCCATTGCACGTACGAACACGGTTACCCTGCAATGGATCAAAGGGCACAGCAACTCAATGGGAAACGATGCAGCTGATGAACTAGCTAAAAGGGGATCAAAGGGAACAGTATTTGGACCGGAACCACTACTGCCAATCCCCCAAGCACAAATTAAATCTTGGCTGAACAGAAACACCGAAGTGAAACACCTAAAAGAATGGAACAACAGCAAAGGTTGCAGGCAAACTAAGGCTGCAGTTCCGGTGGCACCTAAGAATCTTGCCCGCAACCTTATCAGTCTAAAAAGGGACAAAATACGCAAGGTAGTAGGAATCCTAACCGGCCATTGTCCCCTAAACAAACATCTATGTACAATAGGTGTGACGGACAGCCCTCTGTGCAGAGGATGCATGGAGGCAGAGGAAACACCACAACATGTACTTGTGGAATGCAACAGCGTGGCGGACCAACGAGCGCGAACTAAAATATTGACAACAACACTCCAGGAAGCCTGCAGCAACTTGAAAAAGCTACTGAAGTTCTGGGAGGAACTAGGATGGCTGGAGTGAGGGTGAATCAACGCAACAATGTGAGAGGGTAGATACACGCACAAAGGCCCATTTAAGAGGCTAAGTGCGGAAAAAGCCCAGGAAACCTAACCTAACCTGTCACAGTTTATAAAACAGAGTTATGGTGTCATGAAGGATATTAAATGCTGTATTTGTAGATTGACATTCATAAACTTCTGAAAAAGATAGACTGGAGATGTATTCTTTGAATTTAACAAGATTTTCATCACTAACATCTCTTATTTTTTTTAAATAATACTTTGGAATATCTTTGTATTTAGAATAAGTCTAGATTACATTTTATTACTTGAGCTAATTCGTGGTCTGAGAGTGCAAGGCAATGTTGACTGGATTTTGCGTTATGTATATTGCTCCAGCTCCTGCTCAATATTTTCATGAATATTGGGCGATACAAGTCTTTGCACCCTCAACCAACAGGGGTGACAGACATGGTCTGACGAACAAATCTAAAACAACCATATTAATATATTGTAATATGATTCAGATTATTTCAAATAATAACAATTTGAATTTTAAATAGTTTGCTGTGGTTATTAATTAATAGCTCTAAAATTAAAATTATCTATTTTTTGTATTTCTTGAGGACACCTATGATTATGTTGTGGCTTACACAACAAACATTTGTTTACTTGGCAGTCACTATATATGTTTATAGTATTTAAAATTCAAAAATGAAAGATCAATCTTGCAAAGGTTACTGTCATACTGATATGCTAAATATCATCAACATCATCCCAGCATTATCCCAGTGACATCCAAGGCTAAAGCCCGGATCCGTTTACTATACACGGGGCAAGAGTTAACTTATTATTACCCAGGATTCGAACCCGGTACGATCCGATACCCTCTGCATTGCAATCTGTTAGTATATCCACAAGCCTATCACTGCCTTAAATCATATATCTGTTAAATCAATCAATAATAATGGGATTAACATGACTACACCAGTATATATCTGGTACCAAAGTATGGTGGTTTGTGTCACACGAATAGTCTATCTTAAAGCCTTATAGTAAATAGGGCAGTATACTAAGCAGGTTTACAAAAACAGAATTGAAAACAATATTATGATAAAACAAAAACATAAATACCTGTCGTGGTGCAACTCTATTTTCAATTACTTGTTATATTGCTCGTTGCAATGGAGTTGGATTCTCTACAACAATGACATCACGTCTGCGGTTCAGTAGAGACAACCCACAAAGGATGCACATGTCCACGGCTCGTTGAGGCGGATGTTGAAGCACCAGGCTCGTTGCTCAAAGTGCTATTTATATGTTGCATTGCTAATCGATTACAAGCATCACATATGTAATCATCTTCAGTAATCTAGAAGAGAAAGTAAGAATAATATTACTATGTTGTAAGGGCAAAAACGACATTATTATGCGAATTTCACAACATAGGTATAATGTGACAATTAAGTAGGTAAATACGTACTATTATTGAGGCATTCCACTCGCAGATTGTGGATATAACTCTCGTGTCCAGGTCAAAAACCAGATGTCGGCAAAGTGTATCAATGCGTATACTGCAATTGACACAAAGCAATCTTAGGGCTGTTTGCGGCGACTGCATATTGACATCGACACGAATCTCGAACACAACCCAAAACGAAGACAAAATCGGTTTCCAGAAAGGTAAAGCACAGAGTAATCGTCAGAAGCGGTATCGGTAGTCCGTAAATCAAAGCTGGGGTAAAAAAACAAGGAATCCAAAATTGCACAAGAACGTATCACAACCGTACAACAAAAGCAGTGGATCGCAACTGTCAATCAATATCGCGGAGGCAGCCAGTGTGACCAGATTTAATTTTAAGAAAATACCGAGGCACCTCAAAAAAATACTGAAATATACCGACTAACATAGGACAGATATACCAATAAAAATACTGATTTTCTTAAAACGTTTTATTTATTCATGCTCACAATAAATGTTAGAATTATATTTTAACATCCTTTTCGAAGGATTAAAATTTACACAACCTCCTTCATCTTTAATACCTTGCTTTGTTTTTAAAATAGCTGGCACATTTTTGTTTAAAAATCTGTTTCTTTGGTCCGTTTTTATTAAATTTATCTTTGAAAATATGCGCTCGCATGCAGCATTCGACACCGGTATACATAGAAGAGATTTACTAAAACTAGTTATATTTTTGTATTTTAACATGCCATCACTGTTAGAAATTTTTCCAACTTCCACCCAAAATTGTTCACACGAGATGGGTGAGCCAGTGCTGGAAGATTGTAACAAATCACTTACTTCGCGATCAAACTTTAGGGTTCTATATTCTTCGTCAATTAACTGCATTTGTTCTGGCTGTACTTCGCATGGGAAAATTGGAAAAGCTTCTATTACATTTCGTAAACTGCGAAATTCTTTATGCACGGCAGTGTGTGGGTTACGAAATTTCAGTTCTCGAAAAACTGGATTTTCAAAAGGCAAACGTAATTTCAATTGCGTGCTCAACTCAATTAAAAATGATTGGCACCTTCTGAAAAACTCAGCAATCTGTTCTTTCATGTTTCTAAATTTTTACTAATAATGGTCTCAAAAATTGAATGGTCACTGATACCGCCGGTGTCGTGACGGTGCTGATATCCCATTTAGTGACGTAGTCAAGAATTTGGGTATCTTGATTGATAAAAATATGTCATGGGTTCCCCAGATCCAACAAGTTAGTCGCAAAATCTTTGTTTCGGCGGGGTCTTTGCGCAGACTACGAAATCTTCTTCCTATCACGACAAAAATTGCGTTAGTACAAGCCCTTATTTTTCCCGGTCTTGATTATGCCGATGTCAGCTATCCTGATCTTACCGAGAACCAACTGAATAAACTTGAGCGACTTCAAAACTTCTTTATTAGATTCATATTTGGTTTACGCAAGTATGATCATATATCTGAATACACACATAAGCTCAAGTGGTTACCCCTACGTTCACGCCGGAATGCTCACATTCTCCCTCTTCTGTACAATGTATTGTTTAATCCCTTAGCACCCCCATATCTTAAAGAACGTTTCGATTTCTTGCATGACACACATTCAAGACTCCTGCGATCATCAGAAAATTTAAGATTGAAGATGCCAGTGCATTCCACAAAGTTTTTTGATAGATTGTTTTCTGTAGAAGCTGTGCGATTGTGGAATGCACTACCAGTGTCAATACGACGTGCTCAATTCTTACCCATTTTTAAAAAACAAGTTAAGGAACACTACCTTTCGCTACAATATTAAATTTTTCAATTTTTCATTGTTTATGTTAGTGGCTTAGTTAACAACAGCCGCGCGGATCGATCTCTGAGGTTAAGCCATGCTTGCCGAGGTTGATTAGTGGATGGGTGACCATCTTATACATATCGAGTTCCTCCGTGTTTCGGAAGGCACGTTAAATTGTGGGTCCCGGCTGTCATTTTCGAAGATCTTTGACAGTCGTTAACAGCATTCAGAAGCTTGAAAGTCTGACAACCAGTCTTACCCTAGTCTGCGCAAAGACCCCGCCGAAACAAAGATTTTGCGACTAACTTGTTGGATCTGGGGAACCCATGACATATTTTTATCAATCAAGATACCCAAATTCTTGACTACGTCACTAAATGGGATATCAGCACCGTCACGACACCGGCGGTATCAGTGACCATTCAATTTTTGAGACCATTATTAGTAAAAATTTAGAAATTGAGTTGATAAAAACTGCTAAGAGTAGAGGAGATAAGACGCCGCCCTGCGGAACGCCGGCAAATGACGAGCACCATGCAGAGATCGTGTTTTCGATACTGATACGTTGCCGGCGCCCAAACAGGTAACTACGAAACCAGTCAACCGCTGTTGGAGATACGTTAAGAGAGCATAGTATTCTGAGAAGTACATCAATGTCAACAGTGTTAAAAGCGTTGCTAAAGTCTAGCAATGCAAGCACTGTTAGACGACCACCTTCCATTGCTGACCTAATGTCTTCCGTAATATGAACCAGGGTTGTGGTGGTACTGTGACCGGGACGGAAACCAGACTGGAGTGGGTTAAGGAGTTGGTTTTCGGAAAGAAAGGAACTAAGCTGATCATGAACGAGGCGTTCAAGAACTTTAGAGAGGAAAGGTAAGAAAGAAATGAGCCGGTATTCAGAGAAAGATGAAGGGTTGCATTTTTTAGGTAGAGGTGTGATTTGGGCGTCTTTCCAAGCTGATGGGAAGATGCCACTAGAGATAGAGGAATTGAGGATATGACAGATGACAGGGAGTATTTCATCAAGGATAGGAAGGATCATATTACGGCTGACGCAATCGGTACCTATCGAATTCGAGGAAGTAGATAGGATGCTCTTCTTAACGTCACAAGCAGCAAATTGATGAAATTCAAATGGGAAGCAGTCGGGAGTCGAACTTAGTGAAAGAGATTTTAGTGTGTTAGTTTTTAGAATGGGGTCAAAGTGGGGTAATGCAGTAAAGTATTGATTTAAAGCGTCGTTAACTCCCAATGATCTCAGAAATTTCCAGAATTTGGCTGTATCTCCGTTTTCGACAGATGCATGAATATGTCGGCGTTGTGCATTCCTACACACCTAACTGCAGTGATTTCATATTGCTACATATTTTTTCCAATTAGCGTCAGTTGGACGACATTTAAATTTCGTTTTTGCAGCAGCTTTCTGGGAGAGTAGTGTCTTAATGTCGTCCGTAAGCCAAGGTGACAGAAGATGTTTCACCCTGATTGTACGCAATGGTGCATGAGTGTCATGGAGCTTTATCAAGTTTGAGGTCAGTAACTGAACTTTATCATCCACACATTCCGAAGCAAAGAGAGAAACCCAGGCAATGTTGTTGACATCCGCACGAAGATTTGCCACGTTCATTTCACGAAAGTTGCGCTGTACAAGGATTTTAGGTTTAGGTTTCGGAGGCCGGACACGATAAGACAAGAAGAGGAGGTCATGGTAGGAAAAGGCATCTGCAGGACACTGACCGTGTTTAGAAACACGATGAGGGGAAGAAATAAGGATAAGATCAAGCAAAGATGGAGTATAGTTTGGAAAATGATGTGTAGCATTAAGAGGAAGTATAGAGAGGTTATTGGAGTCAACGATGGATTGGAGTGAACTGGAACGGTGATCATTTTTATGGAGGCAGGTGTTGAAATCGCCCATGATTATGGTTTGACTGTACACGGGGATAAAAATTTCTAACAGAATTTCAAGAGAAGTGAAGTAATCTACACGTAAAGAAGGACTATAAAAAACACCGAGCAAGATTTTGGAGTAAAGAAGCTCAACTTCGAGAAAAAGATGCTCGCCAGCATTTGGTGGTGGGAGCTGTGGTGAATTGCTAACTATAGAGAAGGGAATATTTTGTTTAAGATAGATAGCCACTCCACCCCCACCTCCCACTGCGCGATCATTTCTAATAAGCTCATAGCCTGGGAGCGAATAAGCCGAGGAGACTAAGCATGGTTTAAGCCAAGACTCAGAAACAAGTATTGCATGAATATGTGTACATTCGAAAGTAGCCAGCATATCCGGGAAATGGGCCGGAACACTCTGAGCATTAATATGGACCACATTAAAGTTCCTAGGAAAATCAGAAAACTGAGAGGACAATGTCTCAGCAAGAGAAGGAACACTTACGAAGCTGGTATCACTACTTGCAGAAAAATATTCGTCACTATTTACATATGCTGCTGTCTTGTAATGACATTATTAAATTCCGTAATAAATAAATAATAAAAAAATACAATGAATATATATATACCAGTGGCGAAGGCTCCATACAACTCGATTCCTACCGGCTTCCCTTTCTGGACAGACTTAATATTAGTGTTAAATTAATTGTTCACTATTGCCAAATAATACACAATTAATCAATAATAACCAATATTTAAACCGAAATCTTTAACTAGAATCATTAATCTAATCTAAACAGTACGAAAACGCCTACCCTTCAAAACTTACGCTCCGCTAAAAACGCAACGTGAAGTAATAATAATGAAATAAACCGTAGGCGCTGATCGGGAATCGCGTACAATAAAAACTATGGCGGCGATGTCGCTTACGACCTTTTGGATCGCGCTTTACACCGCGCTGCATAGTGGCGAGCAAGCCGGAGGAAGAGCGGATTACCTCGCGCGTTACCGCGCTCGCGCCGCGGCGGACGTATGTTTCTGTCGCGGCGCGAGCCGCGTGCAAGAGCGAGATGGCGAAAATATAAGCATCCTGCATAAGTATTAGTGGAACGTTCTTCTCCAGTTTGACAATGGTTGGACAATTAGGTCATGTTTGTTTACTATTTACATATTTCGCGCGCTCTATAACAAATTAGAATATTTGTGTTTATCACAACATTATTCCTTAATAAATGTGTTTATGCATAATTGTGAATGTATCAGTATATTAAACAGTAATTGTTTTGCATGTTTCTATTCGAGTAAATTTTCATTTTGTCAGATTTATAGGTTAAACTCATTTCTATAAAAGTGTTCTGCGTTTATCCATTATGTGTTTGATATTTTATTGTTGATGAATACATTCTAAACTGATGGTATAATATGTTATTAAACAACCAGTGCGAGACAATCATCAATCGTTCGATATACCTACGTTATCTTGAATATGTGCTGTTGTGTTACCTACGTGTTACTACTGAAGACGGAGTAACTTAATGCAAAACAAGCATGATTAGGTAGCATGGTAAGTACCTATGTATTATTAAACTGTAGAGAGAGAAATAAGAGACTGTAGTTGAATGTAGATAATACTCTCATATTATGCAGTAATACGCTAATTTTACGTCGACATTCTTACGATGTACATATTATGTAGGTACTATACCTAGACAATGACCTATAGCTCCGGCTTACCTTTTATAAAAAATGACCCTTCGCCACTGATATATACATATATATATGTCGGGGCACGGTGTGTGGGGTTGTATTCTGACATCCCACTTCTGATGTCGGGACACGGTGTATTGTGTGGGGTTTGTATCCTGACATTTCACTTCTGATATCGAAGGCGTATGGGGTACCTCGCTATCAGACTGATCAGTCATGGCGAATAGTCCAAAATAATACGCACTAGACTTAGCTCACTGGTGTATTTGTCCATTACAATAATCACAGCACAAAAATAGACTAGGATTCAACCGATCTAGCTGGATGCAAGATAGAAACGCGGTGAGTTCGGTACAACGCGGCAACGACCGTTTTCCCTTGAGTTCGAATGTTGAATCGTCTAACCACACTGACGTTCCAACCATCATACCTCTGAGTGACAGCTGTCTATTGTGACATGCTAACCGTCATCTGCCTGTGTTGCCAACATTGTACCGACCACACCCAAGTGTAAACACTTGACGTTTCCGTTACATTAAATTTTTTCTTAACAATCAAATCAAGCTAATTTTAATTAGATTGTTCGAAGATATAGCGCCCCGATGCTGGCGCTCCGACACGGCCATCTTGACATGTCACACGTCCCTGTGTGATGCTCCTGAAAAAGTAAAGTCATTTGCAATACCAGAGTATCTCCATTCGGCCTATCCTAATTAACTCACTTGGGTAAGAGTCTTCACACTAAACAAATCTTACAGGGCGAATCTTTATTCTCACATGATTAATCTTACATCACAATAAACTATCATCTAATAATACACAGACCATTGACCAGTATTCACACACCATACATAACCAAACTTGAAGACCAATTACTCTATACGCTAAAATCAACTCTACCACCGCCCATCATCAATTCACGGGCCTCAGTCGTCCCTCAGTGGTCCCGGTGCAGCCAAGGAGAAACTGGTTGACCTGTGCATTATTGATGCACCTACTGGAATCCTATGCCATAACGGTGAGCAGCTTTCATTTCGTTGTTGTTCTGATACAAAATGTTCTTTAGTGAAGGAATCATTAGCTTCCAAGCTTTGTGGTAAAAGATTTGATAACAATGTAGCTATGATAAGAATAGGTCAAACTTCTGTGCACTCTATGCTCTGACGACGAGTAACGGTAAGTTAAACTGGAAGCGTGAACACGAAGACGTCAGACAGCAGATTATTTCAGTGCTGACGTGTGAACCAGTACTAATGATATACGATCCGGACTTGGAAGTAGAGCTACACACAGATGCAAATGCAATTGGGTATGGTGCCGTTCTGATGCAAAAGTCAGAAGATAAGTTGCATGCTATCGCTTACTATAGCAAGCGTACAACAGCTGTGGAGTCTAGATACCACTCCTACCAGTTGAAGACCCTAGCGGTTGTCAACGCAGTCAAGTACTTCAGACATTACCTTCATGGTCGCAAATTCTTGGTGGTAATGGACTGCAGTTCCCTACAGATGACACGCAAGAAGCTGGATCTGACACTACGTGTCCACAGATGGTGAGCCTTTTTGCAGAGCTTCGACTTTGTTATTATTCATCGTAGAGGTAAGCTTATGTCTCATGCTGATACGGATCCGAAGCAGATACGTCTGCAAGACAGTGTTTCGCTATTCGGCGCACTAACGAGGGTTATCGCAGACCAGGGACTATGTTTTGCTAGTGTCGAGACTTCAAAGATTACTGCGAGTCGGTAAATATAAAGCTCCACTTAATTGCGACTGGTAGCTCCAGAGCTAACGGTCAGGTCGAGCGCACGATGAGTACAATTAAAAATCTACTTACGGCCGCTGAAACAGGTAACCGTTCATGACAGGATGCTCTACCTGACGTGCAGCTTGCGTTTAACTGAACTCAGAACCGAGAGACAAGAGCCAGCCCATTGGAGTTCTCAATTGGTAAGGTTGTGAGACCATTAGACATTATGTTGGCTGATGATGCTGAGCCTGAGGTTGACATTTATCAGATGAGGGCAGACGCAATTCAAGAACATCAAGCGAGCTGCAGAGTTTGACAAGATTTGTTTCGATAGGATTAAAACTAGCTTGAAGCCTTTCTCTGTTGCAGGTTACGTTCTTTAGCAAAACGCAGAACGTAATGCTTGCGATGTCCAGTCGTGTGAGATTCGCTCTGGCGAGAGGATCGACTTTGATGCTGTTGATACTGACGTGTCGTTGGCGAGTAAAGGTTTGTTGGTGGGTATCTTGATATCTTTTAAGAGTTCCTTTACTAATGGTGTTCCTATTAAACGCGATGTAGAGTAACTTTTGGGTACATACCATGGACCACTATTCAACCAATTTAAATGAAAACTTTGCGTGATAACTGTGTTGAGATATCGTCACTTGGTGCAAGTGGCATGAGTCTCTATCGCTCGATTTAAGTGATAGTGACGCCCAGTTGTGAGATATCGTCGCTCAGTAGAGTGGCATGAGTCACTATCGCTCGATTTAGGTGATAGTGACGCACAGTTGTGAGATATCGTCGCTCAGTAGAGTGGCATGAGTTACTATCGCTCGATTTAGGTGATAGTGACGCCCAGTTGTGAGATATCGTCGCTCAGTAGAGTGGCATGAGTCACTATCTCTCGATTTAGGTGATAGTGACGCCCAGTTGTGAGATATCGTCGCTCAGTAGAGTGGCATGAGTCACTATCGCTCGATTTAGGTGATAGTGACGCCCAGTTGTGAGATATCCTCGCTCAGTAGAGTGGCATGAGTTACTATCGCCCGATTTAGGTGATAGTGACGCCTAGTTGTGAGATATTGTCGCTCAATAGAGTGGCATGAGTTACTTTCACTCGTTTAAGGTGATAGTAACGACTGAGGCCCGTGAATTGATGATGGGCGGTGGTAGAGTTGATTTTAACGTCTAGAGTAATTGGTTTTCAAGTTTGGTTATGTATGGTGTGTGAATACTGGTCAATGGTCTGTGTATTGTTAGATGATAGTTTATTGTGATGTAAGATTAATCATGTGAGAATAAAGATTCGCCCTGTAAGATTTGTTTAGTGTGAAGACTCTTACCCAAGTGAGTTAATCAGGATAGGCCGAATGGAGATACTCTGGTATTGCAAATGACTTTACTTTTTAGGAGCATCACACAGGGACGTGTGACATGTCAAGATGGCCGTGTCGGAGCGCCAGCATCGAGGCGCTATATCTTCGAACAATCTAATTAAAATAAGCTTGATTTGATTGTTAAGAAATAATTTAATGTAACGGAAACGTCAAGTGTTTACACTTGGGTGTGGTCGGTAAAATGTTGGCAACACAGGCAGATGACGGTTAGCATGACACAATAGACAGCTGTCACTCGGAGGTATGATGGTTGGAACGTTAGTGTGGTTAGATTATTCAACATTCGAACTCAAGGGAACACGGTCGTTGCCACGTTGCACCGAACTCACCGCGTTTCTGTTTTGCATCCAGCTAGATCGGTTAAATCCTAGTCTAGTTTTGTAATGACGTGATCATTGTAATGGACAAATTCATTAGTGAACTAAGTCTAGTGTGTATTATTTTGGACTATTCGCTATGACTGTACAATCTGATAGCGAGGTACCCCATATTAGAAGTGAAATGTCAGGATACAAACCCCACAACACACACCGTCCCCCGACATATAGTATATTATTATAAAAAAGGCTTATAAAAACAAAAGTTATTGCTCCATCTGCCGGCTGCGAGAACATAATATGTGAGTACCATAAAAATTATTTACAACTAAGTAGTCCAGGAAAGGAAAAAAGAAAACATAGAAATAATACAACAGTTTCTTTAACATGATTGTATAGAATAAATAAAAGAAAAAAGAATAATAATATGATGTATATAAAATAAAAAATACTAAGGAGTTGAGAAACGTAAAAAATAGTTTATTAATATGGCAACAATAAGTATGAAATGTCAGAAGTGTCAGATGTCAAAGTCAGTCAAACGGGAGAATAGAATAAACATATAAAATAAATTGTAGAAGGTATCTGAATAAATGAGTTATGCAAGTAAACAAGCGAAGTGTACCGGGACTAGTAATGAACTCTGATGACTTCACTTTTTGGCGGCTACTCGCTTTGATTTCGAGGCAACCAGTGGTTTGGGCGCCGAACTCGGCTTGGGCAACAGCTCACCGACCCTGCACAGCTCGGCTTGTGAAGTCACGCGGTGCCTCACGTCGTCCGGTCCAAGAACATGGATTGCACCATCCCGAGTCCTGCACTTGTTTACCCCGAACCTCTCACGAGCCGCCATGAATACATCGTGCCCGCTCTTGGTGAGGAACTGCGACATGGTGACTCCGGAACCTTTCAGCTTCGTCTTGAAGAACCAGAGCTTGTCACGCATCTCCAAGTCCCTCTGCTTAACTAATATGGGCCGGGGCTTCTTAGCCGAAGTCTTCCTCCCCATTGCTGACAGTGCCTGATGTCATCCTTGGAGAAGTCACCAATACCCAGCTGCTTGATAACAACACCAGTGAGTGTTTGGGCAACGTCTTCATCCTTTGTAGTCTCCGTTACACCATGAAGCAGCAGTATTTTTCTCCGCCTCTGCATCTCCATGCTGTCGACTGTTCTTGCAAGCCCGTTGATTTGCAGTTGTAGCATTGTCAGGGCTTGGGTGACAAATGACCTGTACGAAGCAAATTCGGAGGCCAGGCTGGAGACACTCAGAGGGACAGACTTCTGTAGCTGCGCTTCAAAATCAGCCATTCTGCTGTTGATGCTGGTGCTGAGCTCGTTCAGAGTTGCTTGCATGGTGTCCATTTTGCAATGTGTTGTTAGGTGTAAATGTTAGAGTTGAAATAGTGAGTAGTGAAGTGCAGAAGAGAAGGATTCAAAGAATAGAAATATTGTAACTGGCAGGTAGATAGATAATTAGGAAATTAAGACATAAAATTGTATAAATTGGATTAAATAACTATTAAAATTATACTAAAATACGTAGAGCAGAATTATTGCTTCTTCTTGTTGCAACTACCCCCCACAAAAAGTAGGGGAAGTATTATTTAAAGAGAACTTTTTTTTGATAACAATTGTTCTACTGCTTTATTTTTTAAGGTCTGCCTACTGCTATTAAATATTTTTTAACTGAGGTTATAAATGGTAATTAATCATAATTCAAAGACCTCATTAAGGAGAACATTTAAATATTCGTAATTTTATTGTTTTCTTTTGGAGGATAGTTCTTATTTTATGTTTATCAATTAACTTTGCAATTGTTATTTTAACCACACAATGTCAAGAACACAATTAACCGTTTATAGAGTTTATAAATGTTTTTATTATCAATTATTAAAATAACCCTTTCCTTGTGATCAGTAATGATTTTTTTCGTGATTAAACGCAGTTATCTAATTATTTATGGTGGAATTAAGAGCTCGTGGCTAATCAACAACGATCTTTGAGGTTATACATATTGAGCTCGTGAGTGTTTCGGAAGGCACTATTAATTTTGAGCCTCCGCTGTCATTTTCGAAGATCTTTGAGCACTGTTGTATAAGATCCTCACAGATGTTCTAAATTATACATTTTGTATACCTTGCATACAATGCCCTCTACAGACATTCATGTCATGACATTAAATGCCCTCTTATTCATAAACACACTATACACCTATTTTAGTTAAACAACTACTAAAGTATGTTTTCTCTCTTTCATTTCGCTAAGAAGTGAAAGAAACAAAACACTTTATAAGCCTTTCATAACTTCATATATTTTTATGAATAAGAGTTGGACTATAGACATCGCCGCATGCGCAACTAAGCTAGTAATTTATGAGTCGTGGGTCGACTCCACGGTCGCACGCGTTACGGTGGGTCAGTAACCGATTACCTAACCGTTTGACGGCGTTTGATTTATATTGTAAACGTAATTACCAAGAGGTTATATTTTAACTAGATTGTGGTTTTGTCATCGGTACCGTTCTAGCAACGGTTCCGCTCCCTGGTTAGTTGAAGTTTGATCACAACTGTGAAGTTTATAGATAATCAACTACGAACTCTAGAAGCTGTAAAATTATGGAGTAATCGGGTTAAGTTTAGATTTTTTACTAACACTCAACTCTCTACTACTCAAGCTTACGCAAGCTTTTTGGCAGCCTGTCTTTCAGGTAAAACGTGATACATGACTATCCCTTACTTATGCTGTAGGTACATCTTTTTACCGACTACATAACTGATTCAGAATTGATTGGTCTCTCCCTCTGGACCTCGATACCGAGCAGACGTGTGCAAGAATATACGCATTTTTGAAATAAAATAATAAATCATTATTAAAATATTCACGAAAACAGTCGAAGTTACACTAGGAGTGCATAAGTAGTGAAGAGATAGCGATTCGGTCAAGCCGTGCTCAAGAGAAACTTTGACAAAAAAGTACTAGGAGAACAGAATTCTCGCAGAACCCAAAAACATCTATACAGAAGCACCATTTCGATTCGATAAATACATGCATCAGTGGCGTAGTGGATAAGGGTTACCGATAGTAAGCGTGGTGGCTCAGGGTTTCAATCCTGAGACAAAGATTACTCTTTGTCATTTTCAAATACTTTATACACATTATAACACCTAACTTGCCGGAAAGAAATAAGTATATTATGTACTGATATTGTAGGGAGTTGTCACTGCCTACAAAGAGATGCTAGTTGATGAGTGACGTGTGTCGATGATATAGATGTTATAAAGATTGTGGTATAGGGAATGATAAACACAACCTTTCACGACGAGTGCTTTAATGTCACTAAGTAATTAAAAGTACAATACTATTACAATAAAGATAATGCTGACACGCTGCGCGGATTACAAAATATAAAAGTGCTGACACGCAGCGCGATGCTAATTATGTATATAAAAATAATATTAACCTGTACAGTTGACTGTACATGCTGCCGAGGGCAGAAAGAGAACAAAGATATGCTTAATTATATAAAAATCTAAACATTATACAATCCCAAATTGTATGATATGAATTAAATAAAACTTATTACGTTATAATATCTAATGCAATGAATACTAATTATATTATTCACTCTCACTCAATGGAATATTAAAGTTGATGTGCTCTCGCTGATCTTCCGTGGTCGAGGGATAGGCTGCGGCTCATGTTGGGTCCATATTTCCGCTAACTTTGATCCTGATTCCATGACTGGCTGCTGCTTCCGTCTTCGTCCGATCCAAATGATAATTAAACTCAGGCCCGCCAGGATGGCTCCTCCCACCAGGGAGTACAGCACGCTGTACTGATGCACGTCGTGGACACTCAGTGTTTGCGTCGACTCCTGCTTTAGGTCTTTTATTTCAGACCTCAATTTGACCCACAAGTTATGTTGATCTTCTGGTTGAAAGGAGTCAACGGTGGGGATGCTCGTGTTAACTATATCATTCACCACAGATATCCGTGGTAGGTCAATCCCCTCAGTATGGTGATCCACGTGATTGATAAAGTTCTTGTGAGAGTAAATCTGAAATGATTCTGCCTTCAATGTGCAACCTGGGCATAATGTGATAATGCCATTGCCTGATAAAGTAGTTACTTCCGTGGCACGTGTGCTAAAAATACGTACGGTGTATTGTTTACAACATTGATACAGCCAGTCGTTCGGGCGACGTAACTTGATCCATTTATTCACATTACACTTTGATTGTTTAAGTGTACAGGCTGATGTTATTATGTCATTAATTCTAACATCACAAATGGATTGCTGTTCTTGTAGTTTATAGATTGGTTTGTCAATCGTACATAAAGTCTTTTCGGGACTTGCATGAAGACAGTGTTCATGGTCGTTTTCCGTGAAGAATGAAACCAAATCCTTTCTCAAATTAAATGCTAAATATGGGTACGTTGATGTAACTTCTTGGTAGCCCTTTGATTCTCCTGCTTGTAATGAAATAACCTTATCCAATTCATACTTTTCCGTTGTGACTAAAGGAATTTTGATCTCCATAATTAGATAGTCATCATATACACGAGTAAACACCCGCAGTAACTTGTATAAACTCTTGATACTCGACCGTTCCAATGGTACTTTTAAATCATCCTGTATCTCGCGCATTATGATATGTATTTGAGACTCTAACTCTTCAGGCGAGAACAAGTGAGTGTCTATACGCCCATGATGAATGTCTGTGATCACATCTAAGAGTCTCTGCTGCATGCTTCGTAGGTTTGATAGGACGACATAATATATAATATGCTGATAACCCTGAAGACGTCAACAAAATGCTTTGAGTGGTGTCTGTTTGCACCGTGTTTACGTTGTGTCGTAACGCCTTCATTTGCTTGTTCATAAAGGTGAATTGTTGGTTCATTATAGCTTCATTTCTCCGGATGACGTTTGATTCTGATTCAATGATAAGTGTATGATTTTTGATAAGGTTCTGCAAATGATTTTCATTAGAGGATATTCTCTCAATGTCTTGCTTGTATTGCTCGGCGAACTTGTCATCCAAGACACCAAATAAATAGCTAGCCACGTTGCCAACGCCGTTAACTATACCTCTCTTGTGCCTTCCCTTAGGGTTTCGTAATAACGAATAATAATGCTGAAGTTCATTCAAGTCATGCTGCAGTTGTAGTATTATTGCTCCATGGGACATGCTTGATTGTGTTTGCGAGCTCATATTTTGATACAGTTTATGCAAATGACGAATATATATTTCTAATTCCGAGAATCCAGCCCAATATGTAGACATGTTGTAGTAGACTATTAGTTTCCACTCATCCTTTATATGTTGCAGTTCGGACACTCAAAAAAGATATGGTTTCCACTGTCGAGCGTCGTAACGTTGTAAGATACTGATAATTGTTGCATGCTAGGTGATATAGTCATCATTAACAGAAGAAACACAGACATAAGTAATGTTGTTAAAGAGTATGGTTTCTTATTGCGACGTTTAGATGTAGTCTGTTGACGAGCACTGTTCGAGATGTTTTCTCTTGGTGCGTCATCTTCCCGAACTGGCAAAGGGATGAGTCTGTTGACCGGACGCTTGATGGTACTGTCCACGGTTTTCAGCGTCACAACTCTTACACACCCGTCTTGTCCTGGATGCAGGACTTGTACACGCGCCATCGCCCATTTGCCGGGTGGTAGATTGTCTTCTTTGATAAGAACAACGTCATCCACTTTCAGATTCTGTTTCACACTACGCCATTTTGTTCTTGATTGTAGCTGCTGAGGATACTCTGTAGACCACAGTTTCCAAAATTGCTTATTCATTGACTGGATTAAGTGCCAACGTGTAGTCAAATTGACATAATTAGGATCTGTCTGTGGTCGCGATAACAGGGAACCACCAACCAGGAAGTGTCCAGGAGTGAGATATGTGTCGTCTGGATTTTCGGTGAGTGCACAAAGGGGTCTCGAGTTGAGACATGCTTCTATTTGACAGAGCAGTGTAGAGAATTCCTCAAATGTTAAATATTGATCACCGAGGACACGCTTCAAATGATACATCAAACTCTTCACTGCTGCCTCCCATAAACCTCCTGCATTTGGCCAAACGGGAGCGTTAAAATGCCAATTGATATCCATATTGGTGATGTCATTCATTGCCTCGGGGTTGATTGACGCCATGATCTCTCTGTACTCTTGCTTAAGAAGTCGTGAAGCGCCCACAAAGTTAGTGCCGTTATCACTATACATATTTCTCGGTGTCCCGCGTCGGGAACACATTCTGCGAAATGCTGCCAAAAATGTTGCTGTGCTGAGGTCCGACACCAATTCTATATGCACGGCCTTGGTTGCTAAGCAGACGAATACTGCAATGTATCCCTTGCTAGTTTTTATGCCTCTTCCCTTGTTGGCCTTTATATTCACGTGCCCCGTGAAATCAACACCCACGTTGGTAAAGGGACGTGATGGTGTGATTCTAGGCTTGGGAAGTTCCGCCATCAGTTGTTGATAAGTTTCGTGACTGTATCTTTTACACTTGATGCACAGTCGAAGTTGTTTTTTCACGCTACTGATGCCACTGATCAACCAATATTTCTCCCGAATATATGATAATGTGAGTCGCGGCCCGCCGTGGAGCGTATGTATGTGAGCTTACTGAATGATTAATGTTGATAAGCGACTTCCAGGAGATATTATAATGGGATACTTTACGGCAGTATTCCGTGATCGTCTAAGAATGGATGCAGGCAGGATAGTTTGCTGTTGCTGCGAATGAATCCCTTTTTCTTTACATGATTGATATCTTCACTAAAATCATTACTTTGTGCTTCTTTAATAAAAAAGTACAGTGCGTTTTGTAGTTCAACGCCGGTCAATGCACCTTCCGCTGCACGTGATCTCTTACTACAATCATCTCAGCGGGAATCGTCCACTGCTGGACAAAGGCCTCCCCCATCGAGCCCCAATAGGACCGGTCCTGGGCCGCCCTCATCCATCGGACTCCGGTAACCCTTACCAGGTCGTCGGTCCATCTTGTGGGGGGCCTGCCAACACTACGTTTCCCGGTTCGTGGTCGCCACTCCAGAACCTTTCTGCCCCAACGGCCGTCGGTTCTGCGCGCTATGTGCCCTGCCCACTGCCACTTGAGGTTCGCAACTCTTAGGGCTATATCGGTTACTTTGGTTCTCCTGCGGATCTCCTCATTTCTGATTCGATCTCGCAGGGAAACTCCGAGCATAGCCCTCTCCATTGCCCTCTGGGTGACTTTGAGCCTTCTGATAAGGCCCATAGTGAGCGACCACGTTTCAGCGCCATAGGTCATCACTGGCAACACACACTGGTCAAAGACTTTCGTCTTGAGACACTGCGGTAATTCGGACGAGAAGATGTGACGGAGCCTCCCGAACGCTGCCCAGCCGAGTTGGATTCGACGAGTGACCTCTTTCTCGAAGTTGGACCTACCTAACTGGACAGTTTGTCCTAGGTAGACGTAATCGTCAACAACTTCGAGTGTAGCGTCGCCGATCTTGACAGGGGTGGGTCTGACATGGTGGTTCGACATGATTTTTGTCTTGTCCATGTTCATTTTGAGACCCACTTGTTGGGATACGCTACTGAGGTCATCGAGCATTGCGGCTAGGCCTTCCATGGTCTCAGCCATGACTACGATATCGTCGGCAAATCGAAGGTGAGTCAAATACTCGCCATTGACGTTGATGCCGAGTCCTCTCCAATCCAGAAGCTTGAAGACGTCTTCCAATGCAGCGGTGAACAGTTTCGGAGATATTGCATCTCCCTGTCTCACGCCACGCCGCAGCTGGATAGGTTTCGAGTTCTGGTCTTGAAGGCGGACTGACATGGTGGCGTTTTTGCATAAGCACTTCAACACTTCGATGTACCGATAGTCAATTTGGCACCTCTGGAGAGACTGTAGCACTGCCCAGGTCTCGATCGAATCAAAGGCTTTCTCATAGTCCACAAACGCTAAACATAGGGGCCGGTTATACTCCTCGGACTTCTGTATAACCTGCCGCAGCGTATGTATGTGGTCTATGGTACTAAAGCCTTTTCGGAAACCGGCTTGTTCGTGAGGCTGAAAGTCATCGAACCTGTTAGCGAGACGATTCGTAATAACTCTCGAGAACAGCTTGTAGACGTGACTCAGGAGCGAGATGGGCCTATAGTTCTTGAAAAAAACGCTTTATCGCCCTTTTTAAAGAACAGCACCACCACGCTCCTGTGCCATGCCTTAGGCGTGGTACCCTCGTGAATGACGGAATTAAACAGTTTTCGGAGAGGTTCTAATATCGGCTGTCCGCCCGCTTTTAGAAGCTCTGCTGTTATTCCGTCATCACCTGGAGCCTTGTTGTTCTTGAGCTGTCTGAGAGCCATACTAATCTCGCACAGGTCGATGTCCGGGATATCTTCGGTATAGTGTCGGGTTAGTGCGGCTCTTGGATCTGTTGCCGCACTGCAAACAGGTGATCGTGTGGACGTGTATAACTGTCCGTAGAACTTCTCTACCTCACCCATGAGCTCAGCTCCGGAAGATATGATCCTGCCGTCCTCGGTCTTCAGTTTGGTCAGCCGGCTTTGCCCAATGGACAGATCCCTGGCAAACACCTTAGAACCCCAGTTCCGCTCAATAGCCTCTTCAACACATTTGGTGTTGAATTGGCGTATATCGCGTTTCAGGGACTTTGAGATCCATCAATTGAGCCGCCGGCAGACTGTCACGTCACCGGAGGACTGCAGAACCATCCTACGTCGTTCTTCCATGAGCTGTAGGGTAGGGTCTGAGAGTTTTTTAGTTCTTTTTGGATGCTGGGTCTTAAAGAACTTGGACCCAGTCATCTGGACAGTTTCCACGAGCCTGTTGCTATAATCATCCACATCTACGCACTCACCTAGGCACTCGAAGCGGTTACGTAGTTCTTGTTGAAAGCTCTTGGGGTATTGAATATGAGCAGGTGCCGGTCGGAGCGTGGACTTCATCAGTCGTGACCGTTCGAGCGCTATGTTTAGATTCAATGTGCCTCTTACCATTCGGTGATCGCTCCCGGTTTTCACCGCATTGATCACAGAGACATCATTGAATATGCGCCGTTTGGTCGACATGACGAAGTCGATCTCATTTTTGGTCGCACCATCGGGACCCACCCAGGTCCACTTGCGGTGATTCCGCTTCCTGAAGAAGGAGTTCATCATAAAGAGTCCTTCCCTCTCCATGAAGTCGGCCAGCAGTTGACCCCGCGCGTTTCGTTGCCCATACCCAAATTGCACCACTTTCAACTCATTACCGCAACGTGTGCCCAGTTTCGCGTCGAAGTCTCCCATGACAACGGTGAAGTAGGTCTGGGAGCTATGTATAGCCCGGGATATATCTTCGTACATAGCCTCTACCTCATCGTCGGAATGTGCCGAAGTCGGGGCGTAGACCTGGATGACCTTCAACGAATACCTTTTGGTAATTCTGAGTATCAGGTACGCCACCCTTGTCGACACACTCTCGATCTTCACCACGTTGTTCACGAGGGACTTGTGGATGATAAACCCGACACCACCCTGGGACTGCTGGTCGCCCTCCCGGAAATAGAGCAGGTTACCTGACTTAAGGATTATTGAGTCCTCCCCCTGTCTTCGGACTTCAGATAACCCTACAATGTCCCATCGTATCCTGCTCAATTCTTCCTCCAGTTCGACTAACTTCTCGTCGGTCCGCAGTGTGCGCGTGTTATATGTTGCCAGGGCCAGTTGTCGTCGGTTGTGGTAGCCTGATCGCTGCCGGGGATTCTTAGCACCCCTTGCCCCGCCGTTACCATTACCGCTACCATAGTCAGGAATAGCGGGGCCGCCGGGGACTAGGGGCCGATCTTTTTGTGCCATCATTATGGGGGGGTTGTGCCATAATCGCCACGCTTGGCAGGCGGGTTGGCGATCACAGTGGCGGAAGGCTCATCACAAGACGCTGCTGCCCGTCTTGTGTCTCGCTATTTCTTTCCGCCGTGTGGTTTGACCGCCATTAGTCGGTTGACTGTTTGCACTAGTGGTACTAAGTACCTCTAGTGGGCGGTGGGGTCGTCACGTCCCGACGCCTATATCCTAGATATCTTACTACGTAGACAAGTAATTTAACGTGAGACCCATGCCACTGTACGTACAACCTTTGTTAATGAATTGAATTTATTTAGTAATTCGATTATAAATGATATTTGATTCTTGCATAAGGCTGTATGCACACTGTGTTTTTTCCTTTCTAATAGCGGGCTGTTTTATTCACTTGTAGTAATAATATGCTATTGGGATTAAAATTGACAAGCCATTTTGGCCCTTCCCACCACATGCGATCTTCAGATAAGTTCTCCGACGTCAATCCAGGGCCGTAGCTATGGGGGGGCATTGTGGGGCAATGCCCTACCTTGAAATCACAATGCCCTACCTTAAAAATACCAAAAACTAAGACAAATTATTATAATTAAATTGTTTGTTCAAAGTTTGCGATAAAAAAATGTAGCGGTATGTATTATATTTTTTTACAAACATACCACAGTTTGTAACATTTATTTCATATTATAATAATTCTTTGCTTTGAGTAGGTATAGATGGCATTTGACGCGCCATCACATAAAGCGATGGGTCTATTTAATTATAATATCTATGATGGAGAGGGGATTCCCCGTACCATAGATCGCAATATAGGCTATATCGCGATCTATAGTACGGGGAATCCCCTTTTAAATTACTCTATTCACGATGACATTGATTGTTTGTAGTTTGGTTATGTGAAGTGTACGGTAAAGAGTGTTTTAGTCAAAAATCGATACAATTGTCATTTTTATTGCTATAAATTGAGAATTCATTGATTTCGCGATGGATATACGGGATTTCTTTGGAAAAAAACGAAAAGTTGAAGAGAAAATTGACCACGAAGAACCTCACTTCTCTAAACAGGTGGAAACACAAAATTCAATCGCTACTCCTAGTTCCATGGCAACAGGTTGGTCAACACATGTTGGTAATGTTAGCTATGGTATTCTTTCTGATATTGCACAAATCGGAGAACCAATAAAACAAGTTGTTTTAGACACATATCCAAAACAACATAACAGGGCCTTTGTTTCCGATTGGTTCAAGCGTTATAAATGGTTGCAGTATTCCGTCGAGAAAGATGCTGCTTTTTGCTATCCATGCCAGCAATTTTTACCTCATGGAAGCAAACAGACTTCGTACACTTCCACAGGATTTACAAACTGGAAAAATGCCACTGATTCTAAAACTGGTTTTCCAAAACATGAAAAATCTATTTCTCATATTCAAGCTATGGCGATGTGGCAGGAGAAATTACAAAGAATATCTACATCTAGCAGTGTTCAAACATTAATAAATCAAAAAGTATTAGAAAAATATAGGTATTACGTGATATCTATAATTGAAGTAATACAATTTCTAATTGTCAATGAGTTAGCTTTGCGTGGAAATTATATTTTAGAAGAAGAAAAAGAAAAAGGATTGTTTCAGAATTTATTTGAATACACATGTATGAAAGATCCAAATTTGAACGAGGTTCTCACTCATATACCACAAAACGCAACATATCGTTCACCTGAAATTCAAAATCAAATAATTCAAGCAATGGTTCAAGCAGTACGAAGTTCCATTGTCAAAGATATTAATGAATCTGACGTGAAATGGTTTACTCTAATGGAAGATGGGACGAGAGATAAAAATAACCGCGAAAATATTGCATTAGCAATACGTTACGTCAAGGATGGTGTCATCAATGAGTCATTGCTGATGGTGCAGACTACTGAAAACCTTGATGCAGCCACTTTCACGGAATTAACGTTAAATACTCTTACGGAAAATAACATTGACCCCTCTTGTATGCTTAGCCAATGCTATGATGGCGCAAGTGTAATGAGTGGGAAAGTTTCAGGAGTTGCGACTAGAATAGAAAATAAATTGGGCCGGAAAATTCCTTACGTCCACTGCTATAACCATCGCTTGCACTTAATAGTCATCAGAACTATCTCCGAAATGACTTTCATCCGTTTATTTTTTGACCAATGCATCATGTTACATGAATTCTTTCATCATGGCAAGATATCTGCCTTATATAGTGGAAAAAGAATTAGCCGACTCCTCGAACAACGCTGGTCTGGACATTTGGCAGTTACAAAAGTTGTATATGATAATTATTCATCGATTTTGCAGACTTTAAAAGAAATTAAAAATGGCAGATTCAATGGTGATGACGTCGCGAAGAGTATCGGTATTAAAAAAGTTATGCTTTATCTGGAATTCCGAATGGCCATGGTTGTGGCCAAAAAAGTCTTATCCATGCTACAACCTGCAGACGCAGCTTTGCAAGCCCGAAGCGCAGGTTTGAAAGACGCCATAACAATCATAAAGTGTGTCGAAGATGAAATTATAAAATTAAGATCAAATCAGATGTATAATCAAATTCTGGAAGAAGCTAAGTCTTTAACAAGCGACGACTGCGGCGAATCTGAAAGTAAGACACAGACCTCCAGTGGCGAAGGCTCCATACAACTCGATTCCTATCGGCTTCCCTTTCTGGACAGACTTAATATTAGTGTTAAATTAATTGTTTACTATTGCCAAATAAAACACAATTAATTAATAATCATCAATATTTAAACCGAAATCTTTAACTAGAATCATTAATCTAATCGAAACAGTACGAAAACGCCTACCCTTCAAAAATTACGCTCCGCTAAAAACGCAACGTGAAGTAATAATAATGAAACAAGCCGGAGGCGCTGATCGAGAATCGCGTACAATAAAAACTATGGCGGCGATGTCGCTTACGACCTTTTGGATCGCGCTTCGCACCGCGCTGCATAGTGGCGAGCAAGCCGGAGGAAGAGCGGGTTGCCTCGCGCTACAGCGCTCGCGCCGCGGCGGACACATGATCTTACGCATGTTTCTGTCGCGGTGCGAGCCGCACGCAAGAGCGAGATGGAAAATATAAGCTAAGCATCCTGCATAAGTATTAGTGGAATACAGTTTTTGTCGAGTTTGACATTAGGTCATGTTTGTTTACTGTTTACATCTTTCGCGCGCTCTATAACAAATTAGAATATTTGTGTTTATTACTACATTATTCCTTGATAATTGTGTTTGTGCATAATTGTGAATGTATCAGTATATTAAACAGTAATTGTTTTGCATGTTTCTATTAGAGTAAATTTTCATTTTGTCAGATTTATAGGTTAAACTCATTACAATAAAAGTGTTCTGCGTTTATCCATAATGTGTTTGATATTTTATTGTTGTTGAATACATTCTAAATTGCTTGTATAATAAGTTATTAAACAACCAGTGCGAGACAATCATCAATCGTTCGATATACGTTATCTTAAATATGTGCTGTTGTGTTACCTACGTGTTACTACTGAAGATATAGTAACTTAATACAAAACAAGCATGATTAGGTAGCATGGTAAGTACCTATGTATTATTAGTCTGTAGAGAGAAATAAGATACTGTAGTCGAATGTAGATAATACTCTCATATTGTTATTATGCAGTAATACGCTACTTTTATGTCGGCATTCTTACGATGTACCTACATAACATGTAGGTACTATACCTAGACAATGACTCATAGCTCCGGCTTACCTTTTGTAAAAAATGACCCTTCGCCACTGCAGACCTCGAAGAGGCAAGTAAAAAAACCAAATCGGATGAATGACTATTTCACGTATGGTCCCTCCTGTTCCTCTACCAAACAAAATATAGAAGAGAATGATGAGCCATTTAAGTCTGAGTATTTCGAAACGTTGGACATACTAATTGCTGAATTACAAAGAAGGTTTTCGGACAACGATGATCTAATCAATTCGATTGCAAGTCTCGACGAGTTGGATGTAGATAAAATGGTTCCACTAAAAAATTTGGGTAAGTTTGGAAAAAAATAATATTTAAAATAATTAGTCATGTTCAATTTACAATTTTAACCTGATTTACAATTTTTTAGGTCTGAAAATTCCGTCAAGGGAAGAGGCTAGTGTGGTTAAAGCTTACTTGAGTCGTAAAGAGGATAAAATGGAAAATACATTGCAAGTTTTGTACCGGCAACGAGAGGCGTTCAAAGATACATATGAACTTTTTGCGTCTGTGGCGACCATAGGATGTAGCACTTCAGTGTGCGAATCTACGTTTTCAACTTTAACTGCAATTAATAGGCCTCAAAGGCTGTCAATGGGTCACGAGAGAATGGCTGGTATGGTATTTCTGGCCTTTGAAAAAAAAAGAACAAAATCAGTTGATCTGAACGAAGTCCTTCGCATTTTTAATAACATGGCGAATCGTAGAATTCAGCTGTTTTAAGTATTTTTATTATTATGTTAATTATTATAATAAGTTTGCAGAACTAATATAATCTGAATGGTATTTTTAGTCGTATCTATTTATTCGTATCACCCCACCCAACAATTAATTATTACCTCACTCTCATTCAGACGTGGATCTCTACATCCAAATCTGGAAGTTCAACCATCTTGTTCGATTGTTCTTTTTTTTACTTCCGCCCTACCTGTAACCAATGCTGCCCTACCTCAAATTCGACTCTAGCTACAGCCCTGCGTCAATCCTCGGGTGGCACAGTCAGCTGCATTGTCACAAGACTTGACGTGACGCCAATTGGATGCTGAAATGACTGCAGTGATCTTCTGCACGCGATTTGCTACAAATTGCTGCCATTTTGATGAGTCTCCATGTAACCAGCCAAGTACCACCATCGAGTCAGTCCAGGCGAAAATCTCTTTATGCTCTGAAGAAAGTGTCTGCAGAAATTCATCTTCATCAATTGTGATAATAATAGTGCCCCAAGTAACTCCAACCTGGGTAATGTTATTGCTTTGTTCAATGGCGCAACCTTCGTTTTTGCTATGACAAGCTTCGATGTGCACGTGCCCTTATGATCGGTTGTGACCACGTAAATTGCACACGCGTAAGCCTTCTCGGATGCGTCCCAAATGCATGAATTTGCGTAGTTTGATTTATTTGACCTAAATAGCGAGGTATTGCAAAAATGCTGATATTTCTTAAGTCGTTTCGCAACTTCTGCCATTGTAATGATATGTTCGGCGGCAAGGTTTCGTCCCATGCTAGTGGGGTCGTCCACGTGGTCTGGAACAACATCTTTGCTCTGATAGTGAGCGGTGATAACCAGCCGAGGGGGTCAAATAATTTTGATATATCTGATAATAGTTGTCGTTTTGTTTGGGCTTATCTTCTACTTGCGGTTCGATTCTTGTGTCGAACGTAAACGTGTCACTTGTAGCGATCCATCTTAAACCCAATGTTTTTCGAGACTCAGTATCTTTAAACTCGAATGGAGCGTTTAATTGTTCTGGCTGAAGATTTTCGATGAGTTGTGGTTCATTGCTTGACCATTTCCACAGATTCATGCCGGCGCCCTTTAATGTTTTGATTAAATCTTGCTGAAGTTGTCGGGCTTCCTGGATGTTATTACTTCCTCCTAAATAATCATCCATGTAGAAAGACCACTCTAACGCCGCAGCGACTGATGGATGTTGGTCTGCGTGATCGATGCCAATTTGTTTCAGCGTCCTCATCGCTAAATAGGGTGCTGCCCTAGTACCGTAAGTAACGGTCGTTAAATGATAAGTATGGAGGTCATCGTGCGGATAACTTCTCCACAATATTGATTGAAGAGGCTGATCTTCAGGCCTTATGAGTATTGCTCGAAACATTTTTTCCACATCTGCAGTCACGACGTACTTGTATTGTCGCCATCTTAACATGAGATTTTGTAGATCTTGTTGAAGATTAGGTCCGCTATACATAAGGTCGTTTAAACTTTGTCCAGTTGACATCTTAGACGAAGCATTGAACACCACACGGAGAGCTGTCGTTGTGGAGTCTAACTTCAGCACGCCGTGATGAGGTAAATAGCATGCTGTGTGATCCTGATGACTAACTTTACGCATATGACCTAATTCTTCATACTCTCGCATGAACTTGCGGTAACCTTCAGCCAGTGATGGATCTCTGATCATCTTCTTTTCTTGCTGAATAAATTGAGCGGCTGCCCTTGATCTAGATGCGCCCATCTCTTGTTCGAAGTTGGGCTTCATGGGCAATGCTACTTGATACTGTCCTGATTCTAATTTCCTCGGAGTAGATTGATAATGCTCTTCACAATATAAGTTTGCTGATGATAATGATGGGGAGGAATCGCGTATATCTTCCACTTCCCAGAACTTGGAGATACTATCTACGTCATTGACTACAACGTGGCAAGCAAATGTCCTTACATTGCCTGATAGTATCCATCCAAGTTTCGTTTGCTGTGCTATGGGTGCTTGGACAGGACCCTTGATTAGACCACTCATGATAATATCGGAATATACACTTGCGTCCAAGAGCAAGTCAATTGGCTTTGATATATTATATTCGGGATCTGCTAATCGTGTATGTGATAGGTGTGGCCAAGTTTGCTTCTTAAACGACGTGTTAAGCAAATTATTTATAACACGTGTTACAACTAGAGCCTCCGTTGTAAAATGATAGTCGTTGTAAATTGATATATGTACAATCAAGTGACACGAGACCCTTGCTTTACTTCTGTGTGGATCCGATGCCTGATACTGCTGCTCTGCAGTATTGTCGTTTTAATCCCAATAACTGGGCGGCGTTTTCTGATATAAGGGATATCTGTGACCCTTGATCCAATAGTGCTCTGAATTGCATATATGTTCCGTTAGAGGCCTTGATATTCAATGCTACAGTTGTTAAAAGTACTTCTTCATTTTCGCCCGCAACGTGGTTCACATTGTGACTATTTTGTGACGCCTTATCCAGTGCTGACCGAGGTGGTTGGGATCTAGGTTGCTGTTGTGTTGCACAATTTTTCGCCATAATTGCATCATGAATTAATGAATTATGATCGCCGTTGCATTCCTTACACTTTTTTGCTGATGCACATTTATTGTCATGATGTTTGTACAGACAATTGCGACAGATGTTATGATTTGACAGCGTTTTCATAATTGAGTCCGCCGATTGCGCAAGGAAACGTTCGCACTGATAGAGTTTGTAAATTGTAACTGGAAGCTACATATAGATTCAATATGCAAAAGAATAGGCAGGTTCACATACGCTTTAAGAGAGTTAAAGAAAACCTCTAATGAAACAGCAACTCTTACGGCATATCATGGTCACGTGGGTTCTCTCTTGAGGTACGGGTTGCTATTATGGGGCAACTCAACACACACATGTAGAGCATTTATAATGCAAAAAAAGTGCGTGAGAGCGATATGTGGAGTAGGACCGTTTGAGTCATGTAGACCACTTTTCAAGAACCTAGGTATATTGACACTGCAATCAATGTATATTTTAGAAATCGGAATGTTCGTAAGAAACCATGCACACATGTTCACTAGAGTACGGGAGGATGGTAGATTTCAATCAAGAGATCCCACTAAATTGAAAATATTATCATGTAGAAGCGCATACCACAAAAACAATAGCTTAATGATGTGTATAAAAGTCTATAACCATATACCACGCGTTATCAGGGAACTTCCTACAACCCAGTTCAAACACAAACTAAAGGAATGGCTAAGTGAAAACTGCTTTTACACAATAAATGAATTTTTCAATCATCGTAATTTAGAATAAATGTTTAATTAATATAATAATGTAGCAATTTCTCAATTTTTTGTATGTGTTTATTTATGTGTAATTGACTTATATTGTTGTCTTGTGTTATTTTGTGTATATTAATGTCTTGTGTGTGCATATAATTTGTATTTTTATTATTGAAATTAATAGGTATCTTGTATGTGCATTTGAATGATTTAAATTTTCGCATGCCTTTTGAAGGTGAGATGTCCTTGTGCATTGTACTAATTAATATGTAACAACTTTTGTAATACCATCTCATGTGAATAAATGACTGATTCTGATTCTGATTCTGAGGTCATGAGGTGATTGACACACTGGACAAATTCGCCTGTTGTTCGTAGCGTTTGATTGATATTTCTTGTAAAACGAAGTATGCTTTGAAGAAGGATTGTAATTGCTAGTCTTGGGATGACTTGGGTTCGGCTTATAGAAGTCTGCTGATGACTTTACTTGCTTGATTACCGGTTCCCGAGCCATAAACTTGTTCTCAAGAAAATGGAGCAGTTCGGAATATGATGATAAGTCTCGAGGCGACTCTCGAGATTCCATGAAGGCAGTACGCGTCTCTTCGTCCAGCTTTTTTATTAAGAGATGAACTAGAATTGGATCCCATGTTGCGATGTCAATGCCTAGGTTCTTAATGCTGTTGCCACATTGCGTGGTAGTATCATACAGCTTCTTAAGTGCATGATACGTGGCTTGCTTATTGATTGGCGGTTGATTTAAAAATCATCTGCGTTGAGAATAATATCTGCGGGTTATTGTAATGATGAGTCAGAATGTCCCACGCTGTCTCGTAATTCTCGGCTGATACATATATTGAGATGTTGAATTAAACCCTCTGCCTCACCCTTTACCTTCCCCTTAAGATGTTGCATCTTCTGCGCCTTACTAAGACATTTGTTATTGTGAATTGTTTCCACAAATAAGTCAAAGAAGGTTGGCCACTGGGTGTATTTACCAAAAAATGTAGGGACCTCCAGTTTGGGTGTGGCTTGTTCCAGGTGAGTAGTAGAGTTTAATTTTCTGTTTAACTCCTTCTTAATGGCACGGTAACGTTCCTCAATGTCCAGAAACTTTGCTTCGTATGCGTGATTGCTACCCTTTAATTGATTGTCGAGACGCAGATGAATTGTGTCAATAACCTTCCAAAGATTTTGAAGATTCTTTAGTTCATCTAAAAGCTCCCATTTTTCTTCTAAATCTTCAATATTGATCCTGCCGATCAACCGCTCCAATGCTCTTAAAATTGGTTTCCTGCCGGCCGAGTAAATCATCCCCAATACAGGAATAATCTTCAAACGTAGGCAAAGAGAATGTCAGATATTTGGGCTCCTTGTACGATGACAACATTTCCTTCGTTTTGATATAATAATCCTTCATATACCCATAGATGTTCTTGCTAAAATATTCATATTGATCGTCCTCGAAAACAATAAGTTTGCTATGATTTTCTTCGAACTCCTTCCACCATTTATCCAGCGCGGCTAAACGGTTGAGAAGGTACTCCGATGTCTTCCTGCTCGCACTATCCTTCCGGAAATTGACATTAACTCGTTCAATTTCTTTTGTTAGGATGCTCTGGCGCTCTAAAACGGATAGTAATCCCTCCATGATAATTGATGATATTTCAACTCACAGTGATACCTAAATACCTGATTTGAAATTGATGCTGACGAAGAAGTATTCTTCGGTGCTTTATATAACGATTGCTATCGTATTTGCTGATGAGGGAGTGTTCTTCCGTGCTTGATAAAACAATTGCTATCGTGATTGCTGATGAAGGAGTGTTCTCCCGTGCTTGATAAAACAATTGCTATCGTGATTGCTGATGAAGGAGTGTTCTCCCGTGCTTGATAAAACAATTGCTATCGTGATTGCTGATGAAGGAGTATTCTCCCGTGCTTGATAAAACGATCGCTGTCGAAGGAGTGTTCTCCCGTGCTTGATAAAACGATCGCTGTCGTGATTGCTGCGTGTATGTAATTTCCAGCTCGATATATGCGACTTCTCAATTCTACTGGTGAGACCCGCTTGTGGGAGGCCAGCGAACCGATTCGCTATCGTAACTAGAATACAAAAATGATAATGATGCCCGGTTTATATCCGGCTCGAAGGACCAAATTTTGTAGGGAGTTGTCACTGCCTACAAAGAGATGCTAGTTGATGAGTGACGTGTGTCGATGATATAGATGTTATAAAGATTGTGGTATAGGGAATGATACACAACCTTTCACGACGAGTGCTTTAATGTCACTAAGTAATTAAAAGTACAATACTTGTGGAGGACTACTTTTCTTCAATAAGAACACCAGTTGACGCGAAGTAATATATTTATTTTATTTTCTTCAACTCTTCAAAGTGGACTGTATAATTCTATGTACTTTCAAAATCAAAATCAAATTTATTTGCAAAAATGCTGTGAAATGGTGTTACAATAAGTATAGTTACAAGTATCTTGGCCTGTCAGTGGCATGCAAATATTTAATAGAATTGAGTTTATTAAGTGATGACAAGAGAAGTCTAAACAAAATAATGAAATATGTTATATGGTAGGAAAATATTATAATAGTTGAAATAAAGTCAGATGTCAAAATTAAAAATAATATAAATGTCACAATAAATGGATGAATTGAATAATTAATAGGTATTCTGCTATTGTTAATAAAGCTAAATAATAATTAATAAAAAAATTGTAATTGAAATAAATTGATTGTAATTGAAATAAATTGATTGTAATTGAAATAAATCTATACTAATATTATAAAGCTGAAGAGTTTGTTTGTTTGTTTGATTGTTTGTTTGTTTGTTTGTTTGTTTGTTTGAACGCGCTAATCTCAGGAACTACTGGTCCGATTTGAAAAATTCTTTCAGTGTTAGATAGACCATTTATCGAGGAAGGCTTTAGGCTATATAACATCACGCTACGGCCATTAGGAGCGGAGTAGCAACGAAAAATGTTACACAAACGGGGAATTTTTTTTCATTCTTTCTTATGTGACGCAAGCGAAGTTGCGCGGGTCAGCTAGTTAAATATAATTGAGTAAATTGTCATTTGGATAATCCAATAGCATTTATTTATTTATAATTCATTTAATTTTTTCTTGAACATAAATATGTAAGTCAGATTCCTTGATTGATTTTGGCAGTTTATTGTAAATTAGAGATGCCATATGGAAAACGCTTTTATGCATCAGTGCAGTTTTTGTTTTGCGTATACATAGTCAACTCACATCTCGTTGTCGTCTGTTATAAAATCTGACGCTAACATAAATAAATTTGGATTGCATTTAACAAAAACAGCTACTTCGAGTATGTATAGGCAGGGCAAAGTTAAAAGTTCATGCTTCAAAAAATATGGACGGCAGCTATCTGTAGTTTTCAATGCAAACATAGCTCTAATACATCTCTTCTGCATCTTAAAGATAAGATCTTTGTTTGTTGAATTTCCCCAAAAAATAATACCGTATCTCAGTATTGAGACAACCAATCCGTGGCAGGGGGGTTCCACTCCGCAGAGTAGGTATGATCGGCCGCCGGGCCGCATATGCGGCCTATCTCAGTAGGTTGCCACTTGGCGCGCTCGCTGACCGCGTCGCGCGATTTAGTGCTAGCTACACTTATCTATTTTCTTAATCTGTTTTCTGTTTAAATAAAAAACATGTCAACTAAACAACAAAAATCCCGTAAAAAAGCTAAAAGATACTGTAGTGTTTATGTGTGAACAAAGACAATACGGAATCGAAAATATCATAATAATATAATAAATATATAAATATCATTTTTTAATATCGTCGGCGCAATCCACGGAATACCTATTAAAAAAGTGGCGGCGGCCAATCGTTCGTTCTATTCGCTTCTTTGATTTTACCTATAGTAAAGTTATGTTGCGTGTTAGTAAAGCTACCTATATTTATTTAATGGCCAGACAGCAATACAATTATAATTTTATTTTATAATGGTTAATGGGTTTTTCAGACACTATTAGGAACAGATTAACATGTTTTGAAGTATTGTATTTGCATAGGTACACACTGTTCTCTTTATTGATTTATTTTAATATTTATATCGACTAGTGATAACCCTGTGTTCCGGCGGTGACCGGAGACCGGGGTAACCGGAGACGCGCGGCGATACCCAATGGACTATGAACGCTCGCGCAGCGCGATAAGTTTCAATTTCGTGTGGCAGTCGTTAGTGTAGGTAATTTTTTATGCCTAAACTTCACTTTTGTTCGGAAGTGGACCTTCTGTACGGTAGTACTATTACTTATTCTGTGTCCGTGGTACGCAGTAACAACAGAATTTACATTAGATATTTGTGACAGCTCATGTAGTGCGTATACAGACTTACTGACTTTTTTACAGAGCGCATCAATATGTGGTTTCCATGTAAGTTTACTGTCTATTTCGAGCCCAAGAAATTTTGTAGTTTGTGTCTCACATATTGGCTGATTACCATGACATATATTTAACGGCGTTTGAACCAAACGTTGACTGAAGGTCATAAGGGCGGTTTTGCTAATATATAAAATAACCCTAGTACATATACCGTCATAGCCTACACTCATAGTATTTTTGAGAGAATAAATAATATTTAATACTTCATGTGGGTCAGGAGGAGCTCGTGGCTTAGTTTACAACAGCCGCACGAATCGATCTATGAGGTTAAGCTACGCTTGCCGAGGTTGTTCCGTGGATGGGTGACCATCCTAAACATATCGAGTTTCTCCGTGTTTCGGAAGGCACGTTAAATTGTGGGTCCCGGCTGTCATTTTCGAAGATCTTTGACAGTCGTTAACAGTAGTCAGAAGCTTGAAAGTCTGACAACCAGTCTTACCGAAGGGTATCGTGTTAATACCTAAGTAACTGGGTTGTGGAGGTCAGATAGGCAGTCGCTCCATGTAAAACACTGGTATTCAGCTGCATCCGGCGAGACTGGAAGCCGACTCCAACATAGTTTGGAACAAAGGCTAAGCGAATATATATTCGCTTAGCCTTTGTTACTTCATGTGGGTCACATGGTAGTACAAACATTGAATTGTGTGGAGATGTCAAAAAATGATTATATTGATATTTAATGGAATTATTAATTGGTAAAATTTTGTCAACAAAATAATTATCAAAAATGTCAGAGATTTGCGATGGTTTATTTATCATATTACTATTAATTAATATATGACTTATGTCTTCTTGAGGTTTATTTTCCTTATAATTAGCATTTATGAGCTGCCATACAGTTTTCGCTTTATTATTTGAATTATTTATGCAATTTACGTTAATGGCCTTTTGAGTTAATTTGATTATTTTTCTGAACCTGTGTATTGCATAAGTTCAATTCTGTTAGATGGAGTGGGGGTTTACCTATATTTCCATAAGAACTCACGTTTTCTTATGCTACAGACTTTTATACCTCGTGTTACCCACTTTGGTTTTTTATGTAAGCGCACAGTTATAACTTTATGAGAAAAACAAAGTTTGTAAAAAAGTTTAAATGCATCTAAGAAAATATTATAAGGTATGTTTGCGTCAGATGTGTTATACAAATCAGCCCATGACAATTGTCCTATACAGTATTGAAATCTTTCAATGTTGGATTTACAATAATCTCTTCTTTTAATTTTCCAACTTTTTATCGTACATAACTTTTTAACCTTACATTTCAATATTTGGGCCGTATGGTCAGACAAGGCAAGTTCTATGACTTCAGCTTTACATTTATTTTTAAGGTTATGGGCGAAGTTATCTATACATGTATTAGATTTTAATCTTGTGGGTTCCTTTAATTGCAACTTTAGATTATAATTTAAAAGAAGACATTCAAATTCTAAAGTTACGCTATCTTTTTTTAAGATATTTATATTAAAATCACCTGCTATTATTAATTCATGTCTTCTTATGTATGTAAGAGTAACGTTAAGTTTGTCAAAAAATAAATTAAGATTAGAAGTATTAGGTACACGATATATGCATATAATAATAATTTTGTGATCCACTAGTTCTATTCCACAACATTCAAAAACAGAAGAAACTGAAAGACTCACAATGGCTGGAATATTTTGCCAGCAGTGGCCAGCCTTTACATAGATACATGCGCCTCCTCTGCTAGAATTACTATAGGTCTACTATAGAATGTCGCAAGAGTGTAGTTGGGAATCATTATACAATTTTCGTGTCCTGCCATCATGAAATGTTCCGTTAAACATATTACATCAATATTGATTTCTTTTTCCAGTAAAACCTGTAAACAGACCGTTAAAATATTCGATTTGGCCCGCAATCCCGCGATGTTTTGATGAAGTATGTGCAAGTCCTTATGCCCGAAAAAGTTGACTTTCATCTAAAACCAATGACTTTGTTTGGGTAAGGGTATCCGGTGTGGTTAATCAAAGCATCGGTCTCTTCTATTGTCATTTTGTAACTATAGTCACAATACTGTTGTAATTCACATATAAATTGATGTAGGTCATCAAATATAGCTGCTATACCTCTTTTGTTTATGACTCCATAACTTCTAAACAGGTGGTGGTCATACGTTAAATTCAGATTTGAGTCCAGGCAATAGGCATACTGATGTGTTGCATTGTCTAAATATAGCAAATTGTTAAATGTTTCTACTCTCGAATTAAATAGATTAAAATAGTCATATAGTTTAAATGTCGGTACCATAATTATAATGTTTGTATGTTTGATGTCTTGCAACATATAAATAAAGAACAATGGCAAGTTTTTACCTAAGTGTTATATGAAGCGTCTACAAATGGGACACGTGCAAAAGTTAGTAATTAATTTAGCCCTTTTTTATGATGAAATTAACTTTTTCGGTAAAAGCCTAGCTTAAATTATTTACAAAATAAACTTTTACTTGAATACGTCCACATCCAGTGGACATAATCTTTTAGTCAGTATTACCACTTACAAAATGTTTCAAAATTATTATTTTGTTTTTTAATATCAAAAAACGATTATTAAGTGAACGTTAAAAACAAATCACATAGGTTTTGCTAAAAAAAAATAACAAATATAATTGATAGGTGTTTTAGTTACATATTTTATTATTAATGTTGTGATTAATAGTCAGGTATTATAAGGTGAAAGTGTAATGGCAGCACTAAAAAAAATTTTTTTTTCCTTCCGTTGTTTAGAGTGATGTTGATAATCAATTATTTTCACAATCGATTGATCGATTATGACAAATATATAATATGAAAAGAATAATCCATTTATAATAGCTTATTATTTTAAGCAATTTTATTAGCATATTTGATTTGTTTGCAATAATAATATGTACTTAAATATATAAAATAAAACCTCAAATAGCATTACAGTAATCACTGACGTTATCATTACAGCATCCACAAAAACTTCCTTAATCAAAAATATTTTTAATAGTAAGTCGCAATATAACAGTAGTTTTTTTGGTTTTTAATCTTAATAATATCGTTTAAAAAATAATTAATTCGATTATATTCTATAATCGATTATGACTTCAATTATTTCAATAATCGATTAATTGATGATTGATTATCAGCATCACTAGTTGTTTACTTTGTTGTGAACTTCTATTATCCCTTTAGTTATCAAACGGGGATAATGATTTAAAAATGATCATAGAATTAGTAAGTAGGTAGATCATAATATATACTGAGTGAGTCACAAAAAATACAATGGTACCTTTGTATGATTGAATAATTAGAATTTTAAAGTAGGTATAGTACCTATCTATTTTTAACATTACTTACCATTTGTTTGCTGCATATACATCAGATTTTTATACAAAATTGTAAAATAATGCATTGTCTTTGCTCTCACGTAATCTAAATCTGTTTTTTAGACATAAATAATGTAGAACAGCAATTTACATAAGTTTTTTCATGATATAACCTCAAAATAAACTAGTCCCAAAAATTAAGGGATATAAAAAAAGAATCCAAATTTTTGGGTGATTTTCAACAAGCTGTAACTCCGAGGAAAATGGTCGTACAGAAAAAATAAAAAAAGCAAATTGTAGCTCCAAGTGTCTAGTTTTTAGATATGACCATGAAAATTTTTTGTCATGGCCAGGTCTGGAGAAATCCTACGAAAACTACCAAAAAAAATTTTTTCCAAATTTTTTCCCTCCTAAAAAAAGGTCCACGGGCTTCAAAAAATTTTTTTTGATTCTTTCGTTCTAAAGTTCTTTTAGAAAATTTAATCCTCTTTAATTTGCCGTATTCAAAAAGCCTGTACGACGATTTGCCACGGAGTTATCGTCAATCAAAGCAAAAAAGTTATTTTTGACTTTGATATTCAATAACTCCGGAAATAATGATTGTACAGGAAATCAAAGGAGAGTTTTGAAAACTGCACAATATTCCCTATAAGAAAATGTAAACATCTTTGAAGAAAAAATTTTTTTTTGAATTGAAACCTCGGACTGAAAAAAAGACAAAAATTCGCAAAATTAAGGATATTTGGATACCTTGGTATTACTTTGGATAAAATGGATGAACGAAGGATATCGTCGGTAATTTTTCAACCTCAAAGTGTCCCCCAAAATCCCTCAAAAATTCAAAGCGCTGCGATTTTTTTTTCATTGTGCCCCGAAGCTTCAAATTCTTTGTTGTTGCAAAAATCACCATTGTGAGCAATTTTGTGATTTTTATTCATTTTTCTAATAAAAAAATTTTTTTCTCCCTAAAATCTTTATTTTTTCGATTAAAAAGCAAATCGCAAAATCCAATCCGCAATCCTTCGTTCATCCATTTTATCCAAAGTTATACCAAGTTATCCAAATATCCTTAATTTCACGAATTTTTGTCTTTTTTTCAGTCCGAGGTTTCATAACAAAAAAAATTTTTTTCTTCAAAGATGTTTACATTTTCTTATAGGGAATATTGTGCAGTTTTCAAAACCCTCCTTTGATTTCCTGTACAATCATTATTTCCGGAGTTATTGAATATCAAAGTCAAAAATAACTTTTTTGCTTTGATTGACGATAACTCCGTGGCAAATCGTCGTACAGGCTTTTTGAATACGGCAAATTAAAGAGGATTAAATTTTCTAAAAGAACTTTAGAACGAAAGAATCAAAAAAAATTTTTTGAAGCCCGTGGACCTTTTTTTAGGAGGGAAAAAATTTGGAAAAAATTTTTTTTGGTAGTTTTCGTAGGATTTCTCCAGACCTGGCCATGACAAAAAATTTTCATGGTCATATCTAAAAACTAGACACTTGGAGCTACAATTTGCTTTTTTTATTTTTTCTATACGACCATTTTCCTCGGAGTTACAGCTTGTTGAAAATCACCCAAAAATTTGGATTCTTTTTTTATATCCCTTAATTTTTGGGACTAGTGTATAAAATTGATCATATTTTTTTCTTGTGGCCCTCTCAAACCAAAAATCTTAATGATTCTGTTTAAGTTAAAGAAACTCTATAGTTTTAACATTTTTTCATTCATAGACGCTCCAAAACGATGTCAGGTAAAACTTTGTATGGAGACTTGCCATTGTTCTTTAACCCATTACTGTCCCACTGCTGGGCAAGGGTCTCCTCCCGTAATGAGGGAGGGGTTAGGCCTTGAGTCCACCACGCTGGCCAAGTGCGGGTTGGGGACTTTGCATGCGCTCAATAAATGTATTAAACTAATTTTAGGCATGCAAGGTTTCCTCACGATGTTTTCCTTCACCGTTGGAGCATGTGATAATTATTTATAACTAGCTGACTCGCGCAACTTCGCTTGCGTCACGTAAGAGAGAATGGGTCATAATTTCCCCCGTTTTTGTAACATTTTTCGTTACTACTCCGCTCCTAATGGCCGTAGCGTGATGTTATATAGCCTATAGCCTTCCTCGATAAATGGGCTATCTAACACTGAAAGAATTAGTAGTAATAGGTCATAAAATTATCGGTAACGTAAATTGGGGCAGTTTTCCCTTGTATTGCTCTACCCAATTAATAAGTCTCTTAATTTAATTGTACAAAATATACGTATCATTCATTGTAACTTTACCCATTTTCAAACATTGCTACACTGCTCAAACCTTCGTTGGGACCTTCTAATATTGACTGAATGTTGGCTACAAAATAATGATCGTATTCCTTACTTAGACGGCTATAACCATGCATCAACAACAAACAATAAGACTCAAAATGAGGGAGTTGTGGTGTATTACAACTCATCACATAGCTATAATATATCGGAACCTCTGTTTGTGGATGCCAACTGCCTATTCATTGAAGTAAATAAAACTACTGCTATTATTGCTATAAATCGGCGTCCCGGTGAAAAAAGTATCACTAACTTCCTTGAATCTCTCGACAATTTACTTACTAAACTAGCGTCACACAAGAATATTATCGTCACAGGGGACATTAATATAGATATAGCTGCTAATTCAAATGATAACAGAGCCCAAAATTATTTAAATTTACTTGCGGCATATGGATGGCATGTTACCTTACATGCCTTGACACATACATGTCTTTCTTGATCATGCAATTCTCAAACAAAATTTCCCAGTAAGTGTTTCGTTGCACACACTACTATAAGGGACCACTGTAGCGTTATTCTTAGCTTAAATACAACACCTACTAAACTAATACATACCAAAATAAATAAAAGAATCAATTATGCTCTACTTGATATGTCTTTCACCAAATTAGACTTAGAACCAATATAATTTTGTTATTAAAACTATAAATGGGAAGTTAAACAGTTGCTCTAAAATAGTACACACTCCGAAACGACAACTCATAATTAAACCTTGAATTACTAGGGATATGTTAAGATGCATTAGAAATAGGGATAAATTGTTTTTGAAGACAAAAAGGGAACCAAATAACGAGGCCCATAAGATTACCTACGTAGTTAAAAACGCGAAAAAAGAATATGAAAAATCTGAAATCAACAACGCTAGGCATGATTCAAAAAAACTTTGGAAAGTTATAAAAAACATTACATACACTAACAAAGTGAGAAAACCTGCTACCGATTTAATAACTAGTGGAAACCCCAAAGAGTCTGCAAATAGAGTTAACTCTTATTTCGTTAATATTGGGAAGACCTTAGCAGAGAACTTAAAAGTATCTAACTCTCCCAGCTCATGTTGTGATGGGATACAAACGCAATCATTCGTCCTCTTTCCAACAGATACTAACGAGATTGGTCTCATTATAAATCAAACTTAAAAAAGACTGTGCCGTTGGTTCAGATCATATTCCAAATTACTTCATCAAAAGGTATAAGAACTTGAACCCCTTACGCACATTTGTAACATGGCATTCTCAGTTGGAACTTTCCCAGAGGCTTTCAAGCGGGCTGTTGTTCATCCCAATCATAAGGGTGGTGACAGAGACTGTGTCAGTAATTATCGTCCAATATCTATTTTACCTGCATTCTCTAAGATAGTTGAAAAATTAGTAAACGTAAGACTTGTTAACTTTTTAGAAAAAAATATTTTTTTATCTAACTCACAATTCGGTTTTCGTAAACACAAATCAACGGCCGATGCAGTTCATAAACTCACAAACTTCATTGTTACCAATATGGATAAAAATAAGAAAGTAATAACGATATTTCTAGATTTGACCAAGGCCTTTGACACGGACTCTGTCCCACTTCTGCTCGACAAACTGCTAAGACTGGGTGTTGGTGATAGACAATGGGAATTTTTTGAAAGCTACCTGACAGGTCGCACCCAATGTGTCCAATTGAATGACGAACATAGTGATGACCTTCCTATTAACATGGGTGTGCCGCAAGGTAGTATACTTGGCCCGACTTTGTTCTTAATCTTCATAAATGACCTGTGCCGGCTAGATCTTGTGAATGGGAGGGCCATCACTTTTGCGGACGACACGGCCCTTGTTTTTCACGGCGATACCTGGGAAGAAGCTCACCTATGCGCTCAAAAAGGTTTGAACCGCGCCATCAGCTGGCTCAATTTCAATTGCCTCACTTTGAATGTCACAAAAATAAAATATATAACTTTCAGCTTTAGAAATAAAAAGCCTTACACTGACTTAAGCCCTATCATAGCACATCGCTGCTCTAACGATTACGAAACATCCACTGTATGCAGCTGTAAGGAACTAGAATCAGTCAATACCATCAAATATCTTGGAATCATCATCGACAAAAATCTAAACTTCCATGCCCACATTCAGTTATTAACACGTAGAACAAGAAAACTTATATATATATGTTACTGTAAAAGTCCGAACGGTGGTAAATCCTAAGATTTTCCGGTATAACCTAAGATTTACCAACTCGCAATGGTAAAAAATCCGAACAATTCTTTTATTTCGAACTTTTACCTATATTCACTTGATGATGTCGAGATGTCGCCGGAGCCCCGCTTCGCGGGGCTCCTTCTTCTGGGTGGTTAAAAAAAAATAACCACGAAGGCTAAGGTGGGAGCGAGCGAAGCGAAGCTCCCACCTTAGCCTTCTAACCTAACCTACCCATGTCGCTTTGCCCAAAACTCCTCTTTTATAAGTATGTCACAGTATATAGTTATACCATGAAATAGTTATAAACATAGTTATGAAGAAAGATTTTTTTATATATCGTAACATAGTTTTTAAACTCTGGCTTGTTCGGACTTTTACCATTGAGAGTTGGTAAATCTTAGGTTTTACCGGAAAATCTTAGGATTTACCACAGTTTGGGCTTTTACAGTAACATATATATCTTTAAAAGCCTACGCCATGTTGCAGATGATGTGAAGGACTACTATTCTTCCAATAAGAACACCGGTTGCGAAGTAATATATTTATTTTATTTTCTTCAAGTCTTCAAAGTGGACTGTATAATTCTATTTACTATACACTGTTCATATACTTTACTATGTACGGTCTATTCACTATGTACTTTTCTTCTTTCTCCGATGTGATCTTCACTCGATGAGTTTAAAACTTAAAACTTTACAATAATATTCTACACTATGTTCACTATGTTCATACTATACAATGTTCTTTCTTCCGAGTGATGTGATCACAATGAGTTTACAACTTAAACTGATGTTACGCAGCGCGCGTCCGTATTTATATTCACAAACATTGTTTCTACACTAGTCTAGAATCAAACCGAATGATCAAGCGCTCCGTGCCGCACCGCGCGAGGTTCGAGAACGCCGCCGTCTCGCTCGCGCGTACGCAACTCGCCTATATGTCTATCTCGTTCTTGATCTTTCGGGAACAGTCGGTGCGCTTGATCGAAGGATCGCCGCCGCTTATATTGTTCGCGATTGTTCTTTCGTACTATTCTTTACGACTAGAATTTTCTAATAATAATATACTTATTTCTACGAATTTCTACAATGTTCTACATGCGTGAATGAAACGTAATATTTTATGCCTAAATATGATTCCATCGTGCACATTTCTCCCGCCGTCGCAACTCGCGATTAATTTGGCAGCACGATGGCTCCTCTGTTCGGTCGTCACTGGATGTGCGTTGTCCGTGGCGATGTCCATGTCTATGTTCGTCGGTTGTAGATATTCCCGATGTGCGCTGCTCCCGCCGGTGTTGGAGTGCATTAAATCTGGCTATAAATCCAGTGCTGCCGTTGTTGCTCGCTCAACACCGGCTTTTCTCCACCTTTCATCTCTTCACGTTTTCTCCAGGTAGGGTCACTGTGCGACCTTCCCCTTGTACGTTTCCATGCTGTAGCCACAACGTGTTTCCTATTCCCACACGGGTCATTGAACTGCAGCAATTGTCCTGTGGCGCGGTTAGTGAGCCACTTATTCGGTATGGTCGAATCGATCTTTCTCTTTTTACAATTTTCAGCGGGAGTTTCACGATTGCGCAAAGAGCACAGCTTTACTATTTCCACAGTCTGCGTTATCTCGGCAGGTTTCGATAACGCTAGCTGCACTTTCTCAATGTTCTTCCTATGGTGCAACAGCCGATGGTGAGACATGTTGCAGCCATCTTCGCCGCAAGCTTTCGCACGACACTTTTCACGCCTATGCGTGCTAAGCAGGCAGCGGAAACACAATCTACATTTCTTTGCAATGTCCCATCGTTCATTCACACTCGCGTTACGAAATTTACTACAATCGTCCAGTCTATGTTCGTTCATACATACGCGGCACTGTGGTTTCGTATCCACCACTGTATAAATTCGCTCGTAACGCGGCTAATTTTCATTCTTGTGCGCAGGTACTTCCTCCTCCTTGGAAGTACTCTGTCCTCGCCAAATAATATCCTTTTCCTTGGTGACCTTGTTCCTGTCCGGCCATTCCTTCACTCGGCTGAGTGCATTATCCTCATCCTCATCTGACGATGAAGCACAATCTTCTTCCTCGTCCTCGATCTCAGCGCGAAGACGCTTCAACTTTAACTCAGCGAGGGCGAGCTTCAGCGCGGCGACTTCCTCTTTGGCTGCAAGAATTTCCCTTCTACGTATTTTTGACACACGCGACGTCCCGCGTGACCTCGCACCTTCGGCGGTTATCGCAGGCACAGCTGTAGTGGCGGCCGTAGTCGCGGTCGTTGATCCCATCGAAGTCGCGGGCTCCAACATTGTCGCGGTGTTCAACATCTCTGTGGTTGGCGTGAGGGCAGTAGTAGTCTCCGATGTCGCCAACTCTTCCATAGATTTTCCTTTTCCACTTCGCGTAATAGGCATTCTTCCTTCGTTAAGGCACTGTTTCAATCCGGCTCGAAGGACCAGCAATGAGGAGGACTACTATTTTTCCAATAAGAACACCGGTTGCGAAGTTATATATTTATTTTATTTTCTTCAAGTCTTCAAAGTGGACTGTATAATTCTATTTACTATACACTGTTCATATACTTTACTATGTACGGTTTATTCACTATGTACTTTTCTTCTTTCTCCGATGTGATCTTCACTCGATGAGTTTGAAACTTAAAACTTTACAATAATATTCTACTCTATGTTCACTATGTTCATACTATACAATGTTCTTTCTTCCGAGTGATGTGATCACAATGAGTTTACAACTTAAACTGATGTTACGCAGCGCGCGTCCGTATTTATATTCACAAACATTGTTTCTACACTAGTCTAGAATCAAACCGAATGATCAAGCGCTCCGTGCCGCACCGCGCGAGGTTCGAGAACGCTGCCGTCTCGCTCGCGCGTACGCGACTCGCCTATATGTCTATCTCGTTCTTGATCTTTCGGGAACAGTCGGCGCGCTTGATCGAAGGACCGCCGCCGCTTACATTGTTCGCGATTGTTCTTTCGTACTATTCTTTACGACTAGAATTTTCTAATAATAATATACTTATTTCTACGAATTTCTACAATGTTCTACATGCGTGAATGAAACGTAATATTTTATGCCTAAATATGATTCCATCGTGCACAGATGACAAAATCTTAAAAATTACATATTTCGCATTATGCCAGTCCATTTTGACATACTGCATCACGTCTTGGGGTGGTGCCGCTAAAACTCTTATGATAGAACTCGAACGTGCACAGCGAGCAGTCTTAAAAGTATCTCTCTTTCTTCCATTTTTGCATCCTACAGTGGAAGTCTATCAAAAATTTAATGTACTGACAGTTCGTCAGCTTTTCATTCTCAATATAGTCCTCAAATCTCACTCATCTACTAATAGACTACAAGCCCATGTTGAAAATTGATGGGTCATTTGAACCACCAGATGACCTATCTAGAACGATATAAGAGCATAAAATAATAAGATTTAGCACTATGCCGTCACTTGTAAGCTGTCCAACTGAGTGCAGGTGGGAATTCGAAAGTACAGGTAGACTCAGTATATTTTGGTCATATATTTTTGTACGGCATTCTTACCGACCGATAGATCCATTAAAAATAATAAGAAAACGCACAGTGCCGTACAAAAATGGTGCGCCACGAAGTCGGAATTTTATTTTATTTTCCGAGAATTACCGGGGTAAGATCATTTGATTTTGTACGGCATCTGTGTCATACTATTTAAATAATGCTTTTAATCCATTATTCCGCAACGCCGTACAAAAGTCTTGCGACAAGGGGAAAAAATCGAGAGTTGCAACCCCCTCTCTTTCCGTAGTTCAGGGGGTGATTTGAAAAAGTACGGCATCGGTTCCAAAACATTATGTAGCACTCAAAATTACTATTAAAAGTAATGCCATCAAAAAATAATTGTTCCTTTGAATGTATATCAATAATTATCTTAATTTCATCGTATTTTTGATTTATAAAGCTGTAAAATCATTTGAACCTGTACGGGAACTTTTTTTTTAACATGATATTTTAAAATACAATTGTTATATAGTATTGCCGTCCAAAAGAAACCGTTCTAAAAAAAATTATAGAGAAATGCAAAAACTGAAATTTTGCAAAAGTTTGAATATCATTGATTAATGAAATATTATAGTTTTCTACATTTTATTTCTTGTTTTAAATAGTATTAGCATAGATGAATTAGGAAAAAATGATGCCGTACATTTTCATTTGTTTTTTTTTTTTCAATTTTCCCACATATAATAATATCCCTGGTTAAAAAAAAGTATTCAAAACTATTGACAATGTTAATTCTCCATAAGAGAAAGAATTAAAAAGTATTAAAATATTAAAAATAATTCAAATTTCATTGTTACGAATAATTTTTAATTCATTTTTTTAATCAGGGATTACACAACACCTTACAAATCCGTATGGTAACACCAAAGTTAACAAACTACCTTCACATATTTTATTATCAAAATATAAAGAAAAATTCACCTTACATTTCGTTGGATTTTTTCTTTTTCGTTTTTTTCCCCTTTGAACCAACGAAAATGTACGGCACATGAAAATGTATTATCTATGCATAAAATAATTTCAAAATAAGTTTATTTCATGTTGTGTCAAATCACCCCCTGAACTACGGAAAGAGAGGGGGTTGCAACTCTCGATTTTTTCCCGTTGTCGCAAGATTTTTGTACGGCGTTGCGGAATAATGGATTAAAAGCATTATTTAAATAGTATGACACAGATGCCGTACAAAATCAAATGACCAAAAGGCAATGCTCACTTTGTTAGGGTGATATGGCTAAGTGTAGACAGGAACTTTATATATAAAAGGCGTGTATTTTAATAACTACTTATCTAAAGAAAAGTAAATATTATAATAAAGTTGTAGCCAGATGCATGTATAGGGTCAAGTAGGCAACACTGACTCGGATTTTTTCGGATGCTGAAATTATCATTATAAAATTAAAGTAGCGAGCTGAATTTCACACCCGTTATACTTGGGTTATTAAACTATCTTCCTGCATTATCACTTTTCCAATAAAGACATAATTAAAGTTGTTACAGAATGTTTTTTAAAAAGTGGGAAATGAGCCACTGTGTACTGGTACTGGTCTTCATTGACTCAACCCTGTAGTGCACAGTGACTCTAACAGTACAGAGTAGCTCATGATATAAATATTCAACAGTGACCCAAACAGTACACAGTGACTCATTTAAATATTCAATTAAAACTATGATTTATTTTCAGTTATATGTCTTAATTAAAGTCATACATTAAACAAAAGTGATAGTATCAAATAAAATGTAATGAATATGCCTATTTAATTGTACTTACTGTACAGTGTACACAGTGACTCATGAGCCACTGTAGACTTCTCAAATTTGAGTCAGTGAACACGCCATCGCCATTTTTCATTAAATGACGCACCAATCGCACATTGTTTATCGAATTGTAAGCTAATCTATGCCACTGTCTAGTGCATTAACGGCACTATCAATTAAAAATGTAACAAACAATAAATCTTAGGACTTTAACTAATAAAATCTCATATAATTTACCTTGCAAAGTAATTTTTGAAGCACCGAAGCACAAAACTATCTGCATCACTTTCATGCGGCGCCAGAGATGGCGGATGATTGGTTTATACGTGTTCGGGTGTCGAACGCTTACGATTCGTGAAAGAGATGAATAGATATTGTTGTTCTTTCTAGGAAATCTACGCATGAGTCATAGTACCCGACTGAGCCACTGATCCCTACTTGACCCTATGGTTTAATAGGCATGTGAAAAATTGAAACCTTGCCGAGTCAAAATGTTAAAAATATGCATTTATTTTCTATATTTTCATATTTCCCAACATTCTTTTGATATAATCTGGTTATTTAACTATTATATTATTATTCAACAACCTTATAATATGTAAAATAATCAACTACTGGTGTTAATAGTTTTTGGGTGTTTAAAAATTAAATGAAAGAATTTTTTATTTTTCTTATTTTTATTTTATTCTGAGTCATAGACAAGTAAAACATTATCTAAGAACTGGGCTGGCGATGTGACATTATTTTCATGCCTAGCCCAGCTCAAATACCAAATAACGGTCATTATGTGAGCACAGCAACCCACCGTTCTTCGACCAACAAGGCAATTGCAACAATATCCCATTACAGCTTCTCTGCCTTGCAGATGATTATCATATAAAATGTACACAAAATACAATTTTCGGCTTATGTGCCTGCTGTGTAGCTTGCCTCTTAAAAGTGTGCAATTGCCTGTCACGGGTAGCCCTTCCGGCAGGTTGCTGGCTCTCTCCATGTACACTTCAATTGTATAAGAACCATCATTTCTTATATGCTCTGCATAATATGACCTCGCTTGTTTTAATTGGTAAGTACCACAGCTAAATAATACCATTTCATTGTAGGTCATTCTAGGAAATGATACATTATTAATGTTTACATTTATGCTTAAAAACTGTGCACGTCTTCTATTTAAATTATTTTCCACCACATAATCAGCTAAGGTGTTATTTAAGTACATTCTTTGAATTATTATTTCTAGAATTTGGCCTGCATCTTCTCTATCAATATATCTCTGTTGAAACTTATTTATCAACGCAGCAGCAATTCTAAAATCTACAATGTCATGCTTAGATGCTAGGTTAAAAAAATCCTGCCGAAATATCTTAAAAGAATGCTTAAATATGCCATTGACACATTCTACCACCCACCTACAAATAGTCACAGACCTAGATTTATTGGCTGCCAATGTTGATAATTGTGTCTCACCTTCTTGTAAAGATGCAGGCATATTAACGGAGTAATTGCATGATTCTAGAAGAGGCACACAGTCTCTAAAACCCCTATCCAGTATGAAAACATCTCCTGCTTGAAAGTATTGACGCAATGTATTTGATTCACTGCTGAATTCATGTTGCATGATATTTGCATCAGATGTTGTTGCTGGATAGGGGCCTAATACATCTATAATGTATCCATCAGAACATACCATTAGGAATGGCTTAATAAGGTTCCTATACTTGTGCAAGGAGTAACGATTTTTTTGATATAAATAGTTTGAACTCTTTTGAACATATAAATATGTACCATCAATTATAACAATTGGATTCTCGCCATTGCCACCAAATAATCCATTAGGTATCATAAGATTTCGCTCAGCAATTTGCTCTCGAGTAATATGACCCGTGCCTAAGTTGTAAGGTACAAAATCTTCTTTTAATATATCCCGAGCCTTGGTTATTAACCTTGATAAGGTTGATCGTGGAATTTTAACCAATGTTGAAATTCTTGCATCACTGTCCCCAGTTCTGAGCTTTATTAAATAGGCTGCAAGTGCCAAAGAACCATTGTGCATATGTGTTATTCTAGGCACAGCTGTCTTTATATTAATAAATTGATCCTTGGACAGCCCTGTCCAGTAATGGACTATGTCCTCATCCATCCCTTCAATGTTATGGAAATCAAGTGCTTGATTTCCTTCTTTTACAAATGATGCAAAGTCTTCAATATGTTCAACAGTGAACGAGTGACAAGGATGAACATATAATGTCAGGAGCTCACCCCAGTTATTTTGCAGCAAATGAAATCGGCATATTCTGCAGTTCTTAGGAACATAAAAATTATGATCAGTGAATAACTTCACCCTTAGCCACGTTGGAACAGCGAGTCGCTGTGTTGATTGACAATCAGGACAAAAACACTGAGCTTGAGTATCAGGCCCTCTTGTAAAATTCGGCAAGTTAATTGTCTGTATAACACTAGCCGCAGCTGGAACTGGAACTCTATCAGCACGTTGCCAACATGGATGGCAAATGCGATCTGAGCCATGAACCTAAAACAATTTGATTTTAAGTTATATCTTAAGCTTATGCTGTCTTAGATTATGTTTTAGGAATTAATTCTACTTAAAGGGTTCAAACTAAAAGTAATGCAACATTGTTCAATATTGTGATCAAATGTTTATTAAACAGTTTGGTACAGCCAGTTTGGGAGCACCATAGGAAATACATTTTAGCGGCATAATTCTCTAATGCACATATGGTATTAAAAACATAATAGTATATTACATATACTGTTATTATATATATATATTATAAGTATATTATAAACTAAATAAGAAGTAAACATGTCCTTGCTTGTCGTGGTGCTATCCATTCGCTGATGACATTTCTTATATGGGCTTCTCTCTCTGTGTTAGTGTTGAGAACATGAGATCTGATACGTCGTATAGAAGATTCACAATTAACACATAGCTCTCTGCGACGTCCATTAGATGAGCTTGGTATGTTTAGCTGCTCAGGTATGTTACGCAGCATTGCTACCGTCCAGCATGAATGGCAGACTAAGCTATGAGCTGTGACCTGAAAATAAGATATAGGTAATATTTATACAGTTTAAAAGGGCAAACGACATGACAGAAATCAAACTAACTAGATAGAAGAAATATACTTACGACTTGCGGCGCAGTCCATTGACGTATTATTGATAACACTTCAATCAGTTCCAACGTGTGTCTTCGGCGATGCATTACATCAACACCACAATTAACACACCGCATTTGTTCCTCATTCGCACTCGAAGAAGGAACAGTAGTGTCCAAGTCCGAGTTCGTACCGTGGTCGTCATTATAAGCGGGTTCAAGTTCCATAATAGCGCCAGGTTCAACGTGATAAGCAGCTTCGTCGTCCAAGGGAAGGGCCGGGTCATCATAAAAGTTATTATCGGAGTCCATGATACAGAAAACAAACGAAGTAAATAAAATAACATCCACAGTGCGCGTGAGCAAGCAAAGGATTATTGTTGTGAAGAGTCAAGATGTCAGATGTCATTTCAATTGAACAACAATGTTGCCAGGGAAATGATATAAGTAAAATATCTAAAATACAAAATCCAGCAAAATACTGAGCTATTTGACAGGTATATTGAAAAAATATGCTATGCATGACTTTTATGAGTATTTTTTTTAAAATAAATACTGATTTGTTTGCTTATCATAATTAATTATTGCATTGGATCACAAAGTCAAACCGATGTTTTATTTTCATGTTGGTAACACTGCGCGTAACAAATGGCTGCCGAGGCCGAGCTGGTGAATACAATGTAATTATTATTTATTTAGACTTTTTGACCGCGTATCTGGCCACTATGTGATGGGCAAAAATATTTCTTCGAGAATTAATAATGTTATTTGGTAAAAAGATATTTCACCAGGGATCTTGTTCAAGAAAAGCCTCTTTTGAGCTATTACCTTTACCCCGGTAATTTTTGGAAAATAAAATAAAATTCCGACTTCGTGGCGCACCATTTTTGTACGGCACTGTGCGTTTTCTTATTGTTTTTAATGAATCAATCCAGTGGTAAGAATGCCGTACAAAAATATATGACCAAAATATACTGAGTCTACCTGTACTTTCGAATTCTCACCTGCTCTCAGTTGGACAGCTTACAAGTGACGGCATAGTGCTGAATCTTATTATTTTATGCGCTTATATCGTTCTAGATAGGTCTCTTGGTGGTTCAAAAGACCCATTAATTTTTAACATGGGCTTGTAGTCTATAACTATGATCCCCTAATAAATGCAACAAAACGTCTGAAACATAAAATTCATCAACCTGATACAATTTATGTAACAAGTCTATCACATAGGTTTTATTGCTATTTGGGTCCATATTTATACATTAAAATAAACTCCAATCTACATATATACAGCATGAATAAATTTAATCTAAAAATTAACTTGACGTCATAGTTGCGCAGCTTATCGTATGCTGATACTGAAAAATTACTTGATCCATAAGTAAAGTATAAATAATCCTCTCTCTTACATATACACACACGCACTTGCACTCACACACCCACACACACGCACACGCACACGCACACGCACACGCAAGTGACCAAGTCGATCTATTTGTTCTAAAGGTATTTTTTTAAAATTGGCATGATAATAACATACGTAATAACTTAAGACAGAAGGTCCTTTAAGTAGAGACTAAATAGATTAATCGACTTGGTATTATATAGATCTCACAACTTTTTACGGCGAGACTTGAGGTTTTTACAGAATGTTTTTGATGGCATCTCACTTCTTTTTGTAGAGCGAACATAAGTCCAATTTGTATGGAAAGACGTTTTTTTTTCATAATTCAACATATTTTCCTATGGGAATGTTGTTCAGTTTGATGGGCTAAACACCCTTACCCACCCTATACCCCCTCCCGTTATGCCTCATATAGTAGGTACCTATTTATACCTATTTATTTTATTTTCTACAGTAATAATAATTCATTAACTGCAAATGTAACCTTGTAATCTTATACATTTATATTGGATTACAAAGTTATTGTTGCACTTAGTGTATTTACAAAACTGGACCGAAATTAGATAATATTAAATTTTTCCCATGATTAAGATACTAAACCCTATTTGTATTCTAAATTTGAAGCTTCTAAGTCTGCTAGAAGTACCTTAGACTTTTGATGATCGGTGAGACAGTGAGTCAGTGAATCAGTGAGTGACAAAATTCAAAATTTTAACAAGTTGTCATTCTTAAACTACTGGTTCAAATTGACTGAAATTTGAAATATACCGTGTTTATACAATCAAAGTCAAAGTCAAATATTCTTTATTTCATAAACTTTAACAAGTATTTGAAATCGTCAAAATATTTTTTATCTACCACCGTTTCGGAAAAGCTGTTGCTCGTGAGAAGAAACGGCAAGAAACTCACGGCTTGCTCTTTTTAAATGTCAATATTTCCAAATTAATAACAATGTCATAATATCAAATTGTAATACATTATTTTGAAATAGACTTGGTAGAAGCAGCACAGTCCCAAGCTTTGTTATCATCTAAATAATCTTTAATAGTATAATATCCCTTACGATATAAATTACTTTTAACTAATAACTTAAATTTATTGAGACTTAAATTTTGAATTTCACTCGGGATTTTATTGTAGAATCGCACACACTGACCTCTGAAGGATTTATTTATTTTTTGGAGCCTAGTGACTGGGATAACAAGTTTGTCTTTATTGCGTGTATTTATATTGTGCATGTCACTCTTTTTTTTAAAAAAGGCGATATTTTTATGTACATAAATTAAGTTTTCATAAATATATTGACTTGCCACTGTCATTATATTTATTTCCTTGATTTTTTCCCTTAGTGAATGTCTACTTCCTAAATTATAAATTGCACGAATAGCCCTTTTCTGCAGCACAAAGATGGTTTGGGTGTCGGCAGCATTACCCCAGAGTAGAATTCCATAAGACATGACACTATGGAAGTAACTGAAGTAGACTAACCTAGCTGTTTCAATGTCAGTAAGTTGACGAATTTTTCTAACCGCGTAGGCTGCAGAACTAAGTCTATTCGCCAATTGTAATATATGAGATCCCCACTGTAACTTACAATCTATTGTAATGCCTAAAAATTTAGCATTATCCACAAGGTCCAACACATCTTCCTTCATCTTTACTGCTGTTTTCACTGGTTTGACATTAGGTGTTACAAATTTTATACATTTAGTTTTTTGCTCGTTTAAAAGCAAATTGTTAACATCAAACCAGTGTACCACCTTTGAGATAGCAATGTTCACGTCGTCAAGAGTGGTTTGTTGTCGTTTAAGTTTAAACAATAATGAAGTGTCATCTGCGAACAGTACTATCTCGTGACTATCCTTAACAAGATGTGGTAAATCAATAATATAAACTAGAAACAAAAAAGGACCGAGTATTGAGCCTTGAGGCACCCCCATTTTAAGCGCAGATCGCTTAACGTTAACGTCGACCCTTTGAATCCTATTATCTAAATACGAGATAAGAAGATTCAGTGCCGAATGTTGTATACCGTAGTGATGTAATTTCCTGATCAATGTTTCATGAGGGACACAGTCGAACGCCTTGGACAAATCACAGAAAATGCCGAGAGCATCGTGTGAGTCCTCCCAGGCGTCGAAGATGTGGTTCACAAGCTCAACACCAGCATCGATAGTGGAGCGACCCCTTGTGACCCCCAATGACTGATTAGTTGCTGAAAATCCAGGCTTCTTGTTTTATCCACAACGAAATTATAAGGGTGTCAAAAATAGCCCGAATTGCTTCGAGAAAAGGATGTTACGGCCGTGCCGCTTGTTTTTTGCTCGACTTGCGGGGGCACTTCCGTGCCCCCAGATTGAGTTCCTAAGCAATTATCTAATTTTAGCGGTCACCTTCATTAATCTCCAATGACCGAAAGGTAAGAAATATTAAGATGGGTTTTAATTGCTTGTCGTCGAATATCGATAGTCTTATTGCCAATAAATTCCTATCATAATAATGTCACTTACATTTTTATGGGATTTATGATCAGCTAGTATTTTCATTGGTATAAGCCCCATGAATATCCATTTGGTAGTTTTTGAACTTAGCACAAACAGACAGGAAATTTTTAATAATATCATTATACTTTACTAGCTGACCCGCGCAACTTCGCTTGCGTCACATAAGAGAGAATAGGTCATAATTTTCCCTGTTTTTATAACATTTTTCGTTGCTACTCCGCTCCTAATATCCGTAGCGTGATGATATATAGCCTATAACCTTCCTCTATAGATGGGCTATCTAACACTGAAAGAATTTTTCAAATCGGACCAGTAGTTCCTGAAATTAGCGCGTTCAAACAAACAAACAAACAAACTCTTCAGCTTTATAATATTAAGTATAGTTATATATATTTATACTTTATATACTTTATTATACAGTCAGCCGCGGGCAGCGCAAGTGTGTCGACGCGCGCGCGTTAAGGTCAGTGATCTTCTCTAGCAGCAATGTCGTCGCATACAGTGAAGTGTGTAAATTGCAACGTTGTTATTGATGAATTGTTAACATTTATTATGAACAAAGTGGATGTGATGGATCAAGAAAGTCTGTTACGTATTTGTGTCTCAACTTTCAGTGTCGAAGAAGTGGAAAAATCGAAAAAGCTCCTATTTGAATCCATTTCCACAGACATTAGAAACGTAAAAAGGAAGAAGAAGAATGATGGTAAAATACAAAGAGATCTCGAGGACATTTTAACGGTGATTAAGAGCACTGATCCTGAGAAAATTCCCATTTTTGTGGCTAAGGAATTACATAGATTACCGCCGCCGGTGGTCGCCCCGCTGAACAAAGGCGGTCATAAATCCGTAACTTCTTAAATTAAGGTTTATTTCCATTAAAAATGGATTTAAAGTCTATTTAGTTACACATAATTATTATAATAAACAATTCGATAAAAGTTGTAACAGAAATAAATTAATAAAATAATATTTTAAATCCATTTGATTTAAAATATTATTTTATTAATTTATTTCCCTGGTTAGAAATGCTTGTGACTAAAAAATCATAGCTTTTCAGTATGGGGTTATAATGTAAGTGTATATAATAATAATTGAATAAAATCTCTACTATATAGTGGAGATTTTATACATACATAAATATATACATATTATATGTGTCTATATATGAGCCTTATTTGAAATAAAAATCATAATCACAATATATGAATATATTTACCACCATAATAACAAAAAACAACTTACTATAACAAAAGTAAACTTATATTTAATAAATCTATAACCTGCTTATACATAATGCCCATTTTCTTACGGGGAAGTTTCCGAAGACCAGTAATAAATGGATCTGAACTAAGTAAAAGTCTATTTAATAAGTCGGTATTTGTAAGTTTTCTTGACATTTTCGAGTATGATCTCGTCTAAAGGCCATATATTTTTTTTCCCCAATATATATTAGACAATACTGTGCAACTTCACCACCATGAATAAGAACTTTGTGGACGGAAGCTGGGAGATTGTACCATGGATATTCTTGAACTAGAAGTCACGCGGTTTCCAAAGTATATTCACTAAATTTTTCTGAATTAATATGAAATCCTGATGACATAGCATGCAAAATTATAGAGCAACGATCAATTAAATATTTATTTCCACCTGTTATTTCAACTGAGATTGCAGAGTTATTAAAGAACTTTCTAGCAGTATTTCCATCGTTCGATGTCCCGCTTCCGCCACTTCGCGGTTTGTCTACTATTAAACCTAATCTAAGTCTAAATTGGTTCTGTATAAACAATTTCCTATTTTAATTTACTCCTATGCACATTTATCCAATTTATATCAAAACTTCTACATATGTTTGATATCTTTTGTTGTAAACACTTATTGTCAATATTTTCTTTATCCAACAGTGGAGGTAGTATTGTTTCTATTACGTGTATACATTTTAGTCCACTTTTCCACTAACAGATGACCAAACTTCAAATAAATGCAACCTCGAAAAGGTATATTTAATCAAAGAACCTGAAAAAAAAAAATTGTATTGATTTATGTTTCGTAGATCGTGCTACGAGAGGCTACGAGCGGGCCTGCAAAGTCGTAGAAGCGGTGTAGTACGGAGAGATGCAAATTTGTGCAAATAAAAGCTAAATATTTTCAAATTAACTATTTCGATAATTATTTTAAAGTAAGTCTCAATCTTTCGAAATATATCGAAATGTACTAAAAGTCTACATGAAATCTACTTTAGTGTAAATTTTTCTCTAAAATCTTGTGTGGCGTAGCATTTAAAAATAAACACTTAATAAGTAAATACAGGTAAAAAATACATTAAAATAATAAAAACATACCTTGTTCTTGGAAATCCATATCACAAACACCACTCAACAACAAAAAAATCCCGAGAAATCACAATTACACAAACACGTGCGCGTGAGTCACTGATAAGGGTGTGAGTTGCGTTAATGATGCGCTCACTTCGGAAGTTCACAAAGTAATGAAAATTAAGTAAAATAGTCGGTCTATTTTTTAATTCCTTAATGATACTTTTGCATCGCCTACAATTTCAACCGGACGTTATTGTGTTAACTGAATGTTGGCTAGATGAATCATTTAACGGATTACAGTTAGACAATTATAAATGTTCTTACTCAACCAAATATCTAAATAAATGTGACGGAATAGTGATATTTACGAAAGCGGATTTACAAATACGTGTGTCGGAACCCGACATTAATGATGCCAACTGCTTAAGATTAGACATCGCTACTCATACTGTATTTGCGATCTATCGATCACCCTCTTTTCAAAATGTAAATAATTTTCTAAATTCTTTAGGAAATCTTTTAATGAAATGCAAAAGCCAACACTGCGTCTTGGTAGGTGACATTAACCTCGATATTAAAGAAAACTCCAATGATAACCGAGCAGAAGAGTACCTAAGCCTGATGACTCATCATGGCTATGTATCGGGGCATAATATACCAACACGGGGACAAAATTGCTTAGACCATTGCCTAATCAAATCATCTCATTCGTCTACGACTATTGTTTGCCATTCCGATGTTACAGATCATAGTAGCGTCTTTTGTAGCCTTGGCTCAAATCTCTACAGAGAAAAAGCTAAAAAAACTATCACTAAGATCAACTACGAAAAACTTCATGAGGACTTAAAGAATTTTGACTGGTCGGAACTTTACCATATAACCGATGTTACGGAAGCGACACAATATTTTATTTCCAATATGAATAAACTTATTGAGAAAAGTAAATCTACCCAACACTTTCGCAGCTCCAAAATTATCGTAAAGAAATATTTAGGATTACGCCCGGTCTTCTGAAATCAATTAGAATCCGTGACAAATTACACATTGCTGCGAGGAAAAATCCCAACAATGCTGAATTACAGAATAAATATAAGATCTACAGAAATATTTGTATTAACTTACTACACGAACAAAAAAACAAATATGAACAGTTTCTTTTAGCGGAAAATAAACATAACTTAAAAAAGACGTGGAATTCTCTAAAAAATATTTGTAATCTGAATAAATGTGAAAATAAAAATAATCAATTATTAAAATTAAAAGCAGATGCCATTGAATCTCTAAATACTGTTAACAATTACTTCAGTTCAGTTGGTGAGCGATTGGCCGAGACAATTCTGGATGAACTAAAAACAACAGAAACTCAATTGGGCAATAACATAAGACCTTCTTATAGTTTAAATCAATCAGCTAATTCACTGTTTTTCCAACCTACAGATGAAATTGAAGTTATCAAACTCCTAGGTACGCTAAAATCCAGTCAAGCCACAGGACATGATGGCATCAGTAATGACATGTTAAAGTTGAACAAATATGCGATTTCTATGCCGCTAACTTATATATGCAATCTTAGTTTGTCATCAGGAATAGTCCCGAATGATCTTAAAATTGCAGAAGTAATACCTATTTTCAAGGCAGGTGACTCACTGGAGCCAGCTAACTACAGGCCGATTTCACTATTAAGTACGGTGTCTAAAGTGATTGAAAAGGTAGTCAATGTAAGACTACTAAAATATCTAGAGTTAAACAGCCTTCTAGCTCCTAATCAATACGGCTTTCGCTCTGCCAGGTCCACGGAGGACGCTGTCACGGGTTTTGTTGATTTTGTCACGAATAAAATTAACGATGGACAAAAATGTGTTGGTATCTTCCTGGACCTGGCTAAGGCATTTGATACAGTCTCGCGACCAATACTACTTAAAAAACTAGAACTACTAGGAATTAGAGGTTTAGCGTTACAATGGTTTCAATCTTACCTAAGCGAACGGAAACAGCGAGTGCGAATAGGAGGCCACAGAAGCGATTATGCAAATATCGCTTACGGGGTGCCCCAAGGCAGCATTTTGGGTCCCACTCTCTTCTTGACATACATCAACGATCTCTGCTCACTTAAGTTGCCACAGGCTAATATCTTTACCTTTGCAGATAATACCGCTATTATTTTTCATGCTAAGACATGGACGGAAGTCGTTGACGTGGCTCAAGAGGGCCTTGAAAGAACTGCCTACTGGCTAAAAAACAATTTACTGACTCTCAATGCCAGCAAAACGAAACTCCTAGCCTTAAGTATAACAAAAAGATCTGCTCCTAGTCAACCTCTAAACGTGAAACTGCACACGTGTGAGTCTGCCAAACATCCAAGGTCATTACAATGCCAATGCCCAACTATGGAACAAGTTCCATGCATTAAATACCTAGGCATATTGATCGACGAACACCTCTCCTGGAAATCTCACATCGATGCAGTCACCAAACGTGTAAGGAAGCTAGCGCACATATTTAAAAAAAATAGGTCTATAGCTGAACCGCAGCTTACTCGAGCCGTATATTTCTGCCTCTGTCAATCTATCCTGGGCTATTGTGTGATTGCTTGGGGAGCTTCAACAAAAACATATTTTCTCAAGCTCGAACGCGCTCAAAGAGCTATATTAAAAATAGCGTTCAGAAAACCCTGGCGTTATTCTACTGATGCTCTGTACTCAGAATGCAACCTCCTTCGCGTGAGACAGCTTTACATTAGCTCGGTACTTCTCCGCTTTCATAAACTTGCGAAGTCTCTAGCGCGCACCTCTCATAGAACTCTGAAGTGGGACAAACCGAGAGCTCGCTCTGCATTAGCCCGTCAATCGTTTGCCTTTATGGGACCATTTCTATATAATAAATTATTTAAAACTAATAAAACTATAATAAACATGACTTTATTCAGCCTAAAAACCACCATCCATAAATGGTTAATACCTCAAGACTATACGCACACCGAAAACCTCTTAAACCAATGTATTTAATACAACTCGCACACACCATCTCTCACACATACTTACCCAAATACGAACGCACGCACGCACGCACACGCACGCACGCACGCACGCAGGCACGCACGCACGCACGCACGCACGCACGCACGCACGCACGCACGCACGCACGCACGCACGCACGCACGCACGCACGCACGCACGCACGCACGCACGCACGCACGCACGCACGCACGCACGCACGCACGCACGCACGCACGCACGCACGCACGCCTATGACCTATGGCCGAGACCACCGCGCGCCGGTTACTTTTGATCATGTTGATGTGACGAGTCTATTAAAAGATATCGTTTTGTTGAAATCACAACTAGATCAAATAAGGAACAGCTATGTTACGAAAGAGCAATTCAATGAATTAAAATCCAAAACGGATAGTTTCAAAATTGATTCGTCATTTTGTACGCCCAGCCAGACATCTAGGGTAAGAATGGGTATTACCGGTCGCTTAAGGAGAAATAATCACAAATCAAATAATAATCAATAATCCTTTATTAATCTTATCGATAATAAAACTTTAGGTAATCTTCTAACTAAATCACATTAACGAACATTGGCTGAGAGGCATAACTCAGGAGACATAATCAATGGCTAAGCAAGAAAATGTAAGGTTTATTTCGTTTAACTGCAAGTCTCTGAAAAGGTCTATAGATGGCATTAGACTTTTATGTGATAAAGCGGATATCATCGCGCTACAGGAGACGTGGCTGTTACCTCATGAGTTGTCGCAGTTAGAGGCGATCAGTAAGGAGTTTGGAAGTACCGGCACCTCAGCGATAGCTGTCTCAGCAGGCCTCTTAAGAGGCAGGCCCTATGGAGGCGTAGCCATATTATGGCGAAAAAGTGTGTTTCGATCGATCGCGATTATCGATTGCAGAGATGCTCGGATATCTGCTGTTAAAATGCAAGTGAGTGATGCGTATATTATAGTATTCAGTGTGTATATGCCTACGGACTGTGCAGACAATCTACCTATATTTACACAGTGTCTGAGTTCAATTAGTGCTATTGTAGAAGAAAATAACGACTGTTCGGCGGTGTATATACTGGGGACTTCAATGCACACCCAAGTGAGCCCTTTTGTAAACATTTACTGGATTTCTGTGATGATGAACATTGGACATGTGTAGACCTCGCTATGATGAATGTAAACGAGACATATACTTTCGTTAGTGAGGCCCATGGCTGTGCGAGATGGTTGGACCATTGTGTAGTTACAAATGCAGCTTTATCGACAGTAATTGACGTAAATGTTGAATATGATGTGCAATGGTCGGATCATTTCCCACTGATAATCGATTGTAACCTGAATCTTGTACCGTTTGAACAATTTCCATCGTGTGCGCCTGTGTTCAATAGGGTTATCTGGGGCGAACGTAACGTGGAAGAAGTACAAATGTATAACAAATTATGTAACGCTTAACTACGGGAAATTGATTTTCCGCCGGAAATGAGTACTTGTTGTGATGGAGTGTGTTCAAGTACTGAACACAGGTCACTTTTGAATGACATGTACTTACGACTGGTGACCATCTTGTCTGATGCAGCAACAGCTACTAGTCCGTAAGCCAGGCGCTAATTTTCGTCAGTCATTTCCTCTCAGTCGATAATTCGTAAAATGCCTCAGAGAGTCGCATTATGACGCGTTGTAAACGTCAGCTGCGGCTCCGAGGGTGGATTGAGCAGTGGCAGCCGCCCAAACACGTAAAAAAAAAAAAAAAAATTTTAGTCATTTTTTCCGATTAAAAACTTGATCAAATTAAAGTTAAACCAATATTTCGAATAAATAAAATCGTCAGCTGGTTATACAGTGGTGGATTATACGTCAGCTGGTCACGCAAAAAAAAAGTTTAGTGATTTCCTCTCAAAAGAAAATTTATCAGATGATAGTTTATGTATTGTTTTTAATAAATAAATAAGTCAGCTGGCTGTATGTAGGTGGAATGTTTGTCAGCTGATGACCTTAAGGTGTAACGTAGGAGCAAAGTAAATGTATCAGCTGACGTGTTTTCCCCCAACACACTGCCAGCTGATTGTTTTAATTACTTACAGGATCATGTCAACAATAAGTACAACTTTTTTTTCGGGAGGAAATGACGTACTTAAAGTTATTCAACATTATATTTAATGTGCAAACTAAAATGTAAGATTTTCTGGCAATGTTTCGATTAAATATTTTTTTTATGGGAACTACGATTTTTAAGAATAGAAATAAATAAATACTTTGCTGAGCTAATCAATTAATTTATGATTTTTTAATATTTAAATTAATAATGCTTAAGATTTAATACAAAAAGTTATTTAATTATGTTTAATAATTTAATCATTTTCATTTTCGCTTTTGCTCATCTCACTTTCCTTTCTTTTATTTACTAGCACGTATAATACTTAAAAACCCAGAACTATACCTAGCCTTGGGTGAGGATAGATATGTCCGAATTGGTACAACTAGAATAATATACGAGTAACCACCGTAAGGGGCGATGGAGGGATATTTGGGGACAGACAATAAATCTAAAAGACACGAGAGAAGTGTGGCCACATTGTGGGATATTTTTACCTCACTTTTTGACACACTCTCATCTAAGTACACTAAAAACGGCGAAGTGGAGGGAAAAATATCCCACAATCTGGCCACACTGCATGCGAGTAACATGGGCTAAAGCGAGAACGAGAATGGAAAAAATATGAATTACCGAAATAAAATTTGAGGATTTATCCATAACTTCACATATGACATACAGTTCAACACATTTGTTTTTTTTTTTTAAAGTCCTTCGTGAGTGGCTGTATTATTTTATGATCTGACGATCTTAGAATATTTTTTTTGTTAATGCTTATTTGTTTGATTGTGTTATTTACTTAAAGTTTCCGTTTACGCCATGAGTAAGACTAAGATAAGTATCACTTACTTACGTGAGAGAAAATAAAAACAATATCGCATACAATATACTATACACGTCTAAACGCAGCTTAATAACTTAATATTCAATCGAAACATTGCCAGAAAATCTTACATTTTAGTTTGCACATTAAATATAATGTTGAATAACTTTATGTACGTCATTTCCTCCCGAAAAAAAATAATTGTACTAATTGTTGACATGATCCTGTAAGTAATTAAAACAATCAGCTGGCAGTGTGTTGGGGGAAAACACGTCAGCTGATACATTTACTTTGCTCCTACGTTACACCTTAAGGTCATCAGCTGACAAACATTCCACCTACATACAGCCAGCTGACTTATTTATTTATTAAAAACAATACATAAACTATCATCTGATAAATTTTCTTTTGAGAGGAAATCACTAAACTTTTTTTTTTTTGCGTGACCAGCTGACGTATAATCCACCACTGTATAACCAGCTGACGATTTTATTTATTCGAAATATTGGTTTAACTTTAATTTGATCAAGTTTTTAATCGGGAAGAAATTACTAAAAATATTTTTTTTCTTACGTGCGTGGGCGGCTGCCACTGCTCAATCCACACTCGGAGCCGCAGCTGACGTTTACAACGCGTCATAATGCGACTCTCTGGCATTTTACGAATTATCGACTGAGAGGAAATAACTGACGAAAATTAGCGCCTGGCTTACGGACTATAATGTTGAATAACTTTAAGTACGTCATTTCCTCCCGAAAAAAAATAATTGTACTAATTGTTGACACGATCCTGTAAGTAATTAAAACAATCAGCTGGCAGTATGTTGGGGGAAAACACGTCAGCTGATACATTTACTTTGCTCCTACGTTACACCTTAAGGTCATCAGCTGACAAACATTCCACCTACATACAGCCAGCTGACTAATTTATTTATTAAAAACAATACATAAACTATCATCTGATAAATTTTCTTTTGAGAGGAAATCACTAAACTTTTTTTTTGCGTGACCAGCTGACGTATAATCCACCACTGTATAACCAGCTGACGATTTTATTTATTCGAAATATTGGTTTAACTTTAATTTGATCAAGTTTTTAATCGGGAGGAAATGACTAAAATTTTTTTTTTTTTACGTGTTTGGGCGGCTGCCACTGCTCAATCCACCCTCGGAGCCGCAGCTGACGTTTACAACGCGTCATAATGCGACTCTCTGAGGCATTTTACGAATTATCGACTGAGAGGAAATTGGTCGTGAAAATCTGTCACTGGCTTACGGACTATACGTGCAAAAGGGTGAAGGCACGAAGGAGGGGTGGTTACGTTGCGGGATGGAATCAATATGTATCTACGTGTGATTTGGTACAGTGCGGACGTGTATTTTGTTCTACTCGTGTGAAAGTCTGTGATTGGTTACTTAGCCTAAATTACGATTCTCGCTTACTCTTAAAGTGATTATATTGAGTTATCCCGCCCATTGGGCTGTCCTAGAAAAAGACAAATAGTGTTCGGAAGTATTCGTACTCGAAAAGGTTCCACCCAGTTTCGAACCCCCGCCATCGCGGCCGCAGTCGTGCGCCCTACCACCGCGTCACCAACGTTGGACGTCGACCGGCGAAACAGGCGAGAGCGCTACGCGCGCCCCACTGCTGCGTGACGTCATAGTGAGCCCACACCGTAGCGCCTGCGCATTTGATAGTTTGCAATCTTCTCTAACTGCGGGAACTATTTTATTATGTTTGGGAAAAATCGTACACCACCTAAAGCTACGCCTCAACGCTCCGACCAATCCATCTCTGAGCTAGGGGCAGCGGTAGATCCTCCGCGGGAAACCGACATGAATGTTACCCTCCGTACCAAGTGCAACCAACCGGAAGTCAACTCCGAGGCGCTGCTGGCTATCATTCATGATGACATAAAAAACATTTTAAAAGAATGGAAGGCGACCTTCGACGCCAGTTTGGAAAAGGTCAATGATAACATCAATTCCCTAAGAAGAGATCTTGAAAGCTGCATCAAAGAAGTGAGGAAAGAGGTAGCTGATCTTCGTTCTGAAAATATAGATATTAAGACTCAAGTCAGCAAATTAACCGAGGAAGTTGCGGAGATAAAAACTTCGGCCCAATACATCTCCGACCAATATGAAGATTTTTCTGCACGATTAAAATACCTAGAGGAGCGCTTTGTGGATGAACGGGCAATAAAAACACTCGAATTAAAAATAGATAATTTAGAGCAACAGGCCAGACAGTGCAATCTGGAATTATCAAACATACCCGAAAAGCGCGGCGAAAACCTAGTGACATTGCTAGAGGACATCGGCAAAAAAATCGATTTCGCTATTTCACGGGACGACATCATATCCATCCATCGCGTGCCTCATGTTGCAGGCACTGCCAATGAGAGGCCTAAAAACATTATTGCCAAAATGAAAACCCGCTCTCTACGAGACAACATCATCAGCGCATACCGACTGAAGAAAGGGCTTACATCTACCCAACTAGGCATTGCAGGTGCTCCTCACATAGTCTACATTAACGAGCATCTCACCCTTAGAAGAAAGCAGCTGTATCGAGAAGCTCGTGCGGCGGCGCGGGAGCGTAATCATAAGTTTGTATGGGTCAAAAACGCCACTATACTCGTAAAACGGGCGGAAACATCTCGCACGATACCTATAATAACTTCAGATGACATTGTCAAAATTAAAGTTAACAACTGAACCGCTTTATACTGTAAATAACACATATATAGTTTTTGTAAATTTTCTACCATGGCTAGTTTATGTAAAGACCTCACTATTTACTACCAAAACGTTAAAGGCTTACGCACTAAACTGAATATTATTTATATAAATATCCTCTCTAATTGTTATGACATAATAGTTTTAACCGAGACTTGGCTGGTTCTTGCTATAAATGATTCTGAGTTTATAGACAATCGTTATATTGTATTCCGGTGCGATCGAAATAGAATTGCTACTGATAAAGCCGAAGGAGGGGGAGTCTTGGTAGCCGTCTTGCGCGAACTCAACCCTTAGTAGAGTGCTTGGGGAGTTTGACCTCGGACTCCAATTACTGTCAATGTATTAATGTGAGACCTTCTGCATTATGTTTTATACATAAATTATTAAAAAGTTTACCAATTTTTTTTCGTCGCTTTTTTGTTTGTCTTAATTTGACACTAATTTCAAGAAATTGACAATTTTTCCATTTTAAATCAAAATATTTTTATAAAATATTCATAATTTAAGTAAAATACATACAAACATACATAGAAACGTATACGTAATATTTGATGGTTATAAAAAAAATGTATAAAATTAATGGAAAGAGACCGTCGTGCACTCAAAAATACATGTGCAGATGTCGAATTTAATGAAAATACGCCCCTCAAAATTGGCCAAGATAAATTTCTTTCAAATAGTAAAAATAAAAGCAGCATAGTTAACAACAGCCGCGCGGATCGATCTCTGAGGTTAAGCCATGCTTGCCGAGGTTGATTTGTGGATGGGTGACCATCTTACACATATCGAGTTCTTTCGTGTTTCGGAAGGCACGTTAAATTGTGGGTCCCGGCTGTCATTTTCGAAGATCTTTGACAGTCGTTAACAGTAGTCAGAAGCTTGAAAGTCTGACAACCAGTCTTACCGAAGGATATCGTGTTATCCCAGGTAACTGGGTTAAGGAGGTCAGATAGGCAGTCGCTCCATGTAAAACACTGGTATTCAGCTGCATCCGGTGAGACTGGAAGCCGACTCCAACATAGCTTGGAAGAATGGCTAAGCTGATATATATATAGTAAAAATAAAAGCAGACTCATAGACATGCTGAGGAAGAAACTATCTAACAATAATATTTTTACATGTCAAGCGGAAAGTGATGCGGACCGATTGATTGTTGAAACAGCAATTAATTTACAGTCAACAAATGTTACTGTAGTTTCTGAAGATATTGATGTACTTGTTCTATTAACTACACTAACTCCAAACGACCGTGAAATTTATTTTTAAAAGCCACCTCGAGGAAATGTTGTACAGATTTTTTTTTCATCAAAAAGCTTAGAAAATACATTACCGAAATGTAAAGAGTATATTCTTTTCGTACACGCTTTCACTGGTTGCGATACAACGTCTGCTTTTTTCAATAGAGACAAAAACAAGTTCGCTAAAAATTTCGAAAAATGCAAGAATTTACATGGCGCTGCTGAAGTATTTAAATATATTGATGTAGATCCTGTCAGAATTTTTGAAGGTGGCGTTGCATGTATTTTGGAATTATACAGTGCTCCCAAAAAAGTTAAAGATTTGAATAATAATATATTGAGGTTTAATTATTTTCTAAAGGGCACAGCCAAAAAAACGGGTGTTCAATTGGCATCTCTACCACCTACGTCTGATGCAGCGTTTGAACATTTGAAAAGAGTATATTTATAAGTGCAGATATGGTTAGGTAATAATAATTCTGTTGAAAATTGGGGTTGGAGGTACGTTTCTGATAAACTTGAACCAATACTGATGAAACAATCGCCAGCTCCAGATAATTTACTTAAAATGCTATTTTGTAATTGTAAAAAAGGATGTGGAAATGCTTGCGGATGTCGAAAAAGTGGCTTATACTGCACTTCAGCGTGTTCACAGTGCAATGGTGATAGTTGTTTTAATGCATCTCCTGTCTTAAAAGTAAGTGAAGTAGAAGAAAGTGACTAAAACGGAATAATTGAAGTTTAATCATTTTTAAGCATGTATGAGAGGCGAACTAAATAAATATTTTTTATAAACTTTTTTTTGTTACACTTATTGTTTCATACTATTACTTTTTAATATTATATGATAGAAATGTATTTATAACACGATTTTGACACTACATTACTTAGTAAAGCTCGTAATGTCTTATATTATATGCCTTAATTTATTTATTTTATTATTAAATAAAAAGCAACGATTTTTAATTGGTAAACATTTTAATATACCTTATCAACAATACAATCCAACAGGTCTCATAATAATTCGTTGACAGTAATTGGATTCCGAGCTTTTTCAATTCTAAATGCTTAAGGCACTCTACTACCTGTATGTATCCCGATACCACAACAAAGTACATTTGACAAATACTTCGAACAATGCGTTGTAACAATACCTTGTAATAATAATACATCACAAGTCATTATCAGCGCGGTATATTTACCTAATAACTTACCTCTCTCGGTGTATAACTTGCATTTTGATACCTTAGATAATTTGTTAAATACGACCAATACTGATAACCTTTTACTGTTGGGTGATTATAATATACCAATGGCTCAATGGATAACTAATCTTAATAGTTACTTTTTAACCTGTTCAGGAACCACTCCTACATGACTTCGCTTGAAGGATTTTATGACAATTCACGACCTCAAACAGCTCAACCATATAGCCAACTCAAATAATCGTATTCTTGACTTGTTTTTGTCTAATGTTAAATGTAATGTAAGCAAACCAAACCAAGAGTTACTCCAACCGGATCTCCATCATCCACCATTTTATGCTACTCTATCTATAGATATATCTTTTAAGACTTTAAGATCTAAACAAACCCCAAAATATAATTACAGGAAGGCTGATTACATCCCTATAAACGAAGATATACAAAACATCGATTGGGAGACACAGTTGAATAGCGAGTCCGCTGAAGGTTCCGTAGATATTTTTTACAATCTTATTTATGGAATAGTTAAATCCCGCTGTAATTAGAATTTTTAGGTTTTGTAACTGGTATAGTTACAAAACCTAAAAATTCTAATTATCCCGTGTGGTTTTCCAAAGCCCTCATTCATCTTTTTAACTGTAAGAAAAAAGCCTGGTCTAAGTGGAAAAGATATGGTAATTTGTCTGACTACGAAGTTTTCTCTCTACTTAGAGCTCGATTTAAAGATGAATGTCACAAATGTTTTTGTAGATACATGACTAGTATTGAGGACAGTATTCCGAAGAACGTTAAACACTTTTGGACCTACATAGCCAACCGCCAGAGCAAATGCGGGTTGCCTTCTCGAATGCAATATAAGGAAGAGACATCCAATGATCCCCTCAAAATATGCAATATGTTCGCATCTTTCTTTCAGTCCGTATATGAGCCCACAACCCTTAATGCCAATTGGCGTCCGGAGTCAATTGAAACAATTGATAGTTATGATGACTCTCTCCATACCTTGCACTTAAGTGTCTCACAAGTACTTAGAGAATTAAAGCAATTAGACATCTCCAAAGGCCCCGGGCCTGATGGATTACCTCCCTGTTTCTTCATATGGACAGCAGATACCATCTGTAAACCCTTATGCATTATTTTCAATAAATGCTTACACAGTGAGGTGTTTCCTGATAAGTGGAAGAAAGCTAATATAGTTCCTATTCACAAACAGGGTTCGAAGCTAAACGTGGAAAATTATAGGCCTATATCGCTACTATGCACGGTCGCCAAGCTCTTTGAAAAGCTTGTCCATCAACAGGTATATCCATTTATTGAGCAAAAAATTTTACATGAACAACATGGTTTTATGAAAAAAAAGTCGACTGTCACCAACCTAATGATTTTTACCAACTACCTTTTCAAAAATATGGATTCTAGAGCTCAAACGGACGCTGTTTACACAGATTTTAAAAAAGCTTTTGATAGAGTCGACCATGAAATCTTACTAAACAAAATTGCATTCAATGGTATCAGGGGAAACTTGCTGCGCTGGTTCTGGTCATATATTAGTAATCGAAATCTTGTGGTTGCGAGTAACGGGTATCATTCAGACACGTTTTTCTCTACATCGGGCGTGCCCCAAGGCTCTATAATTGGCCCTTTATTGTTCATTATTTACATTAATGACATCGGTAACTGTTTTGTTAATAGTAAGTTCTTATTGTACGCTGATGATCTTAAAGTGTTCAACACAAGTAAAACAATGCAGGACTATATAAATTTACAAGAAGACTTAAATAGACTATCTGATTACTGTGATATAAATAAACTTAAACTAAGCATTCCTAAATGTAAGTATATAAGTTTTAAAAAGAATAAAAATATTATAAAATTTAACTATACACTGTGTAATGAGAGCCTTATCCGTGAGACAATAATGAATAACCTTGGTATAACGTTGGATAGTCAATTACATTTACATTTACACATAGAAAAGATCACTGCTAAAGCGTTTCAAATGTATAGTTTTGTAATGAGAGCAACATCTGATTTCAAGCGGCCAGCCACGTACCTCTACCTTTTTAACTCTCTGATCCGCCCTCAAATCGAATATGCCTGTGTAATTTGGGATCTTTATTATATTAAATATGATACAGCACTGGAAAGGATACAACGCAAGTTTCTTAACCCTTAAATGCATGGATTTCTTTTTTGTGATAAGAAAAATATATGTAAGGCGATTAACAAACTGCCCCGCACCACGCAGCGTAGCGCGTGAATGCGTGTTCGAACGTTGCTTGTAAGTATCTCCGTTTGTATGGAAAACACGCACAGTCTAACACACAGAAAATGCATCCACGCGCGTTCATGCGGATCACGCGCATACACGCGGAGAAACATGCACCCCCGCGCGTAGGTGCGGGGCGAGACGCAAGGTATGGCACACCGAATCCCGCAGTGCCGCGCGTGATTTTTATCAAGACTATCGTGATGCTCAGTACTGCACGACCACCACAGAGAACGGCGAATAAATGAGAGCCGCCGTGCGTGAATCTACAAAACACACCTACGCGCGTGAGTGCGCAAAAAACCCGCACGGTGATGCAGATCTGCACTCCCGCAGGAACGCGCGTAGGTGCGTCGACACGCAATATGCAGCATGATGCGGGGCAGTGTGTTAAGCGCCTTATATATATAGGGGTAACAAATACGGGAAAAATAGTAAAATAAATATTTATGTAATACTATCATAAATATTTATCAAAAAACATATGGTATCATTTTTGATACAACATGCATTTAATACCTAATCAAGTATTCACGGCCGTTAGAGATTTTGGTTTTTTGATAAGGTGCTTTCTATTTTCAGGAATAAAAAAATGTTTGCAAAGTAATGAATTATTTATTAGGTATCCCTCGCTAGTGGTCGCAGGTTCGAATCCGAGGCAACACACCAATGACTTTTCGAAGTTATGTGTGTATTAGAAATAATTATCACATGCTCCAACGGTGAAGGAAAACATCGTGAGGAAACCTTGCATGCCTAACATTTGTTTAATACATTTATTGAGGGCATGCAAAGTCCCCAACCCGCACTTGGCCAGCGTGGTGGACTCAAGGCCTAACCCCTCCCTCATTACGGGAGGAGACCCTTGCCCAGCAGTGGGACAGTAACGGGTTAAATTTATATATATTAATTAAAGGTGGAACTTGTTAAAACAGTCAAAATTTTTTTTAGAACACAGAAAAACTTTACATTTTTCACATTTGATGCTGCTTACAACTTACACCCTGGCATCATACGTCGCATGCGATTATCCGTGCGTATTTTTTTGTGGTCAGTACCATCGTGTATAATGTCTGTTGATGGCACCACCTGAAGGGTATTCCTCCGCTTAGGAGCTGGTTCCTCTATACTACTACTACTTGGTCGACCTCTTGCAGGTTGGGTGTGGATTTTATATTTACATAGAACATCTGCAAGTTCTGTTCTAAACTCTGCTAAATTCAATATATCTTTCGCAGCTATCTTCTTTTTATAGCACACCTGCTTATATAAGACCCACGAATTTATAACCGTCAAGTCAAGAAGATGATGGAATAGTCTAATGTACCACTTCCCACTTTTCATGCGGATTCTGTATCTGCCCAAGTACGAGTCCATTAAATCTACACCGCCCATATGTGCGTTGTATTCTTTCACAACCTTTGGACACGTTATAAATTTCCTCCGCTTCTCAACCTTATCGTAGCGCTCGATTGTGGATACAGGCTCAGCGCCCACATAAGAAGACAGCAAAGTCACTTGTCTATTATCCTTCCAACTCACTGAAGACATTTCGATTCCATCGTAGCTAGTCACGTATTCTTCATAAGATCCCCTCTCCACAGACTTTGCCATCACTTGTTGCTTTGTAGGCAATTTGCAGGATTTTCCAAGACGGTTTCTCTGCACAGTTCCTAAACACCAAATGCCTTGTTTTGCCATATAGTACATGAGTGGCAAAGAAGTGTAGAAATTGTCAAAGTAGACAATGTGATTCATTCTTCTTGGAATGGCTCGAGCTAGTTTTATGACGACATTACCAACGGTTCCTACATCTGTTTCATTTTCTAACATGGGCTCATTGTCCTTTCCTGAGTATATAATGAATTTGTAGGCATATCCCATCAAGGAACAAAGCATGAACAATTTGAATCCCCACTTATGTGGTTTCAAAGGTAAATATTGTTTCATGAAATGACGTATTTTAGTAGCGCACATTTGCTCATCGATGGATAGACGTTGATCCAACGGTATGCTAGAAAATTTTTCGTTCAGATGATCTATGACTGGACGCAACTTGTGAAGTTTATCGTGATTGGGATCGTTTATAGGTTTGTGCTTATCGTTGTTATTAAAATGAATGATGCGCCTTATTTTTTCAAACCTGTTTACAGGCATAGTTTCAGATATGGGCCGAAAGCCAAATTTATTATGCCAATAGGATCGAACGTTTGGGTATTGGTACACAGACATGAAGATCAATACCCCCATATATTTACGTATTTCAACGTCAGTTACACAATCAGGACGATCTGGTTGCTTTTGAACGGGGTAGTCGATTCTTCAGTTATATTGCTGATGAACTCCGGAGTAAAATAATAGGAGAAGAATTGAAAAGGCGTGTCTAGTGTCATTATTGATGCAGGAAGATCATTACAACCTTGAAATCGAATATTATCTTCTTGGGATATAAGTGACTGCTTTTTCCATATAAGCCTTTGCACATCAATAGCTTTATGAATTGGTTGGCTACCACTACTAGTATTATTGTGTATACCTGGCACAGGGTCTTCAATTAAAGGAGGATCTTCTATCAAAGGAGGGTCTTGCACATCGGCTTGAGGTTCAAATTGCTCACCATCTTCAATTACCGATCGCAGCTCTGCAGTAGTTAGAATTTCTTCAAAATCGTTTTCATCTACTTCGTTACCGTCGTCGGATAAGTAACCATCTTCTAACTGGCCTAAATAATCTTCAATATCCTTATCGGCAATTCTTTTACGTTCCATTCTAAAACAAAATACATAAAAAGTTCAAGCCCGCAACCAAGCGAAAATGTAAACAAGTCAAAGTCCCAAATGCATGATGTCTCATTTTTGATACAAGCAAAAGAAATGCTTTTATTATGTATAATAAAAAAATCTAATGTAAAATATTATGGTACCATGCAATCAAAGTACTTACCTACGATATAATATTTTTTTTATCTGGATTAGCTTCAAGATTCATTCAATAACACCTGATGAAAACTTTCAAATTCACTTGTTGTTGAAACTTGTAACTGACAGCGAACAATGACATATTAACGCATCACAAAATGGCGGACCAATCACAATGCTTTACTTTTTCGTTCAGAAACTACTATTCGTTTATATTATAAGTCAAAATTATGCGTAGTAAAATTTATTTATTTTATGGGCTCTGAACCGTGTAGAACTTTCTGTTTCGTTTTTGATACAATATGCATTTAAGGGTTAAAGGGTTGCATAGAAAATGTCGTATAAGACGACTTAAGTATTGCGAATCTTTGTCAAAATATCGCTTGTTGACTTTAAAATCGAGGCGTTCATTGCTCCAAGCGATGTTCCTCTATGGGTTATTGCATAACTACTATAACTGCCCAGAGTTGATAAGTGATATATATTACATTGTACCTAGAACAGTTGTCAGGCGAGAGGTGCGCGCTTACCCGCTCTTCGCAACGACCACTAGTCGAACAAACGCGGGTGAGCGGGCGCCCCTTAACAGACTTGTTAAAACTTACAACAAGAACTTTGTTAATTTAGATATTTTTGCTATGTCTCGATCAAAATTCAAAAAAAATATTGTAGATATTCTAAGTTTAATCCAGTAAGACTGAATAGCAGTGGCGAAGGGTCAGTTTTTACAAAAGGTAAGCCGGAGCTATTAGTCATTGTCTAGGTATGATACCTACATATTATGTACATCGTAAGAATATCGACGTAAAATTCTGCATAATAACGATATGAGAGTATTATCTACATTCGACTACAGTCTCTAATTTCTCTCTCTACAGTCTAATAATACATAGGTAGGTACTTACCATGCTACCTAATCATGCTTGTTTTGCATTAAGTTACTCTGTCTTCAGTGTAGTAACACGTAGGTAACACAACAGCACATATTTAAGATAACGTATATCGAACGATTGATGATTGTCTCGCACTGGTTGTTTTATAACATATTATACAAGCAATTTAGAATGTATTCATCAACAATAAAATATCAAACACATTATGGATAAACGCAGAACACTTTAATAGTAATGAGTTTAACCTATAAATCTGACAAAATGAAAATTTACTCGAATAGAAACATGCAAAACAATTACTCTTTAATACACTGATACGTTCACAGTTATGCACAAACATTTAATAAGGAATAATGTTGTAATAAACACAAATATTCTAATTTGTTATAGAGCGCGCGAAAAAACAGTAAACAAACATAACCTAATGTCAAACTGGTGAACAATGTTCGACTCATACTTATGCAGGATGCTTAGCTTATATTTCGCCATCTCGCTCTTGCACGCGGCTCGCGCCGCGACAGAAACATGCGTAAGATCATGCGTCCGCCGCGGCGCGGCGGCGCGAGCCCTGTAGCGCGAGGCAACCCGCTCTTCCTCCGGCTTGCTCGCCACTATGCAGCGCGGTGTAAAGCGCGATCCAAAAGGTCGTAAGCGACATCGCCGCCATAGTTTTTATTGTACGCGATTCCCGATCAGCGCCTACGGTTTATTTCATTATTATTACTTCACGTTGCGTTTTTAGCGGAGCGTAATTTTTGAAGGGTAGGCGTTTTCGTACTGTTTCGCTTAGATTATTGATTCTAGTTAAAGATTTCGCTTTAAATATTGTTTATTATTAATTAATTGTGTATTATTAGGCAAAAGTAAACAATTAATTTAACACTAATATTAAGTCTGTCCAGAAAGGGAAGCCGGTAGGAATCGAGTTGTATGGAGCCTTCGCCACTGCTGAATAGAGTAATTTCATATAGTTTGTAAGTACTTTCATATTCTTATATTGTTACCTCACTGTACCTTAATTGAGTAATATGTGGAAACGTAGTGGGTTGTACTTTTAGTCATTTAGCTTTAACATTATCTAGATAGTAAGATTCATTGTACAACTGTTTGTTTTCCTAAATAAATAAATAAATAAATTAATTAAAGTTACCATAGGGAGGCCAGGTTGAGGTTTCTGACTTGGGTGGAAGACGGTAAACCTAATAGTGGTCAATCATATGTCAACATGAAGGAAAGTAGGAAATTATTTAAGCAAAAACTAAAATGATGCCAGGACAGGCAGGAGAAAATAAAAATGGATGCACTTGCATCCCATCACTCTGCTAATAATTTCCCACAATTCTGGAAAGAGACGGAAAACGCGAACCGGAAACCTGGCCTTCCTGTGAGCATAAATGGTGTGAGTGATCCTAACAAGATCGCTAACATGTTTAGCGAACACTTTAAAGTTCCGCGGCGTAACATAAGTATGCCTGGATTGCCCGTTGTTGGGACTATCGGCCAGAAAATAACTGAGAATTTTTCCGCGAAGGACGTGCGAAGTATTATAAAAAGTATGCGCAGAGGTAAATCTCCTGGGTCTCAGCATCAAGCATCTAAGACATGCAGGGGTCCACCTGCCGCGTGTCATATCCCTGTTTTTCAACCTTTGCCTTAGTCATGGTTACTTACCTGAGGGACTTACTAAAACTATAGTAGTTCCAATAATTAAGAACAGAACTGGCAATGTCTCGGATATTAATAACTACCGTCCCATCTCTCTTGCAACCATAGTAGCCAAAGTGTTGGACGGTCTGCTTAATAACATACTTGGCAAACACATAAAATTAAATGACGCCCAGTTTGGTTTTAGAAGCGGGCTTTCTACAGAAAGTGCCATATTATGTCTTAAGCAGGCTGTACAGTACTATACTGACAGGAAAACACCGGTATATGCATGCTTCCTGGACTTGTCAAGAGCTTTCGATACTGTGCTGGATGACAAGCTGTGGAACAAGCTGGGAAGGGTGGGTGTACCGGTGGAGGTTATATCGCTGATACAAAAATGGTATCATTGCCAGCGAAATCAGGTGAGATGGGCGGGAGCCCTATCCGAGCCTTATAGCATGGAGTGTGGGGTTCGGCAGGGTGGACTGACCTCTCCATTATTATTTAACTTGTACGTTAATGACCTCATCGATGGGCTCAGCAGCACCCATACCGGTTGTCATATTGATAATGCATGCATTAATAACATAAGCTACGCGGACGATATGGTGCTGCTGGGCCCATCGGTGGGTGCTATTCGTAGGTTGTTAAAAAATTGTGAGACATATGCGGGGGAACATGGGCTGACATATAATGTAACAAAATGCAAAGTACTTCTTTTTAAGGGTAAATCGACCACACCCATTCATGTTCCTCCAATTAAGTTGTACGGTGAGGAATTACAGTGAGTGACCAGTTTTAAATATTTGGGGCACATCGTGACGGATGATTTGTCTGATGAAGAGGATCTGGAGCGGGAGCGCAGTGCATTTGCGGTTCGAGGGAACATGATTGCCCGTAGATTTGCTCGCTGCTCCATTCCAGTTAAAATTAGTTTGTTTAAAGCATTCTGTCAATCGTTTTACGCGAGCAGTCTATGGGTTAATTTTACCCGTCGGGCCGTCAGTTTCCTGCGCGTCCAATATAACAACATCTTTAGGGTGCTGATGCGAATGTCTCCCTACTGCAGTGCCTCGCTTATGTTTGCTGAAGCTCAAACAGACAGCTTTCAAGCTATAATTAGAAAGAAAGCAGCTTCTCTATTAAGGCGAGTGAGAGATAGTGGCAACAGCATCATCAAGATGATTGCTTCCCGCACAGATTGTCCGATTCAGCATAAGTTAATGTGTATAACAACCGGGCAAGATTGATATATATTGTATGACGAATTTTAATTTTAATTATTTATTGGATTTTTATATTCGGAATTACTTTGTTTATTTTTATTAATTTTTCGTATTTATTTGAATTGACATGGCATAAATATTAAATATAGGACAATCTTACTCATTTTTGTATTAAATAATTTGGGTGAATACTATTATTACTGAAACAGTTTATCTGACAATCAATGTGTCTTTATCTGTTCTGACTCTTATTCTATTATTCTTATGCTCTATGGATTGTAATGATCTGAAATAAACGTATATTATTATTATTATTATGTAGTGAAAGCCTAGACTAACTAATTATATAATCTATACTAATATTATAAAGCTGAAGAGTTTGTTTGTTTGACCGCGCTAATCTCAGAAACTACAGGTCCGATTTGAAAAATTATTTCAGTGTTAGATAGCCCATTTATCGAGGAAGGCTATAGGCTATATATAATCACGCTACGACTAATAGGAGCAGAGAACCAGTAAAAAATGTTACCAAAACGGGGAAGAATTTCACCCATTTTCTCTAATGTGACGCAAGCGAAGTTGCGCGGGTCAGCTAGTACACTTGATAAAGTTTCAACACAGTTAAAATCATTAGAACGTAATCGTGTTAAAAGAGGTTTAGTAGACACTCTTGGATCAGTAATTAAAAGCATAGCTGGCAATTTAGACTATACCGATGCGATGAAATACGAACACGCTATTCAAACCTTGCAGGAAAATGATAGTAAAATAGTAAATGAACTTAACAGTCATCTTAGTCTGAACAAGGAGTGGATATCTAAACATGATAGTGTCTTAGAGCAGTTAATTGAAAATCAAAGTAGGATTAATAATACCATAGAATTATTTTTCAATAATATCCTGAGCGGATTCAATTAAGTTCACCTTACGAAATTTGGTCAACTTTTATCCATTATCAGTGAAAACGTAGAAGATCTTAAATTAGAATTAACTAGGATAGAGAATATGTTAGCATTTATTCGTGCATCTAGCACAGTTCATTCTATGATAGATATAGATACCCTTAGATCTATGATAAATAAGTTAGAAAATATATATAGTAAATATGAAACCTATTTATTACCTTTGGAATTAAGAGAGTATTATGATGTTGTTAAACCTGGATCATATTTTAATGAAAAAAAAATATTGTTATCATTTTTAAGTTTCCCATAGTTTCTAAAAGCATATATGATCTATATAGGTTATCTATAGCACCCAATAAAAACCACCAAGCCCTTATACCTGCCTATCCTTTTATAGCAAATAATAAGAACTCATTCGTGTACATAGAAGCTCGAAGTTTGATAACTGGTTTCTTTGTGAAAAGGAAACAACTCATTTAATTTGCACTTAATCTGATTGCATTCAGGAACTTATTACGAATCAAGTTCTGCAGTGGTCGTGCCAGTTTACTACGGTCGTCTTTGAGAAAGAAGCAATGGAAAAACTAGATGACAATCATTACGTTCTATCATTCCCACACCCAACTAAGGTGCAATTAGTCTGCGGGAAAGAAGACTTCGGATCTCTACAAGGAAGTTATCTTGTATCCATTCCTGTCAGTTGTTATCTTCGTACTTAAGAATTAACCATAATAAACGACAATGATGAAATACAGGGACAACCTCTGAAGTTAACGGATACTCCGAATGATGTAACAAAGCCAGAAGCTGCCTTAACCCATGTTAGTCTCAGCTCTATCGACCTAGGAAGATTACGCAGCATCCAAAATCAAATCATGACCAGCCAGCCAGTACAATTTGAAAAACTGCAATCCAACGTCTTGTACCATACTACCAGACCTGTCTACGTTATACTACTAAGTGCAGGGGCACTAGTTATCGCCATAGTAGGATATCGAAAATGGGTTTGCAATAGTCTCAATACTTTATCAAATAGCAAATCAAATTCATAAATCGCAAATCACAATTCAAATTCATAAATATGGTTTTGCATTCTCATTCTTTGTTTCATGCACAGTTTGTCACAATCTCGGGTCATCTGTGCAGCACCGTTATCATGGTACCATTCATGATCTTTTTTTTTTTTTTTTTTTTGACGATGGGGAAATGCATTTACGCATTCCCGGCTTGAAATTGGGGCATAGCCGGGATATGTGGGACTCACCCGAGACTGGGTACTACCCACTAAAACCCCACCGGAACAACGTCTTCGCCATAATGGGGTGGTGCAGGTTCACTTGCGTATTTCACTGCGACCACCCCGGCGCGGCACCTCCATGCCAGGCGCCCAAAGTTTGTAAGGGCGCCCAAATTTACCCAAGTGGGGGCCCCCAAGCCCCCAAGAACACAACATTACAAAAATTTATACAGCACAAACACAAACATAATGGCAGGCTATGGCGGGGGAGGAGGTGCGCATATCTCCTCCTCCGCTGTCCTCGTCTCCGCTGGCGGCGCGGGTCGGAAGAAGACGCCTCCCGATCCCGCTCCGCGGCCTCCTTCTGCGACATGACTGACTCGCAGAAGGAGGCCACCGCCCTCCAGGACCCCTCGCTTTCAAGCATCGAATTGATGACACTTGGTAGCGAGAGGTCCCCCTCGACGTACGCCGACAAAACGTGCCTTTGTGGGCTCCAGGCCGGACACTCCTCCAGGGTGTGACGCGCCGTATCCAAAGTCGCGTCACACTCATGGCAGGCCGGGGTTGCTTCACGGCCCGCAATCTGGTGCAGGTACTTTCCGAAACAGCCGTGACCGGTAAGCACCTGCACCAGCCGGTACGACAGTACCCCCCATCTCCTTTCTAACCACCGCGTGAGGTGAGGCCGGATTGCCTCCACCGTTTCTCGGCCAGCGGCGGGGGACGACAACTGCTCCTCCCATCTATTAATCAGGTCGGCTCGAGCCTCCGACCTGACTCTCCGCACCTCTTCGCAATCCGGCCTCTCGCCGCGAGCTCGCGTCTCCATCTTACAGCGGAATACTTCCGCTAAGACCCCCGCCTGAAGCTCCCAGGGGGGGTCGCCCGCTAGAAGGGTGGCCGCCGTCCAAGACACGGTACGGTACCCCCTTATTGCTCTCACCGCTATCGTCCTTTGGGGTCTTCTAATAAGAACTCGGTTTTTAGCGGTGAGAGCATCAGCCCACACGGGGGCACCGTACAGCGCCATACTTCGTATGACGCCGGAGTACAGGCGCCTGCAGGCCGAGCTCGGGCCTCCCAAATTCGGCAGCAGCCGACCAAGAGCAGCTGCGGCGGCTATCAGTTTCGGGGCCATTTGTGAAAAGTGGGCCCCGAAATTCCACCTCCCATCAATGGTCAGGCCCAGATACTTCAACTGGGCCCGAACCGCGACCTCCACACCCTGTACGACGATGCGCGCGCCTTGGGGTGGACCCCTGCGCGGGCCGTGGAAAAGGAGGGCCTCCGTCTTTGATAGGGAGACCCTCAAACCCAACCGCGCGAGCCGGTCCACCACCAATGATACAGCGGTGGTGGCCAGTTGCGCCGCCTCCTCGTACGAACTCCCCCGGGTCGCGACGAAGGTGTCGTCAGCGTAGCCGATCACCTCCACGCCGGGAGGGACCGGACCCTGGAGGAGCCAATCAAAACCAATGTTCCACAGGGTCGGACCTAAAACCGAACCCTGTGGAACGCCGCAGCTCATGCGCCGCGCGCACCGCCGTCCATCGCTGCCGATCCAGGCGACTTCCCTGTCCTGGAGGTACGCCCCCAACAGCCTCCGGAGATACGGGGGCACTCCATGGTACCGGAGTGCCTCCATGATGGTTTCAAATGGGATGCTGTTGAAGGCATTCGCCACGTCAAGCGACACCCCCAGGACAACGTCTCCTTCAGCCACCGCCGCCTTGGTCAACTTTTTTAGAGTGGTCAGGGCGTCGATGGTAGACCGCCCCGACCTGAACCCGAACTGGGCCTCCGATAGCGGGGGCCCTACCACCTCCAGATGTTGGACGAGACGGGCCGCGAGAATCTTCTCGAGCAGTTTACCCGTCTCGTCAAGTAACACTATAGGCCTGTATGCCGAGGGGGAGTCAAGCGGATGATCTCCCCCCTTCGGGAGCAGGCACAGCCGGCCCACTTTCCACTGCTTCGGGAACTCTCCCCTGCCGATGCATGCATCGAAGAGTTCCCGAAGCTGCACCCCCAGGTGCTTCAGGGCGAGGGCTAATACGCGCCCTGAGATGCCGTCTGGCCCCGGAGCCGTCCTCCTGCCACGAAGACGGTCAAGAGCCATCTCCATCTCCCCCTCAGTAACAAGAGGGGGGGCAATTTCCTCCGCTGCAGGCTCCACGAAACTTGGGGCCATCACCGGGGGCGTGTGTCCCGGCGAGTTGGGGAACAATACGCCTACCACCCTTCCGAGGAGATCCGGCTGAAGCGACTCCGTCAGGGGTGCGCCTAGTGTGCGCAGCTTCTTGCGTGCTGCGCGATACGGACGCCCCCAAGGATCCCTATCGAGGTCCCTGAGGATCTCCTCGATTGCAGCCGATTTGGAGCGGCTTATAGCGAGCTGCAAGTTTTGCTTTGCCGCCCTGTACCGTTCCCACAACTCAGCCTGAGCCTGCTCGGCCCCCTCCCGACCCGGGTTTCTCCAATTACGGGCCCTGCAGCGGGCATGGAGTCTCCGGGCTCCATTGGCGGCGTTCCGGAGTTCCGCTATCTCCGGAGACCACCAGTACACCGACCGGCGCGCTTGACGGCGTCGCGCCCTCGGCATGGCCGCGTCGCACACTCTTGTGAGGGTGGTGCGCATACGACCGGCCAGCATCTCCGTGCTGGCTCCTTCTTCCGGTGCAGAGGCGAACCAACGATGAACGATGGCCGCCTCCTCCGCCAGTTCTTTATCCAGCCGGCTGAGGACCCATCTCGGGAAAGAACTGGCCGGTCATACTGCACCCTCTACGAGGGGGGAGACCTCGAATCGTATGTAGAGGTGGTCTGACAAGGTCTCGACCCCCTCCTCTACCCTCCATCCGGATACTTTCCGGGCAACCGCCGGAGTGGCAAATGAGAGGTCAACCACTGACCCCCCATTGTGCCTCACACAGGTGTGGGCTGTTCCCTTATTGAGCAGGGATATCGCCGAGGACCACAACCGACCCTGACGGCCCACGTGCCACGGCCGCCCTGACAGAGTCCAGGAAAACTTCGAACTCTGCCAGGGAACGGTTGGGGGAGAAGTACACGCCGACAATGGTGTACTCCCCCCAACCGGCTACAACAAAACCTATCCCCCTCTCGACAACCATGAGAGGGGGCCCAGCGCCCATACGGCCAACAACCGCCACTGAGCCGGCCAAGTCCCCGGCCCAATTTGGTTGGGGGGGGATGAGGTAAGGCTCGCAAGCCACCGCCACATCAACTTCCCACTGCGCTAGGGACTGAAGGAAGAGGTCCTGGGCCCCCGCGCAGTGGTTGAGGTTCGCCTGGAGGAAGCTAGCGTGTCCGTTGTTAGCCATGGTTATTCGGACATGCTAGCCTCCCGAGTCACTCCCGCTGGTCGAGTCGTGGCGGTGGGAGCGGTCCACGCCCCCACGCCCGATCTACCCTTTACCATGGAGGGAGAGCAGAATCTCCCCCCCATTAAGTGTCCGGCCGGCTTCCCGGCAGCAGCGCAGACGCTGCAACGCATCGCTGCAGACTCGCAGGCCGCAGTCTTGTGACCCTCCTCGCCGCACCGGTAGCAAACTTTGCTTCGGTCAACGGTGGAGGGGCAGGTTGGCCTACGGCCATGCACCTATAGCAGCGCAGGGGTCATTGCTCCAGCAATCGGACCAAGGCGGAGGTCCAGCCGACGAGAAGTCTTCCCGCTTCCGAAATGGCTTTTGCGTACCACCTCCGACCAGGTGGACGCTGATCCCGACGGACCCGCCTCCGGAGGAGCCTCAGCTGCCCTCGGTGTTGGGGCAACCGCCGGCAGTTCGGCGACAGGGGGGTGGCTTACCCCTTTCTTCTTCCCCCTTTTCCCGGCCCGCGAAGTGGGGAGAGGTCCCACGACATCCGAAGTCGGGGCCGGAGTAAGCACAGGCGTTGGGGTGGCAGAGGACCCCGCCGACATTCTGTCCGCCCTAAGGGGAGGACGGACCCTCGCCTCCGGGAGCAGGCGCTCCTCAATTCCTTCAAAGCGGGCGTCCAGCATCGTCCCTACCGAGGCGATGAGGGAGCGCCTAAGCTCTTCCAAGAGCTCCGCGACGGTCGGAGTGGAGTCCGAGGCCACAGGGGCAGGTGGTGGGCACGTTGCTCTTGTTGCAGGAGGGGGGGCCTTTGCCTGCTCCAACTCCCGCAGGAGCGCCTTCCTTTCCGCCCGAAGCATGTCGTTCTCACGACGGATCCGGGCGGATTCCACCCTGGTACGGCGGACTTCATCGGACACCGTCCGGTCCGCCAGGGCCTCCACAATGTCCAGGAGACCCGCTGCCGCCAGCTTAAGGGTTCTCTGGCAACCCCCCTGGAGGTGGCCCGACTTGCGGACAACCTCGTAAATTGCGGCCGCACTCTGGCCGGCCTGCGCCCTCAGCTGTTCGGCGTCCATGCGGTATGGAGACTCAGAGGCCGAGCTCTCCATACCCTCCTCAGGGTCAAAGACGGGATCAGGGGGAGCCATGACCCCACGGGACGAAACCCCGCCTCTGGAGGATGTAGCCCCAGAGGACGTTTTCCCGCGCCGCGCCACCGGCCCGCGCGGGCACTCTGTCTCGGTCTCAGACCCAGACGGCCCAGATCCCAGGATTGGGGAAGTCCGGTGCCTCTTACGGCGGGCACCGCCGCCCGGAGCCGAACTGGAGTCCGACTCCATCAACAAATGCCGCGAACGGCAAATCCAAATCGGAAGCAACGGTATCCACAAAACAAGCCAAGGTCAACGGTCAAAGTATGAGAGATCAGTCCAAAATGCTACGCGAAGTCGATGCAGAATACTAGAGAGTCATCAAGATAACTCTCTAGCAAAAAGCAGTATCAAAGTCCAGAAAACAGGCCAGGTCAGTCAAAAAAAATCAATAAAACGCTCTAACAACACCTCCAGAATATCCTCCAATCAAAATCCCAAAATCCCTCCAATACCCTGCGCCTGGTTTCTCCCATTCATGATCTGCACTGACCACTCCTGACAAACTGTGATCGCATCTTTAAGTCTTACTATCTTGCAATCATATGTGCGACATCGATTTCTCAATGCCATTCATTTTCCGCACTGATTGCTCATAAAATTTATGTATCATCAACATTCTTAATAATGACACGCAAACTCTACTCATTTTCATTAGGTACATAAGTTAATCAATTAACTACTATAACGATTTATTCTTCCCTCTTTATCTCTATTTCCGTACCCTCACTATCAGTGCTTTCACTAGCGTAGCCGCTAAAGTTCAACCTGGGGTGAATTTTATCTAATGCAACAACGCTTTCGTATTTCTTATTACCCTTTATATGTTAAAGGTGTGTTTTTGACTAGAAATCTGTCATTTGGCAGTATTTTAAGGGTTCTGTAAGGACCTTGGAATTTGGGAATGAGTTTATGTGATTATCCTACGTGATCTTTGTCTATTACAGGTCTTTCTATCCTAATCAAATCTCCTACATTATACTTTGTCTGACTCTTTCTATGCTTATCAAACTGCTTTTTAGCATGCTGTTGTTGTTTTTCTATCCTTGCCTTAGCATTCGATCTCAATTCCACTAATGCATCACCGTCAATTTGTTCCGTTGTTTCGGCAATGACATCATTTAACACATTTTCCGACGCGTTCATCAATTTGCAACCGAATAATAGCTCAGAAGCACTTTTTCCTGTTGTCTTATTAATAGTGGTATTAATACCTAACTGAACGTCTCCTATGTATTCGTCCCATATGTTGTCATTTCCACCATGACATTTTGCGCTTAAAGCATCAAGTATGGTCCGATTAAACCTCTCGACCAGTCCATTCGCTCTTGGAGTAGCTACTGCATTTAGAATATGCTTTATTTTTAATTTATTCGTAAAACTAACAAATTTTGCACTTGTAAAACAGGAACCACGATCCGTTATAAGGCGAGATGGTACACCGAAATAACTAAAGTGTTCCTTAAATGTTTTGATTGCCGTTGTCGCTTTCGTATTTCTCACAGCTCGTATATTTACAAATTTAGTAAAGGCATCTATAAAATCAAAATCAAAATCAAATCATTTATTCATTTAGGTCAAGTGCTGACGCTTATGATAGTCAATGATACAGAGAGTGAATTTACCGCCAGTTCGGAAGGTAGGGCCAATGAGAAGAGCTGGCAAGAAACTCCTGGCCACTCTTTTTAATCGCCAAATGATTTTAACAATATTTATGCTGGTATAAAACATTGATGATGTAAGTAGCTGCTACCTACCAACACTACCGAACACACTTTGGTCATAACATAAATTAAATCGATATATTAAGGTGCTAATAAACAAGATATAAATAGTATTGGAAGCATGATGGGAGCATCTACCCACATAATAATATAAATGAAATCATAAGAGGCATTTCAAGAGCATACTGTGGTAAAGGAAGTAGAGTTAGTGAAACGTAGTTGCTTAAAAAAAAAATTATGGCAGTCACCACACCCAGGACGACCAGTCACCCCAAGCAGCACCCGTTCACGAGTATGACGCGTGGACCAGCCATCACCCCCTTCGCACATATTAGAGGGAAGGGGGTGACCCGGCACACGACGCCGCCGCAAGCAATGACATTTTAGTGAGCATGACGAACCTTGGCATGGGAGCCCACCATTTCAATGAAAAAAAAGAAAAATGAATACCACTGAGACTCGTGCAATACCTCTCTGTTACAGAGTTGAAATGACTGATTAATGTTTATACAATGCAAAGATGTATATATAAATATATAGATATTTAATCTCGATTTCTGTAGAACGCGTAACTAACTAATCCCATGTTTTCTTATCCATTAAGTAATCGTCAACCTTATAATAACCCCTTTTAATAAGATGATCTTTAACAACTACTTTGAATTTTTGTTGGGGAAGATCCATAACACTGCTAGGGAGTTTGTTATACAACCGAACACCAAGACCTGCAAATGAGTTGTGTACTTTTTGCAATCTATTGCAGGGACCTACTAATTTGTGCTTATTTCTGGTATTAATGTTATGAATGTCACTATTCTTAGCAAACGAATTTATGTTTTGTTTGATGAACATCAAATTCGCAAAAATATACTGTGTATAATAACAAGCAAATACATGTTACCCCTCCTAGAGCGAATGAACGGGCCCAAGCGATCGGCATGAAGGGTATGAAATGGTTTTTCTAACTTAGGTATGGGATGGAGCATACCTTCTTTAGGACCCCCAGGGGCCTTATGGTGCGCACACTCCAAACAAGCTAAGACATACTTCTTAGTGAACCTACGCATTTTGGGGAACCAAAATGTGGTTTTGATACGATTCAAAGTTTTTTCGAAGCCAAAATGGCCTACATCGTCATGGTTCATGCGCAACACTTGCCACCTACAACCCTCTCGGAACCACCCATCGCAAACCATCGACTAGAATTTTGTACACATAGCTACCTTTCAACTGATAGTTGTTACGCACGTCAGATATAAATTTCATCTTGTCATCCTCTAAGATATCTCGTATGCGTTTTATCTCACTCTCATTGCCCTGGACAGTAGCGATCCAGTCACGAACATCTACGTGTAAAACATCGAAAATATGCTCAGTGTCTACATCACTAGGCTCACCGACAGGTGCACAACTGAGAGCGTCTACGTGAGCCATACGCGAACCCGGTCTATACTCAATCTAACAGTCGTACTTCTGGAACTGAATCCACCAACGAGAAATTCGTGGTATGAGATCTCTTTTAATTAGGGTAGTACGTAACGCATTACAGTCAGTGATTATTTTAAACTAGCTGACCCGCGCAACTTCGCTTGCGTCACCTAAGAGAATGGGTCAAAATTTTCCCCGTTTTTGTAATATTTTTTGTTGCTACTCCGCTCCTAATGACCGTAGCGTGATGTTATATAGCCTATAGCCTTCCTCGATAAATGGGCTATCTAACACTGAAAGAATTTTTCAAATCGGACCAGTAGTTCCTGAGATTATTTATTTATTTATTTATTTATTAGATTCACCAACGGTTTAAAACAATAATACAAACAATATGAACTTAGCCTAGGGAACTTATCTAATTGCTTAACCAATTACAGGTGAATACAACATGCACATCATATATTATACATAATAACGAAAAAAAAATATTATAAAATCTGTTGGAAAACTATTTAAATCTATTAAAAGTGTACGATAATATTAGATTACATAAAATAAGATAACAATATTGAATTAAAAACAAATCAGTTGAACAGAACAGAATAACAACGAATAAAATTGTAAAGTATAAAGTAAAAAATAAAAATAAAATAAAGATTTATATATTGCAATTCTATTTATACAGCCATATAATTGAACTGTGAATTTGAAAATTATATAATTAATTTGGTTCATTTAACAAAATGTAACTACGTAATTCATCCCATTTCATTACAAACAAGTCATTTTTGTTTATACAATATTTATTTGAAACCCTGCTTAATCTTGCAATTGGTGAATTTGAGCCCAAAACCGTGGTTCGAAATGGAGGGACCATTAGTGCTATCGGATACCTTGGTATGCGGTTTGGAACTCTAAACCTTAGTTTATCAAGTAAAACTGAGCAGTCTATTTTATTGTTAACCAATTTATACAAGAATTTCATATCTAAAAGGGTTCTTCTTTTTTCTAAAGATGTAATTTTGAAAAACTCTAGTTGGTTTTCGTATGTCTTTAGTGCTTTAGACTTGCCAGATGAAAAAGTCAGGTGCCACATGAACCGTTTTTGGATTCTCTCGAGTCTTAGTATGTGAGTAGAGTAGTGTGGCCGCCATACCGTAGGACAATACTCAAGGGTACTACGAACCAAGGTGTTATAAAGGAGTATTTTCGTTTGCGGTTTTTGGAATACTTTAGCGTTTCTTATGCAAAATCCTAACATTTTAGATGCCTTCTTAATTACATTATCGATCTGATTTTGAAAGGTTAGTTTTTTATCAAGAATAACTCCAAGATCTCTTATTGTTTCGACTTCTTGTATAGTTTTACCATCTACAGAATAGGATGACTTGGTATAGTTAAGTTTACGAGTGAATTTAATATGATAGCATTTTTTTATGTTTAGATGCATCTTGTTTCTGCTACACCACTGTTGAATGCGATCTACGTCTTGTTGTAGTAGATCAATGTCATGAGTACTGTTTATTATTCGGGAAATTTTAAGATCGTCGGCAAACATATAAATATTTGAGTTTAGGATTGACACAGTTAAGTCATTGATATATATGTTAAACAAAATGGGCCCCAGATGAGATCCCTGAGGTACGCCCGAAGAGTTTGCAAACATTTGTGACCTGAATCCATTTACCACGACATACGAAGAGCGATCAGACAAATAAGACTCAATCCATCTCAAAAAATCTCCGGCGAAACCATAAGCTGATAATTTGTTAATAAGTATTGAATGTGGAACTTTATCAAAGGCTTTGCTGAAGTCGGTATATATAACATCGACCTCCAGGTGACGGTCAATGGCTGCAGTGAGATCTTCAACAAATGCTACCAAGTTGGTGGATGTAGATCTCGACTTGACGAAACCGTGTTGATAGACAGAGAGATACTGATTGAAGTATCTTTGAATAGAGGGGCAAATGAGCGACTCAAAAACCTTGGCCATTGTGGAAAGAATCGAAATTGGCCTATAGTTTGAAACGTCATTTTTATTTCCTGACTTGTGGATTGGTACAACTTGAGCATATTTCCATTCGTTAGGAAATATACCACTAGCTAAGGACGCTTCGAAAATTGCTTGTAATGGTGTTGTAAGTTCAGGCGCACAGTTTTTAATGAAAACTGGTGGTATTCCATCTGGTCCTGCTCCCTTACCAATGTCCAACCCTTTAAGCTTTTTCATTATTTCAGATCGGTCTACTGTAACAAAGCCAAGAGATGAGCTGTTGTTATCTAAAAAGTTCAAGACATCTGGTTTTGCGTATTTGAAATTAGGTGAAGGGACATCATAAACTCGTGAGAAGTGCCATCGAAAAAGGTTACTTATCCCATCACCATCCGATTTAACGGTTTTTCCGTCAGTCATAGCGCTGGGATAAGAACTGCCATCGTCTCTTTTCGCCTTTATAAATGTCCAAAAGTATTTACTATTTTTATTAACTTTCATCTCTACATCGCTAATGTACTCTTTATAACATTGGTCTGCCATTTTTGAGCATCTCTTGCTTAACAGATTGAACTCAATCTTGTCCCTTGGGTTTCCATATTTTTTAAGACGAGAGTGTACATTGTTCTTCTCTTTTAAGATTGTTATGAGAGATTTATTGAACCAGGGCGGGTATTTACGTTTTTTAAGCTTTTTTGAAGGAACATGTTTATGTATTATTTCCTTGAGCTTAGTATAGGGTGTCCGGTGGCAGAATTTGGATTTCAAAATCAGATAATAAGAAAACTACAAAATATTTATTTTTATTTCAATGACAATAATAAAGCAGGGAAGTGCGGGTTTTATTTCTTAAAAATTATGTCGTCCAAATGTTGACCGTTACGACGGACACACTCTTGGAATCGTGCTTCAGTATTCCGCGCCACTCGCTGGAGAAGAGACGTCGGGATGCCATTCACCTCGCGAACGATATTTTCTTTTAATGCTGAGATGGTCGGGGCTGTTTCATAAACTTTACTTTTGAGGTACCAACACCCCACCCCCCACCAGATCGCCAGATCTTACTCCGATGGACTTTTTTCTGTGGGGGTACCTCAAAAGTAAAGGTCAGCCCCGCCGACCATCTCAGCATTAAAAGAAAATATCGTTCGCGAGGTGAATGGCATCCCGACGTCTCTTCTCCAGCGAGTGGCGCGGAATACTGAAGCACGATTCCAAGAGTGTGTCCGTCGTAACGGTCAACATTTGGACGACATAATTTTTAAGAAATAAAACCCGCACTTCCCTGCTTTATTATTATCATTGAAATAAAAATAAATATTTTGTAGTTTTCTTATTATCTGATTTTGAAATCCAAATTCTGCCACCGGACACCCTATATAAAATAGATCCACCATAGAATTTACGTCTTTGAATTGAGACAACTCCGTGCCCCAGTCAATCATCGATAAGTCGTTTCTTATGGCCGAATAGTCCGCATTGTGATAATTAAGCCTACGATTATTTAAATTGGCCTCAAGCTCTTTACTAGATGAAATTGGTATAGTTATGTCAAAAGGTGGGTGCAAAGGGTCAATATGACTTAATACATTACAAACAGAGGTAATTATACAGTTAGGCATGTCTGAAAGCACTAGATCGAGGATTTTTTTCTTAAAGTTTTGTACATGATTAAGTTGCTTTAAATTGGCAACATGTGTAAAATCGACTAAAGTCTGGCTCAATTTCGAACTTGGATTTGTCACAGAAGCATTCCAATCAATACAGCTGAGATTAAAATCGCCCAGTATACAGGAGTGGCCATTAAATTGATCATAAATGGTGTTACAATTTTGTATATAGTGTTCCAAAATTTGGCTACTTACTGGAGGAGGTAAATATACAGCACATACAGCTAATTGTTTTATTGATTTGCAGTGGGAGATGTTTAACAACACCCATACATCCTCGCACTTGCTTTCCCAAGCATTCATCCGCTTACTTGCCAGGTGTTTTGAGACCGCAATTAGTACTCCACCACCCTCTTTACTGCTGTGAAAGCCTGATGATTCTCTATCTCGCCTGTAAACTACATAGCGATCATCGAACAGTTCCGTGCTTAGAACAGATGAATTAAGCCACGTCTCAGTTAATACAATTATATCATAGTTGCACATAACAAGATTTTTGTAGAATAAATGAGTTTTAGTTCTTAAGCCACGAGTGTTTTGGTAATATATTTTTAAGTTGAATTTTATAAAACATATTTCATGTTTAAAGCGCAATATTTGTTTTTTTTTTATTTATTTCAAATTTTCCAAAACACTCATGTCCTTTACTACTATATACCTATCTTGTTCTTTTTTACGTATTAGGATTCGACCATTCCTAACCCAGACAAATTTGTAAGCCTTTTCCTTTGCGACTTGTCTCGCTGCAGCATGCAACGACTTATTGTAGGCTGACAGGTGTTCGGTGATATAGACTGGCTGTTTGGTGCCAGTACATCCCGCGTGCGTACTATTTAGTTTGTTCGCTGGATTGCCTTTGTTGTATTGAATACTTGCTGCCAAAAAATGATCGCGCATGAGTGTGCTGTTGAACTCGACGATAATCGAGCGTGGGCGTGTGCTCTCCGGGTTGATCTTGGCAGCTCTTGTTATGCGCATAATGTTTTCATCCTTTACTTCGAGTGAAATTGCTTTGCCTAATTCTTTTACAATTGATATCAGATTCTCGGACTTTCTTTCAGGACAACATTGAATTTCAATGTTTTTGCACCGAGCATTTTGTTCCAACTGGTTGACACGTAATTTTAAGTCTGCTATAGAAGATTGCAAGATAATGTTTTGCTCTTGCATGTTTCTAACATTTTCCTGGCTTGTTTTATGCTCTTTTACGATATCTTCGAACTGCTCGTTGACGAATTGCATCGCCTGTTTTACGTCTTGAAGTTCATCTTTTAGTTGTTTAAGCTGTGTATCCAAAATTGAGCGCATTCTCGTACTGAACTGGTCAATCATATCGGTCAGATGAGTTTTCAAGGCATCATCCATTATTTCCCGAACTACCTCCCTTGTAATCGGTAAGCTACCATTGTCAGGAGAAGATAACGCCTGCCTTTTGGTGGGACGGATGGTTATGTTTTGACCAAGACGTGTTGGAGTGTTGTCACAAGTGCTGCCCTCTGTTGTAGAACAGCGCGGACTTAAATTTTTTTTCGATGACATTCTAATTAAAAATTGTTTCCCTGGTTTTGAACGCCTGCAGATATCGTTATTGAGTTGTTCACGAATATTTTGTACTCAAATAATATTTATAATAGTTTATAATGTACAAAAACTGCGTTTCGCGTCGGGGTGGGATCGAACTCACGACCACTCAGATTTATAACCAAGTAAAACAGAAGTCTTTAGCCACTGGGCCACCACTACTATTGACAGCTTTGCTAAATTTAGTGACCATATGCATCCAAGTTCAAATATTGTTATGTATAGTTGTGGATATGTACACTAGTCTTTTGTTCACAATTACTCGAGTTCACCGACCATTTGAATAAAAAACGGATTTTTCAAATAGTTATTTGATAATTATTCACAAACACGAACACTTATTAATGTTTTGATTTTATAGTCACATATGCACAGAAAATGCGCTTCTTGTAGTGTAAAACACTGATCGAAAGAATAACTTTTTTACCACTTTTATAATTTTATTTGTAAGAGCTAACACAAACAGACTTCCTAATACGCGAACGAACGAACGAACAAACAAACAAACAAACAAACAAACAAACAAACTCTTCAGCTTTATTATATTAGTATAGATTTTAGCCCTAGTAAATAGACTCGAAAACGATTTAAAGATGCGACAACCGCTAGAGTTTCCAGCTCAAAGGAATGAAATGTTTGCTCATCTACTGTAGTTTTTCGACTATAGTATGCCACTGGCCTAAGTAAACCGTCTAAACCTCGCTGCAGAAGAATTCCTGCAACACCTAACTTCGACGCGTCTGTATGTAGTTCGGTTTCAAAATTAGGGTCGTATAAGGTCAATATAGGACGTTCAACTAATTTTGCCTTTAGATTTCTAAATGACTCTGCCTCATTTGTTGTCCATTTCCATGCGAATTTAGACTTTAATAGGTCTGTTAGTGGACGGGCGATAAGAGCGAAGTTTCGGAAAAATCTGGCTAAACCGATAAATTGTCTTACGTCGTGAACGTTCCGCGGAGTTGGGAAGTTTTCTATAGCTAACGTTTTGCGTGTTCCTGGCCTTATCCCCTCCTGAAATCCTAGAAACTCTAGTTCGATACAAAAGAAACTACATTTTTTTAATTTCAATGTAAGTCCTGCATCTTTAAAAGTTGAAGTACCTCCTCTAATCGTTTTATCCCCTACTCAAACGATTGTGAAGGAATTAATATGTCATCCATATAGATAATCGTATATGAGACTTTCGACAGTATTTTATTCATTGCCCGTTGAAAAATAGAAGGAGCATTTGCTAATCCAAAGGGCATGCGCTTAAATTGATACTGCCCATCGAGAGTCACGAACGCGGTTTTATCCTGGGATTTTGCCTCTACTGGTATTTGGTAGTAGCCAGATGAAGGTCTAAACTTACAAACAAAGCGTTACCGGCTAATCTATCAAGTTGATCATCGATCAATGGTAGCGGATAGTGTTCTTTTTGTGTTTTATTATTTAACGCGCGATAATCGATACATAAGGGGCAACACCCTCGATTGTGTGCAACTAACAAACCATCGTCTAGGTAAGAGATCCTCTAGAGTGTTGCTGTTGGTTTATGTCCAACTCATCGGCATGTGGAACAATATTTTGTGCTTCGGGCACCATTTGTGATGAGGACCCTTGTTATGAGGACACATGTTACGGTTTAGTGGGTATGCCCGCCCTTCTAACGGAATATGCACATAGCCACGCACTCCACCCTAGGTGCTGGTGTATGCATAATGCGCATACGCACCACTCCCATCGTCGTCAGCCGGGGCGATCACATAACGATTCCGATAAGTGTGTTACAGTAGGGAATTACATACAAATAATACTGATGAGCTCGAGTTGACTGTCAACGGCTAACTGCTAACAACTAACCAACTGGCCGCGTGGCGGTGATTGCTTTTATATTAATTATATATTGCTTGCATAGCAAATCTTACTAACTAATTTCGGATATAACACGTCCCCTCTTGAAAACGGAGCTTCATCTTAAATAAGAAGAACGCGAAGTTTAAAAATTAAACAGCGTACAAGAGCTTGAGTTTTACAATCATATAAACATTAAAGTTATTACTAAGAAATAGAAAACATTAGTTTTATATTGAAATCATAGTGATATATATATAAAAGATCACTTTATATAATAAAACTTAAGATAAATCATGAACCAAAATGGAAAAATAAATTTTACTTCTAGAATATAGATTAGAGATAGTAATTATAAGTAACTAATAAATGCTTAAGGTTGCGATTAAATTTTTCAAATGGTCTAAATTTTACATTCTTATTCATTTTATTTATTTCAATTTCAGGTAAGCTTGTAGCGGCTCGCTACATACAGCGACATCTACTGGGACCAGCGCGCAACCAACCACCACGCGCAGTGTGACTGACGTCACAAGTCCTAGATCGCGCTATCGAAGTTTGCACTGCAACTGACTATATATACAAGTTCCCGACTACAACAGTCGGGCAGCCTAGGCCCACCAGGCACGATCACCTCGCCTGGTCGGAGGATCCTCCCTTTGGTTGGAGGAACATGATCACCTCGTTCCTCCACAGTGGGATAGCGCGATTCAGGACTTGTGACGTCAGTCACACTGCGCGTGGTGGTTGGTTGCGCGCTGGTCCCAGTAGATGTCGCTGTATGTAGCGAGCCGCTACATCACTCCCCCTCAGACCGTAGGTCGATCTTCTCTTCATGTCAGTCAGTCTCTCCAGTGCCATGCATTGATGAGTTCCAGTGAGTCGGAACTCGAATTCCGCTAGTCCCAGTGAGTCGGAACTGTATGCCGCTAGTCCCAGTGAGTCGGAACTGTATGCCGCAAGTCCCAGTGAGTCGGAACTGTATGCCGCTAACTCCTGTGAGTCGGAGAGGTGCGGTGTGCGGTGTGCGGTGAAGTGTCCCCAGTGAGTCGGGGCGAGGTGCTTGTTGTCTGCGGTGAGTCGAGACGAAGCGTTGCGGTGCCCTGGGTGCGTCAGAGTAGCGTGACGATGATGCCCAGGTTGGATGCCGCTGAGGCCGTAGGGTATGCCAGTCATGTGCGTGAGCGACATGTTCGTGGAGTGCCCTGGTGTGGCCGAAGATGCTGGCTGGAGTCGTACGACTGCTGCTGTAGGAGTGAGGAGTGATGAGGGTGCGAAGGTTTGCTGCTGCTAGTCTGATCTTCGTGAAGGCTGCTTTCAATCACGTCGGGGTCACCACTGTGGTGGAACGAGGTGATCGTGTTCCTCCAACACAAAGGGAGGATCCTCCGACCAGGCGAGGTGATCATGCCTGGTGGGCCTAGGCTGCCCTACTGTTGTAGTCGGGAACTTGTATATATTAGTCAGTTGCAGTGCAAACTTCGATAGCGCGATCTAGGACTTGTGACGTCAGTCACACTGCGCGTGGTGGTTGGTTGCGCGCTGGTCCCAGTAGATGTCGCTGTATGTAGCGAGCCGCTACAAGCTTTGAATTGACCTTCTGTCAAATTCTTCAGAGTTTTCGGATACATTAGTTAATTCCATAGAGTGATTTATTGAAGTTTCATTACTACTTTTACTATCATTATAACAATGGTTATATATCTGTATACAACAGCATGGGTTAATGCATTTAGCAAAACATTTTTTTATAATTTATATAGTGAGTAAATGACAATTATACTAACTATTACATAAGTTAATGTTGAATAGTAATGACCATATTTAATAATGTGAGAAAGATTCTTTACATTATTTATTTGGGTTTCTAAACTGTCTAATTTATGCGAAGCTAATTTAAATGATTCTAAATCTATGTTTGTCAATGAAATAGGAGAAAGGAGAATGCTCAAAATGTATGGGAAAAAAACCCAGGCCGTACACAAACGGTGTGTAACTCAGAATGTTAGTGATACTGAGTGATTCAATTCCAGATATTCGCCTCTATCAAATTCGATGGCTAAATACTATTTTTTGATATTAAAAGGTGAATTTAAAAAATTAATATTTTTCAAACATTCATCACAATGATTATTTTTTGAATAATAATATAATTGTATAAGTAAATATCTAATACTAATAAATAATTAATTTTAATGGAACTGTGATTTTAAAAAAATTATTGACAATAAAATAATTATATTCTATCACTACATAGTACAAAACAAAGTCGCTGTATGCTTAGAAGATAAGATACGTGGAAACACAGAAGAAAGAATGTTTCTCTTTGCTCTATGCGTGCGAAAGAGATAAAGATAGATCTTGGCTACAGGCGCTCGCGCACGGTGCATTCATCATTGCAGTCCTTCAATAATTATGTCCGTATTTATGCAAAAAGGAACCACACAGCAAATGAGTATTTTTGAGCTATCAAAGGTTTTACAAAAACATATCTGCACTTTCAGTTCCAGTTGGTTCTGTTATGCCATTTGTAAACATTATTTCTGAAGCGAAAATCGCACCGTTCTTTTTTGAATAAGGTTTTAGGCCACTTTTAAATTAGTATTCCGCTAAAAAGTAAAAATTAAAAAATTGTCGTGTGGTTCCATTTTGCATAAATAATTGTGGTGATCTGTGCGTTCTTTTGCTGTCGGAATTATTTTTCAAATAACAACTTGGACACTCTTTCTGGACTCTGATACTTGCTAGCGAATATATATTGTTGAAATGGAAAATAGATGTGTTACGTGCACTCGTGCACTACGACGGACCAGGAGGCATGTTCTTACCCAAGAATTTTTCGCCTCTCAGAGGGATTTTGTAGAAATCATGTTTCAAGAAGTGGAGCCATTACAAGAGGTGTGTATTATTTTATTTGAGCCTACTTGACGACATTACGAAAGGCGTTTGCCTATATTATAGTCTGTGAACTTACAACGAAAAAGTCAATTACACATAGATTATAATAATCTATGCCTTCCATAATGTTAAAAAGTAGGTGTGAAGTATAATTAAATAGATTAGGTACATATTTAATTATATTCGCGTATATTATAATTATTAACATTATTTTCAATAAATTCAAAATAATCAATATTAAAAGTAGAATATTGTGTTAGCTAAGTTCATGGATCTATAAAACTATAGGCAAATCGGTTAAATGAGTCCTCGCCCGCAGGGTACAGAGGCGTGGAGTAGTGCGACACAGGGGAGCGAAGGCGGGTATACTATATAGACCATACTTGACACTGCTTTTAGTTTATTACAGGTTGCTTTCGATGGAACGAGGTCCGTTTGTCATGCTTGTTGGGTGAGAATCAACCGAATGTTACACCGGCCGCCTGAACCTGAACCTGTTCCGTTAGTTACTTTCACGGTTCCAGGGCTGACTAGAGCAGCCAATACATCAAGACGCTGTTTGTTTAATAACTGTGACAATTTAGAGCTTCGTGAAGTGCCAAACTCTATAAAAGTATATTTGTTGAGTTATCACCGATTTTATATACCTTAATATGCTCGGATATGTCAAAATCACTTGAGAAATACATCTCTGGAAAGTATTCCTCAAAACGTGACTCGACGCCAAAATGAATTTAATCCTGCATGTTTTGACGAAATTATAAATATGTACACTGCAGCTATGGAACAGCGAAATGGCTTGAATTTTGATAATATGCACGAAATCACAGAAGATGATCTCCATTTCTGGACTGGTTTGAGACATGATCAATTCGAAAATCTATTTCGGCAAGTACCGAGCTTAAGTCGTCGATCAAGTTCTCCACGAGAAGATCTGTGTGCTTACTTATGTAAGATAAGAACTGGAGAACCAAGTGTACGGCTTAGCACAATATTTAATAAATCAAGACAAACACTTGACAGAAAAATCAAACTCGCAAGACTATGTATTTTTCAAGACTTTGTGCCGCTTCATTTGGGACTGGACCACATCACTCGGGAAGACGTCATACGTAGAAATCGGGTTTTGCCCAATAGCGTAATGGGAAACGAGGAATCACCTAAGGCAATTTTAATTGTGGATGGGAGCTACATTTATATCCAAAAAAGTTCGAATTTTTTATTCCAAAGAAAAAGTTACAGCCTTCATAAATACCAAAACCTAATAAAACCATTTATGATCGTTTGCGGGGATGGGCACATTGTGGATGTAACTGGTCCTTACGACGCTACTACCTCAGATGCCACAATCATGGAACAAGTTCTTGAAAATCATGGCGGACCTATGGAAGAGGCTCCTATTAACTTCTTTTTAGAAGAAGGAGACATTTTTATTTTGGATAGGGGGTTTCGCGACGCAGTTCCAGCTTTAGAGGCACATGGATATGTTACACATATGCCACCCACTAAAAATCGCAATGAAACACAACTATCTACTGAAGAAGCAAATAAATCAAGACTGGTGACAATGTGTAGATGGGTGGTAGAAGCTATAAATGGTCGCTTCAAGAGGGACTTCAAACTATTTCGATACAGAATCTTTAACCGCGCAATGACTACAACCATGACTGACTACAAGATAGCGGCCGCACTTATCAATTGCTTTCAAGAGCCATATGAAGACAGCATGTATACTGAGCAATTTCTAAATATTATAAATATCAATATACACAAGGAGAACCTATTGTCCAATTATGTGAGTCAAAGGAATCTAAACAGGCAGAGAGCGCCATTCCGCCTGCTGAGTAGTGCCGATCCTGATCTCGCAGACTTCCCTCGTCTTACTCGCGAAGATATGATTTTATTCGCACTTGGGACTTACCATATCAAAATCGCCAGATCATACTGCAGCGAACATATAAAAAGAACGGGTGTGTATGAAATCGAAGTCTATAGGCATCCCGAGCTCGTTACAGTAGACGAAAATGCAGCGAATAGTATGCTCATCAGATGCCGCATACAGTCAAGACATGTAAGAAGCAGGGTGTACTACACTTACGTTCTGTATAAGAGAGGAGAAGGCCGGGAATGTATAGTCGAGCATTACTGCTCATGCATTCACGGGAAAAGAACGCTTGGAAGTTGTGCCCACGTTATAAGTGTAATATTTTATTTGGGATGGGCCCGATATGAAGAAAACTTTAGTCACCCTGCTCTTATATTAGACAATGTAACACTAGATATAGAAAGAATGTAATAAATGCTAAAAACATATTTATTGTTTTTTATTTTGTTTTTTTTTTAACTTGAGTTCACCTTGACTCGAAAGCGCACTACGGGCGCCAGCTAGTAGTGTGGGCGGGTATGTCTTTTTTATATTCATGATAAAAAAATATTGAAAATATATTAAAAACCCCTACTGAAAAGTAATAGCAATATCACATGTTTAGCCATCGAATTTGATAGAGGTAAACATTGGGAATTCAATTACACAGTATAACTAATTTTTTGAGTAACATAACTTTTGTGTACATCTTGGGTTTTTTTCGAGCATTCTCCTTTCGTGTTAACTGTCATTTAGTATATTAAATTTGCAACAATCATCTTTTGTTATGTCATAATTGATTGACAATTGACTCGGTAAAATTATTTTATAATTATGTAATGGATAGAATTGCAAGGAAATACGCAATACAATCATTTTCCAAAGATAACAGGCCAGTGACTTGCAGAGAATAATCTTTAATATTATGATTACATTTGAATGTTAACTTATTAGGTTTGGATTGGACAAATATGTATTTTCCATTATTTAGTTTTTGCCAAATATTAATGTTACCATAAATAAGCTTATTGTGACAAATATCAGGAAGTGACAAGGTTACTTCCGTTAACAGTTTTGACTCACAGGAAGGGTTATTGATCGTTGACAGAATAGAAGGTAAAGGACATATCATATAATTTGTATTGACACTCTTACAACTAGTTATATCATCTAATAATGCGTAGTTTAATCTATCATCAGTTATTGCTATATAGAGTTTAGATGGGTGAATCAATACATATGTTAAGAAGTTATTGCCTTCTTGAGGAGTAGGTAACGGTAGGTTTTTGTACACATTGAACCTCATAGGGTTAATCAGAGGAATTTGGATTACAAACATAATCTTATTATTATAATAATACGCAATTAATTGTGACAGATCTATAATATTATGTATATGTATTTTGTAAAGATAAGGTAACAGGAAATTCAACATTCGATTTAAGTTGTTTACTATTTGAAAGTTCGTTATATAATTTTGTAGGAAATAAGACATAGGGATGTAAAATATTTGCCTTTGCAAATAAAATAGAATTTAAAATTGTATCAAGAATATTAGAGATTGACAATAATGATCCTTCTAAGACATTAAATAGGGAATTAATTTTCTCAATATTCATTAAATTAGTATTTGTTTTAAGATTTTCAGTAAATATGTAATTAAGTTTTTGTATTTGCTTATCTAATTTAATTTCATTTTCATTTAATTTGTGTATGGAAATATTAAAGTTACTGATGGTGGACTGAACAACGTGTATGTTGTCCTTCATGAGGGAAAATATTTGATTTTCATTTTCTTGAAAAGATGTAATAGCTTGATCGTATTTTCTAGCGTCATCTGCGTCTAGAGTACCGAAAATGAACTTTAATATTTCGCCACCTAATTCGAGTGACCTTTTAGAACGATCATTGAATCTTTCAGAGATAAGGTGAGATAAAGAGTTATACTTAAGAAAATTAGCATTAATTAATATTTCTAAAGGGTCAATCGCATTTTTACAATCTAACGAAATTATAGCTAAATTCTTTGCTTTTTACAGAAAGCAGATAGGTACACTTAAAATAAATTTTTGGATTTTATCTAAATAAGGTTTGATAGGGACGACTTCGACGTGAGTAATCACATTTCAGAAGTCGTTGTAAAAATATGCAATTGATGTCGGGTCAAAGTATATACCCGGACTATGAGAGATATATTCGATGGGATCAGCCAAAACCAATCTGTAACAATGGCAAATCACGCTGGTTAAATTTCGTTAACATGATATTTGACATGTTTTCTATTTATGCTTAAAGAAACATTGTTTTTACCATGAATTTTTACTATTTTATAGGAACCTTTCCAAATTGGAGATAAGGCTTTTCTTAACCTATGATGATGTTTTAAATAGACCATATCACCGACTTTGTAAGTTTTAGATGAAGAATTTGTATCATAATATTTCTTTGATGCTTCTTTACTTTTAGTTATATTTTCTAAGGCCCTTTCGCGAGCAAAACGCATCCTGTATTATAAGGCGCGAATATAGTCGTGTCAGGTAGTGCTATCATTTGATTCATATAAACTACTGGGTATGGAAGTTTGTGGCCAAATAATAACTCAAAGGGAGTATATTCTGTTGTACAATGAGGCGTTGTATTATAGGACAAGATGGCAGTCGCTAAATAGCAATGCCAGTCGTCGTGATTTTCGTTTACGAACGACTTTAGATACTCCTTGAGAGTGGCGTGACTCCTTTCTAGAGCGCCATTAGTTTGAGGGTGATACGGGGTTGAAAAAAGATTTTTAATTTTAAGAATTTCTGTTAATTGTTTGAAGAGATCGGAGGTAAAACAGGTACCCTGATCAGTAACAATCATTTTTGGAAAACCGAATAGAGAAAAGAAATGAATTAGATTTCGCGCTACTTCTTCAGTCGAAAATGTTATCATAGGATAAGCGGAAGAAAACTTGGTCAAATCGTCCTGAAGCGTTAGTATGTACTTGAATTTTTGAGGGCCAGCTTCGGGCAGAGTACCGACAATGTCGAGAGCTAATCTCTCAAACGGTTTGGTACTGGAGGAGGTAATGACCATCGGTGCTTTGTTTGAAGAGCGCATAGGTTTGTTTATTTGTCATAGCCTACAATCTTTTACAAATCGTTCATTATCTGAACGCATAGATTTCCAGTAATAGGATGCTTTTATCCTATTGTACATCCTTTTTACGCCTGGGTGACCAGCAATAGTGGTACCATGATTTTCTTTTAAAATATTCGGGACCTCAGCGGGAGTAGGATATACGATTTTATTTTTATAGATATGCACTTTAATTTGAGTGCCATGAAAAATATACGATATCATATTATAAATTTTAACATACACTAATTTTGTAAAAGGCTCTGAAAAATCGGATATAGCTAATTCTTTTTCATAATTTTCGTTAGAAATCATTTTGTTCCGTAATTCCATAAGTAATTTATAACCTATAACCTGTTTCGTCGTAATGATGTATTTTAGTATAAAGAAAATAAAGCGTTCTATTATTAGAATCTACAGTGTTAACGGTTTCAAGTTCACGTTCACGAGCGCGTAACTCGTCAGCATTTTCTACGAGTGATAACAACTGCTCACAATGTGGCATAGAGTAATCAAGGTCCAGAGACATCGGGCATGCTATACATTTTTGTTTGGCTAAATGAAGGGATTGACTATGTTCTTCTATGACAGTATCGTTGTTTGATGCGGTTTTTAAAAATTGCTTTTTGAAGTATTGTTCATAAGTTGATTTATTTAAATTTGAGTTAGAAGTTAAGGCATTTACGGGATATCTAGATAAAGTATCGACATTAGAATTTAGTCTACCTTGTTTATAGGCGATTTCGTAATTATATTCTTCTAGTTTAAGTCGCCATCGCATAAGACGGATCTTTGACATTGAACAACCAAACTAAAGTTCTGTGATCCGTAACGATTTTGAATTGGTAGTCATATAAATAGGGGCGGAATGTTTTCACACCGAAAAGGATAGCTAGAAGTTCTTTTTCGTTTTTAAACTCTCGTGACTAGTACACATAATATTATAATGCAACGGGTCTTATACGCGATTGAAAATTTAAAGGTTAGGATACCTTATTTGCTGCCCAACGTTTCGATCGCATTACAACGACCGTGGTCACGAGCTGACTGATGTGGCTGCTAAGCGTCGTCTCCTTGCGGCCCGAGTTTCGACGCCTACCCTCACTTGGTTTTCACTAAGTGTACATTGTTCGGAATTGTCGGTACTTCGATACACAACACTAACGACGTCTTTACACTGGCGCGTTACGTCATGCCGGCGATGGCTGCACTTGCTGATGACAGGATTCCACGTAGATGATAAATGGTATCCATCTTCACGGTTGAAATTAGTATGTTTTTTTATTTCAACCGCTTCTCGTACTATCCTGGAGTAATAGTGACGATCTGTGGAGAGGACCCGGGGTTGATGTAGCTCGATCCAGTGATTGGTTCCTGCTTCCAACAAGTGCTCAGCTATCGCGGATTTGTTGACTTGACGGTTCTTGACAGCTGCGATATGTTCCTTGGCCTTTTCAGCTATTGTTCTTTTGGTCTGTCCGATGTATGAACTACCGCAACTACAATCCACCTTGTAAACGCCAGGCGTCTGAAGAGGAATTACATCCTTTGGCGTGCGCAAATGGTTAGCTACCTTGGAGAACGGACTATATACAGTCTTTATGGAGTATTTCTTCAGTACTGTTCCAACTTTATCCGTTACTCCTTTTATGTAGGGCATAAAAGCTGGTACTCTGCTAACACCAGTCTGACATTCTTGCCTCTTCAGACGTCGTTCGGTTCTCCTGTATCCGTTTCGCTTAAGTACCTCCTGAACGTGTGAGAGGTCACCGTCTAGGTGTTCAGGGTCACAAAGGTCGTATGCTCTAGTTGTCAGCAAAGCCACCACGGATTGCAGGTGTCGCGGATGATGATGCGAATTCGCGTGAAGATACTTATCGGTGTGTGTCGGTTTTCGATAAACAGTGTGGCCCAAGGTACCATCTGTTCTCACCTTTACTTCGACATCGAGAAAGGCCAACGATCTGTCTGTCTCCATGTCATATGTGAAGTTGATGTTAGTATGAATGGAGTTCAGGGTGTTTAACAGCCGTTCTACGTCCTGTTTATCTCCTCTCATGATACAATACACATCGTCGACATATCTTTTCCGTAGCTTCACATTTGATGCCTGCATATCTATGACGGCATATAAACGTCGGGCAGCAAATAAGGTATCCTAATGCGTCCAATGGAAATTAACGTCCTTCTTTAAAAGAGAAGTAAGAGGTTTAGTAATCTTTGAAAAGTTTTCGATAAATCTGCGGTAGTATCCGACTAAGACTAGAAATGATTTTATATCCTTGGCGTTTTTGGGAGATGGAAGACCTTCGATGGCTTTTATTTTGTCGGGATTAGGCGAGACACCTTTATCAGTGATTACGTGACCGAGATAAGTCACTTCTTGGAGTAAGAACTCGCACTTGTCTGGTTGTAGTTTTAAATTATGTTGCCGAAATCTTTCAAGGACTAATTTTAGCTTATCGAGGTGACTAGGAAGATCTGGAGAGTATAAAATGCAATCATCTAAGTAGACGTAACAGTGTAATCCTCGAAGACTAGACAGTACTGTATTCATAAGACGCTGAAAGGTGCTAGGGGCATTTTTAAGCCCAAAAGGCATTCTGTTGAACTCGTAGTGACCAGATGTTTCGTTTGTGCCAACAATTGTGAATGCTGTTTTTGCTGCGTCAGCAGGATTTAATAAAATTTGGTGAAATCCACTTACAAGATTTAAGGTTGTAAAATATTTAGAATGCCCTAATTGGTCAAGAATATCTGTTATCAGAGGTATAGGATAAATTTCGGACACCGTGACATCGTTAAGACGACGATAATCTATGACGATACGCCATTTACGTTTACCTGAGGCATCTGCCTTCTTTGGGACAACCCATACAGGGGCACTCCATGATGATTGAGAGGGGCGTATGATATTTTGTTTCAGCATTTTAGTTATTTGATTGTCCACTTCTTCCTTGTGGCATTCCGGGAAGCGGTAAGATTTAACGTGAATTGGAGCGGCATTTCCCGTGTTTATAGAATGATCGATAGTGCTTGTATAGGTGAGGGGTTCACCTTCGAGATGGAAAATATCTGTGAATTGAGGACAACAGTCTAACAAAGCTGCTTTTTCTTCAGGATTTAAGTGAGAGGTTCGTATTTGATTTAGAACTAGATTTTGTCTATCAGTAAGAGAAAGAGAAGTTTTATTTACAGTTTCGATATTTGAAATTGGCAGACACTCTGTGAGGCTATTATTCACAGGTGTGAGATTAACAGAATAATTATTAACTTCAATTTCAGATTCAGTTGTATTTAGAATTTAAACATTTACTCTACGATTTGGCTTTAAGGTGACAACACAATGACTCCTTCAGATATTGTATGATCAAGAACTAAGACTTATTTAAGAGAGATTTTAAGAGAGGTAACTCATCTGCACTGTTTGACACTCCACATCCGATTACAGCTTCGGAACGAGCAGGGATTTTATAAATTGGCAGTTTGAAACGAAAAGTATGATTTTGCATTATTAAACATTGCTTATCATAATCAATGACAGCTTTAAGATAACCTAGACAATCAGTACCGATTATGCCATCATATTCAAGATGAACATTTTTAACAACATGAAACTTATAAGAAAACACTTCTGAAGATAAATAGAATTGCATTTGAAAAGTACCTAATGTTTGGCAATATGTACCGCTATCATTGATTCCTTTAAGTCTCATTATTTCTGGAGATAGATTAGGCTTTTGATAAAGACTTTCTTCTTTTACTAAAGAAACGCTAGATCCGGTGTCGATTAGTAGAACGAGTGACCGGTTAGTATGCTTAGTTAATAAGAAAACACGCGGAAGTGTTACCTTTTTAATAAACGAACTCGTTTCGTAAACTGGTATATTATTTTGATGAGATTTGGGACATTTTAAGGACTGGGACAAATCATCCGACGGAAAAGAGGTAAGTTTGCCTGCTGAATTATCATCATTTTCCTTACAAGGTAAGTCGTTTGTGTAGTACTTAAGGGAGTTATTATAAGATTTAGATTTATCATAAGATTTAGTATTATCATAAGATTTAGAATTATCGTAAGATTTAGTATAGGATTTAGGATAATCATAAGATGTAGTATAAGATTTAGTATCATTATAAGATTTAGTATAAGATTTAGGATTATCATACGATTTTGTATAAGATTTAGGATTGTCATAAGATGTAGTAAGGTAGGTAGTAAGGTAGTATTGGAGGAGCTCGTGGCTTAGTTAACAACAGCCGCGCGGATCGATCTCTGAGGTTAAGCCATGCTTGCTGAGGTTGATTTGTGGATGGGTGACCATCTTATACATATCGAGTTCCTCCGTGTTTCGGAAGGCACGTTAAATTGTGGGTCCCGGCTGTCATTTTCGAAGATCTTTGACAATCGTTAACAGTAGTCAGAAGCTTGAAAGTCTGACAACCAGTCTTACCGAAGGGTATCGTGTTATCCCAGGTAACTGGGTTGCGGAGGTCAGATAGGCAGTCGCTCCAAGTCAAACACTGGTATTCAGCTGCATCCGGTGAGACTGGAAGCCGACTCCAACATAGCTTGGAAGAAAGGCTAAGCTGATATCTATACATATAATAAAATTGTAGAAAAGTGCTGTCTGTACATTGAAAATAAAAAATAAAAAAATAGTAGGGGTTATTGTTATGTCGATGTCGAACCCAAAAATGTAATTAACTTTTTTTTTGTCTGTTTGTCTGTTCACGCTAATCTCAGAAACGGCTAATCCGAGTTGGATGCGGTTTGCACGAATATATTGTGGTATGCTTCAGTTATGCTTTAGTGTTTGTTTCATGTCAATCGGTTCATAAATAAAAAAGTTATGTCAAATTAAAGAATCACGTCGAACACTATTCTATGCTTATACATAGGCACCATTAATCTCCGCAACTATTTGACGGATTTGGTTGAAATTTTGTACCGACATAAATATTTTAGAGCCTGGCGCAACATAAAGACTACTTTTTACCGCGGGAAAACATCCGTTTCCCATGGGAATTGGTAGTTTATTGTTTTTCTAACGCCTGTTCCGGTCAACGAACGACGTCGATCATTGTTACTAGATAGGTAAATTACAATCATTAATAGAATATGTTATAGCTACTTAAAATAAATAAATAAATTTAACCCATTAATGTCCCACTGCTGGGCAAGGGTCTCCTCCCGTAATGAGGGAGGGGTTAGGCCTTGAGTCCACCACGCTGGCCAAGTGCGGGTTGGGGACTTTGCATGCCTTCAATTAATGTATTAAACAAATTTTAGGCATGCAAGGTTTCCTCACGATGTTTTCCTTCACCGTTGGAGCATGTGATAATTATTTCTAATACACACATAACTTCGAAAAGTCATTGGTGTGTTGCCTCGGGTTCGGACCTGCGGCCACTGGCGTGGGAGGTGTCAACTTATACCACTCGGCTATCACCGCTCTTATTACCTTGGAATTGACTGGATTACCATGGGAAAAAAAATTAAAAAGGCTCATCTAAATTCTCTGAAACTGTAAATACGTATAGGTAAGTTAGGTCAAGTAAATTTTTACTTTGCAGGTTTAAATATTTTTTCTTTCTAAAAATCGGGAAGTTTTGTTTGTTTATATAGTTAGTTAGCTCAGGTTAGGAAGAAGTTGAAAATACATACCTTTATCTATTGCACGTCTCTTTTGTTTTAGATACTGAAAAGGTTAGGGTTACACGTTGAAACTTATTACTTAAACTGTATAATCATCTGTAAGTATTTATAATTGAATTGTTTATGGTAGTACATATTTACTAAATAATATTGTGTAAAGTAGTAGGTACTATTAATTGTAAGGATGCCACGAAAAAGGTCCAACCTTTCTCAGTGCAGCAGAAATGCTAAAAGGATGAGATTAGTTCGATCACAGGAATCTGAAGAAGATCGTGAGGCAAGACTTACAGCTGATCGTGAAGCTCATGCACTCAGACGTGAATCTGAGAGTTTCACAGATACAGAAATTCGCCTTAGTTCTCAGAGAGTTCGGACAGCAAATGCCCGGTCTCAGGAGACACAGGAAATGCGGGAAACACGTCTCACTGCCGATCGTGAAGCTCATGCACTATCGCGTGAGTCTGAGACCTTTACTGATAGGGAAATTCGCCTTAGTTCTCAGAGAGTTCGGACAGCAAATGCCCGGTCTCAGGAGACACAGGAAATGCGGGAAACACGTCTCACTGCCGATCGTGAAGCTCATGCACTCACACGTGAATATGAGACTTTCACTGCTAGGGAATAATAATAATAATAATAATAAGTATTTATTTCTCTTTCACAAAGTCAGTTTACAGAATGAAGCACAGTATAAACAAACAGTCGGTCCTTTGTGAGAGACTGGTGTCTGAAGTAGGATTCCCTGTGTTACAGATCACCACGCTCGCACCTCTTAGACAAAGCGTAGAGATATTTTATACCTAGTACTTAATCTATGTATTTTACAAAAAAAGAAATTAATTTTATACAAATAGCATGCATATGTAAGTGTGTGAGTGGGTGAGTGTGTGTGGGTGTGTGTGTGTGTGTGTGTGTGTGTGTGTGTGCGCGTGTGTGTGTGTATGAGTGTGTGTCTGTGTATTTGTATATGAGTGTGCGTGTATGTACCAGTGGTGAAGGCTCCATACAACTCGATTCCTACCGGCTTCCCTTTCTGGACAGACTTAATATTAGTGTTAAATTAATTGTTTACTTTTGCCTAATAATACACAATTAATTAATAATCAACAATATTTAAACCGAAATCTTTAACTACAATCAATAATCTAATCGAAACAGTACGAAAACGCCTACCCTTCAAAAATGACGCTCCGCTAAAAACGCAACGTGAAGTAATAATAATTAAATAAACCGTAGGCGCTGATCGGGAATCGCGTACAATAAAAACTATGGCGGCGATGTCGCTTACGACCTTTTGGATCGCGCTTTACACCGCGCTGCATAGTGGCGAGCAAGCCGGAGGAAGAGCGGGTTGCCTCGCGCTACAGCGCTCGCGCCGCCGCCGCCGCGCCGCGGCGGACACATGATCTTACGCATGTTTCTGTCGCGGCGCGAGCCGCGTGCAAGAGCGAGATGGCGAAATATAAGCTAAGCATCCTGCATAAGTATGAGTCGAACATTGTTCACCAGTTTGACATTAGGTTATGTTTGTTTACTGTTTTTTCGCGCGCTCTATAACAAATTAGAATATTTGTGTTTATTACAACATTATTCCTTAGTAAATGTGTTTGTGCATAACTGTGAACGTATCAGTGTATTAAACAGTAATTGTTTTGAATGTTTCTATTCGAGTAAATTTTCATTTTGTCAGATTTATAAGTTAAACTCATTTCTATTAAAGTGTTCTGCGTTTATCCATAATGTGTTTGATATTTTATTGTTGATGAATACATTCTAAATTGCTTGTATAATATGTTATTAAACAACCAGTGCGAGACAATCATCAATCGTTCGATATACGTTATCTTAAATATGTGCTGTTGTGTTACCTACGTGTTACTACTGAAGACAGAGTAACTTACATGCAAAACAAGCATGATTAGGTAGCATGGTAAGTACCTACATATGTATTATTAGACTGCAGAGAGAGAAATAAGAGACTGTAGTCGAATGTAGATAATACTCTCATATTGTTATTATGCAGAATTTTACGTCGATATTCTTACGATGTACATAATATGTAGGTACCTACTATACCTAGACAATGACTAATAGCTCCGGCTTACCTTTTGTACAAACTGACCCTTCGCCACTGGTATGTACGTGTGTGCGGATGAGAGTCAATGCGTGAGTGCTTCAAATTTAAATTAAGGGAGTAAGAAGGTTTTCAGTATCAATGTATGACAGATTTTGCAACCATGTTGACAATACAGTTTTTAATTTGAATTTATTAAGGTTATATATCGTAATGGAAGAATTAATCTTATTGTAGAGATACGGACCCAAAAAGCAAAAGAATCTATGCGATAAAGTAGTTTTATATATTGTATCAGTGTGAAATATTTTATATTTACGACGTTTTGTTGAGTTGATAGTGGGATTATAGTCTGTCAGTGAGTGAGATTTGAAAACAGTGTGAAGAATAAAGAGCTGTCGAACAGTAAGTACTTTAGTGGTTTTATATAAATCGGTTGTAGGGTGCCAGAAGGGCAGAAAATGAGCTACTTTTAGGACTGCTCTCTGTGCGCGCTCAAGTTTAATGAGAATGGTTTTAGCAGCACCACCCCAAGCAGTAATGCAGTATGTCAATATAGATTGACATAGTGCGAGGTAGGTCATTTTAATTATGCTGTTGTCTGAAATATGGCGCAGGTTTTTAAAAATATAAATTAATTTTCTAACTCTAGATGTTAATAACTCAACATGAGCTTGAAAGTTTAGATTTTTATCAATGATGATTCCTAAATATTTAATCGAATCTACCGATTCAAGCCCATGGCAAGAACATTGAAATGGAGAGACGTTGTAAGTTAAGCAGTTATGGACTATGATTGGGATTGGGGCTTCGAGGCTTGGTCTATTGTTATGAATACTAAATGCTATGTATTTTGACTTATTGATGTTTAAAGATAATAAATTATACTTTAGCCAGTTAGTGACACGGTTCATACCATCTTGCGCAAATCTATAAGCGTCATTCCAAGATTCACCACGAAAGACAAGCGCAGTGTCATCTGCAAAGGTGACAACCTTTCCATTTGTCAATTCTAACTGACAGAGGTCGTTAATATAAGTTAGAAATAACGTAGGTCCGAGGATGCTGCCTTGTGGTAAGCCTATGTCAACTGTAAGGTCATTACTACGCACTCCACCCAGCTGAACACACTGGGTGCGGTCAGCAAGATAACTCGCAAAGAACCGATTATGCAAGCCACGGATACCCATCTTTTCAAGTTTATCCAATAACAGTGGGACAGAGACTGTGTCAAATGCTTTGGCTAAGTCCAAAAATATGGCAATGACTTTTTTCTTTCCGTCCATACTGGTAATGACAGTATTTGTGAGCTCATGAACTGCATTGTCAGTCGACTTTCCTCTACGAAAACCAAATTGTGACGGAGAAAGGAGATTTTTCTTTTCTAGGTAGTTGACCAGTCTTTTGTTTGTGATTTTTTCAATTATTTTAGACAAAGCCGGTAAAATAGATATGGGTCGATAGTTATTAACACAGTCCCTGTCACCACTTTTATGGATTGGAAGGACAAGAGCTCGTTTAAATGCCCTCGGGAAGACGCCTGATGAGAATGCCAAATTACAAATGTGTACAAGGGGTTCAGTGAGTATATGTTTGTATCTTTTGATAAAGTTGTTAGAAATGCCATCCAAACCAATAGTACAATCTTTTTTGAGATTATTTATAACCAAATCAACTTCATCAGCATCTGTTGGAAAAAGAACAAAACATTGGGACTGACTCTGGTCATGGGGAAGTATAAAGCTGGTCGGTGAGTTAGGCTTTTGAATGTTCTCTGCTAAGGTTTTACCAATATTAACAAAGTATTGATTTACCGAGTTGGCTGACTCCATGGGATTGTTATTGGCTATTAAATCAGTGGCTGGAGCTTTAAGTTTATTAGTGTATGTGATGTTTTTGATAACCTTCCAAAGCTTTTTGGTATCATGTTTAGCATTGGCAATTTCAGTCCTCTCATAGTCTCTTTTAGCATTTTTGATTAGTGTATTACAAAAATTTGGATAACGATTGTAAGTCGCTTTGTATACTTCGTTACTTGGGTCGTTTCTTGTCTTTTTAAATAATTGATCCCTATTTCTTATGCACCTTAACATTCCTTTTGTGATCCAAGGTTTAAGGATTTGATGTCTTTTAGAAGTATTTACGATTTTAGTACATTCATCTTGTTTTTGATTTAAGGTAGTGACGAGAAAGTTTACAGCGTCATTGACGTCGGTCATCGAAAGTATAGGATCAAGGTCAGGTTTAGACAGCGCCTTATCCAGGGAGGTGTAATCAACTTTTTTGACTATTCTGGTAGATTTTAGATTAGCAGGATGCATATTCAGGCTTAGTATAACGCTGTGGTGGTCCGTTATAGTAGTGTTAGCAATATAACATTTTACGGGAAATTTAGCTTTAAGTATGGCATGGTCAAGGCAGGTATTGGTATGGGTTGGAATATAATGCGCTGGTAGCATTCCATGTGCGGCTAGGAGATTAAGATAACTTTGAGCTCTACTATCTTTAGATGTAATCGAAATGTCCAAGTTGATGTCTCCGGTTATAATTATATTTTTATATGATGCTAACTTAATAAGTAAATTATCTAAAGATTCTAGAAAATTTGTCGTATTTTTTTCACCAGGGCGTCTATATATAGCAAGTATAAGAGTGGAGTTATTAACTTCTATCATAAGACAATTGGCATCTATAAGTTTGGGTTCGGAAATATTGTAATTAAGAGTAGATTTGTAGTACACCACAACACCTTCATTTTGCGTATGGTTTTTCGTTGTGTACGCATGATTGTAGCCATCCAGCTCTGGTATACAATTATTTCTATGTAGCCAACATTCGGTCAATATAAGTAGATCCCAGTTGATATTCGAGCTATGTAATAAAGTTTGAAAATGCATAATATTGCAATGGATACTACGTATATTTTGGACAATCAAATTAAGTGACTTGTTGGTCGGGTAAAGCATGTTAGCGCAGATATTATCTATGTCACAGGTGCCACTATCAGCCAAAGTAAAACTATCTATATCGGAGGTAATGTGGTCGTTACTCTGATCGAATGATAATGTAAGAGTTGTTTAACTTAGCATAATCTATGTAGTACAGCAATACAGTAATGGTAATAACATGGTATTCTAATGTTCCGGGATTGTGAGTATGTGAGTGGATGTGAGTATAATGAGATTTGTAAAGTTTATTTTATGATTTATGAGGTTTGTTGTAATATTGAATGTGTGTGTAGTGTAGGAAATCTGTGGTTGTTTGTTTAGAAATGTATAAGGTGAGGTTAAGTATGTAAATTTTAACAAATTATTACTAAGACACAAGGCAAAAATAGGAGACAAATCGAAAATTAGGACACTAATATGTACTAGTCATGTTTGTTTGTTTAGATTGGCAATGTCATCTTCATATTCTATACGGATAGCGGGTAGTGAATCCTTGGGCCGAATAAACACCTTTCCGAACCCAGTCCAGCATGCAGCTTGGTGGTGAGTTTTTGTAAACTCACGGGCCAAATAATAAAGACGCCTTGTCTTGCTAGTTAAATTATCTGTTACATAGACAGGGGCAGGATTACCTTTAATTTTAAGATGGCCTGTATTAAGTTTATTTGCTTTGCCTTTTTCTTTGTTAAAGGCAACCACTGCTTTTATCAAAGTTTCCTTTCGCAACGTCGAAGTTAAGTCCACCACAATGGGCCCTGGTTCATTCTTAGTTTTTATTCTAAAAATGTCACGTATTTCGGAGTCCTGAAGCGGATGATTTACAGCTTCACCTAAGTGCAGAACGTGAGCTGTGAGGCTCTGTTTTGTCTCTGTCTGGGCTAACGGTATATTGCGGATTTCCATAGACGACGATTTCAGGCTTCGCTCCAATTGCTCCACCTTAGATTCTAATAATTTTATGCGGTTTTTCTGTGATGAATTTTCTTTTGTAGCTGCTTCGAATTTTTGCAATAAGCTGTCGTACATAGTAGAAAGAAATTCCAATGACTTCTGCGACTCAATATTTTGATTCTTAATGGCTGCCATGTCCTGCTTGATAGCTTGAAATTCCGCTTCTTGCTTTTTCTGGATATCACAGAGCAGATCTTTAATCTCTGCATTGACTACATCGCCATGTTTTCGCTTAGGCCTCCTTGAAATATTGGCGGATCCTCGGTCGGTATCAGATTGCAAGTTTTCAGAAGCAGTGTCCGACTCTTGTGATATGACGATTTCATTATCAGGGACTAACAGTGTTCGTGTAGATTTAGATTGAGCCGGAGAAGGGGAATGTTGCTTCGGCATATTATTTTGAAATAGTTATGTATTTCCAGAACAAAAATAAATATTTTTCTTTTATATAATATACAAATATTGAAGTTTTCTAATAATTAAGTGTAATATTTAGTAGTATAAAACTTCTAAAATGACAAAAAGAAAACACGTTGCCTAGGTTTTGAACTCGAGTCACCCCGGTAGTAAGGGCAGTTCCACGGTACTAGGTTACGATGACCGTTGACAAACACGATGAAATAGCGTTGTGTATTCTCAGTAGCAACCTCTTGATCAAGTTCTGTGCTCCTGGTACTTGTTTCCGAAGAGAAATTAGTAACATATGTTTATCTCTCTCACCCGTGGGCGGAGTTGACTTGTTGGTAATGGTGGCGCACGACGGCTCGGCGACCTCTTCACTGCTTATGCACTCCTATTATTTTCTTTGTTTTTATTTGTTAATTATTGAATTAAATTATTTAAATAAGACTGCGTAATACTTTGCACACGTCAGCTCGTTACCGAGGTCCAAGAGGGAGAGGAAAATCGTCTATACTCTCAAAGAGTACGAACTTCGCATTCCACGAAACGACCAAGCAGCAGCAATAAACGCTGAAATTTTGAGCTTAGTTTCGGGGGATGATGTAGAGTATATCTCTATTAACAGAGTTATGGAAGAAGGAGAATCTACCAGCTACCCAGCAGAATTTTTTGAATCTCTTAGTGCTCCTGGACTACCAGCTCACAAAATAAAATTAAAAATCGGTGTACCCATAATGCTCTTTAGAAATTTAGCCCACCAAAACTTTGCAACGGTACTAGATTAAAAGTAACAAATTTACAACGGAATCTGATAGAAGCAGAGATTTTAACAGGGTGCGGAAAAGGTGATAGTGTTTTTATTCCTCGGATTCCTTCATTCCAATCAATTTTCCGTTTAGTTTTAAACGAATTCAGTTTCCAGTGAGCCTATAATATTTCGCCCTGACAATTAATAAAGCTCAAGGTCAGACTCTAAAAGTTGTGGGTGTAGATCTAAGTATCAGCTGTTTTTCGCACGGTCAATTGTATGTGGCTTTGTCCCGTGTTAGCAATCCCAGCAGCCTGTATGCTTTCACCCCCGATGGCCATACGTCTAATATTGTATATAGAGAAGCATTACAGTAAAGTAGGTTTTTTAGCTACCCAAAATGACTGTGATTATGATCCAAAATAAAAATTTGTATATATTTAAAAAAAACGCTGCTCATAGTCACTATTCCACGCGAACAAAGTCGCGGGCATAGCTAGTATATAATATATAGTATAAGATAAAGTATCAGTATAAGATTTCGTATAAGATTTAGAATTATCGTAAGATTTAGTATCAGATTTAGGATTATCATACGATTTTGTAAAAGATTTAGGATTATCATACGATTTTGTATAAGATTTAGGATTGTCATAAGATGTAGTATAAGATTTAGGATTATTATAAGATTTAGTATAACTCATTTGTTCGTTTGGTAACTGAGGTAAATAAGATTTAGAAATAATTGTGTAATTTTTAAATCCTATGGATTCCGATCAACACGCATTCGGAATCCAATTTAGTTTAAAGGTTCGGAAACTAATGTTTCATTAACGCTTGAATGGCTCATGGCCGTATCATTCGTATGGCAAAAATTTACATTTGCGTTGCCTCTATGTACATCACTACTCTGTGCATGAGTATCATTACGGCGTTGATTATTGTACTGTCGCTTGCGACTCTCGCTTATCAAATGACCGGGTCTTTTGCAATATGCGCAACTCTTACGTGGGAAATTATTAGGAATTTGTGACGATTGAATTTCCATGAGAAAACGATTATGATTTGAAAGATTTTAATTAGAAAAATTTGTATTATAAGATTTTACATTTTTGTTTTTATTTCGATAGCATTCTGAAGACAAGTGACCTTGTTTGTTACACGTCGAACATGTCTTCGGTGATTTAGAAGAGTGTTTGGTAGCGTTAAATAATTTTTCTTCTTCAATAGCATGTGTGACCGCCTCGTTTAACGTTTTAGGGTTACGACATCGAACTATATGCGAAAAACTCGGATTTAGACCCATTAGGAAGGTATTGAGTGCTAAATCTTCAATACCGGCGACTCTACCGACTAATTCGTCCTTTTTATCACATGAGAAATGCACATCTGATAACAACCGCGTTAGGCATGATTCTATTCTAAAGGAAAATTGCGTGACTGTCTCCGACGGCAAGTTTTGTTTGCAATTTTGTTAGTCGGACAAAAGATGTGATGAATGTTTCTTCTCACTAAAGTTCTGTTTTAAGAAATCCTTGAGTTCTGACCACTTACTAAAAGTTTTTAAAGAACATGCTACTTGTGCCTTACCTTCCAATTGGGAAATAATAAATTTACATAAGATAGTTTGTTGTTCAACGGAAGCAAGTGAAATGGCATTGTCACAGTTTGTAAAAAAAGCGGGGAGCGTTTCCCTTTTACCATCATATGGTTTAATAAATTTGGTAAGGAAATTAAGAGTTATAGCATTGGACATTTTTGTAGGATTTTTATTTTCCTTATCAGATTTCACTGAAAGTTCGGAATCCGTCATGGATAATAAACAATAATAATTAATAGGTATATGTATAATGGAATACGGGAATTAACGCGAACACGCATTTTACCTTAAAATGCCTAACGTTTCGGCGCAGGTTGCACTCGCCGTGGTCCCAGGCTGACTGGAGCAGCGATGACAGGACTTCATGTATATGAGGCGGACGAATGTCCATCCACCCTCATATTTTGATTTTTCCAACCGCCACCACACACTACACTAACCGTGTCCCTATTCTGTGAGCTAACCGATTGCGAAACATAGCGAGGTTTTGTAACAGTAATCACTGGATTCCACGTCGCGGATAATTTGAAGCCGTCTTCCCGATTGAAATTTGAATGTTTCTTGATTTCGATCGCTTCACGAACAATCCTCGAGTAGAAATGTCGTTCAGTGGAGAGGACTTGAGGGCGATGGAACTCAATCCAGTGATTAGTTCCTGCTTCGAGTAGATGTTCCGCAATGGCTGACTTGCTGATTTGGCGGTTTAGTTCCCGTATTCTATTATACATTAAACATGCAACGCGAGAGTTTAAAAGTTATGATTGCAAACCGCTACGGGTCGGACATTGCAAAACAAATACGTGACCTAGAATATTTACGTCGGAAACGTGCGCGAGTGGACACATCGTTGATATTTTTAACTAAGTGTCGCGATTGGAACTTATTACCTACGTGTGTACGTATCAAACCGCGTAGTGACATTGCGCATTCCCGTAATATTCTAAACTAGCTGACCCGCGCAACTTCGCTTGCGTCACATAAGAGAATAATAATTTTCCCCGTTTTTGTAACATTTTTCACTGGTACTCTGCTCCTATTGGTCGTAGCGTGATGATATATAGCCTTTAGCCTTCCTCGATAAACGGGCTATCTAACACTGAAAGAATTTTTCAAATCGAACCAGTAGTTCCGAAGATTAGCGCGTTCAAACAAACAAACAAACAAACAAACTCTTCAGCTTTATAATATTATAATAATAATAATAATAATATAGCCTTCCTCGATAAACGGGCTATCTAACACTGAAAGAATTTTTCAAATCGAACCAGTAGTTCCCAAGATTAGCGCGTTCAAACAAACAAACAAACAAACAAACTCTTCAGCTTTATAATATTATAATAATATAATAATAATAATAATAAGCCCGCAGGGCACCTTGAGGCGAGGTGACGGGGAGTAGCGACCCCGCGGTACCTGAGTGCTCCAGGGGGAAGTCACCCTTCCTCATCTCCGTCTTGCCTTAGTTGGCTGGTCGGAGTGAAAACTGACGAGGAAGCGGTCCCCCGCCTCTGGCTTGCCTTCATTGGCCGTCTAGAGTGGAGTCGCGAGAGCAGAGCTCCCACTCTGTTCGGAGGACGGATGCTGAGCGTAAGTGGCTAGTGGGCCAGTGATGCCGGACCCTCAGGGAGCAAGTGATCTGAGTTTAACGTCCAGCGAGGCCTCTCCGTCCTTCAGCCACTCACGTCCCTGTTGCCCCCTTGGTGCATTTTAGCGACTAGTTTAGGGGGCCCAGTTTGTGAGTTGGCAAGTCTCCGCCTGCCATTCTTACGTGTTTTTAACATTGTTATCGGCAGGCGCCATAGTCCCCATAGAATCCAATTACCCATGTCCATTAGCACCCCATCACAATAGCCCAAGTAGCTTTTCCCATTAGTTTTGTCATAGTTCCACACAGTCCGGTGATTGTCCTTGGGTGCATTTTATAGTGTAAACAGGGATAATCACCGGATTGTGACACCATTCATTATTGAAGATTAATGCCGTCTAAAAAGGGCCTCTACGTGTTGGCTTCGGCCCCACGCATGCCTTCCAAATGTCCGGGACTCTGTAGTCCCGAGATATGAAAGAGACGTGCATAATAATAATAATATATAATATATAATATAATATAATAGAATATAATATAATATAATATAATATAATATAATATAATATAATATAATATAATATAATATAATATAATATAATATAATATAATATAATATAATATAATATTATATAATATAATATAATATAATATAATATAATATAATATAATTAATATAATATAATATAATATAATATAATATAATATAATATAATATAATATAATATAATATAATATAATATAATATAATATAATATAATATAATATAATATAATATAATATAATATAATAAAATATAATACAATACAATACAATACAATACAATACAATACAATACAATACAATACAATACAATATAATAAACAATAAACAATAAACAATAAACAATAAACAATAAACAATAAACAATAAACAATAAACAATAAACAATAAACAATAAACAATAAACAATAAACAATAAACAATAAACAATAAACAATAAACAATAAACAATAAACAATAAACAATAAACAATAAACAATAAACAATAAACAATAAACAATAAACAATAAACAATAAACAATAAACAATAAACAATAAACAATAAACAATAAACAATAAACAATAAACAATAAACAATAAACAATAAACAATAAACAATAAACAATAAACAATAAACAATAAACAATAAACAATAAACAATAAACAATAAACAATAAACAATAAACAATAAACAATAAACAATAAACAATAAACAATAAACAATAAACAATAAACAATAAACAATAAACAATAAACAATAAACAATAAACAATAAACAATAAACAATAAACAATAAACAATAAACAATAAACAATAAACAATAAACAATAAACAATAAACAATAAACAATAAACAATAAACAATAAACAATAAACAATAAACAATAAACAATAAACAATAAACAATAAACAATAAACAATAAACAATAAACAATAAACAATAAACAATAAACAATAAACAATAAACAATAAACAATAAACAATAAACAATAAACAATAAACAATAAACAATAAACAATAAACAATAAACAATAAACAATAAACAATAAACAATAAACAATAAACAATAAACAATAAACAATAAACAATAAACAATAAACAATAAACAATAAACAATAAACAATAAACAATAAACAATAAACAATAAACAATAAACAATAAACAATAAACAATAAACAATAAACAATAAACAATAAACAATAAACAATAAACAATAAACAATAATAATATAATAAATAATAAATAATAATAATATAATATAATAATATATAAAATAAATATTAATGGTAATAAGTATATAAGTATAAGTATATAAGTATATAAGTAAATAAGTAATAAGTATAGTATAGATAACGCGAGTGAACGGCTTCTGAGACAATTAATACGGAACAAACACAGTGAGCTTAACCGTATACATAGCGAGTTATACGTGTTACATGTGAAGTGTAGTGTTAGTTTATCACGCGAAGATTACGACTTGTGTGATCGGGTAACGTATCTTCAGGCTTCTCGGACCTTCGAGTTGTGTAGTGAAACCCATGAGCGTAAGTTCTCGAAGGAGTACAACCGAAGGTATGTCGAGAAAAATACGTCACCGGCTGTACCCGATCCACTGACTAAAACCGTCGTAAACCTTTCAAATGTGAGTTTAGACCAACCTACGATTAACATCTTGGCCAAAGGCATGAACTTCGCACTTACGCCTAAGCGAATTCCGTTCGAAAGTGTAATCAGTAGCGTCGAGGAACGGTGCTTGTAATAAAATACCGCCCGGCGACGCCGATACCCTGCGACAGGACGTTGCGGTTATATTACGAAAATCGAAGGTTCCAGCGAGTAATACCACTGCAGAAGAGCGTCAAGCACTGAAACTTATTCGGGATAACCGGGATATATTAGTGCTTAAGGCCGTCAAGGGAAACGCCACTGTAGTGATGAATACAACTGATTACCAACAGAAAGTTCGGGATTTGTTATGTGATAACAAGGTATATAAACCGGTATCATATAACACTACGGCTAGAGTAACACGACGAATACGGACGCTGATACAGGACAACAAGGACCTTTTTACGGAAGACGAGTACGAGAGACTGTATAAACCGAAGTCGCACCAACCACCGAAATTATATGGCCTGCCCAAAATACACAAGTCCAACGTACCACTGCGGCCTATCGTGAGTCAAATCGCCTCTCCTACTTACGACCTTGCAAAGTACGTTGCGTCAGTATTGCAGCCACTCGTGGGAAATACACCGTCTTTTGTGAAAGATTCGCGGCACTTCGTCCACATTATTAAGGACCTTAGATTGGAACCGGGCGATGTCATGGTGAGTTTTGACGTCGAGTCGCTCTTCACCAATGTTCCAATTAAGGAGTGTTTGGACGTGGTAAAGACCAAGCTAGAGGACAACGAGATGCCTTTTAACTATATTGATCTACTTAAAAACTGTTTGGACGGCAACTACTTCCTTTTCCAAGGCCAACATTACCTCCAGATTGATGGCGTCGCAATGGGCAGCCCCGTTGCCCCTGCACTGGCTAATCTCTGGATGGAGCACTTTAAGGAGAAAGCATTGGTACTCGGACCAAAAACCATACGGCTTTGGAAAAGATATGTGGACGACATCTTCTGCATTATCCAAGGAGGTCAGCAGGAAGTAGATCAATATCTAGAACACCTAAATTCCATTCACCCGAACATGAGGTTTACCTACGAAATGGAGACGGACAGGTCGTTGTCATTCCTAGATGTGAGGGTTGCCGTGAAACCCGATGGATCCTTATCACACTGTGTTTACCGGAAACCGACACACACAGATAGATACCTGCACGCTACATCACATCACCATCCCCGTCACTTGCAGTCCGTTATGACGTCACTGAAGAACAGAGCTCATGACCTCTGTGACCCTGAACATGTTGGGAAGGAGCTGGAACATGTTCAGGAGGTACTACGAATGAACGGATACCACGTAAGTCGACGAAGGAACAGGATCACGAAACGGAGTAAACATCCGGAGGTCAACAGACAGCCCGCCTACTTGCCCTACGTCAGAGGAGTGACTGATAAGATCGGGAAGGTATTGAGACAATACAGCATCAGCACAGTGTTCACGCCGGGGGCAAAAGTCAGCAGCATGGTGGGCACACCGAAGGATGCACTACCGTTTCAAACACCAGGTGTCTACAAGATCAACTGCAGCTGCGGTAGTTCCTACATAGGCCAGACTAAGCGGTCGATAGCTGAAAGGGTCAAGGAACATATCGCCGCTGTTAAGAACCGTCAAATCAGCAAGTCAGCCATTGCGGAACATCTACTCGAAGCAGGAACTAATCACTGGATTGAGTTCCATCGCCCTCAAGTCCTCTCCACTGAACGACATTTCTACTCGAGGATTGTTCGTGAAGCGATCGAAATCAAGAAACATCCAAATTTCAATCGGGAAGACGGCTTCAAATTATCCGCGACGTGGAATCCAGTGATTACTGTTACAAAACCTCGCTATGTTTCGCAATCGGTTAGCTCACAGAATAGGGACACGGTTAGTGTAGTGTGTGGTGGCGGTTGGAAAAATCAAAATATGAGGGTGGATGGACATTCGTCTGCCTCATATACACGAAGTCCTGTCATCGCTGCTCCAGTCAGCCTGGGACCACGGCGAGTGCAACCTGCGCCGAAACGTTAGGCATTTTAAGGTAAAATGCGTGTTCGCGTTAATTCCCGTATTCTATTATACATTAAACATGCAACTCGAGAGTTTAAAAGTTATAATAGGTATATGTTTAGATAACCTTGAGATTTAGTAGATATACCATTACAGTATAAGATTTAGATATACAGATTATTTGTTGTTACACGGCTAATTTAAAATAAAGTCTTATAATAAGATTTTCTTTTCAGAGTTGCAGAACGATGCACAAATTATTTCGAATACTTTTATCACAAAATTTCACTGCACACACAACACAGAAAGTAAAGACTTACGTTGATGATGATTTTGTGTTCCAGATGAAGGCGAAGAGGATCAGGTGAGTTAGCTGCATCATAGGAACTGGCAACAGCTGAAGACGTTGACAACACGGAGTAGAATATGAGTATAAAAATTTTAGATTGAAGACGTAGGTAATTGGTCTCGATTGCTGCGGCGCCGCCTCACGCTTACTAGCGGAGGCTGAAGGTCGGCTGCAGACTAGTCAAGGTCAAGACTAGAATTTGGTTGACGGGATAGCGCTGGCTCTCGCTACAAAGCGGAGACTGACAAGCGGCTAAGGGGTGTACTTCCGTGTCTGATGCGGGCTCACGCTGCGTGGGGCGGAGACTTATCGTCGCGTCGATCTGACGTGATGCGGGCTCACGCTGCAAGAGCGGAGGCTTACCGTCGACCTTGCGCTGCTAATACACACTCACTACGAACTGTCCGAATGCTGTGGTCTGAACACGGGTCCAGAAAGCCAACAGCATCCCACTTCTGACACCAAAATGTTTTGCGCGAAGTCCGTAGAGAGTTTAAAAAAAAAAAAACTATTCATTAACACCCGAAAAACGTTTATTGCGAGACACAAAATTACACTACTCGAGAACTCAAACTGTTGCACCCGGGAGATGTTAACGCGATTACTGACTGATGCTAACTGATTGACTGTCAACGGCTAACTGCTAACAACTAACTAACTGGCCGCGTTGCGGTGATTGCTTTTATATTAATTATATATTGCTTGCATAGCAAATCTTACTAACTAATTTCGGATATAACAGTACGCATCGACTTTCTCAGGAATACCTTGAATTTCAATAATGACGTTTGAGACACCTAATGGTTATACTATACTACTACCTATACCTCTCATGGTTGGTAAGTTCTCATCACTCCACGTGATTCCCCTCCTAACAGCCTCGCTGTGACGGATTAACGTAGATTGGCTACCCAAATCTACGTACCCCTGAATAACTTCATCGTTGAGTTTCAAATCCATTAAATATTTTCTGTCATTACAATTATTTGCCTCGATACGCATCACGTCCTTGCCTTTAGGCTTATCAATCGTATTGGTTGAGTCAGAGGGCAATCTAGGGCAGTTAGTAGCTAGATGACCTAGTCTAGCGCAAACATTACATTTCAATATCTTTTTTTGTGCATTTAGAACTGAAATGTCCAGGCTCGTTGCAGTTAAAGCATACAACCGAATACCGATATGTGATTTCGGATTCTTACTTTCGCTGCTATTTACCGTCTGCCTAGAACTATAGGTAGATAATAAGGGGATAGTGTTGTTACGTTAATCGTAATTTGCTTTTGACCTATCTGGTTCGCGAATTTGTTGCTTAATAGATTGGAAATATTTTAGAACCTGCTCCGGCTCCTGACATTTAACTGCTTTTGCACCTAACCTCAATGACCGATCGTCAATTCCATACAATAAGCAATCTACCGCACGTTTACCATGTATTTCGCATCTGTTTAGTAAATTGATTTTTTCGTAATAATAATGTTCTCAAGATTCGTTAAATTTTACACGTTTTGATAACATATCAGAGAGTAATTCGGCATTGTCTTCACTACTCGGAAAGGACTCCTCTAGTTTTACTTTCCACTCGGACCATGAGTACGACATCGATGGAAGAGCCTGGTACCACGTTTTTGCTATTCCTGACAGTTTAGGTAGAGCGTAGTGTATGATCTGATCATTACCCCGACCGTAAAGCCTTGCACATTCGTCAACCTTGTTTATCCACATAAGTATGGTCTGACTCTTAACCATAGGATCAAAGTCTGGGATCACATGACCCAACATGGGAAATTTGTTACCCTGAGGTCGACTATTAACTAAGGCTTCGACCAGAGTAGCAAGAAACGTCTGCGTGTCACCATTAAGAGCATTGGGAGTACTCACGTGATCAGTAGGTGGTGTGCGTCGCTCGGTGCCGGACTCCGAGCGCCTGCTGCGACCTCGCCTGTTGCGTCTCTCATCCAAGCCCCGGCTGGGGCGGTGTCGACGATGTAGTTCGTAGCTGCCGCTCCGACTGCGATACCGACCACGGCTGCGACTCCTCGATCGGCCGCGGCTACAACTTCGATTCCGATGGCGACGACGTCTTGTGAGTCGTTCGCGGAACTGCTGTCTCCACTGCGACGACACTCTAACGAACCGTCGTCCGATCGCTGTCTTTTCCCGCACGTAACGCTTGCTCTTGTATTTCTACTCCGTTCACGATAACAACGTTTACGCTTATTGCTCCTGCGACTTCCGCTAATTTTGTCCATCCTGTTACTCGGTGAAACGTGACTTTCGTGCACTTCGACAACACGTGATAGTTTTTGGTAATATTTATTTAAAATCACGGGCGTAATTGACTGATCCCACTTCTGAGATAAAGGATCTATACTTTATTTCTCAAATGAAACGACGATTATCGTAATAATTACGGATTTATTTCTAACCACCATTTGATGCAACCGTTCAAAATGGAATGCCACATCTTTACAATACTTTCAAACGCCCAGAAAAGGCGTTATTCTTAGTGTTGCCATATCTATACTAATCTATATTAATTAATTATTATAATTATTATTAATCTATATAGTTATGCATCCTGCTAGGCCTCTACAAACAATATCAATAGGTTAGAGAACAATAATCAATGGGTTAGAGTTACGGTGTCAAATGCTAGTTGGTCAATTACTGTAACTTTAATGAGCGCCAAAACTATAACCATTTGATTTACGATTACTTGTTCACTGTTAAGACCATTCATGAATACCATGATTGTATGTATCACGCCATAGCGGATACCACGTGACTAAAACTACATGTATAAAAGCTTTGTCATTTGTACCATAATCCAGTTCTGTTCCTGTAATTGTCTCGGCTTGATGCTCTGCGAGCACACCTTTATTTTAATTAAATAAATATATTTTTTTAAATAAAGCGCTGTGCATTAATTTGACTGGCGCAGTCGGGTCGGATCTTAAGTTCGCGTAAAGTTCGTCGTTCCGTACACAAAAATCGGTTCTCCGCGGCAACTAATAGCCTGACTAAGATTCGAAGAACTTACAAATTTCGTCAAATACCGCATCGGGCAGCAGCAGCATCTCGCTAACATCGTTCAAGACAGCAACTCGGCATGGGCAGCAGCAGTTTACTGTGAGTAAATCCTTATTCGCACTGTTTCCATAACCCCGTGTCTATCCTTATATATCTAACTGGACCAAACATCGCCAAATCGATATATCCACTCGTATTTTCGGTCAAAATCGCGGAATCTACGATTAGTTATAATTTTTACTTGTATTTTTCGACAAAAATCGCGAAATCTACAATTAGTTATAGTATTTACTTGTACTTTTCGACAAAAATCGCGAAATCTACAATTAGTATAGGAACGTGTCTTTTCGGACAAACATAGCCGAATCTACACTTAGTTTAAGCGTATATATCGGACAAAAATCGCCGAATATACTTTATTAATCTTTTGCCTTAAAAATAATATATATTTGTAAAAATGGCAACAAATGAGCCAACAAATACGATTCAACTTATTCCTAAGAAAATTCAAGCGATTATCCCACGCTTCGATGGCGACGGGAAATTGTTAAACTTATTTATAAATAAATGTGAATACGTAATTAAGTCATTTAGAGGGGAAAACAATCCCGCTCAAGATATCTATTTATATCACTGCATTACCAGCAGATTAGTAGGCAAAGCGGCCATATTAATTAGTGAAAGAGAGAATGTGTTCTCATGGGAGGAGTTAAAAAGATTATTTGTACAGCATTTTGGCGATCCACGCACTGAAGCCTGTATTGCCATAGAGTTAGAGAATCTTAAGATAAAACAAGGAGAAACGTATATTGAGTTCTGCCATAGAATCCAGAATATAAGATCATCCTTAATATCTAAAGTCAACCTTTTAACTGACAAAGGCATCAAAGCAGCTAAGTATATTATATACAACAATACCGCGTTAAACGTATTTTTATATAATTTACCCGAGGAAATGCTTCGATTCGTAAGATTGAACAAATGCACCTCGCTGGAAAGTGCACTAAGTGTCGTAACAGAGGAGGTCAATTTCCAAACGCAATATCAATCTAAAAATAAATCGAACCATAAACCATTGCAATCTAAACCTATCATACCAACGCCACAAAGTCAATTTAAATTCGGCATAAATAATAATATTCCACCAAACTCTCAGCATAAGACATTCCCTAATCTATTTAATAGAAATAATCCCGTTAATAATCAAATGAGATTCCCTCAGCCTAACAAGTTAGGACAACCTAATCAATTCCGTCACCCGCAACAACAATGCCTAGAGCAGTTAATAATTATAAACAAAGCGGATTTTTCAAACAAAATCCCAATCAGCAATTTAAATTCGGAATACCAAATCAATTAAATCAGAATCGTTTCCCGCAAAGTACAACACCTAAGCCTAACACGGACATCTCCATGCGAACGGCAGTAAAACAAAATAACATAGACGAATATGAGGATTATGAAACATATAACGAATGTATAGATATGGACAATCAGGAAATGTACGAAAATTACGTAGAGTCTGAGGAAAATGAGGAAAATTTTACCATAGAAGCCTCACCGGACGATCACCGGAAATAATCAATTTAAACTATTCGCAAGCTCATAGACTACCTCATATCGAAATACCAGAACTAGACGCTATTTTCATGATCGATACTGGCAGTACGCGTTCTTTCATAAATCCGGAAAAAATAAATAAATATTTTCCTTATAATACGTATGAAGAGCCTTTCCAAGTAGTTAGCACACATGGTTGTAGCCAACACACGGAAGTAGCAAATATACCGCTTACGGAAACCTTTCAAACAGATCTTACTCATAAGTTTTTCGTTTATAAAGTTGACAAAGACTATGACGGCCTAATAGGCATAGATTTGCTAAAACAAATAGATGCTAACATTGACATGAAAAACCAAATATTACGAACAAATACCACCGAAATACCAATTCTTTATTATGAACACTTTAAAATAAATATTCTCAGGCGTTCTGAAGTCAAAGTAAAATTACCTACAACAGTAGAGAATGGCGAAGCTATTATCCCATTTACGGAATTCTGTTCAGGCGTTCGAACACCAGACGCAATGATAACATGTAAAGATTTTTATGCAGAAACAATCATACAAAACCTCAATAATAAAGACGTTCTAATAACACTAGAGAAACCATTGTTAGTCCACCCATTAACAGAATCATTTAAAGTAAATACGACAAATCATAACTTGAATTATAGTCAAACAAATTCAATATTAGAAGCTAATTTAAACAAGTTACGTTTAGAACATTTAAATAACGAAGAGAGAACCTGTATTCAAAACCTATGTCTAGAATATAAAGACATATTTTATAGCGAAGAAATCCCCTTGTCTTTTACCAACCAAGTAAAACATAAAATACGCACAAGCAACGAGGACCCTATATATATAAGACCTTATAGACAACCTCCAACAGAAAACGAAGAAATTAGGAAACAAGTACAGAAATCTATACTATATAATAATATATAATATATATTATATATATATATATATATATAATATTATAAAGCTGAAGAGTTTGTTTGTTTGTTTGTTTGATTGTTTGTTTGTTTGTTTGTTTGAACGCGCTAATCTCAGGAACTACTGGTCCGATTTGAAAAATTCTTTCAGTGTTAGGTAGCCCGTTTACCGAGGAAGGTTATAGGCTATATATCATCACGCTACGACCAATAGAAGCAGAGTAGCAGCAAAAAATGTTACAAAAACGGGAAAAATTTTTACTCATTCTCTCTTATGTGACGCAAGCGAAGTTGCGCGAGTCAGCTAGTTATTAGATAATAATGTAATAACTGAATCTCATTCCCCTTAGAGTGCCCCTGTACATCTTGTCCCTAAAAAATTAGACGCTTCAGGTGAACAAAAATACCGAATGGTAATAGATTACAGACGTTTAAACGAAATTACGGTCGATGATAAGTATCCTCTCCCAAATATTACAGATCTTTTTGACAAATTAGGTAAAGCTACGTATTTTACTACGCTAGATCTTGCTAGTGGCTATCATCAAATAGAAGTAGAGCCTTCTGATAGACAGAAAACAGCCTTTACAACCCAATCTGGTCACTATGAATTTAAAAGAATGCCCTTTGGTTTAAAGACAGCTCCGGCTACATTTAACGAGCTATGGACAATGTTCTTAAAGGACTACAAGGAATACATTGTCTAGTCTACACTAGTCCCAAAAATTAAGGGATATAAAAAAAGAATCCAAATTTTTGGGTGATTTTCAACAAGCTGTAACTCCGAGGAAAATGGTTGTACAGAAAAAATAAAAAAAACAAATTGTAGCTCCAAGTGTCTAGCTTTTAAATATGACCATGAAATTTTTTTGTCATGGCCAGGTCTGGAGAAATCCTACGAAAACTACCAAAAAAAAATTTTACCAAATTTTTTCCCTCCTAAAAAAAGGTCCACGGGCTTCAAAAATTTTTTTTTTATTCTTTCGTTCTAAAGTTCTTTTAGAAAATTTAATCCTCTTTAATTTGCCGTATTCAAAAAGCCTGTACGACGATTTGCCACGGAGTTATCGTCAATCAAAGCAAAAAAGTTATTTTTGACTTTGATATTCAATAACTCCGGAAATAATGATCGTACAGGAAATCAAAGGAGAGTTTTGAAAACTGCACAATATTCTCTATAAGAAAATGTAAACATCTTTTAAGAAAAAAATTTTTTTGAATTGAAACCTCGGACTGAAAAAAAGACAAAAATTCGCGAAATTAAGGATATTTGGATAACTTAGTATAACTTTGGATAAAATGGATGAACGAAGGATATCGTCGGTAATTTTTCAACCTCAAAGTGTCCCCTAAAATCCCTCAAAAATTCAAAGCGCTGCGATTTTTTTTTCATTGTGCCCCGAAGCTTCAAATTCTTTGTTGTTGCAAAAATCACCATTGTGAGCAATTTTGTGATTTTTATTCATTTTTTTAATAAAAAATTTTTTTTCTATTACCGTAAATTCATCAAAGATTTCTCTAAGATCACCCAACCTCTCACAAATTGTTTAAAGAAAGGTAGAAAAATCGTACATACTCAGGAATTCGTAAACGCATTCGAAAGATGTAAAGAAATATTAACAAATGCCCCACTTTTACAATTCCCTGATTTTAGTAAACCATTTTTATTGACAACTGACGCATCAAACTACGCAGTAGGAGCAGTATTGTCACAAGGCCCAATTGGTAGCGATAAACCAATAGCATACGCAAGTCGAACATTAAATGACGCCGAAACGCGCTATAGTACTATTGAAAAGGAACTACTTGCAATAGGTTGGGCATGCAAACATTTCAGACCTTATTTATATGGTAAAAAATTCATTATACTTAGTGATCATAGACCTTTAGTTTGGTTACACACGTTCAAAGAACCAGGCAGTCGTTTAACTCGATGGAGATTAAGACTAGATGAGTATGATTATGATATTAAATACAAACCAGGTAAACAAAACGGAAACGCTGACGCATTTTCACGTATTAAAATAAACGCGATCGATAAAGATAATATGTCAACCCAAGTAAATTCCCCCGATACAATAGTTATTTCGGACGATGAGGAAATAAGATCAAGAAAATCGACATATTCTATACCATCTATTGACAGCCAAACTGTCACAGCAGCCGAAAAGGACAACTCAACACTTGCTACAGTACATTCTGAAGAGAATACCGACTCTTCCGACTTACCGATATTAGATGAAGCAATCGATACAAAACCAAACCAAAAACTTATATATACATGGAATAGAAATGAACTAACTGTTAAAGATCTATCGCGCGACAAACAGAAAGTATTAGAAGTCCACCTGCCAATAGATAATTTAGAGATAATTAAACAATTCCTTAAAGAATACATTAGACCTAAAATCAAACATTTTATTTACTTTGAAGACCATAGACATCGCGAGTCGTTTACAAATATTATAACACAATTGTTTAAAAAGGACTCAATTAAAATATTCGAAAGCACTAAGCGTGTAGTTTACGTCGAAGACGAGAATGAACAACGTCAGATTGTATTAAAATACCATAAAGGTAAGACATGTCACAGAGGCATTAAAGAGACAATAGCACATCTCAAGAGAACTTACTACTGGAATAACCTACACGAAACTGTCGCAAGCATCATAAATGCATGCGAACCGTGCAAACTCATGAAATACGACAGGAAACCAATAAAACCGGAACTTCAATTAACTCAAACTCCATCAAAACCTTTCGAAGAGATATTTATAGATATATTTTCAATCGAAAACTCTTACTTTTTAACAATCATCGATGCTTTCAGTAAATTAGGACAAGCCTTCGAAATCTCAAGCAGAAATACACCGGAAATAATTAGAGCGTTAATTAAATACTTCTCGTTTTACGGAATACCACAACGCATTAGCTCAGATCCCGGAACGGAATTTAATAATAACCTATTGAAGGAAATGTTATCATTCTACAAAATAGACTTACACATAGGAACCCCCCATAATCCAAATTCCATGGGTTTAGTTGAAAGATTCCATTCAACAATTACGGAAATATACAGACTAGCTAAGTACGAACGGAAGATAACAGACGCAGCATCCGTCATGACTTACGCTATTATCTCATACAACCAATCTATACACTCTTCAACAGGTCTTACACCTTTCGAAATAGTCTTCGGACATACCGAATCATCGGACGCATTTAACGTAGACTTTAACAAACAGTATATCCAACAATTAGTTCAAGAACACGCGAAACGCACAAAATATTTATATAAATATCTAACTGACAAAATGATCGACTCTAAAACTAAAATAAAGGAAAAACGTGGTGGTGAGACAAAGTTTAACATCAAGAAAGGAGACAAAGTTTATGTAAAAGGCGTTAATATTAGGCGCAGTAAAGATAAACCTCGATACCACAGCAACAATTACGGGCGAAATAAATCGCAACACTGTCCCAGTAAAGACTAAAAACAGAGACACTAAGGTCGCTATTAAAGACATAAAACGTCCTTCACAGGTACATCCTGTCAATGATGACACTAATAATCCAAGGCCGGGTCCTTCAACTTCAACCGATTGAAGACAACCCAGGTATACTCCCTGTGAAAGAAGGCCAAGCATCAGTAAGCTTTTATAATTGGGATATAATTAAAATATTAGACTTAGAATTGATTTGCACTAATTTAGACTATAATATTAATAAATATGATGAAATAAAATCATATATGATAGATAAGTTAAATAATATATATAATTTAGATGGTAGTATTATCGACGCCGAGCTCCAAGTTCAATACATTATGAATCTTACGCTAGAAAAGTATAACCAACTTATTCCAAATATTAGAATGAAAAGAGGTTTAATTAACCCAATTGGATCGATAATTAAAGCAATCACTGGTAACTTAGATAATCAGGATGCCATAAGATATGATCAATTAATAAATAACATCCAAAACAAACAAAATACGATCATAAATAAGGTGACTTTAATATCTAAGATGATTGACACCTTTGTCAATACAACTAATTCCTCCAGAAATAATTTCATTATATTAGAAAAAACAATTGAAGAAATTCAGGAAATTCTTAACAGAACACAATATCAAAGGAGCAAGGAACTTATTATAAATACTTTTAATTTACTTATACATAATTTTCAAATTTTATTAATTAGATTAGACGAAGTCGAGACAGCAGTCGCTTTAGTAAAATAAATATTTTACATCAATCTTTATTGACTACCAATGAATTGTATAATTTACTACGAAAAATAGAAAAAACAGATAAAGTTATATTCCCTGTAACTATAGATAATTTAATTAAGATAGAAAATAGTATAGACATTAAAGCATATGTAAAGGGCAAACGATTAACTTTTATCATGTCAGTACCAATGGTTCAGTCGGACACCTATAACTATTTTTCCCTACACCCTTTTCCTATGTATAATCCAAAGCTAAACTTAACTTTCCTTATAACTCCTAAACATTCCTACATCCTTGCGAAGGGATTGAAAACCGTACCATTATCTCAACCTTGTAAGGAGATAGACCAAGGAAAATTCTTATGTCATGAAGATTATATGTCTGTACAAAATGAAGATAAATGCATCGAAGATTTGATGAAATTTTCTACACAAATAACGTCGTGTGCACCAATACCAGTCGAATCTTCCGACGTAAAGATCAAAGCTTTACAACCAGACTCCTGGATAATCTACACCGGAGTTCATACACTGCTAACAGAATATTGTGAAAGCGATATAAGCCAACATAACATTATCGGCACATATGTATATCATAACATTGGACAACGATTGTAGAATCGAAGTTGGGGAGATAACGCTGAAGAAACAAACACTTCTTCAGGTAGCATCAGTAATGTTCCGCAGTATGCCGAGCATCCACCTGCCCAACATAGTTACTCCAAAGGAAACAATGCAGCGCAAGGCGATTAACTTGGATCAAGTAAATATGGAAAACTTGCAGTTTCTTTCTCACGCATTAAAAAGTGAAGTGATAACAAGTGAAAAGCCAATAGACATAGTGAATATACACAGTGGTAGTCTAGGAACTATAATAATCTATGTAATCCTAGTTATAATATTTCTTGTTCTTGTATACCGTTACAGAGGCAAAATTATGTGTAATCAAAATCATCATCCTAAATTTAACAAAAATTTAAATGACGATTTTGAACTTAAGGAGGGAAGAGTTATGCATCCTGCTAGGCCTCTACAAACAATATCAATAGGTTAGAGAACAATAATCAATGGGTTAGAGTTACGGTGTCAAATGCTAGTTGGTCAATTACTGTAACTTTAATGAGCGCCAAAACTATAACCATTTGATTTACGATTACTTGTTCACTGTTAAGACCATTCATGAATACCATGATTGTATGTATCACGCCATAGCGGATACCACGTGACTAAAACTACATGTATAAAAGCTTTGTCATTTGTACCATAATCCAGTTCTGTTCCTGTAATTGTCTCGGCTTGATGCTCTGCGAGCACACCTTTATTTTAATTAAATAAATATATTTTTTTAAATAAAGCGCTGTGCATTAATTTGACTATATACTTAATATTATAAATCTGAAGAGTTTGTTTGTTTGTTTGTTTGAACGCGCTAATCTCGGGAACTACTGGTCCGATTTGAAAAACTCTTTCAGTGTTAGATAGCCCATTTATCGAGGAAGGCTATAGGCCATATATCATTACGCTACGACCAATAGGAGCAGAGTACCAGTAGAAAATGTTACAAAAACGGGGAAAATTTTGACCGATTCTCTTATGTGACGCAAGCGAAGTTGCGCGGGTCAGCTAGTAAATAATAAAAATACTCGATTCGATACAGTTAATAAACGATTAAATATTTGCTTGTATAAACTTAATTCTATCAAATCTAATATAAATATATTACAAACAGAGATGTCTACTAGATAAGATTTTATAACAAAATCTACATGTTAACTAATTAGCATTACTTACATGTTATTTTTGTTTTCGAAGTGCAGTTGTGTTTGTGAATACGAAGAAATGTTGATGTGTTATGGTGAAGCACGTGGAAGTGCACGGTGTGCTCTGCATCTAGACGTGCAGAATCCAAAGGTACCCAAACTCTCGCCGTACACCAGGTAATCGCGTGTTGATCGACATTGATAACAATTTGTTTTAGCACTTTCTTATTATTGGTTACACTTTGCTATTATTGTTTGATTTGATTTATCTGCCTCTGTGGCGCGGTCGATAGTATATGCGGCTGCCGTACGAGAGGTCTCGGGTTCTAATCCTGGGTCGGGCCAAAAAGTCTTTTCTGAGATTTTCTGTTAAGAATTTCTTAGAGATTGCCCGGAGTTGGGAAGTTGAGGTCGAAGACCTCCGTGCCTCGGAGAGCACGTAAAGCCGTCGGTCCTGCGCCTGACCCCTCTCACTGGTCGTGACGGTTATCCGTCTCACCAGACTATGAGAGTGATGGAATAGAGAGTGTACCTGTGTATTGTGCACACACTTGGACACTGTAAACAAAGTCCTGCACAGATGGCCAGTTTCAATGAAACTGACCGCCGTAGCTGTACATCGGCTAGGAGGACATTATTGTTTGATTTCACGTAAGCCAAGTAGATAGATACCTACTAACAATTTTAATATGAGCTTTTGTAACATACGGGCTACTTACGATACAATAAGCAATACGTAAGATTGTTATTTAATGATAGCGTTGCATACAAATGAGTGCATAGACGTGGTTGTACGCGTACGTACCTACGACGCATCGCGACATGTTTTTGCACAGCGCCTCGCCTCGCCGCCGCGGTGAACTAGCTATTAGCATCAACAATAAATCAAATCAAATCAAATCAAATTCTTTATTTGTGAAACACAGGTAATTTAACAAGTTGTTAAAAAAAATACAAATAAAGTTGGTTCAGCTGTGTTCTGCCATACAACAGGCGTACAAATATGGTTATTTTCATAGCATACATGCATGAGTTTATTTATTACAGTGGTTATGTCACATATTATTATGCATTTTATGTAAAGAAATTCACAACAGTGTCAAAATATAAAAAACAAATTAAATCATAAATTGGATATAAATTAAAATAAATGTCAAAGATATGTACTACATGTCAATTTTACTATTTAAATATTCGCTAACACTATAATATGCATTTATTTACAGTAGATTTTTCAATTTGTGTTTAAATTGATTTAAATCATTTAATTCCACTATTTGTCTTGGCGAGTGGTTGTACACACGTGGTGCCATACACAATATACTTTTATTAATTTGTCCCGTCTGGTTTAGCGGACAACATATTTTATTGACACACCTTTTGCTTTTGTACTGCTCAAATAGATCTTTGTGCAAATGAACAAATACAGCTATTTCGAATATATATATATATACAAGGCAGTGTCATTATTTTAAGATCTTTAAAGTAAGGTTTACATGTTTCAATTGTTTTGATTTTGCATATAATTCTTACACATCGCTTTTGAGCGTTAAACACCTTGTCGTTGTCCACAGAATTACCCCAAAATATGACACCGTATCTCAGAGTTGACTCAACATATGCGTGATAGGCCATAATGACAACAGTTTGGCTTACTACCCTCCCCAACATATACAATGCATAACAAAACTTGTTTAGCTTGGCACAGACATTTTCAATTTGAGTTTTCCAATTAAGGCTGCAGTCTACATAGATACCTAAGAATTTTATGCTCTGTACTTCACAAAGTTTTTGATTATTGTGGCGCAGTGGTTTAGGTCGCCACGCCGATACCACTGCAACGGGAGGTCGTGGGTTCGATTCCCACACGGAGCAATTATTTGTGCGATCCACGAATAATTGTTTCGGGTCTGGTTGTGCTTTGTGTCCGTTGTTTGTATGTTTGTAAAAGTCCCCGCGACACAAGAGCAATTCTTAGTGCGGGAGTTGTCTTTTAAAAGAAAAAAAAAAAAAAAAAAAAAAAAAAATTAAGTTCAATGTTAACATTGTTTAAATAATTTTTCCTGTTTCTAAATGTCATCATACTAGTTTTATCTAAATTCATAATTAAGTTGTTATAATGAAGCTTTAGTGTACGTGGTAGGAAGTGAGGAATAATGATTTCACTCGGAAGTAAAAGTTTTTATAAAGTTTATTGATGGCATGTACACAACATAATAGTCTCAGCACAGAAGGATGATAACATTAGATTTACGATAGGCCGGAACATACAACATAGAACATATAGTCGCGGTTATTAAAGCGGCATGCGTCTCGCGTCAAACAGTATTAAGAGCGGACTGGTGAGGTCAACGAACGATTGCGCGGCGCATGGGCATTGGCCGGCGCTCGGGATAGTTCGGGTAAGTTCGGCTGCGTTGACTCCGCCCACTAGCGATCTCGCTAACTAATAACAGAATAGGTATGTTTGTCGACATGTAATATTTAATGTTACAATAATTTTGATTTTATTTTTTATATAATTTAGTTATACAATAGGTTAAGTTAGAATAATTTTATCTGTAATTAATTTTTAATAGTTTTAAGTTTTAGTTTTAAGTTCTAGTTTTAAGTTCTAGTTTTAAGTTCTATTTTTAAGTTCTAGTTTTAAGTTCTATAAATATACATTTTAATATACAATAATAAATCCTTCTGATTTAAGAAGTTACACTACATCACCCCCCTCCAGAGACCGTTCTACGGGCGATAATAGTCAGGAAACCTAACTTTGCGTCCCGACCTGGTTCTTTTACTGGCATTACCATGTGAAAGTGTAGGTGTGTTTGATGAGTTTGGAGCTTGTGAATTATGTGTGATTGATTGACGAGGTATATTTGAAGTTTGTTGTATGAGAGGTGTATGAGTTGTGTTTGGGTCATGAAGTATGTAGGCAGGTTTTAATCGGTCTATCGATACTGTTACCTCATTTCCTTTATAAAGGATCTTATAAACCTTTTCACCTCGCTTCAACACCTCATGGGAACCAGAATACGCTGGTCTAAGTGACCCTACCGTAGTGTCGTCCCGAAGAAATACGTGAGAAGATGTGGCAAGCTGTTTAAAAATAAATGCTGCACGACGTCCAGAGTGCTGATTGGTGGGTAACGGCTGGAGGTTCTTAACAAAACCACGTAGCCGCGACACATAATCGCATATATCAGGGATCTGCTCTTCTGCCTGCTCAAAAATGTCGCATGGAAGACGAAGAGGTTCTCCGTATAGCAGCTCAGCTGATGACGCTTTGAGGTCCTCTTTAATTGCACTACGGATACCCAACAAAACGAGTGGTAATGCATCCACCCAAGATGTACTGCCATGACAAACAATTGCTGCTTTTAGCTGCCTGTGAAACCTTTCAACTAAACCATTGCATTGTGGATGATACGATGTGGTTCTACGATGCTGAAACCCGATTAAATGAGACAAATTTCTAAACAAAGCTGATTCGAATTGTCTCCCACGGTCGGTTATTATGTCCGTTGGACAACCGAAGCGTGCGATCCAACCATGGAGAAGTGCCTTAGATACTGTCTCTGCGGTAATGTCTGTTAACGGTACTACCTCTGGCCATCGCGTAAAGCGATCTACAGCTGTGAGACAATACCGGTAGTTTTGACATTCTGGAAGAGGTCCGATAAGATCAATATGGACAAAAGAAAATCTTGCCTTTGGAAGTTTAAAGGAACCTAAAGGAGTGGCAGCGTGCCTGGTTACCTTCGACCGCTGACATTCAAGACAACTGCGTACCCATAACCGACAATCTCGCTTAACGCCTGGCCACACGTAGCGATCGGACACTAGCGTGGCTGTAGCATTAGCGCCAGGATGACTAAATGAATGGACGCTGCTTATGACTTGATGTCTAAGGTGAGAAAGAACAAATGGTCGCAACTTGTCATCTCTGTCGTCACAACATAACTTTCCTTCAAGACCGGGGAAACTTACCATTCTAAGAAACCAACTAGAATTACCGAACATTCGGCCACATGCTTGGACAATATGTTTAACAACTGCGTATGTCTAGACAGGGTCATAGTCAACGATTTAACGTCAGACCACTGTGGACTGAACGCCGTCTTCTCTAGGAAGAACGTTATCAAATCTAACACGATAACTTTTAGACCTATTACCCACAACCGCTTGGCATTATTTAATCAAGAGGTAGCCGCCAAGATTTCCAACATCAATATTACTCAGGATGACCCAGAGGTTCTCTATAAATCCTTGTTTAATGTTATTGAGTCTGAATTTAATACGGTTTTTAAGGAAAAAACTATTACAAAGGAAAATACAAAACTGAAATTCTGCGATTGGGCGACCGTAGGAATTTACAAAAGTAGAGCTAGGATGTATGAGCTGTATGCCATGAAACAATATAATTTCAATCCAGGTTTTCTTGAATATGTTAGGAATTACTCTAAAATCTTTAAAAAATCTTGTGCCGCTGCTAAGTCTTTGTACTTAAGCAACAAGATCAAAAATTCCAACAATAAAATAAAAACAACTTGGAATATTATCAACAATGAAACAGGAAGATCGTCACCACCTGATCACGACTTCGAATTAAATGTTAACAATCGGGTTATTACAGATAGCCTAGGCGTAGCTCAAACATTTAACAATTATTTTTCTGACATACCAGTCATTACGACTAGTTCCTTAAATTCCTCAACCGCTAAAGCAGGATCATTACTTAGGAGCAATGTGGGTCAGTGCAATGTCTCATTTTATTTTAAGCATATAAACCCCTCTGACATAATCAGAGTATTCAAGTCGCTTAATTCAAAAAATACAGCGGACTTGTGGGGAATTTCTGTAAAGTTACTTGAGAGTATTATCGCTGAGATAGCGCCTCATTTAGCTGCAACTTTTAATCGATGTGTAGATGTAGGTGTGTTTCCTAATTTAATGAAGCACAGTAAGATAATTCCCTTGTTTAAAAACGGATGCAAAAGTGAGCCCAGTAACTTTAGGCCAATATCCATCTTGCCTGCTCTCAGTAAAATATTTGAAAGGGCTATATTAGAGCAATTAGAGAGCCATTTCAGTTTGTATAATTTACTCCACAGCAAACAGTTTGGCTTTACAAAGGGTCGATCTACCATCGATGCAGGGGTCACACTTATTAGGCATATTTTCGATGCTTGGGAAGCGTCGCAGGATGCTATTGGGGTATTCTGCGATCTCTCCAAAGCGTTTGATTGTGTTGACCACAATACTCTTTTATATAAACTTAAATTCTATGGGATTGGGGATGTGGCACTTGACCTACTTGCATCCTACTTGTCTGAAAGAGTACAGTATACAGATATCAATGGGTCAAGATCCACTGGATCTGCAGTTAGTTTAGGGGTACCGCAGGGCTCTATCCTTGGTCCTTTTCTTTTTCTGGTATATATTAATGATTTGCCACATCAGGTGCAGGATCTGTGTGATATCGTACTATTTGCTGATGATACGTCGCTTATATTTAAAGTAGATCGTAAGAAAACTGATTTTGACGATGTAAATGGTGCTCTTACACAGGTTCTCGATTGGTTTACAGCCAACAATTTATTGTTAAATTCTAAGAAAACGAAATGCATTAGGTTTACCATGCCCAACGCTAGGAATCTAGGTACGAATGTAGTTCTAAATGGTGAAGTGTTAGACATGGTCAACTCCGCAACCTTCCTAGGTGTAGACTTAGATAATAAGCTTCAATGGGGCACCCAAATAACAAATCTCGCGGGCAGGCTCAGCTCCGCAGCCTATGCGATAAGAAAAGTAACACAGTTTGCGGGTGTAGATGCGGCAAGACTGGTTTACTTTGGTTATTTTCACAGCGTTTTGTCCTACGGTATTCTACTTTGGGGCCGAGCTGCTGATATAGACACAATTTTCGTTATTCAAAAAAGAGCAATTCGCGCTATTTACGGCTTAGGAGCGCGGGACTCTCTGCGGGAGGTATTTGGGAAAATAGGTATACTGACGGTGGCATCACAGTATATTTTTGCGAATTTGATGTTCGTCAAACAAAACATAAATTCGTTTACTAAGAATAGTGACATGCATAACATTAATACCAGAAATAAGCATAAATTAGTAGGTCCCTGCAATAGATTGCAAAAAGTACACAGCTCATTTGCAGGTCTTGGTGTTCGGTTGTACAACAAACTTCCCAGCAGTGTTATGGATCTACCCCAACAAAGGTTCAAATTAGTTGTTAAAGATCATCTTATTGAAAGGGGTTATTATAAGATCGACGATTATATAATGGACAAGAAATCATGGGATTAGTTGCGCGTTCTACACAAATCAAGATTAAATATCTATATATGTATATATTCATCTTTGCATTGTATAAATATTAATCAGTAGTATTTTAACTCTGTAACAGAGAGGTATCACACGAGCCTCAGTGGCACTCGTTTTCTTTTCTTGATAGATATGGTGGGCTCCCACATGCCAAGGTTCGTCATGCTCACTAAAATGTCATTGCTTGCGGCGGCGTCGTGTGCCGGGTCACCCCCTTCCCTCTAATATGTGCGAAGGGGGTGATGGCTGGTCCATGCGTCATACTCGTGAACGGGTGCTGCTTGGGGTGACTGGTCGTCCTGGTTGTGGTGAATATGCCAAATATTTTTTTTTTTTAAGTAAATAAGTATTAATCTATATAATTCCTTGTGCCATAGTATGCTCTTGAGATGCCTCTTATGACTGCAATACTATCATGATCTAGGTAGATGCTCCCATCATGCTTCCAATACACTTGTTATGTTATTAGCACCTTTATATTGATTTAATTTATTTATATTATACCTATGTGTGTTCGGTAGTGTTGGTAGCAGCTCCTTACATCATCAAAAATTTATACCTAATAGAAAGATTGTTAAAATTAATTGGCGATTAAAAAGAGTGGCCTGGAGTTTCTTGCCAGCTCTTCTCATTGGCCCTACCTTCCGAACTGGCGGTAAATTCACTCTCTGTATCATTGACTATCATAAGTGTCAACATTTGACCTATATGAATAAATGATTTGATTTTGATTTTGATTTTGATTTTGATTTTGATTTTGATTTTGATTTTGATTTTGATTTTGATTTTGATTTTGATTTTGATTTTGATTTTGATTTTGATTTTAAGGCGTAGCGATGTGCTACCATCTAAAAGGGTCATCATTTCACTGTCCGCGTTCTGAGCCTCGAGCAACGTCTGCAGGTCAATAGCTTTCTCAACAACTTCTATACGAGAAAGAGTATCAGCTACGACATTATCCTTACCTGAGATATGTTTAATGTCAGTGGTGAACTGGGAAATGTAGTCTAGGTGACGGAACTGCCTAGGAGAACAGTTATTCTTATGAGCATTGAAGGCAAAGGTTAAGGGCTTGTGGTCTGTGTAGATTGTAAACGCCCTAGCCTCAAGCATGTGACGGAAGTGCTTCACACTTTCATAAATAGCGAGAAGTTCCCTGTCGTAAGGGGAATACTTCTGCTGAGAAGGACATAACTTCCGAGAGAAGAACGCAAGAGGCTCCCAAGAATTTTCTTTCAGCTGCTGAAGGACGGCGCCGATCGCCTTGTCTGAAGCATCTGTTACTAAGGCTAACTGTGCGTCGCAAACGGGGTGCGATAGCAATGTTGCCTTACAAAGAGTATCTTTACAGGCGTCGAAAGCTTCCAGCTGTTCAGCTGTTAAATTGATTGGACATGAGCCCTTCACAGAACCTGTGAGAAGAGCATTAAGTTTGGTCTGATGAACCGCTGCGCTTGGAATGAATCGACGATAGAAATTTATCATTCCGAGGAATCGACGCAGTTCCTTGACTGTCCTGGGGATGGGAAATTTTTTAATGGCTTCAACTTTGGCTGGTAGTGGTTTAGTGCCCTGAGCAGAGATGCTGTAGCCAAGAAATGCTACCTCATTAACACCAAAAACACACTTATTGACATTGATAACCATGCCATATTCCTGCAACCTGGTGAACAGCTGGTGCAGGTGCTGCCGATGAAGGGTCTCATTTGGAGAATGCACCAAAAAATCGTCGATATATGGGTAAACGAAATCCAGCCCCCGAAGCATCTCGTCCACGAAACGCTGAAAAGTTTGTCCGGCATTACGAAGACCAAACGTCATGTAAGGAAATTCGTATAGACCGAACGGCGTAGTGATTGCGGTCTTCGGAATGTCATCCTCATGCACGAGAATTTGGTTAAAACTTTTAACCAGGTCTATTGTGGAGAACACCTTGGATCCAGCTAAATTGTGGGCAACATCATGAATATGCCTGATTGGATATTTATCAGGGACGGTGCGGGCATTTAACATACGGTAGTCTCCGCACGGACGCCAGCTGTTGTCCTTTTTTGGTGCGAGGTGAAGAGGTGATGACCACGGAGACTCAGAAGGCCGACAGGTACCTACCTTTAACATACCTTCAAACTCAGCTTTGGCTATCTTTAACTTGTCCGGTGCCAATCTACGTGGAGTCGATGATACTGGTGGCCCAGGTGTGGTGAGTAGGTTGAAATTGGGGTTTCTGGATCAGATCAGATCCAGAAACACCCAATTTCAACAGTCATTAATTATTATTATTATTCAAAAATAGATATTAATATAAAACTTTAATTCAACTTACTCTTATTACTATGTACTTTATTCTTAATGTATTTAGTTCAACAATTGCTATTTAATAATTTATCTGATCATTCTTGTTCACTTTTAACTGTTTATCTCTTCTGCTACATATTAAGAGGTTTATGAACAGCGTATAAAGAGGAACCAGTTTATGAACAGCTTATCCATAATGGCACAAGCTGTTGTTCATCTTATTTTAATTTTCCTCCATTAATTCTACCAGATTGCTGCAGATTCTAATTATTCGAGCCCAAAACATAAGTCCTTTCAAGCGATTTTTTTGAGAATTGAAAATTCTTTCTATAGCAAAGTATTTAAGATAGGTAGCAATACTGCTCGTGATTTCTTATTTTCCCAATGTGAAGCCCACACAATCACTATTCTACTATCAATACCTGTACTCGTTCTTCTGTATTTAATGCCATGGTTACTGATTCATTAATACTGTATATTATTATTTGTTTCTTTCGAACGAAATAACATGACATTTTACGGTCTCATAATACAGATGGTGCTGTATAGAAACATTCAGCAGAGTGTTGATGCAGCATGTAAGGTGCCTGTGTCCCAAATATTATAGACAAACTTGATCAAAATAATGACACATATGGGATGGGGGCAGGAAACTATATTTACTTGGTGAAATAAGAAAAACATTTATTATATGAAAAGTTTATTATCAAAGCACCATTTTTTTAAACATACAACATTTTTTAATGCACATATTTCATTATGATAAAAACAACTATACAAATCTTCAGAATCCTTATAATGATTACATAAGCTTAACAAACTAGGACACATTTTATCTTCTAAATTGAATACATTATTGTTTTTTAAAATACTTATTAGCCATAGTACTTTCTCTACACCTTTTGTGTAGACACACTTATCCCTTAGAATATCCGAAATAATTGACTGATAATTTGAATATGGAATAAATCCTTCACGCCAGTATGTTTTGCGGTTACGTTCAATCCAACCAACCTGTCGTCTTTCTGGTTTCGTCAAATCGTAAAAGGGAAATGGAGGCTTAATTAAAAATACTTGTAATTTCCTGTCACACCATACTGCAATTTCTTTTATTATAAATTCATTTGCTTCTGTTTTAAAGCATTGGACATCTACAATGGCATTCATGATAGCCTGCGCACAATGTTGCTCAGAGGTTTGTATTCCACTAGTCGATCATTTATAATTAAACAGTAGGCAGCGGTGTTATCTGGTATTGGTTTTGAACATTCAATTTCTAAACGAACGTCTACTGGACCTGTTTTTAGACTATCGTTTTGCCTTGAACAATCTAAGATAAACAGGGGTGCCTTTTCTTTAAAATCTTGTAGATTAAGCAAAGGGTCGACTGGACAGTTATAATACGACTGACGAAATTTAGCATACATCTCGTATAATATAGAATATTTATTCTTGGAAAACTTTAAGCTTAGAGGCTCATAGGGATAATATTGTGAATTCAAGAAGAGGGTCACGTTTGTTACGTCACAATGATCGAATAGTGAACTATCTTTCAATTTATTGTTTTTTCTATTAGTTTGTAAGCAAACAATGACATATCTGGGCTTTAACTGACCAAGAATGCTTTGTCGTTTTAGGCAGTAATGGAAACTCATACAAATCCCAATTCCTGAAAGCCATCTGAATAGATTTATCTTTTTCTAAGTGTTTTAAAAGTGTCAGTCGTTCTCGATCTGATACTTTAATATGTGGTACCCTCCACTGAACTCTTTGTATATCTATTTGAAAATGAGCGATATCATCAGTAAGAATAACACTGTTTAGGTTAGAGTTACTTGTATTCAAGATAAGTTCATGTTTGCAGTTTATCACAATTTTATTGTAATCCTCTGCAAATCCTAGTAATTTATTTAATGGTATCACAGCACAAAAATGCCCATCACTTTGAAATCCACCTAAATTCCAACCCCATAAACCAGCAACTTTATTTTCTGCTTCATTCAATGAGATATATGACTTTATTGTTGACGTTATTCCCGAATTTTTTATACGGTCTATTTCAATACCATTTATTTCATATCTGATGTCTTGAAACAAAAACATAACAGGATTGTTAGTGAACGTAACAGTTTTCGTGATCGGATTCCCATCTTTGCCGAATAACTTTGCTTGACCTTCGATGTAAATTGAACTGGCTGATGGCAGAACGTATATGTCTTGCTGATGTATGGGAATTCTAATTTCATCGTTTTCTCTAAAGCTGTTATTGTAGGGATTATATGAATGGATTTCATAACTTTCAATCGAACTGTCAAAGTGTGGCAATTCAGTAATCTGGAGCATATTCACACTTTTAAGCCAAGAGCTTTAAGAAACTCTTTATTTCGCTCCTTGAATACAAAAGGGTCACAAATCGAAAACTATAAATTTTACAGGAGAGCCAAAACAAATTTTTGAAACTGTTTTTTTATAATATTTTATATATTTGTTAATTAAATATAAGATGTTAATATATCATTAGATGCGTATTTTTTAGCTTTATCTATCTACGATATAAACTTTGTAATAGCTGTTACCTATTAAGAAAAAAAAGCATATAAGTCCGTTTTGCATTCAAAATTTGAACCAATATCCTGAAAAATATGTCAAAAATTAAACACAGTTTTGCAAATAAAAATGGTTTATTGTTCATTTTTTGGTAAAAAACCGTATCAAAAAGTAAAATCTTATTAGTAAACTAGCTGACCCGCGCAACTTCGCTTGCGTCACCTAAGAGAATGAGTCAAAATTTTCCCCGTTTTTGTAACATTTTTCATTGCTACTCCGCTCCTAATGACCGTAGCTTGATGTTATATAGCCTATAGCCTTCCTCGATAAATGGGCCATCTAACACTGAAAGAATTTTGCAAATCGGACCAGTAGTTCCTGAGATTAGCGCGTTCAAACAAACAAACAAACAAACAAACTCTTCAGTAGCCCTACCATGAGTTGGCGTAGTTAAAAACTAGAGTAGTTAACGTGAGAACGCAACTACAACAGTGGGCTCAAATAGGGAAAGAATGACCGACAAAGCCAATCTACATTCACTGTTGTTTAATTTAACTACACGTTATTAAATATGGCGACCCATGGTAGCAATTTTGGTACCTTAACTATCCGCTAGAGGCGCTGTTCGAGTTTTACGAGAACTACAGTGTCTCCGGGATACTATAGTTACCAACTCATGGTAGCGCTTCTGCTTTATAATATTATTAGTATAGACTAGCTGACCCGCGCAACTTCGCTTGCGTCACATAAATTTTTTCCCCGTTTTTGTAACATTTTTCACTGGTACTCTGCTCCTATTGGTCGCAGCGTGATCATATATAGCCTAAAACCTTCCTCGATAAATGGACTATTCAACACTGAAAGAATTTTTCAAATCGGACCAGTAGTTCCGGAGATTAGCGCGTTCAAACAAACAAACAAACAAACAAACAAAAACAAACATTAGTATAGATAAAACCATAAGTGAATAGACACCAGGAAAACATTGTATTAAACAATCTAAATTAAAAAATCTTTACTTATTATTAAATAAGTAATATAATAGAGATCAACTTTGTGCGTAACTTTCATTATTCAGTAAAATTAAACGTCAATCATCATCATCAATCAATGGGTAACGTGACGGGTAGACTGAGTGCAGCTGGAGTATTAAATAAATAAGATAATAGAAAAGTTTTATGAGTAAACCTTTATATTTAGCATTCGTGGATTATTCCAAAGCTTTTGGCAGCATCAGTCATTCCGCCACAGAATCATCACTCCATAACCAAGACCTTAAGAAGATACTATGTAGAATCGAAGCTACATACATCAAACTCATCAAAGCAATATACAACAATCTCTCTAAATCCTCAGAAGCGTGAAACAGGAAGACCCGCTATCTCCCAAATTACTTACCAGCACCCTCGAAAAAAATTTCAGGAGCCTGGCGGCAATCAAAAGGCATTGTTGTTAGTGGCAAACAGTTAACAAACCTTCGTTTTGCAGACGACATTGTCCTCTTCTCTTCCTTTGCATTGGAACTCGAATCAATGCTCAAAGATCTGAGCACGGCAAGCCTTCAGATTGGACTAAGTAAGAACCGTACAAAAACCCAGGTTATGACCAACAACACAAAACGTAGGGTCGAGGTAGGCGGTCAAGTCATACACTATGTCGACGAGTACACTTACTTGAGCCAGATAACCTCTTTTAACAACCGACGGGACAAAGAGTTGGACAAACGTGTCACAAGTGCCTGGAAGAGCTCCTTGTCCATGAAAGAGCTAATGAAAGGTAACCTTCCACTGTCACTAAAGCGGAAGCTTGTCGAAATGTTTATACTACCCGTCCTAACCTACGGTGGCCAAGCATGGTCCCTTAAGGAAAACCAAAAGTAGAAACCGAAGGTTTGCCAGAGAGCGATGGAGCGTAGTATATCAGATGTAAGAAGAACAGATCACGTCCAAAATTCTATACTGCGCTCCCAAACTCGCATAGCCGATTTAGGGAAGAAGACCGCCAGGTTGAAATGGAACTGGGCCGGCCACATTATCCGCATGCATCCGGAAAGGTGGGCCCGCATATTTACCAACTGAATGCCAGAGGATGGTCATCGTAGACGCGGGAGACCTAAACGGAGATGGCGGGATGACCTAGACGCATTTGAAAAGGACTAGTCGGATCTTGCCGCTAAAAGGGCGATTTGAAAGGGCAGGGTCTCTCCTTGCCTTTCCCTGCATTAAAATGTTAAATTTTGTTTTGAAAATTTTAACGAAAACTAAAATTATTATCATGCCAAACGGCCATAATTTATGGCCTTCCCATTCTAGCATGCTAAAAATAATTATTTATTCCACAATAATTTAGTGCAAAAGGGGCGTATTTCAAAATATGCTACTGTTATATTACAAAATATAATAACAAATACTAGTGTTTGAATGCAAAACGGTAGTTTTCAGAAAAATGGCACTTTTGTATTACAACATATGGTAACAAATACTATAAGTTAGAATGCAAAAAGGACGTTCTCCAAAATATGGCAGTTTTGTATTGTAAAATATAATCACATTAACTTGAAATTTGGCACCCAACACAGACGTATTTTGGATTGTGGCTTTTTTTCACGCAACTGACGAGCATTTGCGTTGAATCTCCGGGCGCAACTCACAAAGTGGCTGTTTTGCACTGACATTACCTGTCAAAGTGAGCTAATGCAATAGGGCAGTAAGTCAGTGCAGCCATAATATAAGCTAAAATGATGGGTGTTTTTTTTTACTATAAAATATAGCCGGTTCAGGTGTCATTTTTGCAATAAAACGATTTTCATTTTTTTTTGAGTTGTGGCCCTTTTGCATTGAAGGAGCGATTTGACTTAGTCAATTTTTTAATTTTTATATTACGTCTGTGCACTTTAGTGGTCGTAGAAGCAATAAGACGTTTTATTTTCACTGGCGTATTTTTATATACTATCATTTTGTTTTTCTTAAATGCAGACGTAGTTGAATACGTTCCTCTTTGAAGTTAATACAGTGACCAAATTGATCAACAATTTTAACAGATATAGATGAAATTATATTTTTGTTTACTGGAAAGTAGACTGATAACATTTTGTGGTATCTCCACGTAATGATGACCTAGTGCAGTATTAGGCACAAATTCATGAATAAAATGTGTTGGTAATCCGTTGCAATATGAACCGTACACAAGATCACATTCGATTTTAATCACAGATAATTTGCTAGTTTTAGTAGTCTGATCTGGATCTGGTCTTGAATTAAATACTGAAAAGTATAGTAAGCCGCACTCGTATTGACCAGATAAATGAAGTGGCGGTTGAAAGTATGAAACTAATTCTGATTTATTTCCAGAGATTGTAACCGTAGTAGACATGCTTATATACTGGGCTCTTATTAAAGATCACGCTTATTTAATACCTTATTACACCAAAACTTGTTTAAAAAGTCCAAGCAAAGATGTCCGCAATTAAAAGGATGGTCACGTTGTATATTTTCATAGTTGTAGTTCACTTTAGAACCCACATATTTTATGAATTCCTTTGGTGGTTTAAGATTGCCGTAACTATCAAAATACTCAATATAATCATAGTATTTTACATAGGCTACCCAATGAGATCCAGAGTTTTTAGAGCTATCTAAATTAATAATTCCACATAATTTTTTGAAGGGACATTTAGGGAGCTCATCTCTCATGAAGACGCCTCTAAAATATGGAATAGTATTCCCATACCTTAATATGTCTAAATTAGTTAAAGCTCGATTGAGTAGCCGATATCTTAGTTTTTTTGTTTTGATACAAATATTCCAAGCCCATCTTTATGTGGCTTAAGGCTTAGTCCTTTGCCTAAGCAAAGAGCTTCCATTTTTTCGTTATGCCTCTTCGATTCAGCTAACAGTTTTTTAGCCATTTATGGTTTTAGCAATACCAGCTGCACCACCTGCTAAAGCTCCAGCCGCAGATAACCCCGCAAAAATAGGAATCAAAGGTAGCACTCCACCAGTTTTTGGTATAGGAATAACACGAGGAAGTTTAATTGGTGTGTAGTGTGTACCCAAGTTAGGTATTTAGTAATAATATTATATTAACTCATGGCCGTGTGACTGATTGTTACTCGAGATGAAACACGTGCCTAAAGATCTAAATTCCATTAAGGTCATTCACTTGTAATAAGAATAATATATTATTTACTTAGTAACTAGAGACAGTGTAATCCAATATTATTATTATTTAGGTTAACCATATATGGTATAGTAGGTACCTACATTATTTTATATAAATATAACCGCATCCCTAAAATAAAAGAGTTCATTCTCAACCTTGGTAGTTTTAATTCACCTCCGTTACTACCAACATCGCATGGCGACCCTGCCAGTGCGCTCGAGTCGGGTTCGGTATTTGTAAGAAATATGAGTGCGTTCCGTATATGGTGGCCAGACGATCGGTGTTCGTTCATCATGGTCTAACAATAATATAAATAAAAATCTATTAAATTTACGCAATGGGGAACACTCCAGCACCACCAGCCGCGCCAACAAGCAGTCATAACGATATTTACACCCAAATTGGAAGAAATAATATAATAGAACAAAATCATATCCTGAACCAAGGAATAGCCAACTTGAATTTATACATCTGTATATTTGTGGTTGCCGGACTTATTATAACATCTCTTGCTCTCTTGCGGTACATAAACACGTGCGTTAACAAGAGAATAATAAGTAGAGCACAAGGCGAGATTCTGCGTCAAAAAGTATTATCAGTTTGAAGATGGAAAGTTATTTGGAGGCGATTCGGAGTGCACTAAAAATTTTCTGCGAAGCTTATGAGGTATTACTCGAGGGAATCAACGTATCGGAGGAACAAGGACGAATAGTCATCGCAGCCCATATCGAGGGTTACAAGGGACATTATGCGTTAAGCCCAGAAAAAATATCAGCAAGACGATTTGCATTAACAGCCAACCAGCTCGATGTAGAATTCCAGGGTGGAACTCGTGGTATTGCGAAAATGGAGTTGGTGTATGATGGGACTAATGTATGGATTTGGAAAATAGTATGGGAGCGTGACACAGTGTATGTTGACTGGTAAAATAAACTAAAACTAAAGAGTGACAAGTGAAATAATAATTACGTTATTTGAACGAGAATATGTGAGTAATGGACATAATTATATTAATAATAAATAAGTAAAAGAATACATTATTTAGTTGATATATAGCCATGAGTATTTCATAATTCTAGTGTATTTTTTAATTTAAGGATATAATGGAACATAAAACATGCATATATAATAATATTTTTTTTTTGTACTAAAGGAAAAAAAAAAAAAGAAGCAAATTACGTAATGACTAGTATTGAAGCCTTAATTGAAAAATTAACTGAAATACGTACTTATTTAATAAAATTAGGACCAAAAAGACGTGTAGGTGAAAAATTAGCGAAAAAACTAGGGGAAGCTAAGGAAAATTATTCTATATACACATGCGAGATAAACAATATACGTGAACAAGTTCAAATTGGTACCATTAAAGATAATGAATTAGTATTAATCAACACGCTAAGCGAAAGATATATAAAACTATACAGGGTGTAAATGACAGCTAACCGAAAACTTTACTGGTAAGTTTGTGACACTGTATGCGCGAAATTTACTCCAACGATATTTCTCGGAAATGATTGGTTCCCGAGTTAGTCATTTTTGAGCGTTCAATGTATAGTGAACAACGCGATGTATCTCCGCGCATGCCTACGAGTCTTCTGGCGGCGGCGGCGCGCTGAGCGACGATATGTCGCGACGCGTCGTAGGTACGTACGCGTACCACCACGTCTATGCGCTCGCTAGTATGCAACCCTATCATTAGATAACAATCTTATGTATCGTTTGTGGTATCGTAAGTAGGCCCGTATGTTACATTAGCTCATAGTAAAATTGTAAGTAGGTAGGTACCTACTTGGCTTACGTGAAATCAAACAATAATAGCAAAATGTAACCAATAATAAGAAAGTGCTAAAACAAATTGTTATCAATGTCTATCAACACGCAAATACCTGGTGTATGGCGAGAGTTTGAGTACCTTTGGATCCGGACGTACAGGTGCAGAGCACGCCGTGCACTTCCACGTGCTTCACCATACATAACACATCAACATTTCTTCCTATTTACGAACACAACTGCACTTCGAAAACAATAACAACAAAAATAATAACAATAAAAACACTAACAACTCAAAACCGAAACAATAACAAGTAATAATAAACAACAGTTCACACACGACACGACGAATAGGACATAACGAACGACACCGGTGAAGAGCTTCCGTCTTCCGCGAGCGAATTGCTCGAACTATTAATCAAAAAGAGCCGCCGCCGCCGGCGCCTCTCCGCTCACTCGCGCCGCCCCTCGCCCGCGCCACCCGCTCCCTCCGCGCCGTCCGCGCGCGCGCCGCCGATTTGGTGACGAGCGACGAGTTAGGATCCCAGCGAGAGATTAGATTCAATAAAATATTGATGTGGCATTACTATTTTTACTTGTCACAGTTGTTACTGGTTGCATTGTAGTTTTATTCAAATACCAAATAACATTACAAACATTATTGATGTAAGTTTAAAATACTTTGATATTTATAACATAAAATCAGCTTAAAGTAAATAAAATAAACACGAAACGTTTATTTAATTAAACCATAAAAAATGTAGGTACATAACAATGATAACAATCAATATCCATTAATATTCTTACCAGAGAAACTAACTTATCATAATTCATAATCCCCGGAGAATTACTTAGCATCCATTTTGTCGCATCCCATCTATGTAACATCCACGCGCGGTCGCGGCGTCACGCGTCACTACGGCCATCTTCTTTTCGAGTCGCACCGCGCTTGTATGAAGTATGAATGAGCGTGTAAATATCGAATAGAAATTTGCAAGAACAAATGGAACAAAGCGAGAATACATGTTAAATTGTTTATTAGAGATTTTTATAGCGCTTAAGAATATCAATAGGATTTTTTGTCGTTCTGTATGTATTTGTACGTGTAATAATAAGATATCACACATTTTAAATCTTATGAATTTACCTTTTATCGGAGAGCGGGATAATTATGTAATTTTCATTTTTAACATAGAACAAATACTAAGTAACGCTGCATACTATAAAGCTGTGTGCGTAATCGTGTGTCTGTGTGGCGCGCGTAGGTAGGTACGCGGCGTGACGTCGACCGTCGCGGCCGGCCGCCGCCGGCGCGGTGTCGTTGGCCGCGCACAGCTGATAGCGAATTTATACGTTGTTTTTATCCATTGCTGTTTTTTGTGAAAAACAGTAATATGACGGATTTTTTTGCATTGTGTAGTATTAACGAAATAATACCAAAAAAAAATTAAAAAAAACGCATAAAAAATCGGAAAAATCAAGAAAAAACCGATGAAAATTTTCAACGCCATAAGCACCAGAATCGTGTCTAAAGTCATTTTTTTTCGTTTTCGGTAGGCTGTCATTTACACCCTGTATAACGAGATTGAGGTATTGTGCAAAGATATAACATTCAATATGGAAATATTTAATTTAAAGACTGCTCTAAGTTTATTGCCAGTAATGAACAATGAGGAAGTAGTTACTGAAAAATTAATTGACAATATCGAATATTATGGTTCACTATTAAGTAAGACAGAATGTAAAATGAGTTTGATTAATTTCGTGTTAAAAAGCAGACTTTCGAAATCAGCTAAGTTAAAATTAGACGAACAGTACTCATCTATTGAGGCATTGCTGAACGATATGAGATGTAAGTTACTTGCTAAAAAGGCAGCTACCGCGATTCAATCAAAATTACAGACCTTGAGACAAAATGACGTAACTATTTCAGAGTATGGACAAAAATTATCAGAACTATTTGTAGACTTAACAATTTCCCAATCCAACGGCGATTCAAATAGCTATAAGGTACTTAAGCCGCTAAATGAAAAATTGGCTATTAAAAGGTTTGCCGATGGATTGCGAAACCGTAGGTTAAGCACCATTATTGCAGCCAGAAATTTTGAATCACTTAAAGATGCCGTACAAGTTGCAATCGACGAAGAAATGGCTACATTATCATCAACAGAAGTAATTGGTACGTATACCCGTGACAACTTAAATAGAGGCAATAACAGGTACTCGAGAGGAGCTAGCACGTCAAGAAGCTATTTTAGGGGCAACAACAGAGGTACGTACCATAGTAATAAAGTAAATTACACTCATAATAATCCACCGCGGTACTATCAAAACCAGCAAAGAGGTAGATGGTCAGGACGATCTTACAGAGGATATGGGAAAAATTCACCAGGGTACTCGAGAGGGTATTCAGGTCATAACCAATATAGAAATAACGAACGAAAGGTTCGCATATTGTGCGACAAAGTAGGCAAAAATGAAAACGACACAGGAGATAACGAATTTTTTCGTGACTAATAACTACATTTTTACAGGCGGTAATTCAATTTCTATTGAAGTAGGCACCGGAAATGATTTAGGCATAAGCATATGGTTGATAGACACAGGAGCTACAATATCAGCCGTCAAACATGAGTATATCAAGGAACAAAATATTAAAATTAATTATATAGATCTTCACATTAGTGGTATAGGTGGTAGTATACGAGCAATAGGATATACATATTTATCTTTACAACTGGGAAGTAAAATAATAACGCATAAATTTTATGTTTTCAAATCCTTACCATGTATTACCACGGGAATTTTAGGTCATGATTTCTTAAATAAACATAATTCTGTAATTAATTATAAAACAAATACAATAACATTTGCCACAGATATAAATATACAGCATTTAATTCTGGACAATACCAAATGACAAGGTTACCTATGGGACTTAAAATAAGCCCAAGCGCATTTAGCAGGATGATAACTTTGGCAATGTCGGGATTAACATATGAAAAGTGCTTTGTTTATTTAGATGACATAGTAGTTTTTGGCAGGAACTTAGATAATAATATCAATAACTTAATTAGAGTTTTCGAAAGATTGCGAAAGGTTAATCTAAAGCTCAATCCAATTAAATGTGAATTTCTAAAGAAAGAAGTTTTATATTTGGGGCATGTAGTATCTGCTGATGGTATAGTACCTGATCCTGAAAAGATAAAAAGTGTTATAGAATATCCCATTCCAACTAATGAGAAAGAAGTAAAAAGTTTCGTAGCATTAGCCAATTATTACAGAAAATTTATTCCAAGATTTGCAGAAAAAGCGTATCACCTTAACCAATTAAGTAAAAAAAATGTAAAATTTAACTGGGACAGTAATCACCAAGAAGCATTTGAGATATTAAAAAAGGCAATGTGTAATCCACCAGTACTACAATATCCAAACTTTGACCAATCCAATGAATTTGTTTTAAGTACTGATGCATCAGGCTATGCTGTAGGTGCAGTTTTATCTAATAATGATGGACGGCCAGTAGCTTATGCGAGTAGAAGTCTAAATAAGGCTGAACGAAACTATGCAACAATCGAAAAAGAACATCTAGCTATTGTGTGGGCAACAAAGTACTTCAGACCATATTTATTTGGCAGACATTTTACGATTAAAACCGATCATAAACCGTTAGTTTATCTTTTTAACATGAGAGATCCGTCAAGTCGACTAATAAAGTTTAGGCTTGCATTAGAGGAATTTAATTTTACGGTAGATTATGTTAGAGGAAAAGAAAATACTGTTGCAGATACACTATCTAGAATACAAATAACATCAAAAGATTTAAAGGAAATGAATGATTGTTTATGTGTTATGACTAGAGCAAGGAAGAAAAAACTTGATATAAGCGACAAATCAAAAGAATATTTAGCTCCAACGCATAGCAACGATCGGAATGATCAACCGAAAGTTGTAGATATGAATTTCAAACCAAAACAATGCGTCGAATTACGTTTTATGAAAGAGTTAGAATTAATAAAGTTAAAAAAAAGAGATAAATATAAAAGTAAAAGAGTCAAAGACGTTTATTTATGTAGAAAGTAATAAAATATTATACATAAAACCGTATTCCTCATCACAAATGATGCGAGCCACCTTTGTGAAGGAACTTGGTATAATATGTAATAAATGGGAGATAAGTGAAATAATTATAATAAAAAATGAAAATAACAATGTATTTATAGAGAAGCTAGCAAATGAAATAAAGAATATTGAAAATTGGACCGGTCCGCGTCTATGTGTATTAAAAGACGTCATAAGAATTAATAATGATGATGAAAAGAAAGTTATACTAAATGATTTTCATATATTACCTACGAGTGGCCACGCAGGCATCAGGAGAATGTATAATAATATTAAAAAATATTACTTTTGGAAAGGATTAGAAGATGATATTAAGAAATATGTTAAGAAGTGTATTAAATGTCAAAAAGAAAAATTTTCTCGAAATACAAAAGAACCAATGAGTATAACTACTACTGCAGATACAGCATTTCAGAAAATATTTCTAGACATTGTAGGTCCTTTAGATAGAGATGAAGACAATTTCTCATATATCTTGACTATACAGTGTGAATTATCTAAATACGTTGAAGCCTACCCCTTAGTAACTAAAAGTTCCGATGAAGTAGCAGAGAAGCTGGTAAGTAATTTTATACTTAGGTACGGAATTCCTGAGACTATAGCTACAGACAGAGGTAAAGAATTTGTCTCCGAAGTATTTCAAAAGGTATGTACGCTATTAAATATAAATAAACTTACATCAACAGCATATCAGCATCAAAGTATAGGTTCTTTAGAAAACAGCCACAAGAACCTTGGTGCATATCTCCGTATACAAACTGACAATAGTCCAGAGCATTGGAGTAAGTGGGTACCATTTAGGTGTTTTGCATATAACACTTCCGTTCATACAGAGACAAAGTTTACTCCATTTGAATTAGTTTTCGGCAAAAAATGTATTTTACCAAGCAATTTGACAACTCATATCGATCCTATTTATAATTTTGACAGTTATCCATTAGAATTAAGATATAGGCTTCAGGTATCTCAAAAAGCAGCAAAAGAAAATCTTATAAATACGAAAATTGTAAGAAAAAATGTATACGATAAGAACATAAATCAAATAATGCATGAACCCAATGATAATGTACTAATAAAGAATGAAAACAGAAATAAGTTAACCAGTGTATTCTCTGGTCCATATAAGGTTATTAGAGATTTAAGTCCGAATGTGGAAATATTAAGAAACGGGAAATTAGAATTGATTCATAAAAACCGCACTAAATTATGTACTACTGTTTAATTGTAAGAAAAAAAAAATATAACTTTGTTATATATTTTTTTTTCCATCAGGGATGGATATGTAGTGTGTACCCAAGTTAGGTATTTAGTAATAATATTATATTAACTCATGGCCGTGTGACTGATTGTTACTCGAGATGAAACACGTGCCTAAAGATCTAAATTCCATTAAGATCAACTTGTAATAAGAATAATATATTATTTACTTAGTAACTAGAGACAGTGTAATCCAATATTATTATTATTTAGGTTTACCATATATGGTATAATAGGTACCTACATTATCTATACTAATACTAATACTAATATACTAATACTAATACTAATATACTAATACTAATATACTAATATACTAATATACTAATACTAATTACTAATTACTAATTACTAATAATATTATAAAGATGAAGAGTTTGTTTGTTTGTTTGTTTGTTTGTTTGTTTGAACGCGCTAATCTCGGGAACTACTGGTCCGATTTGAAAAATTCTTTCAGTGTTAGATAGCCCATTTATCGAGGAAGGCTATAGGCTATATATCATCACGCTACGACCAATAGGAGCAGAGTAACAATGAAAAATGTTACAAAAACGGGGAAAATTATGATTATCTTAAGTGACGCAAGCGAAGTTGCGCGAGTCAGCTGGTTTTATATAAATATAACCGCATCCCTAAAATAAAAGAGTTCATTCTCAACCTTGGTAGTTTTAATTCACCTCCGTTACTACCAACATCGCAGGTGAATTATCAGCTAATTCCCTGGCAGCAGCCATAGCTAATTCTATAGCTACTTTTTTGCATTTCGGTTTTAATTTTTTCATTTGTTTTTTCGTTTTAGTAATAACGCTCTTCAATTTATTTTTTAGTCCTTTTCCAGATGTATCTTTTTGTGAACAATTGTAGTTACTCTTTTTTAGTCCAGAACCTGTTTTAATTTTGGCTGACATAGCGCTACATACTAAACGTGCTGCGAGTTATTCACCGAGACTAGCATCCCGGGCAACTGCTCGCTTTTTCGTCATATTTAATAAAACTAAATCTGCCTTGTGGCGATCCTTCAAGTTCGAAGACTTATTATAAGCAATGTCGTGTTCTTTACAATATTCGTCTAATTTATTAACACCTTTATCTCCTCGTCTAAGTCTTCTAATTAATTTTGTGCCCGGCCCACAATAATTATAGCCTGGCAAGTGTAACTCAAACGGTAAATGATTTATTAGCCAATTGAGAAGACTGCTCTCTCCAATACACATGATAAGACTAATGATAATTATATTGAACCTTTAATAAATAGAATTATAAAGTAAAAAAAATATGTATTAATTTGTTACAATTTATTTGATTTTTCAATCCAACTATTCTCAGAAGGAGGCAAACCCAACCATTTCACGAATACTTTATTTCCTTTCCGTCTTAGAATTTTCTCCACTAGATAGATATCGGGATGTTTCGTTCTTTGAAGCTCTTGCGCATAAAATGCACCTAAGATAGGTCGACCTCGAATTGTATCTTCAATTAAATATGTGATAGGCGTAGTACTTTGAATCTTTTTTATTTTAAATATTTCTGTTGACCAATTGGGTGTATATCCTTTTTCAAAAGTGCCCTTGTACTTACTAATACGTACATAATCGTCTACTTTAAACTTACTTTTCATACTTTTCACGTTTTTTGACAAACCTATATATCTTTCCAGTAGGCGTTTTTTATTTTTATTATCTACATCTGCAGGCATTTGATCAATTGTTCTATGTTTAGTATGATTATATTTATAGACAACATTATCAAGAGTATTATCTATCCATTTATAGTTTCCTTTTAAACTAAATTCTTTATACAGTTTGGATTTCAGGGTACGGATAAACCTCTCAACTATTGAAGCCTTTTTTGTTGAAAATGTTGAATAATGATTAATATGATATGTTATCATAAGATTTTGAGGCACACGTCCTTTGTTTAACAACATCTTGAAAGTGTTACTTATAGCATCTTTGTTCTTCGATTTCAAAGGAAAAGCCCATGCGTATTTCGAAAATGTATCAATAACAGCAAGAATAAATCTAAAATTTTTGTTTTCCTTAGAAATTGATTGCATGTCAATTAAATCTGCTTGCCATAGATCGTCTATATCTTTCATGATAACGTGTCTCCGTGAAAAGTTCACTCTTGCATTTTTATGAATTTCGTTGACCACATCGGCTTTACTCATGTTTCTTTTTGTCTCAGTTTAATTATGCCTCTACGCAAGTTCTATGTAATACTGAATAAACGCCACATTATTTTTACTATTTATTCTTTAATAATACCAGCTTCCTTTAATTCTTCGATTATGGATAAAATTTCGTTATCGTGATTTGAATTGCCAGCATCTCTTGACGCAACTAATAATTGCAATCTCTCAACCAATTCATTAGGGTCATCCCAATATACTATATCAGTGTTATTTTTGTATTCCTTAAGCTTTGGTAAGTTTCCTCCAAATTTAGTGGAAACTTTGTCATTGAATATTTCTGAAAACAATGGCCTGATGATTGCACGGTATTTTGTTCCTTTATCACCTCTTATTTGACCATTAGGATTAAAGTCTCTCTTATGCGCATTTGTAAAATGTAGCATATCCTTATAGACAAGTTTGTCCTTGTCAGATATTAATTTTAAATCAGGTTTTCTTCGAAGTAACAGTTCTTTTAGTCCAGGGGTTAAATTATAGGCTCTGTCACCGATTTTAACTAAAATGACATTATCCCTATTCAAGTTGTCTATTTTAGAAAAGGATACTGATAAATTACCCATCCATAATCTCTTATTTTCACTTCTTATCCCAAACGGTATATTTACACCATCATAAATGTCATGGATATCATAACCTTCTAATGATATTTCTAGGTCATCTGGTAATTCAACTTTGGGTGACTTTTCAACTGGTTGTTCAGAATCTTGGTTTGGGTTATAACTGTTCTCAAACATTGCATTAGAGCTAGTGTTGATGTCATCAGATTCAGTGTTTTTAGTATTGTTGAGAGATGTGTTTGCCACATTCGTATTCTTCATAATGGGTGTATTCGAGTCAACTAGCATTTTAAGAGGATCAGCGACAGGTTTTAGCATTTTATCAAGTGATAAGTTCATGGTATATTCCTGAGTTTTCATTTGTTTTATTTTATTCTTTATGGAGTCTACGGACTTCATTATTTCTATTTTAATATCTTTATCCATCTTACATTCAACATACCGCCTTCACATAAAGAAGAACTAATACTAATTTACTTTGTATGTTATTCACAATTATATCAGTTTGTATCATCAACTCCATCAAATTTAAAAAATATATCAATTTTTTTTCTGTATCTGCCATTATTTAATGAACATTCTTTGTTAATAAGTATGAAATTGTAACGATTACTCCAAACTCTTTTACAAATATCTTTAAATTGGTTCCAATTTAAATCAGGGCTGACATGTTCCTCATAAATATGTTTTAAGTTCACATCATCTTGTTTAAATACTATAAGAAAATTTGCATTATCACGTAACAATTGCTTCGGGATTTTGGAATAAGTTTGAGATAAATAGAAACAATCGATTTGTTTATGTCGTCCCATACAGAAATAATTACGGATATTTGTCTGCTTCTCAGTTGCAACGTCATCAAAAATAAAAATAGAATTTGTTAAAGCTTCACTTGGAGCCATAACATCTTTATCATCATTAAATTCATAGAATTTAATCTGCGGAATTCTTCTTATTACTTCACTCAAAAAGCGATATTTTGGTTGAAAAGAGGTTTTAGAGTAAAGATGTATATTTTTGAATTTCAGTCCATTTTCATGTAGCACTAAACTGATCATAACATTTGTTTTTCCACAGTTAGATGGCCCACATATTATACAACGTATTGTATTTGGTAATAAAGGGCTATGCCTTACGTGGTGAGGAGAGTCACTAAAGCTTATATAATTAACATTCAGGGATATGGGCTGCTTGATCAACTTCATCTTGCCTATTAATATTATCACTAATAAACATACCAATATATACCCGCACAAAGTCTTACATTTTATGTTCCTTAAAATCAATATTCTTTATCCCCTCAATAACATTGTGAGGTAATTAAGTAAATTTCTCGTAAGGTGATTTCATAAAAATATAAATAAAATCAAAATTCTGAGTAAAATATGTTCTTTATTAAGCTTACAAAAATAATTACAAAATTTAATGTTTATAAAATCGTGGCATACATCGTACAAATATAATATTTATTATTCTAACATATGCGGTCACAATGACCCCAAGGTAAAGTGTCTATTTGATTAGTTTGAACAAGTCTTTTATCATCTATTCTATTTAAAATTACTTTATTAACTTCCTGCGAATACAATACATGTTTGCTGGATTTTATCATATTCATCTTACATTGTAAAGTAATATTCTCAAATAAAACTCTCTTATAATTAGATATTTTCAAACGCTTTGTGACAGGCTTTGATACTCCTTTGGCTTTATTAATCTGCGTTTTTATTGACTTAATACAATAGAGTTTTGCTCTCAAACCTGTGAATTCAGTTATTACATCGCCACCTAATTCATCTTTAAACAAGCCGGGAATTTTATTATTTACATTTGGAATACCGTAAGGATTATTAAAATCAAAGTTACTGGTATCAAATTTTAATATATTTTCTTTCAAATCCTTATAAAAGTTTTGTGTATGTATAAAGTATAATAAACTGTCAGTATCAGTATAACATAGTTTAACATTTTCACCGTATTTATTTTTAATGAAATCATAATGAAAGTTATACATATGTTGTTTAGCATATTCTAATACAGCAAAACCAACGTAGATAGGTCTATCTAAAACAAGTTTTTCGGGATTCAATTGAACTGCAAGAAAGTCTTCACTAAATATACAGATACTTTTTAAGTTTGGTTTAGCAATTAGTTTTTCTGCACCTATTGTTTTATTTGTTCTATTCTTATTATCATTCCACTTAGTCACCAATTTAACATCAAATTGTTTTCGTTTATTTTCTATAGTTTTTCCAAATATTGAATTATTCAGAAGTTTAAAGAAATCCCTTTCAAAAGATGTCTTTGCTGCTTGACGCAATTGAGTATTTAAGTCTATATACTTTTTTAAAAAGTTTTCTTGTTTAAATTGCAGTATGCGATGTATTTTTTTCAATACAAGACCATTTTTAATACATTCTTTTAAATTAATATAATGTATTACATATTTATACTTGTCATATAAGTTCGCTATTAACTTTTCTGTCTTTCCTCCTATGGGTATGAACTTTTCTGGAGCGAAAGGCAAATCACTGTGTAAATTATGTAAGTGTTCGGGATACATTAGATCAACTTCTAAAATGTAGCCGTACTCAGCATCATCAGGGGTGTCAAATAAACGAAATGTTAATATTTCAGGGCTTGTCAAAAATTTAAAATCTGATATTGGTAATTTTCTAGTCATTGCATATCCATAAAGATTGTTACAGTCAAGATATACTAAAAATGTTGATGGTTTAGAATCATCAAAATGAGGAATATAAATATTATTGGCTTTAGCATATCGGTGGGAACATTGTGCTAATCCACCACGTATTCCTTTTTCTATCATATTATAAATGTCTAAATCATGAATCAATTCTAATTGAACGCCAGTGTAAAGGAGCATAGCGTCCCAACTTAAACCGGGGGAACTTACATAGTAAGCAGGATCAAGATTATAATATTGTAAACATATATTTCTAAAGTTTTCAAAAATATCGCACAGCAGTAAAACATCGCACTTCAAATATAAATCAGTATATTCACCAAGACTTTTAATATTAAAGAAATTCCAAATAGTTCGCGCATGTTCATATTCGCTATCTGTTAAATGTTTCATTTGCAAGCTGTTGTAAAAATAACGCTTTAGAGGTAGCTGTGTCTCATTATATTTGTCCCATGAATCAATATATTCGTAGGGATATATACCTTTCCTTCGTATCAAATCAAATTTTTCGTCAGCAGGAAAAAGTGATCTTAGATTTAAAAAATCACTGTCTGCTAAGCTTTTACTCAAATTATCTATGCTTGAACTAAGAAACTAGAATGAATCTATGAATTTAATTTGCAAAGGTTTATTATATTTATCGGTTTCAATAAGTTTAGTAATACTTAAATATTTTTCTTTTGTCTTGGGAATTATTTTTATTTCTCCATCGTATTTTGCCAATTCTTTGATAAATAAATGGGAATCGTAACCGGATAGATTATGAAAAACGATAGGTATGAATGAACATACTCTATAAATTAAATTACAGTGTGAATGTGCTGCGCCTCTATACTCTGATGAAATATGATCATGATCTCGCACTTTGTCATCAAACAACAATTGTTTACAAATATGACATGTACTGGCATTGTGATAACTATTAATTTGCTCTGGAGTCATTGGTTTCATGGCTTTAACAGTTGTCAAGATCTCATGGATTGATTTAGTTTCTTCAATGATTTTCTGAACAAAAACTTGTACACAGTCTTCTCCTCGATAAGTTACAAATTTATTTAATTTTCTGTCATGTGAGCAACACACATAGTATGCAAAACATGAAGGCTGGTGCAATTTATTCTTTATAGTATTTTTATCAGTATTTGTTTCATTAAAATCGCATAACAGGCTTTCAAAATCGGCATATATAACAAAATTATTTTTTTGTTATCTCTCAAAGTGTTTAAACTGTAACGTACTGTTTTTATCAGGTAATATAGTTATAATCTTAGAACATGCATGAGAATGAAATTTTGCTGGACTTGTAAAAAATTGTAAACATGTCTCACATAAATACATTCGACCTTTATGTCGTGAAACTTGGCGTCTCACTAAGCGTAATAAGTTTTTTATCAAACAATAATGACCTCTGTTATTTTTCTCGTAATATAATAAATTTACATATTTATCTCTTCTGAAATTTGTTACATAAAGGGGACCAGTTACATTGTAATGTTTATCCAATCCATAAACATTAATACTTAAATCACAATTCTTGTTCTCAAACAATTTGATATCTTTGGGTGATGGTGGGAATGTAATTCCAGTTATATTAAATATCGTGCTAAAATGTGGATAAGAGCTTGTGCTGCAGACATTATATTTAACTGGAAATAATGCTGCTAGAACGCTCCATAAAAAACAATATTCATCATCATTCTTAATATTTATACAACTCTTTGTATTCTTAATAACATCTGGTAGCTCTATGTAAGATCCACCTCTCATGGGAGAATATTTATTTATATTTATTTCTAAGTGACTCAGTGATGTGAATGACCATCCTGATTCACAGTGCTCAAATTCGGTTAATTTCGACTTAAAAGTATCTCTTAAATAAAGTTCATTAAAATCTGTACTTTTATAAATAACTTCGTATTTTGTATTAAATGACTTCAACTGTTGCTCACCTGTTTTACTTAAAACAAAGTAAGCAAATAGCTCAAAGTTTATTTTAATACATGTATTCTTTAATAATGATATCTCAATCAGTTTAAAAATGTCATCTCGCTTACCATCCAAGAACGTCTCTGCTAAGAGGTACTCGTCTTCTATGGATGGATTTAAGCGATAAGTCATTATTCTGTTCTTAAATGCTGTGGCTATTATATCAATATTTTCAAACTCTGATTTTATCAAACAATTCGATTTATGGATATTAGTTCGTTTATGATATCTGTATTCATCTCTAGGAATCTCAATTTTACATTTATCACAATTTATACAGGATCTTGATGGTGAATCAGGAGAGGATGGTTTTGCTGAAAAGAATAATTTAAAAGAATAGTAGTTATACATTTATTTAAATACATTTATATAATATACATTATTATTCTAAGTATAAAGTATTGTCAATACACTTAAATCATAGTATGAGTTAAATTAACATTTATTCCATAAAAGTAATAAGATTATACATATTCCTGGAGATTAGTTTAGATAGTATTAAGTATTCTACTGGTACGAGCTTATAAAAGTTGGTGTACGATTTTTAAATTCTTTCCTTGTCTCCTTTATAAATTCATTTATATGTTTCCAGGACTCAGTGTTTGAATTTGTTTTATTTTTTATAGTTATTACGGAATGCCGCCATCGATTGACTGGTGGCACCCGCTCAATTTCATCAGTATTATAAATCTTCAATTCAATATAATAATTTCCAGTTTTATCTTCATCTATTTGACGCGAAAAACCGTTTGCTAATCGCCTTGTTACGTAGGAATAAATGGGTGCTATTTTTTTACCGGTGGTGTTGCTACGATGCAGTTCGTCGTCGTCGTCGCTATCGGTGCCGAAGAGATCTCGCGCCGTAGCTTTCGCCTTCGTCTTCTTCGTAGTAGAAGGCTGGCTATCTGATGTCTTCTCAGGAATCTTTCGCTTCTTCTTACTTGACTTTGTAGGAACGTCAACTGTTGACTCGTCGGATGATGGGAACAATTGGTCAGCCATTTGCTTAGACCTGAAAATAATAATTAATATTAGTAAGTAAGTGGCAACAGTAACTTTATGATAGAGCTCCCCAATGGATAATAGATTGCTTTATTTTAAATAAATTATTATATTATTAAAGATTGAATACCTAGAAGAGCTTTTAAAATAGTTGAATGATCAAATAGTAGAATTATTGAATAGTTGATTGATCGAATAGTCGTTATTAAAAGTTTAATGACTGAATAGTAGAATTATTGAATAGTTGATTGATCGAATAGTCGTTATTAAAAGTTGAATGACTGAATAGTAAAATTAGTAAATTATCAAATAGAAATAAAAGTACTTACATCTTAGAGAAGATCTGGGAAGCTTCTAGGTACCGAGGGGAGCAGCTTCTGCTTGTAGCTCTTGAACAAATGTTATACGGTCTTCCTTCAGTAGCTACACTCTTAAATAGTGGTAAATCTACGTCACAGTATCCCAAATATAGAAAAGGGCACGTGTATTAAATGCTGTGTCAGAAAATATAATCCAAATACGATAGTTTACATTATCTTAAGCATTGTAACATAACACTAATTTAGCTTATTATGATAATACTTACCCGACTGCATCAAAGATGATGTGTTTAATGTATTTATTTTGTGAAACCAATTTCGTTAACCACGTTAATTTGTATAATTGCGCTATGGTGATCAACTGATCACATAGCTAATAAACATGCATAATCAGTATGTTAAATATAAATAAATAAATTTAACCCATTAATGTCCCACTGCTGGGCAAGCGTCTCCTCCCGTAATGAGGGAGGGGTTAGGCCTTGAGTCCACCACGCTGGCCAAGTGCGGGTTGGGGACTTTGCATGCCCTCTATAAATGTGTTAAACAAATTTTAGGCATGCAAGGTTTCCTCACGATGTTTTCCTTCACCGTTGGAGCATATGATAATTATTTCTAATACACACATAACTTCTAAAAGTCATTGGTGTGTTGCCTCGGGTTCGAACCTGCGACCACTTGCGTGGGAGGTGTCAACTTATACCACTCGGCTATCACTCACATATGTTAAAAATACATATTAATTCATATTGATGTAGTAAAATATATTTATCTCTTGGTGACTTACAAATCATAAGTTAAATTAATTTATGTAAAAATTAATAAACATAGTCTCTGCCTATCCCGTTGGGAAAGAGGCGTGATGAATATGTATCTACGTATGTATGCATGTAAAAATAGGCGAAACCGATCACAAAAAATAGTATGTTGATATAACGATATTGTTTTGATTAGTCTCCTTATAAAGAAATGCTTACATTGTAAAAAGTAAAATAATTATCTACGACCTACTACTTACGATGACTTCACTCGCCGTATCTTCTCGATTAAATGTATGAAAAAATATAGAGCGAACAAACAAACAGTCGTATTTATGTTATGAATGTATAATTATGGTAAACAATAATATATTAGGCGTCATGGTGTCTTACGGTTTCAATTACATGATACCATTTTAGACTGTGAATAAATATGCAACAAAATCATACGATTTTGAACTCTATAAATGAAAAAAATATCATATATAAGTAAATGAAAAAAAAAATATTTTTAAATCTATTCTGTTTCTACTTCGAGCGACATAGCGTTATTGCAGTGCAATGTCGGTAAGTAATTATTTTATTTGTAAAGTATAGTACAATTATACTTTAACCTTAATATAATATAATGGGTGGTATAAAGAATATTTCTGATTATTCCACAGGACACAGAAGATCTTTTCAATTTTATACCTATGGATCAAGCACCAGTGCAACAAAAGGCTGGACAAAAAACGCTGGGTCTTACACGCAAGAGATCAAAAACAGATCAAACATTTTTTCAGTATATAAAGAAACCCGTCACTCGAGGAACAAAAATAATTAAGATAGAAATTTATGACACCGACAATTTCCTAAAATCTGAACAACCGATATGCAACTGTGAAGCTGATGTGTGTGTTCAACATATCGTGAAAACTACATTATTTGATGACATTTATACCTGTACAAGAGAATTAATATCCAAAATTCAAGATGATATTGAAACAAAAGCATAGACTGACTAATTTGCATGATAAATTCTATACCATGTGTTTGAATGTTGTAAATAAATATGTATAAATGAGCATAATTTTAAAAATGTGTATCTTGAAATAAATTGATACTAAAATTAATATTTAGTTTATTTTCTATCTCATAAACTGCAGCACCTTTATAAGGCAGCGGCGGACGGCGCGTACGTGCATTCCAATACCAGCTACGTAACGTGTCGTATGGATCACGTGCTGCTTGAATGCGAGATATTGTTACCTAAAACGTCTTCTTGAATCATTGAATGAATCTAGCGTGCACTTTGTAAACCAGTAAAGAATTAGAATGCTTATACCTGAATTATGAATGCTGAATGAATGAATAATATACATGAATTTGAATGATTGTAGATTTTATTAATCAAATGCACATTGAAACGAATAAATAGGAATTAGATATAGGTTTAAGTTTGTATATTAAAAATAGTGTTAATTTAACAATACCAGAATCTCTATATTATTATTGGGTACTTTGCAGATTTATTTGCTCGGCGGCACGCGTTGGAGACGCTTTCGTTAACTACAATATATCAATCCGATATTAATATCTATTTTCGAATAATAAGAATGAATGAATGACTGAATGATGGTTAAAATTGGGTGTTTCTGGATCTGATCTGATCCAGAAACCCCAATTTCAACCTACTGTGGTGCGTATATGATGTTGTGTATTATGTCTGGTGTTGCGATGTATGCCAGATGGATTAACAATTTCAGGATAATTTGAAAGAACATCATGATATACTGAGCTGCCTACAATAGTTTTTATTGATAAAATATTTCCAGTAGCTAATGCAGGCAAACCCGGGGCGCAAAGTGTAGTGCTGGCGTTAATAAGGCGTTTATTGCGTATGTCCACAGTAAGATTAAAGTGAGATAAAAAATCAACGCCAATAATCGCCTTAGTGACGTCAGCCACAATAAAATGCCAGGTGAAATCGCGACGCAAACCTAGATTTAAGTTTAAGTGTATAAAACCGTATGTACTAATTGTCGACCCGTTTGCTGCAGTTAACTCATAATTCGTTTTATGCCGATGTTCACATAATGCAGATTTTGGATAGACACATACATCGCTACCTGTATCAATTAAAAAATTTACTTGCGTACGTTTGTCGGTAACGAATAAGTGACCCACATCTGGACAGCCGTCGGCCGCCATTACCGACTGCCCGCGTCGTTTCCCGAAAAGTCACACGGTTTTAAACACTTACTGGCCCTATTACCGAACCTGTAATGGTACCAACACAGTGGGTACTTTTTATGCTCTGAAGCCGATCTTGACCTCGTGCGGTAAGGAGAGTGGTGACGTGCAGAACCATGCGGTTGTCGCCTCGACCTACTGCGGGATGATGCACGATGTGGTGAATGTGCTCGTTGCTCGTCGACCTTTAGAGCCAGGCGTTCCACTGTCTTCCTCAATGCAGCTATTTCAGAGCTGATGTCGCTGTTGCCGCTCGTCGACATTGCTGCCACGTTGCACGGCGTAACGATGTCATGCACATGGTCAGCTAGGTCAGCCAATTGCTCCAATGAAAGTGTTGGCTGTGAGGCAACCAGCGTCTGGATGTTGCTGGGTAGGCGCTGGCTCCAGATCGTCTTCACAAAGTCTGCCGGGACAGATGGTCCAGCCAAATCCTGCAAATGGCGCAGGAACTGTGATGGCTTCCGGTCTCCGAGCTCCTCGTGGGTTAGGAGTTGCCTAACTTTCTTCTCGTGGGAGGCCGAAAGTCTGCGTACGAGTTCCGCCTTTATTTTTGCATACTTGTGCCGCTCAGGGGGGGAGACGATGAGGTCCTTGACAGCTTTTGCGTGCACTATATCAAGGTTGTTGAGGACCTGGGTGAATTTCGCTGAGTCATCTTTAATGCCATATGTCTCGAACTGGCCCTCGAGTAGTGCGAACCATAGTTCCGGTTCCTCTGGAGAAAATGGTGGCACTTTTATCCTAAACCGCCGTATGTCCGATGTTGGAGGTACCGCGACATCACTTTTCATAGGAGATGGACGCGTCTTCTTGATCGGCCGCATAGTCACATGACTGCTGTGATGGGATTCACCAGTATGTACCGATTCACTGCTATCACTCATGTTCAAAACGGGGTCACCAATTTAGTGTACGTGGTAGGAAGTGAGGAATAATGATTTCACTCGAAAGTAAAAGTTTTTATAAAGTTTATTGATGGCATGTACACAACATAATAGTCTCAGCACAGAAGGATGATAACATTAGATTTACGATAGGCCGGAACATACAACATAGAACATATAGTCGCGGTTATTAAAGCGGCATGCGTCTCGCGTCAAACAGTATTAAGAGCGGACTGGTGAGGTCAACGAACGATTGCGCGGCGCATGGGCATTGGCCGGCGCTCGGGATAGTTCGGGTAAGTTCGGCTGCGTTGACTCCGCCCACTAGCGATCTCGCTAACTAATAACAGAATAGGTATGTTTGTCGACATGTAATATTTAATGTTACAATAATTTTGATTTTATTTTTTATATAATTTAGTTATACAATAGGTTAAGTTAGAATAATTTTATCTGTACTTAATTTTTAATAGTTTTAAGTTTTAGTTTTAAGTTCTAGTTTTAAGTTTTAGTTTTAAGTTCTAGTTTTAAGTTCTAGTTTTAAGTTCTAGTTTTAAGTTCTATTTTTAAGTTCTAGTTTTAAGTTCTATAAATATACATTTTAATATACAATAATAAATCCTTCTGATTTAAGAAGTTACACTACAAAGCCATTTGTAAATTTTATTTAATGTCAATATCATGTCAGTTTCTAAATTGTGTCTGTCTATATTCTCAAACATAATTGTGCTGTCGTCAGCAAACAAGACCATATGGCTGTCAATAGGTTTTGACAAGTCGTTAATATATATAATAAACAAGAAAGGTCCCAGTACACTACCCTGTGGTACACCTTGCCGCGCTTGGCGATAACTAGATGAGTATATAGTTTCCTGCTTTGTTTCTGAACATATTCGAGTAATTTGAGTGCATTGTTTCCTGTTTTTAATATAAGACTTCAGAAGACTTAATATATTACCTCTGATGCCATATGCCTCTAGCTTAAGTAATAGAGTTTTGTGACTGACATAGTCAAAAGCCCACGTGAAATCCATATAAAGAGCAGAAATCATATGTTTATCGTCTAGACCAGTCATTGCTCTCTGTAAGAACTTGTAGATTGCCAAATTAATTGATTTATTCTGCCGAAAACCTACTTGTTCATCAACAAAAAGATTATTTTTTTCAAAATATTGATACAGACCTTGATATATGACCCTTTATCACCCTTTCAAATACCTTTAACATCACAGGAATTAGAGCAATAGGTCTATAGCAGCCCACATCATGTTTGTCATTCTTTTTGAATAGTGGCTTTATTAAAGTAATTTTAAGCTTATCAGGAAACACTCCAAAATCAATGCATGTATTGATGATATAACTAAGGACATGAGAGATCAATGTTGCAACTTCTTTCAAAATGTTTGTGCTAACATCATCATAGCCTGTACTGTTAGTGTTCTTCATTGACTTTATTATTTTAAGAATTTCTGTTGGACTTGTACCTACGAAACAGGAATGTACGTTCTTATTAATATTACATGTCAAAATTTTATTATTATTATAATTATTTGGACAGGTTTGAGTGGTAAAATGGCTATTAAAAGCCTCTGCTATGCAGGTAGTGTAATGAACGATACTGTCATCCACATTCAAGTGGCTTATATAGTCTTTTGGTATATTTAATTTATTGCAATTTATAAGTGACCATGCAGCTTTAGACTTATTTACGGCTGTTTTTATAAAATAATTGTTTTGACATCTTTGTGTCAACTTAACAATATTGTTAAGACGCTTAGAATATGTTTTGAATAATTGTCTGTTCTCATCACTACGGTTCTTTCTGTAACACCGTAGCAGCTCACGTTTACGCTTTGAGCATGCACGTATACCTTTATATAGATGTCCACCTTGGACGTTTCTCACAGTTCTTTTTACCTTAATAATAGGAAAGCATAAGTCGTAGAACAAAACAAAAATATCATAAAAGTTATTAAATGCTGTATTCGAATCAGGTGTCTCATAAACATCTCTAAAGATTGTAAGCATTCTTTAAATTTCTCAATATTTGCTTTGCTGTAATCTCTTCTTCTAATATACCAGTATTTCAGAGTACAAGTTTGTTTTACTGGACATGTTAAAAGTTGAGCTGTATGGTCTGATAGTGCAAACTCATATATTTTATTCTTACATCCTCTTATATTGTGAATAAAATGATCAATACAAGTACCACTTACTAATCTTGTTGGCTCATTAAATGCCAATTTTAAGTTAAAACATTGTATCATTTGAATTAAACAACTACTTTATTTACTTTCTTTCAGAGTGTTTATGTTTAAATCACCGCATAAAATGATTTTTACATTTTTAAAACAAAATTCTTGAAATATAGAGCTCAAAACCTCAAAAAACTGGTCATAGTGTTGAATGCTATTTCGGGGAGGTCTGTATATACAAATTATTATTATCCTATGTTCCAAAAGTTCTATACCACAACATTCAGCTATGCCAATCAAACCAAGTTTATCAAAGTTGTTAATTTTTTATAACTGTGTCGCCTGTTAACCAATATACAGGCACCGCCACGCCGCTTAGTCCTACAAAAGGGGGTGCTAAAGTGTAATTTGCAACAGACAAAAATTGAGTGTCATCCTCTACCATGTTATGCTCTGTGAAGCATGGGTTCCCTATTTGATTTCGAAAGATGATGATTCGATTTTTATTATATCGAAAATGGTGTGCCGATAGTTCAGTTGTACGATGTTTTATTTAATCGATGCTTTATTGGTGCGATGTAACGTTTGTACGAAAAATTCTGTTTCAAAAAACCATAGAGCGATTGCTCATTACTTTGATAATACCTATATCGGTTCGAAACGCCATCTACTCCATAACATTTAATTAAATAACCTTATTATGCATTATAGACGTCAAGGAAATAATACTTTTCGTCTCGGGTTCGAATCCTGGGTCGGGCCAAAAAGTCTTTTCTGAGATTTTCTGTTAGAAGTTCTTAGAGATTGCCCGGAGTTAGGAAGTTGAGGTCGATGACCTCCGTGCCTCGGAGAGCACGTAAAGCCGTCGGTCCTGTGCCTGACCTCTCACTGGTCGTGTCGGTTATCCGTCCCACCAAACTATGAGAGTGATGGTACAGAGAGTGTACATGTGTATTGTGCACACACTTGGACACTATAAACAAAGTCCTGCACAGATGGTCAGTTTCAATGAAACTGACCGCCGTAGCCGTATATCGGCTAGGAGGACATTATTATTATTCATTATTACTTTTATTTAAAAAAATGCAATTGTGAAAAAAAAATTAAATTATGTACATCAAGTTAAGTACATTAATAAAATATATTTTAATATATCAAAGTAATCCTAATATTTATTGTATACCTTAATATTTTAAATTAAAAAATATTTATAGAATTATTTTTTTTATCATATGTTACTGAAAATATTAATTTAAAAAAACAATATCATAGAACAAATCGGCATACACTATTTTGGTGTAAAAAAAAATTTTACGGCAGGCTTGTCGGTCATAGAATTTATGATATTCAATAAAAAAAAATCATGTTTTGTAAAAATTTAAATTTAAATGTATTTAAAAGTGTATTGGGTATTTTGTGATTACGTTTTGAGAGTTACCATAATAGTTTTGTTATATGTGGGTAGAAGTAAATAATGCTGACATGTGTATCTAATCATGTTATGTTTTACTCTTGTCAATAATTAATTTCTGAATAAGTGTTATGTGCAGTTCCTATTGCAAATATGGTTGATAGTGTTATCAAAACGGAAAAATCGAAATGCGGAAACGATATAATACTTATTGATGGATATGATAATAGTTATTGATGGATATGAATTTATGTTAAATAAACATGTGGATACAAAGTATTATTGGTGCTGTGTGTTCAAAAATAAAAAACAATGCAAAAGCCGAATGATGACGGAATTTAAAGAAAATAACGAACACACCCTAATCAACGGTATGAGTGAACATTCACACGCCCCAAGTGCTGGCTTGCAAGACTCAATATTTTTTAAAAATAAATTGAAGAGGGATGCCAATACTAGCAATGATAGACCTACAGTGATCATCCGAAATAATTTGGAAGCTATACCAAGTACAAGTGCGTGTTGTCTTCCCAATAAAAATGCTTTACGTCAAATTGTCTACAGAGCAAGAAAGAAAACATTTCCAAAATAACCTTCTACTTTAGAGGAAATAGATATACCTGCAGACTACTTGGTTGAAGGAGAATCGTTTTTGGCCCGGCAAACAAAATACAATGATAATAAATGCTTGTTTATATTTTGTACTCAGCGAAATATCAGGCTTTTACGTGATTCATTTCTATGGATAATGGACGGAACATTCTGTACATGTCCTAGACTTTTTACCCAAATCTACAGTATACACGGAATGGTGGGAAATGATTTCGATAGCAGAAAAATAGCGCCGTTAGTATATTGTTTTTTGGGAGATAAGACTGAAGAAACGTATATGATGATGTTTAAAGAAGTTTTGGCATATGCTGAGGAATTGCAATGTGAATTGAACCCTCAGTATATACTTACTGATTTTGAAACAGCTGTTATCAATGTCGTCAAGACATATTTCCCTGGAGCTACTCATACAGGTTGCCTTTTTCATTTAGCGCAAAATTTGTGGAGGCAAATACAGAAATCCGACGAATAAAGAATCCGAGGTAACGACAGCAATTTCTCTCTTAAACTTCGTCACATGGTAGCTTTGGCATATCCTACTCCTGAAGAGATACCGGACGCCTTTAAACTTCTGAAAGAAACGGTTTTGCCTGAAGAAGCAGAAACTATCATACATTGGTTTGAGACCTATTACGTGCTTGGTAGGAAAAATTCTCGAACAAAAGCACAGAATAATAAGTACTAACAAAAGGTGCAAAACTATGTATCTCTCTAATCCCTCCATTATTTCCACCACAGTTGTGGTCCATACGCAAAATAAATGAACTCGACCTACCAAGGACCCAAAATAATGTTGAGGCTTGGCATAGACGTTGCGACAACTTACAAAACAATAACCGCCATGGCTTATACGCGACTATACGGAGCCTTATAAAAGAGCAAATAAGCACTAATCACGTAGTTGAAAAAGCACAGGCTAGCGTTGATAAGACTCCGCCCAAGAAAAAAAAGAAAAATGTATCCGATTGTATCACTAAAATTTGTGCAAACCGTAATAATATGGAACTTCTGAATTTTTTAAGAGCTATTGCTAATCACATAGAATTGTAATTGTATACATTTTTATTGTTTTTTGATTAAATGAAAATAGATAATATAATCAGTATAATCACGTGTTTTTAAAATTACAATTAATGTTTTATTTATTTTGTATTCTTTGCTGATTAAGTTCAAGTATAGGTATATCTATTTTGTTATTTTGTTGTATGATTTTTCATTAAAAATGTACTTAACTTGATGTACATAATAAACTTTTGTACACAATTGCATTTTTTTAAATAAAAGTATTATTTCCTTGACGTCTATCTATACTATATAATATTACTATATCTATATCTATACTTATTTATAATAAATCTGTAGAGAGGTCAATTCTGTACATTGAATATATTAAAAAAAAAACCAATGGGCGATGTTTAGTAACGGATACTCAAAATCAAAATCAAAATCAAATCATTTATTCATTTAGGTCAAATATTGACACTTATGATAGTCGTTACAATTACTGAATCTACCACTAGCTCGGAAAGGGGGTAGAGCCTTATGAGAAGAGCTAGCGAGAAACTCACGGCCACTCTTTTCAATCGCCAAAAAGTTTTACAATGTGGTTGATACAATAATTGATCATGCGAGGAGCTGCCAACAATCAGCGATATAGACTAAACGTCAATTAAGTTAAACGAACATAGCTAGGTTATTTATTAGTCTCTGATCATACCGTATGTTGGGAGCACCTACTAGCATGTGATAATAAGAATATGGGCAGCAAGTGAGCACACTGGTTGTGAACATTATAAAAGAAAAAAGTGACAGTTTTATGAATAACATCAAATTGTACGTAACATCACCTATTTGCATCATTAATTGCCCATATTTTACAATATTTAGACCTACTGCTACTGAGTTTATACAATTTATAGCAAGGTTCCCTAATTTCAAAGAATCCTAATCAAGCGAGCGACTAATCCCAAGAGCTATTGTCGTTTAGATACTCATCAATTCTGTAATAAGCTTTCCTAACGAGATGTTCCTTAACAGCAACTTTGAATTTTGGCAGGGGTAAATCCATGATGTGCTTTGGAAGCTTGTTGAAGAAACGAATGCCGAGACCTACAAACGAATTGTGCACCTTGTGTAAACGATGATGGGGACCTACTAATTTGTGTCTGTTTCTAGTGTTGTAATTGTGTCTATCGCTATTTGTTGCGAAAGTCCCTAAATTTTGTTTTATATACAACAAGTTTGCAAGCACATACTGTGATGACACCGTCAGTATCCCTATCTGCCCAAAAAGCTCTCTCAAGGAGTCTCGCGCTCCTAAACTATAAATTGCGCGAATAGCTCTTTTTTGAAGGACAAAAATAACATCTATATCAGCAGCCTTACCCCACAGTAATATACCGTAAGACATGACGCTGTGAAAATAACTAAAGTATACCAGTCTTGCCGCATCCACACCAGCAAACTGTCTTACTTTTCTGATTGCGTACGCGGCGGAGCTGAGTCTCCCCGAGAGATGCGCTATTTGAGTGCCCCATTGGAGCTTGCTATCCAGACTGATACCTAAAAAAGTTGCCGAATCTACCAAATCGATAGTTTGCCCATTTACGACTATGTTAGTACCTAAATTCCTCGCGTTGGGCATAGTAAACCTAATGCACTTAGTTTTGTCAGAATTTAATAACAGATTATTACAAGTGAACCAGTTGTGGACCTGTTCAAGAATACTATTGATATCAATAAAACAAGACTTCGAACGATCTACTTTAAAAATGAGTGAAGTGTCATCTGCAAATAATATAATATCACATAAGTCCTGCACCTGAAAGGGGAGATCGTTTATATATACGAGAAAAAGAAACGGACCGAGTATCGAACCCTGAGGCACGCCGAGAGAAACAGCTGAACCTGAAGACCTTACACCATTGATATCTACTCGTTGAATCCTATTACTCAAATATGACGCAAGTAAATCGAGCGCTGTATCCCTAATTCCATAGTGGTTTAGTTTCCTAAGGAGCGTATTATGTTGGACACAGTCAAATGCTTTGGAGAGATCGCAGAACACCCCAATGGCGTCCTGGGATGTCTCCCAAGCATCATAGATATGCTTGACGAGCGAAATACCTGCATCGATCGTTGACCTACCCTTTGTGAAACCATACTGTTTACCATGAAATAGCTGATTCGAGTTAAAGTGACTTTCGAGCTGCTCTAATATGACCTTTTCGAAGATTTTGCTAACCGCAGGCAAGATGGAAATGGGCCTGAAATTGCTGGGCTCACTCTTAGATCCCTTCTTAAAGAGTGGTACTACTTTACTGTGTTTCATTAAGTCCGGAAACACACCAGCATCTACGCACCTATTAAATATTAAAGCCAAATGGGAGGCTATTTCCAGGATGATACTTTCTACTAATTTAACAGAGATGCCCCAGAGGTCAGGTGTTTTTTTGGAGTTGAGCGACCTAAAAGCCTTAACTACATCATTAGAGTTGATATGTTTGAAGAAAAAAACACTACCACACTCTTCTACACTATTTCGCAGTAAACATTCTGCCTTGGCAGGACAGGAATTCAAGGAGCTAGTTGTAGCTGTGGGAATATCAGCGAAGAAAGTATTGAACGTCTGAGCAACCTCTAAGTTGTTGGTGATAATCGTGTCATTTACTTTCAGTTCAAAATTATTTTCGCGCTGGATAGCACGACCTGTTTCGTTGTTAATGATATTCCATGTGGTTTTGATCGTATTGTCTGAGCTTTTAACTTTACTGATACCGAATCTGCAAATTATAATTTTCTTTTCTGTCTGTCTGTCTGTCCTCCGTCTGTATGTGTCGCTATCACGTAAAAACTACCGGATAGAATGCACTGAAATTTGGTATATGCATAGAATAAGTAGTGGAGCAACTTTTAGGATACTTTCTATCGCATAAAATTTCATAGATTTTTAGAAAATTGAAAAAATACGTAAAAATCGTTTGAATCTGCGTTTTCTCTAAAGATACCATAGATGGCGTTGCAATCCATTTCACAACATTCGTATATCGTATCGATACCTGTTGTTCGCACCAACCAATAGATGGCGTTATAGTCCGCAATACAGCATATTTTTCCTAATTAATTTATTTTGATTGTTTTATTGTAAAAAAAAATACCTTTGAAACAGGCTATACATTTATAAGATTTTCAAGCATAAATGTTGTATGATATATTACACAAAAATGTTGGTTTACGTGGTTCCGGTGCGGTCGGGATATCCTAGATGGCAAACCGAGTGATTTTGTTTGTTGTCGTTGTTCGCCGCAACTAACAGATGGCGTTGTAGTTCGTAACACAACCAAATTGGTTACAGTAAGGAAATAAATTGGATGGCTATGAAACAGACTATGTGGTAAGTTTTAAAAAATAAACAACGGATGATATATAAAATAATTACGGGTTACGCGGTTTTGGACGGTTCACCCTTGTTTGGTATAACAACGTTTTGTCGAAAATCGCTCCGGCGAATTTTAGTTACAATAAAGTCATTACGTATAATTATTCATTTGACCAAATAATTATTTGGCAGATTTTTATTTAGCATATTTATTTCTTTGAAATAATGTCATTTGACCGAATTTTCAAAAGTACTAGTTTTATTTAAACGAATGTTTTACTCAACTAATAATGATTTAGTCGAAAGATCGTATCGAATATTAAGTTCATTATTAATTCGTTTCCTTTCATCTATAATATAAAAATAAGTCGGGTTTTCCTTCCTGACGCTATAACTCCAGAACGCACGAACCGATTGCCACGGTTTTGCATTCGTTGGAAAGGTCTCGGGCTCCGTGAGGTTTGTAGCAAACAAAATTCAGGGAAAATTTCACCGACCTCTACGCGGGCGGAGCCGCGGGCGACCGCTAGTTGTCTATAAAACTAACATTGTTCCTTCACCTACTGAATTAATTAATAATTATTTATTATTAACGCCACGCCGCCGCGAGCCGTACTTCTAACGCCATCTAGTAGATGTAAATGGAACATTATTGAGATATCGTAAATATGAAGGTACTAAGAAAAATGCATCATACAGGTTGTCATTGTCGTGCACTAGAATGATTTGTGTCTCATAACTAAGTAAACATTGTATATTATTTGTGTTTAGTCGAGGTAAATAAAACTGTTTCGAAATGTGCAGCATATTCCTAAGCAAGAGAGGTGGGATGAAGCTAAACATAGATGGGTTTTCTTTCAACAAAAATAAGGAAGTGGTGAATAAATACTATTGGTCCTGTGAACAACGAAATAAGGATAAGTGTTCTTTGCGTGCTATAACTATACGCGACACAGACAATGATCAACATACAGTATTAAGCCACGGCGAACATAATCACGAACCCAGTGCATGTAAATTACTAAATTTAAGTGTATTATGTGAATTAAAAGAAGAAGCACTTAAGAACAACCGCTTAAAACCATGCCAGATTTTGCAAACAGTCTTAAAAAGTACGGATTCTGATATTGCGTCACAGTTACCAACGACCAGTGCATTAAAACAAATAATTTACAGAGAAAAGCGTAACAATAAGCCTGTGTTTGTTGAACCAAAGGATATATATTTTCAAATTAACAATGATTATCTTAAATTAGAAAAAGGCAACTTGGTAATTAAAGATGAAATATTTAATGATAATAAGAGAGTTATTCTTTTATCAACAAAGAAATTGATGACTCAACTAGGACAAAGCATGATGTGGTATATGGATGGTACCTTTAAATCTGTACCAGAATTATTTTTACAGTTGTATACAATTCATTCTAGGATTTTGAACGAACATAGGTCCACCGTGCCGTTAGTATTTGTGTTGTGCACTAATAAGGACAAAACAACATACAACAAAATATTCGATCTAATAAATGAGTATTTTAATGAAAACGATATTGTTATAAAGGTCAAATATTGTATGATGGACTTCGAAATTACCGCAATTCAATGTGTACGACAAAATTTTGAAAATATTATGGTTAAATGCTGTTCATTCCATTTTGGACAAATTATTTATAGGAAGATTCAATCAAGTGGCCTTGCAAAACTGTACGGAATGGATTACAGGTTCAGCTTGGAAATTAAATGTCTCATGGCTTTGTCTTTCCTACCAAGTTCGACAATACCACAGTACTTCAAAGTTTGGGAAGAAAATTGCTCAGAAAAAAGTGCATTAATTGCCAAATGGTTTGCAGAAAATTATGTCGTAGGAAAGAATGGCAAGCCCCCCCCCGTTTTCACCTAGCTTATGGAGCTGTCATGATTTAAACCATTTAAAATTGCCACGCACACAAAATAATGTGGAAGCGTGGCACCACAGGTTAAATAGTATAATCGATAAAAGAAGCCCGAGATTTTATGAACTATCAACTATACTGCTTGCCGAAATGAATATAGTTGAAGGGAAAATACAGTGTATTTTAAATGGAGAACCTAGTGCAAAACAGAAAAAGATTTGTACTAAGAAGGATGTCAACATTGAGACCATATTACGTAATTTTGAAACTTACACAGAATTAGATTTACTTAAAGCGATCGCATTTAATTTAAGATTAGTCTAAGTGTTTTCTTTTTCAAAATAAATATTTTGCAAATATTTACAATGTTTTATTTTCTGCATTACATTACACCAATTGAATATTCGATAAAATACATGTTATACCACCTGAACATTACATCAAATGAACATTATACCTTTTGATCAATAGCGCAAATGTTGTTATCGCAAATAAATATTCGATGAAATGAAAATTATGTTAATCGATATTATACAAATTGATTATTTTCTTAAACGTTGTTCGAATGAGTAACATTACATCAAAAGTTGTTATAACAAACAAGGGTGAACCGTTTTGGACGTATCATCGCAAGTATACAGACCTACATTATTACGCGTGTGAAGAGCTCCGGCGCAGATAGTTCTGTCTGTACCTATAATAATATTCTGAATCCAGACGGGTAAGCAATGGTCAGTCAATAAGGTATTATATTTTACACTGTAAACTGGTACGGATACAGACGAGAGCGGAAAAGAAGGTAACCACAGGAAATCAGGCCTTCCTGAGCCTGTGTCACATTGTGTGCTCTTCGGGTCCCTTTCGTAAATAACCATTAGATGACAAAAGAGTTGTTAGCATTTTTATGTGTAGGTCTGTGTATCGAGTGCTTCGCAATTCGCGTGCTCAAACGAATAAGCAACAGTACGAAATTCACGCGAGCAGAGCCGCACGGGTCAGCTAGTAATATTATAAAGCTGAAGAGTTTGTTTGTTTGTTTGTTTGAACGCGCTAATCTCAGGAACTACTGGTCCGATTTGAAAAATTCTTTCAGTGTTAGATAGCCTATTTATCGAGGAAGTTTATAGGCTATATATCATCACGCTACGACCAATAGGAGCAGAGTACCAGTAAAAAAATGTTACAAAAACGGGGAAAATTTTGACTCATTCTCTCTTATGTGACGCAAGCGAAGTTATGCGGGTCAGCTAGTAATGGATAATAAGGTTATTTAATAAAATGTTATGGAGTAGATGACGTTTCGAACCGATATATGTAGGTATTATCGAAGTAATGAGCAATCGCTCTAAGGTTTTTTGAAACAGCATTTTTCGTACAAACGTTACATCGCACCAATAAAGCATCGATTAAATAAAACATCGTACAACTGAACTATCGACACACCATTTTCGATATAATAAAAATCGAATCATCATCTTTCGAAATCAAATAGGGAACCCATAAAATTACTTCATCTTAACATACGTAGCTTAAACAAAAACTTTGACCAACTATGCATACTACTATCTGTAATACATATAAGTTTTGATTTAATTATACTGACTGAATGTTGCCTCCGAAAAACAACTAACTGACCAACATTGGACGGTTATATAGCCAACTATTCCACCAAAAATTTTAACCAAAATGATGGTGTAGTAATTAATACTAACATAATATTAGTATAGATTAAATTATCATGTAAGATATATCAGCCTGTGTTCGTGGACGGAAACTGCTTGGTATGTAATATTGAGAATTGTAAAGTAATTTATTTCATTTACCTATAAGAATAAACATGTGGCTAAAAGCAAAATCACAATCGTACCCAAAACCGCAAATCTTTTTGAAAGTTTTAGAAATAAACTTGCTTGTAATATACCATTTTTAAATCACCACAGTAATCCTAATGAGATATACAGGGTGTAAATGACGGCTAACCGAAAACTTCAGTGGTAAGTTTGTGACACTGTATGCGCGAAATTTACTCCAACGTTATTTCTCGGAAATGATTGGTAGTAGGTTGAAATTGGGGTTTCTGGATCAGATCAGAACCAGAAACGCCCAATTTCAACCATCATTCAGTCATTCATTCATTCTTATTATTCGAAAATAGATATTAATATCGGATTGATATATTGTAGTTAACGAAAGCGTCTCCAACGCGTGCCGCCGAGCAAATAAATCTGCAAAGTACCCAATAACAATATAAAGATTCTGGTATTGTTAAATTAACACTATTTTTAATATACAAACTTAAACCTATATCTAATTCCTATTTATTCGTTTTATGTGCATTTGATTAATAAAATCTACAATCATTCAAATTCATGTATATTATTCATTCATTCAGCATTCATAATTCAGGTATAAGCATTCTAATTCTTTACTGGTTTACAAAGTGCACGCTAGATTCATTCAATGATTCAAGAAGACGTTTTAGGTAACAATATCTCGCATTCAAGCAGCACGTGATCCATACGACACGTTACGTAGCTGGTATTGGAATGCACGTACGCGCCGTCCGCCGCTGCCTTATAAAGGTGCTGCAGTTTATGAGATAGAAAATAAACTAAATATTAATTTTAGTATCAATTTATTTCAAGTTACACATTTTTAAAATTATGCTCATTTATACATATTTATTTACAACATTCAAACACATGTTATAGAATTTATCATGCAAATTAGTCAGTCTATGCTTTTGTTTCAATATCATCTTGAATTTTGGATATTAATTCCCTTGTACAGGTATAAATGTCATCAAATAATGTAGTTTTCACGATATGTTGAACACACACATCAGCTTCACAGTTGCATATCGGTTGTTCAGATTTTAGGAAATTGTCGGTGTCATAAATTTCTATCTTAATTATTTTTGTTCCTCGAGTGACGGGTTTCTTTATATACTGAAAAAATGTTTGATCTGTTTTTGATCTCTTGCGTGTAAGACCCAGCGTTTTTTGTCCAGCCTTTTGTTGCACTGGTGCTTGATCCATAGGTATAAAATTGAAAAGATCTTCTGTGTCCTGTGGAATAATCAGAAATATTCTTTATACCACCCATTATATTATATTAAGGTTAAAGTATAATTGTACTATACTTTACGAATAAAATAATTACTTACCGACATTGCACTGCAATAACGCTATGTCGCTCGAAGTAGAAACAGAATAGATTTTAAAATATTTTTTTTTCATTTACTTATATATGATATTTTTTTCATTTATAGAGTTCAAAATCGTATGATTTTGTTGCATATTTATTCACAGTCTAAAATGGTATCATGTAATTGAAACCGTAAGACACCATGACGCCTAATATATTATTGTTTACCATAATTATACATTCATAACATAAATACGACTGTTCGTTTGTTCGCTCTATATTTTTTCATACATTTAATCGAGAAGATACGGCGAGTGAAGTCATCGTAAGTAGTATGTCGTAGATAATTATTTTACTTTTTACAATGTAAGCATTTCTTTATAAGGAGTCAAATCAAAACAATATCGTTATATCAACATACTATTTTTGTGATCGGTTTCGCCTATTTTTACATGCATACATACGTAGATACATATTCATCACGCCTCTTTCCCAACGGGGTAGGCAGAGACTATGTTTATTAATTTTTACATAAATCAATTTAACTTATGATTTGTAAGTCACCAAGAGATAAATATATTTTACTATATCAATATGAATTAATATGTATTTTTAACATACTGATTATGCATGTTTATTAGCTATGTGATCAGTTGATCACCATAGCGCAATTATACAAATTAACGTGGTTAACGAAATTGGTTTCACAAAATAAATACATTAAACACATCATCTTTGATGCAGTCGGGTAAGTATTATCATAATAAGCTAAATTAGTGTTATGTTACAATGCTTAAGATAATGTAAACTATCGTATTTGGATTATATTTTCTGACACAGCATTTAATACACGTGTCCTTTTCTATATTTGGGATACTGTGACGTAGATTTACCACTATTTAAGAGTGTAGCTACTGAAGGAAGACCGTATAACATTTGTTCAAGAGCTACAAGTAGGAGCTGCTCCCCTCGGTACCTAGAAGCTTCCCAGATCTTCTCTAAGATGTAAGTACTTTTATTTCTATTTGATAATTTACTAATTTTACTATTCAGTCATTCAACTTTTAATAACGACTATTCGATCAATCAACTATTCAATAATTCTACTATTCAGTCATTAAACTTTTAATAACGACTATTCGATCAATCAACTATTCAATAATTCTACTATTCAGTCATTAAACTTTTAATAACGACTATTCGATCAATCAACTATTCAATAATTCTACTATTTGATCATTCAACTATTTTAAAAGCTCTTCTAGGTATTCAATCTTTAATAATATAATAATTTATTTAAAATAAAGCAATCTATTATCCATTGGGGAGCTCTATCATAAAGTTACTGTTGCCACTTACTTACTAATATTATTTATTATTTTCAGGTCTAAGCAAATGGCGTCAACAGTTGACGTTCCTACAAAGTCAAACAAGAAGAAGCGAAAGATTCCTGAGAAGACATCAGATAGCTAGCCTTCTACTACGAAGAAGACGAAGGCGAAAGCTACGGCGCGAGATCTCTTCGGCACCGATAGCGACGACGACGACGAACTGCATCGTAGCAACACCACCGGTAAAAAAATAGCACCCATTTATTCCTACGTTACAAGGCGATTAGCAAACGGTTTTTCGCGTCAAATAGATGAAGATAAAACTGGAAATTATTATATTGAATTGAAAATTTATAATACTGACTAGCTGAACCCCGCAACTTCGCTTGCGTCACTTAAGATAATCATAATTTTCCCCGTTTTTGTAACATTTTTCACTGTTACTCTGCTCCTATTGGTCGTAGCGTGATGATATATAGCCTATAGCCTTCCTCGGTAAATGGGCTATCTAACACTGAAAGAATTTTTCAAATCGGACCTGTAGTTCCCGAGATTAGCGCGTTCAAACAAACAAACAAACAAACAAACTCTTCAGCTTTATAATATTAGTATAGATGAAATTGAGCGGGTGCCACCAGTCAATCGATGGCGGCATTCCGTAATAACTATAAAAAATAAAACAAATTCAAACACTGAGTCCTGGAAACATATAAATGAATTTATAAAGGAGACAAGGAAAGAATTTAAAAATCGTACACCAACTTTTATAAGCTCGTACCAGTAGAATACTTAATACTATCTAAACTAATCTCCAGGAATATGTATAATCTTATTACTTTTATGGAATAAATGTTAATTTAACTCATACTATGATTTAAGTGTATTGACAATACTTTATACTTAGAATAATAATGTATATTATATAAATGTATTTAAATAAATGTATAACTACTATTCTTTTAAATTATTCTTTTCAGCAAAACCATCCTCTCCTGATTCACCATCAAGATCCTGTATAAATTGTGATAAATGTAAAATTGAGATTCCTAGAGATGAATACAGATATCATAAACGAACTAATATCCATAAATCGAATTGTTTGATAAAATCAGAGTTTGAAAATATTGATATAATAGCCACAGCATTTAAGAACAGAATAATGACTTATCGCTTAAATCCATCCATAGAAGACGAGTACCTCTTAGCAGAGACGTTCTTGGATGGTAAGCGAGATGACATTTTTAAACTGATTGAGATATCATTATTAAAGAATACATGTATTAAAATAAACTTTGAGCTATTTGCTTACTTTGTTTTAAGTAAAACAGGTGAGCAACAGTTGAAGTCATTTAATACAAAATACGAAGTTATTTATAAAAGTACAGATTTTAATGAACTTTATTTAAGAGATACTTTTAAGTCGAAATTAACCGAATTTGAGCACTGTGAATCAGGATGGTCATTCACATCACTGAGTCACTTAGAAATAAATATAAATAAATATTCTCCCATGAGAGGTGGATCTTACATAGAGCTACCAGATGTTATTAAGAATACAAAGAGTTGTATAAATATTAAGAATGATGATGAATATTGTTTTTTATGGAGCGTTCTAGCAGCATTATTTCCAGTTAAATATAATGTCTGCAGCACAAGCTCTTATCCACATTTTAGCACGATATTTAATATAACTGGAATTACATTCCCACCATCACCCAAAGATATCAAATTGTTTGAGAACAAGAATTGTGATTTAAGTATTAATGTTTATGGATTGGATAAACATTACAATGTAACTGGTCCCCTTTATGTAACAAATTTCAGAAGAGATAAATATGTAAATTTATTATATTACGAGAAAAATAACAGAGGTCATTATTGTTTGATAAAAAACTTATTACGCTTAGTGAGACGCCAAGTTTCACGACATAAAGGTCGAATGTATTTATGTGAGACATGTTTACAATTTTTTACAAGTCCAGCAAAATTTCATTCTCATGCATGTTCTAAGATTATAACTATATTACCTGATAAAAACAGTACGTTACAGTTTAAACACTTTGAGAGATAACAAAAAAATAATTTTGTTATATATGCCGATTTTGAAAGCCTGTTATGCGATTTTAATGAAACAAATACTGATAAAAATACTATAAAGAATAAATTGCACCAGCCTTCATGTTTTGCATACTATGTGTGTTGCTCACATGACAGAAAATTAAATAAATTTGTAACTTATCGAGGAGAAGACTGTGTACAAGTTTTTGTTCAGAAAATCATTGAAGAAACTAAATCAATCCATGAGATCTTGACAACTGTTAAAGCCATGAAACCAATGACTCCAGAGCAAATTAATAGTTATCACAATGCCAGTACATGTCATATTTGTAAACAATTGTTGTTTGATGACAAAGTGCGAGATCATGATCATATTTCATCAGAGTATAGAGGCGCAGCACATTCACACTGTAATTTAATTTATAGAGTATGTTCATTCATACCTATCGTTTTTCATAATCTATCCGGTTACGATTCCCATTTATTTATCAAAGAATTGGCAAAATACGATGGAGAAATAAAAATAATTCCCAAGACAAAAGAAAAATATTTAAGTATTACTAAACTTATTGAAACCGATAAATATAATAAACCTTTGCAAATTAAATTCATAGATTCATTCTAGTTTCTTAGTTCAAGCATAGATAATTTGAGTAAAAGCTTAGCAGACAGTGATTTTTTAAATCTAAGATCACTTTTTCCTGCTGACGAAAAATTTGATTTGATACGAAGGAAAGGTATATATCCCTACGAATATATTGATTCATGGGACAAATATAATGAGACACAGCTACCTCTAAAGCGTTATTTTTACAACAGCTTGCAAATGAAACATTTAACAGATAGCGAATATGAACATGCGCGAACTATTTGGAATTTCTTTAATATTAAAAGTCTTGGTGAATATACTGATTTATATTTGAAGTGCGATGTTTTACTGCTGTGCGATATTTTTGAAAACTTTAGAAATATATGTTTACAATATTATAATCTTGATCCTGCTTACTATGTAAGTTCCCCCGGTTTAAGTTGGGACGCTATGCTCCTTTACACTGGCGTTCAATTAGAATTGATTCATGATTTAGACATTTATAATATGATAGAAAAAGGAATACGTGGTGGATTAGCACAATGTTCCCACCGATATGCTAAAGCCAATAATATTTATATTCCTCATTTTGATGATTCTAAACCATCAACATTTTTAGTATATCTTGACTGTAACAATCTTTATGGATATGCAATGACTAGAAAATTACCAATATCAGATTTTAAATTTTTGACAAGCCCTGAAATATTAACATTTCGTTTATTTGACACCCCTGATGATGCTGAGTACGGCTACATTTTAGAAGTTGATCTAATGTATCCCGAACACTTACATAATTTACACAGTGATTTGCCTTTCGCTCCAGAAAAGTTCATACCCATAGGAGGAAAGACAGAAAAGTTAATAGCGAACTTATATGACAAGTATAAATATGTAATACATTATATTAATTTAAAAGAATGTATTAAAAATGGTCTTGTATTGAAAAAAATACATCGCATACTGCAATTTAAACAAGAAAACTTTTTAAAAAAGTATATAGACTTAAATACTCAATTGCGTCAAGCAGCAAAGACATCTTTTGAAAGGGATTTCTTTAAACTTCTGAATAATTCAATATTTGGAAAAACTATAGAAAATAAACGAAAACAATTTGATGTTAAATTGGTGACTAAGTGGAATGATAATAAGAATAGAACAAATAAAACAATAGGTGCAGAAAAACTAATTGCTAAACCAAACTTAAAAAGTATCTGTATATTTAGTGAAGACTTTCTTGCAGTTCAATTGAATCCCGAAAAACTTGTTTTAGATAGACCTATCTACGTTGGTTTTGCTGTATTAGAATATGCTAAACAACATATGTATAACTTTCATTATGATTTCATTAAAAATAAATACGGTGAAAATGTTAAACTATGTTATACTGATACTGACAGTTTATTATACTTTATACATACACAAAACTTTTATAAGGATTTGAAAGAAAATATATTAAAATTTGATACCAGTAACTTTGATTTTAATAATCCTTACGGTATTCCAAATGTAAATAATAAAATTCCCGGCTTGTTTAAAGATGAATTAGGTGGCGATGTAATAACTGAATTCACAGGTTTGAGAGCAAAACTCTATTGTATTAAGTCAATAAAAACGCAGATTAATAAAGCCAAAGGAGTATCAAAGCCTGTCACAAAGCGTTTGAAAATATCTAATTATAAGAGAGTTTTATTTGAGAATATTACTTTACAATGTAAGATGAATATGATAAAATCCAGCAAACATGTATTGTATTCGCAGGAAGTTAATAAAGTAATTTTAAATAGAATAGATGATAAAAGACTTGTTCAAACTAATCAAATAGACACTTTACCTTGGGGTCATTGTGACCGCATATGTTAGAATAATAAATATTATATTTGTACGATGTATGCCACGATTTTATAAACATTAAATTTTGTAATTATTTTTGTAAGCTTAATAAAGAACATATTTTACTCAGAATTTTGATTTTATTTATATTTTTATGAAATCACCTTACGAGAAATTTACTTAATTACCTCACAATGTTATTGAGGGGATAAAGAATATTGATTTTAAGGAACATAAAATGTAAGACTTTGTGCGGGTATATATTGGTATGTTTATTAGTGATAATATTAATAGGCAAGATGAAGTTGATCAAGCAGCCCATATCCCTGAATGTTAATTATATAAGCTTTAGTGACTCTCCTCACCACGTAAGGCATAGCCCTTTATTACCAAATACAATACGTTGTATAATATGTGGGCCATCTAACTGTGGAAAAACAAATGTTATGATCAGTTTAGTGCTACATGAAAATGGACTGAAATTCAAAAATATACATCTTTACTCTAAAACCTCTTTTCAACCAAAATATCGCTTTTTGAGTGAAGTAATAAGAAGAATTCCGCAGATTAAATTCTATGAATTTAATGATGATAAAGATGTTATGGCTCCAAGTGAAGCTTTAACAAATTCTATTTTTATTTTTGATGACGTTGCAACTGAGAAGCAGACAAATATCCGTAATTATTTCTGTATGGGACGACATAAACAAATCGATTGTTTCTATTTATCTCAAACTTATTCCAAAATCCCGAAGCAATTGTTACGTGATAATGCAAATTTTCTTATAGTATTTAAACAAGATGATGTGAACTTAAAACATATTTATGAGGAACATGTCAGCCCTGATTTAAATTGGAACCAATTTAAAGATATTTGTAAAAGAGTTTGGAGTAATCGTTACAATTTCATACTTATTAACAAAGAATGTTCATTAAATAATGGCAGATACAGAAAAAAAATTGATATATTTTTTAAATTTGATGGAGTTGATGATACAAACTGATATAATTGTGAATAACATACAAAGTAAATTAGTATTAGTTCTTCTTTATGTGAAGGCGGTATGTTGAATGTAAGATGGATAAAGATATTAAAATAGAAATAATGAAGTCCGTAGACTCCATAAAGAATAAAATAAAACAAATGAAAACTCAGGAATATACCATGAACTTATCACTTGATAAAATGCTAAAACCTGTCGCTGATCCTCTTAAAATGCTAGTTGACTCGAATACACCCATTATGAAGAATACGAATGTGGCAAACACATCTCTCAACAATACTAAAAACACTGAATCTGATGACATCAACACTAGCTCTAATGCAATGTTTGAGAACAGTTATAACCCAAACCAAGATTCTGAACAACCAGTTGAAAAGTCACCCAAAGTTGAATTACCAGATGACCTAGAAATATCATTAGAAGGTTATGATATCCATGACATTTATGATGGTGTAAATATACCGTTTGGGATAAGAAGTGAAAATAAGAGATTATGGATGGGTAATTTATCAGTATCCTTTTCTAAAATAGACAACTTGAATAGGGATAATGTCATTTTAGTTAAAATCGGTGACAGAGCCTATAATTTAACCCCTGGACTAAAAGAACTGTTACTTCGAAGAAAACCTGATTTAAAATTAATATCTGACAAGGACAAACTTGTCTATAAGGATATGCTACATTTTACAAATGCGCATAAGAGAGACTTTAATCCTAATGGTCAAATAAGAGGTGATAAAGGAACAAAATACCGTGCAATCATCAGGCCATTGTTTTCAGAAATATTCAATGACAAAGTTTCCACTAAATTTGGAGGAAACTTACCAAAGCTTAAGGAATACAAAAATAACACTGATTTAGTATATTGGGATGACCCTAATGAATTGGTTGAGAGATTGCAATTATTAGTTGCGTCAAGAGATGCTGGCAATTCAAATCACGATAACGAAATTTTATCCATAATCGAAGAATTAAAGGAAGCTGGTATTATTAAAGAATAAATAGTAAAAATAATGTGGCGTTTATTCAGTATTACATAGAACTTGCGTAGAGGCATAATTAAACTGAGACAAAAAGAAACATGAGTAAAGCCGATGTGGTCAACGAAATTCATAAAAATGCAAGAGTGAACTTTTCACGGAGACACGTTATCATGAAAGATATAGACGATCTATGGCAAGCAGATTTAATTGACATGCAATCAATTTCTAAGGAAAACAAAAATTTTAGATTTATTCTTGCTGTTATTGATACATTTTCGAAATACGCATGGGCTTTTCCTTTGAAATCGAAGAACAAAGATGCTATAAGTAACACTTTCAAGATGTTGTTAAACAAAGGACGTGTGCCTCAAAATCTTATGATAACATATCATATTAATCATTATTCAACATTTTCAACAAAAAAGGCTTCAATAGTTGAGAGGTTTATCCGTACCCTGAAATCCAAACTGTATAAAGAATTTAGTTTAAAAGGAAACTATAAATGGATAGATAATACTCTTGATAATGTTGTCTATAAATATAATCATACTAAACATAGAACAATTGATCAAATGCCTGCAGATGTAGATAATAAAAATAAAAAACGCCTACTGGAAAGATATATAGGTTTGTCAAAAAACGTGAAAAGTATGAAAAGTAAGTTTAAAGTAGACGATTATGTACGTATTAGTAAGTACAAGGGCACTTTTGAAAAAGGATATACACCCAATTGGTCAACAGAAATATTTAAAATAAAAAAGATTCAAAGTACTACGCCTATCACATATTTAATTGAAGATACAATTCGAGGTCGACCTATCTTAGGTGCATTTTATGCGCAAGAGCTTCAAAGAACGAAACATCCCGATATCTATCTAGTGGAGAAAATTCTAAGACGGAAAGGAAATAAAGTATTCGTGAAATGGTTGGGTTTGCCTCCTTCTGAGAATAGTTGGATTGAAAAATCAAATAAATTGTAACAAATTAATACATATTTTTTTTACTTTATAATTCTATTTATTAAAGGTTCAATATAATTATCATTAGTCTTATCATGTGTATTGGAGAGAGCAGTCTTCTCAATTGGCTAATAAATCATTTACCGTTTGAGTTACACTTGCCAGGCTATAATTATTGTGGGCCGGGCACAAAATTAATTAGAAGACTTAGACGAGGAGATAAAGGTGTTAATAAATTAGACGAATATTGTAAAGAACACGACATTGCTTATAATAAGTCTTCGAACTTGAAGGATCGCCGCAAGGCAGATTTAGTTTTATTAAATATGACAAAAAAGCGAGCAGTTGCCCGGGATGCTAGTCTCGGTGAATAACTCGCAGCACGTTTAGTATGTAGCGCTATGTCAGCCAAAATTAAAACAGGTTCTGGACTAAAAAAGAGTAACTACAATTGTTCGCAAAAAGATACATCTGGAAAAGGACTAAAAAATAAATTGAAAAGCGTTATTACTAAAACGAAAAAACAAATGAAAAAATTAAAACCGAAATGCAAAAAAGTAGCTATAGAATTAGCTATGGGTGTTGCCAGGGAATTAGCTGATAATTCACCAATTAAACCTCCTCGTATTATTCCTATACCAAAAACTGGTGGAGTGCTACCTTTGATTCCTATTTTTGCGGGGTTATCTGCGGCTGGAGCTTTAGCAGGTGGTGCAGCTGGTATTGCTAAAACCATAAATGAATTCAAAATGGCTCAAAAACTGTTAGCTGAATCGAAGAGGCAAAACGAAAAAATGGAAGCTCTTTGCTTAGGCAAAGGACTAAGCCTTAAGCCACATAAAGGTGGGCTTGGAATATTTGTATCAAAACAAAAAAACTAAGATATCGGCTACTCAATCGAGCTTTAACTAATTTAGACATATTAAGGTATGGTAATACTATTCCATATTTTAGAGGCGTCTTCATGAGAGATGAGCTCCCTAAATGTCCCTTCAAAAAAGAATGTGGAATAATTAATTTGGATAGCTCTAAAAACCCTGGATCTCATTGGGTAGCCTATGTAAAATACTATGATTATATTGAGTATTTTGATAGTTACGGCAATCTTAAACCACCAAAGGAATTCATAAAATATGTGGGTTCTAAAGTGAACTACAACTATGAAAATATACAACGTGACCATCCTTTTAATTGCGGACATCTTTGCTTGGACTTTTTAAACAAGTTTTGGTGTAATAAGGTATTAAATAAGCGTGATCTTTAATTAGAGTCCAGTATATAAGCATGTCTACTACGGTTACAATCTCTGGAAATAAATCAGAATTAGTTTCACACTTTCAACCGCCACTTCATTTATCTGGTCAATACGAGTGCGGCTTACTATACTTTTCAGTATTTAATTCAAGACCAGATCCAGATCAGACTACTAAAACTAACAAATTATCTGTGATTAAAATCGAATGTGATCTTGTGTACGGTTCATATTGCAACGGATTACCAACACATTTTATTCATGAATTTGTGCCTAATACTGCACTAGGTCATCATTACGTGGAGATACCACAAAATGTTATCAGTCTACTTTCCAGTAAACAAAAATATAATTTCATCTATATCTGTTAAAATTGTTGATCAATTTGGTCACTGTATTAACTTCAAAGAGGAACGTATTCAACTACGTCTGCATTTAAGAAAAACAAAATGATAGTATATTATAAAAATACGCCAGTGAAAATAAAACGTCTTATTGCTTCTACGACCACTAAAGTGCACAGACGTAATATAAAAATTAAAAAATTGACTAAGTCAAATAAAAAGTTTCTTAAAGCTCTTGGCTTAAAAGTGTGAATATGCTCCAGATTACTGAATTGCCACACTTTGACAGTTCGATTGAAAGTTATGAAATCCATTCATATAATCCCTACAATAACAGCTTTAGAGAAAACGATGAAATCAGAATTCCCATACATCAGCAAGACATATACGTTCTGCCATCAGCCAGTTCAATTTACATCGAAGGTCAAGCAAAGTTATTCGGCAAAGATGGGAATCCGATCACGAAAACTGTTACGTTCACTAACAATCCTGTTATGTTTTTGTTTCAAGACATCAGATATGAAATAAATGGTATTGAAATAGACCGTATAAAAAATTCGGGAATAACGTCAACAATAAAGTCATATATCTCATTGAATGAAGCAGAAAATAAAGTTGCTGGTTTATGGGGTTGGAATTTAGGTGGATTTCAAAGTGATGGGCATTTTTGTGCTGTGATACCATTAAATAAATTACTAGGATTTGCAGAGGATTACAATAAAATTGTGATAAACTGCAAACATGAACTTATCTTGAATACAAGTAACTCTAACCTAAACAGTGTTATTCTTACTGATGATATCGCTCATTTTCAAATAGATATACAAAGAGTTCAGTGGAGGGTACCACATATAAAAGTATCAAATCGAGAACGACTGACACTTTTAAAACACTTAGAAAAAGATAAATCTATTCAGATGGCTTTCAGGAATTGGGATTTGTATGAGTATCCATTACTGCCTAAAACGACAAAGCATTCTTGGTCAGTTAAAGCCCAGATATGTCATTGTTTGCTTACAAACTAATAGAAAGAACAATAAATTGAAAGATAGTTCACTATTCGATCATTGTGACGTAACAAACGTGACCCTCTTCTTGAATTCACAATATTATCCCTATGAGCCTCTAAGCTTAAAGTTTTCCAAGAATAAATATTCTATATTATACGAGATGTATGCTAAATTTCGTCAGTCGTATTATAACTGTCCAGTCGACCCTTTGCTTAATCTACAAGATTTTAAAGAAAAGGCACCCCTGTTTATCTTAGATGACCTGCGCAACTTCGCTTGCGTTACGTAAGCGTTAAAAATTTTCCCCGTTTTTGTAACATTTTTCACTGGTACTCTGCTCCTATTGGTAGTAGCATGATGATATATAGCCTATAACCTTCCTCAATAAATGGACTATCTGACACTGAAAGAATTTTTCAAATCGGACCAGTAGTTCCTGAGATTAGCGCGTTCAAACAAACAAACAAACAAACAAACAAACAAACAAACTCTTCAGCTTTATAATATTAGTATAGATTGTTCAAGGCAAAACGATAGTCTAAAAACAGGTCCAGTAGACGTTCGTTTAGAAATTGAATGTTCAAAACCAATACCAGATAACACCGCTGCCTACTGTTTAATTATAAATGATCGACTAGTGGAATACAAACCTCTGAGCAACATTGTGCGCAGGCTATCATGAATGCCATTGTAGATGTCCAAGGCTTTAAAACAGAAGCAAATGAATTTATAATAAAAGAAATTGCAGTATGGTGTGACAGGAAATTACCAGTATTTTTAATTAAGCCTCCATTTCCCTTTTACGATTTGACGAAACCAGAAAGACGACAGGTTGGTTGGATTGAACGTAACCGCAAAATATACTGGCGTGAAGGATTTATTCCATATTCAAATTATCAGTCAATTATTTCGGATATTCTAAAGGATAAGTGTGTCTACACAAAAGGTGTAGAGAAAGTACTATGGCTAATAAGTATTTTAAAAAACAATAATGTATTCAATTTAGAAGATAAAATGTGTCCTAGTTTGTTAAGCTTATGTAATCATTATAAGGATTCTGAAGATTTGTATAGTTGTTTTTATCATAATGAAATATGTGCATTAAAAAATGTTGTATGTTTAAAAAAATGGTGCTTTGATAATAAACTTTTTATATAAATAAATGTTTTTCTTATTTCACCAAGTAAATATAGTTTCCTGTCCCCATCCCATATGTGTCATTATTTTGATCAATAAGATGCACAACAGCTTGTGCCATTATGGATAAGCTGTTCATAAACTGGTTCCTCTTTATACGCTGTTCATAAACCTCTTAATATGTAGCAGAAGAGATAAACAGTTAAAAGTGAACAAGAATGATCAGATAAATTATTAAATAGCAATTGTTGAACTAAATACATTAAGAATAAAGTACATAGTAATAAGAGTAAGTTGAATTAAAGTTTTATATTAATATCTATTTTTGAATAATAATAATAATTAATGACTGTTGAAATTGGGTGTTTCTGGATCTGATCTGATCCAGAAACCCCAATTTCAACCTACTATTGGTTCCCGAGTTAGTCATTTTTGAGCGCTCAATGTATAGTGAACAACGCGATGTATCTCCGCGCACGCCTATGAGATTGCTCATCGTATTGTTGACACTAGTTGCTAGTTCACCGCGGCAGCGGCGCACAGTGGTTTCATTTTAAGAAATGGTGGACTCTGGGATCGAAGTCGAGCTAGCGCGCTGATTTTTTTTTTGCTTACTCTTTTTAACAATATAAACAACTTTTGTTCTAGCACTTTTCATATAAACCACTTTTTCATACTAAAAAAAATGTTTGATTTTTTTTTGTATGGAGAAAAAGCAATATTTAAAAAAAAATCGAAAACGGTAATATTGGACACCTTGGCGGCATATAGGCGTTATAGAAGGCATCATTCTCGACCTTTTTTGTTCTTAGACTTTTTTTGATAAGTCTGCCGCTTTGGCGTCCAGAGCGCTTTGAAAGTCTTCGTAGTAAATGTTCGGCTATTGGATGGTATAACACTCGTAATATCCTGCATGTTGGATTTTTACGAAATAAGTGCATAGACGTGGTTGTACGCGTACGTACCTACGACCCGTCGCGACATGTCTTTGCACAGCGCGCCTCGCGCCGCCGCCGCGGTGTACTAGCTACTAGCGTCAACAATACGATGAGCAATCTCATAGGCGTGCGCGTAGATACATCGCCTTGTTCACTATACATTGAGCGCTCAAAAATGACTAACTCGGGAACCAATCATTTCCGAGAAATATCGTTGGAGTAAATTTCGCGGATACAGTGTCACAAACTTACCACTGAAGTTTTCGGTTAGCCGTCATTTACACCCTGTATATTTTGTTTATGATAGTCTTCCATTAGTGCACACATTTACTTTATATGACATTTTATAGAACAGTAATGATTAGTAGAAGACATTTCCATAAAAAAAAAAAAACATTCACGACATCGAGATCCCATGTCTTCTACAGCCGATTTTCGATCCACAGTGCGCCGCCCCACGCGCAAGCCACCCGCGCCTCCCGCGCCATCCGCGCTCGCGCCGCGCCGCCGATTTGGTGACGGGTGACGAGTTAGGTTCCCAGCGAGAGATTAGATTCAATAAAATATTGATGAGGCACTTTGACCTATGACTGCGACGAATTACTATTTTTACTTGTTACAGTTGTAACTCGTTGCATTGTAGTTTTATTCAAATACCGAATAACATTACAAAAAATATTGATGTAACAAATACTAAGTAACGCTGCATACTAGTGAGTGAGGCTGACGGCTGTGTGCGTAATCATGTCCGTGCGGCGCGCGTAGGTACTTGCGGCGTGACGTCGACCGCCGCCGCCGGCCGCCGCCGCGCCGCCCGTTCCGTGTCGTTGGCCGCGGGCGAATAGCTCAGTTCGGAACTAACTTAGATTTGTTTCTGTTTCTTAGAGAAGGAGATATTAAAGACTACCAGCGACTCCATCAAGCAATTCTAGCCTGCGTTCCAGTAGATGTTTCAGAAGAAGATTCACAAGTGATATCAAACTTAACAAGAAACTTTACTGCTAGCCTGCACCGTAAATGGACCGCAGCAAACCGAACTCAGAAGACGTTTATGAACAAATATATGGCTTGGTTGGAGGACGTCATCAAATGGCCTGTCTGCAGCTCGGTAAACCTTACCGATATTTTCGAAGGAACACTTCATTTAGAGGACGAAAATCTATTTTCGACGTCTGTTGACTCCCTAAATGCATCAACATCGAGTGCTACCAAGGAAATTGGAACGTCTACAGAAATTCAAATGAGGAAACCATTTGATGATTTGGGAAATAAACAGAAAAAGAGGCGATCAGGCGGATTAAGTGGCTATTCGGAAGATGAGTTAGTTTTTGCTTTGGTCTCAAGTCTTAAGAACAACGGTAAAACGGACCTTGCTCAAGCTATTGAACACCTTATGAAATATCCTAACCGAGCTCTCGACGCCAAAACATTTTTAATGGAGAAGGAAAAAAAGACCGTTATTCAGGAAGATAAAGCTTTGGCCCTCACCACTTCATTGGAATTATCGAAATAGAAATATTTAGCGCTAAGGACATTTATGGCTTCTACCAATAATTCTACACAGCTACCTTCGTATAAAAATTATTAGATGCCAAAAAGAAGTGCTATCCGAATCCATCAGATATAATAATAACTGAATACGGAGCAAAAGTGAAGCTGCAAGCTCTGCTGGATTTAACTGTGCAGAGAATCCTGTAAGTTGTTGGTGACCGTCTTGATACATCGAATGAAGAATTGAAGTTGATCAGCAAATGGGGATTTGACGGAGCTTCGGCGCAAAGCACTTACAAGCAGAAAAGTCAGACGCCTGATTTTGATGACTCGTCAGTATTCATGACGAGTCTTGTACCGTTGAAGTTGGAGTCAGCAAACAGGGTGATATGGCAGAATCCGAAGCCTTCTTCAACCTTTTATTGCAGGCCCATCAAGTTCCAGTTTGCGAAAGAGACTAGCGATTTTGTTAAACAAGAAGAAGGTGCAATGAGAGAAGAAATTGCAAATATAACCGTCTCAAGATATGGAAGTGTCGAAATCAATCATGAGATGCATATGACCATGATTGATGGCAAAGTAGCTACAATTGTGACCGACACTCCATCTGCAGCTACTCGCAATATATGTCTGGCGAAACCAAGTGAGATGAATGACCTTTCCAAAATGTACACAAAACCTGTACGGGATGAAGTGTACAAATTTGGCTTCTCTACGCTCCATATGTGGATTAGATGCATGGAGTGTTTGCTGCATGTATCCTACAACATGGTATTTAAGATGTGGAGTGCTAGAGGTGATAATAAAAACCTGAAGAAGGCAAGGAAAGACCAAACGCAAAGGGAGTTTAAGGAGCAAATGGGACTTTTAATTGACATTGTCAAACAGGGATTCGGGACTTCTAATGATGGTAACACAGCAAGGATTTTTTTAGAGAATTCGAGAAGTCTGCTCAAATCACGAAGATTGATGAAAATCTAATACAGCACTTTGCGGTTATCTTGCAAGTCATATCCTCCGGTAATGCCATCAACATTGATAGATTCCGAAGTTACTGCAAAGAAACAGCAGAACTCTTTGTACACCATTACCCGTGGTACAATATGCCTGTGAGTGTGCACAAGCTGCTCATACACGGTGCTGATATTTGTCAACATTTTGCGTGTCTGCCTATTGGGATTTTGTCCGAAAAAGCAGCTGAAGCAAGAAATAAGGATTTTAGGTTTACAAGAGAGCATCATACCCGGAAAATGGGGAAAATTCAGAACAACGAAGATATTCTTCATACATTTTTAATATCTTCTGACCCCTTAATATCACATATCAGGCCAACAGTTATTCAGAGTGGGAGATGAGGAAGAAGCAGATCCTCCAAACGATTTGGATAGTGAAGTTGAAGACATTTTAGAGGCAGATAGTGAGCATTCTACAGATGTATCGAGTGATTCTGATGAGGAACCTATTCGCACTTCAAATATTTGTCGACGTCGTCGTATAAATTCTTCTTCTGACTCATCAGATAATGAGCAACCTAGGGAACAGGTGAGCTCAGGTGAAAGACAGCAAGTAGCTCAAATAATCTATCCATCAACCAGTAATTTGAGAGGTAAGAATGGTCATAAGTAGTCGGCACAACCTTCCGAAGGTCGCACTAGCAGAACACAGTCAAGAAACATTGTTCACATTATTCAAGGACCCAAGAATGAGGCGAAAAATGCAGCGACTCCATTGAAACAGTACAAGTTATTTATTTCGAGTTCGATTGTGAGTATTATTGTTTTGAACACAAACGTAGAAATTGCTATAAAAAGAGAAAAATACGCTGTAAAAACAGCAACCGTTAGTGATACTTGTGCTGAAGAAATATATGCTTTGATAGGATTGCTATTGTTAGCCGCAAGGAAAAAAGATAATCATTTGACAACTGCAGAACTCTTTGATCCAGCTGAAAGTGGAACAAAATATATTTCAGTGATGTCCAAAGATAGATTCGAGTTTTTGCTGAATTGTCTAAGATTCGATGATAAATCAACTCGCGAAGCACAAAAAGCTACTGATAAATTTGCGCCTATAAGGGAAATATGGGAAATATTTATTGTTGTATGCCGGGATAGTTACAAACCTGGCTCATATGTAACTGTGGATGAACAGCTGCTTGGGTTTTGTGGTCGTTGTCCCTTCCGAATGTATATACCGTCAAAGCCTGACAAATACGGTATAAAAACTGTAATTATCTGTGACTCTAAGTCGAACTACATGATAGATGCAATACCATATATGGGAAAAGGCACAAATACAAATCGAGAACCCTTGGCATCTTTCTTTGTGAAGCAGCTAACCGAAACCATCCGAGGCAGTAATCGTAACGTGACCATGGATAATTGGTTTACGTCAGTGCCACTAGCAAAAGAACTATTGCAGGATCCATATAAATTAACAGTTGTAGGTACAATTAGATGTAACAAGCGTGAGATCCCTTCGCAACTTTTGCAGCCAAGACAAACAGGATCTTCAATGTTTTGTTATGATGGAAACGCTACATTAGTATCTTTCAAGCCAAAAAAATATAAAAATGTGTTGCTTCTATCTACAACTCATGGAAGGGGCACTTTAGCGCCATCTGGTAAGCCAGATATTATAGAATTTTACAACTCGACCAAAGGTGCTGTAGACACCTTTGATCAGATGTGCCATAGTATGTCGTGCAGTAGAAAAACTCAAAGATGGCCGCTTTGCTACTTTTACGGTATCTTAAATATGGCTATAGTTAATTCTTTTGTCATCCACGTTCACAATAACAACCAAAATAATAAGAAACCACTAACAAGACGAATGTTTATCAAAGAAGTGTCAGATAAGATGCTGGAGCCTTGGTTACGCCATCGCCGCGAAACGCCAACTTTGAGGCGATGCCTAAAACGGAACATTGATGCCATTTTAGATGATACTTTGCCTGATGTACCATCCAACCCTGAAAATCAAACCAGAAAACTCTGCAACTTCTGCTCTTATAAAAAAAAACGGGTAACCAGAAAAAGAACGGGCACCTCCTGTAAACGCCATATGTGTATGGAACATCGCGGTAGTTTGTGCCTAGAATGCTCAGATTAATAATTTTGAAATTGTTTTCATTGTTTAAAATATCAATAAAGATTCGTTCTAACTAATAATTATAGTTTTTTTTTCAATATCACCCGTAACAGTTAAATTAGGTAGCTTCAAAAGTAAGGTGTCTTAGAGACGTATGTTTATGAACAATGTAACTCTAAATATAGTTTATGAATCTAGGATTAATGCTTAAGTATGACAACTGTAATTGACTATAACAAGTGTAATTTACAATATTTTTTATGTTTAGACCAAAACATTCTAATGTTTGTTTGTTTGTTGTTTGTCGTATGGTTAGTAGTCAACCTAGTATCAAAGTTGTTCAAGCCGCCCAAGAGGCCTTCGACATGGCTCAACGACTATTATCTTAGTAGACAACAGCCGGGACCGACTTCTTTTTTACGTGCCCTCCGAAGCACGGAGACGCCCAGCTCAAATACCACTATGCGGTCACCCATCTATGGAATGACCGCGCCAAGGGTTGCTAAACCCACAGATCGTTTACCGAACGGTGAGCGCAACTGACTATGGGCGCCTCGCATTCTAATAAATCACAAAATCATATTACTCCTCGAATGGTGCTCTCTGAACTTCATAAAATCTTTGTTTTGGGCCTCTGAAACTTCTTCCGAAAGACCTTCAGTTGGTACAATAGCATTTACTGCAATTATGTCCCCTCCGTGAATCAACAATTTGAGGACGCTTGATGACATGATGATACATTTTATAGAACAGTAATGATTAGTAGAAGACATTTCCATAAAAAAAATAACATTCACGACATCGAGATCCTATGTCTTCTACAGCCGATTTACGATCCACAGTGCGCCGCCCCTCGCCCGCGCCACCCGCGCCCCCCGCGCCATCCGCGCTCGCGCCGCGACGCCGATTTGGTGACGAGTGACGAGTTAGGTTCCCAGCGAGAGATTAGATTCAATAAAATATTGATGCGGCACTTTGACCTATGACTGCGACGAATTACTATTTTTACTTGTTATAGTTGTAACTCGTTGCATTGTAGTTTTATTGAAATACCGAATAACATTACAAAAAATATTGATGTAAGTTTAAAATACTTTGATATTAATTACACAAAATCAGATTAAAGTAAATAAAATAAACACAAAACAATTATTTAACTAAACCATAAAAAATGTAGATACCTACTGTTGTCATCGCTATGATAACAATCAATATCCATTAATATTCTTATCAGAAAAACTAACTTATCATAATTTATAATCCCCAGAGAAGTACCGACTTAGGTGACGGTTCATCCGTAATTATTTTCATCCTCGGATGAATCGTCTCTCTTTCAAAATGTTAGGTGTCGAATCATCCGCAAAATATTAATCTTCGGATGAGCCGTCACCTAAGTTTAAACTTTGAGGTGTCGAATCATCCGCAAAATAAATAATCTATAGAATAAGAATAAAACTAAAAGCCAAGGTAAGAAGCAATTATATTTTTATTCTTATTCTATAGATTATTTATTTTGCGGATGATTCGACACACATAAATAATCTATAGAATAAGAATAAATATAAAAGACAAAGGTAAGAAGCAATTATATTTTTTAATACTTTTTGTAATAAATAAATAAATAAATAAATTTAACCCATTACTGTCCCACTGCTGGGCAAGGGTCTCCTCCCGTAATGAGGGAGGGTTTAGGCCTTGAGTCACTTTTTGTAAATAAAAAAAAACTTAAAGTTAACTTTGTGTTTTATCAGCATAAACCGATTTAAAATAAAATATAAAATGTTATCCTAAAACTAAAATAACAATCAACAGTCACTATAATGACTACTCTCTCGCTATTAACCTCTTACTGCATGAATTATGAAGGATGTACAATAAAAAATATTTTTATGTAAAATAGTCTTTATTTATGTTTGGTTAAACTCTAGAAACAGGAAAAAAAAAATGTACTTATTATATAAAAAGTTATATAGTGAAGCCATATATGGCTTCGTATGCATTTTTGTAAAATGGGCTGAAAGCATATATGGCTTCGTATGCACAGTTATTATATTTTGTGAAAATCTTTGAAACAATTTCTTTTCTCATTATAACATAAAAATACCTCACATTTTTCACATTTAGTGTAAGAACGAAGCTTTGAGCAGTTTTGACATAATTGGCGTTGGTTTTTGACCCAAATAGGAAAATGATCGACGTTGTCAGTACGTACTGAATTCAATGGTAAATCTTGATGCCTGGCTGGCGCCCTTCGAGACCTTTTTGAGGATACTGGCGAATCTGGCATGCTGTTTGGAGTACCAGCTCTCGACGATGTCGGTGTTCCCAAGAGACTTGCTGGACGACCACGTTTTTTTGCCTTAGAAATAACTTTGCCAGCTTTACGCATATGTTCGGAAACTGCAAGCTTAAAATCAAATAAGGGCATATATTGATTTTCATTAACCCTGCGCCATAGAAGCCATGCATTAACCATGCACAAGTCTATCATATGGAAGAAGATCCTTTTGTACCATTTGCGTGATCGTAGGTGAATTCGGTAATAACCGAGCATTGAATCCAGTAAGTCGACTCCTCCCATATGCTGGTTATAAACGTCGATCGCTTGGGGAGAAACTACATCTATGTACTTTTTTTCTTGACGGGAATAACGTCGTTTTGTCGTGGTTGGTTCACTACCCACATATGCTGATAGAATATTTACATTCTTATTATCAAACCATGAAATTAGACTTAGCTTGACGTCATCTACAATGGCAATTTTTTCTTCGAAACTACCTCGTCCCCTTTTTTTCAAATCTTTTTCAGAAGGCATATTTGAGTTTGGCACACGATTGAGTCTTACTGTACCTAAAGGCAACAAACCGTTTTTGTACAAATAAACTTGAAGATTCGGGCTGTTGAACCAGTTATCAAAACAAACTTTATGGTTGACGTGTCTTGGAACGGTAGCGGTGAGCCGACTTACAACATTTGAACTGACACCCAAATCAGGTGCATCTGTAGGACGAGTATTGCTTTGGTCTCCAGCAAAGATATCAAAGTCGTAACTAAAGCCTGATACGCCACTCAAAACCTGATTTTTATAACCCCACTTATGTGGTTTTGCAGGGTTATATTGTTTTAGCTCGTGACGACATTTTGTCGGGATTATTTGCTCGTCAACAGCCAGAAACTCTTCTTTTGGGACTAGTAACAAACGTTCACGAATTTGATTCAGAAGAGGTCTAATTTTAAAAAGTTTATCATGTCCGTCGGTTCCGAAAGGCTTGAAATTGTCATTGTTATTGAAGTGTAAAAACTGTTTTATGACTTCGAATCTATTGCACGTCATAACTTCATACACTTGTGCCTGACCGATGTGTTTTGACCAATACATTCTCGTTGCTGGCAATTTCACACACGACATAAAAATAACAATACCAATAAACTGCTCCATCTCTTTATTTTTAATGCCTACTGGCTTATTGATATTTTCCTGAACAGATTTTATATTAGACTGCTCAACAATTAATTCAATCATATCATCTGTGAACAAAAATTTGAAAAAATCTGCCGGTGATTCTAATTGCTGTATCGTATCCGGTAAATCTGCATTTCCCATGAATTGGAAGTTATTTTTATCGTATGGTTCCATTTTGTCAGATTTCCACTGTACCAGGTCTTTTTTTAATTTTTTACCCTTTTTTTTATTAGACTGTAGTTTCTGTAAAGGTATGTTGTCATCAGAGCTTTCTGAGTCAGACTCAGGTATGAGGATAGGTCTTTTTTTGGGTAAACGAGAAGAGGAAGGTTCGTATTCTGGGTCTGAATCGGAAACAAGGTCGTCATCACTCAAAAAGCCATCACCAGGGATAGGATTTACATGCTTAGAATGTCCATAAAAGCGAGAAGGATCCATTTCTGAAAAAGCAGAATGATAAGCCTTAGTGCATACAAAGCCATATACAGGGTGTAAACGACAGCCTACCGAAAACGAAAAAAAATGACTTTAGACACGATTCTGGTGCTTATGGCGTTGAAAATTTTCATCGGTTTTTTCTTGATTTTTCCGATTTTTTATGCGGTTTTTTTTATTTTTTCTGGTATTATTTCGTTAATACTACACAATGCAACATGAATATGAAAAAAAAAACCGTCATATTACTGTTTTTCACAAAAAACAGCAATGGATTAAAACAACGTATAAATTCGCTATCAGCTGTTCGGCCAACGACACCGCGCCGGCGGCGGCCGGCCGCGACGGTCGACGTCACGCCGCTTACCTACGCGCGCCACACAGACACGATTACGCACACAGCTGTCAACCTCACACTTACTAGTATGCAGCGTTACTTAGTATTTGTTCTATGTTAAAAATGAAAATTACATAATTGTCCATAGTTAAACGGAAACGATCCAACCCACACAGACGTAGTTTCGAGATATTTAACTTTTAAGTTCAGATCACTAACTTTGGGGACTAACTCAGGACTATAACTTCATGGTGGGTTTGAATTTTACTTGGATTGTTTTCGTGATATTAAAATTTTAACTTCAAGGAGTGTTTTGGTATACATAACTCATTTTACCCATAGTGTGGGTTGAATCCTTTCCGTTTAACTATGGCCAATTATCCCGCTCTCCGATAAAAGGTAAATTCATAAGATTTAAAATGTGTGATATCTTATTATTACACGTACAAATACATACAGAACAACAAAAAATCCTATTGATATTCTTTAGCGCTATAAAAATCTCTAATAAACAATTTAACATGTCGCATCCCCGGTGCAATACTGTCACTTATGCAAAAATGTAGTTTTTCAGGAGAAGCATTTAAAACGTTGACACTTCACACAACAATGACTTTGTAACATATCTATAGATTTGTTTTTTTTTTACAAAAGTGACAGTGTTGCACCGGGAGTGCGATGTATTGTCGCTTTGTTCCATTTGTTCTTGCAAAATTCTATTCGATATTTACACGCTCATTCATACTTCATACAAGCGCGGTGCGACTCGAAAAGTAGATGGCCGTAGTGACGCGTGACGCCGCGACCGCGCGTGGATGTTACATAGATGGGATGCGGCAAAATGGATGCTAAGTAATTCTCCGGGGATTATGAATTATGATAAGTTAGTTTCTCTGATAAGAATATTAATGGATATTGATTTTTATCATTGTTATGTACCTACATTTTTTATGGTTTAATTAAATAAACGTTTCGTGTTTATTTTGTTTACTTTAAGCTGATTTTATGTTATAAATATCAAAGTTTTTTAAACTTACATCAATAATGTTTGTAATGTTATTTGGTATTTGAATAAAACTACAATGCAACCAGTAACAACTGTGACAAGTAAAAATAGTAATGCCACATCAATATTTTATTGAATCTAATCTCTCGCTGGGATCCTAACTCGTCGCTCGTCACCAAATCGGCGGCGCGCGCGCGGACGGCGCGGAGGGAGCGGGTGGCGCGGGCGAGGGGCGGCGCGAGTGAGCGGAGAGGCGCCCGCGCCGGCGGCTCTCTTTGATCGATAGTTCGAGCAATTCGCTCGCGGAAGACGGAAGCTCTTCACCGGTGTCGTTCGTTATGTCCTATTCGTCGTGTCGTGTGTGAACTGCTGTTTATTATGACTTGTTATTGTTCCGGTTTTGAGTTGTTAGTGTTTTTATTGTTATTATTTTTGTTGTTATTGTTTTCAAAGTGCAGTTGTGTTCGTAAATAGGAAGAAATGTTGATGTGTTATGTATGGTGAAGCACGTGGAAGTGCACGGCGTGCCCTGCACCTGTACGTCCGGATCCAAAGGTACTCAAACTCTCGCCATACACCAGGTATTTGCGTGTTGATAGACATTGATAACAATTTGTTTTAGCACTTCCTTATTATTGGTTACGTTTTGCTATTATTGTTTGATTTCACGTAAGCCAAGTAGGTACCTACCTACTTACAATTTTACTATGAGCTATTGTAACATACGGGCCTACTTACGATACCATAAACGATACATAAGATTGTTATCTAATGATAGCGTTGCATACTAGTGAGCGGCGCATAGACGTGGTGGTACGCGTACGTACCTACGACGCGTCGCGACATGTCGTCGCTCAGCGCGCCGCCGCCGCCAGAAATCTCGTAGGCATGCGCGGAGATACATCGCGTTGTTCACTATACATTGAACGCTCAAAAATGACTAACTCGGGAACCAATCATTTCCGACAAATATCGTTGGAGTAAATTTCGCGCATACAGTGTCACAAACTTACCAGTAAAGTTTTCGGTTAGCTGTCATTTACACCCTGTATGACTGACAGTACTATAGCGGGAACGCATACGAAGCCATATTTGGAATTTGCAAAAAGTGGGTCAAAAATGTATCAAAAACAAACATGAACACAAAAATGACTAACACTCGTCATAGTGCATGATTCAAGGACTATATAATGATTTTATTTGATTTACTCACTCACCGTTTTATATTTCTTTTTCACTAATATGTTTATTACTCAATTTGTTGCAATTCAACAGCCGGCCGCGCATCAAATAACCTCAAATATTTGATTAACCATAGACTTACCACAGATTAAAAAAATACGTTTCGTTTCACTGACAAATGATAGACACTATTCCGTATTTGTTTTCTTATTTTAATATTTAGATAAACTGTAAAAAAATATTAAAACCGGGAAGCCATAAATGGCTTGGCATGCGGTAAGAGGTTAAAGGTTCTTCTAAAATCATCAAAAATGCCACGATTTACTAATAAGACGGCTTTTCAATGCAATGTCCTAGGCTGATTTCATTAATAATTGACTTAATAATTCCACCATTCTATACCCTTACTAGTTTTGTGTCGGAAGTTATAAAAATACCATTTATCTGATAATATGGACTTTTATTTTAAATTTATGTTACATTCTGTTGTGTTTTTCATTTTATTCATGTAAGTATAATAAAAAAAACTGACATTCCACGGTTAAATATTTTAATTTTGAGGGTAGTTTATAAAACGATTGAGACATCGTAATTATGTTTTGTAGTGTATCTGTTCCATTAGTTAGTCTTGAGTCAATATTGTTCCCGTATTCAGAGTGTAAAATAAAGTTTTATGAGTATTAGGTGGATCAAATTCAAAAATATTTGAAGTTCAGTTGCGAGTAATTCAGCTACTTTAAGGTGAGATATTAAACAGTTTCACTTAGTTTACCCCGTTTGTTCTTATTACTTTTCTTAGGTATAAAGTGCCATATATTATTTAAACTAACATCGTAATTATTTCTTCCTTTAGAATTGCAATAATGAACGAGGAAACTTCGCAAATTAAAGAACAATGGCAAGTTTTTACCTAAGTGTTATATGAAGCGTCTACAAATGGGACACGTGCAAAAGTTAGTAATTAATTTAGCCCTTTTTTATGATGAAATTAACTTTTTCGGTAAAAGCCTAGCTTAAATTATTTACAAAATAAACTTTTACTTGAATACGTCCACATCCAGTGGACATAATCTTTTAGTCAGTATTACCACTTACAAAATGTTTCAAAATTATTATTTTGTTTTTTAATATCAAAAAACGATTATTAAGTGAACGTTAAAAACAAATCACATAGGTTTTGCTAAAAAAAATAACAAATATAATTGATAGGTGTTTTAGTTACATATTTTATTATTAATGTTGTGATTAATAGTCAGGTATTATAAGGTGAAAGTGTAATGGCAGCACTAAAAAAAATTTTTTTTTCCTTCCGTTGTTTAGAGTGATGTTGATAATCAATTATTTTCACAATCGATTGATCGATTATGACAAATATATAATATGAAAAGAATAATCCATTTATAATAGCTTATTATTTTAAGCAATTTTATTAGCATATTTGATTTGTTTGCAATAATAATATGTACTTAAATATATAAAATAAAACCTCAAATAGCATTACAGTAATCACTGACGTTATCATTACAGCATCCACAAAAACTTCCTTAATCAAAAATATTTTTAATAGTAAGTCGCAATATAACAGTAGTTTTTTTGGTTTTTAATCTTAATAATATCGTTTAAAAAATAATTAATTCGATTATATTCTATAATCGATTATGACTTCAATTATTTCAATAATCGATTAATTGATGATTGATTATCAGCATCACTAGTTGTTTACTTTGTTGTGAACTTGTTAGTTAGCTTTGCTTGCTACTGGTGTTACGATTGCTTTCTTGGTTTATCTTCAGTTTTGACTTGCATTGCCCCCGGACTCAATTCTCTGCCCCTCACGACTACTTGTGCTTTCTCATGGACTATCGACGTTAGTAAAGTAGGTATAGTACCTATCTATTTTTAACATTACTTACCATTTGTTTGCTGCATATACATCAGATTTTTATACAAAATTGTAAAATAATGCATTGTCTTTGCTCTCACGTAATCTAAATCTGTTTTTTAGACATAAATAATGTAGAACAGCAATTTACATAAGTTTTTTCATGATATAACCTCAAAATATAAAATTGATCATATTTTTTTCTTGTGGCCCTCTCAAACCAAAAATCTTAATGATTCTGTTTAAGTTAAAGAAACTCTATAGTTTTAACATTTTTTCATTCATAGACGCTCCAAAACGATGTTAGGTAAAACTTTGTATGGAGACTTGCCATTGTTCTTTATTTCATCGCAAAGAGGAGGAAAACTTGTCATGCTAGGTAACCATCGTTATTCTAGAAAGCGTCAAAATAAAAACGGACACATAGTGTGGCATTGTGTATCAAAAAATTGTAAGTCTAATTTGGTTACTAATAGTCATTGTAAGATAGTACTGAAACAGCAAGGCCACAGTTGCCACTCTAACAGTATACATAACGAATTAAAGGAGAAAATTGACGAATGTTTGGAAAGAGCAAAAACGGAGACTACTCCTATGCCTACAATTTATAAAGAAACGGTGGAAAAATTAGATTCTACGGAACCCGATTTAGCCCTAACATTACCAAAACACAATAATTTAAAGAAAAGAATGACTACGTAATAAAGAGCTGCAAACGAAAACTATAAGATTTTTTAAATTCAGAGACGTGAATGTTCGAGGTGTGCACAAAGACTTTTTGCTAGCAGATTATGCTGCAAAAAGTCATAAAATATTATTGTTTGCTACAAAAAAATCCAAAGAAATTCTTAAAAATGCGAAATATGTATTTTGCGATGGTACTTTTAAGGCCGCGGTCCATCCATTTAAACAATTATATACGTTACATGTTGATGTTGGCAGTACTAATACACATACAAATATTATACCTACAGTGTATGCATTATTGCCAAATAAGAAGCAAAAAACTAATGAGATTTTCTTTCATCTTATAAAAAGTCAAATTCCAGAATTTAATCCAGAATCAATCACAACAGATTTTGAAACAAGCGCGATGTTAGCAGCTAAAGCTGTGTTCGAGAATGTTACTACTCGAGGGTGTCTTTTTCATTTTAAAAAAGCAGTTCAAAAAAAAGCAAAGTTACTCGGGATCACAAAAAAATCTAACATATCCAGAGCTCATGTCAGGCGTTGTATGGCGTTGACGTACCTCCCAAATACAAAGGTGCCAGATGGTTGGCTTTATGTATTGGGTGAGTGTATACAAAAAGATAGTAAAACAGTTCAGTTTAATGATTATTTCCGAAGTACCTGGATAGAAAAAAAAATCCGCATTATCAGATAAATGGTGTTTTTATAACGTCCGACACAAAACTAACAATGCTATAGAATGGTGGCACTCGAGACTTAACAGGACTATAAAAAACAAACCTAACATAGCAGTCTTACTGAAAACTTAAAATCGATGCCAAATATTATTATAACTTGTAAAAATAAAAATCAAGACTACATATCAAAGAGAACGGAAGAGAGTATACTTAAAGAAAAGACAATTAATAGCGCTTTGACAGAACTAATTGATAATGAAATCAGCCTAGGACATTGCATTGAAAAGCTGTCTTATTAGTAATTCGTGGCATTTTTGATGATTTTAGAAGAACCTTTAATAGCGAGAGAGTAGTCATTATAGTGACTGTTGATTGTTATTTTAGTTTTAGGATAACATTTTATATTTAATTTTAAATCGGTTTATGCTGATAAAACACAAAGTTAACTTACCAGTTTTGTTTACTGTACATTTTTCTGAATATACCTTTTTTAGTTAAATTTCAAAGGGAATGCCGCAAGGGGCGAGTCGATGCATCAAAATAATTATTTAATTGTTAAACTTTTCACTCGCCCCGTAAGGGTTTTCGTAAGGGGCGAACCACAACTCCAATTTAATAAAAACGGGGCGAGTGGAACATTTTAGGGTCTCAGCACACATATGGGATCGGAAAGGGATCGTAACCGTAACGCCTTTCGCCTCGCTGTCAACCAGGCGTCAACCTACCGTATGCACGTAACGAAAGCGTATCAGCAGCGCCTGTACGTCAACTCGGCTACGGCTAGGCGACACCGCGCTTACGCCTTGCTTATGGATGTTTTCTCACTTCTTCAACAAGTTTCTCCCTTTGCATCGTTATTTTGTGTTTGAATCGAACTTAAAATTTTAAATAAAACATACGCGCAACACGAATGAAATACTCCTTGCGAATGGCGGCGTCTTTAGCAGGCAAGTCGCGGGAGGGGAAAGGGGAAAGGGTGGACGAAGAGATGTGAGCTCGGGTACGGAGAGACGTAAGCGCGGGGACGGAGAAACGTAAGCGCGGGGACGATGAGCCGTAAGCGCGGGAATTCAAGTTCGGAGCCTGTTCCGAGGCGAGGCGATTACGTTATTATTCCGATTAGTGTGCGTTGCAGTAGGGAGTTTAAGGGTCTCAGCACACATATGGGATCGGAAAGGGATCGTAACCGTAACGCCTTTCGCCTCGCTGTCAACCAGGCGTCAACCTACCGTATGCACGTAACGAAAGCGTATCAGCAGCGCCTGTACGTCAACTCGGCTACGGCTAGGCGACACCGCGCTTACGCCTCGCTTATGGATATTTTCTCACTTATTCAATAAGTTTCTCCCTTTGCATCGTTATTTTGTGTTTGAATCGAACTTAAAATTTTAAATAAAACATACGCGCAACACGAATGAAATACTCCTTGCGAATGGCGGCGTCTTTAGCAGGCAAGTCGCGGGAGGGGAAAGGGGAAAGGGTGGACGAAGAGATGTGAGCTCGGGTACGGAGAGACGTAAGCGCGGGGATGGAGAAACGTAAGCGTGGGGACGATGAGCCGTAAGCGCGGGAATTCAAGTTCGGAGCCTGTTCCGAGGCGAGGCGATTACGTTATTATTCCGATTAGTGTGCGTTGCAGTAGGGAGTTTAATACAAACCATTCTGAACGGCTCGAGGCGATACGGTGACGATCCCTTTCCGATTCCATATGTGTGCTGAGACCCTAATACAAACCATTCTGAACGGCTCGAGGCGATACGGTGACGATCCCTTTCCGATCCCATATGTGTGCTGAGACCCTTAATCGGAAGGGGCAAGATCCAGGGGGCGAGCTGATACTACACCGATATTATACTGCATATTTTAGAACGTTAGCTCTTTATACTAAACGGTCGCTTTTTTCTGACCGTTCAAACTTGGTCGGGTTATCCAAGTATTTCGGTTGTTTCGGCATTTTTATTATATCTCTGTAATTATTTAGTTTTATGAGCTAAAATTAAACATGAAAATAGTTAGATTAATACACTAGTTATTGGAAAAAGTTTTATTTTCCGTTTCCATTCAAAAGTCCTACAATCGGATGTGATACAATACAGTAGTCCGGTCGTAGTAAATTATGCTTTTTTGCTAATTGCTTATTAATTACTGGGTGCACATACATAAAACTCGGCAAGGCATTGAAGACCCTTACAAGATCCAAATTGACGATGAAAGTTAGGCTCTAGAGTTGCTACTTTAAGTACTAGGACCTAAAAACCCTTTTTCACTTTTTATTTATATCTTCTGAACGGGATGTTTTTTTCATATTCTGTTTTCACACATATTATAAACAAATTGAAAGCAACGTGCATAAAAAAAAAGTCTACAGTGAACCGTTTTATATGATTTCCAGCAATTGGCCAAACGTCAGCGCAGCGGAAACTTGAATATCTTCGCGGTTTTAGGATGCACAAATTTAATTTTAACATAAACATTAATGCACAAATTCACACTAATTTGTGCATGTATTTATTTTCTTCTGCGTCCACGGGGAAAAAAAGTTCCGCTGGGATGACGTAGTCCCAGCGGAAACCGTTTTCATTGAATAGCTCTGCAGTGGGTGGATACACAAATGTGTACTATAGATACACATTTACACGATATCACACACTAATTCTCTGTTAGGCGATTAACACACTGCCCCGCATCATGCTGCATATTGCGTGTCGACGCACCTACGCGCGTTCCTGCGGGAGTGCAGATCTGCATTATCGTGCGGGTTTTTTGCGCACTCACGCGCGTAGGTGTGTTTTGTAGATTCACGCACGGCGGCTCTCATTTATTCGCCGTTCTCTGTGGTGGTCGTGCAGTACTGAGCACGCCCATTCAAAATCACGCGCGGCACTGCGGGATTCGGTGTGCCATACCTTGCGTCTCGCCCCGCACCTACGCGCGGGGGTGCATGTTTCTCCGCGTGTATGCGCGTGATCCGCATGAACGCGCGTGGATGCATTTTCTGTGTGTTAGACTGTGCGTGTTTTCCATACAAACGGAGATACTTACAAGCAACGTTCGAACACGCATTCACGCGCTACGCTGCGTGGTGCGGGGCAGTGTGTTAAGCGCCTTAAACTCAAATTACGATTTTCCACATTTTTCCGCTGGGCACACGTTGAATTGTTTATTTGAGATTTTTTGCTGCGCCAAAGAATATCAATAGGGTTTTATGTCGATCTGTATGTATTTGTACGTGTAATAATTAGATATCACACATTTTATGTATGAATGTACCTTTTATCGGAGAGCGGGATAATTATGTCACTTTCATTTTTAACATAAAACAAATACTAAGTAACGCTGCACATTTTTTATGGGCGGTAGGTGTAAAATAAGTAAGACACACTAAAAATCACTCCTGAGTTTTTAATTGCAATTTAATTTAATTAACGATTTTTATCAATGTAAATCAATTGACATCGGTATATATTTAGTATTTACTACATTTAGTACAGACCCAGTATATGTAGTAATACTACACACCACCTGCCAGCTGAACACAAACCAAATCTGCAAGTCACTACACACCTATAACTACACAATGTCTCAATTGAGTGAAACACAGATGACTCAGGCGAAGCTAGAGGAATCATTTGGTAAGAGGGTGGCTGAACTTGAGGCGCACCTGCAAACTGGTGCTGCCAAGGACACTGTGGCCAAGGTTGTGTCATGTTCTCAGATAAGTTAGGCATTAACTTAGGACCTATAATAAACAACAACTTACATTGTAGTTTTAAAAATAACTGTTACCATAACCTCAAATTAAATCAAATAGTAGATAGAATTAGGAACACTCGCTTAGATATAAATACAACAGTAGTTTTGCTGATAGGTGATAGTTTAGGTTTGTATAAAACTGATATTATTGATAGTATTAGCAGTTTATTGCAATTAGATTTAGGTAAATTAATTATCTGCGCATTCCCATACTCACAATCTCTTACAGAAAGGGAAAATAAGCGTATACATATGTTAAATAATCAATTACATTTAATGACGTCTTATCATAGTGATAAGTTATTGTTTTTTGACACTAATAAGTTTATTAGTAGTTTTATTTATACTCAAGAAACTATGTTTCTTAATAGTTCGGACAAACGACAAATTGCTACATTGTTAGCTTATAATATTAACACAGTTATACATAGGTGCTATAACGCAGTTTAGGTAAAGGGACGACCCAGTATTGTGTAGATTCTAACGATACTGTGATTAAATGTATAGGTAGTGTAGTTAGCGACAAGGTTACGAATAATGTATCCGATTCTTTAAACTGACAGGTAGGACAATGGATAAACAGCTAGGCTCATTAAAGGACATGGTCTCGTTTTGTATGGAGGAGTGGCTTTAGGTTCATAACATTTTTTAAGCAGCTTGAACTTTTAGACTTGGATAGAGCATAATGAAAAGGGTGTAAAATGACAAAAATAAAAATTATTTAGACCTGCATTTTTATGTAAATCAATTTTGAAAATTCGTATACTATAAATAATTATTCAAATAACAGCAACATTATAAGTATTATTTTAATGGCAAAATCGGACGCATATGTCGTAGTTGTCATAAATCTGTGGTTGTCATTGTCAAAAGTAGACTGACTGCATCTACTTCCATGGACTGCATAAACTCGAAACGTTCCGTTATACATTGTTTGACAACACTTAAGAAATAAAACGCTCCATTTTATGTAACGTAGGTATGCGTTATAAGTGTTGTTGTTTTTCTCATGAATGCAGGTGTTAAAAAAACTATTTTTTTGTAATATCCGTACACTTTTAGATACTCTATGCATATAAGTAAAATTTATTCCGCTTAATAAATATTTGTATTTTAGGCCCAAAACGGGACATGTCCTTTGGTACATCAAAACATACAAGGTTTATCCAGCAAGGAATTAGAAGTAGAATTGTTTTTACAAAAACATAATGTAGGTATTTTCTGTGTGACTGAGCATTGGCTACACACGGAACAAATAGCAATAAACAATGAGTTTTATACAATTATTAGTGCGTATATTAGGAACAAAGCTAGACATGGTGGTTCACTGATTATGGTAGCTAACAGTATTAAATGTAAAGAACGTAGGGACGTAGTTAATTTGTCAATAGAACACACTGCTGAGGTTTCCTGTGTCGAGCTAGAGCGACACATAGTAGTTTGTATATATAGACCACCAAATAGTGAGTTAACTTTATTTGAGTCGATAATGGAGGACATATTAAAACGTTTAAGTATAAGCAACAAGTATGTAGTAGTGTGTGGTGATTCTAATGTAAATTTACTTGAGCAATCATCGACTAGTACGAGACTTAAGTCATTATTTAAATCATTTAATTTCGTTTTTTTATTTAATGAGCCCACTAGAATCACTGCACATTCTGCTACATGCTTGGACAATATAATCTGCAACTGCGAATGCTTAGGTAGGGAAATCTTAAGCGAATTAACATCGGACCATTGTGGACAGAAGGCTATATTTCCTGTTAGGGTAGATAATAGGTTAAAGAAAATTACTTCTAGGCCTATTACTAGGGATCGTTTAGTATTATTTAATAGTGAGATAGCTAATGCTATGACGAAGTTAGACGATACCGAAGAACACCCGGATAACCTTTACACATCGTTATTCAACATTATTGAATCCAAGTTCAAAACTATCTTCAAAGAGAAAACCATACTAGATAACAATAGGAAACTCAAATTTTGCGATTGGGCGACAGCAGGTATTTATAAAAGTAGAGCTAGGTTGTATGAGCTTTATTCCATGAAACAGTTCAATTTTAATCCTAAATTTCTTCAATACGTTAGGAACTATTGAAAAATTTTTAAGGGAACTTGTGTTGCTGCTAAATCCTTACACTTAAGCAACAAAATTAAAAGTTCAGACAATACGATCAAAACCACATGGAATATCATTAACAACGAAACAGGTCGTGCTATCCAGCGCGAAAATAATTTTGAACTCAAAGTAAATGACACGATTATCACCAACAACTTAGAGGTTGCTCAGACGTTCAATACTTTCTTCGCTGATATTCCCACAGCTACAACTAGCTCCTTGAATTCCTGTCCTGCCAAGGCAGAATGTTTACTTCGAAATAGTGTAGAAGAGTGTGGTAGTGTTTTTTTCTTCAAACATATCAACTCTAATGATGTAGTTAAGGCTTTTAGGTCGCTCAACTCCAAAAAAACACCTGACCTCTGGGGCATCTCTGTTAAATTAGTAGAAAGTATCATCCTGGAAATAGCCCCCCATTTGGCTTTAATATTTAATAGGTGCGTAGATGCTGGTGTGTTTCCGGACTTAATGAAACACAGTAAAGTAGTACCACTCTTTAAGAAGGGATCTAAGAGTGAGCCCAGCAATTTCAGGCCCATTTCCATCTTGCCTGCGGTTAGCAAAATCTTCGAAAAGGTCATCTTAGAGCAGCTCGAAAGTCACTTCAACTCGAATCAGCTATTTCATGGTAAACAGTATGGTTTCACAAAGGGTAGGTCAACAATCGATGCAGGTATTTCGCTCGTCAAGCATATCTATGATGCTTGGGAGACATCCCAGGACGCCATTGGGGTGTTCTGCGATCTCTCCAAAGCATTTGACTGTGTCCAACATAATACGCTCCTTAGGAAACTAAACCACTATGGAATTAGGGATACAGCGCTCGATTTACTTGCGTCATATTTGAGTAATAGGATTCAACGAGTAGATATCAATGGTGTAAGGTCTTAAGGTTCAGCTGTTTCTCTCAGCGTGCATGAGGGTTCGATACTCGGTCCGTTTCTTTTTCTCGTATATATAAACGATCTCCCCTTGCAGGTGCAGGACTTATGTGATATTATATTATTTACAGATGACACTTCACTCATTTTTAAAGTAGATCGTTCGAAGTCTTGTTTTATTGATATCAATAGTATTCTTGAACAGGTCCACAACTGGTTCACTTGTAATAATCTGTTATTAAATTCTAACAAGACTAAGTGCATTAGGTTCACTATGCCCAACGCGAGGAATTTAGGTACTAACATAGTCGTAAATGGGCAAACTATCGATTTGGTAGATTCCGCAACTTTTTTAGGTATCAGTCTGGATAGCAAGCTCCAATGGGGCACTCAAATAGCGCATCTCTCGGGGAGACTCAGCTCCGCCGCGTACGCAATCAGAAAAGTAAGACAGTTTGCTGGTGTGGATGCGGCAAGACTGGTATACTTTAGTTATTTTCACAGCGTCATGTCTTACGGTATATTACTGTGGGGTAAGGCTGCTGATATAGATGTTATTTTTGTCCTTCAAAAAAGAGCTATTCGCGCAATTTATAGTTTAGGAGCGCGAGACTCCTTGAGAGAGCTTTTTGGGCAGATAGGGATACTGACGGTGTCATCACAGTATGTGCTTGCAAACTTGTTGTATATAAAACAAAATTTAGGGACTTTCGCAACAAATAGCGATAGACACAATTACAACACTAGAAACAGACACAAATTAGTAGGTCCCCATCATCGTTTACACAAGGTGCACAATTCGTTTGTAGGTCTCGGCATTCGTTTCTTCAACAAGCTTCCCAAGCACATCATGGATTTACCCCTGCCAAAATTCAAAGTTGCTGTTAAGGAACATCTCGTTAGGAAAGCTCTTGGGATTAGTCGCTCGCTTGATTAGGATTCTTTGCTATAAATTGTATAAACTCAGTAGCAGTAGGTCTAAATATTGTAAAATATGGGCAATTAATGATGCAAATAGGTGATGTTACGTACAATTTGATGTTAATCATAAAACTGTCACTTTTTTTTCTTTTATATTGTTCACAACCAATGTGCTCACTTGCTGCCTATATTCTTATTATCACATGCTAGTAGGTGCTCCCAACATACGGTATGATCAGAGACTAATAAATAACCTAGCTATATTAATTTTCCTTAATTGACTTAATTATCGCTGATTGTTGGCAGCTCCTCGCATGATCAATTATTGTATCAACCACATTGTAAAACTTTGGCGATTGAAAAGAGTGGCCGAGAGTTTCTTGCCAGCTCTTCTCATAAGGCTCCACCCCCTTTCCGAGCTAGTGGTAGATTCAGTAATTGTAACGACTATCATAAGTGTCAATATTTGACCTAAATGAATAAATGATTTGATTTTGATTTTGATTTTGATTTTGATTTTGATTTTGATTTTGATTTTGATTTTGATTTTGATTTTGATTTTGATTTTGATTTTGATTTTGATTTTGATTTTGATTTTGATTTTGATTTTGATTTTGATTTTGATTTTGATTTTGATTTTGATTTTGATTTTGATTTTGATTTTGATTTTGATTTTGATTTTGATTTTGATTTTGATTTTGATTTTGATTTTGATTTTGATTTTGATTTTGATTTTGATTTTGATTTTGATTTTGATTTTGATTTTGATTTTGATTTTGATTTTGATTTTGATTTTGATTTTGATTTTGATTTTGATTTTGATTTTGATTTTGATTTTGATTTTGATTTTGATTTTGATTTTGATTTTGATTTTGATTTTGATTTTGATTTTGATTTTGATTTTGATTTTGATTTTGATTTTGATTTTGATTTTGATTTTGATTTTGATTTTGATTTTGATTTTGATTTTGATTTTGATTTTGATTTTGATTTTGATTTTGATTTTGATTTTGATTTTGATTTTGATTTTGATTTTGATTTTGATTTTGATTTTGATTTTGATTTTGATTTTGATTTTGATTTTGATTTTGATTTTGATTTTGATTTTGATTTTGATTTTGATTTTGATTTTGATTTTGATTTTGATTTTGATTTTGATTTTGATTTTGTTGCTGAGGAGTTCCGCACCTTCCGCGAACTTATGTTTGGTGTACTTGGGTTGCTTCGACAACAAATCAGTGAGTGTGCCCAGATGGTGGACTCCATGGAGACTAGGCACCGAAGAAAGGATCTTCTCTTCTTGGGGACCCCAAAGTCAGTAAAGGTCGACCCACAATACATCGCTTCGACTATACTCAATTCCAAGATGGGGTTGCCTGACATCTCAGCAGCCTTCATAAAAGTAGTAAGTAGTAGCATTATTGTTGTCGCAATGTTATTTGTCGGAACTGAGAAACCGTGTCGCGCTCCACAGTTTAGTTTTGTTTGGCTTCCTATCTTACGTAACACGTAGTTAACGTTTACCCTCTAAATTATATTTATCCATACTCTATTTTTATTCATATTCTTTGTTCACTTTTTTTTTCGCACATGACGTAAATGACTGGTTTGAATGATTGTCAATATTTGTCAAGTGTCAACTGTCAATCTGACAACTTGACTCATACAATTTAGTTCGGAAACGTGTATTATATTTTTATTGTTTTTTTTCTGTTCCTGTTATCTTAGCTGGCGGGTGGTGCAGAGGTGCATTTTGCACCGTAGTATTTTTGTTCATCCTTTATAATAATTATTTAAATATATTTATTTATTATATTTTAATTTATTACTCATATTATATTGTTATATGTATGTCGGGGCACGGTGTGTTGTGTGGGATTTGTATTCTGACATTTCACTTCTGATATCGAAAGCATATGGGGTACCTCGCTATCAGATTGGTCAGGCATGGCGAATAGTCCAAAATAATACGCACTAGACTTAGCTCACTGGTGTATTTGTCCATTACAATGATCACATTACAAAAATAGACTAGGATTCAACCGATCTAGCTGGATGCAAGACAGAAACGCGGTGAGTTCGGTACAACGTGGCAACGACCGTTTTCCCTTGAGTTCCAATGTTGAATAATCTAACCTCACTGACGTTCCAACCATCATACGTCAAAGTGACAGCTGTCGATTCACATGTCAGCCGTCATCTGCCTGTGCTGCCAACATTGTACCGACCACACCCAAGTGTAAACACTTGACGTTTCCGTTACATTAAATTATTTCTTAATACTTAATCAAATCAATTTAAGATAATTTTAATTAGATTGTTCGAAGATATAGCGCCTCGATGCTGGCGCTCCGACATGTATATGTCTGATGATGAAGCTTCTTTTTTTTCTGCTGACGATATTACTACATCCTCGAAGAATAGTTTTTGCTCTATAACAGGCACGCTAGGAGACTTTGTACGTCGGACTTTTTTTTTTTTTGAAGAGTTTAGTCAAGGATGACTATAATACTCCATTGGACATTCTACATAAACTACTATTTACATAATTTCAATGTACAATACACATCTCATTTTACTGACGCCGTCGCATACCAATTTTGACAATCTTATATAAGTATTTAGCTTGCTCGGAGAGTGGAAAAGCTAAAACAGAGTTACAAAAACTAAACTGCTTAAAGTCTATGGACTTATTTACCAAAATATTGTTCCTGATGTCTTCGTTCCGAACACATTCCATCATGCTATGCAAAACATCTTCTATCAACTTATTATTCCTTTCTGTAAGGACCTCTCGTCAAAATGTACCCGCCATAAGTCGCTACAATGCTTTTTAATCAAATTGAAGCAATCTGTGAAATAAGGTTGGATATCAATTTGTATACCATGAAATGACGCTTCCCTAGCTGCTCTGTCAACATGTTCGTTCTCAACTAGGCCAATATGCGAAGGGATCCATTGAAGTATCACTTCTATTGATTTATTTTTTAATTTGTCAATGGTATTTTATTTATTTTTTTATTTATTTATTCCTTTATTTCAGGCAACTGAGGCCCATAGTAATACAATAAACAAAATACAACTTATAAATAGACTAATACATACAAAATACATATAACTTATTCTAAGTGACACGTGATCCAGGTGTCGCCTGACGCGTGGTGTCGGGTAGCCGTCCTCTGTACCGCCGGAACACAACACCTCTCGGCCAAAATTCCTCCTTCATGAAGGTCGACAGATGCTCAGTCGGCACTCTCACCACAAATGAGTTGAAATTCACATTGTGACAAGACTGCAACTGCTCGACCCTCAGTTTGAAATTGCTTTTCAGTTGGACGTACTCTACAATGTTTTCGGCCTTTGTAGAGTAATGCAGGCGGGACACGTACAACAGCATCGCAGGCACGGCTGGACGCAGCAGATGGTTCGGTCCGGTCGGTGCAGTACCGCACTGATTGCGACGAGCTGGCTTCCTCTTTTTCTTCTCCACCTTGATGAAGCCATCCTTTTCGCACGTAGCCTCGTTCTTTTTACCCTGATGCGGATTGACGTCTGATCTCATAGTGATCTTCTTATCCCCTTTCTGTCGCCACTGTGGTGGTTGTCCAGCTGGTTGGTTGGCGGCAACTGCCGCGTAGGCATGTGTCGGTGTTGACGTAGCGGCACGTGTCACTACCTCGACCGATGTTGTTGGGGGGACGGGGCGGGCGGCGGGGCGCGGTGCGACGCAAGCAGTTTCGGCAGCTAGCGACGACTTAGGACTCGCCGCTTCCAAATTGCCGACGGATGCGTTTTGCGCCCCGCGACGTGTGTTGACGTTGGAGGTGTCGGGTGACTTACATGACGAAACAGCGCCACGTAACTGCGCCACCTCCTCACGCAATTCACCGATGATGTTATTGGACACCTCCAGCATCGACTGCATCTCAGCCAGACTCGACTTTAAGAACGTGATGTCCTTTAACAGCCTGGTAACGTCGACGTGGTCGAATGTGACAGGTGGGAGTTTATGCAGCTCCTTCGCCACAAAGGTCGGCACGTCGTCCGGATCCATTACCTTCAGCAAAGCGATGATGTCTTGCACGCTCTTCTCCGTCCCATCTCTTCTGCGGGACGGCATCTGGTCCAGCTTGCCAAGGGACTGGTATAACAATCTCTTGCCGCTGCTGATGTCCTCTTCTTTGAAATTGGACTTGCAGATCTGCATCACGCTGACCTCGTCCATAGTGTCAATGGCATTTTGAATAAATGCCAACAGCTCATTAGCTATAAGTTGAGTACTCATAGCCATGATCACGTGCAACGGCTACGGCCGCGCAACACCGAAAGTAAATAATATTCAGAGCCTACTAATGCACGTCCGTATTTGAGCGCGCATTGAACAAGGATAATGCTGTAGGCTATCGGAGTGCCTCTTAAACAAGAGGTACACCGAGCCAAGTGCTGAAGAGAACTTTTTGAATCGGTTAAAATCACGAATTTGTTAATGTATTCGATGGATTCTCTGTAAGACAGAGCTTCTAAGATTGCGATTAGTTCTATACTCATAATAGACATATTGTGGCAAAGGAGATCATCCATTTTGGGCCTTTTTTCAAAGTGCCGGCCAACAAAAAAAAGTGGCATGTATCGATAGAGCTATCCATTTGAAGCAATAGTTAGTATGGCACGAAACCGGTAGGATCGCTTTGAACCGAGTTATACAGGTTTGAAGATTCATAATATTTAAACATTAATTCATTTCTGAAAGTGCTGTGAAACGTAAAATAATGATTGATTTTGCTAGAATTAACTATCTAAAGCAAACGACCACTCTGAAGTTGATTTAAGGTCGTAAGCACACGTATCAACTCGGAAACGGGTCGTCACCGTATCAACTCGAGCTCATAAGTATTATTTGTATGTATGTAATTCCCTACTGTAACACACTTATCGGAATCGTTATGAGATCGCCCCGGCTCACGACCATAGGAGTGGTTCGTATGCGCATTATGCATACACCAGCACCCACGGTGGAGTGCGGGGCTATGTGCAAATTCCGATAGATTTGTGGGCATACCTTCTAAACCGCAACATGGTTCCCTATAACAAGGGCCCTCATCACAAATCGTGCCCGAAGCACAAAATATTGTTCCACATGCCAATGAGTCGGACATAACAACCCAACGGCAACGCTCTAGATGACCTCTTACCTAGACGATGGTTTGTTAGTTGCACACAACCGAGGGTGCGGCCCCTTAGGTGCGAGTTTGATTCCCCCGGAGCCTCAATGCGTCGCAACTGGACTGGTCACTGGCGACTAGCGCAAGGTCAGCGCATCCTCCCTTAGCGAACCCATCGGCATGTGGAACAATATTTTGTGCTTCGGGCACCATTTGTGATGAGGGCCCTTGTTATGAGGACACATCGCACCCTTAGAATTACAACGACGCAAATGCAAAATTTCGTTAAAATGACTTAAGTATAAAAAACACTTTAAAAAGTGCTTAACTATCGCAAAGAACATTGACTCTTTTATAATTACCATAAATGCCGCTAGATGGAAGTAGCGTCAACATCAAATTTAGCGAGACTTGAAAACAACAACGACTGATAGGTTAGTTACTCGCGGGGAGCGGGACGAGTGTGTTGCTTCATAGTGCTACAACGACGCTAAGGTAATTAGGCCTTTTTTTTTTTTACTTTTATTAGAGGAACATTGACTCAAGTGTAACTTATGTCATTTTTTTCAAAAATACCTTCAAACATTTATACGAACGATGACGCTTATTACAATTAGGTCATTGTTCTTTTAGATTCCATTATTTATTATGTTTTTAGGTTGAAACAAATGGAGTCACGGGGTGCTAAATTAGTAAGATTGGCTAAGGATCCTTGTCGTACTGAGGAGAATGACTCTGTTATTCAAACAGTATCAAAAAAATCAGGTTCTAACATGCAAGAAGTTACGGATTCATTAATTTCATCTGATTCTGAGAAAGGTGACTTTTCTGGAACCAGTTCAGATGAATTTAGGCCATCGAATAACAAAGACAGTAGCAGTAGCGAAGCCAGTAGTTCGAGTAGTTCTTCTTCTTCTTCTAGTTCGGAAGATGAACAGGAAACCAATGTGTCTGCTCGTGATGCATCTATTGCAACTCACGACTCAACGATTTCTGTGCCACCTGAACCAAAAAAGGCAAAAAAACGTACCAAAAATCCGAATAATTGGAAAAGAATACGTGCAAAGCAACTTAAAAATACCGGAAAAGAGTACCGTTCTAGTAAGTACATGAGCGGGAAAGCTATGGGGCCCCCATGTTCGCTTAAGTGCAGACTTGTTTGTGCCAGTAAATTTTCCGAAGAAGAAAGACAAGCTATTTTCAACAGTTATTGGGAATTAGGTGACTTACAGCGGCAAAGAGCGTATCTAAGTTCCTGCATTAAACCACTTAAAGTAGCATACAGACGTATTAAGGTTGACGTCCAGAATAATCAACCTGCAAAGCCTAGAAACCCAAATACAGCATATTATTTTCTGTTGAATGGAATAGAAAAAAGAGTATGTAAAATATTTCTGTTAAACACATTAGGCATAGCTGAAAGAACTCTTCGCACTGTGATTCACGCGAAAAATGAAAACCTGGGTGCTCCTCCTCAAGATAAAAGAGGGCACCATAAGAATCATTCTAATCTGCCGGAAGAAGTAAGACAATCTATAATAGATCATATTCAATCCATACCTAAAATTGAAAGCCATTATTTGAGAGCTAACACTAGCAGGGAATATGTTGATGGCGGCTTATCGGTATCAGAAATGCACAAAAACTATGAAGTCTTACGAAGGGAAAGTAATTTACCAACTGCACCATACGCTGCATATCTATACATATTCAATACACAGTTTAATATTGGGTTCTTTGTACCGAAAAAAGATCAGTGTGATCTTTGCGTTGGTTATAAAAACGCACCCATGGAACTGAAACCGCAACTTGAGGCCGAATATAAGTCACACCTGGAAGAAAAAAGTTTAAGCCGTCTTGAAAAACAAAGCGATATGAATAATAGTAATTTAGTTGTTGCCACCTATGATTTGCAAGCGGTATTGCCATGTCCTGTCGGAGATTCTTCAGCATTTTTTTACAAAACACGACTTAATTGTTATAACTTTACGGTAAATTTCTATTATTATGCACACTTAAATTAATATTTATTTTTTAGTGATTCAACTCTTTTAATTACCAATATTTTTTTTAGGTGACCGAAGGGAAAAATGAACATACCACTTGTTATTTTTGGCATGAGGGTATGGGTCATAGGGGTGCCATTGAAATTGGATCCTGCGTTTATAAGTATTTGGAAGAATTGGCTACAAAGCATCCTAATTGTGACGTTATTTTTTATTCAGACAATTGCTGTGGCCAGCAGAAAAACAAGAAAGTGACTCAGAAACTGCCTTACTTATCTAGTATCATTTTAAAGGTTCCTTAATGACTTCTTTTTTTTTCAGGTATATTTTTACGATGTATTTTTTTGCTGTGTCGAAGTTAAACATAAAATCTATAACCCATAAATTTCTGATTCGCGGTCACACGCAAAACGAGGGGGATACCGCTCATTCTTTGATTGAAAAGTGCATTAAAAAGGAGAGGAAAACAAGTCCAATTTATGTTCCGGATCAATACGTTAATGTAATAAGAAAAGTTAAAAAATCTGGAAACCCGTTTAAAGTGTTTGAAATGAATTACGACAGCTTTTTTGATCTGAAAGTATTAGCAGAGGAGTTAAACATAAATTTGTCTAAAAATGTTCATGGCGATCAAATTAAATTGAGCGAATTAAAAGTAGTCCAATTTACAAAGAATAAGAATACCTTCGAATATAAACTATCATATAAAACTGAAAACATGTTGCAAGCTAATATAATAGTACAAAGAAATTTACACACTAGCAGACCAACTAGATTGATTGATGAGGTTCACCTTAAGCCGGCATATAATTCTAAAATACCGATATCTGAACGCAAGAAACAAGATATGTTGCAATTAATTGAAAAGAATATAGTACCTCATTACTATGCAGAATATTACAGGAACCTATAGTTGCTTATTTTATTTTTTGATTTCATTCTTATGAGACTATCATGGCCTAGTTGATTGTTAAGTGATTTTACAAGGACAAAATAATACTGATTATGAAGACTGATTGTTAATAGAAGACTGATTATGCTTAATAGTATAAAAAACATTGATTACTTTAACCTGTGTTTTATTTGCTTTCTTCAAAAAAGTTGCACCTATTTATCATTTTTCCTTTATAACTTGAAAGTTAATGTTTTCTGTTTGTTAGTTTCAAGTTATACGCTAACTTTTAATATTGCCTTTTCCTTTTTTGGACATATTATTAAAATAATGATAAAAAATTATTTTTAATTTGATAAATGTTGTACCTTTACGTCATTGTTCGTCATATTTTTTTATTATTTTACATACATTTTAGTGGTACAATGACTTAACTGTAGGTGCTCTGCATTTTGAAAATAATTTAAAAATAAAACAACAAAATAATTAGGTATTATATTTAATTAATATCAAAGTAATAATAACCAAGTACCAGTATTATGTTAACTTTTTATAAATATTGTGGATACAAAAGAGTTAATGAGTAAAATGTAAATTAAAAGTTTCAAATGCATTTTTCTCGGTTGTTTGATATTTGCACTTACGTCATTGTAATTTTAAGGGTGCGACATGTTGCGGTTTAGAAGGTATGCCCGCCCTTCTATCGGAATTTGCACATAGTCCTGCACTCCACCCTGGGTGCTGGTGTATGCGTAATGCGCATACGAACCACTCCTATGGTCGTGAGCCGGGGCGATCACATAACGATTCCGATAAGTGTGTTACAGTAGGGAATTACATACAAATAATACTGATGAGCTCGAGTTGATACGGTGACGACCCGTTTCCGAGTTGATACGTGTGCTTACGACCTTAAATCAACTACAGAGTGGTCGTTTGCTTTAGATAGTTAATTCTAGCAAAATCAATCATTATTTTATGTTTCACAGCACTTTCAGAAATGAATTAATGTTTGAATATTATGAATCTTCAAACCTGTATAACTCGGTTCAAAGCGATCCTACCGGTTTTGTGCCATACTAACTATTGCTTCAAATGGCTAGCTCTATCGATACATGCCACTTTTTTTTGTTGGCCGGCACTTTGAAAAAAGGCCCAAAAATGTATGGAGCGTGGATGATCTCCTTTTGAACTTAATTGTTTGATTCATTTGCGAGTCAAAAACTGCTAATCCTACGTTAGATTTGCTGTCCCTAGAGCTATCAGTGAAAATCTTTTAATATGCTGCATACTCCTTTTCTAAATACTGTGTGCAATTGTTTCTTAGGATAGATATATCATATTCGTTTTTTCCTTTTGAAACACCGTCTATCTGATATTTTAAAATACTATCAAAGTTATATCTATTTATCCAAAAATCCAATTTATACATATCTAAAACTTCTCTTGAATCTATATTAACTTCTTTAAATTTTTCGTGCATTTGCACCATGCATGGTATCTTTTTATTTCTCCAATATCTACTTGAAATATGTAACGACAGTTTTCTTACTGCCTCTAATGTTGTGTTATTACTCTGTGACATCAATTTAAATCAGAACTTGCCAGCAAGATAAGTACGGCGTATTTGTAAGGGCTGTAAAACCAGTTCACACTCCATCACGTGGATGGGAGTGCTTTTCACAAAACCTCCAATAATACGCATTGCTTCATTTTGGATTTTGTCTAATTTGTATAAATTAGCATGGCTAGTACTATCAAAAAGAAAACTGCCGTAGTCTAAGCGACTTCTAATAATAGAAATATATAATTGTCTTAAATGGCTTGGGTGTATACCCCAGCCAGAGCCAGCTAGAACTTTAAAAATATTTAGCAACTTTCGAGTTTTGTGACATATTTCGTTTATGTGTTTGGACCAACGCAAATTATAATCCAGCCACATACCCAGATATCTTATATGAGGAGATTGTTGCAATGACGTATCATCGACAGTTATACAAATATTTTCACGCCTTCTACCTTTACTGAATAAACAAGTTTTGCTTTTTGTGGAAGATACACTGAGGCCTAAATGATCTAGCAATTTAAGAGCCACATTTAATGAGTCTTGGAGAGTCTCACGTGCATTAGACACGCTTTTATCAGTAACATATAACAAAAAGTCATCAGCGTATTGTGAAATACATACGTTGCTAACAGCGCTGCAAATATTGTGTGTAGCGATGTTAAATAACAAGGGTGATATAGGATCACCTTGTGCTATGCCCTGTCCGGTACACCGACTTATATAGTGGTCATCATATCTAATTTTTAAATTTCTGGAACTAAGAAAATGCCAACGATAATTACAAATGTTTGAACCAACACCAAAGGCATCTAAAACTTTAAGCAATGCACTAATATTTATATTATTGTACGCATTATCAATATCAAGGCAGCACGCCAAAGTTACCATATTTTGCGAAAAACCTGCCTGAAATCTTGTTACTAGGCTGGTCAGACTGTTAAGACATGACTTAGATTTTCTAAAACCTACCATTTCTTGTGAGAATATGCCATTTCTTTCACAATACCATTCCAATCTCCGATTAATAATTAAATGGAAAATTTTACAAACGCAGGAGATAAGACTAATTGGGCGCAGAGATGACGTTAAAGAGGGATCGCGACCAGGTTTGGGGATAGGTACAATGCAAATGTCTCGCCATTGAGATGGTGTAAACCCATAAGATAGAAATTGGTTAAATAATTCTTTTAAAATCCACTTACCATTATTTGGTAAATGTTTCAACATGGAAAATGATACGAGATCAATCCCTGGTGCAGTATCAGAGTTTTTAATACATGACTCTAATTAACTGATAGAGATGGGTAACTCTAGATGATGGTTCGAGGACACAAAATTAGGTTTAGCAGGGGTTACGTATGGTGGACATAAATCATTTAGAAGTGATTCGACTCTATCCCTATTTATGAATGAATTGAATGTTTTGTTACCTTTTACCCATTTCATCTTCGTTCACATTTCATTAGCTGATGTTACCTCATTCAGAGACTGACAAAACTTGTGCCAACTAGAAGTCGCGGCTTTCCTAATAAGTTTTTGAGTCTCTTTAATACAATCTTTGAGGATTAACAAATTTGAAGGTGTTGGATTTTTCCTAAATTTGGTTAAAGCTAATCTCCTTTTTGCAACTGATTGGGATAAGCTGGGAGTCCAATACGGCGTCGGCGAAAATTTACTAGATGGGTTTAAACAAATCTTGATAAAAGTTTCATCTGCTACCCTATTAATGTGACTTATAAAAATATTGTAGTCTTGTTGTGGATCTCCAGAAAAATTAAAATTCGTAAAGACATTTTCTAAGTTAGCTTTGTAGGTATTCCAATCAGCTCGCTTAAAATCATGCTTTTTTAAAAAGTTGGGCTTATAAGGTGGTCACTTCCAAGGCTTTCGTTTGAAACTTGCCAGTTAAAAAAGCATGCTATATCTGAAGTAGCCAACGATATATCTGGGGAGCTTTGTTGTAAATGATTAGCTACTAATGTGAGTTTACTTTATTTGAGTCGATAATGGAGGACATATTAAAACGTTTAAGTATAAGCGACAAGTATGTGGTAGTGTGTGGTGATTTTAATGTAAATTTACTTGAGCAATCTTCGACTAGTACGAGACTTAAGTCATTATTTAAATCTTTTAATTTAGGTTTTTTATTTAATGAGCCCACTAGAATCACTGCACATTCTGCTACATGCTTGGACAATATATTCTGCAACTGCGAATGCTTAGGTAGGGAAATCTTAAGTGAACTAACATCGGACCATTGGTTAAAGAAAATTACTTGTAGGCCTATTACTAGGGATCGTTTAGTTTTATTTAATAGTGAGATAGCTAGTGCTATGACAAAGTTAGACGACACCGAAGAACACCCGGATAACCTTTACACATCGTTATTCAACATTATTGAATCCAAGTTCAAAACTATCTTCAAAGAGAAAACCATACTAGATAACAATAGGAAACTCAAATTTTGCGATTGGGCGACAGCAGGTATTTATAAAAGTAGAGCTAGGTTGTATGAGCTTTATTCCATGAAACAGTTCAATTTTAATCCTAAATTTCTTCAATACGTTAGGAACTATTGAAAAATTTTTAAGGGAACTTGTGTTGCTGCTAAATCCTTACACTTAAGCAACAAAATTAAAAGCTCAGACAATACGATCAAAACCACATGGAATATCATTAACAACGAAACAGGTCGTGCTATCCAGCGCGAAAATAATTTTGAACTCAAAGTAAATGACACGATTATCACCAACAACTTAGAGGTTGCTCAGACGTTCAATACTTTCTTCGCTGATATTCCCACAGCTACAACTAGCTCCTTGAATTCCTGTCCTGCCAAGGCAGAATGTTTACTTCGAAATAGTGTAGAAGAGTGTGGTAGTGTTTTTTTCTTCAAACATATCAACTCTAATGATGTAGTTAAGGCTTTTAGGTCGCTCAACTCCAAAAAAACACCTGACCTCTGGGGCATCTCTGTTAAATTAGTAGAAAGTATCATCCTGGAAATAGCCCCCCATTTGGTTTTAATATTTAACAGGTGCGTAGATACTGGTGTGTTTCCGGACTTAATGAAACACAGTAAAGTAGTACCACTCTTTAAGAAGGGATCTAAGAGTGAGCCCAGCAATTTCAGGCCCATTTCCATCTTGCCTGCGGTTAGCAAAATCTTCGAAAAGGTCATCTTAGAGCAGCTCGAAAGTCACTTCAACTCGAATCAGCTATTTCATGGTAAACAGTATGGTTTCACAAAGGGTAGGTCAACAATCGATGCAGGTATTTCGCTCGTCAAGCATATCTATGATGCTTGGGAGACATCCCAGGACGCCATTGGGGTGTTCTGCGATCTCTCCAAAGCATTTGACTGTGTCCAACATAATACGCTCCTTAGGAAACTAAACCACTATGGAATTAGGGATACAGCGCTCGATTTACTTGCGTCATATTTGAGTAATAGGATTCAACGAGTAGATATCAATGGTGTAAGGTCTTCAGGTTCAGCTGTTTCTCTCGGCGTGCCTCAGGGTTCGATACTCGGTCCGTTTCTTTTTCTCGTATATATAAACGATCTCCCCTTTCAGGTGCAGGATTTATGTGATATTATATTATTTGCAGATGACACTTCACTCATTTTTAAAGTAGATCGTTCGAAGTCTTGTTTTATTGATATCAATAGTATTCTTGAACAGGTCCACAACTGGTTCACTTGTAATAATCTGTTATTAAATTCTAACAAAACTAAGTGCATTAGGTTCACTATGCCCAACGCGAGGAATTCAGGTACTAACATAGTCGTAAATGGGCAAACTATCGATTTGGTAGATTCGGCAACTTTTTTAGGTATCAGTCTGGATAGCAAGCTCCAATGGGGCACTCAGATAGCGCATCTCTCGGGGAGACTCAGCTCCGCCGCGTACGCAATCAGAAAAGTAAGACAGTTTGCTGGTGTGGATGCGGCAAGACTGGTATACTTTAGTTATTTTCACAGCGTCATGTCTTACGGTATATTACTGTGGGGTAAGGCTGCTGATATAGATGTTATTTTTGTCCTTCAAAAAAGAGCTATTCGCGCAATTTATAGTTTAGGAGCGCGAGACTCCTTGAGAGAGCTTTTTGGGCAGATAGGGATACTGACGGTGTCATCACAGTATGTGCTTGCAAACTTGTTGTATATAAAACAAAATTTAGGGACTTTCGCAACAAATAGCGATAGACACAATTATAACACTAGAAACAGACACAAATTAGTAGGTCCCCATCATCGTTTACACAAGGTGCACAATTCGTTTGTAGGTCTCGGCATTCGTTTCTTCAACAAGCTTCCCAAGCACATCATGGATTTACCCCTGCCAAAATTCAAAGTTGCTGTTAAGGAACATCTCGTTAGGAAAGCTTATTACAGAATTGATGAGTATCTAAACGACAATAGCTCTTGGGATTAGTCGCTCGCTTGATTAGGATTCTTTGAAATTAGGGAACTTTGCTATAAATTATATAAACTCAGTAGCAGTAGGTCTAATATTGTAAAATATGGGCAATTAATGATGCAAATAGGAGATGTTACGTACAATTTGATGTTATTCATAAAACTGTCACTTTTTTTCTTTTATAATGTTCACAACCAGTGTGCTCACTTGCTGCCCATATTCTTATTATCACATGCTAGTAGGTGCTCCCAACATACGGTATGATCAGAGACTAATAAATAACCTAGCTATATTAATTTAACTTAATTGACGTTTAGTCTATATCGCTGATTGTTGGCAGCTCCTCGCATGATCAATTATTGTATCAACCACATTGTAAAACTTTTGGCGATTGAAAAGAGTGGCCGTGAGTTTCTCGCTAGCTCTTCTCATAAGGCTCTACCCCCTTTCCGAGCTAGTGGTAGATTCAGTAATTGTAACGACTATCATAAGTGTCAATATTTGACCTAAATGAATAAATGATTTGATTTTGATTTTGATTGATTTTTGATTTTGAAAACCCCTAACAAGATCAAAATCGTTAGAAAAAATAGATATGATTGTCTCTTTGAATTTTTCGCATTCAGAGGAACTATTGGGACAAAGTATGGAGTTATCCAGCCACGTACTGGCATTATGTCGTGATGAAATGAAAAATGAGTTAAGTAGCCTGAGATCTAGTTTAGAAAGCACTCAACATGAACTGGAAAATGTAATAATTGAAAATACCGACCTGAAAAAACAAATAGTACAGATGTCACATGAAATAATAGCACTTAAGCAAATATGTAAGAGTCCCTTATCATCACTCCGCAAAGCCCCACTTATCAAGAAGTCTCATGCCAAACGTCGACTTACAGACTCGTTTGTTCATACTTCACCACCTATTAGTATGGCACCGCAAGCCGTGGACTGCGTTGTTTCATCTGAGGCAAATTTTGAAAATGCGGAGGGAAGTGCTGTTGAAGGAAATACTTCACAAAATAAATGTAATGACCCACCTTCGAACCCGGATCAATACGCAAATACTGAGAAAACTGCAAAAACTTTAGAAAACAGCAGTAAATATCCAAAAAACAAGAAGGCTTTTATTTTTGGCGGACAAGAAGGGTCGAGATTGGCAGAAAACCTTATTCGATCAAGACTTCGTACACGTTACTCGAAATACGAATTTTCGTCCTTTATAAAACCCAATGCTTCGACCCAGGAAATACTTAGCAGTTGTAAACATTATAATATAACCAAACATGATGGAGTAATACTGTCTATAGGACAGAACGACTCAAATCCATTTTTAATTGAGACCGAGTTGACTTCCTTTATTAAATCTGTGAAATGCCAGGTATTTGTAATTAAAGTAGGGGCAAGGCGTACAAAATGACATACCCACCGCTAAATCAGTCATAAATTTTTATTAATTAATAGTTGTAACATTAACAATCAGACTTTCCATTCCTTGGTTCATTACCTATAATTATTACAGAGATCAATCATCCTAATCAATAAACAACAAAGTTATAAGACTCTAAAAAAAATGTTACGAAAATCCGTTTTGTCCGTCATAGGCGGGTAATACGACATAGGTAGTGTGGACAAAACGGCATATAAAAAATATATGAAAAATAGAAGTTATTGGCAAAGCTCGCATATGAAAGACTCAGTCTTTGTCGAAACATCTGCACAAGATGCATGAGCCCACTTTCTGCAAGACAAACACTGCAACCATACTTCTTTTGGTTTGGATCTAGAAATCAAGTCATTGCAATAGATGCAAGGGCAGTCGTCGTTTTCGAAATCAGCAACGGTACTAGTTTGTAAAGAACTGAAGTCTTCATCGCTGCTAGAGCTGAAATTCAAAACTTTCGTTGTTTTTCTTGCTCTTTTCTTGGAGACAGGTGGAGGAGCCGATTTAATTTTAATTTCTTCCATATTTGGTGTTGAAGTTAACAATAAGACTGTTGGTTTTTTGCGTGGCTTTCGTTTGCCTTGTCCAGTAACATAAACTCCTTTTGGAACCGGCGAAATCACATTAATTGGAATTAGAGCCGTTGTCTTTTGAAGGTTTTGTCCTGATGGTGAATCTTGACTGATGGAAGGACTTTCAGCACCAGAGTCTCTAGTCTGAGAGGTTGAAGGGAGATCTAAACTTGTAAGTGCTGATGTTACTGTTCTCATTCAGATATAGCAGATATAACTGGGATTTCGACTGTCATTTGACTTTCTTCAGCTTCGATTTGTGATATCAAAGCAGTCGTTGTTTCAGCAGGCTCTTGGAACTCATTTGTGCTTCGGATTTCGTCTACCGCTGAACCTTCAGTGGCCTCATCTTGTTGAAGGGGTATATTCGTTGTTTCAGCAGGCTCAAACAAATAATCCAGGAATATGTTTGGATCAATAGGCCACAATCCTGTTTTCTGAAATCCATTAACAGCGTTTTGCAAAGTTGCTGCCCTGGTATAAGCTTTGTTGAGTATTAAACCAATTTGAAAATGAGTGACGACTCTGCCGTGATGATTCTTAAGCCATAACGTCAGCTCTTGGTTAAAATACACTTTAAGTGGTCCATAAAAAGCCACATCTAAGGGTTGTATGCGGTGCGTGCAATGTGGAGGCAAGCACAGCATTATGATACCATGTTCTTTGGCAAATATCAAGGACTCGAGTCCTTTATGGCTAATGTGTCCGTCCACTATTAAGAGCACTTTATCATCAACACTAGTCTTTACGTGACTTTGAAAATGCACCAACCATTTGTAAAATACAGCTGTTGTCATCCAACCTGACTCTTGTGCAATGCCCAAAGTACCTGCTGGAGCTTCGTCTATTAACTCCTTCTTCATTATTTTTCTTGGAAAGATCAAACAGGGTGGGACAAAATTTCCGGTGGCACTCATACAACAAACAACTGTCACATGAGATCCTTTTTCAGCGCTAGTTAGGGCTCCGACTTGCTTAAGCCCAGTTGTAGCAAACACCTTCTGGGGTTTTTGGACCGTTGATAGTGCCGACTCGTCTACATTATATATCCTATGTGGAGGAATCTTGTTACTCTCCAAAATGTCTTGATATGTATTAAAAAACAATGATATTTGTGGTCTATTAAAAGCTTGAGCTCTCGCAGCAGAAGTCGCTTCGGGTTTTCTCAATGATATGTCAGGATTTCGACGTCTAAACCCAGCTAACCATTCTGGACCGGCCATTTTTTTTCGTTGTTGAAATTGTGAGGAATTTTATTGATGTCTGCATACTGATAGGCTAATTCAAGTACTTCCTTACGAGTGAAACCAAAAAGTCTTGTTTCGAATAGCTTTATATGATTAACTAATTCTCGTTCCATTTCATGAGAGAAAACTTTTCTAAATCTACCCATACCTTTGGTAGCAGGGGCAATAGATTTATTCTGCTTATTACAGTGTCTCCTCAGCGTAGCTTGCGGAACACCAAATATTTTAGATGCTCTCAGCCAGCCCATTTCATTGTTCTTGACAGCGGCTATAGCTTTTTCCATTGAAGTCTTATTCCAGCTCTGGCGTTCTGTCTTTCTCTTGTAGTTACGTGGCATTTTGATGGATTATTTGGTATACCTACAAGAAACGAGCAAAATTAAGTGGGTAAAATGACATAGTATGTCATTTTATCCTACTAAGGGATATGTCATTTTGTCCATAATATATCTTTATAACCTTAATTAAATTTACAAAGGAACCGTAACGAAAAATTAAATTCCAGCAAATCCTCAGTCAATTATAATATATTGACCAAAAATAGACACAGTTTAAACATGAAAAATGATCAAAATTACTTACTATTACGACGAAACAAAAACATGTAAACAAGAACTCGGAGCGAGCGAATAAATTCAAACTATCGTCTGCACCGAACAGCTAACTGAGCGCCACTGGCGAGGCGACAGGTTGCGACACGTTACTAAGCGGCCCTTTACATGTCATTGGATGAACTAAATGAACCATAGTTACTGAGAAACGTAGCTATGTCATTTGACCCGCCTATGTTATTTTGTACGCCTTTGGAGCAGTGATAGCCGAGTGGTATAAGTTGACACCTCCCACGCAAGTGGTCGCAGGTTCGAACCCGAGGCAACACACCAATGACTTTTCGAAGTTATGTGTGTATTAGAAATAATTATCACATGCTCCAACGGTGAAGGAAAACATCGTGAGGAAACCTTGCATGCCTCCATGTATGCAAAGTCCCCAACCCGCACTTGGCCAGCGTGGTGGACTCAAGGCCTAATCCCTCCCTCATTACGGGAGGAGACCCTTGCCCAGCAGTGGGACATTAATGGGTTAAATTTATTTATTTATCTACGTTACATTTCAAAACAGTGTTCGAATTGCACATTCATTGATATTGATTACGAAACCTCATATTATAGATACTGTAAAACCATTTGTAAGCATATCAATTCTGCGCTGGATTTTATTGATTACAGTCAATCATTTTAGCACAAACAAACAAAGCTGCTTCTAGGTACAATTCATGCCCGTTTAATGTGGGGTCGATCCATCCTAACAGTGAGGTAACGTATCAAAATCACATAGGCCTGAAAAATGACCAAAGTACTCAAACTGATCTTGATTTAATGTTTTTTCGTGAATAAAACTAGTGTTCTTAGAATTTTTCATCAAAACATTGCTGGCCTACTCAACAAGCGGTATATATTAGAATTAAGTCTTAACGAACTTTTAGAAAATAGGAAAGATGTTGACATAATATGTTTAACAGAAACTTTTATACAAAAGGGCCATGAATGCATGGCTAACATATCTGGTTATTGCCTCGCCGCGTCTTATTGTAGACAGACGAAAAAGAAATGAGGCGGTGTATGTATTTTAATTAAGCAAGGACTTCAGTATAAGCAAGTCACACTTTGTTCGGACCTCGCAGTGGACAAAGATTTTGAATTTTGTGCGATAGAGTTAGTTTCCCAAAACACGTTTATTATCTGCATATATCGAACACCTGATTCTAACTGTAAAGTCTTCTTTAGTAACCTTAATACACTCCTATATAAGTTAACGTATAGATATAATAAAGGTATCATACTGGCTGGTGATCTTAATATTGACACACTACAAACCAATAAAATGAAACAAAAATATTAAACGACATCACTAGAAACTGCAATTTACACTTCCATATAAATCAGGCAACAAGGAAGCAATCGTGCATTGATCACATAATAAGCAATATGCCTTTTGCAACTGGTGAGCTGCTACACCTTGAAATCTCTGATCATAACACAGCGCAATTGCTTAATATCCCCACGACGAGTAAAGACACCCCATTAACCGAATACTTTATTTATAAACGTGATTATAATACAGATAATATGCAAAAATTTAAAAAATGTTTGTCAAGTTTATCATTTAGCGATGTTTTCAACAACGATGACTTCGTATCTGCATTCCAAACATTTTATGATATACTAGCTGACCCGCGCAACTTCGCTTGCGTCACATAAGAGAGAATGGGTCAAAATTGTCCCCGTTTTTGTAACATTTTTCACCCGTACTCTGCTCCTATTGGCAGTAGCCTGATAATATATATATAGCCTATAACCTTCCTCGATAAATGGACTATCTAACACTGAAAGAATTTTTGAAATCGGACCAGTAGTTCCTGAGATTAGCGCGTTCAAACAAACAAACAAACTCTTCAGCTTTATAATATTAGTATAGATAATATATATAGCCTATAACCTTCCTCGATAAATGGACTATCTAACACTAAAAGAATTTTTCAAATCGGACCAGTAGTTCCTGAGATTAGCGCGTTCAAACAAACAAACAAACAAACTCTTCAGCTTTATAATATTAGTATAGATTCATGCTTTTCTATGTTTTGTGTTTTCCTAAAATTAGAATCAAAATTTCAAACAAAACACGTAAACTAAGATGGATATCCAAGGGTTTAAAAGTCAGGACAAAACGATCGTTACGTTACAAGTGTTATGGTAATACTAGTAAAGAAACCATAGTTAAATACAAAAAATATACCAAGATTTTGCGAAATTGCATACATCAATCCATCAAAAATCAAAATCTTAATTCAATATTAAATTCAAAAAACATGTGTAAAACATCTTGGAGATTAATTAAACAGACATCGGAATCGTTGAAAGTGTTAGATAATATAGACAGAATAAACAAAGATGGTACATTATTAACTTTATATTAATTAACAAATTAACCATATCTCATAGCAAGTGCATTTAATGAATTGTTTTCTAACTCAACCATTGTGTCTTCCAACTCCCTTAAAAACACCTGCAAAACCAATGTGTGCAATAGTATATTCTTGGACCCTTTTACATGTCATGAAATTTATACAATTATAATGTCTTTAAAGAACACTAACTCCGAGGGTTATGACGAAATATGTACAAAAATACTGAAATATTGTGCACAAGAAATTACTCCGATTCTTACACATCTAGTTAATCATTCGTTAAGTGTTGGTTGCTTTCCTGAACCTCTTAAAATATCTATACTTAAAATATTATAAAACTGAAGAGTTTGTTTGATTGTTTGTTTGTTTGTTTGTTTGAACGCGCTAATCTCGGGAACTACTGGTCCGATTTGAAAAATTATTTCAGTGTTAGATAGTCCATTTATCGAGGAAGGCTATAGGCTATATATCATCACGCTACGACCAATAAGAGCAGAGTAACAGTGAAAAATGTTACAAAAACGGGGAAAATTATGATTATCTTAAGTGGCGCAAGCGAAGTTGCGCGAGTCAGCTAGTCTATAATAAAACCACTTTTTAAGAAAGGAAAAAAGGCATGTTTGGATAATTACAGGCCTATTTCATTGATTCCAGTCATGTCAAAGGTTTTTGAAGTAGCAATGTACAGAAGGCTAAGTAGTTTTATTAACCAAAATAATATTTTGAAAAAACAACAATATGGTTTTCAAAGGGGTAAGTCTACAACGCTGGCATGCTACGAATTAGTAAAACAAGTCATTGAAAATTTAGATAATAATAAAGTGGTAATAATGCTGTTTTTTGACATGTCAAGAGCATTCGACCTAGTATCCCATGACCTCCTATTGCAAAAACTTGAGCAATATGGTATTAGAGGCCCTGCTCTAGGCTGGTTTAAAATATATTTAACAGGTTGAAATCAAGCAGTAATGATACAACGTGTAAATGATGATAAAGAATTACAAACATACAAATCTCCTTTTCTAACAAATAAATTTTCCGTTCCCCAGGGGAGTATTCTTGGGCCCCTTTTATTTTTACTTTATATCAATGATCTTCCTGACATTACCTCTAATTCATGTACATTATTTGCTGATGACTTTTCCCTAATTTTGACTTGTGATAAAAACGCTGACATAAACCAATTTTCACTTGACATCAATAATACAATTAAGAATATAATAACAATGCTCGAAAATAATAACTTGCAAGTTAATTTAAATAAAACAAAATTTGTACAATTTAGCACATACCATAAACCACATAAAAACATAATTATAAAACATGAAGGTCACGAAATCACTGAGGTCGAAAGCACAAAATTTTTGGGCATCCATTTAGATAAATATCTAAACTGGAAGCTGCATGTAGAAAACGTTTGTAGTAAAATAAACAGATATGTGTACGTAATTTACAAATTGCGCAAAACTTCCACAGAACACACTGTACTTGCGGCGTATCACGGATATGTCTCCTCTGTACTAAACTACGGTCTCATAATGTGGGGAAACTCTACTGAGGTACATCGTGCATTTCTAGCGCAGAAGAGATGTGTTCGAGCCATTCATGGCATACCACCTTGGGAATCCTGCAAACCGCTTTCAAGCGGTCTCGCATACTCACTTTACCCTGTATGTATATACTGGAGGCAGCTAAATTTGTTATACAACACCCTAACTTATTTATTAAAGCAAGAGATCTATATTCTCGCAATACCAGAAATGCTGACAGAATTGTGTTGCCAAAAGTTCCTAGAACGACATTGTACCTAAAAAGCACTACAGTTATGTGTGGACGTATTTTTAACGCATTACCCAGTAATTTTAAACAAATACCTTCTCACAGATTTTGTAAGAAATTTAAAGACTGGTTGATAGATAAGTGCTTCTACTCAATAGATGAATACTTACAAGTCTCTTAAATATAAATGTGAAATTTATTAATTAAAAATGCCTATATTTATGTATATGATTGTGTCTACTTAGTCTAAGCGACAATGTACAATTAAATAAATATGTCTAATTTTCTCCACTGTAAGATTTGCATGTCACAGTTTGACAAAATGTATATGGTTCCAATCGAACTTATTCCAACTTATGTACCTACATTTTACGCAAATAAACTATTATTATTATTTTTATTATTATTATTATAATGTTTTTTATATATTTACAGTTGTGAATTTTGACATGAACTGTCTGTATATCCTGATTATGAAGACTTATACCATCCAACTCAGATTTGATGGATCTGTGAGTAAAAATTACTACACCGCCATAGCTATCAATCCGATCGGTTCTATATAACGAATAATTATTTACTTTAAGAGATTGTTCCGGATCCAGCCATGTCTCACTAACTACAGCAATATGTATTTTATTTTGAAGTAGTAATTGCTCCAGAGTCAAAAGTTTAGGTTTAATACTTTGTGCGTTCCATTGCATGATATTGATAGCGATTGATTTATGAAAATTATTACTAGCCATTGAAAGACTTAAGAATAATGTCTAATACAAGTTTACAAATAGAATCCTCCGAAAAATGGGTCAAAATAGTTGATACAACCCAATCCACAATTAATTTAACAATTTTGCTTAATTTTTCTGACCAATTATTAGATTGGGAACAAATAATGTGCGTAAATTTATTCATATATAATTCAAAGGTTCGATAACCACCAAACGATTGCATTGTGGACTGGTCTAGGCGTTCATTTATGAGTGAGTTATTATTGTTAGCAGGATTTTCTATAACTGAATGAACATCTACATGACTGCGGTCGCGACGGCGACGGCGGGCGGCGCGAGCGCGAGCGACGGCTGCGACTACGTTGCGTTGTCGGCGCGAGCGCGGGGTCCGCGGCCGCCTCAGTATTTGTGTAATCGCCGGCACGAGCACGCGCCTCGTTCTCCTCTATATGTGACTCGGATGACGAAGTCGACGATGACCAGTTTATTTCATAGGCAATTTGTTCTGTAGAATTTCGCTCCTTCCTCTTCTTAGGTGTTTCTTTGGGCGCATTGGGGATACTTTTATTCGTTAATACGGCTGCATATGACATACAACTTGCTGAAGTAGTGGTTTGATATAATGTAGCCGGTGTTTTGTTTTTATCTCAAGGTGGTTCATTGGATCTCGGTGAAAATGGTGGTACATACATAGTTAGTGCCCGACGGTATGTGCAATTGAACTCAGACATTAAAGCTCGTATTTTCTTTTCCTTGACGTAGGCTGGACACGATTTCACTAAAGACATGTGATTACCGTTACAGTTGACACATCTATATCGAGTGGACTCGCAATTATCGTGATTTTTACCGCACTTAGGGCAAATAACTTTTAATGACGGGCACAGCTTTATTGTATGTCCGAAACGCCAGCATCGAGAACATTGCGTAACCGGGAACACATAAGGCTCAACGTGAACTATTAAATTGTATAGCTTGATATGTTGAGGTACCGAGCTTCCTCTAAAACATACACGGACTGTTTCACAAGGGGTCCAGCTGGAATCAGAGTTACGGCGATTAAGTCGCATAGCCGATATTATTTGACAATCATTACTGCTTTTCAGGCATTCTAGTAAGTCAGCCTCTGTTAAATCAATGTCTATATCTCTTATGATACCGTAGGATACATTAACTTCCCAGCTTTTTTGTATTCTCCATTCTTTATCGATCAGCGTTTGACAGTTAATGAGCTTTTCCGCATTAGTATCTTTATCAAAACTGACTATGACTTTATAAGCATTCACAAACTTTACGCGATTTATACCGTGTATGTTTTCATCCAAAAATAATTTTGCTAAAGCTAATTGTTTTGGTAACTTATCTTTGCTAGAGACACAAATATCTATACTTTCCTTCTTCCTTCTTTTTCCACCACCTACTAGTCTCCAGTTTTCACCATTTGCTTCATAATTTTCTCCTAAATTGTGTAAGTTCTCCTCATTATTATAAACATGCTGATTTTGTGTAAATACGTCCTCCAGACCGCTTCCTGCCATACTTATGTTATCATCGCCTCCCTTTTCACTTTCCGATGTATCTTGATTCATATCTTAATTTATCTCTTTCCTCTGTATCGGAACAGCGCGCTCGCGCGAATTAAGTAAGCGACAACAAAAGTATTTAAAAAATAACTTTATTGCGAAAGAGTTACAGCTAAACAGTAATTAATTTAATCTTATGAAACATTGATCTTATATACTAACTTATTGCTAACGTAGTTCATCTTCCAACGTGTTCGAATATGACGCACGTCCTAGATAATCGATAATGCTGACCAAGCAATCGAATCTTTTAGAAATATTAATTATAATATGTACGTTTGCCCAGCACGGCCCCTCAGAATTTGCATTTATGGTGTACACCATTGCAATGTACTCGCCTCTAGCAGTATATGTACAGATTTCTTTTTCAATGTACCTCTATACTTTTGAAGAAATATGCAAAAAAAGGCGGCCGTGCCAGCCAAACGCTTTCAGCACGGCCCCCCATGTAACTTGAATAATACATACCGTATTAACAAATGTCTATAACTCAAGAAATGTACTCTATTAATACGTTATATGTGCCGCAACAGTTATTGTGAATTCATAATAACAAATAATATATAGATGTGGATAAGGGGCCGTGCTGGAAAAAAACATTTTAAGAAATATCTAAAAAAGACAAAACATACTTAGCCAAAAACTATTAAAAAATAATTGATGTTTAGCAAGTAACATATGTACCGCATTGATTTCTCATACAACTTGTTATATTGTGAAAAATAAATCTATTTTAGTTCATTCAGCACGGCCCTCTATAGTTGCCTATATCTTTTTAAATAAGCCGTGTATGTTTACAAAATTCGACTTCCTGAATAATATATAGGAGTACATTCCTTTCAACTAAATTGCAATTCTGCTGTATCAATACTTTAGAAGATAAATTCAATCTAAAATATACATACATTAAAACTGATGGGGTGACCATGATTTCATATATTTGGTAGGTAGGTACATAAATGTTCTATATTTATGTACTTATATTAATTAAATTATGTGACTACATTGAAATAAACATTCTTTTTACCCGACTGTACCAGAAGGACGGTAAGGTTTTTCGAGTGAATGAATGTAGATATGTAGCAACCTTCATTTCTTTGGCACGCTTTGTAGTCTAAACGGCTTTATTAATTTCAACTTGAGAGATGTCGTTAGATTCGTCTTAATTGTGAGAATGACACAGGGTAGGTATAGGTACCCATCAAAAACATTAAAAATAAAAATAACTGATTCTTGGCGTCAAGTAATTAATCGTTTTCTTTTCCTCAAAGCCTATCTAGTGGGATAATATATTAAATAAACGAATTTCTAAGTGGACTAGCTTTAACTTACGGTTCGGCTCGCGTGGTAGAAATAAAAAATATATAAAGCGTGCTTATAACCTTCCCCTAGAAAAAACACAACTTATAATATGTTTAAATAAATGTTATTCAGAATGAGAAATGCTAAAAAAAACAAAATATTCAATGTTTCTCAAAGTTTAAAATTTGTCCGCTATTGGGTAATTTATTTAAATAATTATGTGTTTATTCATTACGTCATCTTAAAAAATAATAATTAAGTATAATAATATATTATCAGTTAATTTTGTCGTGTGCGATCGCTATTAGTTCACTGACGCTACCGTAATTTTTAATGTGGCGCTGGTGTCGCGGTTACTTCATGTTGCGCTTGAGTGTTTATTGACAGTCACATCTCTACGCGCATAACAGACAGTAGTAAATATAAATACTGCTCAAATAATATGAATATTCATGGGTCGTGTGTTTGTGCAGTGAATTCTATTTCAAGGACGAAAATGGATTGTTAAACTTCTTCTTCTTATCGTATGGTTAGTGGTCAACCTAGTGTCAAAGTTGTTCAAGCCGCCCGAAGGCCTTTGACATGGCTTAACGACTGTTATCTTTATCGACAACAACCGGGACCGACTTTTTACGTGCCCTCCGAAGCACGGAGACGCCCAGTTCAAATACCACTATGCGGTCACCCATCTATGGAATGACCGCGCCAACGGTTGCTTCACCCACAGATCGTTTACCGACCGGTGAGCGCAACTGGCTGTGGGCGCCTCAAATTTTTATTGTTAAAATAAACGGGTAAGTAAGTTTTAAGTTATAATATAATTTATTTGTATTTAAAAAATAGATTTGATGTAAGTATATCTAGGTAAGTGCATGTAGGAATTGAACTTGACCCTAAAGAAGATTGCGTAAATATTAAAGTTACACGTTGTATGCACATAAGATAATGCAAAGCACATTAAATCAGTATGCTAGATTTATTTAATGTTATTTAAAAATACCAAAATGTATGAAGCACCTGCTTACGACACAAATCTTTGCAAATTTTCTTTTTTTACAAATCTTTGCATGAGTAGTAGACATGCGCATAACAGTGCATCGAAAGTCAATGCCATATGATATGCACCGGTTCCAAAGTACATCAACTTTTGATATGCACTTTTGTACCTGTTGTCACACAACAACTCGATGGAACCAGTTGTTTTGACCCTTCCGTCTGTCCCATTAGTCCCGTGATTTTTTTGCAACGGGACAACTGGCACCAAAACAGTGTCACTTGTCCCGCCACGGGACAACTGGGACAAAATAGTGCCAGTTGTCCCGTCACGAGACAACTCAACGGGACTAGTGGGATAGACCCGTCAATGCGGTGTATAGTACATATCTCGATATCTCGGGCAATGCGAGTGAATGTATACACTGCTCAGTGAATATGTACTTTGTGATATCAACCGCAGTGCATATCCATGTCTAATGAGTAGTTCTATTATTCATTATTTCTTACATTAAATTTATTTTGCTAACCATAATATATGATAGCAAACTGTGTAATGAGCCTACGATTATTATGTTACCTTACATAATTAATCATAGTTTTTGTTTAATTGTGTTCTGTTCATTTACAAGCAAAACCCAAGAGTGCTTCGTAGTTATTTAAAAGAAAATACTTGTGTATCTAGTAGTATTAGGTACGATTCAGACCAACCGGCTGGCGTCGCGCCGCCTCGGAACGGAGCCGTACGCGTGCCGCGGCAGCCGAACGTGTGCCGCGGCAGCCGAACGCGTCCGTCGGAGCTGTACCGCTACTGCGGTATGCGTACGGCTGCCGCGGTAGCCGCACGCGTGCCGCGGCAGCCGACAGCGTCCGCTGTCATATGTCTGGACTAAAGAAATTAGTTTTTCTTCCGTATCCATTTTTGATTTTAATATGTTAACTGTCGCTTGAAGAACACAACTTCAATGATTCGCTAGTTGCTGCACCGTAATCTCCGTTCGTATTTCACGACGCACAGCTACCCGGCTCCGAACGGACCCGACGGCAGCCGATTGGATGCCGACGGCGCCGTTCGGAGCCGGTCGGGGCCGGTCAGCCGTCGCGACAGCCGAATGCATTCTGCGACAGGTCGCGACGCGTCGCGGGATGCCGACGGAGATAGCTATGCGTAAGTTGCTTGCAAATATGAACTGTAATTACTGTTGATACATTTCAATGTTCTTTACCGCATTGTAAAATGCCGCCCGGCCCGGCCCGACGCGAGCCGGTTGGTCTGAATCGTACCATAAGCCTTTACAATTATTAGGAGTTACATTTCTGTTGATTTTACGCCCAAAGGCCATAGAAATTTACCTACCATCTTTTAAAATTTTAAGGAACTCTTCAATATAGTGGAAATATACCTACTTTACCCACTATACATATATAGAGTACGTAAATGTGACACGCAAAAGTTGAGATATACAATTTTCGGACGCTATTTTAAACTTAAAGCGGCCCGTTGGCAGCATCGTTCATTCATTCAGCATTTTTCACTTAAGAATTGGTGTAATCATACTGAGCAGTAATTATAAAAAATTTTGAATAATTAGGGTATCAAAAATAATTATCACTTTATATTAACCGTTATTTATTAATTTTTTTTTTTTTTTTTAAATAACCCATATCTGTCCCACTGCAGGGCAAGGGTCTCCTCCCGAACGAGGGGGAGGGGTTAGGCCTTGAGTCCACCACGCTGGCCAAGTGCGGGTTGGGGACTTTGCATGCCCTCAATAAATGTATTAAACAAATTTTAGGCATGCAAGGTTTCCTCACGATGTTTTCCTTCACCGTTAGAGCAAGTGATAATTATTTCTAATACACACATAACTTCGAAAAGTCATTGGTGTGTTGCCTCGGATTCGAACCTGCGACCACTTGCGTGGGAGGTGCCAACTTAAACCACTCGGCTATCACTGCTAACGCTATTTATTAATATATTTAGTAAATAAATAGGTAGCAAAATTATATATATGTCGGAGACGGTCATTAGTATGGACGCTAAACGACTAAACGAAACGCAGGACGATATTCGAGAGATGGCAGCACCATCGCGATGATGTCACCTATCGTGCTATGACGGAGCCTAGCTAGAGAGGGGAGCGCGGACGAGACTCATTCCGTATTGGACTGTCCTCGCGACAATACCTCTACCTCTGCTAGGAACTGTTACTCGTTTCGTTGTACTTAATTCGAAAGTAATAATAATAGAAGTGATTCCTGTACATTGTTGTTTCTCTTTGCTTGATTGATCCTAGTTAGCCCACATGTCGTCTGAGGGTACTGATAAGGCCGTCCCGGCGACATCAGAAGTGGGATCAAATCAAGCAAATGAGAATTCGCGTGGTGACAACTTTGAATCTAACGGACAATGGCGGTTGATGTTTGAAATGCAAAACGAGCAAATGCGGACGTTAATCCAAGCATTGAGCGTGCCACGACTCAAGGACCGTGTCACTCTACCCGAGTTCGATCCGGACAAGCGAGAAGCCGATCCTCAAGCGTGGTGTGCAACTGCCGATCTTTGTCTTTCTGAAAACCCGCTCGAAGGATGCCAACTAATCGTCGCGCTCAGCAAGGCTCTAAAAGGAACTGCGTCCACATGGCTGTCACAAGTTACCTACTCTGGAATGACTTGGGCACAATTCAAGGAGCTTTTTTCTGCGAGGTTCGTGCCGACAGAAACTATCCCAGCCACACTGATACATTTGAACGCCAGCAAGCCTAACGAAGGAGAAAGCTATGCTGCTTATGCCAGTCGGTTAATATCGTCACTATTAAATCGCTGGAAAAGTGCAAGTACCGAACAAATAGCAGTGTCGGTCGTGTTGGCTCACTTGGCGCAAGTTGATACTCGGTTACAGCGGCTTGCTTTTACTACCGAGATCAATTCACGCCATAACCTCCAGCAAGAATTGCAAGCGTATTCTTACCTCAAGCGAAAAACACCATTGGGTGCGAGTGATACATCAGATAATGTGAAGCGTGCCCGTTTGTCAACGCCGCCGCTTAAGTGTTTCCTGTGTGGAAAGCCGGGACACAAACAAGTTGACTGTCGTCTTAAGGGCAAAGATACTAAGAAGCAGTCTTTGCCATCGTCTACGCACACACGTGTAACACACCAGCCGACACCAAAAGGAGCACTCATCTGCTTCAAGTGCGGAGAACCTGGCCACATCGCCTCGCGCTGTGGAGAAGCCGCCCCTGCTACTACGGCGTCATCAAACACAGGGCCCCGAGCTGAACGTCGCGTCGACCTGTGCAGGGTCGAACCCCCTTCTGGATCATTAACGCATAACGGTCAGTCAATAATATTTCACTTCGATTCGGGAGCCGAGTGCTCATTAGTTAAGGAAAGTATTGCTAAGAAATTATGTGGTAAACGGTTCAACAATGTAGTGTCACTGATAGGAATAGGTAATAAGAATGTTAGTAGCACTGAACAGATTTTATGTAAAGTAGAAATTAGTGAGTACCCCTCTGAAATCTTATTCCATGTTTTGCCCGACGTTTATTTGCGTAGTGACGTTATGATAGGTCGCGAGATTCTATTTTCCGGTTTTGTTATCAACATAAGCGCAAACGAGTTCACATTAACAAAGACTAATGTTATTAATTCGTGTGTTACAAAAAGTACCGAAACCGTTATTAACAATTTTGATCAAGTTGACACTGACATTGCAATTGAACGTAAACATACACTTGTCAGTACGCTGCGAAGATTTTCTAACTATTTTACTACTGGTTTTCCAACTACCCGCGTTAACACGTATAAACTAGAAATTCGCTTGATTGACCCAAATAAAACTGTACAGAGACGACCGTATCGTTGCTCGCCGGAGGAACGAAAGTTAATGCGTGAACGAGTGAATGAATTATTAGATGCCAAAATTATAAGACCAAGCAGTTCACCATTTGCGAGTCCCGCGTTATTTGTCGAAAAGCCAGACGGTACGAAGCGTATGTGTATCGACTATCGCGAGTTAAATAAAAATACAGTCCCGGATAGATATCCTTTACCGTTAATTTCCGAACAGATTACGCGTCTTAATGGAGCTAATTACTTCACCAAACTCGACTGCGCTAGCGGTTTTCATTTAATTAGCGTCAGTGAAGAGTCTATTGAGCGTACAGCGTTTGTAACGGCCGACGGACAGTATGAGTTCTTAGCTATGCCTTTCGGCCTACGCAATGCTATCTCTGTTTTTCAACGCGCGATAATGATTGCGTTAGGTGACTTGGCTTATAGCTACGTAATAGTGTATGTTGACGATTTATTGATAATATCTGAGACCGAAAAACAAGGGTTAGAAAGGTTAAACACAGTTTTGGAGGTTTTATCTAAATCAGGTTTTTCACTTAACCTCAAAAAGTGTTCATTCTTAAAAACGCGCGTACAGTTTCTTGGCTTTGAAGTAGAGGCAGGAGAAATTAGACCAAACAAAAAGAAAATCGAGGCTCTTAGTGCTTTACTTCCACCTGAATCTGTAACGCAGCTTAGGCAATTTATTGGGCTTGCATCTTACTTTAGGCAGTTCATTCCCAATTTTTCTCGGTTAATGACACCTTTACACAGATTGACGTCAGGTAAATGCCCATTTATTTGGAAGACTAGTCACGAAGTAGTACGACAGCATATCATTTCTATTTTAACATCTGAACCTGTATTGATGGTGTTTGACCCTCGTTATCCGACGGAATTGCATACAGACGCGAGCATGGACGGTTACGGTGCTATGGTTTTGCAAATAGTAGAAGGTAAGAGACGTGTGGTTGGTTATTACAGCAAGCGCACTACACCGGCTGAGTCGAGGAACCACTCATATGAGTTGGAGACGTTGGCCGTCGTGAATGGTGTTAAGTATTTCCGTTCTTACTTACATGGGAGAAAGTTTGTGGTGGTAACTGACTGCAATTCTTTAAAGTCTTCTCGAGACAAGATAGATCTGACGCCGAGAGTGCATCGTTGGTGGGGTTTCCTGCAGGCGTTTGATTTTGACGTCGTGTACAGATCCGGTAAGAGTATGGCTCACGTTGATTTTCTCTCTCGCAATCATTTACCTCGTCCTCGGATAAAAGGTCTTGGTAGCCAGGTGGAGCAGAAACGTATCAATTTAACGGAACTTTCCGGTAACTGGCTGTTAGCTGAACAGCAGCGGGACAAGGACATTCAAAACGTCATAGCTCAATTAGGAAATGGCGAGTTGAAAGAGGACGTTGCTCAAACATATGAGGTACGTTCGGGTTTACTCTACCGCAAAATTCAACGCAACCGCAGGACCAAATGCCTACCTGTCTTACCTCAAAGTATAAGATGGTCAGTAGTTCACAATGTTCACGACGCTATTGTGCATCTTGGTTGGGAGAAGACGCTTGAGAAGCTTTACGACTATTACTGGTTTGAAGGTATGTGCCGCTATGTCCGTAAATTCGTCGATAATTGCGTTACGTGCAAGGTAGCCAAAACTAGTTCCGGTAAAGTGCAGGCAGAGCTACATCCGATTCCAAAAATTACAGTACCCTGGCATACGGTACACATTGACGCGACGGGTAAGCTCAGTGGGAAACGCGATAACAAGGAGTATGTATTTGTACTCATCGACGCCTTCACAAAGTTTGTTCTTTTACACCATACCACGCATATTGATACTGCTAGTAGCATCAAAGCTGTGACAAAAAGTGTGTCATTGTTTGGATCACCGGTACGCATTATCGCTGATCAAGGTCGTTGTTTCGCGAGTCATGAGTTTAGGGAATTTTGTGACACTAAAAACATTAAACTCCATTTAATAGCTACCGGGTCATCGCGGGCCAACGGCCAAGTCGAACGCACAATGAGTACGCTAAAATCTATGCTTACCGCTATTGAAGTGAACGAAGATAGGTCATGGCAGGATGCGTTAGGAGATGTACAACTCGCTCTAAATTGTACCACCAATAGGGTTACAAAATCGAGTCCACTCGAATTAATGATTGGCAAAGTCGCGCGTCCTCTTGGCTTAATGGTTAATAGCGATGATACAGAGGTAGATATCGCGCAGGTTAGAGGCGACGCAGCTCTTTTTATAGAAAAATCTGCTCAATATGATAAAAAACGGTTTGATAGTACTAAGGCAAGGCTGGATAAGTTTTCTGTGGGTGACTTTGTGTTACTTCAAAATGAAGAACGCAATCAAACTAAGTTAGACCCAAAATATAAGGGACCATTTAAAGTGATAGAAGTGTTAGATGGAGATCGCTATACACTGCGAGCATTAAATTCAAAGCGAACTTATAAATACGCGCATGATAGGCTAAGGCGGATGCCAGACGGCCAAGTACCACTTGAAGTAGAGGAAATTGAGTTGAGTGATAGTGGTGAATTTTAGTTCGGTTAATGGGACCGTACCAGTAGCCATTACGTAGCCGTAGTCCGTTAGAAGTCGGTATCTGCCTTTTGGTAGTCCGTGGATACGCGGTGCGCGGGTGGCTCTGGCGGAGGTCGGGTCTTATAGAGACCATAGAGTCCGTGGGACTCAGCATTCAGGGGAATGCAATTTGCAAACATGAGGTTTGTTGGAGGGGCTAAAAGAATAGCCAGTACTGTGAATAAGATTCCTACTTTGTGTTTTGTGATGATTTCAGAAAATGTGTTTCAACTAGTTGAAGGCTATAGTGGTACTCAGTCGTTTGAGCATTTTTAGTTGATAGTTAATCGAACCGAATGTTTGAATTCGATGTTGATGTAGAGCTTAAATCAGAATTAAACGATTGTGACAAGATGTTTATTTTTCAATCCCGTGTTAAACCTTGTCAGGAGTGACCGAACGGTATGTACTGTGTTCTGATTTTCTCGTTACAGAATGAAACACACGAGGTCGTGTGTAGCGCAGGATGGCCGTGTCGGAGACGGTCATTAGTATGGACGCTAAACGACTAAACGAAACGCAGCACGATATTCGAGAGATGGCAGCACCATCGCGATGATGTCACCTATCGTGCTATGACGGAGCCTAGCTAGAGAGGGGAGCGCGGACGAGACTCATTCCGTATTGGACTGTCCTCGCGACAATACCTCTACCTCTGCTAGGAACTGTTACTCGTTTCGTTGTACTTAATTCGAAAGTAATAATAATAGAAGTGATTCCTGTACATTGTTGTTTCTCTTTGCTTGATTGATCCTAGTTAGCCCACATGTCGTCTGAGGGTACTGATAAGGCCGTCCCGGCGACATATAAATCTAAAAAGAAGTTACGTAATTCACTATAAATATTTGTACAGATTTTTTTTTCTTCAGATTGATACAATTAATGGTGAGGATGGGCAAGAAAAGTGATGTAGCATTAGATGTACAGAAACAACTATTTATGAAAAATCGACATCAGCTCAAAGGACCGAAATATGATAGAAATGTGTACCAGAAACTAGCTGAAGAGCTTAATTATGCTATGTCTCCGAAAGCATTGTACCTAAGTTATAAAAGAAATTTTCTGGGCACTAATGACCTCACACCGGAGCCAACAAAAATTGATGACAAACTAGGAAACATTAGTGTTGGAACGACACCTTTGAATTCGTCTAAGAAATCGACACCTTTGCCTGAATCATCCGAACATAGTAAAAACGAAGATAGAAATAGAGTTATTTTTAAATTTCCTGTGGATATTCACGAGTGGAAAAAAATACAGCCAATACGCAGCACTTTTCGACGAAACGATAAAAAGAAGCCATACCTGAGATATGAAACATACAAAACCATTCCTAAGTATAAATGGTCCTGCCTTTTGAGGCAAAAGCTTTGGAAACATTTTAAATTGCCATGTACAATATCTTTTAAAAATTATAACATTAATAGCAATGGAATTACCTTCCACGGAAAATGTACTCAGTGCAACGCAAAAGTGCGTATTCATGACACCGAGAAGACAGACAAGGTCGTCGAATTTCTTTGTGAAATTATCAACTTAGATAATAACTTTAAGCATGACCCACGAAAGAAAGTTCGTTGTACTCCGTACTTGAGACGAAAATTATCAGATAATTTAAAAGAAAAGCCAGCAGCCATTGTTCATAAAGATCTGGCACGTCGCACAATGACATTCGGAGATACAGAACCACCTACATTGCCATCTCTTGGAGCACTCAGGATAATCCGTTATGAATCTAATAGTCAACATTGGTATCACAAAAATGAATTAATGTCTTTGATAATTTTAGCTGAGAGCGTCGAGTTCTCTAATATAATTCAAGAAATACTTATAAAACCAACATTTCATGTACACTATTGGTTAGAAGAACAACTCAATTATTATAGACACTATTCTAAAGTAGTTGACAGAATAACTATTTCCCAAGATGCTACTGGTTCTATTTATAAAACTAACAACCGAACCAAGAAATTATTTTTATACGTAGTAATGTTAACTGCTAATAATAGCTTGAAATCTGTACCCGTCGCCCAAATAGTTAGCAATTCCCATACCAAAGAAACTATTGCGGATTGGTTATCTAAATGGGCAAAGAATATCACTTCGCCCGCAGAAGTTATAACTGACGACTCATCGGCTTTGATTGCGGCTGTAATTAATTGTTTTACAAAATTTAACTCAACCAAGGATTATTTAGAGGCTTCTTTTAAAGCATTAGAAGGCAACTTCATTGTACCTAATTTATATATGAGAATTGATACGAGCCATTTTATTAAATCTATTCGTAAAATTTCTTTAGAAAACGCACCAAAAAAAGTGAATTTCTTATTTGTTCAGTGTATTCTTTACATTAAAAAAGCAGAAAATATTAATGTCATCAAAAACACCATCGATAAACTGCTAGCTATAATCCTGTCTAAATATCATTCCAAGGATTGTACTGAAGCCCAATATTACCTGAGAAGTGTACTTCAAAATGTAAATATTAAGGAAATACATGATAATATAACTGAAGATGACTCTTTATCAAGTGATGACCGTTACTGTTTACATGATGACGTTCATGTTGATACTTAGGTCACTACTTATATTTTGAGCCTTGACGAATCTGATTGTTTTAGACCCCATTTGGCGTTTTCATCGTAAAGTTTGACCTTTTTGACTACTACATTCCTAAGAAAGTTTTGAAATCTGCGCTGAAAATATTTTCAATATCGTCGATCGAAAATTGTAAGTGTGCGGGAAAATGGCATTAGGATGTTAACATTTTCGAGCAAATATTTTTTACGACTTTCGACGTGACTTATAGAAACAGTCGTGTCTATATCGACTTCTTTATTATTTTGGTGATAAAGTCTGATCTTTTGAAAATTTAAAACGCCAATAAATAGAGTTCTATCATTATTATTTTTCCATCACCAATGAAATTCCTGAAGGTCGTCCAAGGTCACCAGTTGTCTCTGGAAAAATTGATGCTGTGCGAAAATTAATTATGCATTTTAGTTTCCTGATACAAGAAAAGAATGACACAGTCCTAAACATTATTTCCACTCTTAGATATAAAATATTAGGGAACAACATTTCCGATTAGAAGATTTTTTTCTAAATGAACCAATTTTTTTTTACTACAGTTCGATAAGGTCCTCGCGCCGATTAGTGCAAACAAATGCTTGAAAAGTCCATCGTTTGGCTTCAAAATACGTGTATCAAATTGTGATAAAACAAGGATCTAGGATATAATGCGCATGAGCCCAAAAATAAACACCAGTCGACTTTATGGAAACTTTAAGATGAACCAAATCCAGAAAAAAATTTTCGCGCTTGAAGCACTTCGGAACAAGTAGTCCCTTGATTTTTTATAAAAACTGTGTTACGGTGAAAAGTTCCTTTAGAAAAATGCAGAATGGTTAATTCTTATTGATTTATAACCAAAAATTTACCTAAAGACTGGTTTAAAATATGGAAAAATCACAAAATCCTACAGGTCGAGCTAAATAAAAACAATGCCGGCCCTAACGCATCTCGCTAAACAACGGGCTGTTATGTGCACGAAAATAACATAATAAATTAGTTTCTCGCCATACACTACAGTTTGATATCAAATGACTTTATTTAGTTCCAAAACGTCAAGAATAAATAGCATTAAACTTGATATTTCATCGGCACAAGAAACAGGTTATGCTTTTAAACACCCTGTTTTTGAGGGGTCTTTGCGAAAGAAAAAAAAATATTTAAAAAATATTTCGATCAGATAAAAATCTATCTCGATCACGCATAAGAATACCCGAGAACACGATAAAGTAGTTTTCACTCACATATTTACCGTTTTTCATAGTTAGGCTCAAAATATAAGTAGTGGCCCACGTACAACGTTTAATGAACTGAATTTCGCGAAGTGGTTTGAGGAAACTGTTACACATCATAAAGAAGAAGTTTGTGTAACTGGCCCTCTAAATGATTTTTATTATCCGCCCTTATTAACGACAATAAAACGACTACTGCGAAAATTGCCCCTGTGGTCGAATGTCATGATGCCATTATATAAATCAGATAATAAAAATCCTTCGTCGAGTGCATCAGAGGATCATTTTAAAACTTTAAAACACTTGCTGCTGAAATCTAAAATAACAAAACATAGAATTGACGTTTTCCTGCAAAGACATATTAATTATTTAAAAGGAGAGTTAAATATTGCAGCGAGTAAATTTCATATAGAACCTAACACTGTAAAAAAAACAAATCGCAGGACGACAAAACCCATAAGTAAAAAACAACAAAAACAGAAACGACAATTTGTTCAAGACTCAATATTTAGCGATCAACCAACATTTGTAGAAAATTGGGGAGGTCAAGCAGACAAGGCCGTTAATGTAAAGCCACATACCGGTATAAAATTTATAAAAAATGGTAACATGATTAAAAATTCAACAGTCGTTAACACATGCGGTTTTGATGCAATAATGTTTTTGATTGCATTTGGCTTTCAGTCGTTTTCTAATTTCAAAATGGAAATTGAGTCAAAAGATAATAAACTTCGAGACTATATAAATCTCATGTTAAATGAAAATGTTGACAAAGGTACTGTGTATGAAATGAGAAATTACGTTTGTCATGAATATTTTGACCGGCCAGCGCATGTAAAGATAATAACAGATTGTGAATGCAATGTCGCTAATTTGTATGAGCAAATGTTTACCAATTTATTTTACAGTGCTCAGTTTATAAAAGTTTGCACAAAAGAAGAATGTCAATATTATGTAGAAATCATAAGACCTTTTATAGCTTTGAATATTAACATAATTAACATGTTTGGTATTTCGGCATTAGAAGAATCACTTGCTATCGAAACTACTTCTCAAATTTGTAAAAATAATTGCGGTGGAACTGTCATTTCAAGTTATAAATTACAAAGGATTATAACCTTTGATTTAAATGGAACAGATGCAATAGTTTTGTGTAATATCCCGGTCACTATTAATATTCAAAATCAAATTTATGGTGTCGTTGGTGCCATTGAATATGTAGGGAATTCAGAGGGAACTCTGGGCCATTATAAGTGCCATACGCTTAGCCATGATCTGTGGCTATGTTATGATGATTTGGCCTTGAAAATTAACAACAGTACAGTGGAGTCGATATTTTTACACACTCTTACTTACGTTTTAGTGAGTGATATGTGATATTTTATACAACTAAAAATAATAACTTTTACGAATATTCCGCTTTCACGTCGGAGCGGAGCTCAGGGTTTGCTGAATATGATCCTGTGAGTGACGGCTCTGGTAATTACAGTGAAACCAGAATATGTTTTTGAGCCATGGTTTTTAAATACATGTATTTTGTAATAATTTAAAGTTAATTTTACACTATTTAAGAATCTGGTAAAGACTAGTTGCTAAAAATATGCATATGAAACTGTGAACTGTTTAATAAGAAGTCAATACTGTTGTAATGTCATCTGTGATTACTTTTAATAAGTTAATTTATGTACTAGTTTTTCTATGATTATTCCATAGGTAACATAATATTAGTAACATAAACGAACAATATTCTAATTGTTATAGTCGTTGAAAAACATCTGTGATTACGTGGATTTAATTAATTGCCTGTGATTATACCAAATAATGAAAGCGATTCATGCAAATTAATATTAGTGTAATGTAAGGTTCAATCAATATGATTTATTGAACGCGTATCTGTGATTTTTTAAGATTTTTAAGCTGTGTAGTGTTATTGAGACATAGGTTGTTATTCCATGTAAACGAACTAATCTGTGAAATTTAATGAATCTGTGATTTTATTGTAATGTATGATTTTTAAGACTTTGAGCTATGTAGTCTTAGCGACACTAACTTGACACTTGTACGATTATCGACCTATTATGTATAAGTACCTAGTTATCGTTTATATAGTTTACCATATTGTTGATTTGTTTATTTTATTAAAGATTTACTCAATTTAAGCAGTATTTTTTATCCTATTTTCATGTAGAATCATGGTCACCCCATCAGTTTTAATGTATGTATATTTTAGATTGAATTTATCTTCTAAAGTATTGATACAGCAGAATTGCAATTTAGTTGAAAGGAATGTACTCCTATATATTATTCAGGAAGTCGAATTTTGTAAACATACACGGCTTATTTAAAAAGATATAGGCAACTATAGAGGGCCGTGCTGAATGAACTAAAATAGATTTATTTTTCACAATATAACAAGTTGTATGAGAAATCAATGCGGTACATATGTTACTTGCTAAACATCAATTATTTTTTAATAGTTTTTGGCTAAGTATGTTTTGTCTTTTTTAGATATTTCTTAAAATGTTTTTTTCCAGCACGGCCCCTTATCCACATCTATATATTATTTGTTATTATGAATTCACAATAACTGTTGCGGCACATATAACGTATTAATAGAGTACATTTTTTGAGTTATAGACATTTGTTAATATGGTATGTATTATTCAAGTTACATGGGGGGCCGTGCTGAAAGCGTTTGGCTGGCACGGCCACCTTTTTTTTCATATTTCTTCAAAAGTATAGAGGTACATTGAAAAAGAAATCGGTACATATACTGCTAGAGGCGAGTACATTGCAATGGTGTACACCATAAATGCAAATTCTGAGGGGCCGTGCTGGGCAAACGTACATATTATAATACATAAGCTAAATACTTATTGGCTGACAAAGCTAATCTTAGTAGATTGGGGTTCCTTAACTCCTCCCTCCCTAAGAGAGATATTATCCGAAGGTGTCGCAGACGGTTTCGGAGAATTTCGACAAAAATTTAAAAACTGAAATTTATACCATACTAGCTGACCCGCGCAACTTCGCTTGCGTCACATAAGAGAGAATAGGTCAAAATTGTCCCCGTTTTTGTAACATTTTTCACCCGTACTCTGCTCCTATTGGTAGTAGCGTGATGATATATAGCCTATAACCTTCCTCGATAAATGGACTATCTAACACTGAAAGAATTTTTCAAATCGGACCAGTAGTTCCTGAGATTAGCGCGTTCAAACAAACAAACAAACAAACAAACTCTTCAGCTTTATAATATTTTTATTTATACCATATTAAGAAAATGATTATTATTATAATAACTATATACTCGAAAATGGTCCATACACTAATTTTTATTGTCACTATTTGCGTTGTATCGTCTATTTCACTGAATTTTGCACTTTGTAACACTTCTCTTACGTCACTAAAGTCCACATTTCTTAGGTCCACCTTCATTGATCCTGTCTGGATATCCTGTTGCAGTTCCGGCATCTGGATGAATGGCAACTGAAGACTGGAATCTGTAGCGTTTGTGGTAGCGGTAACGATGACTTCACCTATTTGTGTCTCGCATTGTTGACCAGGTGTCACGATGTAAGTCCCAAGAACATTGTACTTCATAATTTCCGCATTGCAATTCTCGGTGATGATGAGATTTTCTTCTGAGTAAACCAACCATTGGTTATCAGTTACTTTTTGTACCTTAGTTTTCTCAATTTCAATCCGGTTCTGTATGCAGTTTTTGTAGTTGTTCTTCATCAACATTATTTGTTCGATGCAGGTCTCAGTTGGATATTGTGCAAAATTGTTTTCATCGCAGAGAAATCTGTCATTTTCAATCTCGGAACAAGGGCTTACCACGGGCATGTATTTCAATCTATTCACCATTAGATAAGGGTATTTGGGTATAATAGTAAAGGTAGTTGGTGAATGGAATATGGGAATGGGTATAACCTTGTAATAATTATATGTTTCGTTATCTATTAGAGGAACTTCCAAAATAAAAACTAACTTATTCTTATTTATATATGACTTAAGTATGATATTACGTTCTAATTTTATTAAATTACTTTTACTAACTGGATATATTGTCCTAGAATGTTTAACCACTGTGTTACTTTGATAAAGTTACTTTGTTTACATATTCCATATAATGTTACACACTACGATTCTTCATGACAATAATGTTGAACAAGTACAATAGTTTTGATTATAACTATCTCACCTTTAAAAATGATGCATAATGAGTACATAACACAAATGTATGTTCTTAAAACATATAAAAAATACAAATTTATATTGATAATAAAATAACTCCAATAAATGTTATAAAAAAAATATATTTGTCTTTTTTTTATTTTTTTTTTTATTTAGTTACACACATAAAAATATAAGTTGGTACGCTGATTGATTTATCAGTTCACTAGGATATTTGGAGATACTCGTGCATTAACATTTGGTTGCTGCACAGTTTCTACCTTGATACTTGGTAGGGCACTAGCACTGGCAACAATTTCCTTTTGTAACCACTTTTTCACTCCTTTCCGGCATCTATTTTTCAGATAACAGTAACTCATTGTTACCATAAATAATATAATCACAATCATAACTGCACTGATCATATTAACTTTATAATCCACAGTTGTCACATTCGCAAGATTTTCATTCACACAACTTGTTCCTTAGTTTGATTACTGCCCATTATCGGAATTAAATACGACTTGTTACTCTGCCTACGCCAATATAATGAATAACATATAAAATTTTTAGCTTGCTACCGTATAATACCTAATCGATCGAATTACCAGAACTTTTTTGATTAATCATTTAATTTATTTTAATTACAAATATCTACTCGTCTTTTTGCTTACTCGGCCACTTCGCGTAACATATTCTGTACGCAAGGGTTTGCTTGTTTAAAATTGAACCTTTTTTACTACATTTGAGGTACTTGTTTTCTCATTGTTTTCTATAATATTCTCCCTTTTGTCACTAGTTAGTTGATCCTGTTCCATAACGTAAGCTGGCTTTAACCTATTTATGAAAACATTTACTTGCCTACCTGGTAACTGTATACAAAATATTTTATCTTTTCTATCAATAACGCGATAAGGTCCGTCATATGGACATTGTAACGGTTTCCGTACTGCGTCATTTCTTAAGAATACATAGTTACAATTATACAGATCTTTGTGTACTGAAACTTTATTCGGTGACACGTTCACTCTTCCGACGGGTTTATGGCTATCAATTATCTCTTTTAATTTTGCTACATAACTCTGGGCGTTATCAGATTGAAAATTACTGGTGTCGCAAAAATCACCAGGTATTCTAATATTACTACCGTACAACATTTGTGCGGCGGTTACGCCTGTATCTAATCTGACAGTTGTGCGTAACCCTAGCATAACAGTTGGTAGTTCATCCATCCAAGATGTGTTACTTAAACGTGCCATAAGAGCTACCTTTAACGATCGGTGCCAACGTTCAATTTTTCCATTGCTCTGCGGGTGATATGGAGTGGTACGAATTCTTTTGATTCCCATTAATCTCATTAATTCCCTAAATAAACTACTCTCAAATTGTCTACCTTGATCACTCGTAAGCCTATCGGGGCAACCGTAACGACAAATCCACCCCTCATATACATTTCTTGCCACATTTTCCGCAGTTATCTCTTTCAGTGGGATTGCTTCTGGCCAATTTGTATACCTATCAATAATAGTTAATATATATCTAAAACCTTCTGATGTTGTCAACAAGGGTCCTACTATATCTATATGTATATGTCCGAAACGTTTTGTTTTTTCAAAAATACCTAAACCAGACACAGTATGTTTCTGAACTTTCGCACGTTGACACTTAATACAATTTTTCGCCCATATTCCAATATCTTTATTCATCCCCGGCCAAAAATATCTATCCTTTATTAATTTCCTACTAGCCCTAATACCGGGATGACTTAAATTATGTATTGACTCGAAAGCTATGTGTCTAAACTCTTTAGGCAAGTATGGACGTGCCCTATCAGTGGACATTTCACAATAAACATACCTATTATTGTCGTCTAATATAACACGTTTAAATAACAACTTGGAACTGTTATTTGATTCCTCTAACAAATCTGCAAGCTTGCTGTCAACTTCCTGCGCACTAGCGAGTTCTGTGAAATCTATAACTGTGGGACATGTTATTGTTTCAATTCTTGACAATGTGTCGGCTACAATATTATTCAAACCACTGATGTGCCTAATATTTGTACTGAACTCACTAATAAACATAATCTGTCTCGCTCGTCGTGACGTTTCCCTGTCTGTACCTACTTTACTGAAAACGAATGTTAACGGTTTGTGATCTGTAAAAATTACTAATTCACGACCTTCTATCATGTTACGAAAATGAATTATTGCTAAATAAATAGCTAATAGTTCCCTGTCGTATGTAGAGTATCTTTTTTGAGTCTCAGTTAGCTTTCGTGAAAAATAACCCAAAGGTTGCCAGGCGTTATCAACCTTTTGTTGTAACACGGCGCCCACGCAAGTATTGCTCGCGTCGGTCATGAGCGACAAAGTTGCATCTTGTAACGGAAATGATAACAATACCGCATTCTTAAGGTCGATTTTACATTGTTTAAAATTACTTTCCGCCTGCTCATTCCATACAATTAAACTTTTATCTTTACGCTTTGCTTTACCTAAATACTTATTTAATTCTGACTGATGTTCTGCTGAATGTGGTATGTGTGTTCTGTAAAAGTTTAACATACCTAAAAATCTACGAAGGTCCGCGATAGTTTTGGGTTTTGGGAAATCTATTATAGCTTGTACTTTTTCATCTAAAGGCCTCAAGCCTTGGGTCGATACTTCAAAACCTAAAAAATCTAACTTTTTCTGGCCAAATACACACTTTGAAAAATTTATAGTAATGCCATACTGGTCAAAACGTTGGAAAACTTGCTCTAACTGTTGTCTATGCATTTCCTCATTTTCCGATGCCAAAATTAAATCGTCTATAAAATTGAATACAAAGTCTAACCCTTTTAAAACTGTATGATGCATAAAACGCTGAAAGGTTTGTGCGGCGTTTCGCAAACCAAATGGCATTCGCGGAAATTCATATAAACCAAAAGGAGTAATAACAGCGGTCTTCTCTATATCGCTTTCGGCTACAGACACGCAATTATATGCCCTATTTATATCTATTTTCGAAAATATTTCTTTACCTGCTAACAAATAGGTAAAGTCTTGAAGTCTAGGCACAGGGTATCGATCGGGTTTTGTGATCGCATTTAACCTCCTGTAATCGCCACAAGGTCTAATATTACCGTCCCTTTTGGGCACTATATGCAAAGGGCTGGCCCAAGAACTACTACTCGGTCTACAAATACCTAATTCCTGCATCAATTTAAATTCATTTTTGGCTTTTACGTACCTGTCGGGCGGCAATTGTCTGGCTCTCGCATACACCGGGGGTCCAGTCGTCTCTATATGATGAACTACCTCATGCTTGGGTATCTCTTTATATGAAATAGGTTTCGTTAAATCTGGAAATTTACTCAATAAATCATAATATGTACATTTTTGGGTAATGGTTTTAACAGTCGATTCAGTACACCTAGAAATGATACCCTTAGTACTTAAATTAGTAACCTGATCAATCAATCTGCGTCCGCTTAAATCAATCAACAAGTTATAGTTAGCTAAGAAGTCCGCACCTAAAATAGGTTGCTTTACATCCGCTAGCACAAATATCCAACGGAACGCTCGTCGCAGCCTTAAATCTAAAACCATACAATGCATACCATATGTTTTGATCTCCGTGCCATTTGCCGCATACAGTTTATATTGTTCTGTATTCAATGAATTATCACCTGATTTTTTATACACTGCACTGCGCGGTAACACGGACACATTCGCACCACTATCCACTAAAAATTGTAAGCCTGATTTCCTGTCCATTACACTAAGACGGTTGTTACTACTGATTGCACGGTCACAGTCCCCCGTCGCTGACTGTACCGATTTTAGTTTTCCTCTGCCTTTTTCGTGCCTCCTTCTTTCCAGTTACAAGGTGGGATGCACTTGCTAGCTCTCTGTCGGTAACGGAAATGATAATGGCACAACCAATTCGGATGATCTGGTGTCCTTCCACGTCCACGATTCCTTGAATTTGATCTTGATCTAAATCTCTTGTAGTTTCCACGTCTCCACGAGCCCCTCGTTCTAGTGTTCATTTCATTCAATTTGTCACTTAACTTTTGAATTTCAGCTATCATCCTATCTTCACAATTTGATGTTTCGGGCTTATTCTGTATGCTCGCAATACCTTGTACGGGTGTCAACGTTTCTGCCACCTTATCGGCAATCGACGCCAAAGTGTCTAACTCCTTGGAATCTGCTACAGCCAAAACACCACGTACTGCCGACGGCAGGTGATTTTGCCACAAAACTGCAAGTGTTTCGTTCGACACTTTTCCTCTAGCCAGATCTTGCATCTTACGTAAAAGTTGAGAAGACTTTTGTTCTCCCAACTCCATTTCCCCAATCAGTTTCTTCAATTGCATATCTTCTGATTCTTGGTAGATGGAAATTAGCCTCTGTTTTAACGTCTCGAATTTCTGTTTTTCCGGAGGGTTAATTAGTATCTCAGTTACCTGTTCAATTACATCTTTACTCAATTTTGTTATCACTAATTCATACTTCGATTCATCCGACATCTTTTGTGGGCTTAAGACTGCTTCTTCTTGGATAAACCACAGCTTCGGCGAAGTTTTCCAAAACTCCGGAATGCGCGCAGTCAAGGACACTGCCGATATTCCTTGACCTTCCAGGACGACGGCTTTTTCTTCTCCCGTTGACATTTTTCTTTAACTGCACTACACGATATTATTATTTTATTTAAAATGTTTGTTACCACGCTACCAAACTGAAATTTGAGCCGTTGCCGTCACCTTTCTACACCAGTAATTCGGGTTCGGGGTCACCACTTTTGTGTTATATATTGTATGTGTACACTGTTACTTTCACTTACTGGTGTCGAGGTGAGGTAAATGATACGAAAGTCAATAAAATTCAATGTTATATAATTTAGAATATACACGGTATATTAACAATACACACATTAGTTCGATAGCGAGTATGGGCAACGACTGGTTATATTCTTTCGCTTGTGGGAACAATGCTACGCGTTCATTACGCAGAATGATACGTCAGCATTGCCACCACAATCATGACTGACGGTATTGAAGGCGTTCGAGAAATCAACCAAAGCCACCACGGTGACTTTACTGTCCTCCATGCCCGCCCTTGTATCGCCAGTCACTTTAAGGAGTGCGGACTTAGTGCTGTGACCTGGTCGGAACCCGGATTGAAGTGGGTTAAGCAGGTTGTTGTTTAACACAAACTGTGTTAATTGCTTGTGCACACAGGCCTAAAGCACTTTGGAGAGGAAAGGGAGAATCGATATGGGTCGGATGTGAGCTGGAAACGATGACGCCGACTCGGCCGACCAGTACCGCCGCCGATGTTGAGCTACTGGCCACGGACATAACTGCCGCTGTGAAGAGCGCCCTCGAAGCGGCGACGAACACGCACTTCCGGCTCACATTAGAAGCCTCATCGTCGCCAAGAGACGACTGCGTAAACAGTGGCAGTTCACGCGGTGTCCAGCGCAGAAAACCGAGCTCAACCGGCTAGCGGAAAGAGTGAAGGCCGAGATTAAACTCCACACCGCCGAGAGCTGGGAGCACACCATCACCGAGGCCGCCGACGACTGGCCCTCGATACACAGACTCTGCCGCCGACTCACCAACACCCCAGCTCCGGTGCGTCCATTGCTCCACAGCGATGGGGCCCCCAGGTACCGAGCAGAAGACCGAGCGACCATCTTCGCCGACCACCTGGAGCGTCAATTCTCCCCGAACCCAACTGCCGACACGGAACACGTCGCAGCAGTCAAGCAACACCTTGGAGACTACTTCGCCACGCCGATAGCCTCAGAAGAAGACCCACTCTACTTCTCCCCGGCCATGGTACACAAAGCAATAGCGCGGACCAAGCCCAGGAAAGCCCCGGGCGCGGACGGCATCTCCAACGCAGCGCTGCGTCACCTGCCGCACAAATTCGTGGCAGCGCTGACGCGCCTGTACAACGGCGTCCTGTGCACGGGCACCTTCCCCACAGCTTGGAAGGAGGGCCGCGTTATCATGCTGCCCAAGCCGGGGAAAACATCCTGAAGCCTGAGAGCTATCGGCCGATCACTCTGCTGCCCACCACCTCGAAGGTGTTCGAGCAACTCCTGCTGCGAACCATGTCACCCCACATCACGCCACGACCAGAGCAGTTTGGGTTCCGTGCTGAGCACAGCACGACGCTCCAGCTGTCGAGGGTACTGCACCACATCACCGCGGCCCTTAATAAAAGGGAGAGCACGTGTGCAGTATTCCTCGACATGGAAAAAGCATTTGACCGGGTCTGGCACGCCGGTCTTCTCTACAAGCTGTCTACGCAGACACCGATGCCCCGTCGCCTAATCAGGATAATCCAGTCGTTCCTAGAAAACCGGACCTTTAGAGTAGTGGTTGAAGGAGCTCTCTCCCCGCCGAGACCAGCAGCTGCCGGAGTTCCTCAGGGCAGCTGCCTTTCGCCTGCGTTGTACGCCACGTACACGGACGACATACCGACCCCGGAGGGGGTCCACCTCGCGCTGTACGCGGACGACGCGGCGTACGTGACGACGTCGCTCAACCCGTACCACGCCGCCGTCAAGATGCAGCGCGCCCTCGACCTCCTCCCCGCCTGGCTGTCGCAGTGGCGACTGTCCGTGAACGTGGGAAAGACGCAGGCAGTCTCCTTCTCGCGGAGGCTGATCGAGCCCCAGCCGCTACAACTCCTCGACCAGAACATGATTGGGCCACCAAGGCCAAGTACCTGGGCGTCACAATTGACCGCCTCTCCATAACGCCGCATGCCGAAAACGTGGTTGCACAGGTCCGCGCGGCCCGCGCCATACTTCGTCCAGTGCTCTCCTCACACCTCCCCACGAGAGTGAATCTGGGTGTGTATAAAACTTACATACGCACCCGGCTCACCTACGCAGCACCCGCGTGGTATGCCCTCACGTACGAGAAGAGCCGGCGAGCTTTGCGCGCGCAACAATCCCTTGCGCTGCGCACCATCGCCGGCGCCCCAAGGTACGTGAGGAATACCACCATATCACGCGATCGCCGCGTCGAGAAGATTTTCGGTTCGAAGATTGTTGAAAATAGAAAACAATAATGGAGAGAGGATGCCGCCTTGTGGAACGCCAACAGTCGGTTCACATCGGTGACTTATCATCGAGCTGGCGTGAACTCGATTCTGGCGTTCCACAAGGCGGCATCCTCTCTCCATTATTGTTTTCTATTTTCATCAATCTTCTAACCGAAAATCTTCAGGGTGCGTATCATCTGTATACGCTGATGACTTGCAACTCTACGCGCAAGGAACAGTGGAATGCATAGCATCAGTTGTCGGCATGATTAACAGTGACCTTGAGCACATTAAGTGCTGGTCTAGCAAATTCTGTTTGGCTGTTAACCCTGACAAATGTCAGGCTATAGTCGTAGGCAGTCATCGCAGCATCAGTAGGCTAGGTCACGTATCAGTACCACCGGTCGTATTTAATGGCTCAATGGACTCAACTCTGAGCTGGAGGGCTCAAGTATCTTACGTTTGCAGGAGGGTCACTGGAATACTGCGGGCTCTGTATCATCTCAAAAACTTTCTTCCATCCACGACTAAAGCAATGCTTGGGCAGACCTTAATCTTTCCACTGATTGACTATGGTGATGTATGTTACTTCATGCAGATCTCCTCAACAAACTTGACCGCCTTCTCAACAACTGCATTCGATTCATCTTCAACCTCCCCAAGTATGATCATATATCTACTTATCGCTCCCAGCTTAGGTGGCTGCCTATTCGTGAGCGTGGTAATTTACGTGCACTCACGACTCTCTTCTCTTTTCTTACTTCTTCTACTCCTCCAGCCTACCTAACTCCCTACTTTCAATATCTGTGTGATAATCACAACAGTCACCTTCGTTCCTCTAATAATCTTCTTCTTCTCTGCCCATCACACACTTCTGGGTTTGTCAACTCTTCTTTTCCTGTCCAATCTGTCTTATTGTGGAACGCGCTCCCTCTTGAAATCAGGATGTCCACTAACCGTCTTATGTTTAAGAGCAAAGTTCGGGATCTCTTTTTAAAACAAGTTGCAGAATCGTCACACTTATCATAGTTTGTATTAATGAATTATTGTATTTTTAGCAACCCGAAGGGAAATTGGTAAAAAAAAAATAGATTCACAATAAACTTGATTGAATTAAATAATCACAATAAATATTTTTGTCCTGGCTTTATAATTATTTTTAATATTCAAACAAAGGAAACAATCAACAATGTACATAAAAACAAAAACCACTTATCTGAGACACGTAACGACCACCAACAACCTTCCCGCTCCACCGCCAACCGAAAAGTGAAAGACTATCCATCTGAAGTCTTCACAGTATCCCTTACGGGACACGTGGAGCCAACATCGGGACCTGATGGGTCCCCTTGTTGGGGTATTTTGTTCGCCGCCCCTAAACTTAGGAGCGGGTATTTGAGTGTGGGGGGGCTTCCCCTTATGGTGGGTGAGTGCCTACGGCCCTGGTCGCAGGGTTGGGGGATCGAGCTTCACTCCTCCCGGCGGTCGCCCCTGCGTCGGGTGAGACCTATCGTTGCCCCATAGGAGGCCCAACGAGGAGGCGCCAGCCAGGGGGGAGGCTTTATCGATCCTTACTCCCTGTGTTTAGGGCCGAGGCAGTGGTTATGTTGGTTTACGTACGGGATGCGGAGCGAGATTGCCCCGACGTGAGAGAGAGCCCCCGTCTCCTGCGAACGAGGCGCATATCGCAGTATATATGCGGTGGTCTTCGCAGGCGGAGAGGGGCAAACTGCGGCGGGGCGTGATTGCCGTATCGCGCAGCGAGGGCGCCGGGCTTTCCGCCTGATGGCGGAGGGCCCAGCGCAGGTCGTTGTGTGGGCGTGTGGGCGCCGCGCTCGACCTAATGGGAGCGCGGCGCGTCCTGTCGGTGTTTCACCGGGCTCGACCGCCGAGGTAAGCGGGAGCCCGGTGCACGGTGAGTCAGTCCGGTGGGGTTGTCGCGCTCGACCTAACGGGAGCGCGACAAGCGGGTGGTGGTGGTTCCGCTGCGTGCGACGCACTCGGTCGTGAGTGTGGCGCAGCGGAAGCGGCGGGCGATGTGTTGTCCGGGGTGCGGGCCACCTGGGCCGCACCTGGGGCTTGGCCGCCGGCCTCTGGTCGCGGAGGGACGTCCTCCGCCTGCGTGGTCGCGAGCAGGTCGCGTGGTAGCCTCTTGCGGTCGGGTGGCCGCGCGTGCCATGGCGCTATGTCCTGGATGTGAGCCAGGTTGGACGCGTCGGCACGCGCGAACATGGAGGCGGCGAGGCGGCGCACGAAGTCGTCCAGGCTCTCGACGCGGCGATCGCGTGATATGGTGGTATTCCTCACGTACCTTGGGGCGCCGGCGATGGTGCGCAGCGCAAGGGAGTTGCGCGCGCAAAGCTCACATCCAGGACATAGCGCCATGGCACGCGCGGCCACCCGACCGCAAGAGGCTACCACGCGACCTTCTCGCGACCACGCAGGCGGAGGACGTCCCTCCGCGACCAGAGGCCGGCGGCCAAGCCCCAGGTGCGGCCCAGGTGGCCCGCACCCCGGACAACACATCGCCCGCCGCTTCCGCTGCGCCACACTCACGACCGAGTGCGTCGCACGCAGCGGAACCACCACCACCCGCTTGTCGCGCTCCCGTTAGGTCGAGCGCGACAACCCCACCGGACTGACTCACCGTGCACCGGGCTCCCGCTTACCTCGGCGGTCGAGCCCGGTGAAACACCGACAGGACGCGCCGCGCTCCCATTAGGTCGAGCGCGGCGCCCACACGCCCACACAACGACCTGCGCTGGGCCCTCCGCCATCAGGCGGAAAGCCCGGCGCCCTCGCTGCGCGATACGGCAATCACGCCCCGCCGCAGTTTGCCCCTCTCCGCCTGCGAAGACCACCGCATATATACTGCGATATGCGCCTCGTTCGCAGGAGACGGGGGCTCTCTCTCACGTCGGGGCAATCTCGCTCCGCATCCCGTACGTAAACCAACATAACCACTGCCTCGGCCCTAAACACAGGGAGTAAGGATCGATAAAGCCTCCCCCCTGGCTGGCGCCTCCTCGTTGGGCCTCCTATGGGGCAACGATAGGTCTCACCCGACGCAGGGGCGACCGCCGGGAGGAGTGAAGCTCGATCCCCCAACCCTGCGACCAGGGCCGTAGGTACTCACCCACCATAAGGGGAAGCCCCCCCACACTCAAATACCCGCTCCTAAGTTTAGGGGCGGCGAACAAAATACCCCAACAAGGGGACCCATCAGGTCCCGATGTTGGCTCCACGTGTCCCGTAAGGGATACTGTGAAGACTTCAGATGGATAGTCTTTCACTTTTCGGTTGGCGGTGGAGCGGGAAGGTTGTTGGTGGTCGTTACGTGTCTCAGATAAGTGTTTTTTGTTTTTATGTACATTGTTGATTGTTTCCTTTGTTTGAATATTAAAAATAATTATAAAGCCAGGACAAAAATATTTATTGTGATTATTTAATTCAATCAAGTTTATTGTGAATCTATTTTTTTTTTACCAATTTCCCTTCGGGTTGCTAAAAATACAATAATTCATTAATACAAACTATGATAAGTGTGACGATTCTGCAACTTGTTTTAAAAAGAGATCCCGAACTTTGCTCTTAAACATAAGACGGTTAGTGGACATCCTGATTTCAAGAGGGAGCGCGTTCCACAATAAGACAGATTGGACAGGAAAAGAAGAGTTGACAAACCCAGAAGTGTGTGATGGGCAGAGAAGAAGAAGATTATTAGAGGAACGAAGGTGACTGTTGTGATTATCACACAGATATTGAAAGTAGGGAGTTAGGTAGGCTGGAGGAGTAGAAGAAGTAAGAAAAGAGAAGAGAGTCGTGAGTGCACGTAAATTACCACGCTCACGAATAGGCAGCCACCTAAGCTGGGAGCGATAAGTAGATATATGATCATACTTGGGGAGGTTGAAGATGAATCGAATGCAGTTGTTGAGAAGGCGGTCAAGTTTGTTGAGGAGATCTGCATGAAGTAACATACATCACCATAGTCAATCAGTGGAAAGATTAAGGTCTGCCCAAGCATTGCTTTAGTCGTGGATGGAAGAAAGTTTTTGAGATGATACAGAGCCCGCAGTATTCCAGTGACCCTCCTGCAAACGTAAGATACTTGAGCCCTCCAGCTCAGAGTTGAGTCCATTGAGCCATTAAATACGACCGGTGGTACTGATACGTGACCTAGCCTACTGATGCTGCGATGACTGCCTACGACTATAGCCTGACATTTGTCAGGGTTAACAGCCAAACAGAATTTGCTAGACCAGCACTTAATGTGCTCAAGGTCACTGTTAATCATGCCGACAACTGATGCTATGCATTCCACTGTTCCTTGCGCGTAGAGTTGCAAGTCATCAGCGTATACAGATGATACGCACCCTGAAGATTTTCGGTTAGAAGATTGATGAAAATAGAAAACAATAATGGAGAGAGGATGCCGCCTTGTGGAACGCCAGAATCGAGTTCACGCCAGCTCGATGATAAGTCACCGATGTGAACCGACTGTTGGCGTTCCACAAGGCGGCATCCTCTCTCCATTATTGTTTTCTATTTTCAACAATCTTCGAACCGAAAATCTTCTCGACGCGGCGATCGCGTGATATGGTGGTATTCCTCACGTACCTTGGGGCGCCGGCGATGGTGCGCAGCGCAAGGGATTGTTGCGCGCGCAAAGCTCGCCGGCTCTTCTCGTACGTGAGGGCATACCACGCGGGTGCTGCGTAGGTGAGCCGGGTGCGTATGTAAGTTTTATACACACCCAGATTCACTCTCGTGGGGAGGTGTGAGGAGAGCACTGGACGAAGTATGGCGCGGGCCGCGCGGACCTGTGCAACCACGTTTTCGGCATGCGGCGTTATGGAGAGGCGGTCAATTGTGACGCCCAGGTACTTGGCCTTGGTGGCCCAATCATGTTCTGGTCGAGGAGTTGTAGCGGCTGGGGCTCGATCAGCCTCCGCGAGAAGGAGACTGCCTGCGTCTTTCCCACGTTCACGGACAGTCGCCACTGCGACAGCCAGGCGGGGAGGAGGTCGAGGGCGCGCTGCATCTTGACGGCGGCGTGGTACGGGTTGAGCGACGTCGTCACGTACGCCGCGTCGTCCGCGTACAGCGCGAGGTGGACCCCCTCCGGGGTCGGTATGTCGTCCGTGTACGTGGCGTACAACGCAGGCGAAAGGCAGCTGCCCTGAGGAACTCCGGCAGCTGCTGGTCTCGGCGGGGAGAGAGCTCCTTCAACCACTACTCTAAAGGTCCGGTTTTCTAGGAACGACTGGATTATCCTGATTAGGCGACGGGGCATCGGTGTCTGCGTAGACAGCTTGTAGAGAAGACCGGCGTGCCAGACCCGGTCAAATGCTTTTTCCATGTCGAGGAATACTGCACACGTGCTCTCCCTTTTATTAAGGGCCGCGGTGATGTGGTGCAGTACCCTCGACAGCTGGAGCGTCGTGCTGTGCTCAGCACGGAACCCAAACTGCTCTGGTCGTGGCGTGATGTGGGGTGACATGGTTCGCAGCAGGAGTTGCTCGAACACCTTCGAGGTGGTGGGCAGCAGAGTGATCGGCCGATAGCTCTCAGGCTTCAGGATGTTTTCCCCGGCTTGGGCAGCATGATAACGCGGCCCTCCTTCCAAGCTGTGGGGAAGGTGCCCGTGCACAGGACGCCGTTGTACAGGCGCGTCAGCGCTGCCACGAATTTGTGCGGCAGGTGACGCAGCGCTGCGTTGGAGATGCCGTCCGCGCCCGGGGCTTTCCTGGGCTTGGTCCGCGCTATTGCTTTGTGTACCATGGCCGGGGAGAAGTAGAGTGGGTCTTCTTCTGAGGCTATCGGCGTGGCGAAGTAGTCTCCAAGGTGTTGCTTGACTGCTGCGACGTGTTCCGTGTCGGCAGTTGGGTTCGGGGAGAATTGACGCTCCAGGTGGTCGGCGAAGATGGTCGCTCGGTCTTCTGCTCGGTACCTGGGGGCCCCATCGCTGTGGAGCAATGGACGCACCGGAGCTGGGGTGTTGGTGAGTCGGCGGCAGAGTCTGTGTATCGAGGGTCAGTCGTCGGCGGCCTCGGTGATGGTGTGCTCCCAGCTCTCGGCGGTGTGGAGTTTAATCTCGGCCTTCACTCTTTCCGCTAGCCGGTTGAGCTCGGTTTTCTGCGCTGGACACCGCGTGAACTGCCACTGTTTACGCAGTCGTCTCTTGGCGACGATGAGGCTTCTAATGTGAGCCGGAAGTGCGTGTTCGTCGCCGCTTCGAGGGCGCTCTTCACAGCGGCAGTTATGTCCGTGGCCAGTAGCTCAACATCGGCGGCGGTACTGGTCGGCCGAGTCGGCGTCATCGTTTCCAGTCGTTCCTGGAATTTGGTCCAGTCCGGTTTGGGACGTGGCGCTTGGGGGGCGAGACGTGTGGGGTGCTGCTCAATGACGACGAGTACAGGCTGATGGTCTGATTGTAGCTCGTCGTCAAGCACCTGCTGTGAAATTTGGCAGTTCATGGCGGCGTTGTGGACTAATATGTCTAGTACGTCGGGGGTAAGGTTCACGCTGTCCGGGTTATGTGTAGGTACCTCCGGTCCTGCGACTGTGTACCCCCGCGCTTCGGCGTCGTCGTGGAGTTGTACACCTGCCCTGTTTCTGGTGGCGCAGTTCCACGCTGGGTGTTTGGCCTTTAGGTCGCCTGCGATGACGACCGGTGCGGTGGCGCTCATTAGGTCGCCGATGTCGGCCACGTTGAGAATGGGACCGGGCGGGCGATAGGCGGCGAACAGTTGTAGATGAGCGCCACCGTGGTGAAGTTCAACACCCAGCGTGTATACAGTGTTGAAGGGTCTTCGGGGAAGCTGCTGGTGTACGACTCTGCGCTTCACCAGAACTGCCAGGCCGCGGTAGCTCCTGAAGCACGGAGACGTCTCGTCTTTCCGATAAGTGAGGTATCCCGGGAAGTTATTTTTTTCTGCAGGGCCCAGGAACGTTCCTGCAGCAGGGGGCGGAGGAGGGCGGCCTTTCCCACGAGGCCACGGGCATTCCAGTGGATGATCCTCAGGGGCTTATGCATAGGGCGCATAGACGTGTCATGCCCCTCAGGATCACCTGTTTGATGCTGAAGGTGTCGCTCCTCGCTCTCAGTGCGAGGAGGACGTCCTGGAGCACCTCCAGCGCGGTCTCAATGGCGGCGTCGTCGAGTGGTTGCCGCTCGAAAAGTGAAAGACTAAGCGCTCGCGCAGGCCTTTTATAGTAGTCACTGGTGGTGTTACCCACCTCGTGTACAAAATAATGCGTAAAAAAATATTTTTGTCTAATACGGCCTCTCTTGACTGTGCTCGTCCTCGGGCACCGCTTCTATGGCGTATTCGAGGACTTCCTCGGTGGTTTCCACTGGGGTTGCAGTCGAACGTCCTGCCTCAGTAGTGGGTCCAGTGTCCGTGGATGGTTCAGCATCGGCTGAAGGGCCAGTGTTGGCCGAAGGTCCAGCCTCTGTGAACTCATCGTCATCGTTAACTGGAAACGTTTTTATTCACATTAGGATTAAATCACCAAATTTATTTTGCCTAGGCTTTCATTCATCACACATTCAAGGCCCTCTACCATAGACTCATCTCAAAATAAAAAAGTAAAGCGAAATCTAGTTCAAAATCGTGATAACATTCATCATTTTGCAAACATCACCCATTTATTCTGCAGTTAGTGCCATGGCTCACAAAACAATTACACATTAAACAATGTGTCTGCAAAGAAATGCACCGCAGCGGATTTAAATATGTGAGGACAGCGATACCGCAGCATGTGTCCAACACATCTACAGCACAGCACCGCAGTGCTTTTTGCAAGTCATCGGTTCGGGTACCGCAGCACCGAACCGATTTTATTTTTTTTTATTTTTGGGGCGTCACCGTAGCGACCACTCCTGACAAGTACCGCAGCACAAGTCAAGACTTCCCCGAGCCATCTACCGCACAAGAAGCGGCTCAGATTCGAACGTCTTACTGAGCGCTTGCACAGCGCACTCAGACTCAGCATACCCTTATGTAACACAACTTCTGTAAAATAGAGCACACATTACTCACATTCAAAAAAGGATGCACAATTATCCGGGCACCATTCTCCTTTTCTAACTTAAAAACTCTTGTGGACAAAGGTTTACTTTATGCCACTTCTGATTTTAGCAACCCGAAGGATAATTGATTAAAAAAAAAAATAAACAGATTCACAATAAACTTGATTTCATTAAATAATCACAAGAAATAATTTTGTCCTGGCTTTATAATTAATTTTAATATTCAAACAAAGGAAACAATCAACAATGTACATAAAAAAGAACCATTTATCTGAGACACGTAACGACCACCAACTACCTTCCCGCTCGAGCACTAACCGAAAAGTGAAAGACTACGCGCGTAACTCGCGTACAAAATAATGCGTAAAAAATATTTTTGTCTAACAGTATATATATATTTTATAAGTATTATATGCATTTATGTAGTTTATAGTATGTTTTTATTTTTAATATCTAATAAAATACGGGAATTAACGCAAACACGCATTTTATCTTAAAATGCCTAACGTTTCGGCGCAGGTTGCACTCGCCGTGGTCGCAGGCTGACTGGAGCAGCGATGACAGGACTTCGTGTATATGAGGCGGACGAATGTCCATCCACCCTCATATTTTGATTTTTCCAACCGCCATCACACACTACACTAACCGTGTCCCTATTCTGTGAGCTAACTGATTGCGAAACATAGCGAGGTTTTGTAACAGTAATCACTGGATTCCACGTCGCGGATAATTTGAAGCCGTCTTCCCGATTGAAAGGGGAATGCCCACTCTCCATACTCTCCCCGGCCCAAGATGGACATCAAATATTACTATAAAAAAGTTGTGTTTTAAAATCTTAATAGTATCAGATATCTCAAAAATACATTCAAATTGCCGCTACTATTTTTAAAATGTTTTAAAACAACATAACATTTTGAGGTTAATTTTCTATGAGAAAAAGTGTTAGACTATAACATAAGGTTCTCCTTTGTGAAATGCTTAATTATTTTTTTGATTATGATAGGTGTTTGCGCGTTCCTAATATAGGTAGATTATTCAATTGCGTTTATTGCCGTCATTGTATAAAACGTTATCGACCGGTATCCAAAATCTAATGCAGTCGTGATCCTTGATGCGAGCCAGTTATCTTTGAAAGTGAGAACAAAATTCGTAAAACACAGCAAAGGTCGTTGGTAAAAATCCGAATCAAGTCCATATAACAAAAGCAGGTCGTAGTAAAAGAAATCGAAGAAGAATCTAAACAGCATCCACATTGAGCGTAAAACAAGTGAAGTGAACTAAAGTGTCAGATGCAATGCTCTTGAAATGCCTCTTATGATTTCATTACTTATATTATTATGTGGGTAGATGCTTCGAATACTATTTATATCTTGTTTATTAGTACCTTAATATATTGATTTAATTTATGTTATGACCAAAGTGTGTTCGGTAGTGTTGGTAGGTAGCAGCTACTTACATCATCAATGTTTTATACCAGCATAAATATTGTTAAAATCATTTGGCGATTAAAAAGAGTGGCCAGGAGTTTCTTGCCAGCTCTTCTTATTGGCGCTACCTTCCGAACTGGCGGTAAATTCACTCTCTGTATCATTGACTATCATAAGTGTCAGCACTTGACCTAAATGAATAAATGATTTGATTTTAATTTTCAATTCAGTGCTGTCAGTATAACAAAACAATTCTAACATTAAATTGATTTATCGATTTCTTTTTCATATAAGAATCGATACTTGATTTATTGTATTATTATTATTTTTTTTACGATTATGCATCTTGTTAGTTATAATTATGTTATATTTTAGTTGGTTTTATATTACAATACCAGTATAGTCTAGTGAAATTACCGGTAAAGTGATTTTATTTATTTATAAACTGATTTAAATCGATTGATAATTGATTATAATTTAATAAGATTTTGAAGTTGGCAATATTTTGCCAGCGTCGTAATCAGAAATGTTTATAACTTTTTCAATAATGTTAGTTTTTTTAATGAATTCTTGTAGATTATTGTGGCGCTTACTTGAAACAAAGTAAGTTCATATTTTATTATAGCTTAATTTATGCTTAAAGTATTTTTTTTCTAGTTTGCTGTCCACTGATGGCTTCAAATGAGCATTCCCCTTTGTATGTTTCTTGATTTCGATCGCTTCACGAACAATTATTGAGTAGAAATGTCGTTCAGTGGAGAGGACTTGAGGGCGATGGAACTCAATCCAGTGATTAGTTCCTGCTTCGAGTAGATGTTCCGTAATGGCTGACTTGCTGATTTGACGGTTTTTGACAGCGGCGATATGTTCCTTGACCCTTTCAGCTATCGACCGCTTAGTCTGGCCTATGTACGAACTACCGCAGCTGCAGTTGATCTTGTAGACACCTATATACAGGTATATGGCCTATAGGTACCTATAGAGAGAGTTCAAAAGTAATGTTTTTAATATCATCTATTTATATGATATATTGATATATTCGTATTGAATATTTTATCATTGTTAATAATTATGTATGTATATGTTACTGTAAAAGCCCGAACAGTGGTAAATCCTAAGATTTTCCGGTAAAACCTAAGATTTACCAACTCTCATTGGTAAAAGTCCGAACAATACTTTTATTTCGAACTTTTACCTCTATTTAAAAGGTAAGGGTAAGGTAAGGTAAGGTAAGGTAAGGGTAAGGCTAAGGTGGGAGCTTCGCTTCGCTCGCTCCCACCTCAGCCTTCGAACCTAACCTACCCATGTCGGTTTGCTCAAAATTCCTTCTTTATAACACGTTATGATATGACTTTATCAACGTTTACCGTGTAATTATGTAAATCCTAAGATCTATCAAGTGAATATAATAATAATAATAATAATAAGCCCGCAGGGCACCTTGAGGCGAGGTGACGGGGAGTAGCGACCCCGCGGTACCTGAGTGCTCCAGGGGGAAGTCACCCTTCCTCATCTCCGGCTTGCCTTAGTTGGCTGGTCGGAGTGAAAACTGACGAGGAAGCGGTCCCCCGCCTCTGGCTTGCCTTTATTGGCCGTCCAGAGTGGAGTCGCGAGAGCAGAGCTCCCACTCTGTTCGGAGGACGGATGCTGAGCGTAAGTGGCTAGTGGGCCAGTGATGCCGGACCCTCAGGGAGCAAGTGATCTGAGTTTAACGTCCAGCGAGGCCTCTCCGTCCTTCAGCCGCTCACGTCCCTGTTGCCCCCTTGTTGCATTTTGAGCGACTAGTTTGGGGGGCCCAGTTTGTGAGTTGGCGAGTCTCCGCTTGCCACTTTTACGTGTTATTTACATTGTTATAGGCAGGCGCCATAGTTCCCGTAATTTCCTAGTTTCCCAGTCCATAAGCACCCCATCCCAATAGCCCAAGTAGTATATCCCGTTAGTTTTGCCATAGGTCCACTCAATCCGGTGATTGTCCTTGGGTGCATTTCATAGTGTGCACAGGGATAATCACCGGATTGTGACATCATACATTTTTGAAATATTAAAGCAGTCGAAAAGGGCCTCTACGTGTTGGCTTCGGCCCCACGCACGCCTTCCAAAAATCCGGGACTCCATAGTCCCGAGATGTGGTAAAGACTCACATAATAATAATAATGATTTATTTATCTCCACAAATTACATAACATAGTACATAATGGTCGATTTTCCTAGTCCTTTTTTTTTGTTACATTTGTAATTTGTGGGAGATCTGGAGTCTAAACTAAGCCATGGCCTGTATTTTAGACCTCCAGGCCCCCCATTAAACAAAAGGGACAATAAGATTAGTTAATGATTATGTGTTTGATTGTGGAGCGTTGTACAAGTAAGTATATAAGAATGTGTGTGCGTACGTGGAGTGTGAGTGTGTGTGTGTATGTGTGTGTATGTGTGTGTGAGTGAGTGTATGTGCGGGTGTGTGTATATGTATGTGGGTGTATGAATGTGTATGTATATGTATGTACATACTCATATATATTCCTGTTGGTGATTATGTAGTTATTTATTCGTATTACCATCATCTAGTGATTAAACTGCTATTTCTATAAGGTTTTCTGTTTTCGAATAATTTAGTTTAAGTAGAAGTTTTTTTATTTTATTTTTGCATTCTCTTTTTGAATAGTTTACTATGGGTTCTAATTTATTTATTATATTATACAATTTAGATCCGCGGTATGTAAAAAATCGTTGTGCGAAGGTAGTGTTTGTTTTTGTTGGCTCACAAATTGCATATTTTCTCCGAGATTGGACGACGTATTTTATTCTATCAGGACATAAATTTACGTGTTTGTGAAGAACGGTTAACATTATATAAAGTTGTCTTACTGTCAGTACCTGAGTTTCTTCATAAAGTTTGGAAGTAGGGTATAATCGAGGTTTGGATGTGCTAACTTTTAATATCATCCTCTGAGCTCTTTCTAAAATTATTAAATTGGATTTACATACTCCACCCCATGTAGTAATACAAAAGCTCAAAATACTTTGCACCATAGCTTGGTAGACCATTTGGATATTGTTTTTCTCTGCTACATCACGAAGCTCCTTAAATATGTAGGCAAGTTTGCGTATCCTTTGTGATAGTGTTCGTATGTGGGTTGAAAAAGTTAAATTTGCGTCTATTTCAATTCCTAGATATTTTAAACAGTGAGTATTATTGATAGACGGACAGTTGCAAGTGGCTATAGGAGGAAAGTTACATTTGTGTGCAAATATTTTTTGAGTGTTATTGGTTATATCTATTGTGTTGTGTATAGAGAATGTAATATTTAGTTTTACTTTCATTAAGGGTTAGAGAATTAGTTAGGAGCCAATGACATACAGTGTTGAATCCTTCTTGAGCATAATTAAAAGTGTCATCCCAAGAATCGGCAAAAAATATCAGGGCTGTGTCGTCTGCATAAGTAGATATTCGACAGTTTTTTATTTTTAAGTTACTTAGTTCGTTGATGTAACAGAGAAATAGAGTTGGTCCCAATATGCTACCCTGCGGTACGCCAAAGTTAATAGACCGTGCATCGCTGACATGCTCTCCTATTTTCACACATTGCGTTCTTTTACTTAAATAATCGCATATCAGTGCTGCTGGCATGCCCCGGATGCCAAGAGCCTCGAGCTTCTGTACTAAGTAGGGGACAGAGACAGTATCAAACGCTTTTGCGAGGTCAAGAAATATAGTAAGGCATTTAGTTTTATTGTCTAATTTACTCACAAGAAAGTTGACGAGATCAAAAACTGCATTCTCGGAGGAGCGACCGTTTCGAAAACCATACTGTTGGGTTGAGAGTAGATTGTTTTGCTCTAAGTATTGGGTCAGTCTATTATTAATAAGACGCTCAAATATTTTAGACATTGCTGATAGAATTGCAATTGGCCTGTAGTTACTGATACTGTCTCTGTCACCTGCCTTATGTACTGGATGAATCATGGCTCTTTTGAGGGCATCGGGGAATACACCCTGTTCAAAGCAACGATTTACTAAGCTGGTCAGTACGGGTATTATAGAGTCCGCTGTTAGTTTTAAGATGTCTGTACTGATTTGATCCCAACCTGGCGCACAATTACTTTTCAAACTCCTAATAGCCTTTGCAACTTCTTCGTTATGTGTGGGCAGGAGTACAAATGACTTTACCGGTGAATTTGAGGTATTTTTAAACTTTGGGAGATGAGAGGGAATTAAATTTGACAATTGTTCACCTACTTTTGAGAAGTATTCATTTATTTTGTTTACTGCACATTTGGGATCTTTTAGAGTTAGCAATTGAAGTGGAAGTTGTTTTGGTTTATTATTATTTGTGACTGTTTTAATAGTTGACCATAGCTGTTTGGTATCGTTTTTTGATGAGATAAGCTGGTCACTGAAGTATTGTTTTCTAAGTTTTTTTATTAAATTGTTACAGTGGTTTCGGTATCTTAGATACGTGATTTTTAAAATAATGTTGTCCTTATCTATTTTAATTTTTTTATGCATTCTGTCTCTTGTTCGAATACAACGAAGAATGCCGACAGTGATCCACGGCTTGATTGTGTACTTACTTCTGGGTATAATACGTTTTATTGAGTTATTTGAGATTAGTTGTTGTAATATATTAATAAAGTTGTTAGTGGCAGTATTTAAATCTGATTCCTGATAAATATTTTGGAAGTCGTAGGCCAGACATTGAGATTTTAAATTTTCGCGATCAATTTTGTACTTTATTTTCGAGTTAAAAGGCTTTACAGATGATACTTTAGTTTTAATGCAGAACAGTATGGCCTCATGATCTGTAATGCTCGTACCCAAAGAGAAAGTATATGCACTATGTCTCGTCTTTAATATGACATGGTCAAGACAAGCTTTACCTCTAGTGGCGGTGTTGATAGCAGGAAGCAGCCCATGGAAAGACAGCGTGTCCAAATAAGTAGCAGTTTCATGACTAGTACCTATTAGGTCGATATTTATGTCACCTACTATGATAATGTTTGTAAAAGAAGATACGCTTTGTAGGAGGTCTTGTAAGGAGTTGAGGAAATTGTCCAGAGATCTGAAGCTAGGTGGTCGATAAATAGCTATTATTATTGTGTGATGTTTAATTTTAATTATTAGACAGTTTGCTTCCAAAAAAGGAGGCTCTTCCACGGTACACTCGAGATCACAGTTAGTGTACACAACAAGGCCATCGTTTTGGTTGTAGTTAGCAGTGGTTTTATATGCCTCGTAGCCAGTGAGTTGGGGCAAGTTTACTACTCGTGACAGCCAACACTCAGAGAGCACCACTATATCGCAAGTTAGAGTTAGCCTTTTAAACAATATGTGTAGTTCATGGAAGTTACAATTTAGACTACGTATATTCTGTTGAAGTATTTTTAAATAGTGAGTCGGATGCGTAAGATATGTTGTGCACTCTTCAGGTTCACATGCAATTGGTACTGCAAGGTTAAATTGGTCAATGTTATTTATTAAATTATTTGTAGAATCGAATGTGAAAAATTGAAATTTTTTGGTGATGATGTGATATTAATAGTAAAATAATGTGTTACGTGGTTGGTATTGACTGTACAAGTGAGAATTGCAGGTGATAGTAAGTAATTGTATTGACAAGGTGAATAAGTTTGATTTGGGAATTAACAGGACGCTGGTATAACATGTTGGTAAGTACGACAAGTGTTTTCTGTAAAGACGGTTTGTGTAAACGGTATTAGGATGTGGTGAGAATGTGTAATATTTTGTGTGAAGTGTGATTTTACTATAACTATGATTTTTAACACATATAACGGTTGAAAGTATTATAAGGACATAAATGCTGAAATCTGTACTAATATTATCCAAGATATATATAAAGGTTATAATTTTACAGCCAAGCACTACTAGTCATGCTGTTACACTATTTGATGAAATTAATTGGTTTAATTGAGTTTCTGATTTAATAACTATGGTGTGGCTGTCCGGGTCCTTCTTCATCAAGATGCGGCCGTTAGATGTCCAGCAGTAGTGATATTGATTGATCTTTGCGAAATTTCGAGCAAGGTAAAAGAGGCGCTTAGATTTTGTTGTAAGTAGGTCAGTGATGTAAATAGGCGTTTTTGGACCGTTTAAACCCAAATGAAGTGAATTCACCTTATCGTTGTGGTGACGTTTGTTGAATTCCTTTACAGCAGTAATGAAGTTGGTTTTAGAAAGGGTGTTTGTGAATTCTACGGTAATCGAAGAGTTTAGCTGTTCTTTTTTTGATGGTTGTCGTGATATATCACGGATATCGGCCTTTAGGATGTTTGATTCAAGCTGTTTTGATAGCTGGAGTACAGATTCAAAAAGCGTATTTTTGGTTTCCTTTGGATTTTTTGGTACATTACGGAATTCAATACAAGTTTTTATTTGAGAGTGTTCAAAAAGATCCATTTTCTCTTCGAGTGAGGATAATTTTAAAGCCATAGAGCTGCGTTCTTTTTCAAGGCCCGAAATTTTTGAATCCAGGGATGTTAGTTGATCACTCATAGAGGACATTGCTTTTTCTATCTGCAAATTTGTTTCCTCTATCTTCACATTTGCATTTTTAATGTCCATGATAAGATGTTCCAAATTATCTAATCGTGTGCCTTGAGAGCGCATCATATTCTGTAGCATGTCTTTAATTTCGTTTTTAAACTCAGCAAAGTTGTCTTTTATATTTTCCTTAGAAGGGCAGCGTCGCTTGGCTCGTTGAGTTATATTGGTCTCGTTATTGGTTGTATTGTCCTCGCCTTCCAAGTGTAAGTTTCGAATATCGGATTCCGAACGAGATGGAGAATGTTTGCCAGTGGGCGGAGTCCTTTTGGCAGAGAACATATTTTGTTATTGCTTCTGTGCTGTTAAAGGCCTCGTAAAACAATCACAAAAAGTGAGCAGTTTACAACTGGGATTCGATCTCGCGATCACTGGTTAGCAACAAGTTGAAGGCTGTCTAAACCACTACGCCACGGCGACACTTGAGTAATGATCCAGAATAGGTCTTCTGTTGATACGTGACGTAGCTGTTGAGTTCAATGACCTTACGGTCACTCAAGGACGTTAACGCACAATGACACAGCACTAGAAGAGAGTTGGTAAATCTTAGGTTTTACCGGAAAATCTTAGGATTTACCACAGTTCGGGCTTTTACAGTAACATATATACTTATCTATATTTATGTACACTCACATGACCACATTGATGAACCTCTTTCTCAACTTAATTTTCCTCTTTTATTATTTAAGCACCTACTTCATTTATTCTCTGCATCACCCCAAAGTAGACAAAGCAGAAAATGCCTTTGGCATTAAGTCCACCTTTATACAAATCTTTATACATATATATAATTCTTCTGTAAGTGTGTATGTCACTGAACTTCTCTTAAACGACTGGACCGATTTTGATGAAATTTTTGTGTGTGTTCAAGGGGATCTGAGAATGGTTTAGATTCACAAAAAAAATATATAAAATATAAAATTTTCGCGTCACAGTTTTCGTTGCCATACTCCTCCGAAACGGCTTGACCGATTCTCATGAAAGAACAATGGCAAGTTTTTACCTAAGTGTTATATGAAGCGTCTACAAATGGGACACGTGCAAAAGTTAGTAATTAATTTAGCCCTTTTTTATGATGAAATTAACTTTTTCGGTAAAAGCCTAGCTTAAATTATTTACAAAATAAACTTTTACTTGAATACGTCCACATCCAGTGGACATAATCTTTTAGTCAGTATTACCACTTACAAAATGTTTCGAAATTATTATTTTGTTTTTAAATATCAAAAAACGATTATTAAGTGAACGTTAAAAACAAATCACATAGGTTTTGCTAAAAAACAATAACAAATATAATTTATAGGTGTTTTAGTTACATATTTTATTATTAATGTTGTGATTAATAGTCAGGTATTATTAGATGAAAGTGTAATGGCAGCACTAAAAAAAAATTTTTTTTCCTTCCGTTGTTTAGAGTGATGTTGATAATCAATTATTTTCACAATCGATTGATCGATTATGACAAATATATAATATGAAAAGAATAATCCATTTATAATAGCATATTATTTTAAGCAATTTTATTAGCATATTTGATTTGTTTGCAATAATAATATGTACTTAAATATATAAAATAAAACCTCAAATAGCATTACAGTAATCACTGACGTTATCATTACAGCATCCACAAAAACTTCCTTAATCAAAAATATTTTTAATAGTAAGTCGCAATATAACAGTAGTTTTTTTGGTTTTTAATCTTAATAATATTGTTTAAAAAATAATTAAAATAATTGAAATAATTGAAGTCATATTCGATTATATTCTATAATCGATTATGACTTCAATTATTTCAATAATCGATTAATTGATGATTGATTATCAGCATCACTAGTTGTTTACTTTGTTGTGAACTTGTTAGTTAGCTTTGCTTGCTACTGGTGTTACGATTGCTTTCTTGGTTTATCTTCAGTTTTGACTTGCATTGCCCCCGGACTCAATTCTCTGCCCCTCACGACTACTTGTGCTTTCTCATGGACTATCGACGTTAGTAAAGTAGGTATAGTACCTATCTATTTTTAACATTACTTACCATTTGTTTGCTGCATATACATCAGATTTTTATACAAAATTGTAAAATAATGCATTGTCTTTGCTCTCACGTAATCTAAATCTGTTTTTAGACATAAATAATGTAGAACAGCAATTTACATAAGTTTTTTCATGATATAACCTCAAAATATAAAATTGATCATATTTTTTTCTTGTGGCCCTCTCAAACCAAAAATCTTAATGATTCTGTTTAAGTTAAAGAAACTCTATAGTTTTAACATTTTTTCATTCATAGACGCTCCAAAACGATGTCAGGTAAAACTTTGTATGGAGACTTGCCATTGTTTTTTTGTGAGCATATTGAGTAGATCTTTTTTTTTTTTTTTTCGTCAGGAAAATGCATTACTGCATGTCCCGCTCCAGGGAGGTAGCGGGGGTCTGTCGGGCTCTCCCGCCGGCAAGGCGTTCCGGCTTTTAAAGAACAATGGCAAAAAAATCACTTATATTTTTTGAGCGTCTTCGAATCTCAATATTACCAATGTATTTTATTAATTATCGTATGAATTTCAGGAACATCATTTTTACCTCTGATAGCGACATTTAATTAATTAAACAAAAAGTAATAAATTGACTATCTAAAAATGATGCTCCATTTCCTTTAGATAAAAAAATGTTGCCATTCGGTACTTTGTTTAATACCGTAAAACGGGGTGAATAGAATTCGCGGGGTGAATAGAAAAAAAAACAGGAAAGTTTTCAAGCCCAATGTTTGAGTACTCCTCGTTTAAGAATTTTGTTCAAATTTGAAATGATTACACGTCGATATTACTTCTCTGCGGTGTCATAATTGTTTAAATGTTTAAATTGATATTTATACCCAAAAAAATGCTTCAAAGTCAACCGTCCTCGAATGCCTTAATGGTCCATACATTTTTTTCAAAACTTTGGATTTAAAGTGGAATTTCTTTTCTAATGAGTTGTTTGGAGTGTTTATCTCTTTAGGTGTATATTTATTTATCTATAAAGATACAATATTGTTAACTGAAAAAACGTTTTAAATCACAATTTTTCCATTCACCCCTTTGGTCGTTTCGATTCACCCCTATCGCTGGGTGAATAGAAATTGACCATTTTTTTAATGAAATATCGTAAAACTATGCATATTTTTGGACAAATATGGTTTTAACTCTTTCTTCATGGCGCCGGACATGATATAAAACAACCTGACAATAAAAATAACAAGTTATTCGCTACAAATTTTTAGGACAAAGTTGAAAATTGTTTCTATTCACCCCGTTTTACGGTAAGTAGATTTATGTTGACTTTGTCTATTTAATTGTTTAAATAACTAAATAGTCTTCAACGTGAAATATATTGTTATGACAAGTTATTAAAAACAAAAATGTCTAAAAACAGTGACTAATAAACTAAAAACTTCTCATTTATATATTTACAGTGAACAGAGATATTTTAGTAGTATTACGTTTTATTAAGTATGGTAACGATATTTTCTGCTCCGGTTAGGTTTGATTGTTTGACATTGACGTTTGGTGATTCTTGGTATTGCTGTGCTGTTGTGCTTTGCGATTACTATTGCTTTTTCGAACCTATTTGAAAACAACTCGGACTTTCTAAGGACACTGATTTCTGCTCTCTTTGTTGACCCTGCACCCTCTAACGGATATCGATTTGGCTTGCATCTACGTGACTGTGCTTTCATCCCGGACAATTGCCTTGCTTTTTGGATTCTGTGTGTCTTTCTGTAGTTTAATATTTTTCTGCAAGTATGGGTAGTCGTGTCAGGCCGACTCGAATTTTGTGTGTCAATTGTCGCATATGTGTGAATAGATTCCGCCGATACCCTGCTTTGGAACAGAATATGAGAGTTGTTACATTGCTCACTAACTGGGTTTATCCAATAACCGTAAGTAAAATCTTTTTTTGTTCTAAGTACATCCGAAACAAATAATAACCGCCGAGGTGTTGCTTTCGAAATAATGCACGAAAAAGTGGCAGCTTGAGAATTAAAAGGCCATCGTAAGGTTTCATAATTTTTATCTTGCTTTTTTATGCTGCTTTTTTATCTTGCTTTTTATGCTGCTTTTTTATCTTGCCTTTTTTAGCTAACTGAAGACGATGTGGTGTGTGAAACATGCCGAGATTTGGCATTTGCAGCTGTAAATAGAAGTTTCCAAGACGGTGGTGCTCCCAATACTGAGTCACACCCTATTACCAGTCAGAGAGGCCACACCCATGTGTGTTTGTTGTGTGGTTGTTCAATTATACGAAGACAAAGTGATAAAGTATTAAGAGATAATCCCTCTCAACTTCAAATATCTATAATAAATATCATTAAGAATAAAATTGCACCAAGACAGGTTTGTATACCTTATGTATTTACATAATAATATATCTATCTATATTATATACACACAAAAGCATAAAATATATTTTTTTATATATTATTTAAAATATATATATATAGAGAGCTACATTATCAGGAAATAACATAAGCTAAATGACATCACGCTAAGAATTACGGTAGCGGAGAAGCACGCACGTGTAACCTGCGGCGAACAGCTAGTTTTATTCTAAAAATATGTATTTGTTATTATTTGATTTTCAGGTATCAACATCAGATCGGGTTTGCCATGCATGTTGGTTACGCACTCAAAGAGAAGCTCGTCGTAGAAATGTTGTGGATAATGCCAGATCTACCCCAGCAATAGAACCTATTACTGTTCCGGCAGATGTTCAAGAGCAGCCTCAACATCAAGTAGAAGCTGAATCGTTTCCAATAGAACCGATTAATGTTCCAGCAGGAAATGATGACGAGCAGCCTCATTCTCAAATAGAAGTTGAATCAATTTCAATTGTCAGTAATGATACTTTAGTTTTGCCAAATTATCGAAGGGCACCAAACTGCCCCAATTACTGTATTTTTCCCAACTGCAGAAATACTAGATTGGTTAACATATCGGACAAGTTACGTGCCACTTTGGTACATGATCAAAAATATTATGTACCCAAACGGGCTCGTATATGTGATAATCATTTAAGGAGTAACTCCTGGGATATACTTTTTCATTCTGATAACTGTATCGATAGATTCACAGTAGATCAAATACAACACGTTTTTTCTTTTGTGAATAGCTATAATACGACTTTAGATTTTGAAAATGTAGAATCTATGGATGACCATGTCTTTGAATATTGGATGGGACTTTCAAAAGAAACATTTCAGATAATGTTACGAGAAATACCTCGCATAACAAACATGAGAAGAGGCAGCTTAGGTCTGGCAGCCTTTTTATTAAAAATGAGAACTGGTGATTCTGATAACAGAATATCATCTCTCTTAAATATACAGCGACGTACTTTAGAGTTACTAATGAATGATGTGAGGGAAATATTAATACAAGATTTTGTGCCTATTTATCTTGGGATAGAAACTCAAACTAGGGAGCAATTAAGATCACACAATTTAGTTATACCAAACGGTCTTTATGGAAATGGAGATAACGCTATTGTAATATGCGATGGTACATACGTATATATTAATAAAAGCAGTAATTATATGTTTCAAAAACAAAGTTACTCACTACATAAATACAGGAATTTGTTAAAACCTTTTTTACTGGTGGCCAATGATGAATAAGTAAGTAAGTAATAACTTTATTTAACAAAAATACAGATTCACACAACTTACTTAACATGCAAAAATTCTCAAAATAACTTTGGTAGTAACACAATGCATAACAATTTAGGAACTCAAATCTGTACACAAAAAGGAAAACCCTGCCTCTCAAACTAGGTAACCTGTATCTTGAGAGACTGATGGCTATATTATTGATTGCTTTGGCCCATATAAAGCAGTTACATCAGATGCAACCATAATGTCCGATTTGTTTCGTGAGGGTTCAGCTTTAAGATCATATTTCAGAGAAAATGATGTGTTCATTCTTGACAGAGGTTTTCGAGATAGTGTGAGTTTGTTAGAGGGATGTGGCTACAGAGTTTGTATGCCAGAAATACTTCTAGAAGGAGAACACCAACTAACAACATTGCAAGCAAATCGAAGCCGCTGCGTAACTATTTGTAGATGGGTGGTAGAGGCCGTAAACGGCCATTTTAAACGAAACTTTAAAATATTTAGGCAGGAATATTCTCATCGGTCTCTACCAAACATGATGAAAAACTTTCAAATCGCAGCGGCAATACTTAACAAGTTTGGAGTTCGCTTTGAAGATAATGTATATGCTTCAGAAATATTAGAAATAATTAGAGAAAGATTTCATCTGGCAAACAACCTAGGAAACATGGTTCTGGAAATAAATATGAATAGGCGATCATCCCTCTTCCAAAGCATCACTGCGGATCGAAATAATGTTTTATATTTCCCTACCCTAGAGTACAGGGATCTGATTTTATTCGCCTTGGGAACGTATCAAATAAGGCAAGCTCGCTCCTACTATGGCGAGCATGTACGTTTCCATGGCGGATATAGAATTGAAGTAAGCTGTGAACCTATCAATTCCACGGAATATAATCTTAGAGGCAGTACTGAGACGTCTGAGACTACATTAATTAGAGGAAAAATTAAGTCCAGACATATCTCACGAAAACAATATTATGTATATATACTCATAGAAAATAATATACCTGGTCGGACGGGAATCCTAGAATATTATTGTAGTTGCCTGGTGGGTATGCGTACTATAGGCTGCTGTGCGCATACCATGACTTTAGTGTGGTACTTGGGATGGGCCAGGCATCAACATAATATTATAGCACCAGCTGAACTTTTAGATGAAATTATAATAAGAGATGTGGATGAAATAAATATATAATGTAAAATCTTTTCATTTTTTATTTACCTTTGTAACATACCAAGCTGATTTATACTATCTGATAACCTAAATACCCCTAAGTACAATTTGTTTTATAATATTTAAATCTAGTAGTACAATGACTCAATTGAAATCTGCCGGACTGAAGGTGGCTACAAATGGTTGAACAACAGCTATAATTCAGCTCTATATTAAGGCAAAGAATTGGAAATGTAGACATAAGACCCAGAAGATACCGTGCGTTTCATAGGTAGTTAAAGTTGTCTTGTTTTTGTGGCTATAACTGCTCGAAAGTACGTATAAAAAAATATATACGCCCCATCGTTGAACGACAGGGGTGATATTATAAATAAACAATAACATACAAACAATATCTGACAAAAATATTGACACTTTGAAAACATTTATATATTTAGAATCAGGAATTAATGCTGCATTTTATAACATTTGTTTTATTTGAAGACGCAAGATTTTTAAATTAGTGATTATGATGTATGAGATTTTGCCATTGTTCTTTGGGCATACCGACTAAAAACCTGACGGTGTTCCTTCAACTGTCACCATAAAGTGGTCAGGACGCGGTACCTCCAATTGGATACTCCGCGTCCCAGCCGGTGACGGCCCGCTTTGGATGCGGGCCCACCTTCGAGCGGGGGCGGGCATGTGTATTGCCCCCCCCCCCTAGCTCTCCACTTCAAGGGGGTATGCCAGGAACACACAGCACACCCCCACCTCTCGGACCTGTTCCCTGTTCAGGCGACGGAGCGTTCCGCCTCCGCCGCCCACAGGTCCGCGTCACGGGGGCCGGAGATCGTCCCGGCGCCTGCGACGCCCGGTGCGTCTAGCGCGGGATGGCAGGGGAGCGTTAATTTCCCGCTCCCGTTCCGCAGCCTCTTTTGCGGAAATAACATTTTCGCAAAATGAAGCGACGGCCGACCACGCTGCCTCGCTCCCGACCATGGACAGAACCACAGCCGAGAGCGAGAGGTCGCTCCCGATCACCCCGATTAACTCACGGCGCTGCGACGACTACGCCTGGCAGTTTGCCAGCGTATGCAGCGCCGTATCGAGGCAGTCACCACAATGATGGCACCTGGGCGTCTGCTCACGGCCTATACGACACAGGTACTTGCCGAAACATCCGTATCCGGTCAAGACCTGCGTCAGCCGAAATGTGAGCGCGCCGTGCCCTCTCTCCAGCCACTCCATGACCGCCGGCCGCACGGCCTCGATAGTGACGAGGCCGGCGCTGGGGTTCTCCAGTCGTCGCTTCCACGCCGCCAGGACGTCTTGGCGGAGCTCCGCCCTGCGCGCCTCGACTTCTTGAGGCGCCGGCATGAAGCCTCCGCCTCGAGCCTCCTCGCGCCATTTATATAGTGACGCGAGGGCCTTTGCGTCCAGATCCCAGGGCGGCGTTCGGGCTAGTAGGCACGCCGCTTCGTATGATACCGTGCGGTAGCCTCTCACGGCCCTGACGGCCATCACGCGCTGTGGACGCCGCAGCGCGGCGATGTTCCTGGCCGACAGGGCAATATTGAGTAGATCTGAGAATCGGCCAACATCTATTTTTTATACCCCTAAGTGACAATATTTTTTTTTAAATTTACATGGCAAAACAACGTTTGCCGGGTCAGCTAGTTTTGTATAAGAAGTTTAAATAAATAAATAAATACTAGTGAGTGTGAGGCTGACGGCTGTTACCGTCATCGTGTCTGTGTGGCGCGCGTAGGTACTTGCGTCGAAGCCGGCCGCCGCCCGTGCGGTGTCGCTGGCCGCGGGCGAACAGCTGATAGCGAATTTGTACGTTGTTTTAATTCATTGCTGTTTTTTGTGAAAAACGCACACGCTTATGAAATTGCTTATTGTATTGTAGTTGCACAGTAGGTAGTTAGTTCACAACGGCGGCGCCGCGCGGCGCGCCGAGTGACGACATGCCGCGTCATGTCGTAGGTACGTACGCATACAAACGCGTCTATGCGCTCACTTGTTTGCAACGCTATCATTAGATAACAGTTTTACGTATCATTTATTGTATTGTAGGCAGGCCCATATGTTACAAAAGCTGTAACGTAAAATCAAACAATACTAGCAAAAAGTAACCAATAATCAATATCAATGAACATGCGATTATCTGGTGTATGGCGAGAGTTTGGATTCTGGACGTACAGATGCAGAGCATGCCGTGCACTTCCACAAGCTTCACCATAACACATCAACAATTCTTCGTATAGGTACACTAATACAACTGCATTTCGAGAATAAGAGTACCTAACAAAACTAATAACGATAAAAACACTAACGACACAAAACCGAAACAATAACAAGTAATAATAAACAACAGTTCACACACGACACGACATAACTAAACCGGAGAAGAGATTCCGTTTTCCGCGAGCGTACAGCTCAAACTATCAAAGAGAGCCGCCGGCGCCGCGCCTCCGCACACGCGCCGCCCATTCGTAAAAAATCGTAAATTCATAATATAAAAAACCCCTGCGTGCCTACTTAGACGTACGCGAAATTGAAAAATAATTCCCAAATGAATAAATAAATAACATCAGGTGCTGATAATAGCAAATTGTTATGAACACTCACTTACCTCATTTACGTACGTGTACCTAAACGCGGATTCTGGTGCAAGGCTTCCAAAACATTTTCCACCGCACGTGGACGCAACATTCTTCCGGCACCTTCCTGCTGCGGGACAATCGGCTGATTATCCAACACGCGTTGGTACGCCGCCCGGGTAATCATGCGACTTTCCGTGAGATGGCGAGCGTTTGGGTGTCTCTGAACGTACAGGTTCAGAGCACGCTGTGCTTTACCCGTACCACGTGCTTCACCGTAGCACATCAGCATTTCTGCGTACTCACGCGCACTGAACTGCATTTCGCCACAAAATAACAATAATAATAATAACAAATAAAAACACTAACAACACATAACTTAAACAATAAAGGTGTCTGCCCACTATCCCGTAGCATACCATGACCGTACTAGGACCGTTTCAGACAAAAAACTATTCTTTGTATTGAGAAGTACGAGACTATGCCCACTAGACCGTTCCGTCACCGGCCGACACCGTACCGTGCTATGCACGGGCCGCCATCTTTTCGTCGGAGGGAATATTTTGCCGGTGCGGACACGCTACGTGCATGGCACGCGATGTTGCCAGACCGCTGCGCGCAGGCGGCTAAACGGTGACTGAGCGGGGAGTATGACCGTTGCAAACCCGTTTTAAATGCGTTGTAGCATTGTTTCACCACTTTGACGCGTCTACGCAACACTGATATTTGTACGAGAATGAACCGATGCTTACGAGTGTATTGAAAGGATGCCTGCCGTGTTACATACGGGCATCATACTGAGTAAATACGGGTTACCTACGGGTTGTAAACGGGTTCAGAACGCTGTCAGCCCGCTTCAGTGGGCAAAATAGAGCGTATCGGATTACTTTCCGTGCCGGATACGTTCCTAGCACGGTCATGGTATGCTACGGGATAATGGGCAGAAAGCTTAACAATTAACAACTGACAACAGTTCACACACGACACGACTAACACGAAACCGAAATTTGGAGAGCATCCGTCTTCCGCGAGCGAAAAGCACGAACTGCATCAATCATACAAATTTCAAATAATGACCGCAATCAAAGAGAGCCGACAAACCGCACCGCGCAGGCGCACGCGCTGCCGCGTGTCCTCGCCGCCGCCGCCACCGCCACCCCGCGCCGGTACCCAGCGAGTGCATTACAATTTACGTAGATTTAATAAAATGATATGACAAACTTTGACCTATGACTGCGACGAGTTACTAGTTTTACTTGTGACAGTTGTTACTCTTTGCATTGTAGTTTTATTCAAATACCGAATAACATTACAAAAATTATTGATGTATGTTTAAATTACTTTGCAGTAACTGTTTCACACAAAAATAACCTTTATTAGGGACGAATACTTTGATATTTTGTACATAAAACCAAATTAAAGCTAATAAAATAAACACGAAACATTTTTATAACTTATCCATAAAAAATGTACATAGTGATAACAATCAATATACATCAATATACTTATCAGAGAAACTAGCTCATCATAAGTCATAACTATCATAATCCACGGAAAAAAGTGCGAAGCATCTATATTGGCCTATCCCATCTTTGTTACGTACAGCCTTGGCCAAAAGTATTAGGCACCCTATAAATTACTGCATATGTCAAGATTGCCGAGCAATAAAACTAATTGTAATTGTAATGAAAATTAAAGTTCTTTATTACCGTTAGAATACTATAAAAACATCAATATTTTGTTTGGCCACCCTTTGATTATATCACAGCAGCAACTTTGTCGGCGTATTACGTACAAGTTTCTTAAATTACTCTTTAGAAAATGCATTCCATTCTTGCATTAACATGTTTTTAAAGCAGTTTTTGTTTTGTTATCACAAAACCACAAATGTTCTAGCTTTACGGTAAGACTTCCAAATGCAGAATGACAAAACATTAAAAACAAAGATTTAAGAAATTATATTATTTTGATATTTTTGCCTCAGATGTAACGTATGCCACTAAAAGTTACCGCTCATTGTTTTGAATAGTGATTTAAGACACCAGGATCACTTTCCAACAGACGATTAATTTATTCATTGTTCAAATAGCACAGGTGTGTAGCAGTGGCGAAGGGTGAGTTTTGTTAAAAGGCAAGCCGGAGCAAAAACTGCTTAAGCTAACGTTAAGCAACTCTTGGAGCGGTCATTCCATAGGTGGGTGACCAACGCGATGGCGGCTTGAACAAATTTGACACTAGGTCGACCACTAACCATACGTAAACAGAATAAATCGTTGTATTGCGATCCGATCTACCGAACTACTTTCATAGTAGGTAAGAACTAAGTACCTACCTATAAACGAAATTATTGATGAGGAATGATTCTATCATATTACTTCAAATTTCATGCTTCTACTTCTACCTACTTGTTGTCCATGATCGCAATACACAAACAATAACAATGAAAGTAATACTTACAAATACACGTAAGATACGACCAGTACATTCACACAATCACCACGATTTTACACAAATAATAACATTCATAGATAATTTAACACAATTTAACTCATCCAAATATAATAAACATAATAATCCAAAATAACCTAAAATAGGCGCGCAAAACGAAAACAAAACTAAATCTAAAATCATAAATGTCATCACAACAATTGCATTCATTGTCTCTCTCTCATTAAATATCATTGCATCTCACTCACACATTCGCTAGTTGCCGCGCCGCCCGCGCCGCTGCGCCTGTTGTACCTACTAGTCGCCCAATAAGCCGATGAATTCCGGGTTACCTCGCCGGTAAAACGCGCCATAGAAAAGTACGTCCGCGTGACGACATCGACATCTTTTTCCCTTTACGCGATTCCTGCGCGCCCCGTTGTGTTGTTTGACGGCAATTTTCGGTAATGCAACTTTTGCTTTGACAAATAGAACAGGCGTTTATTCATTTATTTATTTTAAATTAGTCGTATTGAAAATATTGATAAATGACGTAATAAATATAGAATTAAATTTAAATAAACGATCTTTTTTTGAGAATAATACACATTTATGTGACGCATTTTTAGGAGTGTTCCAAAGGTAAAGCCGGTAGGAATCGGGTTATAGGGAGCCCTCGCCACTGCTAACTTTATTGGGGGTGCCTAATACTTTTGGCCAAGGCTGTAGATATGCGCGCGCGCGGCGTCAGTACGGCCGTGTTGTGCGATACTTCAATAAATACTTCAGCATACATGTTAAATTGTTTATTTAAGATTTTTTACTGCGCTAAAGAATGTTAATAGGATTTATTGTCATTCTGTACGTATTTGTACGTTTTATAATTAGATATCACACATTTTAAAACTTATGATTGTACATTTTATCGGAGAGCGGGATAATTATGTCATTTTCATTTTTAACAGAACAAATACTAAGTAAAAAATAAGTAAATAGGTACCTACCTAACTATTTTGAGTAAATACTTATTTGGTAAATTATAGCCATAGTATTAAGTTAAGTATTTACTTCATTGAGTCCGAAGTACGCAAATTCGAAAGGCTGCCTTGTGTTGAATAGTATCAATTAAAATTTAAGTATCTATACTTATAATAAATCTGTAGAGAGGTCAATTCTGTACATTGAATATATTTAAAAAAAAACCAATGGGGGATGTTTAGTAACGGATACTGATACCGAATCTGGATTTATAATTTTCTTTTCTGTCTGTCTGTCTGTCTGTCTGTCCTCCGTCTGTATGTGTCGCTATCACGTAAAAACTACCGGATAGAATGCACTGAAATTTGGTATATGCATAGAATAAGTAGTGGAGCAATTTCTAGGATACTTTTTATAGCATAAAATTTCAAAGATTTTTAGAAAATTGAAAAAAATACGTAGAAATCGTTTGAACCTGCGTTTCCCTATAGAGACCATAGATGGCGTTACAATCCATTTCACAACATTCGCATAGTTAACGCGGCGCCTGCCGTATGCCTGTTGTTCGCACCAACCAATAGATGGCGTTATAAACCGCAACAAAGCATGTTTTTTCTAATTAATTTATTTTGATGGCTTTATTGTAAAAAAATACCTTTGAAACATGCTATTCATTTATAAGATTTTTAAACATAAATGTTGTATGATATATTACACAAAAATGTTGGTTTACGTGGGTCCGGTGCGATCGGGATATCCTAGATGGCAAACCGAGTAATTTCGTTTGTTGTCGTTGTTCGCCGCAACTGACAGATGGCGTTGTTGTTCGAATCACATAATATTTAATAACCAAATTAATTGGTTGCATTAAGGAAATAAATTGGATAGCTATGAAACAGACTATGTGGTAAGTTTTAAAAAATAAACAACGGATGATATAAGTATAAAAAATAATTACGGGTTACGCGGTTTCGGACGTATCATCGCAAGTATACATTATTACGCGTCTGAAGAGCTCCGGCGCAGATAGGACCTATAATAATATTCTGAATCCAGACGGGTAATCAATGGTCAGTCTATTATAAGGTACTAGCTGACCCGCGCAACTTCGCTTGCGTCACCTAAGAGAATGGGTCAAAATTTTCCCCGTTTTTGTAACATTTTTCATTGCTACTCCGCTCCTAATGACCGTAGCGTGATGTTATATAGCCTATAGCCTTCCTCGATAAATGGGCTATCTAACACTGAAAGAATTTTTCAAGTCAGACCAGTAGTTCCTGATATTAGCGCGTTCAAACAAACAAACAAACAAACAATCAAACAAACAAACAAACTCTTCAGCTTTATTATATTAGTATAGATTATATTTTACACTGTAAACTGCTACGGATACAGACGAGAGCGGAAAAGAAGGTAACCACAGGAAATCAGGCCTGCCTGAGCCTGTGTCACATTGTGTGCCTTTCGGGTCCCTTTCGTAAATAACCATTAGATGACAAAAGAGTTGTTAACATTTTTATGTGTAGGTGTATCGAGTGCTTCGCAATTCGCGTGCTCAAAGGAATAAGCAACAGTACGAAATTCACGCGAGCGGAGCCGCACGGGTCAGCTAGTAACCTAATAAATAATTAAAGACGAAACCTAAAATGTGCAGCCTACGCCACGCCCGCCACCACAACGATGCACACTAGTGAGTGCGACGCTGTGTGCGTAATCGTGGCTGTGTAGCGCGCGTAGGTACTTGCGACGTGACGTCGACCGTCGCGACCGGCCGCCCGTGCGGTGTCGTTGGCCGCGCGCAAACAGCTGATAGCGAATTTATACGTTATTCTATTCCATTGCTGTTTTTTGTGAAAAACAGTAATATGAGGGTTTTTTTTTCATATTCATGTTGCATTGTGTAGTATTAACGAAATAATACCAATAAATAAAAAAAAAACACATAAAAATCGGAAAAATCAAGAAAAAAGCGATGACAATTTTCAGCGCCATAAGCACCAGAATCTTTTTTTTTAAATTTTCGGTAGACCGTCTGTTACACTCGGTATATCGGTCCCCCTCATTATCTAGCAAAGAGAGATTTAATAATTTTATAAATAGCCTAAATGACGTTTATACCAGTCTTAAAAGCCGTAATATTGTACTGGTAGGAAACCTAAACATCGACATATGTCCATCATCCACAGATGCTTTTGTGAAGACTACTTAACATTTAATGCCTCGCATGGTTTATGTGGCTCACATTCTTTTCTCACTTTGTGCCTTGATTCAAATTAAAATTCAAAATATTCTTTATTTCGTAAACTTTTTACAAAGTATTTGTAATAGTCAGTATATTGTATTTTTTGTCTGTTTCGAGAAAGCTGGTTGCTCGTGAGAAGAAACGGCAAGAAACTCACGGCTTGCTCTTTTAAAATGTCAATATAATTATTAAATCTTTTTTATTGATGATTTACTGTGTGCAGTTAATAAAACAGTCACATATCTAAAAACAAAACTAGTCGTAATAATAAAAAAAAGTAAAGAGGAAACTTATATGTAGAACACAGTAAAACATAGTACATTAGAGTATTATTACATTTTTGAAACAGACTTGGTAGAAGCAGCACAGTCCCAAGCTTTATTATCGTCCAAAAAATCTTTAACAGTATAATAGCCTTTTAGGCATAAGTTTCGTTTAATCACAAAATTTTAAATTTATTGAAACTTAAATTTTTAATTTCGATAGGGATTTTATTGTAGAAGCGCACACATTGACCTCTAAAGGATTTGTATAAGGGAGGTTGTTAAATAAAGTTCTTTCGACGTTTAGTAGCAACAAGGTATATTCGAGTAAGGCGACACTGTACAGAAATTACAATAACTTATAAGAGATTACAATAAGAGGTTACAATCAATTACGAGAGCGCGTGCGTATGCGCTGCGTTCGAGCGAGGTAGGCCGACTGACTGCCCGAGCGGCGAACGACGCGTGGTATGGCGTGGCGGAACCGGACGCGAGCGAGACCGGCGAACATTCGGAAATGTTCAAACGTTATGGCGAACGTTCGGAAACGTTCTCGCGTTACACACTCCCCCTCTAGTTCAAACTAAGCGTCCTCGCGTTTGTACTAGCAATGACTAACATTCGTATCTACGCGGCCGGCCGCGTCTTCGTTTTGGTCTGACCGGGGTGACTACGTCGCCTACGAACGGTGTGAGATGAGTGACGTGATAACGACCGACATGTTCTCCTCCGTCGATTCCTTCGATAGTGTAAGTGGTAGGGCTCACCACTTCCTTAATGCGGTAGGGGCCATCCCTCCGAGGTATGAAACTCCACGGATTGCCCTGGGCCCACATTGTTCAATCCTCCAGGTCACCTACGTTGTAGTCCGGCGGAGGTCTTCTACCTTCGTCTGCATACTTCTTCTGGGTGCACTGGACACGTTCACGGGTTTCTCTGGCATCGAGCAGCACGGTTGATAACTTGCGGAGATAAGGAGTGATGTTGTGCTCGAAATTATCATTGTCTACGATGGTCTTCATATCGGCAATGACATCCGAAGGCGTACGCAGTTCCCTCCCAAAGATAAGGTAGGCAGGCGAAAATCCAGTGCTCGCGGTGGTCGCAGAGTTTATCGCGAACCTTATGGCTGCGAGGTGAGTATCCCGCGAGGCATGGTCCTTTCCCACCAATATGGCCAGTTGGGGCTTTAGGTCTCTATTCTTCCGCTCTACGGGGTTCGCTTCGGGGTGATACAACGGAGTTAGGGACTGTTTATTGCCCATTACGTGGCAAACCTGTTGCATCACTTCGGCGACGAATAGCACTCCATTGTCACTAACCATCCTGCGCGGGACTCCGAATCTTAAGAAGACCTCCGAAATCAAGGTATGAGCGCACTCAACGCTTGTCGCGTTTTCCAGAGGAAATAGCTCAACCCACTGGAAGCATATGTCTTCTAAAATTAAAATCCAGCGATTACTTTTCGACGTCCTGGGCAAAGGTCCGAACAGGTCGACGGCTACTACTTCGAATCGTCGGGCCGGTGCCGGGGTCTGTAAGAGTCCTGCAGGTTTGCGATTGTCTACTTTGTAACGTTGGCAAGCAGTGCATTGTTTCAGGTAATTAGATACGAAGCTTCTCATCCCTGGCCAGAAGTACCGAGCTCTGATGCGTTGTAAAGTCCGTTCGGTGCCCAAGTGTCCTGCGGTAGGGGCGTCGTGGAGATCTGCGAGAATGCCCTCTTTCTCGTGTGCAGGAACAACCAGGCAAGCGGCATCGGCGTCATCAGGTTCAGGTGTGCAGCGATACAAAACACCGTCTGACATCAGGTATCCTCTTTCTGACCAGCTCCTCCCCCTAAAGGGGTCGTCGGTTGCTTCAAAGTCTTCTACTATTTTCTTCAGCTCGGGATCTTTCAGTTGATTGACGCGGACGTCCTCAGGCTTTCTGTGTGGCATATCAACAGTTACTAGGCACACTTCACAACCACCTGGGTTCTCTTCGCAACAGGCGGGGCGGCTTAAGGCGTCAGCAATCACGTTCACTTTTCCCGGGGTATATTCAATTTGTAGGTCGTAGGCTTGTAAAGTCAACGCCCATCTCGCTAGACGACCGGTGGGTGACTTCAAGCTCATCAGCCAGCGTAGAGGTTAGTGATCGGTCTTGACGATCACTTTTGATCTTTCCACGTATCCTCGAAACTTGGTGATAGCCCAGACGACGGCGAGGGCTTCTCGTTCAGTCGTGGTGTAGTTGCGTTCGGCTGGAACTAACAAGCGGCTGGCGTACTCGATAGGCCTTTCGTCAGAACCCTCCCCCTGCATCAAAACAGCTCCAAGGCAATATCCGCTACTGTCTGTACGGAGAGAGAATGACTTCGACTGGTCTGCTTGACGTAGGATGGGTGCGGTGATCAGGTGTTCCTTGATACGCTCAAAAGCTGTTTGTTGCTCTTAATGCCACTTCCAAACACTGCTCTTCTTAAGAAGGTCGGTCAGGGGTTTGGCGATCGCGGCGTAGTTCGGCACGAAGCGACGGAACCAGCTGGATGTAGCTAAGAAGCCTTTCAGTTGTCGTTCAGTTCTTGGGGCAGGCAAGTCACCAATCGCCGAGGTCTTCTCTGGGTCTACTTGCAGGCCGCCAGGAACGATGATGTGGCCTAGAAACTTCACTGAATCTCGGGCGAAACTACTCTTCTTACGATTGACTCGCAGGTCAAACTTTTCGAGTCTGTCAAGAACTGCTTTGAGATCTTCGATATGGCTGTCGTATGTAGGTGACAAAACGATTAAGTCGTCCAGATAACCCAAAATTGTCACAGGTCTACTCCTGGTGGGTTCAGGATCTGTCTGTTCTTCAGGGCCTTCGGGGTCTTCACGCTCCGTCTGTTCGACGACTGGAACCATCAAGTTCGATTTGAATCTGTCGATCAGCCGTTGAAAGGTAGCGCCGGAATTTCGCAGGCCCATAGGCATTCTCTTGAATCTAAAGGTGCCGGAGGGGTAACAAAAGCTGTCTTGTCGCGGTCTTCTTCCGCCACACAAACTTGAAAATACCCTGAGTGGAGGTCGAGCGTGGTCATGTAATTGGTCGTCTTCGCTGCGTGGAGTATGTCTTCTATGCGCGGTAGCGGGTAGCGGTCTGGTTCTGTTGCTGCGTTGAGCTTCCTGTAGTCGACACACAAACGGACTCCACCATCTTTCTTCGCGACTAGAACCACGTTGGCGGCCCACGGCGACTCACACTCTTCTATAACATCGGCTTGTAGCAGCTTCTCCAACTCGTGGTCTAACAGCTGTTTTTTCATTTGTGACATTCGGTACGGCGGGAAAGCGGTCGGTTCCTGCTTCTCGTTGACTCGAATGCGGTGGACGGCGTAGCTTGTTGGTGGTCCCTCGGTTGCGAAGCGGTCGGCCTTATCGATGATGAGCTGGTTAAGCTGCGATCTCTGCGCCGGTGACAGCTTCGTCCCTTCATCTTCTCTCAGCGCCAAGCCGATGGTATTTACGCTCATTAGCTCGGCGTTGCTGGTGGGCAAGAGGTTATAGGATTTAATAAGGTTAAACTTTGTTCCGGGGTAGTCATTAAAATACCAACAGCTGTGCTGGAGGTCCAATGATATCCCAGCCTTAGCGATGAAATCCTGTCCTAGAAGTGTTCTATTGTCAGCTTCTGGCATCACTAGGAAAGTTGTAGGTATAACACGACCTTGGATCATGATTTCAGTGTCGCACCGCAGCAGTTCGCGAAACTGTGGAATCCCATCGGCGAGGGCGACACTCCGGCGCGTTTCTGTAAACTTAGTACCTCGATTAAGTAGGATGTGGTACAACCCTGGGCTGGCGAGGTTCTCGGTGGCACCGGTATCTAACACCGCAACACCTACTAAAGACGCAATCTCTACCTACTGTGGGGTGCGCGTTGGATTCGTCAGTGACAGCGCTTTGGAAATGCGCATTGTCGGAAGAGGGGACGCTTTTACATGACGGACACTTCGAACGAATCACTCCCTCACGGCCACAGCCGTAACATGACAATGGCGCTTTTGCAATATTCCGGTCACTTTGCTTCGAATTTTTCCTACACTCATCTACTGAATGCCCAAAACGTCTACACGATGTACAACGTGGTCGAACACGTTTTGAAACCAAATCGGTACTTACGTTTGAACTAGAGATGGGTGTGGCACGCGAAGGGTTATTTCGAACAACTTCAGGCGGTGGAGGGTTAATGTTTACATTTTGAGAACACGCGGAATTTTCGTATAACGTCTCCTCAACATATCTCGCTCGCTCGAGCAGGCAGTCGACGCTACTTACGCTATCGCGCGCCAAACGTTTGCGGATTTTGCGACTTAACAAGCCGTATACAATATCGAGTATCATTGTCTCGGGTATATCGTACGGTAAACGTGACACTTTCGACCGCACTCGCGAAATAAATTTGTCGGCACTTTCGTCGTCACTTTGTTCACTTTTGTATCCGGAAATATAGCAAACCCAGTAAGCCATATAATAAATCTCAGTATAAGTACTGGTATTTACCCAGATAAATTAAAAATAAGTATTGTAAAACCCCTATTAAAAAAAGATAACAAAAAAGACGTCAATACCTATATTCTCAAAATTTTTTGAGAAAGTCATTTACCAGTCAATGTATAGTTACCTTGAAAAATATAAATTACTAACCAACGAACAAAAAGGTCTTAGGAAAGACAAAACCATAAATATGGCCATCTATAAATTCCTAAACGACATTATGCCAGAAATGGATAATGCATCCCTATCCTGTGTGATATTCATGGATATGTCAAAAGCTTTTGATTTAGTCGATCACAAGCTGCTTCTTTTAAAACTTAGTGCTTATGGGATACGTGGGAATGTACTTGCTTTGTTAGAATCGTACTTAAGCAACAGAAAACAATATGTAGAGATAGTGAACATTTGTACAACCTCCAAAAAAGAGAAAAAATATCTATCAGATGAAAGGACAATAACAATCGAAGTGCCACTGGGAAGCGTCCTGGGGCCATTGCTTTTTCTTATTTACATTAATGATTTTCCAAAGCATGTCTCATATCCGATGGTATTATTCGCAGATGATAGCACTATCATCATCAAACAGGACAAAGTCAATGATCTAGAAACTAATATAAACATTGCATTAAACCAGTCAGTACAATGGTTGGAACAAAACAATTTAGTAATAAACCTATCCAAAACTAAAATTATGTACTTTCATCAAAAACAACCTAAGGTTTCGATACAAACTATAAATTTCACTGATCAGCAAATAGAAGTAGTATCCCATACAAAATTTCTTGGTCTTGCTATAGACAATAACTTAAATTGGAAACATCACACTAGTATGCTTAGCAATAAATTAAGCAAATTCTCTTTTGCTCTGTATAGCCTAAAGAAAAAAGTTAACCGTGATGTTGTATTGACTGAATATCATGGATACGTGGGTTCTGTGCTACGCTACGGAATAATCTTCTGGGGTAACTCTTGTGCGAAAGATATTATTTTCAAAGCCCAAAAGAGATGTAGATATAGATAGTAGAGGCAATATGCCATTTAAAACCTACTGACAGTTGCAAAACACATTTCACTGACTTAAACATAATGACAGTCCCTTGCTTGTATATTTTTGAAGTCGCTGTATTTGTAAGAAATAACATTGCTTTTTTTGAAAAAGTTTCCGACAGCCAAATACGAACCACAAGAACAGCCTATAAACATATATATGCATAAGGCCATCAAGAACTGCTCTAATGCCGGAAGCATTTTTTGTATGGCACCAAAAGTGTTTAACAAAATCTATACTAATATTATAAAGCTGATGAGTTTGTTTGTTTGTTTGTTTGAACGCGCTAATCTTGGGAACTACTGATTGAAAATCCGATTTGAAAAATTATTTCAGTTTTAGATAGCCCATTTATCGAGGAAGGCTATAGGCTATATATCATCACGCTACGACCAATAGAAGCAGAGTACCAGTGAAAAATGTTACAAAAACGGGGAAAATTATGATTCTCTATTGTGACGCAAGCGAAGTTGCGCGGGTCAGCTAGTACCAAATAAAATTAAAGAACTTACCGATGTACAATTTAGAGTTAAGCTAAAAATGTTTTTAATTTAAAAAAGCTATTACAGCATTACTGATTTTTTAAATGACTCTCTGTGATTATTATGTTTGTTTTCATTTCAGTTATTAATTTTAAGTTTTTTGTTTTTGTATACCATACTAATTTTTTACTTGTCTTTCATTCATAATTACATGTGCTAAGTGTGTAAGCCCATTGGCAGGTTCTTGGAGAGACGAAATACTTTGTAAGACCTTACTGTACCCAAAATCACACCACTAAATGATTTGATTTGATTTGAAAAATCATATTTTTTTATTTTTGGTAGGCTGCCTGCTACACGCGGTATACAAAGTGAGAAAAAAAGAGTGATCAAAAAAGAGCATGATACCTCCCACGCAAGTCGTCGCAGGTTCAACCCCGAGGCAACACACCAATGACTTTAAAGGTGTGTCCAAACACTACGTGCAAGGTGCGCGGCAGATGCGCGTAGCATTCGCGGGACACTTAATTTCCGCGCGACTAGTTTAGACCTCCTGCGCGGCAGTGCTGCGCGGCATGTCCGAGACATGTCGCGCAGTTTTTTCTCTATGCCTTTCATGCAATAGGAACTTAAAAGACTTTTCATTTTAGACTTTAATACCTTCTTCGGAAGATCAATATTGTTGGCTATATCAATCCACAAGTCTTTACGTTTGTTTTTATTGTGTAATTCTTTTTGTCGAGGACCCCATAACTCTTTAAAGGATCCATACTTTTCAATTAAACAAATCGATGTTTCATTGTCTATGTTGCCGCGCAGAAATACGTCCCAACACAATTATCGCCGAATGTTTACTAAGAATGCTCGTGCGCAGCAGCTAGCAACGAGCGTTCGTGAACGGCAGACGTTCATTCACAGCGCGGCGAACCGCGCTCGATTGTCGCTCGATGTTGGACACACTTTTAGAAGTTATGTTCTATGTTATATATTCTGTGGGTTAAGCAAACGTTGGCGCGGTCATTCCATAGATGGATGACCGCATAGTGGTATTTGAACTGGGCGTCTTCGTGCTTCGGTGGGCACGTTAAAAGTCGGTCCCGGTTGTTGTCAATTAAGGTTACAGTCGTTAAGCCACGTCAAAGGCCTTCGGGCGGCTTGAACAACTTTGACACTAGGTTGACCACTAACCATACGATGAGAGTGAGAGAGAGATTATAAATAACTAGCTGACCCACGCAACTTCGCTTGCGTCACATAAGGAGAATGGGTCAAAATTTTCCCCGTTTTTGTAACATTTTTCACTGGTACTCTGCTCCTATGAGTAGTAGCGTGATGATATATAGCCTATAACCTTCCTCGATAAATGGACTATCTAACACTTAAAGAATTTTTCAAATCGGACAAGTAGTTCCTGAGATTAGCGCGTTCAAACAAACAAACAAACAAACAATCAAACAAACAAACAAACTCTTCAGCTTTATAATATTATATAAGTATAGATTATTATCACTTGTTTCAACGCTGAAGGAAAACATCGTGATGCAACCTTACATGCCTGAGAGTTTTTAAAACAGTTCTTGAAGGTATGCAAAGTCCCCAACCCGCAATTGGCCAGCGTGGTGAACTCAAGGCCTAACCTCTCCCTCATTATGGGAGGAGACCCTTGCCCAGCAGTGGTACATTAATGGGTTAAAGGAGAATGCTCAAAAAAAACCCAGGCTGTACACAAAAGTTATGTAACTCTAAAAATTAGTTATACTGTGTAATTGAATTCCCAATGTTTACCTCTATCAAATTCGATGGCTGAACATACTATTTTGCTATAACTTTTCAGTAGGGGTTTTCAATATATTTTTATATTTTTTAAATAAGTTACCTATATAAATGTTTAATCTTTTTTGAGTCACACATTTTTAATATAGGTATGTAACTGAGTTACAAATAAAAAAAATTAAAAAATATATTTTTGAAAAATGAGTCATCATCACCAGGTCATAATAATATATGTCCCCACCGAGGGGCACGAGCCTCCCCTCTTAACAAAAAGGGGGATCAGGCCTTAGTACAACACATTGGTCTGATGCGGGTTGGCAGACAATTGGAGGGCTATTATAAGGTAAAAAAGTGTTGTCATGGTGGTAGATTGCTAGCCTATAGCCTATGAAGCACCAAACCCTTCCATCCCTCTACTGACTATTGCAGTATGCACGGGAAGAAATGCAGCTGGCACCTTCTATGTACTATGTAGTGATAGAATATAATTATTTTATTGTTAATTATTTTTAAAAAATCACAGTTCCATTAAAATTAATTATTTATTAGTATTAGATATTTACTTATACAATTATATTATCCAAAAAATAATCATTGTGATGATTGTTTGAAAAATATTTATTTTTTAAATTCACCTTTTAAATAGTAGATAATAGCAAAAAATAGTATTTAGCCATCGAATTTGATAGAGGCGAATATCTGGAATTGAATCACTCAGTATCACTAAAATTCTGAGTTACACACCGTTGGTGTACGGCCTGGGTTTTTTTCCCATACATTTTGAGCATTCTCCTTTCACGTAATAATGACAATTTATTATTACCTTCAGATAAACAAACACAAACAATTTTTGACGACGAGGACAATAATCCTTTACAAGAGCCTGCGTTTGTAGAGAAAAGTAAAAATAATAATAATTTTCGTCACTAAAAAGAAACAACTTGTAACGGCACGTATGCTAATTGTGTATCATTACAGCGTATGCTAAGTGTGTCACAGTACAATTGTATCTAATAATAACTTTTAGTTTTAGAGCTTTACTGTGTGGCCAAACGAATAGACGTGTATACCGTAACCAGTGTTTGATTGCTCTCACCCGATATAACCCTAGTGTCTACAAGTGGTGACCCCGACGTGATTTTTCGGACGTACTCGTGTCGTGATACAAACTTTTTTGAACATTATTAGTGACCACCCTGTAGCAAAATGACCACAGAACTTAAACCTGAAGAAATGTCTGCGCCCGGTAGCGACCAGCCTGAAGCTACCTCAGGTCAATCGTCTGCCGAATTAGCAGCGATCACATTGACTTCGAAAATACCAGAATTTTGGATCGACACCCCACGCGTATGGTTTTACAGAGTCGAAGCTATGCTGGCACCTCAAAAGCTTGCTGACACCGCGAAGTTCGACATAGTCGTTTCCAAACTTTCGAAAGAGGCCATTCAGCAAGTTACAGATCTGTTGATGGATCCGCCAGCGCAGAACAAATTTTTGGCATTGAAGACGCGCCTTCTCGCTATTTACGAAGAATCGTCAATTGCAAAAGCTGATCAGTGAAATGGATTTGGGCGAGCAGAAGCCATCGCAGCTAAGGCGGCGCATGAGGGAGTTGGCGAAGGACAAGATACCCGACGAGACGCTGAGGATGCTGTGGCAAGGCCATTTGCCGTCTGCAGTGCGAGCAGTACTTGCCATGGTGGACACCAAGGAGCTGGACAAACTCGCTGCAATCGCCGATAACGTTTTCGAGACTACAACGCGAGCTGCGCATGTGAGCGAGGTATGTCAACCACAACAGCCCAACCTTTCGAAGGACACCGAAATGTTGCTAGCCGAGATCGCCAAGCTAAGTCTGAAGATAGAAGAGTTGGAGAAGTTAGGCACAAGACAGTCACGATGGCAGTCTCACAACCGTTCACGCTCGTCATCGAAGAATAGAAGCCGTGGACCGTCAGTTGGCCGCAGGACACCCGAAAGCCCCGATTGACTCTGTTTCTACCACAATCGTTTTCGTGCACGTGCAAAGAAGTGCGTTGACCCGTGTGCCTGGAAGACGTTGCAGGGAAACTAGACGTGGTACCGACAACGGCGGAGGTCTGTACCATAGCTCCGTGTCACCGCCTCCGTGTTACAGATCGCAACAGTGGACTACGCTTCCTGGTGGATACTGGTGCCAACGTTTCCGTTCTCCCAGTGCAGAGACAGTGTAAAAACATTGGTAACAGTGAATGTCAAGGCTACACGTTGTATGCAGCAAATGGAACGAAGATTAACACTTAAATAAATAAATAAATTTAACCCATTACTGTCCCACTGCTGGGCAAGGGTCTCCTCCCGTAATGAGGGAGGGGTTAGGCCTTAAGTCCACCACGCTGGCCAAGTGCGGGTTGGGGACTTTGCATGCCCTCAATAAATGTATTTAACAAATTTTTGGGCATGCAAGGTTTCCTCACGATGTTTTCCTTCACCGTTGGAGCATGTGATAATTATTTCTAATACACACATAACTTCGAAAAGTCATTGGTGTGTTGCCTCGGATTCGAACCTGCGACCACTGGAGTGGGAGGTGTCAACTTATACCACTCGGCTATCACTGCTCTACTACTACTACTAGATTAACACTTACGGTACTAAAACTTTAACATTAGACTTAGGGTTACGTCGAGCATTACGTTGGACTTTTGTAGTAGCCGACGTGCGCCAACCTATATTAGGCGCAGATTTTTTGACACATTTTAGGTTACTTGTAGATTTAAGTGCGCATAGGATTATTGATGAAATTACAAATTTTAAGGTTATAGCGTCAATTGTAAGTTGCAACGAAACGTCAATAAAAACAATTGATATTAGTAGTCCTTACCACAACATACTAGCTGAGTTCCCAGATATAACTAAGCCTATTTCTTTTAAAGAACCGCCTAAACATGATGTGTACCACTATATAGAGACCAGCGGCCCACCGGTGCATGCTCGAGCCAGACCGCTGCCGCCGCATCGCTACATAAAGGTAAGGGAAGAATTTAAAATCATGCAAGAACTGGGGATTTGTAGACCGTCGAAAAGTGCGTGGGCAAGTCCTCTGCATATAGTAGTTAAAAAGAACGGTCAGTTACGGCCGTGCGGTGATTATAGGGCACTTAATGCGATAACTAAGGCAGACCGTTACCCTATACCAAGGCTATATGATTTTACTTATTTGTTGGCGGGCAAAACTATATTTTCGCGTATTGACGTCTGTAGAGCATATCATTTTATATCTGTGAATCCTAGCGATGTGGAAAAAACCGCCATAACGACACCTTTCGGTTTGTTTGAGTTCCCGCGCATGACGTTCGGTTTGAGAAACGCCGCGCAAACTTTTCAGCGGTTCATGCATCACACGGTTCTTGCTGGTTTGGACTTTATTTACTGCTACATAGACGATATTCTAATTTTTAGTGAGCAAAAGGATCATGAGAAATGCTTACAAGAGGTATTTAGCCGTTTAAATAAGTTCGGCATTACTATTAATTTAGATAAATGCATTTTTGGCGAATCTAAAATCGAATTTTTAGGATTTGAAGTTTCCGCACAGGGTATTCGACCACTCCAAGAAAAAGTTGACGCGATCGCGAATTTCCCCAAGCCCGAAACTTTAGACCAATTAAGGCCTTTTTTGGGCATGGTCAATTTTTATAGATTACACTTACCGCATGCCGTTGAATACCAAGATCATTTAAATCAATATTTACAGCATTCTAAAAGAAAAGATGAAACAAAAATAGAATGGACGGAAAAATCTAATGAAGCTTTCTCACGGTGCAAAAGTAGCTTGCAAAGCGCAGCGACGTTATCGTATCCGAAACACGATACTCCGCTAGCGCTCATGAGTGACGCATCGAACACCTGTGTGGGAGCCGTATTACAACAGTGTATAGAGAACAAATGGGTTCCTCTTGGATATTTTTCGAAGAAAATGTCTCCATCGCAAACCAAATATAGTGCGTACGATCGAGAGCTTCTCGCAATGTATTTAGCTATTAAATATTTCAGGAACATGGTAGAAGGTCGACATTTAATTATCTTTACGGACCATAAACCTTTAACTTTCATGTTTAGAAAGTCGAGTTCCGATAACGAGTTACCGCGTCGTGTGAGGCAAATAATGTATATAAGCGAGTACTCCACAGACATATGTTATATTATAGGAGATAAGAACGTGGTAGCGGACGCTCTTTCACGATTAGAAACAATAACATGTCCCACAGCGTTAGATTACAAAGCGATCGCGCGTTCACAAGCTAACTAGTGATGGGACTCGAATCACGATTGATTCGGATGATTCGAATCAACGTAATTCTAGCTCGATTCGAATAACATTTTGTTTTGATTCGAATCATGACCCGATTCGAATCAACACCCTGATTCGAATTATTTTCTTTGATTCGAATCTGTCATAGACGTTAAGTCTACTTAAGCGGTTGAGTAAATAGAATTCGTTCATTTTTTTTACTTGTAACTTTAATGTTTTCTTACGTTAAAAGTTTATATAGTTTCTAAATAATCTTATTGACATTTGTAGGCAACCTAAATTAGTTTTTTTTGTTTTTAAAAGAGTGTTTATCTAATTTTTGTGGACTTTGAAGGGTGTGTTTGGAAGAGGATTGCAGTGACTTAACAGGACTTAGGTTTTGTGATTTTAAACATAATTAACGATTGTTTTTGTTGGTGAGAGACATTATTATTTAGTTATATACAGACAGATGCAAAAATAAAGTGCAACGGCATTTGGACCAACTTGTTGTGAACTTTTAATTTTTGTTGTATTGGAAGTTTGAGTTCGTTTTTTCTACTCCTTGTTGAATTAAAATTTAAAAATAATGGCGCCGACGAAAAAAAGTGGTGTCTGGGATTTTTTCACTAAAAATGAAGAAAAAACTACGTGTAATATGTGTAAAACAGCATATTCAAAAATAAATAATACGACTAATCTGCTCAACCATTTAAAAAGAAAACACCCAGTGCAATACAACGAAAAAATCAATTTATCTGAGCCAGAGCCACAGCCATCAACCAGCACAGAACCTGATGAAATACCCAGAAAAAAACAGACAACATTGCTCCAATTAACCTCAAAAGTAAAATTATCAAGTGCCGAAAAACGAAAGATGGACAAAGCATTGCTGAATCTCGTTGTATGGGACTATCAACCACTAAGCATCGTTGAACAAAAAGGTTTTGTAGAATTTACAAAAGCGCTAAATTCTAATTACGAACTTCCGTCGCGTAAAACCCTGTCCATAAACATGCTTCAGGATCATTATAAAATATGTCGCGCAGCAGCCCAAGAAAAGCTAAAAGATATAGATAATATTGCGTGTACAACTGACCTGTGGTCTAGTGACAGCACCGCAGTTACGTTACCATAACTGCCCATTTTATCGCAGACAGCAGATCGCAGGCCATCACAATTAGCACAAAAGAAGCTGATTTTGACCACAGCGCCTTGGCCATATCGGCGTCAATTAGAGAATCGCTTGATGAGTGGGAAATATTTGACAAAGTTGTGGCGATTGTCACTGATAATGCCGCTAATATGAAAAAGGCTGTAAATGAGCATTTAAATAAAAGAAACCAGTTTTGTGTGGCACATACCCTCAATTTGGCGATTGGTGACTGTATGAAGGATGACGGTGGTGCTGATGATAACCCAGAATCTGTAAACGCACCTAAACTTCAGGAATTGCTCAGTAAATGTCGTACTATTGTATCACACTTTAAACACAGTGATAAATCCTCATACAAGCTCCGTGAAATGCAAAAACAGATGGAGTTACCAGAGCTAAAAGTGATACAGGATATTGCAACTCGATGGAACTCGCAATACTATATGCTGTCTAGACTTCTCGAACTTAAAGTTCCATTAAGTGCAACTTTAGTTGCTATATCAAATCCTCCTGATAACCTTACCAACGAAGAATGGATTGCTGTTGAGGATGTCGCCAAAATACTTAAACCAGCTGAGCAAGCGACTGGAATAGTTTCAGGAGAGAAATACCCAACGCTTTCATCAACCATACCTCTAATCAAGTCGTTGAAAGATGCAATTAGACGCAAAACCCCAGTATCTGAAGCAGGAAAGAAGCTACAAAGAGTTTTGCTTTCTGTACTTGAAAAGCGTTTAGGGGTTCTTGATTTAAACAAGACTGCCTGCAAAAGTACTTTGTTGGATCCTCGTTTTAAGAAAGAAGGGTTTTGTTCGAACGTTGTTGCTGAAAGAGCATATCAGTGGTGTTTAACGGAATTAACCAGCAGTATTTCAGAATCCAGAAGATCCGTTACTGAAGACGTATTGGCAGCTGAAATTCTGCCAGGAACCTCGAATGCTACAGAGTCGCGGGATTTAGACGATGATCTCTGGTCCAGTTTTGATGAGAGGATGAGAAATGTAACCGACAGCGCTCCAATTACTAATGCCGCGATTTCATTAAAACAATACGTTGAGAGTGATTATTTAGACAGGAAGGGTAATCCGTTGACGTATTGGGAAAATCGAAAAAACACCTATCCCGAATTGTATAAAATGGCTATCAAATATTTATGCATCCCTGCCACTTCAGTTCCAGCTGAAAGAGTGTTTTCCAAAGCGGGCCTTTTGTGCAATCAGAGACGCAATAGGCTGGACCCAAAAAAAGTTGACCAAATTTTGTTTTTAGACAGTTTTACTAATAATACTTAAATAATGTTTTTTTAGTTATTTACCTTCTTGTCCAAGTGCCATTTCTTTTTTGAACTGTTTTTTAGTTTTATTACTTAAGAATTAAGTATTTTTATTTAATTTTTTTATAATTGTTGTCTTCTATTGGTTACTTACTGAAACCGAGGGTTTTTTATTGCACACTCACACTACTCATTTAAAACGTGAAGTAATTACATTCTTGTTTCATTAAAATACTTTTTCTTATGGATATAAATTAAAACTTAATTAAAAACTACCTGTGTTGTTTATATTTTTGCCTTATATTTATAGTTCGTTATTAGCTGTGTATCCTCCCTCCGGTCTAGATCGAACATAGAATCGACAAATCGATTCGATACATATCGGGTGATATATTTATTTAACCATTTATGTACACACAATTCTTAATAGTAAACGGTAATAAAACTATTTAGTACATAGGTACTGCTTATTTCTAAAGAAATTTCTTCCAGCAGACCTGCGAAAGGAGAAAAGCGTTAAGAAACGGTAGACACAGTGTGTAGGGAGAGGAAACATGAAGGTGCCAATTAAGTTGGCACAGAATAAAAGTAAACTAATAAACTATATATACAAAGAAATAAACTAATATTAGAATAACTAAAATACTGTAACTAATATAATTATACTTAATGAATTAAGCAGAAAGATAGTGTTCTTTAACACGTCTTTTAAATAAAGATATAGACTGCGAGTTTCGGATGTTATGCGGAAGCGAGTTCCACAGTCTTACTGCATGAACGGTAAAGGAAAAGGAATAAAAGTCGGTTTTATGGGGTTGGAATTTGAGGAGAGTTCTAAGGTGGGACCTACAAGGAGCATCAAAGGGGCGTGCATAGGAAAAACGCTCTCGCAGGTAGGAGGGGTAAGAGGGATTATGGAGGATATTAAATAGGAGACATAATATTCGAGTGTTTCTGCGAAGACGGATGGGGAGCCACTTGAGATCCTTGCGAAACTGAGAAACGTGATCAAACTTACGTAGACCAAAGACAAAACGAATACACAAATTTTGCAAGCGCTCAAGTTTATTCAAAAGCTCCTCGGTGGCATCCAGATAGCAGGCATCAGCATAATCGATAATAGGCTGAATGAGAGATTGGGCAAGGGAGATTTTCGTTTTCAAGGGCAATAGAGTCTGGAGGCTTTTAAGCGAGTGAAAGGAAAAGTAAACCTAACGACTAACTTCATTGACATGAGGTCGCCATGAGAGATTGGAGTCAATCAATACACCTAAGTTTTTAGAAGTATCTGAGTAGGCGATAGGTACACCATCAAGGCATAACGGCGACAGAGATGACATATCGAGGGCATTGCGAACATACCGGCTGCCTATGATCATGGCCTGGGATTTTGATGGATTTATAAGTAGGCCATAAGACCTAGTCCAAGAACTGATAGAATCCAGGTCACGATTCATAGCAGCAATGGCAGAGTCAGCATCGTTTATAGGAAAATGCCGGTACAGCTGCAAGTCGTCTGCATACAGGTGAAAATTGGAAGATATAACTCTGGTAACTGAGTTTATGAAAATGGAAAATAGGAGAGGAGACAGAATATATCATTATTTTGATTCGAATCATCATTTTGATTCGAATCATCGTGTTGATTCGAATTAAGATTCGAATCGAACCAGGATGATTCGAATTGATTCGAATCCGTATTTTCGATTCGAGTCCCGTCACTAAAGCTAACGATGAACACCTGGCTAAAATGCGCACTCAGTGTTATAACAATAATTATAAGTTTATATTTTAAGATATAGTGACACCTGGATGTGACACAGCAGTAACGTGTGAAACTTCAGGTAGCAAGATACGGCCTTACATACCGCAACAATTTAGGCGACAAACTTTTGAGTCAGTCCACAATCTTAGTCACCCAGGGATTCGTACCTCGCGAAAATTAGTTAAGGAAAGATTTTTCTGGGACGGTATGAATAGAGATGTGGGCAAGTGGGCGAAAGAATGCGTTAGATGCCAACGTGCGAAGGTTACAAGGCATAATAAATCGGAATTAGGTACATTTCCATTAGCAGAGCGATTTTCTCATATTCATGTCGATATCGTAGGACCGTTACCCACTTCGATACAGGATTATAAGTATTTAGTAACAATAATTGATCGCCAGACCGGATGGCCCGAGGTTTTCCCGACCAAGGATATAACAGCGGATACGGTTGTTAAAGTAATAGTTGACGGTTGGATAGCACGTTTTGGCTGCCCCGATAGGCTGACGAGCGATCAGGGCAGACAATTCGAAAGTTCTATTTTTAACGAGCTTATGAAGTACAAACAAAAAGCGTACAACAGCGTATCATCCTCATTCGAACGGCATGGTGGAAAGGTGGCATCGCAGTCTTAAAGCCGCCCTAAGAGCAAGGTTCGATTCCAGTTCTTGGGTAGAGGAACTTCCCATAGTATTGTTGGGGCTACGTGCAGCGGCGCGAGCCGACACAGGCGTCAGTGCCGCAGAATTAACATACGGCACTACATTACGTTTACCTGGAGATTTCTATGGCGATTCCAGTTATAAAATTGTAGATCATTGTCAATATGTTCAAAGGTTACGCGCTATTATAAACGAACTGAAACCTAAACCGATAGCTCATAAGGACGCGCGCACACTGTTCGTACACGCGGATTTAAATAAGTGCACACATGTATTCGTTCGCAATGATAGTGTCAGGAAACCTTTACAACCCCCATATGATGGTCCTTTCAAAGTTTTAATGAGGAAAGAAAAGTCATTTTTAGTAGATTTACCAGGTCGGACATCCTATATATCAATTGATAGGCTCAAACCTGCGTATTATTCTGAGGATTTAGTTTGTAATGACACCGATAATAATAGTAAGATATTAGTCGATAAGGAATTAGTTGTAAGTTCGGAGCCAAGCATAGCGAGAAGCGGAAATCGCGCTTCACCCGTTATTGTACCCGCTCCCGTATATACGTCGCGCAGCGGCCGGGTCAGCAAAAAACCAGTGCGCTTCAATTTATAGGTAAGTAATAGCATAAGTATTATAACCACACATCGGTTTAGGCGCATATTTATAATTTGAGTACTCTGTAAAGTTGATCGAAATGGGCAACTCAGTGGTCAAGGACGATGTTGTGGTGGCTAATGTAAAGTCAAGTGGCGACGTTAGCAGCACACCGAGTATAACTGAGGTCGGTTGGAGCGTCATACTGATTGTAATGGGTGCGATGGTAATATATTTGGTTCTCCGGCGTTGCCTGACTGGGTGCGACAAGTGGTTTACCAAGAAGATACAGTCGCTGCAGGCAGGGGCGTATGATGCAGTCAGGAAGAGTTTCAGGCGCAACCAGGCCCAAGGCGAACCAAGTGCGACAGCATAGTTTAGTTTTTTTTACCTAACATTTTTAATATTATATAAAGTTTTTTATTTTTCATTAAAGGGGGGGGATGGTGTAACGGCACGTATGCTAATTGTGTATCATTACAGCGTATGCTAAGTGTGTCACAGTACAATTGTATCTAATAATAACTTTTAGTTTTAGAGCTTTACTGTGTGGCCAAACGAATAGACGTGTATACCGTAACCAGTGTTTGATTGCTCTCACCCGATATAACCCTAGTGTCTACAAACTTAATATACTGCATCAGAATATAAACGGTATGTAGGTAAATCAGCGATATTAGACATACATCTAAATGAATTATTAGAGAATGATAAACCTATTGATGTACTGTGTATCACCGAACACAATATGATAATGGGTGATATGAATGTACTCAATATGCGAAACATCACTTTAGCATCTTCTTTTTATAGGGATAGTAGAAATGGAGGTTCATGCATTATTGTGCATAATAATCATAAATATAAGCCAATAGTTGATATCAAAGACTTCAGTAAACAAAATATAATAGAATGGAGCGCAATAGAATTAATAGAACACGTAGGGACTCTGTAAGTATATAAGAAATGATGTATTGACAGTTTTGTGTGTGAGCGTGAAGTATCTTAGCGTCACCGGCAGTTACTGCGCGCTGCCCGGTTAGTACGGTAGTGGATAGACTTGGGGCAATTTCTATTAATAAATATTTCAGTACAAGTCTATCTATCGTTTTCAATCTCGACGCGAGTGACTCCCAATGACACAATAATACACTACACACGCAGAGACACAGAACATCCCCTAAAAACATAATATTTATTATAGTCATATGTATATACAGATCTCCAAAAAATGATACAGAGGTTATAAATAAAATCTTTAATAATTTAAATAACTTACTACAAAGATATTGCCTTAAAAAGAAAAAAGTTATTATTTGTGGAGATTTCAACATCGACAGACTTAAGAAAACAAAACTCAGTATTCAGTTTGAAGAAACAATCACTTGTTATAATCTTAAATTTTCTACAAAACAGCCCACTCGATTGGCTAGTGGTACTTGTTTAGACAATATCATTCACAACTTACGAGGATGTCAGTTTGAGATATTGGAGCTAGCTTTGTCAGATCACACAGTACAAATATTAACGTGTCCAGTAAGAGAATACTGCAGTTTACCTTACTGGTATGTGACCAAACGTGACTATAGCATAGATAATATATGACAAAATTTAAGCAATGTTTGACTAGTCTTAGTTTTAAGGATGTATATGACGCTGATGACCCTAATACTGCATATATATAATAATTTTATTGACATGTTTAATTTTTTTTATCATTTATGTTTCCCTGAACTTAAAATTAGAACTACAAGAAATATTAAGCCTAGATGGATGACTAGAGGAATTAAAGCTTGTTCGCGACGTAAAAGGGTTTTGCTATATAAACACAGAAAGGACTCGAACAGACACAATAAAGAAATATTTAAAATGTATAAAACATTTAAAATATATAATGACTAAATAAAATAATAAAACTAACAAAGAAGGCACAAAACGATTACACTATAAAAACTGCTAAAAAGAAATCTAAAGCTACATGGAATATTATTAAACAGTGTAAAACAAATTCTGTTAAAGAGGAAGTTACGTGCATTAAATTAAATAATGATGAAGTCATTACTGAACCCCAAAAAATTGCACAAGCATTTAATGACTTTTTCTTAAATAAATTAACATTACATGATCATTTATCCAAAAACTATAACGATACTTTAATATGGAAAAAAGAGAATTCCATGTTTATGAGCCCTTCAACTCCTCAGGACATGTATAGAATTATCATGGGATTAAAAAACACTCCTAGTACGGGTTACGATGGAATATGCACAAACGTTGTTAAATTTGTCTCTATAAACATAGCAAGCGTATTAAGTCACATTATGAACTTATGCATAAGTTGTGGGGTTTTCCCTGATAAATTAAAGACTACAATTATTATACCAATTTTCAAAAAAGGAGATAAAGAAAAAATGCAGTGTTATAGACCAGTAGCCCTAATTCCTATATTTTCAAAAGTACTAGAAAAGTTCATACATCATTGTTTATATGAGTACTTAGATAGATATGAATTACTAAGCGACGAACAGGTAGGTTTTAGAAAAAATAAATGTATATTGCGATTTATAATTTTGTAACAGTCGTCATGCGAAACCTAGACAATAAGATACCAGTAGATGCACTATATATGGACCTGACAAAGGCATTTAAATATGTGGATCATCGTATACTAATAAATAAGTTGTTTACTTACGGAGTACGAGGCAATGTTCTAGATTTAATAAAATCATACTTAAGCGAACAACTAAATCAAATTTTTAGAATCTCTCCTAAATATAAAATAGAGGCTAAATATTGTTCGGATGTAAGACAGGTAGAATACGGTGTACCACAAAGAAGCGTTTTAGGACCTCTTTTGTTCATGTTCATAATATATACATATAAACGATTTTCCCAGATCAATTGATTACCCGATGGTTTTATTCGCAGATGACAGTACAGTATTTCTTTCTGGACATAAAATAGAAGATAACATAAATAATAACATAAGTAAAAAAAACAATTGGTTGACATCAAATAATCTTTTAATTAACCTTGACAAGACGAACATTATGCCATTTAAAAATAATTTGTATCAATCGAGTGAAATTGACATTGAATACTTAGATAAGAAAAATATTGACATTCACAACTTTAAATTCTTAGGGCTAAATATAGACTCTGAATTAAATTGGAAAATGCATATTGACGTAATATGTAACAAATTAAATAGTTTTTCATACGCACTTTACATGATGTTTAAAGTTGTAAATAAAGATGCAGTGTTAACAGTCCATCACGCCCATGTAACGTCAATATTACGTTATGGAATTATGTTCTGGGGTAATTCCACAGATAGGGAAAGGGCATTTAAAGCACAAAAAAGATGCCTAAGGTCGGTGTGTAATCTACAACAAACAGACACTTGCAAACCTCATTTTATAAAATTAAAAATATTGACTCTTATATGTCTGTATATATATGAATTTGTTAATTTTATAAAGTCCAACATAAATCGCTTCACAACTTATAACAGTATCCGAAACAAACACAAAATATGTATACCTAAACATAAAACTGCACTCTGTGATAAAAGCATTATTTGTATGGGTCCACGTCTATATAATAAGTTGCCTAAACATGTAGTAGAAACAGATTCTATAAATGCATTCAAAGAGAAAGTATTAAATTTACTTCTGTCAAAGGCATACTACACATTAGAGGAGTACTTTAAGGATGACATGTAGACAGTGTGACAGGTAAATTATATTTTGACTAGACATATTATTTTTGATTGGACATACTATTTTGATTGGACATTTTATTTTATTTTATATTATTCTTATAATGTGTATTTGTTAATGTTTTGATTATTTTTATTAAATATGTGATTAATGTTTTTCTAAATTGACATAAAATGTATTTAAATGTATAATGTTATTACTAAAAATGTTTAACAATATCAATACAATAAGTTCTTTGATAAAAATTTGCATACCATCTGGTGGAATTTAGATAAGTGTTATGTGATATTTCTGTGACATCTCTGTAACCTAAATTCGCAAATAAACGTTGATTTGATTTGATTTTGTTCCAATTAATGTTTTTTGTTATACACTTGTTTTAGCTATACTGTGTGTCTATTAATTTTCACTACACTATCACTTGTTAATTTTGAAACTGGCTTTACGTAATTTTTACTGAAGATTTAGATTTGCCTACATTATATGTTAATTATTGTTCTTAGATACTTGAATTTATTACACTGGAATGAATGAAAACACACTAGTTATACTTTACTAGCTGACCCGCGCAACTTCGCTTGCGTCACATAAGAGAATCATAATTATCCCCGTTTTTGTAACATTTTCCTCTAGTACTCTGCTCCTATTGGTCGTAGCGTGATGATATATAGCATATAGCCTTCCTCGATAAATGGGATATCTAACAGTGAAATATTTTTTCAAATCGGACCAGTAGTTCCTGAGATTAGCGCGTTCAAACAAACAAACAAACAAACAAACTCTTCAGCTTTATAATATTAGTATAGATTAGTATAGATTTGAATATTTTATACGGAGCTCAAGTTAACATGGCAACTAACGCCACCTATATTTTTGACATGATTCTGGTGCTTATGGCGTTAATTTAAATATTTTTTTTACATATTTCGGTATTATTTCATTATTACTACACAATGCAACACACAAATACCTCATATTACTGTTTTTTTCTCAAAATATAGCGTTGGATCAAAACAATAGTCCAGTAATTTAAGCTTAAATTAGGTAAGAATCTCGGAATTCGAGATACCCAGCTGTAAGTCTGTAAATACTTGTATATTGACACCCTAAAAGTTGTCTCAAAACCTACATATGGTAGGGTGTACGCAACTATAAAATTTCAAGGTCAAAGGTCACAAAAACCGGTGTTTTGCGCTTTTTTTAGTAAATATCTCAGTTCCTATGGATTTTTTGCTTTTTGTATTCATTATCAATATTGTACAGTATAAAATTCTCTACAAATTTTGTTTGAAATTTTTTTTTTTACCGCGAAACGTTTTCGAGAGAGAGGGCGGGGAGCGCGCGGTCACAGGATCATTTCAGGTCAACCGGTGCCTCCGGTCGTAAATGCGACATATATAGTTGATGAACTATCGGTAAATCAATGATTATAAATATTTGTTCATTTCTATTAACTATTATATTGTATTTTATCATTTTCTTCATATATTAAATCTATATCTTCTATTCAATAACACTGATAATCATTTCCTATAATTAAAAATTAATTAAAGTAGAAACTTAAATCTATACTTATCTATACTTAATATTATAAAGCTGAACAGTTTGTTTGTTTGTTTGTTTGTTTGTTTGAATGCGCTAATCTCAGGAACCACTAGTCCGATTTGAAAAATTCTTTCAGTGTTAGATAGTCCATTTATCGAGAAAGGTTATAGGCTATATATCATCACGCTACAACTAATAGGAGCAGAGTAGCAATAAAAAATGTTACAAAAACGGGGAAAATTTTGACCCATTCTATCTTATGTGACGCAAGCGAAGTTGCGCGGGTCAGCTAGTCATATTATAAGTATATTTCCATTTACACTAATGACATTTTAAATAGAAAATAATTAAGTGCATCTTCTTGAAAATCTGTAAATTTTAAAATCCTTCTACTACGTCAAAAATTATACCTGGGAATTATACGGGCCCCTACTATACACTACGGACCTTTCTATTTATACCCCAGTTTATTCCATTTTTTACTTCTTATAAAAAGAAATGTTTTGAAGGATATTTTTTAATAAAAATATTAATCCATAATTTATTTGTTTTTTTTCATCATGTAAGAAGTTATTAATATTAATTAGGTTAAAATTCAAATATAATGACTATATTTTCACTAAAAATTCTGCAATTACATGGGCAGGTAAGTGTTGAAAAATTATGAAAAAAATTATAAAAAATAATATAATAGTTAATAGAAATTGACAAATATATATAATCATTGATTTATCGATAGTTCATCAACTATATATGTCGCATTTTCGACCGGAGGCACCGGTTGACCTGAAATGATCCTGTGACCGCGCGCTCCCCGCCCTCTCTCTCGAAAACGTTTCGCGGTAAAAAAAAAATTTTCAAACAAAATTTGTAGAGAATTTTATACTGTACAATATTGATAATGAATACAAATAGCAAAAATTCCATAGGAAATTAGATATTTACAAAAAAAGCGCAAAAAACCGGTTTTTGTGACCTTTGACCTTGAAATTTTATAGTTGCGTACACCCTACCATATGTAGGTTTTGAGACAACTTTTAGGGTGTCAATATACAAGTATTTACAAACTTACAGCTGGGTATCTCGAATTCCGAGGTGAACTTACTAAAATGACTGGACTACAACGTATAAATTCACTATCAGCTGTTCGTCCGGCGGTCAACGACACCGCACCGGCGCACAGGCTGACATCGTCAAGTTGGGACTTAAGGACTAAAATTAGTATTTTTAAATTCTATGTGCTAATACAAATATTTTATGTTAATACAGTTTTTTGATATACTCAGTATTTTTTGAGTTATGGAGCCCTTAACTTTGTATGAAATATAAATGGGTTTTTGGTTTATTTCTTGCATGTTTTAACATTGTTTTACAAAATATAGTGATAAATATTGGTTAACATTCCACACCACACTTATGACATCGTTTGTTTATAACAAAACTCAGCAGCGCGGTGACCCTCATTAGCATGTCGTCCAATCAGAGAGCAGCAAAATGATGACGTGTCATTATATGATTAGGTAATACATAGCAGGTAAAAAAATTACACCGTTACATTTGAAAAACCACCATTTCCAATGCGCTTACACACGTACTGCACTACAAGTGAACATGAATCTACAGCAAAAGTGTCTACTGCCACGTCAACGAATGTAAGTCCAAGAAAACCGTGTGGTGAATTAGAACCTAAGCATAAAAAAAGACGTACAGGACATATTCATACAACTATGACTACAGAGGTAATATCTCATGCATGTATTATGAAACTACGAGAGGGTGGTAATTAAGGAATAGCTAAAATCCTCAGACACCTACATACTTCAAAATCTACAGGATATTCAGGAAGCCAAGAATAGTCTTTTGGGTAAAAATGACCATCCTAAATTTACTCCAGATGAAGCTATGGGATAGCTTTTAGTGTCAAAACTAAAGCCAAATTAACAAAGAGGCAACAATACTTTAAGAAACAACATCAAAGAGAAAATGACAATATGATTCCTTCCTACTACAAGGTGCAAGACGTAAAACAAGGATGTTACCCGCCAAAGGATGACATCACCTTAACAGATACAGCTGCTAGAATAAAATTGCAGCCTCTATTAGACATAGCCATCAAAAGGATATTCAAGGCAGTCAATATTGATAGCACAGAATGTAAGTAGTTGACAATGACAAGCGAATGATGGTGGATGGTGCCTCAAATCAAACAAACTTTAAGCAAAATATTACAACGGATCACAATGCTTTGACAGATGATTCAAGTATTTTTATGGGTCGTTTAGTACTAATAAAAATTATCCTATTATACCGTATTTATTCTGTTAAAAATGAAAATGACATAATTATGACATACTTTACAGCTCGTTAATAGTTTACTACTGTTTAGTTCTAATATCTGTTCGAAAAACGGTCTCGAGTGAAAGTTACTTTTAAGGCCCTTTGTCCCTCTCTAACAATTTTAAGATTATTACTGAATCTTAATCCGGTAATTGTTGTTTCATGTAACAGAATTTTGGTATAAAAACAATCAAAAGTAGTTTTATACATTATTTAGTACTCTTGATGCACCCTAAAGATAGTTTGTATCTTGAAAATGTTTGTCCCAATTTTGTCAGTGTGTATATTTAGTAGGCTCAAGTTTATCCACGATTCCGCTTTAGTATGGTCACCTGCTAGAAAAGGACAGAGTGCCTTAAAAGTGAGTCTCGCTCGGCTCGCGAATTTGTCTTAGTGATCCTTCCAGTTAGTATTATTACTTCCATGATGCAGTCAGTCTACTTTTGACAATGACAATCACAGATTTATGACAACTACGACATATGCGTCCGATGTTGTCATTAAAATAATACTTATAATGTTGCTGTTATATGAATACTAATCTGATAGTATACGAATTTTCAAAACTGATTTACAAAAAAATGCAGGTCGAAATAATTTTTATTTTTGTCATTTTACACCCTTTTCATTATGCTCTATCCATGTCTAAAAGTTCAAGCTGCTTAAAAAATGCTGTGAATAAAAAAACACTCTCCATACAAAACGAGACCATGTCCTTTGTATAATTGATGCAGTTCGTGCTTTTCGCTCACGGACGCTCTCCAAAGAACAAGGGCGATAAAATCACTTATATTTTTTAAGCGTCTTCGAATCTCAATTTTATCAAAGTGATTTATTATTCAATGTCTGAATTTCAGGAACGTCATTTTTACTTTTAATGGCGACATTAAAAAAATTAACAAAAAAGCAATAAATCGACTATCTCAAAATGATTCTTCATTTCCTTTAGATAAAAAAATGTTTCCATTCAGTACTTTGTTGCTCAATCAGTAGTTTTTTTTTGTCAGTGGGTCTATTTTTTTTTTAAATAAGTTAATAATCTTCAACGGGAAAGATATTGTTATGATAAATTATTAAAAACAGTGACTAACAAATCAAAAACTTATTATTTTGCTCACACAAAGATATTTACAATCAACAGTAGTGATCTTTTAGTTGTGTTATATTTTTAAAGTATGGCAACTATATTGTCTACTTTGGTTTGATTTGATTGTTTGTCGTTGACGTTTGGTGATTTTCGGAATCGATGTGGTGTTGTGTTTTGCGATTACTATTGCTTTTTCGTACCTATTTTTAAACTATTCGGACTTACTAAAGATTTGTTCGTTAACCCTGCATCTCTATCATTTCTACATGACTTCTACTGATTCATTACGGACGTTTCCCTTGCTTTTTGGATTTTGTGAACTAGTTTACTACTTCTTCAAATATGAGAAGCCGTGTCAGATTGACTCGAATTTTGTGCGTGAATTGTAACATATGTGTGAATAGCTTCCGCAGGTACCCTGCTTTGGAACAAAATACTTGTCACATTGGGAATTAACGCGAATACGCATTTTACCTTAAAATGCCTAACGTTTTGGCGCAGGTTGCACTCGCCGTGGTCGCAGGCTGACTGGAGCAGCGATGACAGGACTTCGTGTATATGAGGCGGACGCATGTCCATCCACCCTCATATTTAGTTTTTCCAACCACCATCACACACTACACTAACCGTGTCCCTATTCTGTGAGCTAACCGATTGCGAAACATAGCGAGGTTTTGTGACAATAATCACTGGATTCCACGTCGTGGATAATTTGATGCCGTTTTCCCGATTGAAATTTGTATGTTTCTTGATTTCGATCGCTTCACGAACAATCCTAGAATTGAAATGTCGTACAGTGGAGAGGACTTGAGGGCGATGGAACTCAATCCAGTGATTAGTTTCTGCTTCGAGTAGATTTTCCGCAATGGCTGACTTGCTGATTTGACGGTTCTTAACAGCGGCGATATGTTCCTTGGCCCTTTCAGCTATCGACCGCTTAGTCTGGCCTATGTAGGAACTACCGCAACTGCAGTTGATCTTGTAGCCACCTGGTGTTTGAAACGGTAGTACATCCTTCGGTGTGCCCACTATGCTCTCATATACACGAAGTCCTGTCATCGCTGCTCCTGTCAGCCTGCGACCACGACGAGTGCAACCTGCGCCGAAACATTAGGCATTTTAAGGTAAAATGCGTGTTCGCGTTAATTCCCGAATTATATACACTAGCTGACCCGTGCGGCTCCGCTCGCGTGAATTTCGTACTGTTGCTTATTCGTTTGAGCACGCGAATTGCGAAGCACTCGATACACCTACACATAAAAATGCTTACAACTCTTTGTCATCTAATGGTTATTTACGAAAGGGACACACAATGTGACACAGGCTCAGGCAGGCCTGATTTCCTGTGGTTACCTTCTTTTCCTCTCTCGTCTGTATCCGTACCAGTTCACAGTGTAAAATATAATACCTTATTATAGACTGACCATTGCTTACCCGTCTGGATTCAGAATATTATTATAGCTACAGACAGACCTATCTGCGCCGGAGCTCTTCACACGCGTAATAATGTATACTTGCGATGATACGTCCGAAACCGCGTAACCCGTAATTATTTTTTATATATCATCCGTTGTTTATTTTTTAAAACTTAGCACATAGTCTGTTTCATAGCTATCCAATTTATTTCCTTAATGCAACCAATTAATTTGGTTATATGTTACGAACTGCAACGCCATCTGTTAGTTGCGGCGAACAACGACAACAAACGAAATTACTCTGTTTGCCATCTAGGATATCCCGACCGCACCGGACCCACGTAAACCCACATTTTTGTGTAATATATCATACAACATTTATGTTTGGAAATCTTATAAATGTATAGCCTGTTTCAAAGGTATTTTTTTTACAATTAAGCCATCAAAATAAATTAATAAGGAAAAACATGCTTTGTCGCAGACTATAACGCCATCTATTGGTTGGTGCAACAACAGGTATCGGATACGGCCGGGGCCGCGTTCACTATGCGAATGTTGTGAAATGGATTGCAACGCCATCTAAGGTCTCTATAGGGAAACGCAGGTTCAAACGATTTCTACTAATTTTTTTCAATTTTCTAAAAATATATGAAATTTTATGCTATAAAAAGTATCCTATAAGTTGCTCCACTACTTATTCTATGCATATACTAAATTTCAGTGCATTCTAATCGGTAGTTTTTACGTGGCAGCGTAACGTACAGACAGGAAAAAATCTGACCTTGACCTCTCTACAGATTTATTATAAGTATAGAATCAACATGCAACGCGAGAGATTAAAAGTTGTGTATCGAGGATGCTTCGCTTATGCCGCGGCTACATGCAGAGACTTTGAGGCGTTCTCAACTCTGCGAGCGTGTTGGTGGCGGACACTTCGAACCTTATTTCATAAGAAGTAATCGTACGTAATTGAGGTAAGTGATTGTTCATAACAATTTTGTATTATCAGCACCTGGTGTTATTTATTTATTCATTTGGGAATTATTTTTCAATTTCGCGTACGCCTAAATAGGCACGTAGGGTTTTTTATTTTATGAATTTACGATTTTTTACGAACGGGCGGCGCCGGCGGCTCTCTTTGATAGTTCGAGCAGTTCGCTCGCGGAATTCGGAAGCTCTTCACCGGTTTAGTTATGTCGTGTTCGTCGTGTCGTGTGTGAACTGTTGTTTATTATTACTTGTTATTGTTTCGGTTTCGTTTCGTTAGGTTTTTCTCGTTATTAGTTTTGTTACTCTTATTCTGGAAGTGCAGTTGTGTTTGTGAATACGAAGAATTGTTGATGTGTTATGGTGAAGCTCGTGGAAGTGCTGGGCGTGCTCTGCACCTGTACGTCCAGAATCCAAAGGTACTCAAACTCTCGCCATACACCAGGTAATCGCGTGTTCATTGACATTGATAACAATCTGGTTTAGCACTTTATTATTATTGGTTATATTTTGCTACTAGCTGACCCGCGCAACTTCGCTTGCGTCACATTAGAGATTAGGTCAAAATTTTCCCCGTTTTTGTAACATTTTTTATTGCTACTCTGCTCCTATTGGTCGTACCGTGATGATATATAACTTATAACCTTCCTCGATAAATGGTCTATCTAACACTGAAAGAATTTTTTAAATCGGACCGGTAGTTCCTGAGATTAGCGCGTTCAAACAAACAAACAAACAAACTCTTCAGCTTTATAATATTAGTATGGATTATTGTTTGATATCGTGTAAGCCACGTAGGTACCTACCTATTTACAATTTTACAATGAGCTTTTGTAACATACGGGCCTACTTACGATACAATAAGCGATACATACGATTGTTATCTAATGATAGCGTTGCATACAAGTGAGTGCATAGACGTTGTTGTACGCATACGTACCTACGACGCGCCGCGCCGCCGCCGAGAAGTAGCTACCTACTGTACATCGACATAAGTGTCAAAATAAGTGGACACAAAAAATCACTCTCCCTAATTTTATTCTTATTTAATTTTAATAGTTTATTTTTAATTTAATTTTATTTATTTTAATACATACAATAATTAGTACATAGTATATGTAGTGATATTGTGTCATTATACACCACCTGCCAGCGGAACACAAAACTTAAGGAAAGTTGCAAGTCATTGTCACAAGTAGCTACACAAAATGTCTCAGCTAAGTGAGATTCAGCTGACCCAGACGAAGCTTGAGGAGACCTTCAACAAAAGAATGGCCGATCTGGAGGCTCAGCTGCAAACAGGCATTGCAAAGAAGACGGTGGCAAAGATGGCTGAGGAGTTCTGGGCATTCCGTGAGCTAATTTTTGGTGTACTTAGCTTGCTCCGGCAACAGGTTGCTGAATGTGCGCGGATGATGGACTCAATCGTGGCAAGGCATCGCAGAAAGGACCTCCTCTTCCTCGGGATTCCAGAGACAGAAAACATTGATGCCCAATGTATGGCCTCCAGCATTCTCCAGGGCAAGTTGGGCTTGACCACCATCACAGCAGCTTCCATTAGGGTGTGTCACAGGATAGGCGCCCCTAGAGGTAAGCATCATCGGCCAGTTCTTGTGCGTTTCTCGGATGCAGAGGTCCGATCATCTGTCTGGCGAGCTAAGGGGAAACTGCGGGGGACGTCTGTATCGGTGAGAGAGTTTCTGACGGAGGACCCGCCAAATCATTTTTGCTAAGGCTCGGCAGCATTTCGGTATGAAGGACTGCTGGACCCAAGACGGCACCATCATCGTCAAAATGTCTGATCGAAGCCGTCATAAGATTATCACGATAGACGAGCTGAACACTCTACTACTACCCGGCATCCAAAGGTGGACACCGCAATCCCTTCTCGACCGAAGCTCGGAGCGGTGAACGCGGTATCTCCTGCGGGTTCTAAGCCGCGTAAGATCTAATTGTGTCTTCTTAATCGTATTGCGACGCCGTTATGGTATCATGTTACGGCAATTCACGGTTCGGTAATTTGCAACAACATGTGCTCATTGTCTTATATACCGATCACCCTCCAAAGTTATTAAATACGTTCTCTCAATTTTATTATTGTCATATTTTGTACACTCACGACACTCACTGGATCGCAGTGTTGTCAAATGTCAAACTGACAGATGACAACAATGTGACTTTGACAGTTACGTTCGGTGACGTTCAGTGTTGCATTTTGTTTATTTATACTTACCGTTGCACTTACTGCTTTTATTTTCTTTAATTTCTGTACTATACTTCTAATTTTATGTTTTTTTCTTTTATTGTGTATGTTCACTGGCGGGTGGTGCAGAGATGTTATTTGCACCGCTTATTACTCTACTTTTTTATATTTATCTATTTATTATAATATCTATACTAATCTATACTAATATTATAAAGCTGAAGAGTTTGTTTGTTTGTTTGTTTGAACGCGCTAATCTCAGGAACTACGGGTCCGAATTGAAAAATTATTTCGGTGTTAGATAGTCCATTTATCGAGGAAGGCTATAGGCTATATATCATCACGCTACGACCAATGGGAGCAGAGTACGAGTAAAAAATGTTACAAAAACGGGGAAAATTATGACCCATTCTCTCTTACGTGACGCAAGCGAAGTTGCGCGGGTCGGCTAGTGTTTATATATATTTGTTACATTATGTAAAGCGACGATGATGCCTCTTTCGCATCAGCTGACGATTTTACCTCTTCTCCAAACGAAAGCTTTTGTTCTAAAGATGGCACGCTCGGTGATTTTGTACGGTAAACTTTTGAAAGCTCAAACAAAAATATTTTTAATGTGTGTCACTTAAATGCACAAAGTATACCGACACAACTAGCACACAAGCTGCTTATACAGTCGTTATACAGCCTGATAGTTGCATAAGAGTCGTTCAAATGCTGTACAGTTTTCTATAAGTTGTATGCTAGCTATTTAAAAAAACTCTTTAACAGCTAGGCGGGACAGTAGCCGTTTAGTAGGAAACTAATGACTTATAGTGATATATGAGCATGTAATTGCATCGCTAGACAGCCTAGGGAAGTATAATTGAGTTAATGGAATCTTCTATAACACCGTTAAATGTATAAGGGGACTTTAGGAGATAAAGGAGTTTAAACGGAGTTATGCGTTGCGTTTATAGCGCTCAAGAGCGTAATTAAGCTTTTTGTAATGCCTTAGGTTCTATAACAGTTTTTTTTAGGGCTAGTGTGTTACTCATCTATAAAAGAGTTGCGTTGGTCTTTAATAGCGCCTTGAGCGGTATATCAGATATTTATATGACTTCTGTACGGCAAATAAATGTATAAGGTATCATTCGAAACATTTTTACAGCCATGGGGATTACAGACTTATGTTAAAGCACCTAAAGCGCTTTAATAGCATGAACTAACGCTCTTATAACTATACATCTATAACCGAGTAATATACCTTTATACTAAAGCTTAAAATTATTATCATAATAATATTTACATAGGTGTAGTGGTGGTTCAGTCTGTCAACTGTTTTCAAAGAATCATACTATAAATTGACTATCAAACTAATTTAATATTCAACGACTGACCCCTTAAAGTACGAGTAAAACGCTGGTGTGCGACCAAAACAGTTATATTGAAGCACTCCTATGCCACAACTGCAACCTCTTGAAGTCTACAACAGCAAACACTAGAGCCTTTGTACAGCTTAAGCCGCTAGAACTGATGTTGTGGAGGAACGAGGTGATCATGTTCCTCCAACAGAAAGGGAGGATCCTCCGACCAGGCGAGGTGATCATGCCTGGTGGGCCTAGGCTGCCCGACTGTTGTAGTCGGGAATTTGTATATATAGTCAGTTGCAGTGCAAACTTCGATAGTGCGATCTAGGACTTGTGACGTCAGTCACACTGCGCGTGGTGGTTGGTTGCGCGCTGGTCCCAGTAGATGTCGCTGTATGTAGCGAGCCGCTACAATGTAACCAACTCTGAGAGCTGCTTGATCGAGACGCCATTACAGCATTTGGTAAACATATTTTTTGAGGTTATTACGATCTTTTGAAGATCATATAAATCTATAGCCTAATATTATAATGCAACGGGTCTTATACGCGATTGAAAATTTAAAGGTTAGGATACCTTATTTGCTGCCCGACGTTTCGATCGCATTACAACGACCGTGGTCACGAGCTGACTGATGTGGCTGCTAAGCGTCGTCTTCTTGCGGCGCGAGTTTCGACGCCTACCCTCACTTGGTTTTCACTTAGTGTACATTGTCAGCTCGTGACCACGGTCGTTGTAATGCGATCGAAACGTCGGGCAGCAAATAAGGTATCCTAACCTTTAAATTTTCAATCGCGTATAAGACCCGTTGCATTATAATATTATGTGTACTAGTCGCGAGAGTTTAAAAACATTAATCTATAGCCTGGTAACGTTAACATAACTAAAATCATTTTTTGTTACCTATAACCCTAATTAAATTATCTGTAACCCTCAAAGTCTTATTTATGTTCAAAATACAATTTCCAAATCCACATATCTATATAATTTTTGCATTTAAAACTGAATATTTTGAGGGCGCATGAAAATATTGACGATAATATACATATATATTGACAACAAACTGGAACTCGCACTTTCATATCACGTACACAAAGACATAAAAGCGATAGACTACTTGTTATTTTAATAATCCAATCCGTAAAAATAAATGTCTCCTCATTTGTCACTGATGATTCATTTTAATAAAATATATTTAGTTTACACCATAATAAACCTAAAATATTACTAATTTAAAGCGTTAGCCTTTATTACCGTTACACAGTAGCGCTAAAATAAGATAAAGGTGGTATAATCGCGCTACAAGAGCCTTTTCGAAGTCTCGTGGCGCTAACCACCTCTGTACAAGAGCCGGATAGAAGCATTCGCTGATGCTAACGTTCATGCCATCCTGATTTCAGAGATTTGGCTCAAACCTCACTTATCTTCTTCTTTCTACTCTCTCCGGTTTCTCTATAATCCGTAACGACCGCATAGATAGGAGAGGTGGTGGCGTCGCTATCTATCTTAGAAGTGACTTACAGTGGCGAAGGCTCCATACAACTCGATTCCTATCGGCTTAAATTAATTGTTTACTATTTGCCAAATAATACACAATTAATAAATAATCACCAATATTTAAACCGAAATCTTCAAATAAAATCATTAATCTAATCGAAACAGTACGAAAACGCCTACCCTTCAAAAATTACGCTCCGCTAAAAACGCAACGTGAAGTAATAATAATGAAATAAACCGTAGGCGCTGATCGGGAATCGCGTACAATAAAAACTATGGCGGCGATGTCGCTTACGACCTTTTAGATCGCGCTTCGCACCGCGCTGCATAGTGGCGAGCAAGCCGGAGGAAAAGCGGGTTGACTCGCGCTACAGCGCTCGCGCCGCGGCGGACACATGATCTTACGCATGTTTTTGTCGCGGCGCGAGCCGCGTGCAAGAGCAAGATGGCGAAATATAAGCTAAGAATCCTGCGGAGACGAACGTTCGTCTCCAGTTTGACATTAGGTCATTAGGTCATGTTTGTTTACTGTTTACATCTTTCGCGCGCTCTATAACAAATTAGAATATTTGTATTTATCACAACATTATTTCTTTATAAATGTGTTTGTGCATAATTGTGAATGTATATTAAACAGTAATTGTTTTGCATGTTTCTATTAGAGAAAATTTTCATTTTGTCAGATTTATAGGTTAAACTCATTACAATAAAAGTGTTCTGCGTTTATCCATAATATGTTTGATATTTTATTGTTGATGAATACATTCTAAATTGCTTGTATAATATGTTAAACAACCAGTGCGAGAAAATCATCAATCGTTCGATATACGTTATCTTAAATATGTGCTGTTGTGTTACCTACGTGTTACTATTGAAGACAGAGTAACTTGATACAAAACAAGCATGATTAGGTAGCATGGTAAGTACCTATGTAAATATTATTAGCCTGTAGAGAGAAATAAGATACTGTAGTCGAATGTAGATAATACTCTCATATTGTTATTATGCAGTAATACGCTACTTTTACGTCGGCATTCTTACGATGTACATAATATGTAGGTACTATACCTAGTCGATGACTAATAGCTCCGGCTTACCTTTTATAAAAATGACCCTTCGCCACTGGTGACTTACCCTACCACATTCTTTCTTCTTCTCCTCCCAATTACTCTGCATCAGCCGAATTTCTTTTTCTCGAGGTTTGTGTCAAAGGAGGCAAAGTCCTTCTTGGCGTCGTATATTGTCCCCCTTCTGTTGACTACTTCTCCAGTATCGAGTCGGTGCTGGAATCTACAGGGTCCAGTTACTCACATCATATCATCATGGGCGATTTCAATACTAATCTCCTTTCTCTCCGCCCACCTCGTTCCTCTAAACTCCTTGAGTTCGTCGAGTCCTCCAGCCTTCACGTTCTACCTCTACATGCCACTCACCACAACACTGAAGGTGAAGATACCTGGCTGGACTTAATCCTTACGTCTGCTCCCTCCCTTGTATCTTTCTCTGGCCAATACCCAGCTCCTGGTTTCTCTCACCACGACATGATCTTCATGTCCTACAACCCTAAAGCCTCCTAAATCCTGTCCAAAGGTTCTGTACAAGCGTTGTTTCGGGCGTATGAATGTCGACAAATTAGGTAGAGACACTGCTAACCTCAACTGGGAGCAGCTAACAACAGTTTCGAGCATTGACGACAAAATTGCTCTATTCAATGAAGCTGTTGTTGGGCTGTTTGATGTCCACGTGGTCCGGTTAAGAAAGTTAGGCTCAAACGCCCACCTGCTCCTTGGATGTCAGAAGGCGTTCGAATGGCCATGAGGCGAAGAAATAGGGCCTTTGCCAAGTTTCGTAGAAATCGGAGTGACGAAAATTGGCACCAGTTTAAGGTTGCAAGGAACCGATGCAATCAGATGGTACGTAACGCTAAACGCCAACATTTTCTAAATAATCTGTCCTCCTCTTACCCGGCCGATATCTGGAGGTTTCTCGGGACCCTCGGTATTGGCAAACATTAGAGCAATAATTTACAGTGCACGGTTGATTTGGATGATATAAATCGTCACTTTACATCCACCACAGCTATGGATCACCAAACCAAGTCCGATACTGTCCAATCCATACTGGAATGACCCCGACCAAGTTTTGAATCCTTCTCCTTTTCCCCAGTAACACCGGAAGATATTAATAGAGAATCTGAATCTGAATCTGAATCTGAATCTGAATCTGAATCTGAATCTGAATCTGAATCTGAATCTGAATCTAAATCAAATCATTTATTCATATAGGTCAAGTGCTGACACTTATGATAGTCAATGATACAGAGAGTGAATTTACCGCCAGTTCGGAAGGTAGGGCCAATGAAAAGCGCTGGCAAGAAACTCCTGGCCACTCTTTTTAATCGCCAAATGATTTTACCATCGAGGCGCTATATCTTCGAACAATATAATTAAAATTAGCTTGATTTGATTGTTAAGAAATAATTTAATGTAACGGAAACGTCAAGTGTTTACACTTGGGTGTGGTCGGTACAATGTTGGCAACACAGGCAGATGACGATTGGCATGTGATAATAGACAGTTGTCACTCAGAGGTATGATGGTTGGAACGTTAGTGTGGTCAGATTTTTTTCGAACTCAAGGAAAGACGGTCGTTGCCACGTTGTACCGAACTCACCGCGTTTCTGTCTTGCATCCAGCTAGATCGGTTGAATCCTAGTCTATTTTTGTAATGTGATCATTGTAATGGACAAATACACCAATGAGCTAAGTCTAGTGCGTATTATTTTGGACTATTCGCCATGACTGACCAATCTGATAGCGAGGTACCCCATATGCCTTCGATGTCAGAAGTGGATTGTCAGGATACAACCCCACACATAACACACCGTGCTCCGACAAATATATTAAGGTGCTAATAAACAAGATATAAATAGTATTGGAAGTATGATGGGAGCATCTAACCACATGATAATATAAGTAATGAAATCATAAGAGGCTTTTCAAGAGCATACTGTGGAAAAGTACAGTTAGTGAATCGTAATTGCTTTAAAATTATGGCAGTCACCACACCCAGAACGACCAGTCACCCCAAGCAGCACCCGTTCACGAGTATGACGCGTGGACCAGCCATCACCCCCTTCGCAACTATTAGAGGGAAGGGGGTGACCCGGCACACGACACCGCCGCAAGCCATGACATTTTAGTGAGCATGACGAACCTTGGCATGGGAGCCCACCATTTCAATGAAAAAAAGATAATGAATACCACTGAGGCTCGTGCAATACCTCTCTGTTACAGAGTTAAAATGACTGATTAATGTTTATACGATTCGAAAATGTATATATGTTACTGTAAAAGCCCGAACTGTAGTAAATCCTAAGATTTTGCGGTAAAACCTAAGATTTACCAACTCTCAATGGTAAAAGTCCGAACAAGCCAGAGTTTAAAAACTATGTTATGATATATAAAAAAATCCTCCTTCATAACTATGTTTATAACTATTTCATGGTATAATTATATACTGTGACATAGGTATAAAGAAGGAGTTTTGGGCAAAGCGACATGGGTAGGTTAGGTTAGCATGGGTAGGTAGGTTAGAAGGCTAAGGTGGGAGCTTCGCTTCGCTCGCTCCCACCTTAGCCTTCGTGGTTATTTTTTTTAACCACCCAGAAGGAGGAGCCCCGCGTAGCGGGGCTCCGGCGGCATCTCGACATCATCAAGTGAATATAGGTAAAAGTTCGAAACAAAAGAATTGTTCGGGCTTTTACCATTGAGAGTTGCTAAATCTTAGGTTTTACCGGAAAATCTTAGTATTTACCACAGTTCGGGCTTTTACAGTAACATATATATGTTACTGTAAAAAATATACAAATTAAATAGAGGTAAAAGTTCGAAATAAAAGTATTCTTCGGACTTTTACCATTGAGAGTTGGTAAATCTTAGGTTTTACCGGAAAATCTAAGGATTTACCACAGTTTGGGCTTTTACAGTAACATATACATATATAGATATTTAATCTCGATTTGTGTAGAACGCGTAACTAACTAATCCCATGTTTTCTTATCCATTAAGTAATCGTCAACCTTATAATAACCCCTTTTAATAAGATGATCTTTAACAACTTCTTTGAATTTTTGTTGGGCAAGATCCATAACACTGCTAGGGAGTTTGTGATACAACCGAACACCAAGACCTGCAAATGAGTTGTGTACCTTTTGCAATCTATTGCAGGGACCTACTAATTTGTGCTTATTTCTGGTATTAATGCTATGAATGTCACTATTCTTAGTAAACGAATTGATGTTTTGTTTGATGAACATCAAATTCGCAAAAATATACTGTGTGACATAAAATATACTCCCTAAGGTGACTGGCGATATTAGGGCGGGGATGGAGGATACTAAAGTCACTGTTATGGCTTTGGTAGACTTCTCGAACGCCTTTAATACCGTCAGTCATGATATCCTTCTCTCTATCCTTTCCCATCTTAACATAATAATATCTTCCGGTGCGCTGAATTGGTTTTCCTCTTATCTTCAAGGGCGCCAGCAATCGGTTCACTTCGGTGAAGCTTCATCGAGCTGGCGTGACCTGGATTCTTGCGTCCCACAAGGCGGCATTCTTTTTCCTTTTTGTTTTTGATATTTATCAATCTGGTTACCCAAAATCTTCGAGTATCGTATCATCTATATGCTAATAACTTGCAACTTTATTTGCAAGGGTCCACAGACTCTATATCGACAGCCGTAGACGTCGTGAATAGCGACCTCGATCACATTAAGTGCTGGTCTAAGAAGTTTGGCTTGTTACCGTTAACCCTGATAAATGTCAAGCTATAGTGGTAGGCAGTCACCGCAATATTAACAAATAAAGTCATGTTCATGTACCACCTATTGTCTTTAACGGTTTGACTATCGAAATGACATCCTCAGTTAGGGATTTAGGTCTTTACGTTGATTCACCTAAGTATGATCATATATCTACTTATCGCTCTCAACTTAGGTGACTACCAATTCGTGAGCGCCGTAATTTACGAGCTCTCACGACACTCTTCTCTTTTCTTACTTCCCGCACTCCCACAGCCTACCTAACTCCCTACTTTCAATACTTGTGTGATAACCACAATCGTGATCTCCGCTCTCCAAGCAATCTTACTCTTCTCTGTCCATCCCACACTTCTGAGTTTGTCAATTCCTCGTTCCTGGTCCAATCAGTCCTGTTATAGAATGCGCTCCCTCTTGAAATCAGGATATCCACTAACCGTCTTACGTTCAAGAGCAAAGTTCGAGATCTTATGTTGAAAAAAGTTAGTCTATATATGTATGTCGGACCGCCAGCATCGAGGCGCTATATCTTCGAACAATCTAATTAAAATTATCTTAAATTGATTTGATTAAGTATTAAGAAATAATTTAATGTAACGGAAACGTCAAGTGTTTACACTTGGGTGTGGTCGGTACAATGTTGGCAGCACAGGCAGATGACGGCTGACATGTGAATCGACAGCTGTCACTCTGAGGTATGATGATTGGAACTCAAGGGAAAACGGTCGTTGCCACGTTGTACCGAACTCACCGCGTTTCTGTCTTGCATCCAGCTAGATCGGTTGAATCCTAGTCTATTTTTGTGCTGTGATTATTGTAATGGACAAATACACCAGTGAGCTAAGTCTAGTGCGTATTATTTTGGACTATTCGCCATGACTGACCAATCTGATAGCGAGGTACCCCATATGCCTTCGATATCAGAAGTGAAATGTCAGGTTACAAACCCCACACAACACACCGTGCCCCGACATCAGAACTAGGATGAGAAGACCACGCACCACGTGCTTCGAACTTTAGTGCACCACGTACTATGGAATGTGAAGACCACGTACCACGTGCTATGGACCTTAACGAACCACGTGCTTCGAACGTTACCACACCACGTGCTCCGAACCATGACAGTAGTGATGACATGCTTGTGCGTGTTGAAATTTATCATTTCAAATACAAAAATTAATTATACAATATCTAGTCATTATATTTGTATTTGTGTACTGGTCACACTGACCTCCCAACTAGCACACAAGCGCTATAACAAGCTGCACAATGGCCGGTTAAAGGATTTTTATAACGCCTTAGGCTCCTTTAGTAAGAAGTATAGTGGTTCTATAAGCGGCTACAGATCTCTTGTAGCGTCAAATAGGCCCATACTGTCCAGCTTATAGCTCGACATCTACAGTGGTCGTAAAAAGTAATTATAACAGTACGTAGTTATACAGGAGCGCTAAAATAAGATGAAGGTGGTCTTTTTCTTAGCGTGTCGATGGCAAACAAATTATAATATTAATTTAAAATAGAATATAACACTTTCTGTCTTGCTATACACTGCCAGCCCAGTATTCAGCTACGTGTATAGCGTTTTCTGTACAGCTCATAAGGTCCTGGTATGAGCAAGAGTCAGGGCACTCCGGGCATGACAACATGTGGGCCATTTCCTCTGTGGCTCCACATCTACAAGAAATATTTGACCTGTCGAGAACCCCACCTGGCCATGTTCTCCTTGCTGCGGCCTACCCGGGTTCGTAGCCTATTGAGGGATTTCCAGGTTGACCACGGCATATTGTGTCCTGGTGGGAGTTCCTCGGCCGGGGGGACAAAGTCTGGAGGTGGAGGGTAGTTTTCACGCCAAATTGTGAGCCTTTTTTGAGACGCAGCGCTGCCACTTAATGGTTGGACACACCTAACAAAACTGTTACGGCTTTTAAGTCGTTGAGGGACACCTTTGTGCCCATTCAAGGGGTGCCGTTGGTCTGTTTCCATTTTGTGTCGTTCTCTGAAAGCAGCAACCTGCCTGCGCACAGCAGGTGGAGCTATTCCGGCTAAAGGATATAGCATTGGTACCGGGGTCGGTTTGAGGCAGCCAGTTATAATCCGGCACGTGTCGTTTAATGCTACATCTACTTGTTTCGCATGAGCCGATCTACTCCACACTGGGGCGGCGTATTCCGCTGCTGAGTAACAAAGAGCCAGTCCTGTGGTGCGCAGAACATGGGGTGAAGCTCCCCACTTGGTGTTGGTAAGGCGTCTCAGCAGGTTATTACGTGCAGTAACCTTGTGCTTCACATGTTTGCAGTTCTCTTTGTAATTAAGTGACCTGTCTAGAATAATTCCCAGGTATTTCGGACTGGAGCAGTGTTCAATTGGAACTCCCTGCCACTTAATTTCGAGAGGTCTATTGGCTTCTCTATTGCGTAGATGGAAGGCACAGGTTTGGGTTTTGGAAGGGTTTGGCTTGAGTGCGTTATCCTTGTAATATTGACTCAGATCGTCAAGAGCCCTGTTAAGGCAGTCTTCAACTGCTTCGAAAGATGACGACTGTGAGGTCAGTGCGAGATCGTCTGCATAGAGGAACCGTTTAGTATTCACGGTGGCAGGTTGATCGTTAGTATTAATGTTGAAGAGTAGAGGTGCCAGTACAATTCCCTGAGGTAGACCATTTTTTTGTGAGTGCCATCGGCTTTTGTTTGGCTGCAGGTGTACTTGAATGCGGCGGTTTCTAAGGAGTTCACTCAGGATTCTCACAAAGGTGAAATCGCCAGTTAGTTCCTCAACCTTCCAGAGCAGTCGCTTCAGGTTAACCGTGTCATAGGCTGCTGATAGATCCACAAAGACGGCTCCCGTTATCATGCCCAACTCGAATCCGTCCTCAATGTGCTGAGTGAGGTTAAGAGTCTGACCGCAGCAGGATTTACCGGGTCTAAACCCTGCCTGCTCAGGGATCAACATAGAGTCCGTTTTTGGAATGAGACGGGTGAGCAGCAACCTTTCAAAAAGTTTGTAGGTGTGGCATAAAAGTGAAATAGGCCGGAAATTTTTGGGATTGTCAAGGGGTTTACCAGGCTTTGGAATTGCAATGATTTTCGTTTTGCGCCATTGTCGAGGTATCTGCGCGGTACGGAGGCAGTTATTAAAAAGTTCCAATAGCCACGAAATAGCAACTGGCCCCATATTTTTCAATTGTTCTGTTGAGATGTTATCAATTCCGGAAGCTTTCCCACTTTTGAGTGTATTAATTGCACAGATCAAGTCGGCCATTCGGAAAGGTTTGCTGATGTCGCTACATTGTGGGGTGTTGGACTCATGCCTTTTTGGAAGTTTCGGTAAGCGCCCTGGTGGTTTAGCGTTCTGAATAAGTTGATGTGCTACTTGATTTGCAGTGACTGAGGTGGGTGATTTAGGTGGAGGAAATTCAGTTGTGAGTTTACGAACTGTTTGCCAGGCTTTTTTGCTATTGTGCGTCATGTCGATTGTTGTTACTGTATCTATCCACACTTTTTGCTGGTTTTCGCAAATAAGTAGCATTAGTTCTTCGCCTTTTTCAATAGTTTCTTCGGAAAAGGGGTCATCGCTATACAAGGTTTCGTAGTGCCGAAGAAGTGTCGCGGAACAGCTGGTCAGTCCCGGTATGTAGGATGTCCGGCAGCCTCTGGGTATGTGTTTTAGTGATGCTTGTGTAACTACATTCACAAATTTTTCGTAGTTTTGTGGTGTTGGTGGAATCGATAGAAGTTTGTTATCAATAGCTTCGGCATATAGATCCCAGTCTGCCTTTTTATAATTGAAACGGCGTTTTAATGGCACTATTTTTGGGCGGATAGCAGCATGAATTGAGCATAAAATTGGCCTATGCTGTGTGCGTGGTATGGGAGGGCATACAGTTTTTGTACAACGTGAGCCAATGCTTGTACTAGCGAAGATTAAATCGGGATTGTATCCTCGTTTCCATCGACAGATGTTAAATGATGGTGGTTGTTTTGGGTCATGTATCAACGTTAGGTCTAGTGAGTCTGCCCATTCCTCCACTGCTTGGCCGTCGGAATCAGTCTTGTTGTAGCCCCAGTTCGTGCTATGGCTATTAAAATCACCAACCACTATTTTGGTAGCATGCGTGTTAAACGTTTCTGGAGGCTGGAACTGAAAAGGGATCCCAGGTGGTTTATATATTGAAGAGACAGTACAATTGCCAACGTCCAGTGTCACTATCTCGATTCCGTTTTGAACCGATGAGGTGGAGGAGTTGATGCTTACGCCGGGAGCAACAAACACTGCGTTACCGTGCTTCGGATGACAGATCTCAGCGATAAGCGACAGTCCGGGAATGTATGGCCTACTGTGACTTTCATCTCGGTGAGTTTCTTGAACACATAGGATGTCACAATGCGTCTTGCGACAAAGCTCGGAGAGCAGGTCTGATTTTTCGTGTGAGAAACCTTCTATGTTAATAGAGATTACGGTCAAAGCGGGTTTGGTTAGGGGACTGTTTGGCCCAGGAGGAGGCCTGATGTTTGCCATCGTGGTGAAAGGATTAGCCAATCGACGTTGGGGGTTTTCCGTCGATTGCCCAGGGTGCGCCGAGCGTAGAGAAATTTATTGTACGCTGCTCGGGGAGGCTCCTTTCATGCACCTCATGAAGGTGGTATAATCGCGCTACAAGAGCTTTTTCGAAGTCTCGAGGCGCTAACCGGCTCTTGTACAGAGGTGGTTAGCGCCACGAGACTTTGAAAAAGCTCTTGTAGCGCGATTATACCACCTTTATCTTATTTTAGCGCTACTGTGTTACGGTTATAAATGCTAACGCTCTAAATTAGTAATATGGTCGGTTTATTATGGTGTAAACTAAATATATTTTTTTAAAATGAATCATCAGTGAAAAATGAGGAGACATTTAATTTTTACGGATTGGATTATTAAAATAACAAGTAGTCTATCGCTTTTATTTCTTTGTGTAAGTACGTGATATGAAAGTGCGAGTTCCAGTTTGCTGTCAATATATATGTATATTATCGTCAATATTTTCATGCGCCCTCAAAATATTCAGTTTTAAATGCAAAAATGATATAGATTGAAAATTGTATTTTGAACATAAATAAGACTTTGAGGGTTACAGATAGTTTAATTAGGGTTATAGGTAATAAAAAATGATTTTATGGGTTTATCAACTCTTCTTTCCCTGTCCAGTCAGTTCTGTTATGGAATGCGCTCCCTCTCGAAATCAGGATGTCCACTAACCGTCTTACGTTCAAGAACAAAGTGCGGGATCTTTTGTTGAACAAAGTTGCAGAATCGTCACAATTATCTTAGTGTATATTTATATTTATTTATTATTGTATATATCTCATATTTTATCTATCTTATTTTATATATAACTATTGTATCTATATTTATTTTTTATATATCACTAGCTGACCCGCGCAACTTCGCTTGCGTCACATAAGAGAGAATGGGTTTAAATTTTCCCCGTTTTTGTAACATTTTTCACTGGTACTCTGTTCCTATTGGTAGTACCATAATGATATATAGCCTATAACCTTCCTCGATAAATGAACTATCTAACACTGAAGAATTTTTCAAATCGGACCAGTAGTTCCTGAGATTAGCACGTTCAAACAAACAAACAAACAAACTCTTCAGCTTTATAATATTAGTATTAGTATAGACTAGCCGACCCGCGCAACTTCGCTTGCGTCACTTAAGATAATCATAATTTTCCCCGTTTTTGTAACATTTTTCACTGTTACTCTGCTCCTTTTGGTCGTAGCGTGATGATATATAGCCTATAGCCTTCCTCGATAAATGGGCTATCTAACACTGAAAGAATTTTTCAAATCGGACTAGTAGTTCCCGAGATTAGCGCGTTCAAACAAACAAACAAACAAACAAACAAACAAATTCTTCAGCTTTATAATATTAGTATAGATAAGTAATATTTATTATGTTTATGTAAATATTATTTATGTTTATGTATTTACACTCATATCGCTTATTTATCTTATTATATTTATTTGTACACTCTTTCTTAACTCACTTTCCTTCCTCTTTTAAACACCTTCGTAATAATCTCTGCATCACCCGAAGGTAGACTGGCAGAAAATGCCCCTGGCATTAACTCCGCCTTTATACAAATTTGTATATTAAGTTTAAATAAATAAATAAATTTTAATTATGTTAACGTTACCAGGCTATATTTATTTATATGATCTTCAAAAGATCGTAATAACCTCAAAAAATATGTTTACCAAATGCTGTAATGGCGTCTCGATTAAGCAGCTCTCAGAGTTGGTTACATCTGCTCTAGCGGCTTAAGCTGTACAAAGGCTCTAGTGTATGCTGTTGTAGACCTCAAGGTTCTGCAGTTGTGGCATAGGAGTGCTTCAATATAATTGTTTTGGTCGCACACCAGCATTTTACTCATACTTTTAGGGGTCAGTCGTTGAATATTAAAATAGTTTCAAAGTCAATTTATAGTATGATTCTTTAAAAACAGTTGACAGACTGAACCACCACTGCACCTATGTAAATATATTATGATAATAATTTTAAGCTTTAGTATAAAGGTATATTACTCGGTTATAGCGCTTTAGGTGCTTTAACATAATTCTGTAATCCCAATGGCTGTAAAAATGTTTCGAATGATACCTTATACATCTATTTGCCGTACAGAAGCCATATAAATATCTGATATAACGCTCAAGGCGCTATTAAAGACCTACGCAACTCTTTTATAGATGAGTAATACACTAGCCCTAAAAAAATCTGTTATAGAACCTAAGGTATAGATATTATATTGACCGTTGAAGCATATAGACGTGCTCTTATGCATTATTTAATATAGTTTATAATATATTGACCTCCTTTAGAATTTAATTGTGTAGTGCGTTGACAATGCAAGCTTGCAAATTCCATCGTTAGTAATGAGTTTATAAGTTACGGGTACGTGTATAATAGATAGAAATACTAAAATGGAGAACAGCCCCTGCACCCCGAGTAGGTCGCCTCAACACTCCACTTCCGTGTCTCTTGAAGTGGTGTCTACAGCAGAGTTGCAGAGATGGATGACGACCATTGAGACATATTTGAATGAAGTGTGCTCCATATCCACCGAGGGTAAACTAAACTCGGATCAAAAGCTAAAAATCTCAAACTTATGTCGCAAAGTTGGGAAAGGAACGTCTGAAATGGCGGTTCTGTATCAGTCGCTGAAGCAGCAAGCCCTGGACTTATCAAGTAAGAATGAAGCTCTGAAAGAAAAGTGCGACCTGACAGAACATATTATTGCACTCAAGCAGACGGTCCAGGAGTCATCGACCGTTGGAAATGTTTCGTTTGCCGATATGGTCAAAAAGGGAGCTAATAGTTTTGTTCGATCCGCTAACCTCAGCTCTGTCGCCGTATACCCGAAGGATAAACAGAAATCTAGCGACGAGACGAAAAACCTTGTACAAAAAATAATTTGTCCGGAACAAATGAAGTTGAAGGTGCGCGGACTGCAGAAAACGAAAAACGGAGGCGTTATAATTAGCACGGAGACAAAAAATGATGCCGAAAAGTTGAAACAAGCCGTGCAACAATCTACGTTTGGACTCACAGCCGATGAACCCCAAAAGCGCAAACCTCGGATTGTGATCGTTGGGGTTCCCTCCGCAATGCCCGAAAAAGAGGTTTTTGCCTGCATATTCGAACAAAACATAGCCGAGAAAATTCCATCTTTGACACTAGAAACCTTTTTGACCACATGCAAGTTAAGCCACAAATCCGGCAGGAAAGATGCCCCGAACTGTAATTATATAATTGAAGTCCCTGCTAATATTCGCAAGGCTCTCATCACTCAGACTCGTATATTCATAAACTGGACCTCTTGTCCTGTTAGGGACTTCACACTTGTAACTAGATGCTACAAGTGCCAGCAGTACGGGCATGCGGCAAAATCTTGCCGTGAAAGTCACACCATTTGTGGACACTGTGCGGCTACGGGACATAAAATAGACGCTTGTATAATGAAGCATACCATGGAGCCTAAATGCGCTACTTGCACACGTTACAATAAGCCCAATAAACACCAAACAGGAATAGCAGAGTGTCCCGCTAGAAAAGCTGCTGAACAGAGATACATCAACTCTGTTGATTATGAGGGTGCATAGGCGTTTAATTAAGTTATTTTTCGTAATAATTATGTGTGTGAACTTTGTACTTCATTATAATATTACTTCATTTTTCACCAATGTAAACATTCCATCAAACACTACTGACCCACTTACACTCGATTCCTTAGTTAGCAAATTTCTGAACTGCGTCATTAAATGCTTGACCTAGATTTTTATTTTTGTTTCAATATACATGTTTCGTTACTTAAGTTACATATTAGCATATTTTGTCATTTTTATATAATGATAGTGTATAGGTCCATTATAATCTTTATATTAACATAGTACTGCAATAATTGTGTTATCAAAGACTCTGACGGCCTTGTTCTCTGTCTCACCGTAACACAGGTACAAACCTAGCACGGGAGCTGGGGAATAATGTCTTGTTGGTCTGGAGTATGATACAGTTTTGTAGTGCTATCTAAACTTTACTTTGCCAGAAATTTTAACTTTTATTATTTAATATCTAAATATTGTATAAGTAAATTTTTGTTTTTTATCAATAACGCTCGCCGTATCTAAGAGCCTGTGATACAGGATTTATTTATCCTAATACAGGCTCCCTATGTTTTTATTATGCACCTACCTAATATTCTAACTATAAGACTGATATTAAACTTTATGTATTAATTTATTTGAATTGAATTGAATTGAAGGCATTACAAAAAGCTTAGTTACGCTCTTGAGCGCTATAAACGCAACGCATAACTCCGTTTAAACTCCTTTGTCTCCTAAAGTCCCCTTATACAGTTAACGGTGTTATAGAAGACTAGCTGGCCCGTGCGGCTCTGCTCGCGTGAATTTTGTACTGTTGCTTATTCGTTTGAGCACACGAATTGCGAAGCACTACCTACACACCTACACATAAAAATGCTAACAACTCTTTTGTCATCTAATGGTTATTTACGAAAGGGACCCCAAAGAGCACACAATGTGACACAGGCTCAGGCAGGCCTGATTTCCTGTGGTTACCTTCTTTTCCGTTCTCGTCTGTATCCGTACCAGTTTGCAGTGTAAAATATAATACCTTATTATAGACTGACCATTGCTTACCCGTCTGGATTCAGAATATTATTATAGGTACAGACAGACCTATCTGTGCCGGAGCTCTTCACACGCGTAATAATGTATGTATACTTGCGATGATACGTCCGAAACCGCGTAACCCGTAATTATTTTTTATATATCATCCGTTGTTTATTTTTTAAAACTTACCACATAGTCTGTTTCATAGCTATACAATTTATTTCCTTAATGCAACCAATTAATTTGGTTATGTGTTACGAACTGCAACGCATCTGTTAGTTGCGGCGAACAACGACAACAATCGAAATTACTTGGTTTGCCATCTAGGATATCCCGACCGCACCGGACCCACGTAAACTAACATTTTTGTGTAATATATCATACAACATTTATGTTTGAAAATCTTATAAATGTATAGCCCGTTTCAAAGGTATTATTTTTTACAATTAAGCCATCAAAATAAATTAATAAGGAAAACATGCTTTAATAACGCCATCTATTGGTTGGTGCGACAACAGGTATCGATACGGCCGGCGCCGCGTTCACTATGCGAATGTTGTGAAATGGATTGCAACGCCATCTATGGTCTCTATAGGGAAACGCAGGTTCAATCGATTTCTACGTATTTTTTTCAATTTTCTAAAAATCTATGAAATTTTATGCGATTAAAAGTATCCCAATAGTTGCTCCACTACTTATTCTATGCATATACCAAATTTCAGTGCATCCTATCCGGTAGTTTTTACGTGATAGCGTAACATACAGACGGAGGACAGACAGACAGACAGACAGACAGAAAAGAAAATTATAAATTGCAGATTCGGTATCAGTATCCGTTACTAAACATCCGCCATTGGTTTTTTTTTAAATATATTCAATGTACAGAATTGACCTCTCTACAGATTTATTATAAGTATAGATTCCATTAACTCAATTATACTTCCCTAGGCTGTCTAGCGATGCAATTACATGGTCATATATCACTATAAGTCATTAGTTTCCTACTAAACGTCTACTGTCCCGCTTAGCTGTTAAAGGTTTTTTTAAATAGCTAGTATACAACTTATAGAAAATTGTACAGCATTTGAACGACTCTTATGCAACTATCAGGCTGTAAAACGACTGTATAAGCAGCTTGTGTGCTAGTTGGGCTAAGCAATCATTATAAAAGTAACGTTCTTTTAGAGTTACGCTCTCTGTTCGACACATGTTTTGCTAGGAAACAGATCTATATACTTCCAAGTGTTGTAAAGAACAAATATAGTAAGTTTGGTTGAAACATGAACTTTTGCATTTCATTCTAGCACATCCACAACCCTATTTCTAACAGGTTATGGGCTCAGACATTCTTAATAAGTACTGTGCTATGTAGGTAGTTGTCGAAAAATATTGATTGTCCGTTACGAAAAATTTAAATATCAAACGCAACACCAAATATTTTAACGGTGAAAAATAATAATGTCCACCTAGCCAATATACGGCTACGGCGGTCAGTTTCATTGAAACTGGCCATCTGTGCAGGACTTTGTTTATAGTGTCCAAGTGTGTGGACAATACACAGGTACACTCTCTATTCCATCACTCTCATAGTTTGGTGGGACGGATAACCGACACGACCAGTGAGAGGTCAGGCGCAGGACCGACGGCTTTACGTGCTCTCCTAGGCACGGAGGTCTTCGACCTCAACTTCCCAACTCCGGGCAATCTCTAAGAAATTCTTAACAGAAAATCTCAGAAAATACTTTTTGGCCCGACCCAGGATTCGAACCCGAGACCTCTCGCACGGCAGCCGCATATACTACCGACCGCGCCACAGAGGCACAAAGGCGGTGAAAAATATAGTGTGTGTGAAGATTTGAGTTTGAAAATGGACGTTATTAATGGTGTCGACGAAGTATCTCAAACACGAGATATGATATTTGGCTGATTCGTTTTTCGATGTCGCGAAAAAAGATTCGTCGATTCGAGAAATATTAAATAGTTTGGATGTATTTTACGAACAAGAATTTAGTGATACGCTGAAGAAACTGTGGTGTTTAAACTCTAAGGTGATAATACCTTGGCAAAACACTTCACTATCTTCAATGTGTGTTATTACGGAGTAACTGGCGGCTAGGATCATTGGAAGAAACTGATAGATATTGGATCACAAGGTTAAAATTAACAAACAGCTGGCAGTGGAAGCGTTCGGGTTTGCCTTCATGGTCGGAAGATATCAAGGTGGCGCTGAGGGAAACAATAACTTTCCTTCTTGATTCTGGAGCAACGGATCACGTTATTTAAAGGAAAGATCTTTTAATTAATTTTGATTTAAATGTTCGGTTGAATTTTTCAAATTGCTAATCAGATTGAATTTGTTTCAGCTACAAAGGGCACACTAAAAGTCATCAGCAACACTATTAATGAACATGCAACATGCAACGGGACGACGATCACATTCTACTATCGTGGGATCAGAACAGTAAGGATGGTAAATCCTGATGCAAGGTATGACGATTAATAATTTAAACGTCTGGTTATTTCAAGGTTAGAATTAATCTGCCAATTACACAAATAAGGAAAAATGTTAAAGGTAATTATGGTTTGTGCGTCTAGCATCTGACGCACATTTGTCTTCTTCTTTTCTTAACGTATGATTAGTGATCAACCTAGTGTCAAAGTTGTTCAAGCCGTCTGAAGGCTTCTGACGTGGCTTAACGACTGTTATCTTGGTTGAAAACCGCGACCGACTTCTTACGTGCTCTCCAAAGCACGGAGACGCCCAGTTACGACTATGCGGTCACCCATCGATGGTATGACCGCGCCAAGGCTCGCTTAACCCACGGATCGTTTACCGATCAGTGAGTGCACCTGGCTATGGGCGCCTCAAATACGCCATTAGTAACAAAAGGTTCTAGAATTAAAAAGGAAAATTAACATGAATAATGACGGTAGTTTGTTTGTTTCGCCTGATGATAAATTGTGCAAATCATGCATAAATGGGAAACAATTATAAATAAATACATAAATATTAATTATATAAAATTGTGTTTCGCGATCTATTTGTTGTTCATACTAATGTCACAGAATAATAAGTACTAAAGTACAGAACACGCACTTCCCGTAACAATTTATAGAACTAACGACTCTTGCTACTAAGCAACAAAGTTTAATTCAGCTCGTATAAGCGCTTCTTACCTAACGACATATTCACCTAAGTATTCCCGTTCTCTTTTAACGCGTAACTCAGTCACTGTCTGGCGTAGAGTAACGCGTTACCTATGACGCTAGGGTTGTCGGCTCGCCGCATCGTTGCTACCTGTTTTGGTTTGTTTACATTTTTACTATTTTATATTCTTCATATGTCCTAAACCTGTGAACCGATTTAAATCATTCAAACGGATAAAAACCTTTCATTTGATACCAAAATCGTTGAATATCTCCATAAACAAAAGGTCACATTTGTAAGTTGCTCTCGTAATTATAAAGTATCAAATTCCTTAATAATTCAGACATGAGTCCATATTATTGTTAGTATCAACAAAGTAACTAATTATAGTTAGTACTATTATTTTGTGGTAGGTAGGTACTGTAAAGTTTTATAGTTTTTAAATGAATTTGAACTTAGCTTTCCTCATCTGTAGGTAATGAAAAAAATGACAATCCCTCGTCCTTCTTTTTCGACAAACATCCATCAAATGAGCAATGCTTTAAACCTGCCATTCTATTTTAAACGTTTTTATAATAATACTTAGGTCACTATTTATATTTTGAGCCTTGACGAATCTGATTGTTTTAGACCCCATTTGGCGTTTTCATCGTAAAGTTTGGTCTTTTTGACTACTACATTTCTAAGAAAGTTTTGAAATCTGCGCTGAAAATATTTTCAATATCGTCGATCGAAAATTGTAAGTGTGCGGGAAAATGGCATTAGGATGTTAACATTTTCGTGCAAATATTTTTTACGACTTTCGACGTGACTTATAGAAACAGTCGTGTCTATATCGACTTATTTATTATTTTGGTGATAAAGTCTGATCCTTTGAAAATTTAAAACGCCAATAAATAGAGTTCTATCACGATTATTTTTCCATCACCAATGAAATTCCTGAAGGTCGTCCAAGGTCACCAGTTGTCTCCGGAAAAATTGATGCTGAGCGAAAATTAATTATGCATTTTAGTTTCCTGATACAAGAAAAGAATGACACAATCCTAAACATTATTTCCACTCTTAGATATAAAATATTAGGTAACAACATTTCCGATTAGAAGATTTTTTCTAAATGAACCATTTTTTTTTACAATAATTCGAGAAGGTCCTCCCGCCGATTAGTGCAAACAAATGCTTAAAAAGTCCATCGTTTGGCTTCAAAATACGTGTATCAAATTGTGATAAAACAGGGATCTAGAATATTATGCGCATGAGACCAAACATAAACACCTGTCGACTTTATGGAAGCTTTAAAATGAACCATATCCAGAAAAAAATATTCGCGCTTGAAGCACTTCGGAACAAATGGTCCCATGATTTTTATATAAACTTTATAACGGCACAAAGTGTCTTTATAAAAATGCAGAATGGTTAATTCTTATTGATTTACAACCAAAAATTTACCTAAAGACTGGTTTAAAATATGGAAAAATCACAAAATCCTACAGGTCGAGCTCAATAAAATCAATGCCGGCCATAACGCATCTCGCTAAACAGCCGGCTATTATGTGCACGAAAAAAACTAATTAATGAGTTTCTCGTAATGCCGTTACAGTTTTACATCAAATGACTTTATTTAGATCCAAAACGTCAAAAATGAAAACCGTAAACATTGATTTTTCATCGCCTCAAGAAACAGGTTATGCTTTTAAACACCTTGTTTTTGAGGGGTCTTCGGGAAAGAAAAAAAAATATTAAAAAAATATTTCGATCGAATAAAAATCTATCTAGATCATGCATTAGAATACCCGAGAACACGATAAAGTAGTTTTCACTCACACGTTTACCGTTTTTCATAGTTAGGCTCAAAATATAAGTAGTGGCCCACGTATTACTCATAAAACTTCTAATAAACGCACGCACGAGCTCTACGCGTGAGCGTCGACACTCGACTCCCGGAGTGGCGCCGACGCCACGCGAATTTGTAGGCACTTATCGCTGTAGGTACGGCCGAGTGACGGGGGCCTGCTAATGTGTATGAGACAGTCAATCCTTCTACAATTGATAGTAAAAATTATTACGTTAGTTTGTCATTCAATTTGCTCGCTACTACATACTTGGTAGCACGTAGATCTGATGAGTTTTCAGGTTTTAGCGATTTTGTGGCAAAATGAGAGACTAAGTTAAATTTCAAATTAGTTAATCAATATTGTGCTAATGGACGTGAATATGTGTTGTATATTAATTTGGATTATTTTGTTTCTTAAGGAACATCATATCTTTTTAAAATCCCTAGAATACTACAACAAAATGTTTTTTTTTTTGAGCTTTAACAGAGAAAGCCGGTACAATGATAAATTGTGCTAAAGGAGATTATCCATTTTGGGCCTTTTTTTCAAAGTGCCAGCCAACAAAAAAAACGTGGCATGTATCGATAGAGCTAGCCATTTGAAGCAATAGTTAGTATGGCACGAAACCGGTAGGATCGCTTTGAACCGAGTTATACACGTTTGAAGATTCATAATATTCAAACATTTAGGTATTCATTTCTGAAAGTGCTGTGAAACATAAATAATGATTGATTTTGCTAGAATTAACTATCTAAAGCAATTTTCATTGTGAAGCGACCACTCTGAAGTTGATTTAAGGTCGTAAGCACACGTATCAACTCAGAAACGGGTCGTCACCGTATTAACTCGAGCTCATCAGTATTATTTGTATGTAATTCCCTACTGTAACACACCTATCGGAATCGTTATGTGATCGCCCCGGCTCACGACGATGGGAGTGGTGCGTATGCGCATTATGCATACCCAAGCACCCAGGGTGGAGTGCGGGGCTATGTGCAAATTCCGATAGAAGGGCGGGCATACCCTCTAAACCGCAACATGTGTCCTCATCACAAGGTCCCTACGTACGACGGTACGACTACATACAATCTGAGATCCAATTAAGTAGAAAAATTAATATCTAATTATGGCATTAGGCTCACCTATGATCTCCATAGGTCTAACATAGTACATGGCGATACGAATTTACTGCCTACAACTTCTAGCATAACAGGCGTGTTGACAGAAATGAATATGTGTAACATGATAAATAGAAAAATTATAAAAACATGGAAATTTTCACAGGCTAAAAATTTCCTTTGTTTCGAATGCCACGTGTTTCAGAAAACACAAACGCACACATTACTTATTTAATGCAAAAAGCATTACCTATTTTCACATTAACACATTTTTATGCATTGCTACACTACTAAAATTGTTTTATTTTCGTACTGTAGATAAATTAATACGATAAGTTTTGTTAATAAGGAGGTTTTTAAAATTATGCTCGATTTCGCAGGGGTCCGCGGACTGCAAAAGGTTGAGAAACACTGTGTTAATGTACAGGGGAGAGAGCCAGACGGATCGATACAACGGAATACCTAGGGGTGTTCCCGGGCCGCCATGTACTAGCATCTCTGTACATATTTTTTTTAATGTACAGATTGTTGGTTGTTTTGGTTAAGGGTTATGTACTCAAAAGCTTAAGTTTAAAAAGAGACTAATGCCTAGTTTCTGAGGCACATTTAGCGGTAGTTTATCTATTCAAACAGTTTTTTATATGAACTCTATATAATAGAGAAACTACCGCTAAATGTATCTCAAAAACCGGAAGTAAGTAATCTTCCAACTACTTTTCGGGTAAACAATTTGAAAGTCTCATTATTTGTATAGTTCATATTTTATTGCAAGGCAATTAAAAGTTACTATAACAAATTTGGTATCGTTGCCTTTTAATTTCAATCACGTTTTACTCGTTGTATTGTAATATATCTAACAGTGAAAGAATTTTTCAAATCGTACCGGTAGGCCTGAGATTAGCGCGTTCAAACAAACAAACTAACAAACAAACAAACAAACAAACTCTTCAGCTTTATAATATTAGTATAGATAAGTAAAATAAAAAAAAATAGCTTAAAGCGCTGGCTATCCGACTTGTTATGTACGTATGTGTATTTTGTAAAATGTAAATAAAACGAATTACACTATGTGAAACTAGCTGACCCGCGTTACTTCGCTTCCGTCACATAAGAGAAAATGAGTAATTCCCGGTTTTTGTAACACTTTTTACTGGTACTCTCCTCCCGTTGGCTCGTAACGTGGTGTTACATATAGCCTTCCTCAATAAATAGGACACAACAACACTAAAATATTTTTTTAACTCGCACCAGCCTTTCTTGAGATTAGTGCGTTCAACGACCAAACTCAAAATGTTTATAATATTAGTAGGTATAGAGAGAAGATAAATAATGTTATTCTTTATCTTTAACTTAATGAAAATTTCAATTTCAATTTTCCGATAGACGATTTAGCTAAAATATAGAGAAGGGTTGTACGTGAATATTTAATATTTTTGATTTACAAAGTAGAATCAAAATAATAAAATATATACTGATATACTGTTTTTTAAAATACATTGGACGTCTATTTAAAAAGCTGAATAGCGGTCGTAATTATAAATGTATTCGGAATAACAAAAATTGCTTATCTGCCTACTATGGAAACCACGATCGGCTTGGTCGACTTGTTGGAGACATCTTTAACTAAAATACATACAAATATTAAAAGTTTGTAGTCTGACCGATCTACTCGAACCGACCTACATGAATTTTGAAAAGACCCACGAAGGTCTCCTTTTTATACGGTCGTATATAATAGGGATGTTTAAAACGTAACAGAACAGAAATTTTAATTAGTCCTCCAGTCAGATAATTTAAAAATATAAGACACGTTTTTTTTTCATTTAAAACCAATAAAGTGACTTAGGTACTTAAAAAGCATTAAAGTTATGGAGTGGGGGCTAATGACGTCACGGTGTTGTACATTTTCTACTCTAACGTGACGTCGTGCGACTTTTCAACTCAATTTATCGTGGTAATCATTTAATCAGTGATCATGCACAAAAATGACAAATACATGTGTAATTATTTTTCACGATCTACTAGATGGACTAAAAAAAAAACAAAATTAGTCATCATCCATATTGTGGACTTGGTCGAAAACAGTACCAAATCATACCTCATAACTCATTCTTTGTAGAAGTAACATGAAATGTTCATAACTTAAACATTTCCTTTGTTTCGAACGCCACGTGCTCTAAACGCTGGCCGAACCCGTCGTTGAGAACCCCATATTGATTCCATCTGGAATTCTAGAACTTTACAACACGAAATAATTTTATATTGCATTTTAATTCTGTACATTTTAGGTTCATATTTGATTGATGTTGTTTATTGCGCAGATGCGTGAAGATTTATGGGGTGATTGAATGTGTGCCGTAGAGCAATGGAGTACTTACTGTCTGGACCAATTACCTGTAAATATTGGAAGTGTGTGTGGGCCTATATGTGAGTGGATTGTGTCTGTGTGCAAGGCAGGGTCCAGAACGAGCCGCGACGTGCGACTATCTTTGTTTATACATTTTATAAATATTCAATACTAGCTTTACCCGCGACTTCGTCCGCCACCTGAATTTTCCCATGGAAATGCGTCATTTTCCCGCGGTAAAAAGTAGCCTATGTACTTTCTCGGGTATCAAAATATCTCCATACCAAATTTCATGCAAATTGGTTCAGTAGTTTAGACGTGATTGAGTAACAGACAGATAGACAGACAGACAGAGTTACTTTCGCATTTATAATATTAGTATGGATGATGAAATTTCTAAATTGACTACATACTCAATTTTCGTCACATACACAGTCAAGGTTAAGGTCAAGGTCAAAATCAAAGTCAAATATGTTTTATTTCATAAACTTTTAACAAGAATTTGAAATCGTCATAGTATCTTAAATTTACCACCAAACCAAAGATGATATGATAAGCACCCACTTTTTGCCGTTACAATGTTAATCTGATGTAATACGGAGCTAAACATACTTTCCCTCCGAAGACTCATTAATCACCCCTTTTACTTTCCCCGCGGTTGAACGAAAAGTGTTCAAGGTTGAGGCAAAGTGGAGTACACTAACGCCTCTTCATTCCGATTCATAATACTATGTATATGTTGACAGCGACATATACAATCAATCATACTTAACCCGTCAAAACTACTTTTGACAGATTAGGTTGGTCAAAGGTAGTTGTGACTAAAATAGCAGTCAAAACCACTTGTGCCAAATAGAGCTGGTCAAAAGTCCTTTTGACTAAGTACTTCAGTCAAAATGTTTTTATTTTATAGATAGACTAAAAGTAAAAATAAATTATTCCAAAATAAACATTTTTTACTTTTTGATCAGACCAACTGTTGCCAACAAAATCGAAATAAAGACCCAAAAGAACAGGGCATACCGTTTCTTCTCACTAGCAACAAGCTTTCCGAAACGAACAAAAAAGAAATTTCAAATACTTTGTACGCAGGGCGCAAATTGCGTTATTGAAAAATTACTAAATAGATTGTGATAATATTTGGCAGACCTGGATTAAAACATATACCTAATACTTTTTTTAGCCCGTTGCTGTCCCTCTGCTGGGTATGGGTCTCCTTTCGAATCAGGAAGGCGATAGATCCTGAGTTTACCATGCTCGCCAATTACGTGTTGGGGACCATGCACGCCCTCAAGAAATGTATGACGTTCTTCTTTCCCTTTAGAACAAGTGATAATAATTATTTTTAATACGCACATAACTTTGAAAAGTCATTGGTGTGTTGCCTTGCCCACTTGGCTATCACATAATAATCATCATCATCATTGGCCTGTATTCATCTATTGCAGTAATTGAGGTGGCGTCAGGTATAATAAGTGCACTTTCAATCGTGACTCAAAAGGTCTATTCCTATCACATAATACTTTAATATAATACACTGCTTTCTTATACGTAAAGGGTTGAAATACAAAACAGACCCCTCCGGTGCTCCGAGTATCAATCAAAATTAGGGTGAAGGGTAAACCAAGGACCCGAGAATAACGGTTCTTGTGACCGTGACCTTCACTGCTGTAACTGAAAGGGTTCATATTTATTTAGGAGATCACTCTTGCTTGAAAGAAGAAGTTATCATAAACTTCAGTACACAAGTTCGGCCGCGTGCAAGTTTAAAAAAAAAAGTAACCTACGTATAAAAAGTATTATACGTAAATCATTTAAACAATGTTATATAAATGAATGATTTTGAATTTATTTTTTTAGTCACAAGAGAATTGTATGCCTACATAATAAATCATATACCCTCGAAACTGTCGCATTCATAATAATTTTAGTAGGGCGTCCAAGACCTTGAGGTATAACCCACGTTATAATACAAAAATACTCTTTTAGGAATATTCCAGAATGTTCGTCTTCTACCTACGCTGGTTACCATCTCCCAGCCAGGGGACTCTCCCTCATTCAAGACCCTTAGCAACGGCATGGCAACGGCGTATCGATCTTATCTCAATGCCAAACTACAAATAGAATTTTAATTATAACTATTTTAGGTTAATATTTGATTTATAGTGTTTACGGCGCAGGTGCGATATGATTTATGGAGTGACTGTGATGGAATGTATGTGTATGTCTGCTATCTGACTCCTCTTTGTCTGGATGTTGTGATGTACTTATTAAGCAACTACGCATTACTTTTACGAAATTGAAATACGGCTGTTGAGTACGATTTGGTCGAAGATAGCACTTTGTCCTTTGATTGGAAAGACATTTGCAGAAATAGTTTTTAAAAGATGGAGAAGCGTGTTAAATATATATACAGGGTGTCCCAAAACTCAACGATAATCGGAGACAGGATGAAAGGCCAAGTCATACCGGTTCTAGGAAAAAAAAAAAAAATCCATATCAGTTAGTTCAGCAATAATAGACATTTTTCAAAAAAGTTGAAATTCCACACCCTTGGTCGCATTTTCAAGTCCTGTGATCACCAGTGTCACAATTTCGCTGTGTTTTTTTGAATTTCATGATCTTCATCAAATATGCTATTAATCGTCAAACAAATTTATGCACAAATATTGTTAATTTAATAAAAAAAAGTTAAGTTTTAGTGAGTCATGGTTCACAAAAATATCGTTAGTCAACTTTGACGTTTCATATTAAAAAAAATGTACTACACTACCCTTGGCAAGTTATTTCAAAAGTTGGCGCATTTAATCAAGATTTCAAAATGGTATAACACTTGCCACTTTTCTTGCCATTAAAAATGTTATTTTTATTTGAACGAAGAGTATCCTCGCAGATGGATCGGACGCAGTGGTACAATTTTATGGCCTCCTCGTTCCCCCGATCTAAATCAAGTAGATATTTTTTACTGGGAATGCATAAAAGAAAAAGTCTATTCAAAATCAATACAAAATCTATCAGAACTTAGCCAGAAAATTGACACAGCGTCGGAGGAAGTAAATGCAAGGAATTTTGCTTGACTAGTGAAAATATCTTTTGTACGCCGTTGCAGAGCCTGTATTCGTGCCAGAGCTTGCTTTTTGGATTTTGTGAACTAGTATAATACTTCTTCAAGTATGGGAAGTCGTGTCAGACTGACTCGAATTCTGTGCGTGAATTGTAACATAGAATAGCTTCCGCTGATACCCTGCTTTAGAACAAAATACAAGAGTTGCCACATTGCTGATTAGCTGGGTTTATCCAATAACATATCTCACGAAAATAGGTTGTCCGGTGGATAGACATACTCGTACAATAGGCTGCTGTGCTGACTTTAGTCTGGTACTTAGGATAGCCCAGGCATCAAGATCAAGATAATGTACCAACTGAATTTTAAAATGACATGATAATCAGAGATGTGTATGAAAGAAATAAATAATGTATAACCTTTTCATTTTTTATTTACCTTTGTTGTTACAACCAAGCTGATTTATACTATCTGATAACTTAAATCCTACCCCATAAAACAGTTTGTTTTATAATATAACAGTCTAGTTGTAGGAACAATGACTCAATTAAAATATGCCGGAGTGAAGTTGGCTACAAATGGTTTATCAGCAGCTATCGGCTCTTTATCTCTTTATTAACGCAAAGAATTGGAAATGTAGACATAAGACCCAGAGGTTACCATACGGAAATCTCTGGGTACATATTAGTTTTGGGGCTATACCTGCTCGAAAGGTTAAGGCAGTCAACTTTACTACGATGACGATAGTAATACAGGGTGTAATTGACAGCTAACGGTCAATTATAACATTTTAATGAAGTGATGATGACATAACCTATAAAAATATAAACTCAAATTACTCAGGATCTCCGGCGCGCCTAATGAACATATTTATATATTTAGAGTTAATGCTGCATATTATAACATTTGTTTTATTTGAAGACGCAACATTTTAAAATTAGTGATTATGATGTATGAGATTTTGCCATTGTTCTTTGTTTTACGATTAATAGCATATTTAATAAAGATCATGAAATTCAAAAAAACACAGCGAAATTGTGACATTGGTGATCACAGGACTTGAAAATGCGACCAAGGGTGTGGAATTTCAACTTTTTTGAAAAATGTCTATTATTGCTGAACTAAGTGATATGGATTTTTTTTTTATTTTTCCTAGAACCGGTATGACTTGGCCTTTCATCCTGTCTCGGATTATCGTTGAGTTTTGGGACACCCTGTATAAGTCAATATTTTGTGATAAGAGAATATGCGCTGAGCGGTACAAGAGCGAAGCCAGCGGCTCTGCTAGTTAAGAACATAAACATGTCGTATCCGGTCAAAAATATTGAAACGGAAGGCGCGTCAACGGGTGACAACTTCAGTTCGATGCGTCTGGGCAGAGCCGTGATCATTATTCATTTGGCAGTGCTACCGAGCGGACGTCACGGAACTGTCTCTCCATTTCATTATCTTGTACCTACCTACGTTATAAAGCCTAAGAACATTTAATTATTGTGATTTTGTGATTTGTAAAAATAAAAGTGATTAAGTGTTGAAATTGTTGTCAAGTCATTCTGCACGATACCCACATACGCCTACACCATGTCGACTGATAATAACGGTCAAGACAACGCCCTTCCGACATCAGAAGTGGGATCAAACCGTGCAAATGACTTTGAGAAAAATAACGACTCTCAGTGGCGGTTACTTTTTGAAATTCAAAATCAACAAATGCAAGCGTTGATTCAAACTTTAAAGTGCCCGAACGATAAGCAAGACGTTAGTTTGCCGGAGTTCAACCCTGAAAAACAAGACTCTGATCCGCGTTCATGGTGTACAACCGCCGACCTGTGTTTGAATGGGAAATCCATAGAAGGCAGTCAGCTTATTATGACCATCAGCAAAGCGTTGAAAGGATCAGCATCCACATGGCTGTCGCAAATAACGTATCCGGGTATGTCATGGAGTGATTTTAAGGAACTTTTTGTGGCAAGATTTGTGTGTCTCGAAACTTCTGCAGCTACCCTCATCAATTTCAGTAATGATCGACCAAAGCAAAATGAGACTCATGCTGCGTATGGTAGTCGATTAGTTACGTCCCTGATGAGCCGTTGGAAAGATTTCAGCGTCGAGCAGATCGTAGTATCAACAGTTCTCTCTCATTTGACACAAATCGATAGTCGTTTACAACGTCTAGCATTCACGACGGAGGTCACGACACGTCAACAGCTGCAAAAGGAGCTTCAGGCGTTTTCCTACCTAAAACGGAAAGCACCTACCGACGTTCGTAATGATTCTGGAAGTGAGAAACGATTGAAACCATCACCATTAAGCCAGATCAAGTGCCATTACTGTGGTAAACTTGGGCACAAGCAGATTGAGTGCCATAAGAAGCAAGCGGATGCCAAGAAACCACAGCCGTCACCAGGGACAACGTCGAGCTCTGGACATCGACCGGTCGCAAGCAACGTGGTGGTGTGCTACAAATGCAACGCTCCGGGACACATCGCGAGTCGCTGTACTACGAGCGGGTCCGAGGGAGGTGCCAAGCCAGCGGCGGAGCTTCGTGTCGACCTATGTGCAGTTAACCCTCCGTCAGGAACTTTGACACAATCTGGTACGTGTTACAAATTTGATTTTGACTCAGGCGCTGAGTGCTCTTTAGTAAAAGAGACTGTAGCTAATAGATTTAGTGGGAACGACGAATCAACAGGGTTGTGTCTCTAGTGGGTATAGGTAACACAAATGTGTTCAGTACAGTTCAATTGTTGTGTAAGGTAGAAATTAACGGATTAACGATTGAGATTCTATTTCACGTTTTGCCAGACGTGTACCTTCGTAGCGACATTTTGAAAGGCCGTGAGATTTTACATAACGGTTTTCGAGTAAACATGAGTCAATCAAATTTTACATTAACTAGAGATCTAACCGTTAACGTATGTATGCCGGCAGTAGGTAACTTATCATCAATCAATTTTGATTCTATTAACAGTGATGTCTCATTAGATCAAAAACACTTATTAGTTGATATATTACAACAATATTCAAATTTTTTCATAATCGGTTTTCCAACTACTCGTGTCACTACCGGTGAGTTGCAGATTAGGCTAATAGACCCTACTCTCACTGTACAGAGGCGACCTTATTATAAGACATCTCCTCACGAACGTCAGGTTATGCGAGATATAGTTGAAGAGTTTTTACGTGCTAACATTATCAGACCAAGTAGTTCTCCTTTCGCTAGTCCAGCGCTGTTAGTTAAGAAACATGACGGATCAGACCGCATGTGTATTGACTATAGAGAGCTGAATTCTAATACTCTTCCGGATCGTTACCCGTTACCTTTAATAAGTGACCTAATATCTAAACTACATGGAGCTAAGTATTTCACAAAATTAGACTGTGCAAGCGGCTTCCATTTAATACCAGTACATCCAGACTCAATTGAACGTACTGCGTTCGTTACGACCGATGGACAGTACGAATTTTTGACCATGCCCTTCGGGTTACGAAACGCTATCTCTATTATCCAGCGGGCGATCAAAAATGCTCTCAATAAACTTGCACACAAATACGCTCTTGTTTATGCTGACGACGTTTTAATAATGGCTGACAGCGTAGAGCAAGATTTAGAGAGGTTACGTGAAGTTCTCGAAGCCCTTACTAAGTCTGGGTTTTCCCTTAACCTAAAAAAAGTGCTCTTTTCTTAAAACACGTGTAGAGTTCCTAGGTTACGAGGTTGAAGCAGGTGAAATTAAGCCCAACGGGTCTAAGATCGAGGCTTTGTCATCTCTACCACCACCACAAACGAATACTCAGGTGAGACAGTTCATAGGTTTGACGTCATACTTTCGTCAATTTGTGCCAAATTTCTCCCAACTGATGGCTCCACTATACAGGTTAAGAAACCTATTGATAACAATCGGCCTTCCTGACTTTTAGTTTGTCCTCAAACTATGACACAAATTGATAAGTAACAATATAATTTTATTGTTATTTTAGCACAACTTAAATCAATAATATATTACAAACATTTTATTCTAAGGTAAAGTAACATATTTTCAACTCATACTTCATTCTTGTTTTAATAATCATCATCATTCATTATCATTAACATCATTATAACCTTTTTAACATTGTTCCCATTGCACCGCCAGCTTCACTAGTCCTCAATGACCAGCCACTGTACGACTTCCAATGGGCGACAATGCATCAAGTGTGAGATGCACCGCAGGACTTCGCCGGTGGTCAACCACTTTACGTCTTCCAACCAAACTCATTGGTTGCAACGAAAGCTTCATTAACCATATCATACCGACCACCCTACAACTTCCATCTCATATCGTCAATTTAGGGTAAATAATTATTACCGACACATTTTCAACATCATAACATTTTCAACTAAACCACAGTCATCATCGTTTTCATAACTCATATAATATAATATGATTAAAATAAAGTCAGTGTAAAACTTTATAAAGAATCATACAATTCATTCTACAAATCATTAAATTATATCCATCACGTTACTCAATTAATTTATTCTCCCTCTTTTTTTTTAGATTTACTCGGAACGCTTGTATTAAACAATTTTTATTGCTTCATTTATATTACATACTAGCTGACCCGCGCAACTTCGCTTGCGTCACATAATTTTCCCCGTTTTTTGTAACATTTTTCGTCGCTACTCCTATTAGTCGTAGCGTGATGATATATGGCCTATAACCTTCCTCGATAAATGGGCTATCTAACACTGAAATAATTTTTCAAATCGGACCAGTAGATCCTGAGATTAGCGCGTTCAAACAAACAAACAAACAAACAATCAAACAAACAAACAAACTCTTCCGCTTTATAATATTAGTATAGATAATTTAATTCATGCATATGTCTTTCATTTACTTCGCTACAATAATTATTAGTTAACCTGCTCGTTCTTCATCAGATTCCGACTCAGAAGTCAACTGATTAATACCTATATTGATCCACGGTTGTATCTGATCCACTGCCCAGATATTGCAATAGTGCTTTTTGCCAGCGTTAGTCCCTGGTATGGTCGACATCTCGTACCTATCATTGTCTAATATTTTTGAAATTTTGTATGGACCTGAATATACTGGTAATAACTTCTTACTCTGTCCTTCATTCCCAATTACCCGTTTTTTAATTTTTACCAAATCACCTATTTTATACTTGCGAGCTTCTTTTCGGGTCTTATCGAACCGTTCTTTTTAACCTAGTAACGTCAAATATTTCACTCATAATACTTTCACTCTCGTGAACTAGACTGCGACCATATAAGACCTCTGATGGAGTCTTACCTATACCCTTGTTCAAAGTATTATTTAGACCCGATTGTATATTACCTAATTCCGAGTCCCATTTTGTTTCGCCTACCCTGTCAGTGTACGAGGTTAGCGCACTTAATATTGTCCTATTGTAGCGCTCCACCTGGCCATTGGCTCGAGGTGAAGCTACTGCATTCATAATGTGTTTGATATGCTTTTTATCACAAAACTTTTGGAATTCATCTGAAGTAAATGAGGTACCTCTATCAGATATGAGACGTTTAGAAAATCCGAATGTGGTGAAAATATCTTCTAACGCTTTAATAGTTAAGTTCGATTTTAAATTACGTAAAGCTTTAATTATGCAAAATTTTGTAAACCCATCCACTACAACCAGCAAGTAAACATTACCCTTTGAGCTTTTTACGAAAGGGTGGTCCTAGGTGGTCAATATGCACAGTATCAAAAGGAATATCATTTTTGGGTATCGGGTGTAAAAAACCTTCATTTTTGCCACCGGGTATTTTCCCGTATGCGCAATGTATGCAAGATTTTACATATTTAACAATAAACTTTTTCATTTTTGGAAACCAGAAATCTTTTTTAATTTTAGATAAACTTTTGTCTATAGAAAAGTGACCAATATCATCATGATTTTGTTTGCATATTTGCCACCTGGCTCCCCGTGGAACTACCCATTTTAAATTACCATCAACTTGTCTGTATAATCGGTTATCCCTTATTAGAAAATTTTGTTTGATATCTATAATGTCTTTATATTTTGGATCATTCAAAACATCCTTAATAAAACATACTTTAGGGTCAGTTAATTGAACACTTAGCAACCAATCTTCTTTTGTGATATTTAAGACTTGTAACGACTCGACTTCATTATACATAGTAGGGTCAAGTAGGGATCAGTGGCTCAGTCGGGTACTATGACTCATGCGTAGATTTCCTAGAAAGAACAACAATATCTATTCATCTCTTTCACGAATCGTAAGCGTTCGACACCCGAACACGTATAAACCAATCATCCGCCATCTCTGGCGCCGCATGAAAGTGATGCAGATAGTTTTGTGCTTCGGTGCTTCAAAAATTACTTTGCAAGGTAAATTATATGAGATTTTATTAGTTAAAGTCCTAAGATTTATTGTTTGTTGCATTTTTAATTGATAGTGCCGTTAATGCACTAGACAGTGGCATAGATTAGCTTACAATTCGATAAACAATGTGCGATTGGTGCGTCATTTAATGAAAAATGGCGATGGCGTGTTCACTGACTCAAATTTGAGAAGTCTACAGTGGCTCATGAGTCACTGTGTACACTGTACAGTAAGTACAATTAAATAGGCATATTCATTACATTTTATTTGATACTATCACTTTTGTTTAATGTATGACTTTAATTAAGACATATAACTGAAAATAAATCATAGTTTTAATTGAATATTTAAATGAGTCACTGTGTACTGTTTGGGTCACTGTTGAATATTTATATCATGAGCTACTCTGTACTGTTAGAGTCACTGTGCACTACAGGGTTGAGTCAATGAAGACCAGTACCAGTACACAGTGGCTCATTTCCCACTTTTTAAAAAACATTCTGTAACAACTTTAATTATGTCTTTATTGGAAAAGTGATAATGCAGGAAGATAGTTTAATAACCCAAGTATAACGGGTGTGAAATTCAGCTCGCTACTTTAATTTTATAATGATAATTTCAGCATCCGAAAAAATCCGAGTCAGTGTTGCCTACTTGACCCTACTAGCCTCATGTATTTCGGATGGATTCCGACTTAATGCGTCTACGTGCGTCATATTGTGATTAGGCCTATATACAATATTACAATCGTACTCCTGCAAGGTTAACCACCATCGGGCAATTCGTGGCAGTAGATCTCGTTTAGAAAACGTAGATCTTAAGGCATTGCAATCAGTCGCTATTGTAAATTGTAGTCCTAATAAATATACGCGGAACCGTTGAAGTGATGCAACTACCGCGAGAGTTTCTAAATCATATGCGTGAAATTTTTGTTCGTCAATTGAAGTTTTTCTACTAAAATACGCCACTGGTTTAAATGAGTCATATTCATTTTCCTTTTGCAAGAGTATTCCTGCCAACCCGATTTTACTTGCATCTGTATGTAATTCAGTAATATAGTTAGGATTATAGAGTGTCAATAATGGGCGTTCAATAAGTTTAGTCTTCAGAGTCTCAAAGGCATTGATTTGTTTTGTTACTCTCCCCAATTCCACGGACAATTTTTCCTAGTTAGATCGGTTAAAGGCCGCGCTATTATTGAAAACCTTTCTATAAATTTCCGGAAATAACTAGACTATATATATATACATATATATATATATATATATATATATATATATATATATATATATATATATATATATATTCGCTTAGCCTTTGTTCCAAACTGTGTTGGAGTCGGCTTCCAGTCTCACCGGATGCAGCTGGATACCAGTGTTTTACATGAAGCGACTGCCTATCTGACCTTCACAACCCAGACTAAACCTATGAATTGAATTTGACTTCGTGGACATTTGTAGGAATTGGAAAGGTTTTGACCGCATTGATCTTAGCCTTGCCAGGCTTAATACTCTCACCTGTTATTTCGTAACCTAAATAATCTATAGAGGTTTGAAAAAAATAGATTTTTTTAATATTTAAAGTTAATTTAGCTTTATTTAATAATTGAAAAGTTTTCTCTAATTTCTCGATTCCCTGGTCAAAATTTTTTGAAAAGGTATTATGAGATCATCCATATAGGCTAGAGCTGGATCACCACCACCTATACCTCTAACTTCATTGCTCTCAAAGTCCCTAGCGTGGTTTAACCTAAGAGCTCGACCCATAGTCCGCTGGAACACCGAAGGTGCATTAGCCAGGCCAAATGGCATTCTTTTAAATTGGTACAGACCATCAGGTGTAACAAAAGCCGTAACATGTCTACATTCTTCTTTAATTGGAACTTGATAATAGCCACTCATCAAGTCTAGGGTTGTAAAATATTTACTGCCACTCAACCGATCCAACGTCCTCGATCAATGGAAGAGGATAATGATCTTTAACAGTGCGACTATTTAAAGTTTTATAATCTACACATAGTCGATGTCCTCCAGTTTTCTTTGATACGAGTATAATCGGACTAGCATAACACGATGAAGACTCTTCAATAATATTATTGTCCAATAGTTCCCTAACCATATCATGTACTATCTCTCTTTCCTTATAACTTAGACGGTAGGGGCGGTAAACTACAGGGGTATTATTAGACAATTTAATTTCCATCTCGCTAATGTTAGTGCATCCCAACTCAGACAAATTTTGCGCAAAAGCATCTCTATATTTACATATTAATGTATAAACATTTTCTACTTCATCTTTACCTAAATTTGAGTTAATATTAACTTTATTAAGACTTATTGGGTTACGACAATATAGTAAATTTAAACATTTTAATTCCTGAATTTCAAAATCAAAATCAAATCATTTATTCATTTAGGTCAAGTGCTGACACTTATGATAGTCAATGATACAGAGAGTGAATTTACTGCCAGTTCGGAAGGTAGGGCCAATGAGAAGAGCTGGCAACTGGCCACTCTTTTTAATCGCCAAATGATTTTAACAATATTTATGCTGGTATAAAACATTGATGATGTAAGTAGCTGCTACCTACCAACACTACCGAACACACTTTGGTCATAACATAAATTAAATTAAATCAATATATTAAGGTGCTAAAAAACAAGATATAAATAGTATTGGAAGCATGATGGGAGCATCTACCCACATAGTAATATAAGTAATGAAATCATAAGAGGCATTTCAAGAGCATACTGTGGTAAAGGAAGTACAGTTATTGCAACGTAGTTACTTTAAAATTATGGCAGTCACCACACCCAGGACGACCAGTCACCCCAAGCAGCACCCGTTCACGAGTATGACGCGTGGACCAGCCATCACCCCCTTCGCACATATTAGAGGGAAGGGGGTGACCCGGCACACGACGCCGCCGCAAGCAATGACATTTTAGTGAGCATGACGAACCTTGGCATGGGAGCCCACCATTTCAATGAAAAAAAGATAATGAATACCACTGAGACTCGTGCAATACCTCTCTGTTACAGAGTTGAAATGACTGTTAATGTTTATACAATGCAAAGATGTATATATAAATATATAGATATTTAATCTTGATTTGTGTAGAACCCGTTACTAACTAATCCCATGTTTTCTTATCCATTAAGTAATCGTCAACCTTATAATAACCCCTTTTAATTAGATGATCTTTAACAACTACTTTGAATTTTTGTTGGGGAAGATCCATAACACTGCTAGGGAGTTTGTTATACAACCGAACACCAAGACCTGCAAATGAGTTGTGTACTTTTTGCAATCTATTGCAGGGACCTACTAATTTGTGCTTATTTCTGGTATTAATGTTATGCATGTCACTATTCTTAGCAAACGAATTGATGTTTTGTTTGATGAACATCAAATTCGCAAAAATATACTGTGTTGCCACCGTCAGTATACTTATTTTCCCAAATACCTCCCGCAGAGAGTCCCGCGCTCCTAAGCCGTAAATAGCGCGAATTGCTCTTTTTTGAATTACGAAAATTGTGTCTATATCAGCCGCCTTGCCCCAAAGTAGAATACCGTAGGACAAAACGCTGTGAAAATACACAAAGTAAACCAGTCTTGCCGCATCTACACCGGCAAACTGTCTTACTTTTCTTATCGCATAGGCTGCGGAGCTGAGCCTGCCCGCGAGCTTTGTTATTTGGGTGCCCCATTGAAGCTTATTATCTAAATCTACACCTAGGAAGGTTGCGGAATTGACCATTTCTAATACCTCACCATTTAAAACTACGTTCGTACCTAGATTCCTAGCGTTGGGCATGGTAAATCTAATGCATTTGGTTTTCTTTGAATTTAACAACAAATTGTTGGCTGTAAACCAATTGAGAACCTGTGTAAGAGCACCATTTACATCGTTAAAATCAGTTTTCTTACGATCTACTTTAAATATATGCGACGTATCATCAGCAAATAGTACGATATCACACAGATCCTGTACCTGATGTGGCAAATCATTAATATAAACCAGAAAAAGGAACGGACCAAGGATAGAGCCCTGTGGTACCCCGAGACTAACCGCAGATCCAGTGGATCTTGACCCATTTATGTCTGTATAATGCACTCTCTCAGACAAGTAGGATGCAAGTAAGTCAAGTGCCACATCCCCAATTCCATAGTACTTAAGTTTATGTAAAAGAGTATTGTGGTCAACACAATCAAACGCTTTGGAGAGATCGCAAAATACCCCAATAGCGTCCTGCGACATCTCCCAAGCATCGAAAATATGCCTAATAAGTGTGACCCCTGCATCGATGGTAGATCGACCCTTGTAAAGCCAAACTGTTTGCTGTGGAGTAAATTATACAAACTGAAATGGCTTTCTAGTTGCTCTAATATAGCCCTTTCAAATATTTTGCTAATAGCAGGCAAGATGGATATTGGCCTAAAGTTACTGGGCTCAGTTTTACATCCGTTTTTAAACAGGGGAATTATCTTACTGTGCTTCATTAAATTAGGAAACACACCTACATCTACACATCGATTAAAAGTTGCAGCTAAATGAGGTGCTATTTCAGCGATAATACTCTCAAGTAACTTGACAGAAATACCCCACAAGTCCGCAGTATTTTTGGAATTAAGCGACTTGAATACTCTGATTACGTCAGAGGGGTTTATATATTTAAAATAAAATGAGACATTGCACTGACTCACATTGCTTCTATCTTATCCTCTCAAGCGCCCGGCCACCGTGTCACGGTTGAATGTTCTACCCCCGTCAAGCGCCCCGCCACCGTGGTACGGCAAAACGATCTTACATTTAAAAAACGTAAAAACGAAATGCTAAAACTATGTTTATCCCTTTCAAACATATTTGAAATTGAAGCTGATGAAACGAGACGACGATCTAATGAGCACACTTGAATAAGTGGTTGATATAGGCCAGAGAGCACCTTAAACAACATCTGACCCAACGACATGTTCCTTTATGACCAATATTGTAAATACTTTTTTTAACTAATTTTAAAGATTTGAGTATATTTTACAGTTGGATTTTAATGTCATTATTCATTAACTACACGATAAGACCTTTCGTCATATTATTTTTTTTGCCTTAAAATATTTATTAGACTTTCTTCAAACACATGCCTAAAGCACATAATATTCAGATTAAACCGACTATTGTGCTAGCACTATCAAATATTATTTGTGGTTTATTGTTTTAATCTATAGCAAATTTTATGTAGATTTCAAATATATAAGGTATGTCTAGGGTGTTAGTATTAAAATATGACGGAATCGACGCTTAAACGCCAACCGCCAATTCAATTTCGCGCGCCATTTTTGGCCCGGACGCTTAACGGTATATTTGAATTTTGACGTTGGGGCGCTCGAGAGGTTATCTTATCTTAGGGGTGGGGGTGCCAGTTAATGCCTGGCTGACACTTCGACCATTCCTGATCCTTTGTGTCACCCCCTCCTTTGCTGCTCTAGACGTTGGGGGGCAGGGCAAAACTTATCAGTTTTGCTATGCACCCCACCGGAAGCAGCCTGTAGTCTTCTGGTTTAGGGTAACCGCATCCTAGAAGATCCATTCTTTTCCTTCCTAAAGCATCACACTCGCACAGTATGTGTTTCATGGTTTCTGCTTCTTCATTGCAGTGCCTGCATTTAGGGTCATCTATGGCACCTATTTTATTTAACATGTAGTTCGTGCCGTAGTGTCCTGTGAAAGCACCAAGTATTTTCTTGATGCTGTCTTTGCTGAGGTTTATTAGGTTATTACTCCAGCTTTTGTTGACGTTATTTATGAACAGTTTCGAATGGGTTAGTCCAGATATGGCTTTCCATTCTTTCAGATGCTGGTCCCTGGTGAAGTTGGTTATTGCCAGTTTGACTGTCGCAGCAGGTAGTCCAATTATTGGTTCTGGACCTATTGGGAGTGATTCTGATCCTTTCCGTGCAAGTTCATCAGCTTTCTCATTCCCATCTATGCCCGCATGGCCTGGTACCCAAACTAGCCTAACGTTGTTTGTACGACCTACCTTGTTCAGGTTCTTTATGCAATTCAGTACAAGTCCCGAATTGACCTTAAAACAGCAAAGAGCTTTAATAGCTGCTTGACTGTCGCTGAGTATATAAATGTCGCGATTTTTTGTATCTCGTTTTATAATCTCTTGGGTGCATTCGATGATTGCGTGTAGTTCTGCTTGGAAGACTGAAGCATATCTGCCTAGGCTAGTGCTTATGCTGCAGTCCTCCGAGTGAACGCCTGCTCCTGTGCCGTTCTGCATTTTGGAGCCATCGGTGTACCATATCTGTCTCGATTTGGTTTGTGTGTAGAGACCTTGACTCCATTCTTCTCTCGTCGGAATCGTCATCTTAAAGTTTCTGTGAGTGACTAGTATTGTCTGTATTTTGTCAGAGTTCATATCTAGCATCTCTTTTAGATGAGGTTTTATGCCCATGTTTGTATGGTTGCACGTCATCATCTTCCTTGTCCCGAGGTTTGCATCTTTGAGTCTTTTCAACGCATTGATTGCCTCTCTTTGGACTGTAAGGTGCAATGGAGTGTAGTGTGGCGTGTAGTCACGTACATCACGTAGTTGCTAAGATAATGTAAGATGTTAGATATAAGAAATATGTCACGTACATTGTAGCATATAAAACTTAATAAATGTAAAGACGGAGGGCGATTGAGTTCGAAGTCTATCTTATGACCGGTTCGGTATTTCATTTCCCGTCCCAACACCACATGGCGACCCTGCCACCGAACGGGACTGCGTAACCCGATCGAGCTCTGCTGCGCGCCCGCTCTACCAATGAAGAAACCAACAGGCAAACAATCGGCATGTAAGTGAAGAAGAGGATTTCGTCTACCACTATGGGAGGATCATCTTCAAAGGAAGAGGTGATCATCGCCCAAACGGCTTCTGGAGGATCAAACGGAGCGTCTGTGAGCCAACAGATGTCACAGGTGCACACGACGTTGTTATTTATCGCCGTCTGTTTCGGAGTCGTCGTGGTAGGCCTGGGGGCGTACTTTTACAAGAGATGCCACAGCAGTTGGATCCAGCAGGAGATCAATCGGAGAGAAGTTGCCCGCGCAGTACAAGCCTGAAGAAGATGCCAGTCAAAGCCAAGAAGTGATTAGTAAGTGCAGTTGCTTAAATGTTTAAGGATTTTAGTTATTATTTTTCTCTTTGTTTCTTTCATTGATTGTCGGTATACGTATTTTATAAAATTAGTTCAATGGAAATAGAGTTAACGTCAATATTCATACAAATTAAGTTATTGAGAGAGTATATAGTTAAGTTAGGCCCAACTAGAAGGCAAGGTAAAAATTTTGAGTGTAAGATTAACGAAGTGCGAGCTCTTTATAACAAATTTAAAATTGTTATTTCGAATGTAGATAAATTTTCCGAAGAACTAACGCAATTGATACATAAAATAGAAGATATCTATCAGAACACAATTAAATTTGAACATAGAAGTACATTAGACGCCAAAATGGAGGCCGAGAACTTCTCCTTGAAAACTGCGGTTAGCCTACTCCCAAAAATGAATGGAGATGAACAAATGACCCAAGACTTAATAGATGCTATTGAATTATATAGTTCCATGCTGAAAGATAGCGATAGGGTACTTTTGATTAAGTTTGTTCTGAGCACTAGGTTATCAGCCGCAGCTAAAATGCGTTTGTGTTCAAATTACGTATCGGTTGAGAGTCTTTTGTCTGATATGAAGAAACATTTGTTAACTGTGAAGTCCGACGTAGCGATTCAAGCGAAACTCGCTCGTGTTAGGCAGTGCGATAGGTCAATTTCCAGTTACGGTGCCGAAATTGAAAAATTAATGACTGATTTGACGATTTCTCAAGCAGGGGAGAATCAAGATGCATACAAAATACTACATCCCTTGAACGAGAAATATGCTATTAAAAAATTCGCAGATGGTCTTCGCGATCACCGATTAGGTACAATTATTACGGCTCGGAATTTAACATCGTTGAAAGACGCGATTAGGGTAGCGGAAGACGAAAGGTGTACGTTAGTAGGACAAATTAACACATTCCAACGTCAATTCAAATCTAAACCATGTTTTGGTAAAAGCGGAAGTCGTGGATATTCACACGTTTCGCATAAGATACGGGATAATTTTGTCCAAAGAACGCGATCGCCAGCGCGCACGTTCCATAGGCAAGATAATAAGCACGTAGGGTTTTATAATAACAATACGCGCGGTCGTGATGTAAGACATAATAATTATCGCGGCCGGCTTAGTCAGCAAAACCGACGGCATATAGCATGCATTGAGCAAATGGGGCATACGTCAGGTGAAAATAATTCAATGTCAAGTGCACAATGCGGCAATGCCGAACATGTAAGTGCAGGTCAGTTTTTTCGTGTCTAAGCATATTTTAGCTTGTAATAGTATAAATTGGGTTAATTTTTTAGTAAATAATGTAGATACGGAATGGTTAGTCGACACGGGTGCGTCGATATCAGCTATTAAAAATGATTTCTTACAGTTAAATTCTTTATGTCATAAGATAATTAAGGAAAAAATGGTAATTAATGGTGTAGGAGGTAGTTTACAGGCATTAGGTTATATTTACTTACAGTTAAGGTACAAACAGTACTCATTTACACATAAATTTCATGTTTTTGCCACTTTGCCATGCAAATCTGTAGGTTTATTAGGTCAGGATTTTTTGCAAAAGTATAAAGGTGTTATAGATTTTTCGGAGAACGAGTTGTCTCTCAAAGAATGTACTGGAAGTACTATTTCAATGCCACTTAAGTATTATGATTATTCTTTAACTATTTCTCCGCGATGCGAGATGGTAAAATATTTTCCGGTCAACAGAACCGAGGAGTGTGTAGTGATGAGGAAAGAGTTATGCAAAGGCGTGTTTTTAGCTAGTGTAATTGCCAAACCTAGAGATGGGGTTATACCCGTTAAAATAATGAATACAACTTCCGAAGAAGTTGTCTGTTCTATGTCGAATATAGAGGTGCATCCTTTAAGCGATTATGACTATTGTTTCTTTAGTGAGCCAGAAATAGATGTAGAACGCGTTAAGGAAGTATTTTCTTTGCTTAAATTAGATTATTTAAACCCCGAGGAACGGTTGTCGATTGAGCAAATATGTGCAAAATATTCTGATATTTTTCATTTACCCGGGGACAAATTGACTGTCACAAATATATATAACCAGTCAATTAGATTGAAGGAGAATTGCACACCGGTTTACAGGAAGCAGTATAGGATACCCTATGCACAGAAAAGAGAGGTTGATAGGCAGATTCAGGAAATGTTAAATAATAATATCATTGAGGAAACGGTTAGTGAATGGTCTAGTCCTGTTTTAATTGTTCCGAAGAAGGCAGGGAAAAACGGTGAGAAAAAATGGCGGGTAGTAGTAGACTATAGGCAGTTGAATGAAAAGATTCAAGATGATAAGTTTCCATTGCCCAATATTAACGAAATTTTGGACTCGTTGTCAGGGGCTATGCTGTTTAGTCATTGCGACCTATCACAATCGTACTATCAATGTACACTTCAGGAAAGCAGTAGAAAGTGTACAGCGTTCACTACAGACAAGGGACAGTACCAAATGTGTAGATTACCGATGGGACTGAAGATAAGCCCGAGTTCTTTTAGTCGAATGATGACCATAGCCATGTCAGGACTGAATTATGATAAATGCTTGATATATTTGGATGATTTGATTATATTTGGCCGAAATTTGGATATGCATAACCGTAACCTAATTTCTGTATTTTCGCGTTTAAGAAAAGTAAACCTTAAGTTAAACCCATCTAAATGCGAATTTCTAAAGAGGCAGATACTTTACTTGGGGCATGTTATTTCGTCAGAAGGTATTTTACCGGATCCAGAGAAAGTAGCAGTTATGAAAAATTATCCGCGTCCATGTACGGGTGACGAATTAAAGCGTTTCTTGGCGTTTGCTAATTACTATAGGAAATTCATACCCAACTTTGCGAGTATTGTTATTCCAATGAATAAATTATGCAGGAGAAATGTTGTGTTCGATTGGAACGATGTATGCGAAAAGTCATTTTTATTACTCAAAGAGGCGTTAATGAACCCACCAGTTTTAGATTTTCCAGATTTTTCGGATAACAACACTTTTACTTTACAAACTGATAGTTCAGGGTTTGCAATAGGTAGTGTTTTGTGTAATAGTAACGGAAAACCTATAGCATATGCTAGTAGATCTTTAGGGAAAAGCGAATTAAATTATTCGATAATAGAGAAGGAGTTATTAGCTATAGTTTGGTCAATTAAGTACTTCAGACCATATTTATACGGTAGGAAATTCGTTGTAAAAACGGATCATCGCCCACTTTTATACTTGTTTAGTATGACAGATCCATCGAGTAGGTTAACTAAATTTCGTCTTAGCTTAGAAGAGTACGACTTTGAGGTAGAATATGTGAGGGGGAAGGAAAATGTGTTGGCAGATGCATTATCTAGGATTGTCATTTCTAGTAATGATTTAAAAACAATGCGAGAAAAGACTATAAATGTGATGACTAGAGCTCAATATAAGAGTGTACAAACCCCGGATATTCGTGATAAAGATTCTGCGATTGTTAGGACTGATCACCCTAGGATTGTAGAAGTTCTTAAGAAACAAGGACATGACACTGAACTAGTTCAAATTTGTTCGAAGACGTGGGAAAAATTGTTACGTAGCAAGGATTGTACAAAAATATTTTCTAAGTCGCGCAATGTATTAATGTATGTGCCAGAAAACTCGAGTATTTATATAAACTATGAATCTTTATCGGTTTCATCGCGAGACGAGTTATCGAAAGACATAGTTAGTTTTTGTATAGAGAAAGGCCTAAAAGAAGTGTTTATTTTGAAATATTGTTATAATATGCAACTTATAAAAGAATTGGCACAGTATATAGAGGAGAATAATGATTCAATTTGTGGAGATTTTAAAGTTTGTGTAGTAGCGAATGTACGCAAGATAGAAGGAAGGGATGAAAAAAAGATTATATTGAATGATTTCCATATTTTGCCCACAAGTGGTCATGCAGGAATACGTAGGATGGTGAATAATATAAAAAAGTATTACTATTGGCCATCTATTGAGAAGGATGTGACTGAATACGTTCGTAAATGTGATAAGTGTCAGACGCAAAAGTATTACAAAAATACGAAAGAACCGATGACAATAACATCTACTGCATCTTCGTCCTTTGAAAAGATTTATTTAGATTTGGTAGGACCGTTTGATAAAGATGACAATGGAAATGTTTACATATTGACTTTGCAATGTGAGCTTACCAAGTTTGTAGAGGCTTATCCTTTAAAAAACAAGTCTGCAAATGAGGTAGCAAGAGCGTTAGCAGAAAATTTTATTTTAAGGTACGGAATACCTAAAGCAATAGCGACAGATAGGGGTACCGAATTTATTTCTAGAGTAATGGTAGAATTATGTGATATTTTAGGCATCACTAAATTACAATCTACGGCATATCATCATGAAAGTATTGGTTCATTGGAAAATGTCCATAAAACTTTAGGCGCTTACTTAAGAATTCAAACTAACAACAGTACATCTTCATGGAGTGCTTGGTTACCATTCTGGTGTTTCTCATACAACACAACAGTTAATACCATAACTAAGTATACACCGTATGAGCTAGTTTTTGGAAAATTATGTAAATTGCCAAGTAATTTGCAAGGTGGAAGTATAGAACCTTTATATAATTTTGATAACTACCCTTTACAATTTAAATACAGGTTACAAAGAGCTCAAGCTGATGCTAAAAATAATTTGATAGCTAGTAAGATATCTAGAAAATACTGTTATGATAAGAATATAAATCCTATTGTTTATAAGAAAGGTGATCTCATATTGGTAAGGAACGGAACGGGCAGTAAGTTAGATTGTATATATGATGGCCCTTTCGAAGTTATTAGTGATGAGTCACCAAATGTTAGAGTTAAGTTAAAAAATAAAATTGATTTAGTACATAAGAATAGAACTAAGCTGTACTACAAGTAAAAAAAAAAAAAAAAAAAAAAAAAAAAAAAAAAAAAAAAAAAAAAAAAAAAAAAAAAAAAAAAAAACTATATTTTATTTTGTTTTTTTTTTTCTCTAAGGGTGGTGGTGTAGTGTGGCGTGTAGTCACGTACATCACGTAGTTGCTAAGATAATGTAAGATGTTAGATATAAGAAAGAAGAACGGAAAGAAGACGGAGGGCGATTGAGTTCGAAGTCTATCTTATGACCGGTTCGGTATTTCATTTCCCGTCCCAACACCACAGGAGTGATTCCAAGTAAGGTTTCCATTGCCGCCGTTGGTGTTGTTCTGAAGGCACCTGTTATAGACATGCAGGCAACCCTTTGGATTGTGCTGAGCGCTTTCTTGCATGTCTCTTTATTGGTTCTTGGCCACCATACTACACTTCCATACTTGATGATGGGTAGGATCATCATCGTGTAGATCCAGTATAGTACCTTTGGTTGGAGTCCCCATGTTTTGCCATAGGCCCTCCTGAGCATGCCAAAAATTCTTTAGGATTTATTGGTTATATACTCCTGGTGTTTTTTCCAGGTCAGATTTTTGTCCAGTATGAGTCCTAAGTATTTGACCTGTGTCGATCATTGTAATTCTTCTCCTGCCATCTTTAGGCTTTTGAAGTTTTTGAGGTCTCTTTTCCTAGTAAAGTACATCGTGGTGGTTTTACTAGGGTTGATGGATAGGTGGTTTTCTCTGCTCCATCTTTCTGCTATTTTGATCGCTTCTTGTGACAACTGCGAGACGATCGTCGGAATTTTTCCGTTGACCATAATGGCTAGGTCATCTGCGTAACCTACCGTGTAGAATGGTCCTGTGTTCAGTTCTTTCATTAGCGAATCGACCACTAGGCTCCACAGCAGAGGCGACAGCACCCCTCCCTGTGGGCAGCCTCTGGTTGTTCTGATGTGGATTGTATCGCCAGCTAACGTGGAACTGATAACTCTGTTTTGCAGCATATTCCCGATCCATCTGCAGATGGTTGGGTTCACGCCATGTTTTAAAGCAGCATCTTGGATAGCTTCGAAGGTGGTTCTGTCAAAGGCCCCTTCTATATCTATGAAGGTGGCCACGCATATTTCTTTGCTTTCCAGTGCTGCCTCTGCTCGTTCTATCACTAGATGAAGAGCTGTTTCGGTCGATTTCCCTTGTTGATAAGCACATTGCCTATCGTGGAGTGGATTATTTCTTAAAGGTCCGTCTCTTATATGTTTGTCAATCAGCTTTTCGATCGTTTTAAGTAGAAACGATGTAAGGCTGATGGGTCGATATGACCTAACATCTTCGTAGTTTGTTTTTCCCGGTTTAGGCAGGTATACTACTTTCACTTTTGACCATAGTTTTGGTATATGGCCATAGGCTAGGCATGCTCTGTAAATACGCACCAAGTGTGGTATTAACACATTGCTGCCTTTTTGTAGGAGTATGGGGTATATACCATCTGGTCCTGGTGATTTGTAGGGCTTAAAGCTGTCAATTGCCCATTTCAGAAGGTTCCCATCTACTATTTTCCTGGCTGTGTTCCATTCAGCCCTTGACATCTTGATGAGATTTTCTTAGCGATGCGTTATATCTTCATCTGTCATTATGTTGATGATAGTTGAGCCTGGGAAATGTTCGGTAGCCATAATGCGTAGCGTTTCTTCCCCAGATTCTGTGAGTTTCCCGTCTTTGTTTTTGATACTGGTGAGCGGACTCTCTTTGGCCAGCGATAGTGCTTTGGTCAGTCTCATGCTTTCTGGAAGCGAGCTAATTAGGCCGCAATGATCGGTCCAGGATTTGCGCTTGCTTTTCCTTACAGCTTTGTGATATTCAGTTAGCTTTTTTGAATAGTCACTGTAGTCATTTCGGGCCTTAGCTCTATTAAAGGCGATTCTGGTTTCGCGTTTTAGAGCCTCCAGTTCCTTGTTCCACCAAGGGACTTTTTTGGGTTTGATTTCTTTTGCCGGGCAGTTATCCGTCCAGGCCTGTGTGATCGTTTTCGATAACCGGTCTGCTTCAAGTTCTATATCCAGGGTAGAATTGAGCTTGCACTTCGGGTCACCTAGCAAGATCTTTAGATCTTTGCTATAGTTAACCCAGTCCGTGTGTTTGGGATTCCTTCTGATCGTCGCTGTGTCTACGCGAGTCGTCCCATAGTTAAAGCTTCATCGTCCCATAGTTAAAATTCCTCGTTCCCTGTTCAATCAGTCCTGTTATGGAATGCGCTCCCTCTTGAAATCAGGATGTCCACTAACCGTCTTACGTTCAAGAGCAAAGTAAAAGATCTATTGTTGAACAAAGTTGCTGAATCGTCACAATTATCATAGTTTATATGTATTCATATATTTATCTATTATTGTATATATATATATTGATTGTATGTTATTTTCATTTATGTAATTAATATGTATGTATATATATATTTTATATGTAAGTTTATACTTAATATAATTATTAATTTACACTCATATTGTCTACACCAATTATTATTTATTTACACACCTTTTCTCATCTTACTCTCCTTCCTCTTTTAAACACCTTCACAACAATCTCTGCATCACCCTAAGGTAGACTGGCAGAAAATGCTCCTGGCATTAAGTCCGCCTTTATACAGCTCTGTATATAAAGTTTAAAATAAATAAATAAATAAATAAAGCATATATATCTATGATCTGAAAGCGAGATTTCATTTGATACATGCCAGTTAGCGATATGATTGCTAGCAGTGTTAGTGGCTAGGGTTATATTATCTATTACCTCACCTCTCCGCGCATTGACGAAGGTAGGGCTGTTTCCTCGGTTGAGTAATTGTAAAGGAGAACTTACCAGATATTCCAGTACTTTTTCTCCCCTTCTATTGGTGTCCGAGCTGCCCCAGATCACGTGGTGAGCATTTGCATCGCATCCAATAATGATGTCCATCTTGTGCTGGATGCTGTGGTTAACCAGACCTTCAAGTTGTGTTGGGATCGGGTTAGGTTCCTCATAGGGAAGGTAGACAGCGGCAGAGATGATGGTCTTGCTGCTATCTTTTCCCCCTGTGTTGATCTTGACTGCCGTCAGATCCCTGTAGCAGAAGTCGTGCAGAGGCCATGCATTTACGCCATTCCTGGTGTATATGCACGTTCTCACACCGTTATTAGTGTTTCTGGAGTTCCATATTGTTCCTCCAGTGTCGTCTAATCCTTTGATTTCCCCTTTATATATGTAGGGTTCTTGTATGAGAGCAATGTCGAATTTGCCTCCTTTTAGGGCTCGTGCCAGAAGGGCCGTAGCCGCCTTGTTGTGCTGTAGGTTGATTTGAACGTACCTTAAACCCTCCATGTCGATGGTTGATTGGGGGCTCATTTGGTGGTGGAGGTGGGGGGGGCAACTATGGGTCGCCGCCCGCCTCGCTGTCTGGAGACGGCTCTAGGAGAGCGTCCTCCTCAAGCGCCAGGTTCCGCATTTCCCCAAAAAGGTCCTCAGTGCCAATGGTTGACACTGGGGATGGCGGGGCTCCAGGGGTCATGGGGCGCTGAGGTGGGTTCGCAGGCTCCGTCATTGTCGTTGAGGCGGGAGGGTCGCCTTCCTCAGGCGGCTCTCGTTGCTCCTCCCCTGACGTACTGGCCACCGGGGAGGCATCCTCTAGCAGTTTAAAAATGCTGAAATCGATGCCGGTGGGTAGCCTGTAGTCCCGGGCTTTGATGAACTCGGCCGAGTCCTTGTCCATCATGACGATTCTCCGCACCGTGAACTCGTCATTCTGGGTGTCGATGACTCGCCATTCCTGTGTTTTCAGGCCCGGGTTCATCTTCTCCACCAGCATCAGCACCCGCCTGTTGTCCTTTTCGGACGCGGCGCGCGACTTCCAGGCCATTTTGACCGGCTTCGGTAGGTCTTTGGCTGCCACTACTCTTATAATTTTATCCTCACCTACCTTTGAGCCGGTGAGCTCCTTCAGCCATTTCGCTGAGGTCTCATCGGCGCAGGTGAAGAACAGTGCCCCGGACACAATGTTGCCCATGTTGACGAGGGGCGGCGGACCGGTCATTGCCATCAGCCGGTCGAACATCAGGTCCTGCACTTTGTGTCCTTCCTTGATGGTCATCTTCCTTTCAGGATACCCTTCAAGGATGACCGCCATCCTGAGGCTGGCCGCAACGACGTCTCGGTAGGAGCCCTGGGTTTTTGGCTTTTTGGCCTCCCGGGCTTGCTCTTGTGACAAGTCGCTTACCTCCTTTGCACGTTTGGTAGGTGCATCGTTGTTGCTCTGGAGTGCCTGCAGCTTCCTCAGCCGACGATTACGCCTTTGTGCTGATGCGCTAGGGCCCTCCTGCGTGCCTTTGGGTTTGGTATTGGGGTCAGAGGTCAGTGGCCCACAGGGGCCCCTAGAGGCCACCCCGGTCCTTCCGCTCTGGAATCTCCCGCCACTGCTCCCTGGGGCACTTTCGTTCGCCGGAGGTTGGGTCGCCTTATCGACACCGTTCGGGCCTGTTGTGGCCCGTTCGGTTTGCCTTTCGGGCTTCCCCTCCGCTTTTGACCCAACTTTGGGGTTGGCTTTGGCTCCAGCTTGTCGTGGCAGCCCACAGGTTCTCTTGCGAGACACCTCGGTCCAGCTACACGAGTCGCTGTCGCCTCCGCTGACGCCCTCAGTAGTCTTTGCGCTTAGCGCGGTAGGTGCTTACGCACTGGATTGGGTTTGGTTATTTGATAAATTATCCATACCTTTGTTTTTATATGTGATTCGTCAGTCCGGCTCCTCACCCTCCTCGGAGCCCTCATGTGGGGATGCTCTATAGCACCAAGGCTACCGGACTGATATAGCTCCCCGAAGTGCGTCGCCGACGAGACTAAACGGTGCAAAAACAACTCACCTGTTACCACAACCTGCGAGAGGTCCTGCTCCGCCGTCTGCCGACTCCATCACTCCAGGAAACTCGCCAGCATCCGTCTGACCGGATGCTTCAGCCGCTTGATCGCAGGTGGCTAGCCCTTGACCGCCCGTGTCGGAGGAAATCCAGACCAAAGAGGCGTGTTGCCTCCTGCCAGCCGCAGCTGACATTCAGCTCAACCCCAGGATTCTTTCATCCACTCCTTACGGGTTCCCGCGCACGGCACAAACGCGCAGGAGGTCAATTCTATCCGCCATCTTGTCTGTAAGATGATGAACTCGCAAAGGTGTGACCTCAGCATCCTTGCGATAGGCGCCCAGTAGTTTCGGTTATATCCATTTCTGAGGGAACTGGACCAATAACAGGGCAAGCAACCACGGGAAGGATAACTACTGGACTTGCCTTAGGGATCTTCACGACTGTTGCGCTCTCCCCTAAGACCTCGCTCTCACAGTGCTTCTGATGGAGGCACTATGAGGGGTTTGTACTTATGCTACCATGCGTCTGTGCAGGCAAGCGTGTGAAAAGCAAGCGAGAAGCATGTCGTGATTATTCAAACTGCAAAAGCATATGCACATCCCCGCCCCCACATTGCTCCTAAGTAATGATTCTGCTTTAGCGGTAGAGGAATTTAAGGAACTAGTCGTAATGACTGGTATGTCAGAAAAATAATTATTAAATGTTTGAGCTACGCCTAGGCTATCTGTATAAGTTAACATTTAACTCGAAGTCGTGATCGGGTGGTGTTGATCGTCCTGTTTCATTATTAATAATATTCCAAGTTGTTTTTATTTTGTTGTTGGAATTTTTAATCTTGTTGCTTAAATACAAAGACTTAGCAGCGGCACAAGATTTTTTAAAAATTTTTGAATAATTCCTAATATATTCAAGAAAACCTGGATTGAAATTGTATTGTTTCATGGCATACAGCTCATACATCCTAGCTCTACTTTTGTAAATTCCTACAGTCGCCCAATCGCAAAATTTCAGTTTTGTATTTTCCTTAGCGATCGTTTTTTCTTTAAAAATCGTATTAAACTGAGATTCAATATCGCTAAACAAAGATTTATAGAGATCATCTGGGTCATTCTGAGTAATATCAATGTTGGAAATCTTGGCGGCTACCTCATGATTAAACAATGTCAAGCGGTTTTAACATTCTTCCTAGAGAAGACTGCGTTCAGCCCACAGTGGTCTGACGTTAAATCGTTAACTATGACCCTGTCTAGACATACGCAGTTGCTAAACATATTGTCCAAGCATGTGGCCGAATGTTCGGTAATTCTAGTTGGATTATTAAAAAGATGTTTTAGATTAAATGATTTGAAAAGAGTAATCAGTCTGGTGGTAGTGATGGACTGCTCCAATATGTTAACATTAAAATCACCACAGACAACCACATACTTGTTACTAACACTTAAACGCTTTAATATATCTTCAACTATAGTTTCAAACAAACTGAAGTCACTCATTGGTGGACGGTATATGCATACTATAACATGCTGCTCGAGTTCTACACAAGATACTTCGGCAGTGCGTTCTACTGACAAGCTAACTATATCCTTACGTTCTTTGCATTTTATGTCGTTGCTAACTAAGATCATTGACCCTCCATGTATTGCCTTCTTCCTACTGAATGCACTTGTCATAGAATAATATTGATTATTAAATATTAATTGGTGCGACAGCAACCAATGTTCGGTGACACAAAATACGTGTGTGTCATGTTTTTTCAAAAATAATTATATCTCTAATTCTTTGCCGGATAAACCTTGTATATTTTGGTGTACTACGTTCAGAAAACCTGCCTGTTTATCCGTTGTCTTGCTTAAGCGTCTAAATTATTGTTGTTCTTTGTTACATTATGCGTAACAGTGTCCTTACAAACTAAATTATCAATAATATTAATCACAGTATTGTTAGTAAAGCGACTAGACGATACTGTTTCGTCCTTAAACCTAGGTTGTGTTATATTGCCTATAACTAAGTTAATATTATATGCTAACAAACTAGCAATTATACGTCGATTTTTACAAGAAAGAAACATTCTTTCTTTAGTTAAATAAAAATTACTAATAAATTTATTAGTATCAAAAAACAAATAGTCTATCACTATGATGACTTGTTATCAAATGTAAGATAGCATTCAACTTGTGAATTTGTCGGTTCTCATTCTCAGATAGTGAGTCAGAGTAGGGGTATGCACATATTATTATTTTTCCTGAATTAATTTCTAATAAGCTACTAATACTATGTATAATGTCCGCCTTTCTTAAACCTAAACTATTACCAATCATAAGAATGATTGGAGTGTCTTCATCTAAATTCATAGTTTGGATTTTTTCCACTATTCTGCCTAACTTAAGGTTTTGGTAGCAGTGGTTGGTCACTTTATAGTTAATATTGTTATTTAAAAGTGATCCAAAACCAATACCTATCCTATCTGAGAACATTAATGCTCTGCTAGACTTAAAACTATTCTGGTTTGACCTAAACTCAACTTATGTTTTAGTGTTGCACCACTAGTCATATGTTGGGACTGCTTAGTACAGGGCTGTGACTCTAAATCACTAGTAAGTGAAGTAGCCTGAGAACATTGTGAACAGCGAGAACTATTATACAATGACAAGACACGTTCTAAGTTTTCCTTGCCAACCTTTGCAATCTCATCATATTTGAGTATATAGTCTCTAGTCTCCTGTTCATAGTCTAGTGTCATTTGAGATAACCTATCCTGTAAGGTGGTGATTGATGTCTTCAAGTCCTGAGTGTGTTTTTCATACAACACTTTACTTGAAATAAGTTGTTCGCTACAGGTGTCTAACTCTAATAATAAATCCCTACGTTCATTTGTCAATTCATTGTTATTATTGATCAATGATTTGATTTTATTGTTGTACCTACTGAGATTAAAATTAATTTTCTTAATCAACCTACAGACTTTTGAATATTTCTTTAGTTTATTATGGCTCCTAGTCTTTAAAAGAAGATTTTTTGAGCGTTTTACGCCTATCAATGACTGATGACCAGTACCTATAAGCTCTGAGTAAAGATTATGAGTGGAACTACTATTGTAAGACTGAATAGTATGCTCTAACGAAACTATCTTAATGTGTGCTTCATTTAGATCCGTTTCGAGTTCAGTGATACGCCCTAGGGACCACAGATAGGTGTCATTCCAGGTGCTAAAGGAGTTGACTTCCTCTTGAAGCCGATTGCGCTGATCCAGTAGATCCATATTGTCTATATGGAGCTCAGCGAGTTCACCCTTAAGATCCAAGACCTTCTGGTTGACCTTCTGTATTGCGTCCTCACAGTCAGCACGTTCCCCCAGCAGTTGGCTATTCTCCTTTTTATATGACTTTAGCTCGAGCAAGGCAAGCTTTAGTTTTCCTTCAGTTTCCTTAAGTGTAGCTTTACGGGTCATCATTGTGGTGGCCATTGTGTAGAAAAATGTGTTTGTAAAGCAGCAAGTCCTGAAAAATTAAGGAAAATATCTATGAAGATAAGCAAAGGAAGTTAAAGAGTAAGGTTTGGAATTAGATACTAGTATTAAAAGGGGGGAAAAGAAGCTAAATACTAGTAGTGTAAGTTATCTATTTACAATTAAGTAAGATAAGAGGACTAAGTTACTGATATATTATTGTCAAAAGTGCAGAATATTAAAATTGGAGTATTTTTTTTTCTATAGTGGGTAGCCACTATAGAAAAAAAAATACTCCAATTTGATTTGATTTGATTGACAGGTACCTATCAAAGAGACAATTATCTAGCTATAGTGTAATTAATAAGCTAAAATCACCTAATTACTGCCTAACCTTATCAGTATGTTATTTTCCTTCAAAGAGAATTCGAAAACAGACTATCAATTGGAAAATAATTGTAACACTTGTTGTCAATTTGTCAATGTACAGTTTTAACCAGACGTCTGCTGTTAATATACGACGTAGTTAGATATCAAGCAGTATATTATTGATCAACTTATAAGAGAAAATACAAAAGGAACGATACTCCCTTGAGTTTGGTGATCAGCTGTTTGAATTTAGTACGTTGAACTTCGTTGTCACTTCACACTCGACTTGAATATGCTCCGTTTGCCGGTTACAGTTATTATTCGGAGCTAAAACTTTGTACACCACATCTGGTATCACTTATTTACTATACTATGTACTAATTCTTAAAAATAAACACTTATTAATAATTAATTAAAATTAAAATTGAGGAGCGACTGTTTTACAATGTCATCTCACTAGTGTTGCCAGAGCAAAAAAAAATTCTTTACTGTACCATATTTTCCTAGCTGTAACCAATAATATATCCCTTTTTATGTATAAAATCTGATTATTTAAAACTACTATAGGAATATCGCAAAGTTTGTTTATTATTTTATATACCCCTCCTTTAACCCAGTATTGACATCCTCTATGGCATCGGTAACTACCTGACACAAATATTACAGAATCCTCATCCTCAGTATAACATTTAATTTGACCTTTATCTGTGCAAGTATAATCTGAACTTGTAAATAACTTAATAGTATTAGTATATTCGTAATCAACTTTAGATAAAATATAATTACAAAAATCATTACGGTTTAATATGTTTAAGGTACCATCAGTTTTAATGACTAGAATGTGTGGTAATTCGGTAAAATTCTGCCCAACAAGCATAGGTACATGCAACTGATCTGAAGGCACAACATATGTCCTGACTACAGCCTACCGTAAATCTGAGAACACTCATTGACCTTAATTATCCACGTATCAATTCTGTGATTTTGAATAGATGGATCGAATTCGGGAATTATATTCTTATCATAATTATATTTTAAAGAACGATCAGGTTTTACACAAGAAGATATAAAGCTTAATAACTCCGGTAAATTTATCGGTAAATTTAAATTAGACAAATTATTCGACATACCTTCTTCAACCTTGTTACCTTGAGGTGGATCTGGCATCGCGTTGTCACGTTCATCGTCTGCGGCACACCCTATGTCCGGCCCGGCATGCAATCTCTCTCGAACACTGCGCACCTCCGAGCACGGTAGTGCCTGTCACCATGCTGGATAACCCATCCATAGGAGTCCTTAGCTGCCCGATATTATTCACAACTGTTGTCGCCCGGCTTTGCTCCAAGATAGATGAATTTTCGCGGTGACGTCTAGTTTGAAGGCCACTAGAATGATGCTTCTTTCTCGATTTTTTTCTGCGATGTTTACGTGTACTCCGGGTACGACCTTTTGAACGCGAATCCGTCCTGCCATGCTTGCGCCACCGCCTTGTAGAATTTTCTACCTCCGAATCGTCTGTAACACTTTGCGATGTATCACTGCTTATCTCACGACCGCGTTTTGGCATATTAGTGATATATGTAGGTATAAATAGGTACCTAACTATTTTGAGTAAATACTTATTTGGCGAATTATAGCCATAGTATTAAGTCAAGTATTGACTTCATTGAGTCCGAAGTACGCAAATTCGCAAGGCTGCCTAGTTTTGAATAGTATCAATTAAAATGTAAGTAGGTATAACCTAATAAATAATTAAAGACAAAACCTAAAATGTGCACCACAACGATGCACACTAGTGAGTGCGACGCTGTGTGCGTAATCGTGGCTGTGTAGCGCGCGTAGGTACTTGCGGCGTGACGTCGACCGTCGCGGCCGACCGCCGCCCGTGCGGTGTCGTTGGCCGCGCGCGAACAGCTGATAGCGAATTTATACGTTGTTTTATTCCATAGCTGTTTTTTGTGAAAAACAGTAATATGAGGGATTTTTTTTCATATTCATGTTGCATTGTGTAGTATAAACGAAATAATACCAGAAAATTAAAAAAAAAACGCATAAAAATTTGGAAAAAAGCGATGAAAATTTTCAACGCCATAAGCACCAGAATCATGTTAGAATCTTCTTTTTTTAATTTTCGGTAGACCGTCTGTTACACCCTGTGTAATAAAATAAATAAATTATTAGATTTATATTCCAAATCATATCAAGAATGTAAATTATTAGTGCCAAAATGGATAACTAGGCTTACCTACGATGAAACTAAAAATATTCTTCGAAACACAAATTAAACTTATGTACACACACACACACACACACACAGTCTCACACGCACGCACACACACACAGTCTCACACGCGCACACACACGCACACACGCACACGCACACGCACACGCACACGCACACGCACACGCACACTACCAGAGATAGAACCGTTACCTAATTTATTGATACCGGCTAACTTTTCAACTAGGTATATTTAATACTAGCTGACCCGTGCGGCTCCGCTCGCGTGAATGTCGTGCTGCTGCATTCGTTGCAGGCGTTGCAGCTCACTTAGACCTAGATACTTTCAAAATAATATATCTACCTACATGCAAATGCTTTAACAACTTTTTCGCTTTGACCTATCCTTCTGTCCGAACCCGTCTTCTCTCATGTTCCTGTCGGCGCCCGCGTACCTACCTGCTATGTAGCGTACGCGTATGGAGCCGCGCGCGCGCGTTTCTTCACCCGCGAAATCATGTAGGTATCTACGATGATACGGCCGGCGCGAGCGCCGCGTTAACCATCATTTTATATTCATAAGACATTGTAGATCATTTAGTTTTACCTGTCACCCCGTCATATGATACACAATGCATAGAAATTTTGATTGACATTAAATTTAAAAAAAAATAAAACAAAAACAAATAAGTTTGGTGCATGTTGTAAAATGGATTGCAACGCCATCTATGATGTGTATGTGTAAACTCAGGTTCATATGAAATAATGCACTTTGAAATAAAATGGATTGCAACGCCATCTATTATGTGTACCTATATGTAAACTGAGGTTCATATGAAATAATGCACTATGAAATAAAATTAATATTAAATTATACAAAAATCTACCCAAAATGTTAAAAAAATGCTAAAAAAGTATGTATTTTGAATCGTAAAACAGCCACAAAAAGTCATTGTATCCGATGAGGTTTGATCCCATATAAAATAATGCACTATGAAATAAAATTTATATCAATTTCCACAAAAATCTAAACAAAATCCATAGAAAATGTTTAAAAAGTACTTGGAAACGTGAAACAGTCACAAAAAGTACTGTCTCCGATGAGGTTCGATCCCACACCAAAATGATTGTGTACGGAATTATAAACCAATGCGCCACAGCGACGCTTAAGAGGGAAGCCAAAATTATCGCTCATATTTTTATGTTACCTGTGTACTATTTTTTACTACATATTTGCAATTTTCTAGAAAATTAAACAATTTTATGAGATAAAAAGTATCCTATAAGTTGCTCCACTACTTATTCTATGCATATACCAAATTTCAGTGCATTCTCTCCGGTAGTTTTTACGTGGCAGCGTAACATACAGACGGAGGACAGACAGACAGACAGACAGACAGACAGACAGACAGACAGACAGAAAAGAAAATTATAAATTGCAGATTCGGTATCAGTATCCGTTACTAAACATCCCCCATTGGTTTTTTTTTAAATATATTCAATGTACAGAATTGACATCTCTACAGATTTATTATAAGTATAGATAAGTATAGATATAGATTTTTCTTTATTTTCTGTTCCCTCTAAAAAAATAATGTATTTACTAACAGATTATACAATACGTATCTATGTACATGTGAAGAAGGAGCGACGTCTCCTGGCACAGGCATTTATATGCCTAAAAGGAGATGTCTTCACCACATAGTCTAAATATTGTATTTAACCAAATAAAATATTTTTTTTTATTATATCTTTATCTTTATATACAGGGTGTAAATGACAGCCTACCGAAAACGAAAAAAAATGACTTTAGACACGATTCTGGTGCTTATGGCGTTGAAAATTTTCATCGGTTTTTTCTTGATTTTTCCGATTTTTTATGCATTTTTTTTAATTTTTTTTGGTATTATTTCGTTAATACTACACAATGCAACATGAATATGAAAAAAAATCCGTCATATTACTGTTTTTCACAAAAAACAGCAATGGATTAAAACAACGTATAAATTCGCTATCAGCTGTGCGCGGCCAACGACACCGCGCCGGCGGCGGCCGGCCGCGACGGTCGACGTCACGCCGCGTACCTACGCGCGCCACACAGACACACGATTACGCACACAGCTGTCAGCCTCACACTCACTAGTATGCAGCGTTACTTAGTATATTTTGTTCTATGTTAAAAATGAAAATTACATAATTATCCCGCTCTCCGATAAAAGGTAAATTCATAAGATTTAAAATGTGTGATACCTTATTATTACACGTACAAATACATACAGAACGATAAAAAATCCTATTGATATTCTTTAGCGCTATAAAAATCTCTAATAAACAATTTAACATGTATTGTCGCTTTGTTCCATTTGTTCTTGCAAAATTTTATTCGATATTTACACGCTCATTCATACTTCATACAAGCGCGGTGCGACTCGAAAAGAAGATGGCCGTAGTGACGCGTGACGCCGCGACCGCGCGTGGATGTTACATAGATGGGATGCGACAAAATGGATGCTAAGTAATTCTCCGGGGATTATGAATTACTAGCTGACCCGCGCAACTTCGCTTGCGTCACATAAGATAAAATGGGTCAAAATTTTCCCCGTTTTTGTAACATTTTTGATTGCTACTCTGCTCCTATTGGTTGTAGCGTGATGTTATATAGCCTATAGCCTTCCTCGATAAATGGGCTATCTAACACTGAAAGAATTTTTCAAATCGGACCAGTAGTTCCCGAGATTAGCGCGTTCAAACAAACAAACAAACAAACAAACAAACAATCAAACAAACAAACAAACTCTTCAGCTTTATAATATTAGTATTAGTATAGATGATAAGTTAGTTTCTCTGATAAGAATATTAATGGATATTGATTGTTATCATTGTTATGTACCTACATTTTTTATGGTTTAATTATATTAGTATAGATTAAATAAACGTTTCGTGTTTATTTTATTTACTTTAAGCTGGTTTTATGTTATAAATATCAAAGTATTTTAAACTTACATCAATAATGTTTGTAATGTTATTTGGTATTTGAATAAAACTACAATGCAACCAGTAACAACTGTGACAAGTAAAAATAGTAATGCCACATCAATATTTTATTGAATCTAATCTCTCGCTGGGATCCTAACTCGTCGCTCGTCACCAAATCGGCGGCGCGCGCGCGGACGGCGCGGAGGGAGCGGGTGGCGCGGGCGAGGGGCGGCGCGAGTGAGCGGAGAGGCGCCCGCGTCGGCGGCTCTCTTTGATCGATAGTTCGAGCAATTCGCTCGCGGAAAACGGAAGCTCTTCACCGGTGTCGTTCGTTATGTCCTATTCGTCGCGTCGTGTGTGAACTGTTGTTTATTATTACTTGTTATTGTTTCGGTTTTGAGTGTTCGAAGTGCAGTTGTGTTCGTAAATAGGAAGAAATGTTGATGTGTTATGTATGGTGAAGCACGTGGAAATGCACGGCGTGCTCTGCACCTGTACGTCCGGATCCAAAGGTACTCAAACTCTCGCCATACACCAGGTATTTGCGTGTTGATAGACATTGATAACAATTTGTTTTAGCACTTTCTTATTATTGGTAACATTTTGCTATTATTGTTTGATTTCACGTAAGCCAAGTAGGTACCTACCTACTTACAATTTTACTATGAGCTATTGTAACATACGGGCCTACTTACGATACCATAAACGATACATAAGATTGTTATCTAATGATAGGGTTGCATACTAGTGAGCGCATAGACGTGGTGGTACGCGTACGTACCTACGACGCGTCGCGACATGTCGTCGCTCAGCGCGCTTCCGCCGCCAGAAGTCTCGTAGGCATGCGCGGAGATACATCGCGTTGTTCACTATACATTGAACGTTCAAAAATGACTAACTCGGGAACCAATCATTTCCGAGAAATATCGTTGGAGTAAAATTCGCGCATACAGTGTCACAAACTTACCAGTAAAGTTTTCGGTTAGCTGTCATTTACACCCTGTATATAATTCTTCTGTAAGTGTGTATGTCACTGAACTTATCTTAAACGACTGGACCGATTTTGATGAAATTTTTTGTGTGTGCTCAAGGGGATCTGAGAATGGTTTAGATTCACAATTTTGTCCGTTGGACAATGTTTTTTTATTTAATTTTTATGGCAAAACAACGTTTGCCTTTTTACATATTTATATATTATGTCTATTTTATATATACGATTTCTTTAAATTCTATATTTATGTAATAATCAGTGTATGTTATTATGACCTACCTTTATTTATGTTACTCATGTATCTAAGTTTATGTTACTTGTACACATTTCTACCCTTTTCTGCATCTACACTTCTCTCTCCATCCCATGGTTGCCTGGAAGAGATTGCCTTGTGCGATAAGGCCGCCGATTGTTCATCAGTATGTTATTTATATTTAAGTTTTCACTGTTTTTATTTATTTTATTTTTATTGTGGTACATTGTGGACAATAAAAAGATATATTACTATTATAATAAAATATCCATAAATCTTGACATAATGCATGAAAATAACCAAGTGACCCAAATTGACTCCTTAACTTTACTTACCTTAACTGCCACCGCATGTATTGACTCGTCATTCCTGTGGATTCTGGTATTTAGGTCGAGAGGGTAACGTGTGTTCCTGGGAAAACATGCGTTACCAAAAGAAGTCCCAGGCAGTGTGGCATCAGTGGAGAGGACATTTCACCCACTCTAACTTGCTGGAGTGGATAACAACACGGGGAGTGGCAGTGACCGGTTATAAGTCCGCGCAGATAGACGTAAGCGCGGACGCCAGGGGCCACTCTCGACAGTGGGAGGGTCCATCGTAGGCCCATTGACTAGTTAACGCCTGTTTCAAGCTGGGCAGCCCCCGGCCAATAAGTTACTAGTCCGTCTCGGTGCTGTCTTGTACCCTTTGGGTGAAGGGTGCACTAGGATAATAACTAGACAGATGGTGCCGTCACCTTAATCACCTGCGGCTAGGAAGAACAGAGATAAAAACTATTATAAAGCATCCGCAACCATGAGAATAGGTACATGGAATGTCCGAACAATGAGGACAGGCTTCCCGAACATCAGTGGAAGCCCCGATTGCGACGTACATCTCCGTAAAACAGCTGTCATTGACAGCGAATTACTTACACTAAACATTATGATCGCGGCCCTACAAGAAACAAGACTAGCTGACGAAGGTACTTTCTGTGAAAACAACTTCACATTCTTCTGAAAGGAAAAACCTCCAGTGAGCATCGAGAGCATGGAGTGGGATTCGCTGTTCGGAACAAGCTACTAAACGCTATTGAAGATCCACAAGGCGTTTCAGAGCGTATAATAGTACTAAGAATGCTAACAACTTCCGGATACGTCACGCTAATTTCTGTATATGCACCAGTGGCGAAGGGTGAGTTTTGTTAAAAGGCAAGCCGGAGCTAAAACTGCTTAAGCTAAAGTTAAGCAACTCTTGGTACGGTCATTCCATAGGTGGGTGACCGACGCGATGGCGGCTTGAACAAATTTGACACCAGGTTGACCACTAACCATACGTTAACAGAATAAATCATTGTATTGCGATCCGATCTACCAAACTACTTTCATAGTAGGTAAGAACTAAGTAGGTACCTATGACCGAAATTATTAATCAGGAATGATTCTATCCTATTACTTCAAATTTCGTGTTTAATAGGTAAGTGTCTTAGTATTTAAATACAACTTTGATTGACTCCAAATGCTATCTACTAGAAACAATCTGAGAAATAATAAAAACACTTTACAGCTAGGTACCAATAAACCATTGATAAATTTATAAAGTTATATCGTAGAGAATAACATAAGGGAATGTTTAAAATACTTATCATGTCCTTTGCATTCTGTATTATTTATTTTGGTAGATAACCTCTCAAGCGCCCGGCCACCGTGTCACGGTTGAATGTGCTACCCCCGTCAAGCGTCCCGCCACCGTGGTACGGCAAAACGATCTTACATTTAAAAAACGTAAAAACGAAATGCTAAAACTATGTTTATCCCTTTCAAACATATTTGACATTGAAGCTGATGAAACGAGACGACGATCTAATGCACACACTTGAATAAGTGGTTGATATAGGCCAGACAGCACCTTAAACAACATCTGACCCAACGACATGTTCCTTTATGACCAATATTGTAAATCCTTTTTCTAACTAATTTTAAAGATTTGAGTATATTTTACAGGTGGATTTTAATGTCATTATTCATTAACTACACGATAAGACCTTTCGCCATATTATTATTTTTGCCTAAAAATATTTATTAGACTTTCTTCAAACACATGCCTAAAGCACACAATATTCAGATTAAACCGACTATTGTACTACCATTATCGAATATTATTTGTGGTTTATTTTTTTAATCTATAGCAAATTTTATGTAGATTTCAAATATATAAGGTATGACTAGGGTGTTAGTATTAAAATATGACGGAATCGGCGCTTAAACGCCAACCGCCAATTCAATTTCGCGCGCCATTTTCGGCCCGGACGCTTAACGGTATATTTGAATTTTGACGTTGGGGCGCTCGAGAGGATAAGTACGTGTACGTACATGTTGGCACTAGGAGCATTCTGAAAACAATGTCTACACTCTACAACATTAATTTACTGATTCATAACTAATTTAACAATATTTATTGCTTCTACTTCTACCTACTTGTTGTCCATGATCGCAATACACAAACAATAACAATGAAAGTAATACTTACAAATTTAATACACGTAAGATACGACCAGTACATTCACACAATCACCACGATTTTACACAAAATAATAACATTCATCGATAATTTAACACAATTTAACTCATCCAAATATAATAAACAAAATAATCCAAAATAACCTAAAATAGCGCGCAAAAAGGAAAACAAACAGTGTGACCAGATTTAATTTTAAGAAAATACCGAGGCACCTCAAAAAAATACTGAAATATACCGACTAACATAGGACAGATATACCAATAAAAATACTGATTTTCTTAAAACGTTTTATTTATTCATGCTCACAATAAATGTTAGAATTATATTTTAACATCCTTTTCGAAGGATTAAAATTTACACAACCTCCTTCATCTTTAATACCTTGCTTTGTTTTTAAAATAGCTGGCACATTTTTGTTTATAAATCTGTTTCTTTGATCCGTTTTTATTAAATTTATCTTTGAAAATATGCGCTCGCATGCAGCATTCGACACCGGTATACATAGAAGAGATTTACTAAAACTAGTTATATTTTTGTATTTTAACATGCCATCACTGTTAGAATTTTTTCCAACTTCCACCCAAAATTGTTCACACAAGATGGGTGAGCCAGTGCTGGAAGATTGTAACAAATCACTTACTTCGCGATCAAACTTTAGGGTTCTATATTCTTCGTCAATTAACTGCATTTGTTCTGGCTGTACTTCGCATGGGAAAATTGGAAAAGCTTCTATTACATTTCGTAAACTGCGAAATTTTTTATGCACGGCAGTGTGTGGGTTAAGAAATTTCAGTTCTCGAAAAACTGGATTTTCAAAAGGCAAACGTAATTTCAATTGCGTGCTCAACTCAATTAAAAATGATTGGCACCTTCTGAAAAACTCAGCAATCTGTTCTTTCATGTTTAGATTTTCTCTGTGTTTGATTAATTCTTGGCCTACTTGAATACCTAAGTACATATCTTTCAGTGGCAAATAATTTACATTAGACTTTGGGTCTAACGTAAATACATTGTCCGTACGTTTGATGTAATTAGCTTTCATGAAGCAACCCAAAATCGACAAGTACATACTAGATGCATCATCATACAGTCTATCAATGCACGGATAGTCGCCTTGAAAAATTATGTTAAATTTGTTTACAATCGGCAAAATGTAGTCCAAAAAGTAAAAATACAATTTGTTTATATCAGTGGTAAAAGAATTAAATAAAAATTCTGATGACATATTGCGATCACTCAAGTATTGGTCTTGAAAGAACAATTGCAATGCCCTCCACTGCTCAATTATTCTACTAATACAGGCATGAAGTGAAAGCCACCTTATGTCGTAATGACGCAAAATTTTATGATTTTCAGTGTCTGTGAAATTTTGGAACTCAGCAAATTCTCTTTGACGCTTGCTGCTTTGAGAAAAATATCCATATACTTCTTTTACTATTTGTTCTAAATTTCTAGGCAGTATTTTACAGGCGTGGCTAACACTTAATGCTGCAGAATAACAAACACATTTCATGAAAAAGCACTTTGGGTTTACTTCTTTAATTTTTGCAACAATGCCAGAATGTTGACCAAACATCACATTCGTAGTATCAGCAGCGAATCCTATTACGTCTTTTATGTCTAAACCTAATTCGGATAATTTTGATGACAACGAATTAAATAATTGACCTGCGGTCTCACCACTTAAATCAACTAAATCAAGGAATTTGGTTTGTACAGTACATTTAGTTTCAGAGAAGTATTTAATTACTATAGCCAATACTTTGACTGTTGCAACATCTGTACTCTCATCGATTATAATTGAATATACTGGTTTACCTGAAAGAGATGCAGTACCAAGTATGTCCTCAATCATATCTTTTTCGAAATTGGGTCCTAAAACATTATAAGTTATAGCGGCTGCTTTGGATCTCTTGCAGGAAAATTCTTTCGCAATATCGGAATCAGTAAAACACTTCACTAGAACATCACTAAGATGGTCCATAGCTCGAAATGGGATGTTGTGTTCCGACAGAAAACTGCATAAACGCAGTTCAGCTTTCTTGACTTCGTCTTTCAGTGGGGCCTTTTTGAAAAATGTATCAACCTGAAATTTTAAAAATATTTGGTTGCTTAGTTTTTTTATAACAGCGCCGCATTTCACAGCTGTTACCTACTGGTTTTTAGAAACAAAACTAGGATTATTAACTTAAAATATATTCGAATTCCTTGAAATAGGTTTGTAAAGCGAGTTATGTTTACCTTTGACTGTCCTTTATATTTCATCAAGTTCGATTTATGCTTTTCAGTATTTGCATGCTGTTTCATAGTTGCTAATCTACTTTGCAGTTTCGAATTGCATGCTTTGCAAAATGCGGCGAACTCGTCATCTTTATAACGTGAAAGCCACGAAGAAAATTCCGGAATTTGTTCCCACTTAGCTAAATAACTTTGCTGAAAACTAGACATGCTGGCCGGATGAATGCAACTAAATAAATAAAACAACGAAGATCGATCGCGTTCTATTTATATGATGACGAAAACATCTCCTAGTTTGGGGAAATCCCCGAATTATCGAAAGAAATTCGTCAAAGACTAAGTCGAATGTAGAAGAGACAGTCATTTCACTTGAACCGTGTTAGACGATTTGATACTAGTAATAAAGTATCTTTTAAGCTTAACTACTACCTATACATGCAGCTGAAAACTTAAAGACTAGACGTTGTTTTGAAAATTATGTTAAGAAAATTATATGAAAATTATATTATTAACTAGCGGTCCGTCCCGAATTCGTTCAGGTAGGCTGATATTCATGAAACACAACGAATTTGAATGGATGTAATCTAGGAATTACACTCTATCTAATAGTGCAAACCACATTAAAACCGGTCCATCAATAGTAAAGCTTAAGGCGGACATACAATCTGCAAGTCTGATTAATACTATGTATTGATTGAAAATTGTATATGTAATACAATACTACAATGCCAGCAACGACCGTCTTTCTTGTCGTATCTGTAAATTACTCATCTTTGCTCATAGATAACATGTATAAGAATAAACAAAATCCGGGAAAGTCCCGATATTCGAACATTGTCGCAAAGACGTTCACTCACTACGGTGTTGCCATAACTTCAACCAAAATATACCCAAAAATACTGACTACCAGCAATATACCTGAAAATATACTGATGTTCGGCAAAATCGATGAAATATACTGAAAAAGTATTAAAATACTGAATCTTCAACCAAAATATACCCAAAAATACTGACTACCAGCAATATACCTGAAAATATACTGATGTTCGGCAAAATCGATGAAATATACTGAAAAAATATTAAAATACTGAATCTGGACACACTGAAAACAAAACTAAATCTAAAATCATAAATGGACGTAGTTATGAAACAACGTTCCAATCCACAAGATGGTCAAAATTTAGTTTTTGAGCCCAAGCTAGGTATTTTGGATCGTCCTATCTAATGGTGAAGACACTGTCTCTTTTAAGACAATAACTACTGAAATAATTACACGGTCTAAATGATAAAACATACCAAAAGACCTAATTGTAATCGGATAACGTGACATTACATTTGGATCGTACTATTTTTATTTGTTTTGGACTGAATGCAATAGAAATAAGGATCCCATCCATCTTGAAACGTTTTAAAAATAACAATTATAAATCTTAAAAAGTGACAATTCATTTGGATCCTACTGTTTCAATACGTTTTGGACTGAATAACATAAAAATAATGATCCAATCATCTTGTTTGTTTTTCTTCTTCTTACTATCTATTTCTTCAAAACATTCCATGTACAAACTTTATATATAACGTGTACGATAATCAATTCATATTGGTAAAAGTAAACCTGTCTCTGAGTACCCCGATCCCCGAGGCCCCCGTCCCGGAGTACCCTAATTTATTTTTGTCTTGATAAACGACTAAAAGTCAGTTTAGCGTAAAAGTACCGTCAGCAAATGCTATGTCAAATAAATTTTTGTTAGTTAGTACTTAACTTTGAGGATTAGGAAAAGATTATATGGATGTGTCGTGTTCGCGTAAATAAAAGACAACAATTAAAGTAAAATAATGACGCCATTGACGATGCTGATGGATTCGGTAAAGAGCTGGATATACTAATACTAATACTAATCTATACTAATATTATAAAGTACTAATATATATATATATTCGCTTAGCCTTTGTTCCAAACTATGTTGGAGTCGGCTTCCAGTCTCACCGGATGCAGCTGAATACCAGTGTTTTACATGGAGCGACTGCCTATCTGACCTCCACAACCCAGTTACTTAGGTATTAACACGATACCCTTCGGTAAGACTGGTTGTCAGACTTTCAAGCTTCTGACTACTGTTTACGACTGTCAAAGATCTTCGAAAATGACAGCCGGGACCCACAATTTAACGTGCCTTCCGAAACACGGAGAAACTCGATATGTTTAGGATGGTCACCCATCCACGGAACAACCTCGGCAAGCGTAGCTTAACCTCAGAGATCGATCCGTGCGGCTGTTGTAAACTAAGCCACGAGCTCCTCACTAATATACTAATCAAAAAGTCAAAAGTCATTTATTCACAACAAAATAGAGTACATAATGGTGTTACTATATTATTATAAAAGTGCTATATCTATTTAACCTCGAAAAGGTATGTGAATTATTTTATAAAAGTGTCATAGAAATTACAATCAAAATTATTACAATTATTACGAATTAAAGTTATTATATTATCAATTAAAGTAAAGTCTCAGAATTCAAATAGTGTCTTAAAATTAAATAGTGTCTAATAAATACAAATTACAATAACAATGTCAAGAACTTAATGATTTACAACAATATTTTGCTTGGCTTTTATACAGTTTTACACATACTTAATTTATTTTGCTTTGGAGCCATTCATTTATTGAGTATACAGGGTGTAAATGACAGCTAACCGAAAACTTTACTGGTAAGTTTGTGACACTGTATGCGCGAAATTTACTCCAACGATATTTCTCGGAAATGATTGGTTCCCGAGTTAGTCATTTTTGAGCGTTCAATGTATAGTGAACAACGCGATGTATCTCCGCGCATGCCTACGAGATTTCTGGCGGCGCGGCGGCGGCGCGCTGAGCGACGACATGTCGCGACGCGTCGTAGGTACATACGCGTACCACCACGTCTATGCGCTCACTAGTATGCAACGCTATCATTAGATAACAATCTTATGTATCGTTTATGGTATCCTAAGTAGGCCCGTATGTTACAATAGCTCATAGTAAAATTGTAAGTAGGTAGGTACCTACTTGGCTTACGTGAAATCAAACAATAATAGCAAAACGTAACCAATAATAAGGAAGTGCTAAAACAAATTGTTATCAATGTCTATCAACACGCAAATACCTGGTGTATGGCGAGAGTTTGAGTACCTTTGGATCCGGACGTACAGGTGCAGAGCACGCCGTGCACTTCCACGTGCTTCACCATACATAACACATCAACATTTCTTCCTATTTACGAACACAACTGCACTTTGAAAACAATAACAACAAAAATAATAACAATAAAAACACTAACAACTCAAAACCGGAACAATAACAAGTAGTAATAAACAGCAGTTCACACACGACACGACGAATAGGACATAACGAACGACACCGGTGAAGAGCTTCCGTCTTCCGCGAGCGAATTGCTCGAACTATCGATCAAAGAGAGCCGCCGGCGCGGGCGCCTCTCCGCTCACTCGCGCCGCCCCTCGCCCGCGCCACCCGCTCCCTCCGCGCCGTCCGCCCAAAAATAATAACAATAAAAACACTAACAACTCAAAACCGGAACAATAACAAGTAGTAATAAACAGCAGTTCACACACGACACGACGAATAGGACATAACGAACGACACCGGTGAAGAGCTTCCGTCTTCCGCGAGCGAATTGCTCGAACTATCGATCAAAGAGAGCCGCCGGCGCGGGCGCCTCTCCGCTCACTCGCGCCGCCCCTCGCCCGCGCCACCCGCTCCCTCCGCGCCGTCCGCCCGCGCGCCGCCGATTTGGTGACGAGCGACGAGTTAGGATCCCAGCGAGAGATTAGATTCAATAAAATATTGATGTGGCATTACTATTTTTACTTGTCACAGTTGTTACTGGTTGCATTGTAGTTTTATTCAAATACCAAATAACATTACAAACATTATTGATGTAAGTTTAAAAAACTTTGATATTTATAACATAAAATCAGCTTAAAGTAAATAAAATAAACACGAAACGTTTATTTAATTAAACCATAAAAAATGTAGGTACATAACAATGATAACAATCAATATCCATTAATATTCTTATCAGAGAAACTAACTTATTATAATTCATAATCCCCGGAGAATTACTTAGCATCCATTTTGTCGCATCCCATCTATGTAACATCCACGCGCGGTCGCGGCGTCACGTGTCACTACGGCCATCTACTTTTCGAGTCGCACCGCGCTTGTATGAAGTATGAATGAGCGTGTAAATATCGAATAGAATTTTGCAAGAACAAATTTTAATGGAACAAAGCGACAATACATGTTAAATTGTTTATTAGAGATTTTTATAGCGCTAAAGAATATCAATAGGATTTTTTGTTGTTCTGTATGTATTTGTACGTGTAATAATAAGATATCACACATTTTAAATCTTATGAATTTACCTTTTATCGGAGAGCGGGATAATTATGTAATTTTCATTTTTAACATAGAACAAACTAGCTGACCCGCGCAACTTCGTTTGCGTGTATCCCGCTACTTCGACAAATACAGTCAACGCACCAACACATATTGGATACTAATTTTCAATTCACAATAACTTCTCTTTCCCTTAACCGCGTTTAAATACCGTGCCGCAATACTAATATCGTGATATCTCCTAAACTATATGTCTAAATAACACACTGTAAACTGCAAAAATAATCTAAATTAAATGCTCGTGATGATGAACTTACTTATTTTGATAAGGATATATGTATTATTGGTTATATCACCAGTTAAACATCACCCAACGAATTAAATGTTTTTTTAATACAGAAAAGTAGTTTTTGTGACTTAAATAAAAAAGCTGGATATATGTCATCGCGGACTTTTTTGTAGAACTAATAAAGACCAATGTTTTTGCTATACATTGTTCTTACTTGTATCCAACGGTATAAGCGGCGCACGCACAAATGCAATCTTCAATTAGATTTTTTTTCTGACTTCTTGGACATAAATCGCTATAACTCAGCTAATATAGTTTCAATGTATTTCAATTATATATAAAAACCTGTCGGAGAAAATACTCTTTCTATTAGTGAAAACCGCATCAAAATCCGTTGCGTAGTTTTAAAGTTTTATGCATACGAAGGGCCTACAGACAAAATGGGCGACTTTGTTTTATACTATGTAGTGATGATACTAAGTAACGCTGCATACTAGTGAGTGTGAGATTGACAGCTGTGTGCGTAATCGTGTCTGTGCTGTGTGGCGCGCGTAGGTAAGCGGCGTGACGTCGACCGTCGCGGCCGGCCGCCGCCGGCGCGGTGTCGTTGGCCGAACAGCTGATAGCGAATTTATACGTTGTTTTAATCCATTGCTGTTTTTTGTGAAAAACGGTTTTTTTTTCATATTCATGTTGCATTGTGTAGTATTAACGAAATAATACCAGAAAAAATAAAAAAAAACGCATAAAAAATCGGAAAAATCAAGAAAAAACCGATGAAAATTTTCAACGCCATAAGCACCAGAATCGTGTCTAAAGTCATTTTTTTTCGTTTTCGGTAGGCTGTCGTTTACACCCTGTATATTTCTTTCCAATAATATTTTTTTAAGTTTGCGTTTAAATAGCGATATAGGTAGTTCTTGAATGTGAGAGGGTAACTTATTGAACACTTTAATACACATTGCGTAACAGTTCTTTTGTACTTTGTTTTGTTTCAACTAACAAAAAACTTATTTCGACCAACTAAATATTCTACATTTAATCGAGACTACTCGCAAGAGAATTTAAGTAAATTCCAAGACTGTCTTCGTAGTCTAAGTTTTGATAGTATGTACAATACAAAATCTCTAAACACGGCATTCACCTGGTTTTATGAAGACTTTTGTTTGTTTTATAACCTTTGTTTTCCAAGAATTAAAAAGATGCGAGCTGTAAAATGTCGCGAACTGAAATGGATAACTAAGGGATTACGACAGAGTTGCAAAACGAAAAGAGATCTACGGTTCAACTACTACAAAAATCGAACAATGCAGAATAAAACTAGGTATCAAAATTATACAAAATTATTACGACGTTGTATGCATACTTCTCAAAAAGTCTTCAATGCTAGATTTATTGGTAACTCTAAAAATATTTGCAGAGCTGCCTGGAAAGTTATTAATGACGATTTGGAAAACAATTTTAACCGAGACTTTATAAAAGAAATACAAGAAGACAATAATCTCATACATGACCCCTATAAAATAGCATGTCATTTTAACCAATATTTTGTAGAACTGGCCAATGGCAATAAGACCAACTTACACAACACTAACAACAATCATACCTCTAGCAGTATGTTTTTAATCCCCTTTAGTCAGCAAGAAGCTGTATAACTATAATTCGTAATAATTGTAATAATTTTGATTGTAATTTCTATGACACTTTTATAAAATAATTCACATACCTTTTCGAGGTTAAATAGATATAGCACTTTTATAATAATATAGTAACACCATTATGTACTCTATTTTGTTGTGAATAAATGACTTTTGACTTTTGACTTTTGGAGGAAGAATTGAGCAGGATACGATGGGACATTGTAGGGTTATCTGAAGTCCGAAGACAGGGGGAGGACTCAATAATCCTTAAGTCAGGTAACCTGCTCTATTTCCGGGAGGGCGACCAGCAGTCCCAGGGTGGTGTCGGGTTTATCATCCACAAGTCCCTCGTGAACAACGTGGTGAAGATCGAGAGTGTGTCGACAAGGGTGGCGTACCTGATACTCAGAATTACCAAAAGGTATTCGTTGAAGGTCATCCAGGTCTACGCCCCGACTTCGGCACATTCCGACGATGAGGTAGAGGCTATGTACGAGGATATATCCCGGGCTATACATAGCTCCCAGACCTACTTCACCGTTGTCATGGGAGACTTCGACGCGAAACTGGGCACACGTTGCGGTAATGAGTTGAAAGTGGTGCAATTTGGGTATGGGCAACGAAACGCGCGGGGTCAACTGCTGGCCGACTTCATGGAGAGGGAAGGACTCTTTATGATGAACTCCTTCTTCAGGAAGCGGAATCACCGCAAGTGGACCTGGGTGGGTCCCGATGGTGCGACCAAAAATGAGATCGACTTCGTCATGTCGACCAAACGGCGCATATTCAATGATGTCTCTGTGATCAATGCGGTGAAAACCGGGAGCGATCACCGAATGGTAAGAGGCACATTGAATCTAAACATAGCGCTCGAACGGTCACGACTGATGAAGTCCACGCTCCGACCGGCACCTGCTCATATTCAATACCCCAAGAGCTTTCAACAAGAACTACGTAACCGCTTCGAGTGCCTAGGTGAGTGCGTAGATGTGGATGATTATAGCAACAGGCTCGTGGAAACTGTCCAGATGACTGGGTCCAAGTTCTTTAAGACCCAGCATCCAAAAAGAACTAAAAAACTCTCAGACCCTACCCTACAGCTCATGGAAGAACGACGTAGGATGGTTCTGCAGTCCTCCGGTGACGTGACAGTCTGCCGGCGGCTCAATTGATGGATCTCAAAGTCCCTGAAACGCGATATACGCCAATTCAACACCAAATGTGTTGAAGAGGCTATTGAGCGGAACTGGGGTTCTAAGGTGTTTGCCAGGGATCTGTCCATTGGGCAAAGCCGGCTGACCAAACTGAAGACCGAGGACGGCAGGATCATATCTTCCGGAGCTGAGCTCATGGGTGAGGTAGAGAAGTTCTACGGACAGTTATACACGTCCACACGATCACCTGTTTGCAGTGCGGCAACAGATCCAAGAGCCGCACTAACCCGACACTATACCGAAGATATCCCGGACATCGACCTGTGCGAGATTAGTATGGCTCTCAGACAGCTCAAGAACAACAAGGCTCCAGGTGATGACGGAATAACAGCAGAGCTTCTAAAAGCGGGCGGACAGCCGATATTAGAACCTCTCCGAAAACTGTTTAATTCCGTCATTCACGAGGGTACCACGCCTAAGGCATGGCACAGGAGCGTGGTGGTGCTGTTCTTTAAAAAGGGCGATAAAGCGTTTTTTTCAAGAACTATAGGCCCATCTCGCTCCTGAGTCACGTCTACAAGCTGTTCTCGAGAGTTATTACGAATCGTCTCGCTAACAGGTTCGATGACTTTCAGCCTCACGAACAAGCCGGTTTCCGAAAAGGCTTTAGTACCATAGACCACATACATACGCTGCGGCAGGTTATACAGAAGTCCGAGGAGTATAACCGGCCCCTATGTTTAGCGTTTGTGGACTATGAGAAAGCCTTTGATTCGATCGAGACCTGGGCAGTGCTACAGTCTCTCCAGAGGTGCCAAATTGACTATCGGTACATCGAAGTGTTGAAGTGCTTATGCAAAAACGCCACCATGTCAGTCCGCCTTCAAGACCAGAACTCGAAACCTATCCAGCTGCGGCGTGGCGTGAGACAGGGAGATGCAATATCTCCGAAACTGTTCACCGCTGCATTGGAAGACGTCTTCAAGCTTCTGGATTGGAGAGGACTCGGCATCAACGTCAATGGCGAGTATTTGACTCACCTTCGATTTGCCGACGATATCGTAGTCATGGCTGAGACCATGGAAGGCCTAGCCGCAATGCTCGATGACCTCAGTAGCGTATCCCAACAAGTGGGTCTCAAAATGAACATGGACAAGACAAAAATCATGTCGAACCACCATGTCAGACCCACCCCTGTCAAGATCGGCGACGCTACACTCGAAGTTGTTGACGATTACGTCTACCTAGGACAAACTGTCCAGTTAGGTAGGTCCAACTTCGAGAAAGAGGTCACTCGTCGAATCCAACTCGGCTGGGCAGCGTTCGGGAGGCTCCGTCACATCTTCTCGTCCGAATTACCGCAGTGTCTCAAGACGAAAGTCTTTGACCAGTGTGTGTTGCCAGTGATGACCTATGGCGCTGAAACGTGGTCGCTCACTATGGGCCTTATCAGAAGGCTCAAAGTCACCCAGAGGGCAATGGAGAGGGCTATGCTCGGAGTTTCCCTGCGAGATCGAATCAGAAATGAGGAGATCCGCAGGAGAACCAAAGTAACCGATATAGCCCTAAGAGTTGCGAACCTCAAGTGGCAGTGGGCAGGGCACATAGCGCGCAGAACCGACGGCCGTTGGGGCAGAAAGGTTCTGGAGTGGCGACCACGAACCGGGAAACGTAGTGTTGGCAGGCCCCCCACAAGATGGACCGACGACCTGGTAAGGGTTACCGGAGTCCGATGGATGAGGGCGGCCCAGGACCGGTCCTATTGGGGCTCGATGGGGGAGGCCTTTGTCCAGCAGTGGACGATTCCCGCTGAGATGATTGTAGTAAGAGATCACGTGCAGCGGAAGGTGCATTGACCGGCGTTGAACTACAAAACGCACTGTACTTTTTTATTAAAGAAGCACAAAGTAATGATTTTAGTGAAGATATCAATCATGTAAAGAAAAAGGGATTCATTCGCAGCAACAGCAAACTATCCTGCCTGCATCCATTCTTAGACGATCACGGAATACTGAGAGTCGGCGGACGTCTTGGACAATCGAATCTAGCATATGCCGTAAAGTATCCCATTATAATATCTCCTGGAAGTCGCTTATCAACATTAATCATTCAGTAAGCTCACATACATACGCTCCACGGCGGGCCGCGACTCACATTATCATATATTCGGGAGAAATATTGGTTGATCAGTGGCATCAGTAGCGTGAAAAAACAACTTCGACTGTGCATCAAGTGTAAAAGATACAGTCACGAAACTTATCAACAACTGATGGCGGAACTTCCCAAGCCTAGAATCACACCATCACGTCCCTTTACCAACGTGGGTGTTGATTTCACGGGGCACGTGAATATAAAGGCCAACAAGGGAAGAGGCATAAAAACTAGCAAGGGATACATTGCAGTATTCGTCTGCTTAGCAACCAAGGCCGTGCATATAGAATTGGTGTCGGACCTCAGCACAGCAACATTTTTGGCAGCATTTCGCAGAATGTGTTCCCGACGCGGGACACCGAGAAATATGTATAGTGATAACGGCACTAACTTTGTGGGCGCTTCACGACTTCTTAAGCAAGAGTACAGAGAGATCATGGCGTCAATCAACCCCGAGGCAATGAATGACATCACCAATATGGATATCAATTGGCATTTTAACGCTCCCGTTTGGCCAAATGCAGGAGGTTTATGGGAGGCAGCAGTGAAGAGTTTGATGTATCATTTGAAGCGTGTCCTCGGTGATCAATATTTAACATTTGAGGAATTCTCTACACTGCTCTGTCAAATAGAAGCATGTCTCAACTCGAGACCCCTTTGTGCACTCACCGAAAATCCAGACGACACATATCTCACTCCTGGACACTTCCTGGTTGGTGGTTCCCTGTTATCGCGACCACAGACAGATCCTAATTATGTCAATTTGACTACACGTTGGCACTTAATCCAGTCAATGAATAAGCAATTTTGGAAACTGTGGTCTACAGAGTATCCTCAGCAGCTACAATCAAGAACAAAATGGCGTAGTGTGAAACAGAATCTGAAAGTGGATGACGTTGTTCTTATCAAAGAAGACAATCTACCACCCGGCAAATGGGCGATGGCGCGTGTACAAGTCCTGCATCCAGGACAAGACGGGTGTGTAAGAGTTGTGACGCTGAAAACCGTGGACAGTACCATCAAGCGTCCGGTCAACAGACTCATCCCTTTGCCAGTTCGGGAAGATGACGCACCAAGAGAAAACATCTCGAACAGTGCTCGTCAACAGACTACATCTAAACGTCGCAATAAGAAACCATACTCTTTAACAACATTACTTATGTCTGTGTTTCTTCTGTTAATGATGACTATATCACCTAGCATGCAACAATTATCAGTATCTTACAACGTTACGACGCTCGACAGTGGAAACCATATCTTTTTTGAGTGTCCGAACTGCAACATATAAAGGATGAGTGGAAACTAATAGTCTACTACAACATGTCTACATATTGGGCTGGATTCTCGGAATTAGAAATATATATTCGTCATTTGCATAAACTGTATCAAAATATGAGCTCGCAAACACAATCAAGCATGTCCCATGGAGCAATAATACTACAACTGCAGCATGACTTGAATGAACTTCAGCATTATTATTCGTTATTACGAAACCCTAAGGGAAGGCACAAGAGAGGTATAGTTAACGGCGTTGGCAACGTGGCTAGCTATTTATTTGGTGTCTTGGATGACAAGTTCGCCGAGCAATACAAGCAAGACATTGAGAGAATATCCTCTAATGAAAATCATTTGCAGAACCTTATCAAAAATCATACACTTATCATTGAATCAGAATCAAACGTCATCCGGAGAAATGAAGCTATAATGAACCAACAATTCACCTTTATGAACAAGCAAATGAAGGCGTTACGACACAACGTAAACACGGTGCAAACAGACACCACTCAAAGCATTTTGTTGACGTCTTCAGGGTTATCAGCATATTATATATTATGTCGTCCTATCAAACCTACGAAGCATGCAGCAGAGACTCTTAGATGTGATCACAGACATTCATCATGGGCGTATAGACACTCACTTGTTCTCGCCTGAAGAGTTAGAGTCTCAAATACATATCATAATGCGCGAGATACAGGATGATTTAAAAGTACCATTGGAACGGTCGAGTATCAAGAGTTTATACAAGTTACTGCGGGTGTTTACTCGTGTATATGATGACTATCTAATTATGGAGATCAAAATTCCTTTAGTCACAACGGAAAAGTATGAATTGGATAAGGTTATTTCATTACAAGCAGGAGAATCAAAGGGCTACCAAGAAGTTACATCAACGTACCCATATTTAGCATTTAATTTGAGAAAGGATTTGGTTTCATTCTTCACGGAAAACGACCATGAACACTGTCTTCATGCAAGTCCCGAAAAGACTTTATGTACGATTGACAAACCAATCTATAAACTACAAGAACAGCAATCCATTTGTGATGTTAGAATTAATGACATAATAACATCAGCCTGTACACTTAAACAATCAAAGTGTAATGTGAATAAATGGATCAAGTTACGTCGCCCGAACGACTGGCTGTATCAATGTTGTAAACAATACACCGTACGTATTTTTAGCACACGTGCCACGGAAGTAACTACTTTATCAGGCAATGGCATTATCACATTATGCCCAGGTTGCACATTGAAGGCAGAATCATTTCAGATTTACTCTCACAAGAACTTTATCAATCACGTGGATCACCATACTGAGGGGATTGACCTACCACGGATATCTGTGGTGAATGATATAGTTAACACGAGCATCCCCACCGTTGACTCCTTTCAACCAGAAGATCAACATAACTTGTGGGTCAAATTGAGGTCTGAAATAAAAGACCTAAAGCAGGAGTCGACGCAAACACTGAGTGTCCACGACGTGCATCAGTACAGCGTGCTGTACTCCCTGGTGGGAGGAGCCATCCTGGCGGGCCTGAGTTTAATTATCATTTGGATCGGACGAAGACGGAAGCAGCAGCCAGTCATGGAATCAGGATCAAAGTTAGCGGAAATATGGACCCAACATGAGCCGCAGCCTATCCCTCGACCACGGAAGATCAGCGAGAGCACATCAACTTTAATATTCCATTGAGTGAGAGTGAATAATATAATTAGTATTCATTGCATTAGATATTATAACGTAATAAGTTTTATTTAATTCATATCATACAATTTGGGATTGTATAATGTTTAGATTTTTATATAATTAAGCATATCTTTGTTCTCTTTCTGCCCTCGGCAGCATGTACAGTCAACTGTACAGGTTAATATTATTTTTATATACATAATTAGCATCGCGCTGCGTGTCAGCACTTTTATATTTTGTAATCCGCGCAGCGTGTCAGCATTATCTTTATTGTAATAGTATTGTACTTTTAATTACTTAGTGACATTAAAGCACTCGTCGTGAAAGGTTGTGTTTATCATTCCCTATACCACAATCTTTATAACATCTATATCATCGACACACGTCACTCATCAACTAGCATCTCTTTGTAGGCAGTGACAACTCCCTACAATATCAGTACATAATATACTTATTTCTTTCCGGCAAGTTAGGTGTTATAATGTGTATAAAGTATTTGAAAATGACAAAGAGTAATCTTTGTCTCAGGATTGAAACCCTGAGCCACCACGCTTACTATCGGTAACCCTTATCCACTACGCCACTGATGCATGTATTTATCGAATCGAAATGGTGCTTCTGTATAGATGTTTTTGGGTTCTGCGAGAATTCTGTTCTCCTAGTACTTTTTTGTCAAAGTTTCTCTTGAGCACGGCTTGACCGAATCGCTATCTCTTCACTACTTATGCACTCCTAGTGTAACTTCGACTGTTTTCGTGAATATTTTAATAATGATTTATTATTTTATTTCAAAAATGCGTATATTCTTGCACACGTCTGCTCGGTATCGAGGTCCAGAGGGAGAGACCAATCAATTCTGAATCAGTTATGTAGTCGGTAAAAAGATGTACCTACAGCATAAGTAAGGGATAGTCATGTATCACGTTTTACCTGAAAGACAGGCTGCCAAAAAGCTTGCGTAAGCTTGAGTAGTAGAGAGTTGAGTGTTAGTAAAAAATCTAAACTTAACCCGATTACTCCATAATTTTACAGCTTCTAGAGTTCGTAGTTGATTATCTATAAACTTCACAGTTGTGATCAAACTTCAACTAACCAGGGAGCGGAACCGTTGCTAGAACGGTACCGATGACAAAACCACAATCTAGTTAAAATATAACCTCTTGGTAATTACGTTTACAATATAAATCAAACGCCGTCAAACGGTTAGGTAATCGGTTACTGACCCACCGTAACGCGTGCGACCGTGGAGTCGACCCACGACTCATAAATTACTAGCTTAGTTGCGCATGCGGCGATGTCTATAGTCCAACTCTTATTCATAAAAATATATGAAGTTATGAAAGGCTTATAAAGTGTTTTGTTTCTTTCACTTCTTAGCGAAATGAAAGAGAGAAAACATACTTTAGTAGTTGTTTAACTAAAATAGGTGTATAGTGTGTTTATGAATAAGAGGGCATTTAATGTCATGACATGAATGTCTGTAGAGGGCATTGTATGCAAGGTATACAAAATGTATAATTTAGAACATCTGTGAGGATCTTATACAACAGTGCTCAAAGATCTTCGAAAATGACAGCGGAGGCTCAAAATTAATAGTGCCTTCCGAAACACTCACGAGCTCAATATGTATAACCTCAAAGATCGTTGTTGATTAGCCACGAGCTCTTAATTCCACCATAAATAATTAGATAACTGCGTTTAATCACGAAAAAAATCATTACTGATCACAAGGAAAGGGTTATTTTAATAATTGATAATAAAAACATTTATAAACTCTATAAACGGTTAATTGTGTTCTTGACATTGTGTGGTTAAAATAACAATTGCAAAGTTAATTGATAAACATAAAATAAGAACTATCCTCCAAAAGAAAACAATAAAATTACGAATATTTAAATGTTCTCCTTAATGAGGTCTTTGAATTATGATTAATTACCATTTATAACCTCAGTTAAAAAATATTTAATAGCAGTAGGCAGACCTTAAAAAATAAAGCAGTAGAACAATTGTTATCAAAAAAAAGTTCTCTTTAAATAATACTTCCCCTACTTTTTGTGGGGGGTAGTTGCAACAAGAAGAAGCAATAATTCTGCTCTACGTATTTTAGTATAATTTTAATAGTTATTTAATCCAATTTATACAATTTTATGTCTTAATTTCCTAATTATCTATCTACCTGCCAGTTACAATATTTCTATTCTTTGAATCCTTCTCTTCTGCACTTCACTACTCACTATTTCAACTCTAACATTTACACCTAACAACACATTGCAAAATGGACACCATGCAAGCAACTCTGAACGAGCTCAGCACCAGCATCAACAGCAGAATGGCTGATTTTGAAGCGCAGCTACAGAAGTCTGTCCCTCTGAGTGTCTCCAGCCTGGCCTCCGAATTTGCTTCGTACAGGTCATTTGTCACCCAAGCCCTGACAATGCTACAACTGCAAATCAACGGGCTTGCAAGAACAGTCGACAGCATGGAGATGCAGAGGCGGAGAAAAATACTGCTGCTTCATGGTGTAACGGAGACTACAAAGGATGAAGACGTTGCCCAAACACTCACTGGTGTTGTTATCAAGCAGCTGGGTATTGGTGACTTCTCCAAGGATGACATCAGGCACTGTCAGCAATGGGGAGGAAGACTTCGGCTAAGAAGCCCCGGCCCATATTAGTTAAGCAGAGGGACTTGGAGATGCGTGACAAGCTCTGGTTCTTCAAGACGAAGCTGAAAGGTTCCGGAGTCACCATGTCGCAGTTCCTCACCAAGAGCGGGCACGATGTATTCATGGCGGCTCGTGAGAGGTTCGGGGTAAACAAGTGCAGGACTCGGGATGGTGCAATCCATGTTCTTGGACCGGACGACGTGAGGCACCGCGTGACTTCACAAGCCGAGCTGTGCAGGGTCGGTGAGCTGTTGCCCAAGCCGAGTTCGGCGCCCAAACCACTGGTTGCCTCGAAATCAAAGCGAGTAGCCGCCAAAAAGTGAAGTCATCAGAGTTCATTACTAGTCCCGGTACACTTCGCTTGTTTACTTGCATAACTCATTTATTCAGATATCTTCTACAATTTATTTTATATGTTTATTCTATTCTCCCGTTTGACTGACTTTGACATCTGACACTTCTGACATTTCATACTTATTGTTGCCATATTAATAAACTATTTTTTACGTTTCTCAACTCCTTAGTATTTTTTATTTTATATACATCATATTATTATTCTTTTTTCTTTTATTTATTCTATACAATCATGTTAAAGAAACTGTTGTATTATTTCTATGTTTTCTTTTTTCCTTTCCTGGACTACTTAGTTGTAAATAATTTTTATGGTACTCACATATTATGTTCTCGCAGCCGGCAGATGGAGCAATAACTTTTGTTTTTATAAGCCTTTTTTATAATAATATACTATATGTCGGGGGACGGTGTGTGTTGTGGGGTTTGTATCCTGACATTTCACTTCTAATATGGGGTACCTCGCTATCAGATTGTACAGTCATAGCGAATAGTCCAAAATAATACACACTAGACTTAGTTCACTAATGAATTTGTCCATTACAATGATCACGTCATTACAAAACTAGACTAGGATTTAACCGATCTAGCTGGATGCAAAACAGAAACGCGGTGAGTTCGGTGCAACGTGGCAACGACCGTGTTCCCTTGAGTTCGAATGTTGAATAATCTAACCACACTAACGTTCCAACCATCATACCTCCGAGTGACAGCTGTCTATTGTGTCATGCTAACCGTCATCTGCCTGTGTTGCCAACATTTTACCGACCACACCCAAGTGTAAACACTTGACGTTTCCGTAACATTAAATTATTTCTTAACAATCAAATCAAGCTTATTTTAATTAGATTGTTCGAAGATATAGCGCCTCGATGCTGGCGCTCCGACACGGCCATCTTGACATGTCACACGTCCCTGTGTGATGCTCCTAAAAAGTAAAGTCATTTGCAATACCAGAGTATCTCCATTCGGCCTATCCTGATTAACTCACTTGGGTAAGAGTCTTCACACTAAACAAATCTTACAGGGCGAATCTTATTTCTCACATGATTAATCTTACATCACAATAAACTATCATCTAACAATACACAGACCATTGACCAGTATTCACACACCATACATAACCAAACTTGAAAACCAATTACTCTAGACGTTAAAATCAACTCTACCACCGCCCATCATCAATTCACGGGCCTCAGTCGTTACTATCACCTTAAACGAGTGAAAGTAACTCATGCCACTCTATTGAGCGACAATATCTCACAACTAGGCGTCACTATCACCTAAATCGGGCGATAGTAACTCATGCCACTCTACTGAGCGAGGATATCTCACAACTGGGCGTCACTATCACCTAAATCGAGCGATAGTGACTCATGCCACTCTACTGAGCGACGATATCTCACAACTGGGCGTCACTATCACTTAAATCGAGCGATAGAGACTCATGCCACTTGCACCAAGTGACGATATCTCAACACAGTTATCACGCAAAGTTTTCATTTAAATTGGTTGAATAGTGGTCCATGGTATGTACCCAAAAGTTACTCTACATCGCGTTTAATAGGAACACCATTAGTAAAGGAACTCTTAAAAGATATCAAGATACCCACCAACAAACCTTTACTCGCCAACGACACGTCAGTATCAACAGCATCAAAGTCGATCCTCTCGCCAGAGCGAATCTCACACGACTGGACATCGCAAGCATTACGTTCTGCGTTTTGCTAAAGAACGTAACCTGCAACAGAGAAAGGCTTCAAGCTAGTTTTAATCCTATCGAAACAAATCTTGTCAAACTCTGCAGCTCGCTTGATGTTCTTGAATTGCGTCTGCCCTCATCTGATAAATGTCAACCTCAGGCTCAGCATCATCAGCCAACATAATGTCTAATGGTCTCACAACCTTACCAATTGAGAACTCCAATGGGCTGGCTCTTGTCTCTCGGTTCTGAGTTCAGTTAAACGCAAGCTGCACGTCAGGTAGAGCATCCTGTCATGAACGGTTACCTGTTTCAGCGGCCGTAAGTAGATTTTTAATTGTACTCATCGTGCGCTCGACCTGACCGTTAGCTCTGGAGCTACCAGTCGCAATTAAGTGGAGCTTTATATTTACCGACTCGCAGTAATCTTTGAAGTCTCGACACTAGCAAAACATAGTCCCTGGTCTGCGATAACCCTCGTTAGTGCGCCGAATAGCGAAACACTGTCTTGCAGACGTATCTGCTTCGGATCCGTATCAGCATGAGACATAAGCTTACCTCTACGATGAATAATAACAAAGTCGAAGCTCTGCAAAAAGGCTCACCATCTGTGGACACGTAGTGTCAGATACAGCTTCTTGCGTGTCATCTGTAGGGAACTGCAGTCCATTACCACCAAGAATTTGCGACCATGAAGGTAATGTCTGAAGTACTTGACTGCGTTGACAACCGCTAGGGTCTTCAACTGGTAGGAGTGGTATCTAGACTCCACAGCTGTTGTACGCTTGCTATAGTAAGCGATAGCATGCAACTTATCTTCTGACTTTTGCATCAGAACGGCACCATACCCAATTGCATTTGCATCTGTGTGTAGCTCTACTTCCAAGTCCGGATCGTATATCATTAGTACTGGTTCACACGTCAGCACTGAAATAATCTGCTGTCTGACGTCTTCGTGTTCACGCTTCCAGTTTAACTTACCGTTACTCGTCGTCAGAGCATAGAGTGCACAGAAGTTTGACCTATTCTTATCATAGCTACATTGTTATCAAATCTTTTACCACAAAGCTTGGAAGCCAATGATTCCTTCACTAAAGAACATTTTGTATCAGAACAACAACGAAATGAAAGCTGCTCACCGTTATGGCATAGGATTCCAGTAGGTGCATCAATAATGCACAGGTCAACCAGTTTCTCCTTGGCTGCACCGGGACCACTGAGGGACGACTGAGGCCCGTGAATTGATGATGGGCGGTGGTAGAGTTGATTTTAGCGTATAGAGTAATTGGTCTTCAAGTTTGGTTATGTATGGTGTGTGAATACTGGTCAATGGTCTGTGTATTGTTAGATGATAGTTTATTGTGATGTAAGATTAATCATGTGAGAATAAAGATTCGCCCTGTAAGATTTGTTTAGTGTGAAGACTCTTACCCAAGTGAGTTAATTAGGATAGGCCGAATGGAGATACTCTGGTATTGCAAATGACTTTACTTTTTCAGGAGCATCACACAGGGACGTGTGACATGTCAAGATGGCCGTGTCGGAGCGCCAGCATCGGGGCGCTATATCTTCGAACAATCTAATTAAAATTAGCTTGATTTGATTGTTAAGAAAAAATTTAATGTAACGGAAACGTCAAGTGTTTACACTTGGGTGTGGTCGGTACAATGTTGGCAACACAGGCAGATGACGGTTAGCATGTCACAATAGACAGCTGTCACTCAGAGGTATGATGGTTGGAACGTCAGTGTGGTTAGACGATTCAACATTCGAACTCAAGGGAAAACGGTCGTTGCCGCGTTGTACCGAACTCACCGCGTTTCTATCTTGCATCCAGCTAGATCGGTTGAATCCTAGTCTATTTTTGTGCTGTGATTATTGTAATGGACAAATACACCAGTGAGCTAAGTCTAGTGCGTATTATTTTGGACTATTCGCCATGACTGATCAGTCTGATAGCGAGGTACCCCATACGCCTTCGATATCAGAAGTGAAATGTCAGGATACAAACCCCACACAATACACCGTGTCCCGACATCAGAAGTGGGATGTCAGAATACAACCCCACACACCGTGCCCCGACATATATATATGTATATATCAGTGGCGAAGGGTCATTTTTTATAAAAGGTAAGCCGGAGCTATAGGTCATTGTCTAGGTATAGTACCTACATAATATGTACCTCGTAAGAATGTCGACGTAAAATTAGCGTATTACTGCATAATATGAGAGTATTATCTACATTCAACTACAGTCTCTTATTTCTCTCTCTACAGTTTAATAATACATAGGTACTTACCATGCTACCTAATCATGCTTGTTTTGCATTAAGTTACTCCGTCTTCAGTAGTAACACGTAGGTAACACAACAGCACATATTCAAGATAACGTAGGTATATCGAACGATTGATGATTGTCTCGCACTGGTTGTTTAATAACATATTATACCATCAGTTTAGAATGTATTCATCAACAATAAAATATCAAACACATAATGGATAAACGCAGAACACTTTTATAGAAATGAGTTTAACCTATAAATCTGACAAAATGAAAATTTACTCGAATAGAAACATGCAAAACAATTACTGTTTAATATACTGATACATTCACAATTATGCATAAACACATTTATTAAGGAATAATGTTGTGATAAACACAAATATTCTAATTTGTTATAGAGCGCGCGAAATATGTAAATAGTAAACAAACATGACCTAATTGTCCAACCATTGTCAAACTGGAGAAGAACGTTCCACTAATACTTATGCAGGATGCTTAGCTTATATTTTCGCCATCTCGCTCTTGCACGCGGCTCGCGCCGCGACAGAAACATACGTCCGCCGCGGCGCGAGCGCGGTAACGCGCGAGGTAATCCGCTCTTCCTCCGGCTTGCTCGCCACTATGCAGCGCGGTGTAAAGCGCGATCCAAAAGGTCGTAAGCGACATCGCCGCCATAGTTTTTATTGTACGCGATTCCCGATCAGCGCCTACGGTTTATTTCATTATTATTACTTCACGTTGCGTTTTTAGCGGAGCGTAAGTTTTGAAGGGTAGGCGTTTTCGTACTGTTTAGATTAGATTAATGATTCTAGTTAAAGATTTCGGTTTAAATATTGGTTATTATTGATTAATTGTGTATTATTTGGCAATAGTGAACAATTAATTTAACACTAATATTAAGTCTGTCCAGAAAGGGAAGCCGGTAGGAATCGAGTTGTATGGAGCCTTCGCCACTGGTATATATATATTCATTGTATTTTTTTATTATTTATTTATTACGGAATTTAATAATGTCATTACAAGACAGCAGCATATGTAAATAGTGACGAATATTTTTCTGCAAGTAGTGATACCAGCTTCGTAAGTGTTCCTTCTCTTGCTGAGACATTGTCCTCTCAGTTTTCTGATTTTCCTAGGAACTTTAATGTGGTCCATATTAATGCTCAGAGTGTTCCGGCCCATTTCCCGGATATGCTGGCTACTTTCGAATGTACACATATTCATGCAATACTTGTTTCTGAGTCTTGGCTTAAACCATGCTTAGTCTCCTCGGCTTATTCGCTCCCAGGCTATGAGCTTATTAGAAATGATCGCGTAGTGGGAGGTGGGGGTGGAGTGGCTATCTATCTTAAACAAAATATTCCCTTCTCTATAGTTAGCAAATCACCACAGCTCCCACCACCAAATGCTGGCGAGCATCTTTTTCTCGAAGTTGAGCTTCTTTACTCCAAAATCTTGCTCGGTGTTTTTATAGTCCTTCTTTACGTGTAGATTACTTCACTTCTCTTGAAATTCTGTTAGAAATTTTTATCCCCGTGTACAGTCAAACCATAATCATGGGCGATTTCAACACCTGCCTCCATAAAAATGATCACCGTTCCAGTTCACTCCAATCCATCGTTGACTCCAATAACCTCTCTATACTTCCTCTTAATGCTACACATCATTTTCCAAACTATACTCCATCTTTGCTTGATCTTATCCTTATTTCTTCCCCTCATCGTGTTTCTAAACACGGTCAGTGTCCTGCAGATGCCTTTTCCTACCATGACCTCCTCTTCTTGTCTTATCGTGTCCGGCCTCCGAAACCTAAACCTAAAATCCTTGTACAGCGCAACTTTCGTGAAATGAACGTGGCAAATCTTCGTGCGGATGTCAACATTGCCTGGGTTTCTCTCTTTGCTTCGGAATGTGTGGATGATAAAGTTCAGTTACTGACCTCAAACTTGATAAAGCTCCATGACACTCATGCACCATTGCGTACAATCAGGGTGAAACATCTTCTGTCACCTTGGCTTACGGACGACATTAAGACACTACTCTCCCAGAAAGCTGCTGCAAAAACGAAATTTAAATGTCGTCCAACTGACGCTAATTGGAAAAAATATGTAGCAATATGAAATCACTGCAGTTAGGTGTGTAGGAATGCACAACGCCGACATATTCATGCATCTGTCGAAAACGGAGATACAGCCAAATTCTGGAAATTTCTGAGATCATTGGGAGTTAACGACGCTTTAAATCAATACTTTACTGCATTACCCCACTTTGACCCCATTCTAAAAACTAACACACTAAAATCTCTTTCACTAAGTTCGACTCCCGACTGCTTCCCATTTGAATTTCATCAATTTGCTGCTTGTGACGTTAAGAAGAGCATCCTATCTACTTCCTCGAATTCGATAGGTACCGATTGCGTCAGCCGTAATATGATCCTTCCTATCCTTGATGAAATACTCCCTGTCATCTGTCATATCCTCAATTCCTCTATCTCTAGTGGCATCTTCCCATCAGCTTGGAAAGACGCCCAAATCACACCTCTACCTAAAAAATGCAACCCTTCATCTTTCTCTGAATACCGGCTCATTTCTTTCTTACCTTTCCTCTCTAAAGTTCTTGAACGCCTCGTTCATGATCAGCTTAGTTCCTTTCTTTCCGAAAACCAATAATAAACCAGTAATACTAATACTAATACTAATATACTAATACTAATTACTAATTACTAATATTACTAATACTAATATACTAATACTAATATACTAATACTAATATACTAATACTAATATACTAATATACTAATACTAATATTACTAATATATATTATCAGCATAATTGAATTTGATTTGTCATTGCTTTGTGACGTCACGCTTCAACAACTATAAATACGAACGCCTAACCGCTTAACGGTCATTTGACTCTCGGCTTTCGTAGCGATAGGTTGTTGTTGCATGGCGATAGAGTTAGATATTTTGTTACAGGTAGATTATCGGTTGATTGTTTGGTTCAGTTGTATTTTCAAAGTTAATTTATTTTAGTTGCGATAATACTTAATTTTAGTGGTTAATGTTCATTTGGTTAGAGTTTATTGTTATTTAAGCGTTAATAAATAATTCGTCGGTAATTGTTTCCTTTTTTTTTTTTTTTAAATAGCTAATATTGATTCTCCTAAAATCAGAAGTGGGATACGCCTAACGATACCATATTTGTGTTGTTCAAACAATCAACCGTTAATAATTATCATGCCGCGTACTCGAGTATCTCGTTCACGTACGCGTCGTTCGAGTGGGACGCGTTCTCATGTAAAAGTAAGATCTCGCAGTAGGTCGATTCGGGATAAACAGGGTCGTTATAAGTCGTACTTGCTTCGGCAGTACATATACTAAAATTCGAACGATACAGAGAAGATTAGCATGGCCCCTGCGCAAGGATGACACGCAAAATCGTGAAGCGTTCCACATTTTTGTACTTGCTTCGGCAGTACATATACTAAAATTGGAACGATACAGAGAAAATTAGCATGGCCCCTGCGCAAGGATGACACGCAAATTCGTGAAGCGTTCCACATTTTTAAAAGTACTTGCTTCGGCAGTACATATACTAAAATTGGAACGATACAGAGAAGATTAGCATGGCCCCTGCGCAAGGATGACACGCAAAATCGTGAAGCGTACCACATTTTTGTACTTGCTTCGGCAGTACATATACTAAAATTGGAACGATACAGAGAACATTAGCATGGCCCCTGCGCAAGGATGACACGCAAAATCGTGAAGCGTTCCACATTTTTTTGGTTCCCACATTTTTGAGTATCCGTGAGGGGAATAAAAACGGGGATTTTGATTGGAGGATATTCTGGAGGTGTTGTTAGAGCGTTTTATTGATTTTTTGACTGACCTGGCCTGTTTTCTGGACTTTGATACTGCTTTTTGCTAGAGAGTTATCTTGATGACTCTCTAGTATTCTGCATCGACTTCGCGTAGCATTTTGGACTGATTTCTCATACTTTGACCGTTGACCTTGGCTTGTTTTGTGGATACCGTTGCTTCCGATTTGGATTTGCCGTTCGCGGCATTTGTTGATGGAGTCGGACTCCAGTTCGGCTCCGGGCGGCGGTGCCCGCCGTAAGAGGCACCGGACTTCCCCAATCCTGGGATCTGGGCCGTCTGGGTCTGAGACCGAGACAGAGTGCCCGCGCGGGCCGGTGGCGCGGCGCGGTAAAACGTCCTCTGGGGCTATATCCTCCAGAGGCGGGGTTTCGTCCCGTGGGGTCATGGCTCCCCCTGATCCCGTCTTTGACCCTGAGGAGGTATGGAGAGCTCGGCCTCTGAGTCTCCATACCGCATGGACGCCGAACAGCTGAGGGCGCAGGCCGGCCAGAGTGCGGCCACAATTTACGAGGTTGTCCGCAAGTCGGGCCACCTCCAGGGGGTTTGCCAGAGAACCCTTAAGCTGGCGGCAGCGGGTCTCCTGGACATTGTGGAGGCCCTGGCGGACCGGACGGTGTCCGATGAAGTCCGCCGTACCAGGGTGGAATCCGCTCGGATTCGCCGTGAGAACGACATGCTTCGGGCGGAAAGGAAGGCGCTCCTGCGGGAGTTGGAGCAGGCAAAGGCCCCCCCTCCTGCAACAAGAGCAACATGCCCACCACCTGCCCCTGTGGCCTCGGACTCCACTCCGACCGTCGCGGAGCTCTTGGAAGAGCTTAGGCGCTCCCTCATCGCCTCGGTAGGGACGATGCTGGACGCCCGCTTTGAAGGAATTGAGGGGCGCCTGCTCCCGGAGGCGAGGGTCCGTCCTCCCTTTAGGGCGGACAGAATGTCGGCGTGGTCCTCTGCCACCCCAACGCCTGTGCTTACTCCGGCCCCGACTTCGGATGTCGTGGGACCTCTCCCCACTTCGCGGGCCGGGAAAAGGGGGAAGAAGAAAGGGGTAAGCCACCCCCCTGTCGCCGAACTGCCGGCGGTTGCTCCAACACCAAGGGCAGCTGAGGCTCCTCCGGAGGCGGGTCCGTCGGGATCAGCGTCCACCTGGTCGGAGGTGGTACGCAAGGGGAAGAAAACCCCCCCTAACGCGACGGCTCAGGTGCCGGCCTCTCAGGCAGCCAAGAAGCCGCAGCCGGCCAGGCCGAGGCTGACCGTTCCGAAGTCGGCGGCGGTGGTGGTAACCCTCCATTCAGAGGCTGCCGCCAAGGGTGTGACCTATGCCCAGGCCATGGAGCGCGCGGAGGAGGCAGTTAACCCGATGGACCTGGGCATAGAGTCCGTCCATTTCCGTCGGTCCGCCACCGGGGCTAGGATCATCGAGATCCCGGGCTCCCAAGGCCAAGAGAAGGCCTGCGCCCTGGCGGAGAAATTGAAGGCCGCCCTCGACGGGGTTGCGGTTATATCGGTCCCCGTCAAGTGTGCGGACCTGAGACTGACGAGACTGGGGACACGGCCACCGTGGGAAAGGTTGCCATCGCCGTGTCCCACGCCGGGGGTTGTCTTTTGGGCCAGGTGAAGGTCCACCCGATCATCCCGGGTCCCGACGGCATGGGCTCATGCATCGTGGAGTGCCCGGTGACGGCCGCCAAAGCCATTTCGGAAGCGGGAAGACTTCTCGTCGGTTGGACCTCCGCCTTGGTCCGATTGCTGGAGCAACGACCCCTGCGCTGCTATAGTATAGGTGCATGGCCGTAGGCCACACTAGGCCAACCTGCCCCTCCACCGTTGACCGAAGCAAAGTTTGCTACCGGTGCGGCGAGGAGGGTCACAAGACTGCGGCCTGCGAGTCTGCAGCGATGCGTTGCAGCGTCTGCGCTGCTGCCGGGAAGCCGGCCGGACACTTAATGGGGGGGAGATTCTGCTCTCCCTCCATGGTAAAGGGTAGATCGGGCGTGGGGGCGTGGACCGCTCCCACCGCCACGACTCGACCAGCGGGAGTGACTCGGGAGGCTAGCATGTCCGAATAATCATGGCTAACAACGGACACGCTAGCTTCCTCCAGGCGAACCTCAACCACTGCGCAGGGGCCCAGGACCTCTTCCTTCAGTCCCTAGCGCAGTGGGAAGTTGATGTGGCGGTGGCTTGCGAGCCTTACCTCATCCCCCCCCAACCAAATTGGGCCGGGGACTCGGCCGGCTCAGTGGCGGTTGTTGGCCGTATGGGCGTTGGGCCCCCTCTCATGGTTGTCGAGAGGGGGATAGGTTTTGTTGTAGCCGGTTGGGGGGAGTACACCATTGTCGGCGTGTACTTCTCCCCCAACCGTTCCCTGGCAGAGTTCGAAGTTTTCCTGGACTCTGTCAGGGCGGCCGTGGCCCGTGGGCCGTCAGGGTCGGTTGTGGTCCTCGGCGATTTTAACGCCAAGTCCCGGGCGTGGGGCTGTCCCGTCACGGACGGGAGGGGTGAGGCGGTGCAGGTTTGGGGTCTCCTCTCCGGGCTGTCCCTGCTCAATAAGGGAACAGCCCACACCTGTGTGAGGCACAATGGGGGGTCAGTGGTTGACCTCTCATTTGCCACTCCGGCGGTTGCCCGGAAAGTATCCGGATGGAGGGTAGAGGAGGGGGTCGAGACCTTGTCAGACCACCTCTACATACGATTCGAGGTCTCCCCCCTCGTAGAGGGTGCAGTACGACCGGCCAGTTCTTTCCCGAGATGGGTCCTCAGCCGGCTGGATAAAGAACTGGCGGAGGAGGCGGCCATCGTTCATCGTTGGTTCGCCTCTGCACCGGAAGAAGGAGCCAGCACGGAGATGCTGGCCGGTCGTATGCGCACCACCCTCACAAGAGTGTGCGACGCGGCCATGCCGAGGGCGCGACGCCGTCAAGCGCGCCGGTCGGTGTACTGGTGGTCTCCGGAGATAGCGGAACTCCGGAACGCCGCCAATGGAGCCCGGAGACTCCATGCCCGCTGCAGGGCCCGTAATTGGAGAAACCCGGGTCGGAAGGGGGCCGAGCAGCCTCAGGCTGAGTTGTGGGAACGGTACAGGGCGGCAAAGCAAAACTTGCAGCTCGCTATAAGCCGCTCCAAATCGGCTGCAATCGAGGAGATCCTCAGGGACCTCGATAGGGATCCTTGGGGGCGTCCGTATCGCGCAGCACGCAAGAAACTGCGCACACTAGGCGCTCCCCTGACGGAGTCGCTTCAGCCGGATCTCCTCGGAAGGGTGGTAGGCGTATTGTTCCCCAACTCGCCGGGACACACGCCCCCGGTGATGGCCCCAAGTTTCGTGGAGCCTGCAGCGGAGGAAATTCCCCCCCCCCTCTTGTTACTGAGGGGGAGATGGAGATGGCTCTTGACCGTCTTCGTGGCAGGAGGACGGCTCCGGGGCCAGACGGCATCCCAGGGCGTGTATTAGCCCTCGCCCTGAAGCACCTGGGGGTGCAGCTTCGGGAACTCTTCGATGCATGCATCGGCAGGGGAGAGTTCCCGAAGCAGTGGAAAGTGGGCCAGCTGTGCCTGCTCCCGAAGGGGGGAGATCATCCGCTTGACTCCCCCTCGGCATACAGGCCTATTGTGTTACTGGACGAGACGGGTAAACTGCTGAGAAGATTCTCGCTGCCCGTCTCGTCCAACATCTGGAGGTGGTAGGGCCCCCGCTATCGGAGGCCCAGTTCGGGTTCAGGTCGGGGCGGTCTACCATCGACGCCCTGACCACTCTAAAAAAGTTGACCAAGGCGGCGGTGGCTGAAGGAGACGTTGTCCTGGGGGTGTCGCTTGACGTGGCGAATGCCTTCAACAGAATCCCATTTGAAACCATCATGGAGGCACTCCGGTACCATGGAGTGCCCCCGTATCTCCGGAGGCTGTTGGGGGCGTACCTCCAGGACAGGGAAGTCGCCTGGATCGGCAGCGATGGACGGCGGTGCGCGCGGCGCATGAGCTGCGGCATTCCACAGGGTTCGGTTTTAGGTCCGACCCTGTGGAACATTGGTTTTGATTGGCTCCTCCGGGGTCCGGTCCCTCCCGGCGTGGAGGTGATCGGCTACGCTGACGACACCTTCGTCGCGACCCGGGGGAGTTCATACGAGGAGGCGGCGCAACTGGCCACCACCGCTGTATCATTGGTGGTGGACCGGCTCGCGCGGTTGCGTTTGAGGGTCTCGTTATCAAAGACGGAGGCCCTCCTTTTCCACGGCCCGCGCAGGGGTCCACCCCAAGGCGCGCGCATCGTCGTACAAGGCGTGGAGGTCGCGGTTCGGGCCCAGTTGAAGTATCTGGGCCTGACCATTGATGGGAGGTGGAATTTCGGGGCCCACTTTTCACAAATGGCCCCGAAACTGATAGCCGCCGCAGCGGCTCTTGGTCGGTTGCTGCCGAATTTGGGAGGCCCGAGCTCGGCCTGCAGGCGCCTGTACTCCGGCGTCATCCGTAGTATGGCGCTGTACGGTGCCCCAGTGTGTGCTGATGCTCTCACCGCTAAAAACCGAGTTCTTATTAGAAGACCACAAAGGACGATAGCGGTGAGAGCAATAAGGGGGTACCGTACCGTGTCTTGGACGGCGGCTACCCTTCTAGCGGGCGACCCCCCCTGGGGGCTTCAGGCGGGGGTCTTAGCGGAAGTATACCGCTGTAAGATGGAGGCGCGAGCTCGCGGCGAGAGGCCGGATTGCGACGAGGTGCGGAGAATCAGGTCGGAGGCTCGAGCTGACCTGATTAGCAGATGGGAGGAGCAGTTGCTGTCCCCCGCCGCTGGCCGAGAAACGGTGGAGGCAATCCGGCCTCACCTCACGCGGTGGGTAAATAGGAGTTGGGGGGTACTGTCGTACCGGCTGGTGCAGGTGCTTACCGGTCACGGTTGTTTCGGAAAGTACCTGCACCAGATTGCGGGCCGTGAAGCAACCCCGGCCTGCCATAAGTGTGACGCGTCCGTAGACACGGCGCGCCACACCCTAGAGGAGTGTCCGGCCTGGAGCTCACAAAGGCACACTCTGTCGGCGTACGTCGAGGGGGACCTCTCGCTACCAAGTGTCATCAACTCGATGCTTGATAGCGAGGGGTCCTGGAGGGCGGTAGCCTCCTTCTGCGAGTCAGTCATGTCGCAGAAGGAGGCCGCGGAGCGGGATCGGGAGGCGTCTTCCTCCGACCCGCGCCGCCAGCGGAGACGAGGACAGCGAAGGAGGAGATATGCGCATCTCCTCCCCCCGCCATAGCCTGCCTTATTATGTTTGTGTTATGATGTAGTAATTGTGATTTTTATTGTAAATGTTATTTCGTGTTCTTGGGGGCTAGGGGGCCCCCACTTGGGTAAATTGGCGCCCTTACAAACTTTGGGCGCCTGGCATGGAGGTGCCGCGCCGGGGTGGTCGCAGTGAAATACGCAAGTGAACCTGCACCATCCCACTATGGCGATGACGTTGTTCCGGTGGGGTTTTAGTGGGTAGTACCTAGTCTCGGGTGAGTCCCACATATCCCGGCTTTGCCCCAACTTCAAGCCGGGAATGCGTAAATGCATTTCCCCATCGTCAAAAAAAAAAAAAAAAGGGTCGTTATAAGTCCTCAAGGTCGGATCGCCGACGCCGGTCTCATAGCGAGTCTAGTGAACAGGGATCATGTCGTTCGCGTTCTCGATCATTGCAGCGATCTCGTAGCCGTCGAAGTGAGCATCGTGATCGCAGCAATAAGCGTGAACCGCGCCGGGATGCCGAACGATCTCCACCGTCGGATAGGTGTCGATCACGTAAGTGCGAGCGGGTGTCGCGGAAAGGTACTGTACAGTCACAATGTTTAAATAGATCCCGTTCTCGCAGTAATAGTTCAATGAGGAATATGTTAGGTTCGATTATGAATCGTTTGTCGGCAATTGAACAATCCTCAATTAATAACTCGCGAAATTCCATACCGCCTGATAGTGATAATATGCCTGTAGCTGAAAGCAGTGCGTCTACGAGTGCTCAAGCATTCACCGACGCATTACTCTCCATAGTTGGTACTAAAAGGCAAGGATACTACATTTCGAATTTTGACCCATCTGTACACGATTTTGAGGTGTGGTGCAATGAGGTTGAGCAGGCGAAGCTACTTAACAATTGGGGTGATTCAGAGTGCTTATCACGGGTTGCAAATTGCTTAAAGGGTGACGCAAAAATTTGGCTCAATGAATGGACGACTAATGATCGATCATGGTCCAATTTCACTAAAGATTTTGAATCGTTGTGTCCGCGTCGTCTTGATTATGCGAATATACTCTTTGAGGTTATGAGCACGAACTCGGATAAGTTCTCTACTTACGCGGAATACGCTCGAAGATCTTTGTTACGTTTACGCATAGTAAAGGGAATCGCTGATGACCTCATGGTACAAATTGCACTTCGTGGTATTAACAATCCTTAGGTTAAGGCCGCTGCTGTTAATGCCAATCTAACCGTTGATAATTTAGTATCGTTTTTGGCCATTTATGTCAAACCTAAGTCATCCACTAAAATAGAGACTCATAAACACAGCTCTAGTAATTTTTCTAATAAGAACCGAATGGTTAAGTGTCATGGTTGTGGTAAAACAGGTCACATGCGTTTGCAATGCCCAAGTAGAGTAGGTAATGATAAACCGAAACATAAAGCTAATGATGGTGAATCGAGACCTTCCTGTACATTTTGTAAGAAAGTAGGTCATACGGAAAATGTTTGTTTTGCCAAATCCCGTGCGCTTACGCAGAATAATAATCATAAGAGCGTTAACTTGTGTAAACAGATAAATAATAATCAGAAGGTTGGGGATATTAGTACAGGGGTAATACAGGGTATACCTGTAGATGTTTTAATAGATAGTGGGGCGTTAAATATTTCCTTGATGTCGTCAGATGTTGTCAAACATTTTAGCTGTCATCATAAACCAACCAATTGTGTGTTGAAGGGAATTGGTAAAGAACCAATTATAGTTTATGAATATGTTACCCTTGTTGTGGAATTCTGTAACATTGCTCTCGAGGTGGATTTTGTGATTGTTCACTCTACATGTATGAGTACTCACTCGATTATTATAGGCACGGATGTCCTTGATAGGGATGGTATTACTTATGTTAGATCGAGGGACGGTCAGTATTTAATGCATTCTAATGATTCTACATCTGTAAATACTATTGGGACTGAGATCACAAGCATAAATACGCCTCTTCAAGATTCCGATCTTAAATAAATAAATAAATAAATATAGTGGGACAATTCACACACGGTCATTTGATTCCAAACTAAGCAGAGCTTGTACTATGGTAACCAAATAACTGATAAACATACTTATATACTTCTAAATACATACTTATATAGATAAATTCACAACCAGGCTCAGAACATATACTCGTGCTCATCACACAAAGATATGTCCCGGGTGGGATTCGAACCCACCACACGCGGCGCTACAGTTGTCGCGGCGAGGTGACCGCTTAAACCACTGCGCCAAACGTGCAGTTTGGCGCAGTGGTTTAAGCGTACGTTTAAGCGTACGTACGTACGTTTTATCTTAAGTCATTAATGGCTGTCATTAATGAATTTTCATCATTCCTGATAACCGGTACTGCTTCCTCTACTGTGAAAACTGGTCAGATGCATATAAAATTATCTAGTGAAGTTCCCATTGCATATCACCCATACCGATTGTCTCATCAAGAGAAATTAAAAGTCCGCGAAATGATAAAGGAGCTGTTAGACAAAAACATTATAAAGGAATCAACTTCTGCATATGCGAGCCCTATCATCCTTGTTAAAAAGAAGGATGGCACGGATCGTGTGTGTAGATTTTTGCGCGTTAAATAGAATTACCATAAAAGACCGGTATCCTCTCCCACTTATCGAGGACCATATAGATCGGCTTGGCGGGTCCAAATTCTTCAGTTGTCTTGATATGGCTTCCGGGTTCTATCAAATCCCTATTAGTAATGATTCCACCCATTTAACTGGATTCGTGACACCCGAAGGACATTATGAGTTTCTCAAAATGCCATTTGGACTTTGCAATTCACCAACGGTCTACCAAAGAGTTATAAATGAGACCCTTCGAAGATTTATTCACGCTCGAAGTGTACTTGTTTATATAGACGACGTACTTTTAATGAGTAACACAATCTCTGAAGGCGTTAGTTTACTCCGTGAGGTATTACAGACACTTACTGAAGCAGGTTTTTCGATAAACCTTCGAAAGTGCTCATTTTTGACAACAGAAGTTGAATATTTAGGCCGAATTATAAGTCATGGTCAGGTAAGGCCGAACCCTTAAAAGATCGAAGCCTTGGTTAATACTCCCAAACCACAGACTGTTAGACAAGTTAGGCAGTTCTTAGGACTGGCTGGGTATTTCCGTCGCTACATTAAAAACTATGCAACGGAAACTGCCAATATTTCTAAACTGACTAAAAAGAACGTTAAGTTCGAATGGGGTGAAGAACAAAAGCGGGTTCGTCAATATATAATTGATCGGCTTACTAATGAACCTATACTAGCCATTTTCGATCCTCAGTTAGCTACTGAATTGCATACAGATGCAAGTAGCGCGGGGTACGGGGCGGTGTTGATGCAAACACATGGTGATGGCAACAAACGCGTAGTTGCTTACTTTAGTAAGGTCACCCTGGGAGCGGAAAGTCGATACCACTCTTATGAACTGGAAACTTTGGCGGTTGTCAAAGCGTTGCAGCATTATCGACATTATCTCATTGGCATAAATTTCAAAATTATTACAGACTGCAATGCTTTGAAAGCCACCGAACGTAAAAAAGATTTATTGCCTCGGGTTGCGCGCTAGTGGATTTACTTGCGAGATTATAACTTCACAATAGAATATAGAAAGGGAGTAATGATGTCCCATGCCGATTACCTAAGCAGAAATCCACCAATAGCGCAAGTCCACTGCATTGAAAGGCCATTGAATTGGGCGCAGATAGCTCAATCTGCCGATAACGAGACTCAGGCACTTATACAAAAAGTTAACGAAGGCCACTTAGATTCGACTCGGTACTTGTGTCGAAACGGTATCTTATATTATCGCTATACTCCAAAAGGGGAAGAAGGTAGGCTTCTATGTTACATCCCTAAAGGACATCGCTTAAGTGTGTTGCGTGTTTTTCATGATGAGCATCAGCACATAGGTGTGGATAAAACTTATGCTCTCATACTTAAACACTTTTGGTTTCCCGGACTCAAGAGTTTTGTCCAGAAATATGTTTCGCATTGCCTTATTTGTATTTCGAAGAAAAGAGTTCCTCGAGCACCCGAACAACCCATAACTTCATGGAAAAAACCGGATATACCTTTTAATACTGTGCATGTAGATGTTCTCGGGCCTTTACCCGAATCTAAAGGTTATAAATTTGTACTTGTATTAGTTGATTCGTTTACAAAATTTTGTCTGTTGTATCCTTTATACCGTCAAGATACTGTTGAGCTTAAACGGACTATTAATAACGCAATATCCTTGTTTGGCGTACCTAAATTATTAGTATGTGATCGCGGTCGTATGTTCGAAGCGTCTAGTTTCACAAGTTGGATTTCAGAGCTTGGTTGCGCCATTCACTATATCACGCCCGAAATGCACCACGCAAATGGGCAGGCCGAGCGTTATATACGTACGGTTTTAAATTTAATTCGCGTCGAAAGTCGTCATAAGGATGTTGTTTGGTCTGATTCAATTAGTAAGATTCAACTTGTTCTTAATATTACTAAACAAAGAACCACACAATCTTCCGCTATGAATTTGTTAATCGGTACTGATGCGACGACTCCTGTGATCCGTGCTCTGATCCGCGGTGTGGCAGTGGATATAGCTGAGCCCAATTGTGATGCAAGACGAGAGTTGAGCCGGAGTCGAGCAGCGACACTACTGAGCCAAAATCAAGAATATCAAGATGCTCAAGTGAATCGTCACCGACACCCTCCCAGAGTATTCGCTGTTGGCGACTTAGTGTTCGTCATTAAGTATTCACAGTCCACGGGAAAACTCGATTCAGGTATGCGAGGTCCATACAGAGTTGCAAAGGCCCTGCCGAGTGATCGGTACGAGTTGAAACTCCTAAGTGGCGCACGTGGAAAAACTACTCAAGCGGCGGCACAATACATGGTGCCGTGGAAAGGAGAGTGGTGTCCCGAGTCTTGTGCAGCGTTTTTCGAAGGTAAGTGGTTTGAAAAATTAATGATCCGCTTTGTGTTACAGAGTTATACAGGCCATAATTCGCCGTGTATATACTTCTGGTGTCTGGAGTGTGTTCTCACGTGTGCAGTCTCACCCAGCACGCACTTTCCAGTGTGGAACGGACTGTGTTCCGGAATTGCGCTGTATGGTGTACACGGACTATAGTCTGGAATTGCACTTGCGTACACGGACTGTGTTCCGGAATAGCGCTGTATGGTGTACACGGACTATAGTCTGGAATTGCACTTGCGTACACGGACTGTGTTCCGGAATTGCGCTGTTTGGTGTACACGGACTGTGTTCCGGAATTGCACTTGCGTACACGGGCTGTGTTCCGGAATTGCGCTGTTCACAGGCTTTGTTCCGGAATTGCACTATTTGTGTACACGGACATTGCTCTGGCAGACACGTTTTGTTATAAAACGTGTGTAGGGTTGCATGAAACGCGCGTTCGCTGTAATTAAGTGTAAAAGGTCTGTGGTTGGCTGAAAGATTTAGATATACAAGGTCTGTGGCTGATTGAAAGACTTAGGTATACAAAAAGTTGAATTGTGTGAATATTTATGATTGAGGGCCTTGAAAGTGTGAAGTATGAAAGAATAGGCATGATTTGTTAACTGGTTAAATAACTAACTGTTTTTATTATTTCCCTATCAAGAGACTGCCACTGACGATGAATTGGATGATGCTCAATCCGGGCCATCTGCTGCTGCTCCTCCAGGAGCTCCGCCTGGTAACACAGAAGGTGAACCTCCGTCGCCAGCTGCAGAATAGACCAATCGACCACTGTGAAGATGTGCACCGAGGACGGAGCACGGTCAGGAGAGGCCGTATCAGCATAATTGAATTTGATTTGTCATTGCTTTGTGACGTCACGCTTCAACAACTATAAATACGAACGCCTAACCGCTTAACGGTCATTTGACTCTCGGCTTTCGTAGCGATAGGTTGTTGTTGCATGGCGATAGAGTTAGATATTTTGTTACAGGTAGATTATCGGTTGATTGTTTGGTTCAGTTGTATTTTCAAAGTTAATTTATTTTAGTTGCGATAATACTTAATTTTAGTGGTTAATGTTCATTTATTGTTTATTGCTAATTAAGCGTTAATAAATAATTCGTCGGTAATTGTCTCTTTTTTTTTAAAAAGCTAATATTGATTCTCCTAAAAAAAATATATATATATATATATATACAGGGTGTAAACGACGGTTAACCGAAAACTTCAGTGTTAATTTTGTGGCACTAAATGCGCGAATTTTACTTCAACCATTTTTCTCGGAAATGATTGGTTCCCGAGTTAGTAATTTTTGAGCGCTCAATGTATCATGAACAACGCGATGTATCCTCGCGCACGCCTATGAAATTGCTCATTGTATTGTAGTTGCACAGTAGGCAGTTAGTTCTCACCGGCGGCGCCGCGCGGCGCGCCGAGCGTCGACATGCCGCGTCATGTCGTAGGTACACGTACGTACGCATACAAACGCGTCTATGCGCTCACTTGTATGCAACGCTATCATTAGATAACAGTCTTACGTATCGTTTATTGTATTGTAGGCAGGCCCATATGTTACAAAAGCTGTAACGTGAAATCAAGCAATACTGCAAAAAGTAACCAATAACAAGAAAGTGCTAAAAAAAATTGTTATCAATATCAATAAACATGCGATTATCTGGTGTATGGCGAGAGTTTGAGTACCTTTGGATTCTGAACGTTCAGATGCAGAGTACGCCGTGCACTTCCACGAGCTTCACCATAACACATCAACAATTATTCGTATTCACTAACACAACTGCACTTCGAGAATAAGAGTAACAAAACTAATATTGATAAAAACACTAACGATACAAAACCGAAACAATAACAAGTAATAATAAACAACAGTTCACACACGACACGACGAACACGACATAACTAAACCGGTGAAGAGCTTCCATCTTCCGCGAGCGAACTGCTCGAACTATCAAAGAGAGCCGCCGGCGCGGCGCATCCGCACACGCGCCGCCCATTCGTAAAAAATCGTAAATTCATAAAATAATAAATAAAAACCCTGCGTGCCTAGAAGTACGCGAAATTGAAAAATAATTCCCAAATGAATAAATAAATAACATCAGGTGCTGATAATAGCAAATTTTTATGAACACTCGCTTACTTCAATTACGTACGATTACTTCTTATGAGATGAGGTTCAAAGTGTCCGCCACCAACACGCTCGCAGAGTTGAGAGCGCCTCAAGGTCTCTGCATGTAGCCGCGGCATCAGCGACGCATCCTCGATACACTCCGCACGCAGTTTAGTAAATGCATCCTCGATTCTACGGCGCATTTCTTCACTAGAATAGCACTCACTCGCGAACACTTTTTCTTTTATGTAACCCCATAGAAAAAAGTCTAGTGGGGTTAAATCCGGAGAACGCGGTGGCCAGTGATGAGGACCAAACCGGCCGATCCACCGGTCACTAAAAGTTGTGTCGAGCCACTGTCGCACGTTGAGCGCCACATGCGGGGGTGCGCCGTCGTGTTGGTACCATACGTTAGGGAGTTGGGCCAGTGGAATCTCGTCCAAAATTTCCTCCATCCTAGTTTGTAGGAACTCGTGGTACCGCGCACCATTCATCCTTTCTGGAAGAAACACTGGTCCCAAAATTAAATCGTTATAAACGCCGGCCCACACATTTACCGACCAACGCGTTTGATGCCCTGTTTCGCGCGTTGCGAACGGGTTTGAGTGTGCCCAAACGTGGCTGTTTCGGCGATTCCACATCCCATTCCTCGTGAACATTGACTCATCCGTCCATATGATGCGAGCGGCAAACGCAGGATCCCGGCTGTGTTGGTTTTGCAGCCATCGACAGTAAGTAATACGGCGAGTTCTATCTGCCGGTAATAAGGCTTGCACTTTGTGGACGTGATACGCTCGCTGCCGATCCCGGCGCAGAATTCGATGCACACTCGTGTGAGATATGTATGCGTGACCCGTAGCGATGACGCACTACCCGGGCTGCGGTACGTGTACCTAAACGCGGATTCTGGTGCACGGCTTCCAAAACATTTTCCACCGCACGTGGACGCAACATTCTTCCGGCACCTTCCTGCTGCGGGACAATCGGCTGATTATCCAACACGCGTTGGTACGCCCGGGTAATCACGCGACTGTCCGTGGGATGGCGAGCGTTTGGGTGTCTCTGAACGTACAGGTTCAGAGCACGATGTGCGTTGCCACGTGCTTCACCGTAGCACATCAGCATTTCTGCGTACTCACGCGCACTAAACTGCATTTCACCACAAAATAACAAAAACAATAATAATAATAACAAACAAAATAACAATAAATAACAATAAAAACACTAACAACACAAAACTTAAACAATAACAATTAATAACTGACAACAGTTCACACACGACACGACTAACACGAAACCGAAATTTGGAGAGCATCCGTCTTCCGCGAACGAAAAGCACGAACTGCATCAATCATACAAATTTCAAATAATGTCCGCGATCAAAGAGAGCCGACAAACCGCACCGCGCAGGCGCACGCGCCGCCTCGTGCCCTCGCCGCCGCCGCCCGCCGCCCCGCGCAGGCGCCCGCGCTACCGACTCGTTGACGAGTTAGGTACCCAGCGAGTGCGTTACAATTTACGTAGATTCAATAAAATGATATCACAAACTTTGACCTATGACTGCGACGAGTTACTAGTTTTACTTGTGACAGTTGTTACTCTTCGCATTGTAGTTTTATTCAAACACCGAATAACATTACTAAAATTATTGATGTATGTTTAAATTACTTTGAAGTAACTGTTTCACACAAAAATAACCTTTATTACGAATACTTTGATATTTAGTAGTTACCTACCTACATAAAACCAAATTAAAGCTAATAAAATAAACACGAAACATTTTTATAACTTATCCATGAAAAAAATGTACATAGTGATAACAATCAATATCCATCAATATTCTTATCAGAGAAACTAGCTCATCATAATTCATAACTATCATAATCCACGGAAAAAAGTATGAAGCATCCATATTGGCCTATCCCATCTTTGTTACGTACAGCCTTGTCCAAAAGTATTAGGCACCCTATAAATTACTAACTTTATTTCCATTAGAATAGTATAAAAACATCAATATTTTGCTGGGCCACCCTTTGATTTTATCACAGCAGCAACTTTGTCGGCGTATTACGTACAAGTTCCTTAAATTACTCTGGAGAAAATGCATTTCATTCTTGCACTTACGCGTTTTTAAAGCAGTTTTTGATGTTATCGCGATATTTGATGTTATTACAAAACCACAAATGTTCTAGCTTTACGGTAAGACTTTAAAATGCAGAATGACAAAACATTAAAAACAAAGATTTAAGAAATTATAATATTTGATATTGTTGCATCAGATATAACGTAGGTATGCCACTAAAATGTACCGCTCATTGTTTTGAATAGTGATTTAAGACACTAGGATCACTTTTCAACAGACGATGTATTAATTGTTCAAATAGCACAAGTGTGTAGTAACTTTATTGGGGGTGCCTAATACTTTTGGCCAAGGCTGTAGGTAAGCGCGCGCGGCGTCAGTACGGTCGTGTTGTGCGATACTTCAATACTTCAGCATACATGTTAAATTGTTTATTTGAGATTTTTTACGTATTTGTACGTGTTATAATTAGATATCACACACACATTTTAAATCTTATGAATGTAGGATATGTAGGTAGGTATAATTATGTTATTTTCATTTTTAACAGAACAAATACTATCTAAGTAAAAAATAAGTAAATAGGTTCCTAACTATTTTAAGTAAATACTTATTTGGCGAATTATATCCATAGTATTGATTCAAGTATTTGCTTCATTGAGAATTAAATTCAAATTCGAAAGACTGCCTTGTTTTGAATAGTATCAATTAAAATGTTATTATAAATTAATAAATAATTAAAGACAAAACCTAAAATGTGCCTACGCCACGCCCGCCACCACAACGATGCACACTAGTGAGTGCGACGCTGTGTGCGTAATCGTGTCTGTGTAGCGCGCGTAGGTACTTGCGGCGTGACGTCGACCGTCGCGACCGGCCGCCCGTGCGGTGTCGTTGGCCGCGCGCGAACAGCTGATAGCGAATTTATACGTCGTTTTATTCCATTGCTGTTTTTTGTGAAAAACAGTAATTTGAAGGTTTTTTTTTCATATTCATGTTGCATTGTGTAGTATTAACGAAATAATACCAAAAAAAATAAAAAAAAAACGCCTAAAAAATCGGAAAAATCAAGAAAAAAGCGATGAAAATTTTCAACGCCATAAGCACCAGAATCATGTCTAGAATCATTTTTTTTATATACATACATTTTTTCATATATATATATACAGGGTGTAACAGACAGACTACCAAAAATGAAAAAAAAATGATTCTAGACATGATTCTGGTGCTTATGGCGTTGAAAATTTTCATCGCTTTTTTCATGATTTTTCCGATTTTTTATGCGTTTTTTTTATTTTTTTTCGGTATTATTTCGTTAATAATACACAGTGCAACATGAATATGAGAAAAAATCCGTCATATTACTGTTTTTCACAAAAAACAGCAATGGATTAAAACAACGTATAAATTCGCTATCAGCTGTCCGCGGCCAACGACACCGCGCCGGCGGCGGCCGGCCGCGACGGTCAACGTACCTACGCGCGCCACACAGACACGATTACGCACACAGCTGTCAGCCTCACTCTCACTAGTATGCAGCGTTACTTAGTATTTGTTCTTCTATGTTAAAAATGAAAATGACATAATTATCCCGCTCTCCGATAAAAGGTACATTAATAAGATTTAAAATGTGTGATATCTTATTATTATTACACGTACAAATACATACAGAACGACAAAAAATCCTATTGATATTCTTTAGCGCTATAAAAATCTCTAATAAACAATTTAACAAGTATTGTCGCTTTGTTCTATTTGTTCTTGCAAACTTATTATTCTATTCGATATTTACACGCTCATTCATACAAGCGCAGTGCGACTCGAAAAGTAGATGGCCGTACTGACGCGTGACGCCGCGACCGCGCGTGGATGTTACATAGATGGGATGCGACAAAATGAATGCTAAGTAATTCTCCGGGGATAATGAATTATGATAAGTTAGTTTCTCTGATAAGAATATTAATGGATATTGATTGTTATCATTGTTATGTACCTACATTTTTTATGGTTTAATTAAATAAACGTTTCGTGTTTATTTTATTTACTTTAATCTGATTTTATGTTATTAAATATCAAAGTAGGTATTTTAAACTTACATCAATAATGTTTGTAATGTTATTCGGTATTTGAATAAAACTACAATGCAACCAGTAACAACTGTGACAAGTAAAAATAGTACCTAATGCCACATCAATATTTTATTCAATCTAATCTCTCGCTGGGATCCTAACTCGTCGCTCGTCACCAAATCGGCGGCGCGCGCGCGGACGGCGCGGAGGGAGCGGGTGGCGCGGGCGAGGGGCGGCGCGAGTGAGCGGAGAGGCGCCGGCGGCGGCGGCTCTCTGTGATTGATAGTTCGAGCAATTCGCTCGCGGAAGACGGAAGCTTTTCACCGGTGTCGTTCGTTATGTCCTATTCGTCGTGTCGTGTGTGAACTGTTGTTTGTTATTACTTGTTATTGTTTCGGTTTTGAGTTGTTAGTGTTTTTATTGTTATTATTTTTGTTATTATTGTTTTCGAAGTGCAGTTGTGTTCGTAAATAGGAAGAAATGTTGATGTGCTATGTATGGTGAAGCACGTGGAAGTGCACGGCGTGCTCTGCACCTGTACGTCCGGATCCAAAGGTACCTACTCAAACTCTCGCCATACACCAGGTAATTGCGTGTTGATAGACATTGATAACAATTCGTTTTAGCACTTTCTTATTATTGGTTACATTTTGCTATTATTGTTTGATTTCACGTAAGCCAAGTAGGTATCTACCTACTTACAATTTTACTATGAGCCATTGTAACATACGAGCGTACTTACGATACCTACCATAAACGATACATAAGATTGTTATCTAATAATACATACTAGTGAGCGCATAGACGTGGTGGTACGCGTACGTACCGCTGATTGTTGGCAGCTCCTCGCATGATCAATTATTGTATCAACCACATTGTAAAACTTTTGGCGATTGAAAAGAGTGGCCGTGAGTTTCTCGCTAGCTCTTCTCATAAGGCTCTACCCCCTTTCTGAGCTAGTGGTAGATTCAGTAATTGTAACGACTATCGTAAGTGTCAACATTTGACCTAAATGAATAAATGATTTGATTTTGATTTTGATACCTACGACGCGTCGCGACATGTAGTCGCTCAGCGCGCCGCCGCCGCCAGAAATCTCGTAGGCATGCGCGGAGATATATCGCGTTGTTCACTATACATTGAATGCTCAAAAATGACTAACTCGGGAACCAATCATTTCCGAGAAAAATGGTTGAAGTAAATTTCGCGCATTTAGTGTCACAAAATTAACACTGAAGTTTTCGGTTAACCGTCATTTACACCCTGTATATCGGCGTGGAAATATTTCACATGCAGTAAATAATAACACAATTAAATTTAAAAATTATGCTTTGATGTCAATTAAATATTATAATAATCATTAAAAATAATGGAAAATATGTATATCATGTCAATTACAAATAGTCAAATTAGGAAAAGTCAAAATAGGAGATAGATGGCGCTAGGCGTCATGTAAACATTGGTTTCCCGCGGTCGCGTTTAAATAATTAAAATAAAATAGTTTCATTAAGTTTTAACAGTTATAAAAGCGATATTATGGTTACTATATATATGTTAATTATCGTCTATCGTTGGTGAAAGTGTATGAACAGTATAAATAAAACTAAGTGTAAATCTATATCAATAGCAAGTGCAGTGTAATTATCCAATAAATAAACATGAAACAATAAACTGGAACTTAAAACTATAAAGTACTGTCAATTACAACTATAAGTGAACATAAATATAGCAAATTTTCATATAAAAACATAATCTGCAAATAAACAGTAAAAAAGTGACGCCTACTATAATTTCAAAAACAAACTGTCATTTACTGCATGCATTGCATCTACAATTATATTAATTTTGCTAATTTCGATTCATCAGTATTGAAGTTCTCTGGCTCTCTAGTAGAGCTTCCGCTTTTGCTTGCGTCAACAAGAGTGTGTGGGATCAAATCCTAGTGAAATTGCATGTGACTTTTTGGAGTTTTTTGTTTTATTTTTTTTTATTTTTTGGTGAATCTTAAACCTTAAACACTTAAACCAGGACAATTAATAGTGTTTAATTATATGACTTTTTTATTTAATTTAAATTAAATTGTGTTCAAATACAGTTTAAATTGTACATTAGAACATTGTACATTAAAATAGTCTAAGGAGTGTGATCATTTATTTGGCCTCCTAAGAAAGTAAGACTGTGGCTCTGAGGCTATAATTGATCGGTCCTATGGTGCAAGTTCGAGCCTGACTGTGAAGTGTTGCTTTTTGAACCTTATTTAAATGGATTACTTTACTAACATTACATTTCGTAAAAGAACTCAGTCTATGTCAAACATATCTACTGAGTCTACGGACAGTTTAGATGCTGATGATAACGCTGGTATCAAAAGTCTAACAGATCTATCTACAATGCATACTCCTACAAGCGAAGAAATTAAGGAACTAAAAACATCTATTGAACATCTGAAAGAAGAACTCGCTACTGCACGTCAAAAAATAGAAACATTACATCAAGAAAATAAGTACCTGAAAGAAAAAAATGATAGTAAACTACAGAGAACAGAACAACATAATAATAATAATAGCACTAGGACGATGAAGAATGGAAATACTAAGAAACAAACTACTGATCGATCTAATATATCTCCAAGGAAGCTGAATATTGATTACGACTTCCAAACACCCAAAGCTTCACGTAATAATATTAAGTCAAGAACTTCAGAGGTTACAAATGATTTATTTACTACTACTGCCAGGAACAAAAACGACTGCGCCACAGAAACAGGGAATATTAGCGTAGATGCCAAAATGTCAAAATGAACTAGAATAAAATCAAACATAGAAGGAACTAAAGATGCAGTTAAGCAAAAATTGGATTTAAATAAGGATAGTTGCAGAAGAATTATATTATTATCTGATAACACTATGCAACACCAAAAAATTCACTGGGATCCCGAATGGTAATTCGTATTAAGAATACTTAGTGTAATACAGACAACACATTTATATTTATATATCACGTCACAGAAGAGAGATAAGAAGAATCTTGATTTGTTTACTGTCTGCTTCACTTTTTTGTGGATAGTCATAAAAATATATCTTTTCTGGGTACACAAGTCATCAAACGTTCAGATTACTCATTAATGACATGGGTTCAGTGAGTGATGAACATGGAGAAAGATTTCATGCAGAAATTGCAGAGTATGAGAAGCGTTATCAGGGTAGATGGAAACCAGCCATGCTTGCAGACTACTGTTGGAGCCTCCAGAGGGATACTGTGTCTACTGGTTACAAGAGGAAAGCCAATTGTTGAAAAAAAACATGTTTTTTTAATGTATAATAAAAATTTAAGTCTCTCCTTTATACATTTTTTTTCAAAATCAGTAAGCCTATCACTACTAAATCTGACGTGATGTAATAATTTTATTTATACACACCGAATAGTTTTAAGGTGATAAGTTATAATTACATACTGTAAGTCTGGTGTTTTTTTTTTCAAATTTGTTGCATAGTGTACCTAATCAAGGGCACGGAATCGTTAAAAAGTTGATTGATAACGAGAAAAAAATAATCCTAGGTGAATACGACATAATGGCTATAAGAAAGCACGATGCACCGACCCGAGAAGTTCTATCAGGCTGTTCATCATTATCCACAGAACTAAATAAAGATGATAATGTCATTATCATTTGTGGCAGTAATGATAAAAATCCAACTCAGTTCATGATAGAAATATCTTCCGCTATTAAAGCTCTGAATAATTGTAGTGTTTTTGTGGTTAACGTACTGTATAATCCGCATCTAAATGTAAGTAAATTAAATTATAATCTCAAACTCATAAGTAATAACTGCGAAAATTGTTATTTTATAGAAGCAAACATGGGAGATGATATTGTAGGAAAAATAATACATAAAATGAACACAACAAAATATAAAACTACATTCCTTTCTTACAATAAACTATTAGACATTAACTCTAAAACAAATATAATAAGCACGATATCAACACGAACATTACTTAACTCAGAGAAAGATATTGTAGAGCTTAAAAACAAAAACTGTAGCATTAATAATACACATGAGCATGAACAGATTCCGCGCAAAGGAACTATACCTGACTACTTTCACACTATAAATAAAAATAAAATATCATCACCGATACAGATGACTACTTATATCAATGAACAAACTTTTTTTCGTGACTAACAATAACCATAACCAATTTACTATACTTCATCAAAATATTGCTGGTATTTTAAATAAAACACAAGAATTGGATGTCACAATTAATGAGGTATCTGAATCTGGTACAAATGTTAATGTTGTATGTTTGAGTGAACATTTCATTATAAAAGGGGAAGAACAGTATTTAATGTTAAATAATTATAAACTTGCTGCGATCTATACCCGTGTTAAACAATGTCGGGGAGGAACGTGTATATTATGCAAAAATAATATAGAATTTGAACAGCTACATGATGTGCACGAATTTAATATAGAAAAAGATTTTGAGATCTGTGGAATAGAAATAAAAACGCCGCGTCTCATAATTCTTTGCGTTTATAGAACCCCCAATTCCAGTTTAAATATTTTTTTCGAAAATCTTGAGAAAACCTTAATTAACCTACAACACAAAAAATCGAAGACAGTAATTACGGGAGACTTTTTAATATTAATCTTTTACATAATAATAGTAACACAACTGAGTTTAATGACCTTCTCTCAAAATATGGTATGCAGTGTCACATACAGGTTCCTACGCGCATGAACACATGTATTGACAATATTATTAGTAATATCCCTAACCCAGTTGGAAAAATTCTAAACCTTTGCCTGTCAGATCATAATACAGCTCAAATTCTCCAGTTTGAATATGATTCAACAAACAATGCTTCAACATATTATTTTACCACTAAAGATGATCTGAGCAAAGAAAATATAGAAAAAATCATCTACTGCATCAGTCAACTATCTTTTTCTGAAGTCTATGAGATATCTGATACCAATACTTCATACAATTATTTTCACGATCTTTTGACATTATTTTATAAATTGTGTTTTCCTTCTATTAAAGTAAAGAAATGTTACAAAAGTACTACATAAAAGTGGATAACTAAAGGATTAAAGAAAAGTTGCAAAAGAAAAAGACAATTAAGGTACAGATATTATCGTAATAAGTCCATAACAAATAAACAAGCTTACAGGTCGTTTTCAAAAGTCCTTAAGAAATGTATAAATACGACTCAATCTATGGGTAACTTAAAACACATAGCCTTTTCTGATAATAAATGCAAAGCAACGTGGGACATTGTAAAACGGGCCACAGGTAATGAACGACCTAAGGAATTCATAGAAAAAATAATGAATTATGGTATTACAATGACATCAGGTTCGGATATATCAGAAATATTCAACAATTTCTTCATTGATGTCGTGGAAAGTTCTTTAGATACTGCACATATTAATTCCAATAGCATAAATATTGAAAATAATGAACATAGTATATTTCTTGAACCTACCGATACTAATGAAATATTTAATATCATTAAGTCCTTAAGGAAAACAAAATCATCAGATTACGATAACATTACAACAGAAATTATAAAACTCGTTTCTCCATTTATATGTCAACCTCTGTCCCATATTATCAATAACTCATTAGAGCATGGTTGTTTCCCTGATCAATAAAAACTTTCCATTATTAAACCTCTCCACAAAAAAGGTAAACTCTAAATTGCAAACTTGTGTTCTTTTCCTAGATTTGAGTAAGGCATTTGATCATGTTAGCCATTCAATATTATTATGAAAATTAGAAAATTATGGGATAAGAGGTATAGCTTTAAAATGGTTTGAATCATACTTACAGAACAGAAAACAGGTTACTAGAGTTACAAAATTTAATAATACTACAAATACTCTCGAAAATTTTGATTCAAACTATAGACACAATCATTCTGGGGTTTCACAAGGAAGCATCCTGGGACCACTACTATTTCTACTGTATATGTTACTGTAAAAGCCCGAACGGTGGTAAATCCTAAGATTTTCCGGTATAACCTAAGATTTACCAACTCGCAATGGTAAAAGTCCGAATAATTCTTTTATTTCGAACTTTGACCTATATTCACTTGATGATATCGAGATGTCGCCGGAGACCCGCTACGCGGGGCTCCTCCTTCTGGGTGGTTAAAAAAAAATAACCACGAAGGCTAAGGTGGGAGCTTCGCTTCGCTCGCTCCCACCTTAGCCTTCTAACCTAACCTACCCATGTCGCTATGCCCAAAACTCCTTCTTTATAACTATGTCACAGTATATAATAATACCGTGAAATAGTTATAAACATAGTTATGAAGGAGGATTTTTTTATATATCGTAACATACTATTCAAACCCTGGCTTGTTCGGACTTTTACCACTGAGAGTTGGTAAATCTTAGGTTTTACCGGAAAATCTTAGGATTTACCACAGTTCGGGCTTTTACAGTAACATATATAAACGACCTTCCCAAAGCAGTAGCTCAACATGACTGTGTCTTGTTTGCAGATAATACCTCAATAATCATCACTTCCAAAGATGAAGAAAAATTTGAAACTAATATTAATAATGCATTAAAAGATAAACATGGTTAGACTTAAATAATTAAAAAATTAACATAGGAAAAACTAACATAATTAACTTCAAAACACAAAAAAGTAGCAACAAAGAGTTAAATATAACATACAATAATCAAAATATCAATCAATTACAAAGTACTACATTCTTGGGTGTTATTATCGACCAACACTTAAAATGGACTGAACACATTGCCAGCATCTGTAAAAAAATTAACAAATTTGTCTTCGCATTAAAAAAATTAAAGAAACCACTTCCATGCATGCTTCACTGATGGCTTATCATGCATATGTTTGTTCTATAATTCGCTATTGTATAGTTTTGTGGGGACATTCAATAGATAGTATAAGGATATTTGTAGCACAAAAAAAATGTGTACGTGCAATATTTAACTTGGAATGGCATGAATCTTGTGCGCCTATATTTAAAACACACAATCTTTTAACAGTACCCAGTATTTATATTTATGAAACAGCTAAATTTGTAAAATATAACACTCACCTTTTTGAAGTGAAAAATAACAACAATAAACGAACAGTCACGCATTCATATTTAAAATTACCAGTGCCCAGACTTGAAATGATCCGATATAGTTGTGTGTATATGGCGCCATCAATATATAATTCTATACCAAAAAGTATAACGGAATTACCGTATAATAAATTTTGTATTTCACTGCACAAATGGCTGGTACAGGAATGTTTCTACTCTATAAATGATTTTCTAAAGAAATACGCCACTCAATCTTACCATTTTACTAACACTTTGTAAGGAAAAATATTATACTTTATACCCTCGATTTGTGAAGGTGTTATATGTATAAAAAATAAGTTTAAAAATGTTTAGAATATATTAATCTTAGTTTTAGTTTTTTATAATGTTTAATGCCTAATATCTGTATGTCTTAATGGCAAAATATGTGATACTGTATTATTTTGATAACCAACTTTTGTACCATATTTTCTGCGAATAAAAATAATTTGAATTTGAAAAAATAAAATAGATAAAAAAAAATTAATTGACATTCAATAATAAGCACATTAACAAATAAATTGTAGAATTGTAACGTACGTATGCATGACATCAACTACATTAATATTATTACAATATGTACCAGTGGCGAAGGGTCAGTTTTGTTAAAAGGCAAGCCGGAGCTAAAACTGCTTAAGCTAACGTTAAGCAACTCTTGATGCGGTCATTCCATAGGTGGGTGACCGGCGCGATGGCGGCTTGAACAAATTTGACACTAGGTTGACCACTAACCATACGTTAACAGAATAAATCGTTGTATTGCGATCCGATCTACCGAACTACTTTCATAGTAGGTACGAACTAAGTACCTACATATGAACGAAATTATTGATGAGGAATGATTCTATCCTATTACTTCAAATTTCATGTTAAAATAAGTGTCTTAGTAGGTATTTAAATACAACTTTGATTGACTCCAAATGCTATTGGTACCTAGCTGTAAAAACATTTGATCTAAGCATAAGTAACGTTGATGGGGAATTCCCCGAACATGAAGCTACCAGAGGAACACATCCGTTTCATTGCGAAATGTTGCCAGGTGCAGGAAAATCGTACATTTTCCGTACGATCGTGGCTTTGCAATCGTACATGAGTAGAAATGCCAAAAAATCGAAGGGGTACGATTTAAATCGTACATCTGGCAGCCCTGATGATGCGTGACAATGACAAGACATTAAATGTCAAACGTCATCTGTCCTTCCGCTTAACGTTTCTTTTCTCCTCTTATCTTGATTTATGTAATTACGCTATTATTTTTAAACTATTCCTAATTATTTATTTATTTCCTTTGAATTTTCTTTCTTTGTAGTTTTATTTTATTTAATATCTTTGTGCCTGAACTACCTATTTTATCTTTTATTTACTTTTTACTCATCTTGCGTTTGCATAATTTGTTACGTTTAGTTTTTACAACCGGCAGATGAAACAATTAACGTTTTGTCATATTTTGTTTTATATTTTATTTTAATTTTATTTTACATATAAATATTTTAGTTTTATTTACTTGATTTAGTTATTATGTTTTTTTTTTTTTTTTTTTTATACAACTCCCGCACTAAGAATTGCTCTTGTGTCGCGGGGACTTTTACAAACATACAAACAACGGACACAAAGCACAACCAGACCCGAAACAATTATTTGTGGATCGCACAAATAATTGTTCCGTGTGGGAATCGAACCCACGACCTCCCGTTGCAGTGGTATCGGCGTGGCGACCTAAACCACTGCGCCACGGAGGCAGTCAAAAAGTGACAAAAAAAGTGACAGTGATTCCAGTTATTCTAGTGTTCCTTCTCTCGCTGAAACAAAATCGTCTCATTTCTCTGATGCTCTTAGAAATCTTAATGTTGTCAATATAAATGCCCAGAGTATTCCGGCTCATTATCCAGATGTGCTGACTAGTTTTGACTGTACAAACCTACACGCCATACTGGTCTCTGAGTCATAGCTTAAGCCGTGCTTAGCCTCCTCCGCATACGATTTCTGATGAGCTGATAACTCCCTGGTTATCAGCTCATCAGAAATGATCGAGCTGTGGGAGGTGGGGGTGACGTTGCCATATACCTTAAAAATAACATCCCCTATTCTATTCTTAGATCGTCATCACATGCTGATGTTGATGAACACCTTTTTCTTGCGATTGTACTTCTCCACTCTAAAATACTGCTCGGTGTATTTTACTGCTCCTCTTACCGCATTGATTATTTCTCATCTTTTGAGATTTTTTTAGAAAACATTACTCCAATGTACAGTCAAACCATAATCATGGGTGATTTTAATACTTGTCTCCTTAGAAACGATTCCCGCTCCACCACACTCCAGTCTATAGTTCAATCCAATAACCTGTCTATCCTTCCTCTCAGTGCCACACACCACTTTCCCAACTGCACTCCCTCCTTACTTGACCTCATTCTTGTCTCCTCCTCAAATTGTGTCTCAAACACGGTCAGTGTCCAGCTGATGCTTTCTCCTATCACGATTTACTTTTCCTATCCTACCGAATCCGACCACCTAAACCCAAACCGAAAACCCTTGTAAATCGTAATTTTCGTGACATGGATGTTGTTAAGCTTTGCGAGGATGCCGGCAATATTGATTGGAGCTCACTCTTTGACTCTGATTGTGTCGATGACAAGGTGCGTATGTACGGATGGTGTGTTGTGAGTTAGGTTTGAGAGTAAATGATACAACGAAGGATGAGTAAATACTGAGTTTATTATAAGATTACATGATTTATATATGTTCTCCCTCACATCTCCCCCGTAAAACTAAAATAAAATAAAAGTAACATTTTATTTTATTACTATAGACGTATAGACATAAATATTACATTAATACAATAGTATAAACATTAAAATATAAGCAGGATAAGTTGTAGCATACATAAACCGAATCCGAACCTACAGTCCAGCGACTGCAGTTCGTCTCCGCTTACCGCTGACTTATACTATAGAGTAGGTATACATTTATAGGTGACATCATTCTTATCGCTAGAGGCTAAATATAGATACTAAACATTCGCAATTTTAAGCATGATATAATTTTGTTCTGTTTTTGTGTACAATATCACTTTTGCCATTTAATTTGATTTCAACATTTGGTGACAAATCTCTAATTACAGTATACGGTCCAGAATACAGATGTTTAAGTTTATTGCCAGTTTCATTTTTAATCAAAACTTTATCGTTAGGCTTATAGCGTACAGGCTTAACATATCTATCGTACCTACTTTTTCTTTCTATTTTACTAGCTACTAAATTTTTCCGTGCTTCGGTTTGAGAAACCTGAAGTCGGTATTTAAGCTCAAGTGGGTAACTATCGTAATTATAAATAGGTGCTACGCACTTCGACAAGTTATTTGGCAAATTACACTTTTTACCATAAACAAGTTCAAAGGGTGAAAATTTTGTCGACGTGTGAACTGTCGTATTATAAGCAAAGCACCAGAATGGTAACCAAGTACTCCAAAAATCTGGTTTTTCTTCGGTATTGATTCGCAAAAACGCACCTAGATTTTTGTGAGTGTTTTCTAGCGCTCCGATGCTTTGGTGATGATACGCGGTTGAATTTAATTTCTTAATATTAAGTAATTCACAAACCTGTTTGATGGTGTCGGACATAAACTCTGCGCCCCTGTCGGTGGCGATCTCCCGTGGTACGCCATGCTGGAGTATAAAATTATTCACAAAGGTACGAGCTACTTCTGTTGAAGTTTTAGTGACGAGGGGATAGGCACATACATACTTTGATAACTCACATTGTAATGTAAGTATATAGCAATAACCATAACTATCTTGTCTAATGGTCCGACCAAGTCTAAAAAGATTTTATCAAAAGCCGAGTGAGCGGTCGATGTAATCGTCATTGGCTCTTTTACTTGAACTGTATACTTATGCTTTTGACATTGAGGACATTTTTTAACAAAATTTTGAACATCAGCCTCCAAGCCTGGCCAAAAATAATATTTTTTAATATTAGTTAATATTCTTCTCATGTCCGCGTGGCCACTAGTGGGCAAAAGATGAAAGTCGTTTAGTATCACTTTCCTATCGTCTTTGTTTTCTATTCTCTCAACATCTTTTAATATACATAATCTGGGCCCTTTCCAGTTAATTTGCTTCCTTAATTATTTCGCTACTTAGCTTTTCTACAAATATGTTATTATTTTGATTTTTAATTAAGTATACTTCAACAACATTAATTTTTTCACAAAATATGCTCAGCTCTCTCGCAAATTCGGGTCGCGTAATTTGTGATTGAGATGCTGACTTTATAAATATTGTTTTCTGTTGCGCAACATAAAATAATATATGACTTTCTAAAGTTATTAAATTATCATTCTTGAACTTCGTAAAACTCCTACTGTCGGCAAATCTTAACTCTACTGCATCTTTCGGCTTGATATGGGTTTCCACAACTTTTGGTTGATCAGGCCAACATATCATCGTCGGTGGGCAACATATCATCCGAAGGATAGCATCTAACTGTCTCTTTTGAGCACGTGTCATTACATGCAAGCATTCGTTCATCTCTTTCAGTTCTTTCGAGGTAACTTTTATTCTGGACAATGCGTCTGCAGCCACATTCTCCTTTCCTTTCACATACTCGATTTCGTAATCGTACTCTTCTAGAATAAGCCTAAATTTGAACAGTCTGCTCGAGGGATCTTTTAAATTAAATAAATAGACTAGTGGTTTATGGTCTGTGCGTATTTTAAATGTACGACCGTATAAGTAAGGCCTAAAGTATTTAACAGCCCAAACCACAGCTAAAAGCTCTTTTTCTATGGTGGGATAGTTCATTTCCGCCTTATTAAGACCTCTACTGGCATCGGCTACCGGCCTGCCATCTGAATTGCATAAAACTGCCCCGATTGCATATCCAGATGCGTCAGTTTGCACTATAAATTGATTCTGTTCGGAAAAATCTGGGTATTGAAGAATTGGCGGTGACATAATACTTTGTTTAATAGTTTCAAATGACTTTTGACAATTTTCATCCCAAACAAATTTAGATTTTTTTCTACATAAATTATTCAAATAATATGCCGTTTTCGCGAAGTCATCTATAAATTTCCTGTAGTAGTTCGTAAAAGCAACGAAACGTTTCACGTCGTCCGTATTTTTGGGAACTGGGTAATTTTTTATTATTTTTATTTTATCCGGGTCGGGTAATATACCTTTTCCAGACACAACATGGCCCAAATAAAGAATCTCCTTTTTTAGGAAATCGCATTTTGAAGGGTTAAGCTTTAAATTTGCACTACGTCATTTTTCAAAAATTTCTATAAGATTTTTATTATGGTCTGAAAGGCTGCGGCCCATACAGATTAAATCGTCAAGGTACACTAAACATTTATCATATGACAACCCGGACATCGCCATTGTCATCATACGCGAAAATGAACTAGGGCTGGTCTTGAGCCCCATGGGCATTCTAGTCATTTGATATTGACCACCTGCACAAAATGAAGTGTATTTTCTACAGTTTTTCTCAAGTCCTACATTAAAAAAACCTTGGTTTAAATCTAAATGTGTGTAGTAAATACACCCACACAGCGAATCTAGTATGTCAGAAATGTTGGGCAAAGGGAATTTATCGTCTTGTATGCAATTGTTAAGTTTACGGTAATCTACAACTAAACGCCATTTCTTTTCTCCATTAGAATCGGATTTTTTAGGTACTAGGAGAACCGGACTAGACCACTCACTGGAACAAGGTTCAATAATTCCTTGTTCTAATAAGTTGTCCACCTGTTTTTTTAATTCAGTTTTCTGAGCATGCGGCAATCTATATGGCTTGACATATACTGGGGCTACATTCGGTTTCAAAGTAATTGTATGTTCATATAATTTTGTTGTGCCCAATTTATCACCCGGAAGAAAAAATATATCGGAATATTTTGCGCAAATTGATTCGATTGACAATTGTTCTTCCTTATTTAAATGATTTAGCGATAACAAAGAAAATACTCTCTTGACACGTTCAGCATTATTGGTGGTTTCATGGAATGAACAATATATCATATTCACTCGCCTTATAAAGAGTAGGGGTAATTGAATTTAAACTAAATCAGACTCAGTCGTATTTAAAATACGAATAGGTATTTCTCCATTCTTTGGCTTAACTAAAGTACTCGCAATAAAGATACCCTTTTGCAGTTCTGTCGCATTAACTAAACATTCATCCGTCTCAGATACCTGAATAAAGTGTATGGACTCTGACCTCGCCGGAATAGTTATGTTATTGTTAGTCATAATTAAAGGTAAAGATATGCTTAAGTTATTATAGTATAATAACAACGTCCGATTACCGAAATCCAACACCGATTTATACTTGCTTAAAAAGTCTTGTCCAAGAATGCCATTACCTTTACATGGCAATGATTTAAAAACAAAGAACTTATGGTTAAGACTATGATTTCCAATAACAAAGTTTAAATAAACATATCCTATTGCCTGGACTTTGCCTCCAATTCCATTTACAAAACTATTCTCGATTTGGATTGGAATATTTTGTTCGAGAATATGTTTATACTTGACGACCGAAATGGATGCACCGGTGTCAACTAACAAATCGTATGAGTAATGATTATGCGATTTTATATTTATGTAACCTACGTTATTACAGGATAAAATAAAATTATCAGTCACGAAAAAACTGGTTTTCTATTTGTTGGGTTGGTGTGGGGGCTGTACTTGGCTGCGATTGTGATCCGGGTGATAGCCAATTCGCCCACGTCCTCTACCTGCGAACGAGGAGCGGCCTCTACCTTGCGGTCGATTATAGAACGATCTGCCTCTGAAATTTACAGTTAAAATGTCACTGGAAGTTGATGGTGCTGTAATATCTTCGTCAATAGCCGACTGTATGGCATCTTTTAAAGAACTAAATTTTTGAGCAGAACTTATTGTACTCAGACGGCGATTTCTCAGCCCATCTGAAAAATACTTGATAGCCTGTTTTTCGTTCAAAGGTTTCAAAACCTTAAAATTCGCATCGTTACCCTCTGATTGCGAAATTGTCAATTCAACAAACAGCTCCGTTATCTGTTTGCCGAATTCGTCGATCGATAAATTATTTTGCCTTATATTTTGAAGTTTACGCTGTATTGCAGTAGCACATTTTTTAGGCAATAATTGTGTTTTCATATCTACTATACCTAAATTCGTCAATGCTAGGATAAGACGTACATAATTTCAATTTCGCCGTTTGCGAAAGTCTATTTTTTAGAACAAAATTCAACAATTTTGCCTGCGAATCCTCGTCCAACTCTGATTTATAATACTCTACGCCGTCAATAAATTGTTTTATGCTAGCCTCATCATCATTACAAACTGGCAATAAATTTAAAGCAATTTTCAGATCGAATTTTGTGGTAGGTTCCATAGTAACTGACTTACAGTCTTTCTGTGAGCATAAATCTAAAATTTGTTTATATAAGTTATCAAATTTTAAACAGAGTTCTTGAATAATTATATACTCAGTTTTACCTAAAGAACTTTTGGGTGAACTAAAATATTCTAAAAATATGTTATACTCAGACACTAACTTGTCAGCCTCCGCTAATTTAACGACAATAATATTACCTTTTCACCTATCTGGACCAATCTTAATCAAATATTTTCTAATTTTAAATAGACTGTTATACAAGCTTTTTAATTTTTCTGCCATTAAAATATATTAGCAACAACAGAAATATATACCATTATTGATCTTGCATACCTACTTTATATTGGTTCATTATAACTATGATTACAGTCTACTAAAATATGTCCTTTAACATACGATAGATATTTACGCACACTGATACGCACATAGCCGTAATATACGAAACGCAATACACTATTTTTACGCGCACTGGTATTTTGTTTGAAAACCGAAACCACGACTCACACGATATTCTCAGTCTCCTTTCTGTGGCTCCTCATGTCCAACTGCTCCCTCAGATCTCTTTCTATATCAACTCTTCTCCTCCATAACGAACATCGCAGTCTATCTCGTCTTATTTCGTTAGCCATCCACTTTCGATGACATCCTCTGTATATCGCAAAAATTCCATACAACAACGCCAACGATACCATCAATAACAACACCAGCAAGATGATATTGGTTGAACTGGCATGCACAGCCAGCTGACGGATCTCTGCACTGTTACTTTCTCCTGCTGCGTTTTGTGGTACAATTACTTCCTCCTTGGTGTTAGTAGTGCCCATTTTGCAAACGATTTTCAGAAATTTTATAACGGAATGTAGTGATCGCTACGCGCTCAGTACGAATATTGTAATTATTGCACTGCATTATCACGCTAAATGTTCTGAATTTGGTCAACGGAATGTAAACATTCGCGAATCTCACCTTAAAGTGAAACAACCACCTTTCCGTCAAATTAAAGTGAAACAACTTCAGTCGCCTTGGCTTACTGACGACATCAAATCTCTGCTCCACAAAAAAGCTACAGCCAAATCGAAGTACAGATGTCGTCCCTCTGAGGCTAATAGAGGAAAATATGTAGCCATCCGTAATCACTGCAGCAAGGTGTGTAGGAATGCACAACGCCGACACATTCATGAATCCGTTGAAAATGGAGATCCAGCCAAGGTCTGGACATTTCTTAAGTCGCTGGGGATCGGCAAACCACAACTAAACCCTGTCCCCAATAATATTAATATTAACCTCTTAAATCAACACTTCTCTGCATCATCAAAGTTAGATAGTGCCACTAAATGTAATACACTTAGTCATCTCTCATCTTGTTCGACTCCTGACTGTTCCCCATTTGTCTTTAGTCAATTCACTGCTTGTGATGTTAAGAGGAGCATTTTGTCGATCACATCGAATGCACAGGGTACTGATTGTGTCAGCCGTCATATGATCCTCCCTGTTCTGGATGTAATAACTTAACTTTTCTATCACTAGCGGCATTTTTCCGTCGACATGGAAGGATGCCCAAATTGTCCCTATACCAAAAAAAACGTAACCCGTCTTCCTTTTCAGAATATCGTCCCATATCCAGTCTTCCGTTCCTATCGAAAGTCCTTGAACGCCTAGTTCATATGCAACTTAGCACCTATCTTTCCTCTAACCTACTCCTAAATCCTTTCCAATCGGGTTTCCGTCCTGGTCATAGTACTACTACGAGCCTGATTCATATTACGGAAGACATCAGATCAGGTATGGAAGATGGCCAGCTTACGACCCTAGTTTTGCTAGATTTCAGCAACGCTTTTCTGTTTCTGTAGATTTTGATGTTCTACTGGGTATATTGTGTTCTCTTAACATATCTCCATCAGTGGTTGACTGGTTTCGTAGTTACCTGTATGGGCGCCGGCAACGTATTAACATTGAAAACAATGTCTTCGAATGGAGTTCTTTATCCCCTTACTTTTCGCTGTTTTTATCAATTCAATTTCCAATCACATAACTTCTTACCACCTCTATGCAGATGACTTACAAATCTATTCTTGTGCTCCCCCGGACAGGTTGACGGAAGCTGTGGAAACGATAAATAGCGATCTGGTTCGTATTTGTGAATGGAGTAGGACGTATGGACTTGACGTCAACCCTAACAAAACTCAAGCCATTGTCATCAGTAACCCCAGGATGATCTCGAGAGTGGATTGGTCACTAGTACCCAATGTGATCTTTGATGGCACTACCATCCCTTTTTGTGACAAAATCAAAAACCTGGGTCTATGTTTTGATGAGACTTTGTCCTGGAGTCCTCAACTCCAGGAACTCGGCCGTAAAACATTTTCTTCGGCGGGGTCCTTGCGCAGGCTACGCAATTTTCTCCCCATCAACACTGAAATTGCGCTTGTACAATCCCTTCTCTTCCCCATTCTTGATTATGCCGATGTCAGCTATCCCGATTTAACCGAGAACCAACTTAATAAGCTTGAGCGCCTTCAAAATTTCTTTATCAGGTTCATATTTGGATTACGCAAATATGATCATGTATGTCTCCGAGTATCGAAACAAGCTCAAGTGGTTGCCAATACGTTCACGCCGGAATGCTCACATTCTCTATCTTCTGTACAATATCTTGTTTAATACCTCGATTCCCTTCTATCTCAAACAACGTTTTGTTTTTCTACATGACACTTCTTTCTTTCTTTTAAAAAGACAACTCCCGCACTAAGAATTGCTCTTGTGTCGCGGGGACTTTTACAAACATACAAACAACGGACACAAAGCACAACCAGACCCGAAGCAATTATTTGTGGATCGCACAAATAATTGCTCCGTGTGGGAATCGAACCCACGACCTCCCGTTGCAGTGGTATCGGCGTGGCGACCATTCAAGGTTTTTACGATCATCGGAAAATTTGAGACTCAAGATGCCTGTGCACTCCAGTAAATTTTTAGACCACTCATTTACTGTGCAAGCTGTGCGGTTGTGGAATGCGCTGCCGCTATCCATTAGGCAAGTGCAAAACTTGCCAATTTATTCATCATCACATCACATGATTTCAAAAATCGGGTTAAGGAGCACTACCTAGCACTGCAAAACACCTTGCCTTGAATATCTCCTTACTCTCACTCTTCTAACTTCTTTCTTTTCCAATGACTGTCTAAACTCCTCTTGCTATCTCTGTGTGAAAATAGACCTGTATAATAAATATGCATAAATAGAGAGAGAGATATATATATATCAGTGGCGAAGGGTCATTTTTTATAAAAGGTAAGCCGGAGCTATAAGTCATTGTCTAGGTATAGTACCTACATATTATGTACATCGTAAGAATGCCGACGTAAAAGTAGCGCATAATAACAATATGAGAGTATTATCTACATTAGACTACAGTCTCTTATTTCTCTCTCCACAGACTAATAATACATAGGTACTTACCATGCTACCTAATCATGCTTGTTTTGTATTAAGTTACTCTGACTTCAGTAGTAACACGTAGGTAACACAACAGCACATATTTAAGATAACGTATATCGAACGATTGGTGATTGTCTCGCACTGGTTGTTTAATAACATATTATACAAGCAATTTAGAATGTATTCATCAACAATAAAATATCAAACACATTATGGATAAACGCAGAACACTTTTATAGAAATGAGTTTAACCTATAAATCTGACAAAATGAAAATTTACTCTAATAGAAACATGCAAAACAATTACTGTTTAATATACTGATACATTCACAATTATGCACAAACACATTTATAAAGGAATAATGTAGTTATAAATACAAATATTCTAATTTGTTATAGAGCGCGCGAAAGATGTAAACAGTAAACAAACATGACCTAATGTCAAACTGGAGAACGTTCCACTAATACTTATGCAGGATTCTTAGCTTATATTTCGCCATCTCGCTCTTGCACGCGGCGCGCGCCGCGACAGAAACATGCGTAAGATCATGTGTCCACCGCGGCGCGAGCGCTGTAGCGCGAGGCAACCCGCTCTTCCTCCGGCTTGCTCGCCACTATGCAGCGCGGTGTAATGCGCGATCCAAAAGGTCGTAAGCGACATCGCCGCCATAGTTTTTATTGTACGCGATTCCCGATCAGCGCCTCCGGCTTATTTCATTATTATTACCTCACGTTGCGTTTTTAGCGAAGCGTAATTTTTGAAGGTTAGGCGTTTTCGTACTGTTTCGATTAGATTAATGATTTTAGTTGAAGATTTCGGTTTAAATATTGGTGATTATTTATTAATTGTGTATTATTTGGCAATAGTAAACAATTAATTTAACACTAATATTAAGTCTGTCCAGAAAGGGAAGCCGGTAGGAATCGAGTTGTATGGAGCCTTCGCCACTGATATATATATATATATATATATATATATCTATATATATATATATATATATAGATATATATATATATATATATATATATATATATATATTTCTCTATTTATGTATATATATATATATATATCTCTCTCTATTTATGCAATAATCAGTGTATGTTATTATGACCTGCCTTTATTTATGTTACTCATGTATCTAAGTTTATGTTTCTTGTACACGTTTCTACCCTTTTCTACATCTACACTTCTCTCTCCATCCCATGGTTGCCTGGAAGAGATTGCCTTGTGCGATAAGGCCGCCGATTGTTCATCAGTATGTTATTTATATTTAAGGTTTCACTATTTTTATTTATTGTATTTTTATTGTGGACAATAAAGAGTTTATATTATTATTACTATTATCCTATACTACCCTTCGGTAAGACTAGTTGTCAGTCTTTCAAGCTTCTGACTGCTGTTAACGATCTTCGAAAATGACAGCCGGGACCCACAATTTAACGTGTCTTCCGAAATACGGAGGAACTCGATATGTATAAGATAGAGCATGACTTAACCTCAGAGATCGATCCGCGCGGCTGTTGCTAACTAAGCCACGAGCTCGCCGATGTATGGCAGAATATGTGACTCTATTTTAATATTATTCCAAAATATGCATCTTTATCTCTATCTTCATAATCATAATCTATATTTGCATTAATTTGGTGTACATTACAGATGTTAGGTATATAAATTTGATTCACACATTAGTCATTTTCTATATGACATACAAATATTTTAAAAACTTAAAACTAAAATACAATGTTTTATAGTGTTACACGCAACACTTATATTTTAAATATTCACTTACAGTATAAAAACACATACTACAAAGCCATCGGAAAAGAATAGTTTTAAATTTCTGAAGTTTTAATTCATGAAAACCTTGCGGTAAATTATTGTAGATATATACAGCCATTGCACAGCTATTTCTGCTACAAAGTTCCGTTTTTATGGCAGGAAACAACAGTTTGTTCAGATAGCGTGTATTAAAATTAAAAATATCTTTTTTAAATGTTAATAAATCTGTGTGACATTTTACAAAGACACACATTTCAAAAATATATATACATGGTACGGTTAACAATGATCGCTTACGAAACAAAGGCTTACATGTGTCCCAAGGGGCTGCGTTACAAATGCTTCTTACACATTGTTTTTGGGCTATAAATGCCTTATTTATATTTACTGAATTGCCCCATAGAACAATGCCGTATCTGAGGATAGCGACCACAAAACCATGATTCGCTTTTTAAGCAGTTTCTTTATTGGTGATTTTTGTTAACCTCCACAGTGCATATGCAAATCTATTAATACGACTACATAATTTATCGACGTTAGGGATTGCAATCCGGTCCGCCGGATCCGGTGTTTGTATTTGAAATATTTTCGTCAAGTGAGATAATAATTAGTATGCTCTCCTCTAGTAGGTAGGTACTTACAGATAATTACATTAATAACTGATTATTTGATTGCAATCCCTAATCGACGTGCACTTTCCAATTACATTTGTCGTCTAAAGTAATACCTAAAAAAAGTAATTTCAGAAACTTAAGTTAATTTCTGGCCATTGTATTGTATATTGAGATCATGCTTTGTTCCACCTTTATTGTGGAATTATATATATTTAGTTTTATCTATATTAACAAACAAATGATTATCACTTAAATATTTAACAATGTCGGCAATAGTTTTACTGATTGAACCATTATCCGTTATTTATTGAGTTATTTGGCACCGGTACAGATATGTCGTCAGCGTAAAGGATACTCTTGTGATCAATAACGGATGGGTCATTTATGTACATCTATACTAATATTATAAAGCTGAAGAGTTTGTTTGTTTGTTTGTTTGAACGCGCTAATCTCAGGAACTACTGGTCCGATTTGAAAAATTCTTTCAGTGTTAGATAGACCATTTATCGAGGAAGGCTTTAGGCTATATAACATCACGCTACAGACATTAGCAGCGGAGTAGCAACGAAAAATGTTACAAAAACGGGGATTTTTTTTTTCATTCTTTCTTATGTGACGCAAGCGAAGTTGCGCGGGTCAGCTAGTAATGAATAAAAGGGGCCCCAAAATACTGCCCTGAGGAACACCGACGTTATTATGTCTTACATTGGAATGAGTAGTTATTTCTTCCCCTTTCTCATTGAAGTTTGTGATTTGCACAAGCTGAGTTCTTTCATTCAAATAGCTACTTAGCCACGCATTAGCAGTGCCACGTATACCGTACAGTTCACATTTACGAAGCAACAAACAATGTGACACAAAATCAAATGCCCGGGTCATATCAAAGAATATATTCGTAATATTTAACTTTAACTGCACGTTTGGCGCAGTGGTTTAGGCGGTCACCTCGCCGCAACAACCATAGCGCCGCGTGTGGTGGGTTCGAATCCCACCCGGGACAAATCTTTGTGTGATGAGCACAAATATTGTTCAGAGCCCGGATGTAAATGTATCTATATAAGTGTGTATTTAGAAGTATATAAGTATGTTTATCACTTATTTGGTTACCATAGTACAAGCTCTGCTTAGGTTAGGTTAGGTTAGGTTGTCTGGGCTCCCCCTCGTGGGTCTGCACCTTGTCGTGGTGAGGGGGCTCAGTAGCATTAGCGAAGCCAAGACAGACCCGAAGGGACCGTTTCGTTCTGAGGCCTTCAGGCTCAGAACCAGGTCCCTTCACACCGTGTGGTGGTGCGCGAGCGCCACTGCGCGAGAGAGGAAAGAAAACCTCTATAAAAAACCATGGGGGGCGGACTTTCATGTCCTGCCCGGGGTGGGGGTGTCCGTCGAGTACTGTTCTCGGCGGACCCAAACCGCAAGCCTGGCTCAATTCTTGGGTCAGGATCGGGGGTCGCTGTCGGAGGTCGGGGAGACAGCGGTCGCGAGGAAGAAAACCTCTATAAAAAATAACCCTAACCGTAAGGTTGCCCGTGCCGAGGCGGTGCGTGGCCGGCAGGGGTTCGGTCGCTAGCGGGTATTAGTTTTAAGTTTAGTTGTAAGGCTTTGTAGGGACCAACCCTAATTAAAAAAAAGGAATTCGTCATGGATATCGCATATTGTAACATTGAGGTACCCCAGGTCGGTACCGGCAGCGCCGCTGCCGGAGAATCCGACCCCGCCGTTCCGGCGGGCAGAGCCCCCTCGTACTCTGGGGAGGGGCAACAAATGCGTTCCGACAGCCGACTGGAAAGTTCGGTTGTCGATGGGCCGTCCTGCGCCTCGGGAGGTCCTGGGTCTGGAGAGGCAGGAGGGAGGAGATCGCCAACACCGATTGGCACTGGTGTCAGAGCTACCCCGGTAGCTCACAGTACGGGTAGCACCAATGGAGCGGGTAGGGAAGGCCTACAACAGAAAAGGGATGGACGGGGAAGATTCCTCAGGTCCGGTTCAGATCCCAAAATAGAGGAGATCGGGGGCAAAAAGCCCGGCAGTGCAGACTGCGCTGCGGTTGCGGGGCGGCGCACGCCCAGTATTGCGCGCCCCTCGTCGGTTGGAGGAGGGGGTTCTAGGCCCTTGTCCCCCGTCGTTGTGCTGGAGCGGCTCCCCATCCACGTTGCGAGCCCCAGCGTAAGATTCCGTGTGGCTCAGGAGTCCAGTGTCGATTCCGACACTGGCTCCGACATGAGCATCCTCTCCGATACGAATCATCCGTCGGAGAGTGGCCGCCTTTGGCGGAAGCGACGACCGCGCCCCGAGTCCGAGGAGTCGGACGGGGCGCGGAAGAAAAAGAAGGCGCCGGCAAAAAGAGCGCCAGATTCCGACCCGGAGGAGAAGTCTGCCAAGCAATTGGCAGACACTATCCAAGATAATTTGGAGGCAGTGGTCGCGGTCGCCGACAAGTCCGGGAACCTCAAAGGGACCTTTATCAAGTCCCTGAAGGACGCCGCCCGGAACATCAGGTTGGCGGTGTCCGAGTTAAGTCGGCGGTCCGCGACCAATGAAAACCTTGCGCTTCAGGCGCAAAATAGCCGGCTGAAGGCGGAGGTCGACCACCTCAATAAAGAGATGGCGGCGCTAAAATCCGTGGTGGAGAACATCAGTACTCAACCCCGCCATTGAGTACACTACTTACGCTACTTTAAATTCCAAAGAAACAATATAAATACTACACATATATACGGCAAAGTGTTCGTGAAGTGAAGTTTTCTCCGCAAATAACCGGTGTTATCGTTATCTACGTTCAATACCACCTGGGAGTCCCTGGATTTAACAAAGATAAGTCATAATTTTATACCCGCGAACTGATAATATATGGAATCACCTATTGACAGATACGATATACCCCCAATAATTCATTTTCGCAATTGTCAAGATCAATTGACACTGTCAAATTTCAATTTGACAAGTGTCAAACTCAATTGACAGTACCAGTTTTGCATTTGGCATTAAGTTAGTGTTGCCAGAGCTGCAGAAGATTTGGTTTGTGGTAGAATTAAAATATGTCGGTGTGCAGCAAATGTAACAAACCAATTAAAGCTAGCGATCTGAAAGCTTGCAGTAAATGTAAAAGCCCCTATCATTACCAATGCCTGGGCATCTCAGCTGATAATTTTCTGAAGGAATCAAAAACGTATAAGGCTACATGGAAGTGCATTGATTGCAAAGCAACCGTCAAACAAACTGATCACTTTACTTCACCTGAAACACCTAAACAGGATATTATATCTACGGACACAAACGAGGAACTGAAGCATTATATTGACAAAAAGCTTGAAGAATCTTTTTCACGTCTCCTTAAAGATATCAGAACCGATTTCACGACAGAAAGCTCTAACACTCGCAGTATAATTCAGGAACTTACAGAGAGCATCAATTTCATGACTACTCAGTACGAGCAACTTAAGCACGACCTGGGCATCAAAACTAAGAAAATTGAAGGCTTGGAGGACGAAAACAATACATTAAAAGCTAAAGTAACCGATCTAAGTTATAGACTAGACCAATTTGAACAGCAGTCTCGAGATTGCAACCTAGAAATTCAATGTGTACCCGAGCATAAGTCAGAGAATATAGGCACCATTGTACGACAACTTGCAACTATAGTGGGTAATCCCCTGCAAGAACACGAGCTGTTAAACTATCATCGCGTCGCCAAGATAAACCAAGATACCAACAGGCCCCGCAATATTGTAGTAAAACTATCTAGCCCTCTAGTACGAGACAAAATCATAGCAGCGGCAAAAACCTTCAATAGGGGTCATCAAAACGACAAGCTTAACTCGTCGCATTTGGGTCTTGCAGGCGATAAGAAGCCAATCTACGTCTCGGAGCATTTGTCACCGACTAATAAACATTTACACGCAGCTGCTCGCCGAGTCGCAAAGGATAAGAAATTTCAGTTCGTATGGGTGCGGAACGGTCGGATCTATATAAAAAAGGACATAAACTCAAATAGTATATTTGTGAAAAACATAGATTCTCTTAGCTCTTTATAAATTTAACTGTAACTCAGTCAATGCTTTCATCTTTATATTCATCATACAAATGTACTAACTTTAACTTATTGTATCAGAATGTTCGGGGTCTCAAGACCAAAACCCAGACCATTTTCACTAATGCTCTCAAGCAGGAGGCGGACGTTATTCTTTTGACGGAGACATGGCTGAATGACTCGGTATTTGATCATGAGTTGTTTGACAACAGGTACACGATATTTAGGCGCGATCGTAGTAGTACCCGTTCTGATAAAAACGAAGGAGGTGGCGTCCTAATTGCTGTCCAAAAAAAGTATGAACCTGTTAGGAAGCTAAATTGGGAATCACCAAACGAGGATCTATGGGTTGTAATCAAAGTTAAGCAAAGTAACATAACGTTCTCTCTTTGTATTTGCGCTCTCTACTTACCACCACCTGTTACTCGCGATCGCTTAGATATAGTTACATCTACCCTTTCTAATATTATCCAACATAAACTACCTCGTCATTCCATACTTTTACTGACAGGCGATTTCAATCTACCCAATCTGCAATGGCAATACGATTCTGCTTTAAATTGTTTGAATCCAATCAATAACCTAACTGATTTGGACAGCCGGTTTGTAGAATTTCTTTCGTTTAATAACATTAATCAAATAAATCAAGTTTGCAACGCGAACTCACGTACACTAGATTTGATACTTACTAACACAAATAATGCGTTTTCAATCTCCAACTGTACGTCACCTCTCTTAAAAGAGGATATTCATCATCCTGCTCTAGCGGTTACATTAAAACTCAAGCCATTTAAGAATCCAAAAGTTAACAAATCTACTGGTTTCAATTTTGTCAAAGCCAATTACACGGAAATAAATGCAGCCTTAGATAAAATACAGTGGCATGAACATTTTAGACAAGAGTATAGTATAGACGAAACTGTTGAAATATTTTACAACCTTATTACTCCAATAATTAAAAAAAACACTCCGATAAGCCACAAAGGCAATAATCAATATCCGATCTGGTTCAATCGTCAATTGATTAAAGGATTAAAAGAGAAAGCTAAGTTCCACTCTCGATTTAAAAAATACGGCAACCCTAGAGACTTGTTGGTGTACCAGTCACTTCGCGATCAATGTGACAAAATGATTCATAACTGTCTTAACAATTTCAAATCGGAAGCAAAAGACCTTATTAAAAATCGTCCAAAATTTTTCTGGACATTTATCAAATCGATAAGATCAAATAGTAGCGACATACCTGACGAGATGTACCTCAATGCTGAGAATGTTCAAGGTGGACAAGCAATAAGTAATCTCTTTTCGGAGTATTTTCAATCGATATACCCTAAAGATCAAATATCGTCGACTAATGTCCCTAATGAACCAGTCCATATAATCAGATCCCTTAATAAAATTTATCTTTCGGAATCAGATATTTCAAAAGCACTTCGTCAAATCAACACTAACAAAGGACCGGGCCCTGACTGTATTCCTCCAATTTTCCTAAAAAATTGCTCAATGCAACTCATAAAACCATTGCACTACATCTTTAATAAGTCTCTTTGTAGCGGAGTCTTTCCCAACAAATGGAAATTGGCCCACATCACACCCATACATAAAACAGGAGATCTAGCTAACGTTGCCAACTACCGACCAATTTCCATCTTATCTTCTTTGGGCAAATTATTTGAATCCATGGTACAACAACATATTCATTATCATCTAAGACCGATGTTTGATATCCATCAACATGGTTTCCTTTCAGGGAGGTCTACCGTATCAAATCTCCTCGAGTATGTAACCGACATAAATGAAGCGCTGGAGGATAAGCTGGAAGTACATGCTATATATACTGACTTCTCGAGGGCGTTTGATGTGGTTGACCACAGATTGCTTTTAGAGAAACTCTACCGTGCCGGTATATGTGGCTCTTTGCTAAGATGGTGTGAATCCTACATTAGAAATCGAACACAGCTTGTTTCAGTTAGAAATTATAAATCTGACACAAATGTAGTACCAACAGGGGTACCACAAGGTTCGCACCTTGGTCCTCTATTCTTCCTAGTATTTGTAAATGACTTGTGTAATGATATTTTATGTCGCTATCAAATATTTGCCGACGATCTCAAACTTTACCGAGTTATCCGTGGTCCGAACGATGTAATAGCTTTACAAAACGATATTAATAGTATTTGCAAGTGGTGCTCAGTCAATAGAATGACTATTAATCCATCTAAGTGCTCTCATATCAAGTTCACCAGAAAGAGAAATCCGACGCCTGCTAATTATTATATAAATGATATAATTCTTACCGAAATCACACATGTGCGTGACCTAGGAATAATAATGGACACACAGTTGGACTTTCGTAGGCATATTGATTCTATTACCAATAAAGGTGCACGGCTAGCTGGTTTTGTAATTCGTCAAACAAAGCTGTTCAAAGAACCCGAAATTCCAATTCTTCTATTTAACTGTTACGTTCGATCTCTTTTAGAATACTGTTGTCAAATCTGGAGTCCTTCTTATGCTGTACATATCCACCGCATAGAAAGACCTCAAAAACAATTTTTATACCACTTATCATATGCTAATAATCTTTGCGGCAATCTCACATCGTATGAGTCTAGACTGAAATATTTTAAAATGGTTCCACTCGAGTACAGACGTAACTTAGCCGATATCTTATTTTTACATAAAATAGTGACTAGTAAAATCGACAGCCCAAGCTTACTTGCAAAATGTAATTTACAAATACCCCGTTCCAGTAGCCGTCTCCACAACAGAGTGACGTTCAACCTCCCTTTCTGCCACACTAACTATCAACAACACGCACCTTTGTATCGTATGCTATCCTCTTACAATAAAATATGCAATAATTTGGATTTGTTCAGTGAAACACCAGTTACTATAAAGAAATACATTTTGAAACAATATGGCAGTTAACTGTATTAGTTGATTTCATTTTTTTTATCTTCATTTTTTGTGTTTGTAGTGTACTCTAACCTTATATTGTAATAATTTTGCATGCAGTGTTCATATCTAGAAGGTCGTACATTTACATGTATTTCATTAACATAGAATATAAGTATGTACTATGTAACGTCCAGTTTTATGAACCAATAAAAAAAAAAAAAAAAAAAAAAAAAAAAAAAAAAAAAAAAGTACCACCACCACCGGCGCCCAGCCTGTAACCATTGGGCAGGCGCCTCCGTCCATTGAAAGCGCCATCGCCGACCTCCGCCTCATGGTGGACGCCCGATTTGGGGCCATAGAGGCCCGGCTTCCGCCGGAGCCCCGCATCCGTCCGCCCCTAGCGGCGGACAAGAAAGCAACAGGGGCATCTCCTGTGCCCGCCGCTAGAGCGACGAAGACGGTGGCACCGACTCCCGCCGCAAGAAAGGGCAAGGCGACAGCGTCACCAGCGCCGGCAACAAAACCCGCCACCGCGCAAATTCCAACGGCTCCCAAAGCCAAAAAAGGGAAGCGCGACAATCAGCCACAACCGTCGTATAGCGCGGTGGCGGCCATGCTTGCGAAAGAGGCTCCCGCAATCCCGGCGACTGCCAACGAGTGGCAGCTCGTCGGGAAGAATGGAAAGGCGGCAAAGGCGCCCAAGGAAAAGGCGCCTAAAAACGACAAGAAGAAGGCGTCCAAGAAGAAGGCGGCGAAGCTCCGGATGCCAAAGTCGGCTGCAGTAGTCATAACACTGCAGCCGGAGGCAGCGAGGAACGGCGCAACCTACAAAGACGTCATTGGGGACGCAAAGTCCAAAATTAATTTGGCCGACCTAGGCATAGGCCCCAATGACGTCCGTTTTAAGGTCGCTGCCACGGGGGCTCGCATGTTTGAGCTCCCAGGAGCGTCCGGAGCCGAAAAGGCGGACGCCTTCGCCTCGAAATTGCGCGAGGTGCTAGGGGAGGACATCGTCCGCGTGTCCAGGCCCACGAAATCCGCCGAGCTACGTATCACGGGCCTGGACGACTCTACCTCCCCAGACGAAGTGAAAGCCGCCCTCTCTAGGGCCGGCGAGTGCCCAGTGGACTCCGTCCGGCTGGGTCAGATCCGCCTCGGCCCTCACGGCGGCGGATCTATTTGGGCCTGCTGCCCAGTTGCGGCGGCCAAAAAACTTGTTGATGGTCGCCGCCTCTTGATCGGTTGGGTGTCGGCGCGGGAGGAGCTTCTTCCACCCCGCGAGCGTCGTTGTTACCGCTGCCTAGAAGGCGGCCATGTCTGTGCGCGGTGCACATCCTCAGTTGACCGAAGCGGCACGTGCTTCCGGTGCGGCAAGCCGGGCCACATTGCCCGGTCGTGCTCGGAAGCACCGAACTGCGCCGTTTGCGCCGCGGCAGGCAAGCCGGCGGCGCACGTGGTGGGGAGCAAAGCCTGCACCCCACCAAAGGGCCAAAAGAAGAAGACACAGGGAGAAAACCCGAAGAAAAAGAAACCGAAGAAGAGCAAGAAGACTGCGAAGAAGGCCAAGGCCGCTTCGCAGTCGTCAGACCGGCCCGCGGCTTCCAGTGCCGCTAATGCGCCGGTAGACGTGGAGGAGATGGAGACCCAACATTAATGGCTCTCCATCTCCTCCAAACGAACTTGAACCACTGTGCCAGAGCCCAGGATCTTCTCTCCCAAAGCCTGGCACAGTGGTCAATAAAGTTAGCAGTGGCGGCAGAGCCGTACTTTGTTCCGCCCAGGGATGACTGGGCGGGTGATTTGGACGGCTCAGTAGCCGTAGTCTCCCCGGCCGCCGTCGGAGTTCCGCCCCTCGTACCCACAGCGAGGGGCCATGGTTATGTGGCGGTCACATGGGGAGACATAGTCGTCGTCGGCGTCTACTTCTCGCCAAACCGGAGCTTGGCCGAATTCGAGGCGTTTCTCGCGCGGATCGGCACCGTGGTCGGCCGTGATAGGTCTCGCCCCGCCTTGGTCCTGGGGGACTTCAATGCCAAATCCACGGCTCGGGGTTCCCCCTCTACGGACGCGCGGGGCGAGGAAGTCGAAGATTGGTTGGCGGCCATGGGCCTTGTTGTCTTGAACCGGGGTGCCGTGGGCACGTGCGTGCGCCAGCGGGGTGGGTCCATAGTGGACCTTACATTTGCCACCCCCGCACTTGCGCCCCGTGTCCAGTCCTGGAGAGTCCTCGAGGTCCTGGAGGGCCCCCCCACTAACGCAGAGTCTCCAGCCCCAGGTGGTCGAGAACGTGGTGTCCGCTCTGTTTCCTCTCAGGGCGGCACACATCCCGCCGCCCATGGCTCCGCCGGGCGAGACGCCGACGACGACGACGGAAGAGGAGGAGGAGGAAATCCCCCCGGTGACCCGGGTAGACCTGAGGGTGGCGGTGCAACGCCTCGCGGCAAAGAACACCGCCCCAGGGCCCGACGGCATTCCTGGCCGAGCGTGGGTCCTGGCTCGAGAGGCCCTCGAGCCCCGACTATTGGGGCTCAACAACGCGTGCATCGAGAGGGGCGAGTTCCCGGCACCTTGGAAGACCGGGAAGCTCGACCTACTGAAGAAGGAGGGGCGCCCCGCGGACTCGCCGTCCGCGTACCGGCCCATCGTGTTGCTGGACGAGGTGGGCAAGCTCTTCGAGCGCATTCTTGCGGACCGCCTCGTCGCACACCTAAGTTGTGTTGGGCCGGACCTAGCGGAACAACAATTTGGGTTCCGCAAAGGGCGCTCCACGATTGATGCGATCGCACGCGTCAGGGCCCTGGCGGAGGACGCAGTAGCCCAGGGAGAGGTCGTCTTGGCGGTGTCGCTCGACATCGCCAACGCCTTCAACACTCTCCCCTGGAGCAGCATAAGGGTGGCACTGGAATATCACAGAGTGCCACTCTACCTCCGCCGCATTGTCGGGGCTTATTTAGAAGGAAGATCCATCGTCTACCCGGGTCAAAGTAGTTGGAATAGGAAAGTGGTTTCTTGTGGGGTTCCACAGGGGTCGGTTTTAGGCCCTCTCCTGTGGAACGTAGGGTATGATTTCGTTCTGCGCGGTGCGCTCCCGCCGGGCGTCGGCATATTCTGCTATGCCGACGATACGCTAGTTACAGCCCGGGGGAAGACGCACCGCGACGCGGAGGTGCTGGCCACAGCTGGGGTCGCACAAGTCGTCGCTCGCATCCGGCGGCTGGGTCTGGAGGTGGCTCTTGAAAAATCGGAGGCCCTTTTCTTTTATGGGCCCCGACGCCGCCCTCCACCCGGATCCAGCATAATAGTAGGCGGAGTCACCATCGGCATCGCACCGTCGGTGAAGTATCTCGGATTGACTCTCGACGGCCGATGGGACTTCACAGCCCATTTCAGTCGGCTGGCCCCCAAACTCGTAGGTGCGGCGGGCGCACTATCTCGCCTGCTGCCAAACCTCGGGGGGCCAAACAACACCTGCCGACGGCTGTACGCCGGGATCGTGCGGTCAATGGCCCTATATGGCTCTCCCATCTGGGCCAATGCCCTGTCGGCCAAAAACATCGCCGCCCTGCGACGTCCGCAGCGGGTGATGGCCGTCAGGGCCGTGAGAGGCTACCGCACGATCTCCTTTGAAGTGGCGTACCTACTGGCCGGAACGCCGCCGTGGGACTTGGACGTGGGGGCCCTCGCGTCACTCTATACATGGCGCGAGGAGGCCCGAGGCGGAGGCTCACTGCCAGCGCCTCAGGAAGTCGAGGCGCGGAGAGCAGAGCTCCGCCAAGATGTCCTGGCGGCGTGGAAGCGACGATTTGAAGACCCCAGCGCCGGCCTCGTCACTATCGAGGCCGTGCGGCCGGCGGTCACGGAGTGGCTGGAGAGAGGGCACGGCGCGCTCACATATCGGCTGACGCAGGTCTTGACCGGACATGGTTGTTTCGGCAAGTACCTGTGTCGCATAGGCCGCGAGCAGACGCCCAGGTGCCATCATTGTGGTGACTGCCCCGATACGGCGCTGCATACGCTGGCACACTGCCAGGCGTGGTCGTCGCAGCGCCGTCAATTGACCGGGGTGGTCGGGAGCGACTTCTCGCTCTCGGCTGTGGTTCTGTCCATGGTCGGGAGCGAGGCAGCGTGGTCGGCCGTCGCCTCATTCTGTGAAGAGGTCATTTCCCTCAAAGAGGCGGCGGAACGGGAGCGAGAAATCAACGCTCCCCTCCCTTCCCGCGCAAGATGCACTGGGCGTCGTAGGCGCCGGGATGATCTCCGGCCCCCGTGACGCGGACCTGTGGGCGGCGGAGGCGGAACGCTCCGTCGCCTGGACAGGGAACAGGTCCGAGAGGTGGGGAGTGCGCTGTGTGTTCCTGGCGCACCCCCGTGAAGTGGAGAGTTAGGGGGGGGGGCAATCCTCATGCCCGGCCCCGCTCGAAGTAGGGCCCGCATCCAAAGCGGGCCGTCACCGGCTGGGACGCGGAGTATCCGATCGGAGGTACCGCGTCCTGGCCACGTTATGGTGACTGTAGAAGGAACACCGTCAGGTTTTTAGTCGGTATGCCCATGTTAGCCGGAACGTCTTGCCGGCGGGAGAGCCCGACAGACCCCCGCTTTCCTCCCTGGGGCGGGACATGCAGTAATGCATTTTCCTGACGCAAAAAAAAAAAAAAAGGTTGTCTGGGCTCCTCGCCCTAAAGCATCTGGGGGTGCAGCTTCGGGAACTCTTCGATGCATGCATCGGCAGGGGAGAGTTCCCGAAGCAGTGGAAAGTAGGCCGACTGTGCCTGCTCCCGAAGGGGGGAGATCATCCGCTTGACTCCCCCTCGGCATACAGGCCTATTGTGTTACTGGACGAGACGGGTAAACTGCTCGAGAAGATTCTCGCGGCCCGTCTCGTCCAACATCTGGAGGTGGTGGGGCCCCCGCTATCGGAGGCCCAGTTCGGGTTCAGGTCGGGGCGGTCTACCATCGACGCCCTGACCGCTCTAAAAAAGTTGACCAAGGCGGCGGTGGCTGAAGGAGACGTTGTCCTGGGGGTGTCGCTTGACGTGGCGAATGCCTTCAACAGCATTCCATTCGAAACCATCATGGAGGCACTTCGGTACCATGGAGTGCCCCCGTATCTCCGGAGGCTGTTGGGGGCGTACCTCCAGGACAGGGAAGTCGCCTGGATCGGCAGCGATGGACGGCGGTGCGCGCGGCGCATGAGCTGCGTCGTTCCACAGGGTTCGGTTTTAGGTCCGACCCTGTGGAACATTGGTTTTGATTGGCTCCTCCGGGGTCCGGTCCCTCCCGGCGTGGAGGTGATCGGCTACGCTGACGACACCTTTGTCGCGACCCGGGGGAGTTCATACGAGGAGGCGGCGCAACTGGCCACCACCGCTGTATCATTGGTGGTGGACCGGCTCGCGCGGTTGGGTTTGAGGGTCTCCCTATCAAAGACGGACAAATGATGCTCGGATGCTCTCCAAATTTCGGTTTCGTGTTAGTCGTGTCGTGTGTGAACTGTTGTCAGTAATTAATTGTTATTGTTTAAGTAGTTATGGTAACACCCACACCTTCAGCCTTAGATTAAGTTTAGAACATAGTTTATGCTTAGCCAGCAGAATGCTGACAATTCTTAGAAGTAAGATAAGCCGGGCCCAACGGATGTGTCTCTCCTGAGGGTCTAACGCTCGTAAACAACCCAGAATTAAAACAGCCTCCGAATCGGCTACACATATATCTTGTTTTTAATTTCTCACATTATTTTAAATAAATTAGTTTAAAAAAAATTGTTTCCCCGCTCCGGAAACAAGCGTGGCGTAGCCGGTAGGATTATGTACGTCAGGCTGGCCCGGCCCCATGGAATTTAATAATGAGATTGATATCAATCCAATGTACCCGGGTATACTAATATATGTAACACCTTCATTTTCAATGTAACTCTTTTTAAAAGAAATTACGTGCACTTCTTAGTGGCCGGGCCAGCCTGACGTTTTCAGCCCGGCCACCTTGTTTCCCACTAATCTACAAAAAATACTGGCAATATTGTGATACAGATGAAATGTACCCTATAATTTATGCATATGTAACACAAAATCGAATCCTAAAATGCAATAGCATACGAAATATTAGCGGTTGCAGGTGGCCGGGCTGAAATTATTTCGTTAATATAAAACAGTAAAACTGCAACACCTACCAAAAACTAATACCAGTACATAATGAGATGTAGAGATATAGAATACATGTAACGCTTTCATTTTAAATTATAATACATATTTAGAAAGAATAATCACTTGAAATTATATTTCAGCCCGGCCACCTAAAAGCGGTAATATTCCCTAAAATCTTATGCCAATTTGTACAGTAAAACCTGATACAGCTATGAAATGAAAGTTACATTCGTTTCGTTTTAGTCGTATACCTTTAAGCCTTCTGTTTGACTAGATTATCAAAATCTGAGAAACTTGCCGAAGTGCCAGAAAATCTTACATTTTAGTTTGCACATTAAATATAATGTTGAATAACTTTAAGTACGTCATTTCCTCCCGAAAAAAAATAGTTGTACTAATTGTTGACATGATCCTGTAAGTAATTAAAACAATCAGCTGGCAGTATGTTGGGGGAAAACACGTCAGCTGATACATTTACTTTGCTCCTACCTTACACCTTAAGGTCATCAGCTGACAAACATTCCACCTACATACAGCCAGCTGACTTATTTATTTATTAAAAACAATACAAAAACTATCATCTGATAAATTTTCTTTTGAGAGGAAATCACAAAACTTTTTTTTTTCACCTTTGCGTGACCAGCCGACGTATAATCCACCACTGTATAACCAGCTGACGATTTTATTTCTTCGAAATATTGGTTTAACTTTAATTTGATCAAGTTTTTAAACGGGAAGAAATGACTAAAAATATTTTTTTTTATTACGTGCGTGGGCGGCTGCCACTGCTCAACCCACCCTCGGAGCCGCAGCTGACGTTTACAACGCGTCATAATGCGACTCTCTGGCATTTTACGAATTATCGACTGAGAGGAAATAACTGACGAAAATTAGCGCCTGGCTTACGGCTTATAATGTTGAATAACTTTAAGTACGTGATTTCCTCCCGAAAAAAAATAGTTGTACTAATTGTTGACATGATCCTGTAAGTAATTAAAACAATCAGCTGGCAGTATGTTGGGGGAAAACACGTCAGCTGATACACTTACTTTGCTCCTACGTTACACCTTAAGGTCATCAGCTGACAAACATTCCACCTACATACAGCCAGCTGACTAATTTATTTATTAAAAACAATACATAAACTATCATCTGATAAATTTTCGTTTGAGAGGAAATCACTAAACTTTTTTTTTTTTTTACATCTTTGCGTGACCAGCTGACGTATAATCCACCACTGTATAACCAGCTGACGATTTTATTTCTTCGAAATATTGGTTTAACTTTAATTTGATCAAGTTTTTAATCGGGAGGAAATGACAAAAAATTTTTATTTTTTTTACGTGTTTGGGCGGCTGCCACTGCTCAACCCACCCTCGGAGCCGCAGCTGACGTTTACAACGCGTCATAATGCGACTCTCTGAGGCATTTTACGAATTATCGACTGAGAGGAAATGACTGACGAAAAATAGCGCCTGGCTTACGGACTACTACCAAATGTCAGGCTATACTGGTAGGCAGTCACCGTAACATCAGCAGGCTTGGTCACGTTCACGTTCCACCTATAGTCTTTAATGGCTCGACTATTGAAACGACGTCTGCTGTGCGAGATTTAGGATTATACATTGACTCAACTTTAAGCTGGAAAACCCAAATAGCCAATGTTTGTCGCAGAGTCACTAGCACATTGCGGGCTCTATATCGCCTCAAGAACATGCTGCCATGTAGGACGAAAGCGATGCTTGTACAGGCTTTAATTTTCCCTCTCATCGACTATGGTGACGTGTGTTACTTTGACCTGAATGCAGATCTCCTCAACAAACTCGACCGTCTTCTTAACAAGTGCAGTTGTTAAGAAGACGGTCGAGTTTGTTGAGGAGATCTGCATTCAGGTCGAAGTAACACACATCACCATAGTCGATCAGAGGGAATATTAAAGTCTGCACAAGCATGGCTTTGGTCCTAGATGTCAGAAAGTTCTTGAGGCGATATAAAGCCCGCAGTGTGCTAGTCACTCTGCGACAAACATTGGCTATTTGGACTTTCCAGCTCAAAGTAGAATCAATGTTAAGACCTAAATCTCTCACTGAAGACGTCATTTCAATAGTTGAGCCATTAAAGACTATGGGTGGTACATGAAGATGACCTAATCGGCTAATATTGCGGTGGCTGCCTACCTCTATAGCCTGACATTTAGCAGGGTTAACGGCCAAGCCAAACCTCTCAGACCAGCACTTGACGTGTTCAAGATCACCATTCACGACGTCTACCGCTGTCGATATAGAGTCCACGGTCTCTTGCGAATAAAGTTGCAAGTCATCAGCGTACAGATGATACGTTCCTCGAAGATTTTGGGTTACCAGATTGATGAAGATTGAAAACAGTAAAGGAGAAAGAATACCGCCTTGTGGGACGCCAGAATCCAGTTCCCGCCAGCTCGATGAAGATTCACCGAAGCGAACCGATTGCTGGCGCCCTTGAAGATAAGAGGAAAACCAATTCAGCGCACCGGAAGATACGTTAAGATGGGAAAGGATAGAGAGAAGGATATCATGGCTGACGGTATTGAAGGCGTTCGAGAAGTCTACCAAAGCCATAACAGTGACCTTAGTATCCTCCATCCCCGCCCTAATATCGCCAGTCACCTTAAGGAGTGCCGACGTAGTGCTGTGACCTAGCCTGAACCCGGATTGTAGTGGGCTAAGTAAGTTGTTGCTTAACACAAACTGTGTTAATTGTTTGTGCACACAGGCCTCCAGCACTTTGGAGAGAAAAGGTAGAATGGAAATAGGTCGGAAGTGAGCTGGAAGCGACGGATTTGGGATTTTAGGCAACGGTATAATGTGAGCTTTGCGCCACAAAGAAGGATAGGAACCAGAGGTAAGGGAGAAATTTATGATATGGGATATGGCGGGGAGCAGGTGATCCAACACAGTGACAATCATGCGTCGACTGACGTCATCAGCGCCTACTGCATTCGATTTAATGGACAGGATTATCTTTTTAATTTCTTCCGGTGTTACTGGAGAAAAGGAGAAGGATTCAATATTTGGTCTGGGTAATTCCAATATGGATTGGACAGTATCGAACTTGGTTTGGTGATCAAAAGATGTAGTGGACGTAAAGTGACGATTTATATCATCCATACCAACCGTGCACTGTAAGTTACTGCTGTGACGTTTGCCAATACCGAGGGTCCCGAGAAACCTCCAGATATCGGCAGGGGAAGAAGAGGAAAGATTATTTAGAAAATGCCGGCGTTTAGCGTTACGTACCATCAGATTGCATCGGTTCCTTGCAACTTTAAACTGGTGCCGATTCTCGTCACACCGATCTCTGCGAAACTTGGCAAAGGCCCTATCTCTTCGCCTCATGGCTATTCGAACGCCTTCTGACATCCAGGGCGCAGGAGGACGTTTAAGCCTAACCTTCCTAACTGGCGCGTGGACATCAAACAGCCCAACAACAGCTCTATTGAAAATAGCAATTTTGTCATCAATGCTCGAAGCTGTTGTTAGCTGCTCCCAGTCAAGGTTAGCAGCGTCCATACCTAAATACTCAACATTCATACGCCCGAAACAACGCTTGTACAGAACCTTAGGACGGGTTTTAGGAGGCTTTAGGGAGTAGGACATGAAGATCAGGTCGTGGTGAGAGAAACCGGGAGCTGGGTATTGGCCAGAGGATGAGACAAGGGAGGGAGCAGATGTGAGGATTAGGTCCAGCCAGGTATCTTCACCTTCAGTGTTGTGGTGAGTGGCATGTAGGGGTAGAACGTGAAGGCTGGTGGACTCGACGATCTCAAGCAGTTTACAGGAGCGAGGTGAGCGGAGAGAAAGGAGATCAGTATTGAAATCGCCCATGATGATATGATGTGAGTAACTGGACCCCGTAGATTCCAGCACCGACTCGATGCTGGAGAAATAGTCAACGGAAGGGGGACAATATACGACGCCAAGAAGGACTTTGGCTCCTTTGACACAAACCTCGAGAAAAATAAATTCAGCTGATGCAGAGTAATAAGGACAAGAAGAGTTTAGAATGCGGTAGGTGAAGTCACTTCTAAGATAGATAGCGACGCCACCACCTCTCCTATCTATGCGGTCATTGCGGATTAGAGTGAAACCAGAAAGAGAGTAAGAAGAAGAAGGTAAGTGAGGTTTGAGCCAGGTCTCCGAAATCAGGATGGCATGAACGTCAGAATCAGCGAATGCCTCTTGTAGATCACTATAGTGGCTCGGTATACTTTGCGCATTTAGGTGACATACGTTAAACACATTTTTATTTGTACATAGAAAATTTTGGCGAACAAAATCACCGAGCGTGCCCCTTGTGGAGCTGAAACTATCGTTCAAGGAAGAGCTAAAATCGTCAGCAGATGAAAAAGAAGCTTCATCTTCGCTAGACATAATATTGAAGAAAAAATAAAAAATAAAATATACAGGGTGTAAAAGACAGTCTACCGAAAACGAAAAACAAATGATTCTAGACACGATTCTGGTGCTTATGGCGCTGAAAATTTTCATCGCTTTTTTCTTGATTTTTCCGAATTTTTATGCGTTTTTTTTTAATTTTTTTGGTATTATTTCGTTAATACTACACAATGCAACATGAATATGAAAAAAAATCCGCCATATTACTGTTTTTCACAAAAAACAGCAATGGATTAAAACAACGTATAAGTTTGCTATCAGCTGTTCGGCCAACGACACCGCGCCGGCGGCGGCCGCGACGGTCGACGTCACGCCGCGTACCTACGCGCGCCACACAGATACGATTACGCACACAGCCGTCAGCCTCACACTCACTAGTATGCAGCGTTACTGAGTATTTGTTCTATGTTAAAAATGAAAATGACATAATTATCCCGCTCTCCGATAAAAAAACGTTCATAAGATTTAAAATGTGTGATATCTTATTATTACACACGTACAAATACATACAGAACGACAAAAAATCCTATTGATATTCTTTAGCGGTATAAAAATCTCTAATAAACAATTTAACATGTATTGTCGCTTTGTTCCATTTGTTCTTGCAAAATTTTATTCGATATTTACACGCTCATTCATACTTCATACAAGCGCGTTGCGACTCGAAAAGAAGATGGCCGTAGTGACGCGTGACGCCGCGACCGCGCGTGGATGTTACATACCTAGATGGGATACGGCAAAATGGATGCTAAACAATTCTCCGGGGATTATGAATTATGATAAGTTAGTTTCTCTGATAAGAATATTAATGGATATTGATTGTTATCATTGTTATGTACCTACATTTTTATGGTTTAATTAAATAAACGTTTCGTGTTTATTTTATTTACTTTAATCTGATTTTATGTTATAAATATCAAAGTATTTTAAACTTACATCAATAATGTTTGTAATGTTATTTGGTATTTGAATAAAACTACAATGCAACGAGTAACAACTGTGACAAGTAAAAATAGTAATGCCACATCAATATTTTATTGAATCTAATCTCTCGCTGGGATCCTAACTCGTCGCTCGTCACCAAATCGGCGGCGCGCGCGCGGACGGCGCGGAGGGAGCGGGTGGCGCGGGCGAGGGGCGGCGCGAGTGAGCGGAGAGGCGCCGGCGGCTCTCTTTGAATTGAATGATAGTTCGAGCAATGCGCTCGCGGAAGACGGAAGCTCTTCACCGGTGTCGTTCGTTATGTCCTATTCGTCGTGTCGTGTGTGAACTGTTGTTTATTATTACTTGTTATTGTTTCGGTTTTGAGTTGTTAGTGTTTTTATTGTTATTATTTTTGTTGTTATTGTTTTCGAAGTGCAGTTGTGTTCGTAAATAGGAAGAAATGTTGATGTGTTATGTATGGTGAACCACGTGGAAGTGCACGGCGTGATCTGCACCTGTATGTCCGGATCCAAAGGTACTCAAACTCTCGCCATACACCAAGTAATTGCGTGTTGATAGACATTGATAACAATTTGTTTTAGCACTTTCTTATTATTGGTTACATTTTGCTATTATTGTTTGATTTCACGTAAGCCAAGTAAGTACCTAACCTACCTACTTACAATTTTACTATGAGCTATTGTAACATACGGGCCTACTTACGATACCATAAACGATACATAAGATTGTTATCTAATGATAGCGTTGCATACTAGTGAGCGCATAGACGTGGTGGTACGCGTACGTACCTACGACGCGTCGCGACATGTCGTCGCTCAGCGCGCCGCCGCCGCCAGAAGTCTCGTAGGCATGCGCGGAGATACATCGCGTTGTTCACTATACATTGAACGCTCAAAAATGACTAACTCGGGAACCAATCATTTCCGAGAAATATCGTTGGAGTAAATTTCGCGCATACAGTGTCACAAACTTACCAGTAAAGTTTTCGGTTAGCTGTCATTTACACCCTGTATATTATAATAAGGGAAATTAAAAAGGGAAATAAAAAAAAAAAAAACAAAAAGAGAAAGGAATAAAACGGTGCAAATTGCATCTCTGCACCACCCGCCAGCTAACACACACTAACACAAAATTTATAAATTAAAAAAAAAATACAGAAACAAAATGAAAAAAAGGGGAAGTGGAATGAACGAAATTAAATATTAAACATAGCGCAACACTAAACATTTCCGAACGAAACTGAAGAAGTCACAGAGTCAGATGTCATCTGTCAGTTTGACAGCTGACAACTCTGCGATTCTGTCAGTGCGCAAGTTAAAATTTTACGAAATGAGTTTAAAAATAATACGGTGTAATGTGAAGGTGAACGTTAAATTGAAATAAATAGTTGACATATAAGAGGGTCGCGTTAACACTATACCGTGCACTGTTACTAGAATCGATAACGTCACAATATAAACAAGAAAACTACTAGATCTTACGCGGTTTCGAACTAGCCGCAGATGTTACAGTGTTCGCTGCTGCATGCTTCGGCCGGGAGGAGTTAACAGTGCCCACCTTTGGATGCAGGGTAGTAAGCTTGTTCAGGTCGTCCATGGTGATGACCTTATGACGGCTTCCATCCGATGTTTTGACGACGATTGCACCGTCCTGGGTCCAGCAGTCCTTAATGCCGAAATGCTGCCGAGCGTTAGCAAATATAGTTTGGCGGGTCCTTGTCAGAAACTCTCTAACCGAGATCGACGTCCCCCGCAGCTTCGCCTTCGCTCGCCAAACAGAAGACCGGACCTCCGCATCCGAGAAGCGCACAAGTACAGGACGATGGTGTTTACCTCCAGGGGTGCCAATCCTGTGGCAGACCCTAATAGAAGATGCTGTGACAGCGGTCAAGCCCATCTTGCCCTGGAGAATGATGGAGGCCATACCTTCACTGTCAATGTTCTCCGTCTCCGGGATCCCGAGGAAGAGAAGGTCCTTCCTGCGATGTCTGGTCTCGATGGAGTCCACCATCCGTGCACATTCTGCTACTTGTTGCCGGAGCAAGCTGAGGACACCAAACATAAGCTCACGGAAGGTCCGGAACTCCTCAGCCACCTTTGCCACTGTGTCCTTCGCCGCACCCGTCTGCAGTTGAGCCTCCAGTTCAGCCATCCTTTTGTTGAAGGTTTCTTCTAGCTTCGCCTGGGTCAGTTGAATTTCACTAAGCTGAGACATTGTGTAGCAACTTGTGAAAGTGACTTGCAACTTTTCTGTGATTTGTGTTCAGCTGGCAGGTGGTGTTTAGTGAAGCAATATCACTACATATATTATATTATAATAATAATTGTGAGTACTATAACTAAGATATTGAGTCAATAAAATTAAAAATAAACTGATAAATTAATTAAATAAAAATAAAATTAGGAGGAGTGATTTTTTGTGTCCACTTATTTTGACACCTACCCACAAAAAAACAAATTCATTAGTTCTGTTAGACACGGACCCCGATGAAGTCAATAGCATAATAAACACATTGAAACCAGATAGCGCCCTGGGATGGGATAATGTTGGTACTAGATATATTAAACATGTAAGACATGAAATTCTTTCAGTTATAACACACTTGGCTAATGTTTGCTTTAAGCTAGGTATTTTTCCAACATCTTTAAAAAGATCTATCATAACCCCCATACACAAGGGTGGACAGGAAACAGACGTTAATAATCATAAACCAATATCAGTACTTCCCGCTATCGCAAAAATCTTAGAAAAAATATTAAATAAAAGACTTTTAAGTTACCTCGAATCTAACAAAATCTTGTCCCTATCTCAATTTGGCTTCAGACGAGGTTTATCCACTGAACATGCCGTTACTTCTCTAACAACACTAATAACAAAATTTGATTGACTTAAATAAAGCTTTCGACACAGTTTCTGTGCCCATTCTAGTACATAAATTAGAAAAAATTGGTATTCGCGGTACCCAACTATCTATTTTTGCAGATTACCTAAGTAATAGAAAACAGAAGGTCAAACTAGGTAACTATATTAGTGAAGACGCTGAAGTAGTATACGGCGTTCCCCAGGAAAGCGTCCTAGGCCCTACTCTCTTTCTTGTTTGCCTAAACGACTTGTGTAATACAATCCTTCCCAAAACAAATATTTTCTCGTATGCCGACGACACTGCCATTGTCTTCTTGGGCCGCACTTAGGCTGAAATGAAAATGAATACTGATAAAGGCATGGCTTATATAGCAAAGTGGCTAAAGAACAATTTCCTTACGATAAATACCACCAAAACACACTATATTTGTTTTAGTATATACAAAAATTCACAACCGCAACAAGATTTTCAAATAAAAGTACATAAAACCCAATGTACGGATAACCAACCGTGTAACTGTACTACCATAGATAAAGTGAGCCAAATAAAATATTTGGGTATAATGATAGATCAAAGCCTGTCGTGGCACCTTCAAATTGAAAAAATTGCAGCAAGAATGCGGAAACTTATCTGGCTATTTAAAATTATACGTTATTCAATTCCAAAAACCGGTGTATCGAGAAATCTTATTAATGAAATTTATATTTCCCTGGTACAGTCTATCTTAAATTATCGTATCACTATCTGGGGTGGTTCTCGTAAAACAAATTTTCTTATAGTAGAAAAAGCACAGAGGACCCTTTTAAAAGTAATGTATTTTAAAAAAAGGACATTCCCTACTTATGAACTGTACCAAATCGGTAATTTACCATCAGTAAGGAAACTCTATATAGTAAGTATATTACTAAAAAAACATAAAGTTCTTCCATTCAACTCCAATTCCGGTGGTAGAAGAAAAAAGGTATTAATGTGCCTTTTGTAAAAACTGAATTTGCAAATGTTCAATATGCAAAACGTTCGTGTTATAATATATACAGGGTGTAAACGACGGTTAACCGAAAACTTCAGTGTTAATTTTGTGACACTACATGCACGAAATTTACTTCAACCATTTTTCTCGGTAAGGATTGGTTCCCGAGTTAGTCATTTTTGAGCGCTCAATGTATCATGAACAACGCGATGTATCCACGCGCACGCCTATGAAATTGCTTATAGTATTGTAGTTGCACAGTAGGTAGTTAGTTCACAACGTTCGCGCGGTGCGCCGAGCCAGGCCACAGCCACTCGGTCGTACCTACAGCGATAAGTGCCTACAAATTCGCGTGGCCTCAACGCCACTCCGAGAGTCGAGTGTCGACGCTCACGCGTAGAGCTCGTGCGTGCATTTATTAGAAGTTTTGTGAGTCATATTATTATAAAAACGTTTAAAATAGAATGGCAGGTTTAAAGCATTGCTCATTTGATGGATGTTTGTCGAAAAAGAAGGACGAGGGATTGTCATTTTTTTCATTACCTACAGATGAGGGAAGGTAAGTTCAAATGCATTTAAAAACTATAAAACTTTACAGTACGTAGGTACTGTAAAGTTTTATAGTCTACCACAAAATAATAGTACTTACTATAATTAGTTACTTTGTTGATACTAACAATATGGACTCATGTCTGAATTATTAAGGAATTTGATACTTTATAATTACGAGAGCAACCTGCAAATGTGACTTTTTGTTTATGGAGATATTTAAACGGTTTTGGTATCAAATGAAAGGTCTAAGACTAAAACTATTTTATCCGTTTGAATGATATAAATCGGTTCACAGGTATAGGACATATGAAGATTACAAAATAGTAAAAATGTAAACAAACCAGAACTGTAGGTACCTAATGTTTCTGTTCTTCAATTTTTTTTAACTAATGCAATGTAGGTATATTGTTAGATAATGAGTACTGTTCGACCCATTTAAAGAGCCAAATTTTGTAGGGATTACATGATAAAAGTAGATAGTTTTTGTTAATAAACAGTTCGTTCGAAACGGTAGGTACAGACTGCAAAAAATATCCAAAAATTATTTGCACTATATCTGACCTGAGTTCATCTAAATACTAAAACATTATGATGACATTTATGTACATATATGTATAGGAGAATAGGCAAGTAACATAATGTGGCAAATTAAAATAATTCTTAAGGGCGATCGCAAATAGTATATACCTACCTAGGTACCTGCACACAGTGGGCGCGTTCGCGTGTTCGAAATTGGAAATTGGTACCTATGAGCCCGCGCGCGCACCAGTTTGAGCTTAGATTTTAAAAATGTCTTTTTTTTAAATAACTTGGTTTTAATCGCTGGTAAACATTGGATCTTCACCTACGATTTCTCTAAAATAAAATCGTTGTGCGAAAGAACAAAAGTATATCATTGCAAGAGAAAAAGTAGCTGCCCTGTAATAGTACCTACTTTATTTTACCACACTATAAAATAAAATAATTTAGGCAGGTAAATATACTTTTTCCACTGAAATAAACTACCTACGGTCTTTCTGTATTCCAGACGCAAGCAATGGTTAGAAATCATCAACAGGCCTGACCTTGACAAACCAGATTTAAAATTCTCAAGTTACGTGGTTTGTTCTAAACATTTTGATAAATCTTCAGTCATCTTCATACCTACCCAGACTGAAGTCAGACGCAATCCCCATTCGAAATATACAGGAACTTAAGACATGTGACCAAGCTACACAAACTACAGATTCTTTCATACGTATTTTATCATCAAAAATTATTAAAAACGCTGACAAAAAAGGAACTCTATGTGAAAGTACTCAAACTGCAATGGTTCTTTCTGAAAGCACGCCCAGAAAAAGAAAACTAAGACAATGTATAAATGAATTGCATTTAAAAAAAAGGAAGCTACAGTATAAATTGAATAACGTTAGAAGAGAATGTCAATCAAAAGAGTCCGAAGAATTTCAACGTTTTACATTTGAAAATGAAAATGAAGTTACAGAAAGATTTCGTAAGCTTATTGAATGGCAAAGTAAAATGAACAAACATTCAAAGGGAAACAGATACGATACTGAATTTAAGTTATTTGCACTAAATTTACATTTTTCCAGCCCGCAAACATATCGATGTTTGCAAACATTTCTGCGTCTTCCTAGTGAAACTACATTAAATAAAGGAGATAGGCAAGTATGGGCCTGAAGGTTACAGGATGGAAATTATGCCTAAAATTCATTAAATATTTTCTAGGAATTTGTGGTAAAATATTAGTAATCAATTCTATGGGATATGAAATGTAACAGTAACTAAGCAGTAAACGATACTGTTATCAATGGACGTCATAATAAGCGTATCCATTACAGCAAAGAAAATGTTGCCACTCACAAAAACGATTTTTTTATCGATTCAATCGATCAATGTCCAATCACCTTTTTTTATCTTTGAATTTCTGTACGCAGAAACCGTATAAAATAAAGTTTTTTTTTTCAATAACGAGCTAAAGTATTGTGTAATTATTTTATTTGTTATTTCAATGAAATGATTTTCTTATTTTAGAATCATTGTTATTAATCGATTATATAATCGATCGTGCACTAGAATCAACTGGCAAGGATTATAAACTTAAAAAAAAAAGTCAACTATGTCAACATTCGGTTCGCATTGCGGTTTCGAGTTTTTGTGTTGTGATGTGAATTATTTCGTGTGATTTCCTAATTATTTCATCGACACTCGCTACGATTACGGACTCTGCCAATTGCTGCTATCACGAAAGACCTGCACCTGCACAACGGATATTGATTACCTGCCTCAGCGATAAACTACTCATACTACATTGTGTTCGATTGGACGTTATACGAGATAAGCACACTAAACTGTGGCATCAGTTTTGCCCGTCGCGATTGACCGTGCTCTACTCACGTTGCCGCAGTGCTCACAGTTTCATTCCGCGATTGCTTGCCACAGCAGCAGCGTGTGCACGGCACGTTCAAAATGGGTCCGCCAAACCTATCAAAATTTCAAAAAGCGGGTGTTGCACTTACATTAGCATCATTATGTATATCTAAAGAGCGACGTAAAAAACGATACTGGGTGAAAAAGGGGCTCTTATTAAGAAAGAAAGTCTCGCATATGGCGATTATGTATTATTTGGAACCAGAAGATTTTTCAAATTTTCTAAGAATGGGTTCAGAGAGTTTTGAGGAATTGCTTAGCATGGTAACTCCGTTAATTAAAAAACAAGATACAGTGATGCGCGAAAGCATAACTCCAAAAGAACGATTGGTTGCAACCTTGAGATTAAACCTACGAGGATTTAAAATTTTCTTGCATAATATCGCCACAAATTTAATCAAAAATTATTCCTGAAACGTGCTGGGCGATTTACAGATGTTTACGACATTACATTAGGGTAAGTAGAAATAAAAGTTATAAGGAATTGAATAAGTAAGTTTTTATTCATCGTTATCATTATTTTTTACGATTGAAAACAATGAAATCTTTCATATCGGTACCATTTCCTTCGCAAATCATAGATTGATCATTTGAAAAACTGACGTTAGGATAATCTGTTGACAGCAGTGACGTTAGATCGGAGGATTCTGTTTGGGTTTGAGGTTTTGACTGATGTTGTAACTGTGTGTGAGATGAATAAGGCAAGACTGTGTACTGAGTAGATGGCGACATTTGTGGCACTGACTGACGTGACTGTGCGTGAGACGGATGAGACCAGACTGTGTACTGAGAAGACGACTGTGACACTTGATGCAATGGCTGATGTGAATGTGTGTGGGATGGAGTAGACAAATCTGTGTACTGAGGCGATGGCGAAGCTCGAGGCTCTGACTGACGGGAATGTGTGGGGGATGGAGAGGACCAGACTGTGTACTGAGGAGATGGCGACGCTTGAGGCTCTGACTGACAGGACTGTGTGGGGGATGGAGAGGACAAGACTGTGTATTGAGGAGATGGCAACGCTTGAGACTCTGACTGACAGGACTGTGTGGGGGATGGAGAGGACAAGACTCTGTACTGAGGAGATGGCAACGCTTGAGGGACTAACTGACGGGACTGTGTGTGGGATGGAGTAGACAATACTATGTACCGAGGAGACGGTGACACTTGAGGCAAGGGCTTACGGGGCTGCTTAGGGGGTAGAGGAGACAAGACTTTAGTAAAAGATCTTTGGGGGAGTGGGGAGTAGGGGGGTTTAACGAGATCTTCAGTCTCTAAAACTATATACGAATTCATGCTCAATTTTTTGTGTTTTGCGTAGAAAATGGCATCTGAAATGATTTTATTTACTATAGTTAATTGATCATTATCAATATCTTGCATTTGGATGGCTATTGATTTTCCTAGTATTTCCCATTTATCGTCATTCTGGTTAAGAAGCTGGTTCGCAGTTTCAAGCAAGTCACCTTGTTTTATATTTAATGACTTTCTATTATTTTTCTTTGGTTGACTTTGTTCCTCTTCTTGTGTTACAGGTGCATTATCTGGCTGGGATAGCTGTAAAAAAAAAATTGTTTTAATTGTATTGTGTTAATTTTGTTTTCAGATGCCTGCAACCGAAAATGAATGGAGAAACACAGCAGAAGAGTTTGAAAAAAAATGGCATTTTCCACACTGCGTGGGCGCTATCGATGGGAGGCACATTGCTGTTGAAAAACCCTCAGGAAGTGGGTCGGAGTTTCACAACTATAAAAATTTTTTCAGTGTTGTCTTATTAGGAGTAGTAAATGCTAACTATGAATTCATATATGTTAATACTGGTACAAATGGAAGTGTTTCTGATGGTGGTGTGCTAAAAACAACAAATTTGTATACAAAACTGATGTCTAAGTACAACTACATCTGCACCATATGTTTTTGTTGGAGACAGTTGCTATAAATAGAAATATGATGGAACCATATCCTTTCAAAAACATAAACCATGATCAAAGAATTTTCAATTATAGACTTAGGGCGAGGGGAGTAGTAGAAAATGCTTTTGGCATATTGGCGGCACGATTTAGGATTTTTCGGCGAGATATTTCTATAGATGTCGAAAACGTGGATGCCATTGTGCTCGCATGTTGCTCATTATGGCGGCAAGAAACACCAGCATTAGTATCTTTAGAAAAATGTAATGAGAGACAGCGAAATGTGGAAGGAAATAATGTCCGAAATACCTTTGCCCATTTTTTTAACCACGAAGGAAGTGTTTCTTTCTGAATGATTAATGTTGTACCTTTGGATACAAATTAAAACATTAAATTATAAGGTACAATTATTATACCTACCTCATCAAGAGTGTCTACAGAACTTCGCGTGGCTTCACAAGTATCCTCTAAAAACATTAAAAGATCGAAATACCATAATGTAGGTATATGTATATAAATCTTCCGTCCCACTTCCAGTTTGAGTTCCAGTCTTGACCTGAAAATAAGTTAATCACACAATAAATTCTTTGATTTGTAAAAACTGGTTTTATTTAATTATCATAATAAATGTTAAAATAACGCTAAGGCAACTGAATACCTAAGAGTGGAATAAAACAATGAAATGCATTCTCACCCTCACCTCTCACAGTCATACCTACATGACATATTTTCATTGTAATACCAGATTTTTAAAATACCCGATAACCAACATAACAGATACCCATAGTAAGATAGAAAAGATAAGTAAATACTTACTTTTTTTAATTCTCTGTAAAATGAGGTTCTCTTATTAGATATTTGATTTTTGACAACTTCAACTGTAGCATCCTTGTCGAGTTCTTTATATATTTCTAAAAGAATCCTAAATGATTCATTCCTCATGGATTTGTTGATATAATTTTTATTCTTTTTATCCCACAAATGAGGTAAATCCTTGTAGACTTCAAAAATCTGTGTCCAAACAGTTTTTTTCTTTATTAGTCGCCATTTTGTTGCACTGACTGAAACACAATCCGCCACAAACGTCAAGCGCGACTGAGCCGAGATTGAGTCAATCGCAATACTCATGTTCCAACGCGCACACAATCTGCTGAGACAATTTGCTGGTTGCTACCGCGAACGATACAACACGCAACATGTTTGGCCACGCCCCCAACGTGCTCACAACACGACTATTGACGATACAATCTGTCGGCTCACAGCACATTGTGTCAACAGATTGTTGCTGAAATTGAATCGTGAGTAGGCCCTTTTAGGTACCCAGCGAGTGCATTACAATTTACGTAGATTCAAGTTACTAGTTTTACTTGTGACAGTTGTTAGGTACTCTTTGCATTGCAGTTTTATTCAAATACCGAATAACATTACAAAAATTATTGATGTATGTTTAAATTACTTTGCAGTAACTGTTTCACACAAAAATAACCCTTATTAGGTACATTCGTACCTACGACTTTGATATTTAGTACATAAAACCAAATAAAAGGTAATAAAATAAACACGAAACATTTTTATAACTTATCCATAAAAAAATGTACATAGTGATAACAATCAATATCCATCAATATTCTTATCAGAGAAACTAGCTCATCATAAGTCATAACTATCATAATCCACGGACAAAAGTACGATTCATCCATATTGGCTTATTCCATCTTTGTTACGAACAGCCTTGGCCAAAAGTATTAGGAGAAATAAAACTAATTGTAATTGTAATGAAAATTAAAGTACTTTATTTCCATTTAATATAAATCAGTGTGGTTTTAGCAATAAAACGAGCAGAGTAACGATTATCACCTTTATTGCAACAGAACTGACCCTTTTTATCTTAACACAAGTGTTTTTACACCCTCGGTTTGACAATACTCGCGTGACCGTTTTTACTTTCTATAATTCAAACACCACTGACTTCCTGTTGTACAATATTATAAAATATTAATCAAATTAGCTTCTGAAGTCATTAGTGTTTTTGTAAATATCAATTAAGATTTTAGCAACTAATAAAATAGTAAAAATAACCAGTACTACGATCTCCCGGTTAAATGACAATTCAAAATATTAATCAAATTAGCCTCCGGAAGTGAACAATGTTCCAATAGTATTATAACATCTAATTAAGAAACCTATTGATAACAATCGGCCTTCCTGACTTAGTTTGTCCTCAAACTATGACACAAATTGATAAGTAACAATATAATTTTATTGTTATTTTAGCACAACTTAAATCAATAATATATTACAAACATTTTATTCTAAGGTAAAGTAACATATTTTCAACTCATACTTCATTCTTGTTTTAATAATCATCATCATTCATTATCATTAACATCATTATAACCTTTTTAACATTGTTCCCATTGCACCGCCAGCTTCACTAGTCCTCAATGACCAGCCACTGTACGACTTCCAATGGGCGACAATGCATCAAGTGTGAGATGCACCGCAGGACTTCGCCGGTGGTCAACCACTTTACGTCTTCCAACCAAACTCATTGGTTGCAACGAAAGCTTCATTAACCATATCATACCGACCACCCTACAACTTCCATCTCATATCGTCAATTTAGGGTAAATAATTATTACCGACACATTTTCAACATCATAACATTTTCAACTAAACCACAGTCATCATCGTTTTCATAACTCATAACTCATAACTCATATAATATAATATGATTAAAATAAAGTCAGTGTAAAACTTTATAAAGAATCATACAATTCATTCTACAAATCATTAAATTATATCCATCACGTTACTCAATTAATTTATTCTCCCTCTTTTTTTTTAGATTTACTCGGAACGCTTGTATTAAACAATTTTTATTGCTTCATTTATATCTATACTAATCTATACTATCTATACTAATATTATAAAGCTGAAGAGTTTGTTTGTTTGTTTGTTTGTTTGAACGCGCTAATCTCAGGAACTACTGGTCCGATTTGAAAAATTCTTTCAGTGTTAGATAGTCCATTTATCAAGGAAGGTTATAGGCTATATATCATCACGCTACTACCAATAGGAGCAGAGTACCAGTGAAAAATGTTACAAAAACGGGGAATTTTTTTAACGCTTATCTATACTAATCTATACTAATATTATAAAGCTGAAGAGTTTGTTTGTTTGTTTGTTTGTTTGTTTGTTTGTTTGAACGCGCTAATCTCAGGAACTACTGGTCCGATTTGAAAAATTCTTTCAGTGTTAGATAGTCCATTTATCAAGGAAGGTTATAGGCTATATATCATCACGCTACTACCAATAGGAGCAGAGTACCAGTGAAAAATGTTACAAAAACGGGGAATTTTTTTAACGCTTATGTAACGCAAGCGAAGTTGCGCGGGTCAGCTAGTTACGTACATATAATTTAATTCATGCATATGTCTTTCATTTACTTCGCTACAATAATTATTAGTTAACCTGCTCGTTCTTCATCAGATTCCGACTCAGAAGTCAACTGATTAATACCTATATTGATCCACGGTTGTATCTGATCCACTGCCCAGATATTGCAATAGTGCTTTTTGCCAGCGTTAGTCCCTGGTATGGTCGACATTCGAAATTTTGTATGGACCTGAATATACTGGTAATAACTTCTTACTCTGTCCTTCATTCCCAATTACCCGTTTTTTAATTTTTACCAAATCACCTATTTTATACTTGCGAGCTTCTTTTCGGGTCTTATCGAACCGTTCTTTTTAACCTAGTAACGTCAAATATTTCACTCATAATACTTTCACTCTCGTGAACTAGACTGCGACCATATAAGACCTCTGATGGAGTCTTACCTATACCCTTGTTCAAAGTATTATTTAGACCCGATTGTATATTACCTAATTCCGAGTCCCATTTTGTTTCGCCTACCCTGTCAGTGTACGAGGTTAGCGCACTTAATATTGTCCTATTGTAGCGCTCCACCTGGCCATTGGCTCGAGGTGAAGCTACTGCATTCATAATGTGTTTGATATGCTTTTTATCACAAAACTTTTGGAATTCATCTGAAGTAAATGAGGTACCTCTATCAGATATGAGACGTTTAGAAAATCCGAATGTGGTGAAAATATCTTCTAACGCTTTAATAGTTAAGTTCGATTTTAAATTACGTAAAGCTTTAATTATGCAAAATTTTGTAAACCCATCCACTACAACCAGCAAGTAAACATTACCCTTTGAGCTTTTTACGAAAGGGTGGTCCTAGGTGGTCAATATGCACAGTATCAAAAGGAATATCATTTTTGGGTATCGGGTGTAAAAAACCTTCATTTTTGCCACCGGGTATTTTCCCGTATGCGCAATGTATGCAAGATTTTACATATTTAACAATAAACTTTTTCATTTTTGGAAACCAGAAATCTTTTTTAATTTTAGATAAACTTTTGTCTATAGAAAAGTGACCAATATCATCATGATTTTGTTTGCATATTTGCCACCTGGCTCCCCGTGGAACTACCCATTTTAAATTACCATCAACTTGTCTGTATAATCGGTTATCCCTTATTAGAAAATTTTGTTTGATATCTATAATGTCTTTATATTTTGGATCATTCAAAACATCCTTAATAAAACATACTTTAGGGTCAGTTAATTGAACACTTAGCAACCAATCTTCTTTTGTGATATTTAAGACTTGTAACGACTCGACTTCATTATACATAGTAGGGTCAAGTAGGGATCAGTGGCTCAGTCGGGTACTATGACTCATGCGTAGATTTCCTAGAAAGAACAACAATATCTATTCATCTCTTTCACGAATCGTAAGCGTTCGACACCCGAACACGTATAAACCAATCATCCGCCATCTCTGGCGCCGCATGAAAGTGATGCAGATAGTTTTGTGCTTCGGTGCTTCAAAAATTACTTTGCAAGGTAAATTATATGAGATTTTATTAGTTAAAGTCCTAAGATTTATTGTTTGTTACATTTTTAATTGATAGTGCCGTTAATGCACTAGACAGTGGCATAGATTAGCTTACAATTCGATAAACAATGTGCGATTGGTGCGTCATTTAATGAAAAATGGCGATGGCGTGTTCACTGACTCAAATTTGAGAAGTCTACAGTGGCTCATGAGTCACTGTGTACACTGTACAGTAAGTACAATTAAATAGGCATATTCATTACATTTTATTTGATACTATCACTTTTGTTTAATGTATGACTTTAATTAAGACATATAACTGAAAATAAATCATAGTTTTAATTGAATATTTAAATGAGTCACTGTGTACTGTTTGGGTCACTGTTGAATATTTATATCATGAGCTACTCTGTACTGTTAGAGTCACTGTGCACTACAGGGTTGAGTCAATGAAGACCAGTACCAGTACACAGTGGCTCATTTCCCACTTTTTAAAAAACATTCTGTAACAACTTTAATTATGTCTTTATTGGAAAAGTGATAATGCAGGAAGATAGTTTAATAACCCAAGTATAACGGGTGTGAAATTCAGCTCGCTACTTTAATTTTATAATGATAATTTCAGCATCCGAAAAAATCCGAGTCAGTGTTGCCTACTTGACCCTACTAGCCTCATGTATTTCGGATGGATTCCGACTTAATGCGTCTACGTGCGTCATATTGTGATTAGGCCTATATACAATATTACAATCGTACTCCTGCAAGGTTAACCACCATCGGGCAATTCGTGGCAGTAGATCTCGTTTAGAAAACGTAGATCTTAAGGCATTGCAATCAGTCGCTATTGTAAATTGTAGTCCTAATAAATATACGCGGAACCGTTGAAGTGATGCAACTACCGCGAGAGTTTCTAAATCATATGCGTGAAATTTTTGTTCGTCAATTGAAGTTTTTCTACTAAAATACGCCACTGGTTTAAATGAGTCATATTCATTTTCCTTTTGCAAGAGTATTCCTGCCAACCCGATTTTACTTGCATCTGTATGTAATTCAGTAATATAGTTAGGATTATAGAGTGTCAATAATGGGCGTTCAATAAGTTTAGTCTTCAGAGTCTCAAAGGCATTGATTTGTTTTGTTACTCTCCCCAATTCCACGGACAATTTTTCCTAGTTAGATCGGTTAAAGGCCGCGCTATTATTGAAAACCTTTCTATAAATTTCCGGAAATAACTAGACTATATATATATACATATATATATATATATATATATATATATATATATATATATATATATATTCGCTTAGCCTTTGTTCCAAACTGTGTTGGAGTCGGCTTCCAGTCTCACCGGATGCAGCTGGATACCAGTGTTTTACATGAAGCGACTGCCTATCTGACCTTCACAACCCAGACTAAACCTATGAATTGAATTTGACTTCGTGGACATTTGTAGGAATTGGAAAGGTTTTGACCGCATTGATCTTAGCCTTGCCAGGCTTAATACTCTCACCTGTTATTTCGTAACCTAAATAATCTATAGAGGTTTGAAAAAAATAGATTTTTTTAATATTTAAAGTTAATTTAGCTTTATTTAATAATTGAAAAGTTTTCTCTAATTTCTCGATTCCCTGGTCAAAATTTTTTGAAAAGGTATTATGAGATCATCCATATAGGCTAGAGCTGGATCACCACCACCTATACCTCTAACTTCATTGCTCTCAAAGTCCCTAGCGTGGTTTAACCTAAGAGCTCGACCCATAGTCCGCTGGAACACCGAAGGTGCATTAGCCAGGCCAAATGGCATTCTTTTAAATTGGTACAGACCATCAGGTGTAACAAAAGCCGTAACATGTCTACATTCTTCTTTAATTGGAACTTGATAATAGCCACTCATCAAGTCTAGGGTTGTAAAATATTTACTGCCACTCAACCGATCCAACTGGTCCTCGATCAATGGAAGAGGATAATGATCTTTAACAGTGCGACTATTTAAAGTTTTATAATCTACACATAGTCGATGGCCTCCAGTTTTCTTTGATACGAGTATAATCGGACTAGCATAACACGATGAAGACTCTTCAATAATATTATTGTCCAATAGTTCCCTAACCATATCATGTACTATCTCTCTTTCCTTATAACTTAGACGGTAGGGGCGGTAAACTACAGGGGTATTATTAGACAATTTAATTTCCATCTCGCTAATGTTAGTGCATCCAAACTCAGACAAATTTTGCGCAAAAGCATCTCTATATTTACATATTAATGTATAAACATTTTCTACTTCATCTTTACCTAAATTTGAGTTAATATTAACTTTATTAAGACTTATTGGGTTACGACAATATAGTAAATTTAAACATTTTAATTCCTGAATTTCAAAATCAAAATCAAATCATTTATTCATTTAGGTCAAGTGCTGACACTTATGATAGTCAATGATACAGAGAGTGAATTTACTGCCAGTTCGGAAGGTAGGGCCAATGAGAAGAGCTGGCAACTGGCCACTCTTTTTAATCGCCAAATGATTTTAACAATATTTATGCTGGTATAAAACATTGATGATGTAAGTAGCTGCTACCTACCAACACTACCGAACACACTTTGGTCATAACATAAATTAAATTAAATCTGTACGGTTTTACCATACATTTCTGCCTGCACCAAACTTAGGTACTTAGCGTGCATATGCGCGCTAAGCATTTTTACGTATAAATAATTTATTATAAATAAGCTAGACTACAAGAAACGCTGACCAGTTGAACATTGACCGAATACCTTTAACTCGCGAACTTTATGAGTGCATTAAGTGAAAGAATTAGTCTCAACCTTTTTTGTAATACTTACTGAATAAATTACTAAATCTACATTTTCCGTCTCTACTACTTTAACTATCACATCTTCTATCAATGTGCGGAGTTACCAACTAAGTCACCCGTACATTAAATGGTCCTTCGAGTATTCTACTGTTTGGGGTAAGTGTTTCTAGCTGTTACAGCGAATCGGCTTGGCTGGCCTTCCACAAGCGGATCTCACCAGTCGAGTTGAGAAGGCGCGCATATCACAGCAGAAGTACAAGTGCCCTAAGCAGACACCGAGAAGGGAATATTTTAGAACCTTCATCGTGAACCAAGCACGGTCAACTGCGTCCAAGAATATTTAACTACAAACTACTACTACTACTACTGTCCGGGCTACTACGTGAACTGCGAGTGGTTCGAGGCAAACTATCTAGAAGACATCAAACTACGTGTTCTTTAAAAAAACCAACTACAAATTATTTCGGCTAACTAGTCGATAACAGCAAACATGTCTGATATCGCCGGACAAACTGAAGTATTCGAGTCCATCAAGCGTCTTTGTACCAACTATCAAAAGGACAGTGGAACTCGGAAAAACAAGGAGTACCTAACTCAAAGATTGATTACTTTGGAGAATCTATGGCAAGATTTTACGAACAGACACCAAATACTCGTTGAAAAGGAGGACAAAGGAATCCAATATTTCACGGGAAATATTTATGAAAAAACAAAACACCTTTATGAAACTACTCGAATTGATATACTACAACGTTTGTTAGCGTACGAAGGAAAACAGTCAGAGGTTGTCATCCCGCACTCTCAGGGAAGCGATACCAAGACCAAGGAACTGCTGGATCGTCAAGAATGTCACTTGAAAGCGCTGGAACGAGCAATGTCGAAAATTGACATAGCATTATAGAAAAATGGGAGTTAGAAGATCATTTAAGCGTCTTAAAAACCAAGTGGGAAATCGTAGAGAAATGCCACTGGGAGTTAGAAGCAGTTTTGAAAGGTTCGAACGAAGTATACTGCGAACTGTTTGCCAGCAAAGAACGCCAGTACGATGTTTTAAAAAGATCTCTGAACTCAAAGATATGGGCGAACGCAAATTATCAGAAATCTGCGCCGAGAATTCAACTACCCGATTTCACTGGTGACTACAGTCAGTGGATTACATTCAAGGAGATGTTTTTGGAGACGATACATAACAACACTATGTTTTCAAAATCACAGAAAATGCAACATCTAAAATCTAAGCTGAAAGGAGAGCCTGAAAGATTAGTTCAACACTTAGTCAGCGCAGAAAATTATGAAGCCTGTTGGGATATTCTCATTCAGCGATATGATAACAAAAGATTACAATTTACCAACTTGATGAATACATTGATACATTTACCAACTATTCAGCAACCGAACGCAACCATACTGAAGAAAATGCATGACGTAATTAACGAGTGTATGAATGGCCTACAAAACATCGGTCTTAATACAACAAGCTGGGATCCGATAATTGTCTACTTGATGGCACAGAAAATGGATTCTACATCTTATACTGAATATACACGAGAATTAAAACACCCGAAAGAAGTCCCAGATTTACAAGAATTTCTTGCATTTTTGGAGAATAAATTCATGGCGTTAGAAGCGGCAAAAGGCTACCAAAAAGATTTTCCAAACAAACTAAAACAAACAGCATACGACAGCAACAAGATGAAGAATTTTTCCAGCAAGCAAACATCTGAAAATACCATAAAAGGTGGTGTGTTTTCTAAAATTTACCACACATCGTTCGGTAAATGCCTATTGTGCAACGGCCCTCACGTGCTCATGCAATGTCCAAAGTTTATTGACATGGACACACGCTCTAGAAATGACGCAGTGAGAAAATTACAAGTGTGCAAAAACTGTTTGTATAAACATAACGAAACAGAATGCACGTCAAACAAAACTTGCAAAGAATGCAATAAACCTCATCATACGTTATTGCATTACGCAACGCAAAAAATAACTTCGAGGTTTAATACAAACCCGGGACCACGTTCTCAAATACGGAATGAGCATCCTTCATCTAAAACCGAACAACATAGCTCGAATCATTTATCAAACACCAACATGTCAGAAGTTTTACTTACTACAGTTGAACTTAAAGTAAAAACTTCAAAAGGTGACTACATCATTCTACGGGCCTTACTAGACCAAGGATCGCAAATCAATCTCATCTCGGAAAATGCCGCTCAACGGCTAAAACTTCCTAGAAAGCGGCTGAACGCCACTATTTCCGGTGTGGGGTCTGTTTCAGGCGATTGTAAAGGACGATTAGAGATGGAGTGTAAATCATGCTGCACTGAGTTTACATTCAGCATGAGCGCTCTAGTAATAAACCGAATTACAAATAACTTACCAACTAAAACATTTGAAAAAAGCAACTGGCCCCACATAGAAGGTCTGAAACTAGCTGACCCTGACTTTAATATGTCTCGAAACGTGGATTTATTGCTGGGAGCAGATATTTACTCCCAAGTAATACTAGAAGGGGTCCTGAAAGGGAACTCTCAAACACCGACAGCCCAACAAACTCATCTTGGCTGGATTCTGTGTGGCAAGTTGGAAACTTTTAACTGTCACATGGCATTAGTTGATCTTGACGAACTGAAGAAGTTTTGGGAGACGGAAGACATCATAGAAAATGATGGAGACACTTCTAAAGACGACTGGTGCGAAACTTACTACAAAACAAGTACAACACGAAATCCCGACGGAAAGTATGTCGTGAAAATGCCTTTAGTTCCTGGATATGAAGAAAAACTGGGAAAATCAAAACCGATTGCGATCTCACAGTTTCTACAACTGGAAAGAAAATTCGAGAAAAATCACAAACTTGCATCCATGTATAAAGAATTTATTAGGGAATACATTGAACTAGGTCATATGAAGCCTTCAAGCATGACATCATCATTTCAAAATTACCTGCCTCATCACGGAGTACTGAGAGAACACTCAACAACAACAAAACTAAGAGCTGTTTTTAATGCGTCACAGAGGACCACAGACGGCTGCAGTCTCAATGACGTCATGGAAAAAGGTCCCAATCTACAAAAAGATATTCAAGCACTAATAATACAATGGCGAGGCTACAAATATGTCTATACAGCAGATATAGAAAAAATGTATCGCTGTATATGGTTACATCCCGAACAACAACCGCTACAAAACATTATATGGCGCAACAAACCAACAAATAACCTACAGGCGTATCAACTGTGCACTTTGACCTATGGTACAAAAAGTGCACCCTGGCTGGCGATGCGAACGCTTAAACAACTGGCGTTAGACGACGGTCACAAGTATCCCGAAGCGTCGACAATACTGTTAACTCAGTTTTTTGTTGATGACCTTATTAGCGGAACAAACTCTATAGAGGACGGGAAGACTATTCAAGCGTCAATAATTAACTTACTGAGGGGTGGTGGGATGAATCTGCGCAAGTGGTCGAGCAATCATCCTGAGCTTTTACAAAACTTATCGGAACATCAAATATCAAAAAACATTTTTGATTTTAAAAGTGAAGAAACAATGAAGACCTTGGGTTTAGGCTGGAATCCGAAAAATGACGTCTTCATATTTAATTGGAATTTAGATGACTCACACAATAACACATCGTTGACTAAACGCAACCTACTATCTCAAATTTCCAAGTTATACGATCCTCTGGGTTGGCTCGCACCAATTACTGTGTTAGCTAAACTACTCTTCCAAAGGGTCTGGATGACTAAATGTAACTGGGATGCGAAACTACCTACTGAACTTCAAAACGAATGGTGGCAACTTAATAAAGAACTACATTTAATCAAAAACATAAAAATAAATAGATGGATTGGCAGTACTCAGAATATTATACAACTACATGGATTTTCCGATGCCAGCGAAAAGGCCTACTCTTGCGTCATATATACACGAGTAATTGACGAAACGGATAACCCTAAAATAACTATGTTAGTGTCTAGAACAAGGGTGGTTCCTATCACGCAAAAAACTTCACTACCGAGACTATAGCTTTGCGGAGCGCTTCTACTCGCCCAACTCATGGATAAGGTGAAAAAATCGCTACCAAATCATGAGATAACAGTGTATGGTTGGTGTGATTCTAAAGTAGTGTTAGCTTGGATACAGGGGGATATATCGAAATGGGAGAGATACGTATCCAACAGAATCGGAAAAATAACAGCAGTGATTCCTCCTCAGCAGTGGCGCTACGTACGATCGGAACTCAACCCGGCAGATTGCGCTTCAAGAGGCTTACTACCTAGCAAAATACTGAAATTCGATTTATGGTGGCATGGACCTACTTTCTTAAGAGACTTTGAAGAAACAAAGATGCCGCATAATGAAAATTGTCATTTTACTACAAAAGAGGCGCGCGGAATCGAACCCACGACCAGCAGTCCGCAATGCATCAAAAACGAACACTTTATTTACAATTTGCTGCATAACAATAGTTCGTTAACCCGAATAACAAGAGTCACCGCTTGGGTTTTGCGTTACATTACGACACTTAGACAAAAATCGCAACCAAGCAAAACTTACTTAACAACACATGAACTAAAAACATCAGCGGAATACATATTGAAGTGTGTTCAGCAAATTGAATTTATGCAAGAATACAGGCAATTGAAACAAAATAACTCAGTTTCAATTAAAAATCACATTTACAAGCTCAAACCGTATCTCGACAAGACGGGAATCATTCGTGTTGGCGGCAGACTACAGTACTCTGATCTACCTACTACTATGAAGAATCCAGCTATCGTACCCTACTCCAGCCGCTACACTGAACTACTTATACAACAAGCACATTTAATAACACTGCACGGAGGAGCCCGGCTAACGCTTACTTACATACGGCAACAATACTGGATTATTTCCGGTAATCGAGCTGTGAAAGCTAACATTCGCCGGTGTGTGAAGTGTCATCGTTTCAACACAACTGAAAACGCTCAACTGATGGCAGATCTACCAGAACAACGTGTCAAGCCGAGCCGCCCCTTCACTCACACAGGGGTGGATTTTACTGGTTACGTCGATGTGAAGCTGAACAAAGGAAGAGGGGTGAAAACCTCAAAGGCTTACATCGCCATTTTCGTGTGCATGGCTACTAAGGCTGTCCACATCGAACTTGTCTCGGAGCTCAGCACAGAAGCGTTCATTGCGGCCTTTCAAAGAATGTGTGCGAGGCGAGGGACGCCTGCGCATATGTACTCAGACAACGGGACTAACTTCGTTGGCGCATGCAAGGTGCTGAAAGAAGACTATATACATTTCAAACAACTACTTTCTCCTGAGTTCTTTGACGAAATCGCGAAACTTGAAGTTCAGTGGCACTTCAATGCTCCTGCGTGGCCCAGTGCCGGTGGAATATTTGAAGCAGCCGTGAAATCCTTGAAGCATCATTTGCGAAGAGTCTTAGGCGAACAAAAACTCACGTGGGAAGAGTTTACCACGCTCTTAGCAAAAATGGAAGCCTGCATGAATTCAAGACCGCTGTGCCCGCTTACAGAAGATCCCGAGGAGTTCTACAACACTCTTTACACTCTACCCCGGGTCACTTTCTTACTGGCAGTGCTACGTTGTCGTTACCACAACCGGAGCCCGATGACAGATGCATGGATTTGAGAAAACGTTGGCAATTAACTGAGCATATGCTAGACCAATTCTGGAAGGCATGGTCTAACGACTATTTAACTACTCTACAAACACGCTGCAAGTGGAATAAAGAAGTACGCAACCTCAAACAAAATGACGTCGTACTGATTAAAGAAACTAACCTTCCCCCTGGCAAATGGGCAATGGGACGAGTGATGGAAACCCACCCCGGCAAAGATGGTTTAGTACGAGTAGTCACTCTCAAAACAAAAACAGGAACGATAAAACGCCCCACGGTCAAACTATCACCATTACCGTTACAAGAAAACGTGTCAACGCTTGATCAAACCACCAAAGAAAACTTGCCAAATAAACCAAGAGGAAACAATAAGAAAAAAGGGCATTTGTCTACATTTACAACGCTATTTACTATACTGTTTGTTTTAATTTCCGGGTCAAATTGCACGACAAATACTCGTATTAGAGAACTGGAAACTGAACGCCCTATTTACTATGACGAAATCGGCAAAGTACAATTGATACACGACGAATGGATTCTGTTGATGTACTACAATCTTACTACATATTGGCAAAGTACATGTCAAATCAAGGATTACCTGAATCACGTTACTAAGATATGCGAGATAATGAATCCTAATTACTGTCAGTCAACAGTCCAGCAACTACAACATGAGATTGATATTTTAGACAAATACAACGAAATGTTATTACTACCACAAAAACATCTATCTTTACGAAGAAAGCGCGGTTTGATAAACGGAGTCGGATACTTAGCCAATAGCTTATTTGGTGTACTCGACGAGCGATTTGCTGACAAATACGAGGAAGATATTAGAAACATTCAAGAAAACGAGAGTTACCTACTCCAACTTACGAAAAATCAGACATCCATAATCGAAATTGAGAACGATATACTAAAGAAAACTGGAGAGAACATTAAACGACAATTTGATTCCATCAACAGTTTTATGAACCAAACAAATTTGAGTCTGACTAAAATTGAAAACGAAATGCAAATATTGATGGCTACCAATTACTTTAGTACGACCTCAGTAAAGGCATATTTTCTCATAAACAATCTCAAGAATATACAAGATATGATTCTCAACTCTATTACGCAAATTTATAAAGGAAGCATGGACATGCATCTCCTAACACCTGATTATTTCGGCAGGCAGCTGGCTGACATCGCTGGAAAGCTACCGAAAACTCTGTCTTTACCCATTGATAGCGCGCTGGATGTCAAAGACCTTTATAAATTATTATATGTAAAGGCACGAACCACTGAAAGCTATGTTCTATACGAGATACATATTCCTCTACTCTGCGATGAAGAATTTGCATTGTATCAAATAATACCAATACCCATAGCCTACAACGGGACATATCAGCGGATCAAACCAACTTCAACTCACATAGCCATCAACTTGAGAAAGAAATCTTACATTAGTTTAAACATTGAAGACTTGAAGCAATGTATAGAACGGAACGCTTATAGCTTTGTGTGTAACGCTGTACTACCTGTCTTCGAATTGCATTACAACAATGCGCCGTGCGAAGCAAAACTGATAAGTCATCGCGTGACTTCGGCATGCGACCTATATTACTCACCTTGCACTGAAGCCTGGATCAAGTTACACGACTCGAACAGCTGGCTTACTACATGTTGTGCCGATCAATGCACCGTTCAAATCATATGTGACGATGACGTATCAGTACATACAATAACAAATACCAATTTGTTAACTTTGGGACAAAATTGTATCGTACAATCAAAGGGACTTTCCATATATTCCCACAACATATACAAAAGTAAGATAGAAGTCGCACCTAGTCTGCTGGCAACTTCACTGAATTCATCAGTGAACAAACTCATCAATCTGAACATACAACGCACTCCAAAAGCAACGTGGGCAACTGTTCCTGAACAAAATGAATTTGACAGACAAATTAAGCTACAGAAGCAACAAGAAAACGTTCCATTAAACTCAATATCTAGTCATGACGTACACCAATACAGCATATGTTATACATTACTCGGATTGTTCCTGACAGTGGCTGTAGTGTGGACATTGAGAAGATTCTGTCGGAAACAACCAGGAAAAATGACGAAACCCACTGATAATCCTGATTATCAAGACATAGACTGTGAAGCTATGGCAAAAGATTCAAACCCTGCGAGGATGACGGAGCACACATCAACATCGCAATCGACATCTGCGAGGCCGCAAACGGAACCCCCTCGTAGAAGCAATCCAAGATTTACTTTTTATTAGAATTTTTACTTATTTTTTTACTTATTTTTTACTAAATTTTTTACTTCAATTTGTTTTTATATACTTATAGCTATTGATTACTATTATCGTTTACATTTATATTATTTGCTTTGTACAGACTGTTGTCTTTACTCTTAATGCACAATTCTTCTCTTTTCGGGGTTGGCAATATGTACGGTTTTACCATACATTTCTGCCTGCACCAAACTTAGGTACTTAGCGTGCATATGCGCGCTAAGCATTTTTACGTATAAATAATTTATTATAAATAAGCTAGACTACAAGAAACGCTGACCAGTTGAACATTGACCGAATACCTTTAACTCGCGAACTTTATGAGTGCATTAAGTGAAAGAATTAGTCTCAACCTTTTTTGTAATACTTACTGAATAAATTACTAAATCTACATTTTCCGTCTCTACTACTTTAACTATCACATCTTCTATCAATGTGCGGAGTTACCAACTAAGTCACCCGTACAAAATCAATATATTAAGGTGCTAAAAAACAAGATATAAATAGTATTGGAAGCATGATGGGAGCATCTACCCACATAGTAATATAAGTAATGAAATCATAAGAGGCATTTCAAGAGCATACTGTGGTAAAGGAAGTACAGTTATTGCAACGTAGTTACTTTAAAATTATGGCAGTCACCACACCCAGGACGACCAGTCACCCCAAGCAGCACCCGTTCACGAGTATGACGCGTGGACCAGCCATCACCCCCTTCGCACATATTAGAGGGAAGGGGGTGACCCGGCACACGACGCCGCCGCAAGCAATGACATTTTAGTGAGCATGACGAACCTTGGCATGGGAGCCCACCATTTCAATGAAAAAAAGATAATGAATACCACTGAGACTCGTGCAATACCTCTCTGTTACAGAGTTGAAATGACTGTTAATGTTTATACAATGCAAAGATGTATATATAAATATATAGATATTTAATCTTGATTTGTGTAGAACCCGTTACTAACTAATCCCATGTTTTCTTATCCATTAAGTAATCGTCAACCTTATAATAACCCCTTTTAATTAGATGATCTTTAACAACTACTTTGAATTTTTGTTGGGGAAGATCCATAACACTGCTAGGGAGTTTGTTATACAACCGAACACCAAGACCTGCAAATGAGTTGTGTACTTTTTGCAATCTATTGCAGGGACCTACTAATTTGTGCTTATTTCTGGTATTAATGTTATGCATGTCACTATTCTTAGCAAACGAATTGATGTTTTGTTTGATGAACATCAAATTCGCAAAAATATACTGTGTTGCCACCGTCAGTATACTTATTTTCCCAAATACCTCCCGCAGAGAGTCCCGCGCTCCTAAGCCGTAAATAGCGCGAATTGCTCTTTTTTGAATTACGAAAATTGTGTCTATATCAGCCGCCTTGCCCCAAAGTAGAATACCGTAGGACAAAACGCTGTGAAAATACACAAAGTAAACCAGTCTTGCCGCATCTACACCGGCAAACTGTCTTACTTTTCTTATCGCATAGGCTGCGGAGCTGAGCCTGCCCGCGAGCTTTGTTATTTGGGTGCCCCATTGAAGCTTATTATCTAAATCTACACCTAGGAAGGTTGCGGAATTGACCATTTCTAATACCTCACCATTTAGAACTACGTTCGTACCTAGATTCCTAGCGTTGGGCATGGTAAATCTAATGCATTTGGTTTTCTTTGAATTTAACAACAAATTGTTGGCTGTAAACCAATTGAGAACCTGTGTAAGAGCACCATTTACATCGTTAAAATCAGTTTTCTTACGATCTACTTTAAATATATGCGACGTATCATCAGCAAATAGTACGATATCACACAGATCCTGTACCTGATGTGGCAAATCATTAATATAAACCAGAAAAAGGAACGAACCAAGGATAGAGCCCTGTGGTACCCCGAGACTAACCGCAGATCCAGTGGATCTTGACCCATTTATGTCTGTATAATGCACTCTCTCAGACAAGTAGGATGCAAGTAAGTCAAGTGCCACATCCCCAATTCCATAGTACTTAAGTTTATGTAAAAGAGTATTGTGGTCAACACAATCAAACGCTTTGGAGAGATCGCAGAATACCCCAATAGCGTCCTGCGACATCTCCCAAGCATCGAAAATATGCCTAATAAGTGTGACCCCTGCATCGATGGTAGATCGACCCTTTGTAAAGCCAAACTGTTTGCTGTGGAGTAAATTATACAAACTGAAATGGCTTTCTAGTTGCTCTAATATAGCCCTTTCAAATATTTTGCTAATAGCAGGCAAGATGGATATTGGCCTAAAGTTACTGGGCTCAGTTTTACATCCGTTTTTAAACAGGGGAATTATCTTACTGTGCTTCATTAAATTAAGAAACACACCTACATCTACACATCGATTAAAAGTTGCAGCTGAATGAGGTGCTATTTCAGCGATAATACTCTCAAGTAACTTGACAGAAATACCCCACAAGTCCGCAGTACTTTTGGAATTAAGCGACTTGAATACTCTGATTACGTCAGAGGGGTTTATATAAAATAAAAAAATAAATAAAATAAAAAACCTTTTATTTCATGCAAAAGTAATACAAAGTTGGTGTATAAAAGTAGTTAAAAAAGAAAATTTATATATATAATTTAGTTATTGGTTATAACATAATGTAAAATGTTAGCTTGCTATGTTGATAGTGTTAGATTGTTAGCTTGCATGAACCCCTCCTCGAGTGAAGGTGAAGGTCTCCTCTAAAGAGTTCCATATGTCTCTATCCTGGGCTATTTGCGGCCAGCAGGGACCAGCTATTTTTACCAGCTCGTCTGCCCATCTCGTGAGGGGTCTGCCTTTGAGACGTTTGCCGATTGGGCCTTTCCACGTTGTTACCCTGCTGGTCCATCTTTCGTCCTTTAGCCTTGCTACATGCCCAGCCCATTTCCATTTCAGTTTCTTAGCGTAAGTTAGAGCATCTGTCGCTTTAGTGGTTTCTCTGATTTTTGTGTGACGAATTTTATCCATCTTTTTAATGTTCAGCATACTTCGTTCTATTCCGCGTTGGCAAGTAATGATTTTGCTTTTTAGTTTGGATGTATATTTCCAGGTTTGGCATGCGTAGGTTAGACAGGGTAGGAGGCATGAAGTCATGACTTTTGTTTTGATATTTGTTGGCATGTTACTTTTGAATATCTCTTTTAATGACCAGTATTTATTCCAAGTACTTTGTACTCTTCTTTCTACTTCTAGTTCATTTTGTTTTTTGTTGAAGCCAATTTCTTTTCCAAGATAGATGTATTTATCTGTATATTTCAGGGTTTCACCGTCCACCGATATTCCTCTCTGTGTACTATTTGTCATGACCATAGTTTTCAAAAGATTCATTTCTAGTCCTATCTGCTTACTAGCTGTGTTTAGTGAATAAATCATGTTTTGTAATTGTGTACTAGATTCTGACAGCAGAACTAAGTCGTCTGCAAAGCGCAGGTGCGATAAATACTTGCCATTGATATTTAATCCTGTGTTTTCCCAGTTAACTCTTTTTATTACTGACTCTAGGATTGATATAAATAATTTTGGAGACATCGGGTCGCCCTGTTTCACGCCTCTCTCAATAGAGAATGAAGGGCCAGTGTTTTCTAGTTTTATTTTTACTGTGCTGCCTTTATAAATGTTCCTGATTATATTTATATACTCTTGTTCAACTTTTTGAGCTTCCAGAGCGGTTCATATACTTGAATGTGACACGGTATCAAACGCTTTTTTATAATCAACGTATGCGATGTAGAGCACTCTTTGCTTCTCTTGGTATTTTTCTATTATTTGTTCTAGAGTATGTATATGGTCGATTGTTGAGAAGCGCTTGCGAAAGCCTGCTTGTTCTATTGGTTGGTATGCTTCTATTGTGACACTTATTCTTTTGTTGATTATGGAGGAAAACAGTTTGTAGATACACGAGAGAAGGCTTATAGGCCTGTAGTTTCTAATATCTTTTGAGTCACCTTTTTTGTAGATTAAAATTATTTCTGACTCTACCCACTGTGATGGTATTTCGGCGGTTTTTAATATAAGGTTAAATAAGTGTGTTATTGATGGAGTCAGTAGCGGCCAGGCAGCTTTTATAGCTTCGTTTGTAATGCCGTCGGGTCCTGGGCTTTTATCTAGCTTTAACCTTTTTATTTCTTGTATGACTTCTTTTTCGGTTATTGGTGCTATATGTCCGCTCTCGTCTGTAGAGTTTATATTATTTATATTTCTAAAACTGGTACACTCTTTATCTCGTGTTTTGTAAAGGTTTTTATAGAAATGAGTTGCTACATCTATGATTTCTTTGCGATTATTTACGGTCTTGTCTTTGCAGTTTAAGCCATCTATCCAATATTTATTTGTTCTTAGTTCTTTGAGCGCCTTCTTTGAACTTCCTGCTTTTTCCAAATGTTTTTCGATAGTCTTCGATCTGTAGCTTTTGTAGTCATGTTTAATATATTTGCTTATAAGTTTATATAAAGCCGATAGTTCGTTTTTTGTGGCACGAGTTTTTATTTTTTTGTGTTGTAACTCTTGTCTTCTTTTGATAAGTTCCAGTGTTCGCTCTTTTAGGACTTTATGGTTGCCTTTTGATGCTTCGTTAAGGCTTCGAGCGTCCAGTAAGCTCTGGGTTATAGTTTTGGTCAGTTTGTCATAGAAAGCCTGAAGTGATGTATTTTCTTCGTATTCATTTATATCCTCTAGTTTAGATGCGATGTTTTGTCTGTAAGATATTATTTCGTGTTCAGTTTTCAGAGATGAATATCGATTGCTTTTGTAGGCTGTGCGGTTTTTCCTCTGTTTTGTGATAGACATGGTTGCTCTGATTGCTCTGTGGTCCGACGGGTAGTTTATGTTTAAGACTTCTATGTTTCGGAAGATATTTGGTTGATTTGACAGAATGAAGTCTATTTCATTTTTGAATTTGCCATTTGGTGAACGCCAGGTCCATCTTTGGTTTGGTTTTTTACGGAAGAAAGTATTTAAGATCGCAAGTTTGTGTTCAAGGGCGAAATCAATTAGCCTCTGACCTCTCTGGTTTCTTTCACCACACCCGTTTGGTTTCATTATGAGATGTTCATCGTCTCTTGGTTGGCCTATTTTAGCGTTAAAATCGCCCAGTAAGATATAGTTCTTGTAAGCTTGGTCTATGGCTCTATAGACATTCGAGTAAAAGATTTTAATCTCTTCTTCAGACGCAGTTTCAGTCGGTGCATGTATTTGTATAAGTGACATAGACAGTCCTTGTATGTTTAAGTTCAATAATGCTACTCTCTCATTTATGCCCACGAAACTTTCAATCCAATTCTTGCGGGTTCTATTTATTATGAAACCTACTCCGTGTCTGCCGGGTGTGTGTCCCGTGTGGCATAGTATAAAATTATTATATTCCTCTATCCGGGTGCCCGTTCTTCTTATTTCACACAATCCAACTATGTCATATTTAACTTTAATGAGCGCTTCGCTAAGTTCGATTAAGCGTTCGTGAGTAGATAAAGTTCTGACGTTGTAAGTTACTATATAAATCTGATCTTTTTGTTTTTTGTTTGATTTAAGTATTTCTTGGGTTTCCGTCTCTTTTCTTATTGTTGTAGAAGTTTGAGATATCTTCTTTAGAGGGTTTTGGTCTTGATCTTCCACGGTGACCAGCCGGGTTGGAAGATGGTTTTTGTTGTTTCTTTGTATTTGGTTTAATGTTGCATCGTAGAGGGAGGGGGGCGTTGGTTGCTATGAGTTTAAGTTATTGGTTGTATCGTTGATTTGGTTGCGTGGTGTGTTGATATTGTTGTTTACGAGGTAACTCAGGATGCTTGGTTTTATAACTCCTTCAGAGACACTGTTTGATCTGGATATAGATGGGTTTGATTGTTTTATTTTGTTTTTCTTGCTGGCTCTTGTTGTACTAGTACCAGTTTGTGGTTGAGTATTGGGAACAGACTTCAGTGAAGCTTCCAATGTTCTTTTGTTGTTTGATTTTAATATGACAAGTTTATCGTATTTTATCGTTACTTTATTTCCCTTTTCACGTTCTTTATTAGCTTCTGCCTGAAGTTCTTTCCTTTTTTCTAATATGTACTTAGGGTAATCCTCGCTCAAGTGATATTGGGTATCTTTCAGTGATCTTTTTTGCTTTAAAATGTTAATCTTTGAACCAAGGGTACAAAACGTAACAATTATTGGTCGCGGCCTTTCTCCTTTTTTTCCCACTCTTTTAATTTCCTGAATATCTCTACAATCCATTTGTAGGGAAAAAATTTCATTTATGAATTGCAATATATTGTTTTCCAAGTTATGGTAGGATGTCTCGCCTTCTTCAATACCAAAGAAAATTATGTTTCTTTGTCTTGCTTGTTTTTCCATAGTTTGAATTCTTTTTTCTTGTTGTTCAGTTTTTTCCTTTAAGATTTGATGTTTTTCCTCTAATACTGTAAATTTCTCTTCTAATTTGTTACTTATGTTGAGTATTACTTGTTCTGTCACCTTTTCACCGCTTTTCTGAATTTCTATCTTTTGTGCGTTTAGTTCTTTTTGAATATTTTTAAGGGCTTTCATAATCTCTTCCATGGTGTCTATTTGTTTTAGTACTCGTTGCGCCCTCTAGTAGAACTGGGTGGTACTATTTCGTAGCTATGGTGCGTGTGCTATTGTGCGTGTGCGCACATCAGTCGAACGTAGTGTGTGGTTTTTCTAATAGATAGCGCTGTTTCGCACTTTATTTTCTACGACGAGGAGCGAAATTGCAAATTCATTATGATGTGAGGTTATGTTTTTCTAAAAGTAATTAGAACAATTACTCAGATCACCCAGTTATTTACACTTTGGCACCTTCACTGATCACAGACGCAATTTAAGTTTATAGAATAGCGAGAATGGATTTCAAAAGTTTGTACACTGTTGTTTGTTTACACTTCAGTTTTTTAGATTTTTTGGATATAATTCGTACACTGGAACTCTGTCTTCAATATATAGTCATAATCACTCGTTTATTGTCACTTGTACGAATTTTTAACACTAAATTCACTTTAATTATATTTTTAAATAACTTTTCTGTACGGAGTATACGAATAACGTTGTTACCGGGTCTCAGTAGCGCCCTCCTCGAGAGGGGTTTATATACTTAAAATAAAATGAGACATTGCACTGACTCACATTGCTCCTAAGTAATGATTCTGCTTTAGCGGTAGAGGAATTTAAGGAACTAGTCGTAATGACTGGTATGTCAGAAAAATAATTATTAAATGTTTGAGCTACGCCTAGGCTATCTGTAATAACCCGATTGTTAACATTTAACTCGAAGTCGTGATCGGGTGGTGTTGATCGTCCTGTTTCATTATTAATAATATTTCAAGTTGTTTTTATTTTGTTGTTGGAATTTTTAATCTTGTTGCTTAAATACAAAGACTTAGCAGCGGCACAAGATTTTTTAAAAATGTTTGAATAATTCCTAACATATTCAAGAAAACCTGGATTGAAATTGTATTGTTTCATGGCATACAGCTCATACATCCTAGCTCTACTTTTGTAAATTCCTACAGTCGCCCAATCGCAAAATTTCAGTTTTGTATTTTCCTTAGCGATCGTTTTTTCTTTAAAAATCGTATTAAACTGAGATTCAATATCGCTAAACAAAGATTTATAGAGATCATCTGGGTCATTCTGAGTAATATCAATGTTGGAAATCTTGGCGGCTACCTCATGATTAAACAATGTCAAGCGGTTTTAACATTCTTCCTAGAGAAGACTGCGTTCAGCCCACAGTGGTCTGACGTTAAATCGTTAACTATGACCCTGTCTAGACATACGCAGTTGCTAAACATATTGTCCAAGCATGTGGCCGAATGTTCGGTAATTCTAGTTGGATTATTAAAAAGATGTTTTAGATTAAATGATTTGAAAAGAGTAATCAGTCTGGTGGTAGTGATGGACTGCTCCAATATGTTAACATTAAAATCACCACAGACAACCACATACTTGTTACTAACACTTAAACGCTTTAATATATCTTCAACTATAGTTTCAAACAAACTGAAGTCACTCATTGGTGGACGGTATATGCATACTATAACATGCTGCTCGAGTTCTACACAAGATACTTCGGCAGTGCGTTCTACTGACAAGCTAACTATATCCTTACGTTCTTTGCATTTTATGTCGTTGCTAACTAAGATCATTGACCCTCCATGTATTGCCTTCTTCCTACTGAATGCACTTGTCATAGAATAATATTGATTATTAAATATTAATTGGTGCGACAGCAACCAATGTTCGGTGACACAAAATACGTGTGTGTCATGTTTTTTCAAAAATAATTATATCTCTAATTCTTTGCCGGATAAACCTTGTATATTTTGGTGTACTACGTTCAGAAAACCTGCCTGTTTATCCGTTGTCTTGCTTAAGCGTCTAAATTATTGTTGTTCTTTGTTACATTATGCGTAACAGTGTCCTTACAAACTAAATTATCAATAATATTAATCACAGTATTGTTAGTAAAGCGACTAGACGATACTGTTTCGTCCTTAAACCTAGGTTGTGTTATATTGCCTATAACTAAGTTAATATTATATGCTAACAAACTAGCAATTATACGTCGATTTTTACAAGAAAGAAACATTATTTCTTTAGTTAAATAAAAATTACTAATAAATTTATTAGTATCAAAAAACAATAGTCTATCACTATGATGACTTGTTATCAAATGTAAGATAGCATTCAACTTGTGAATTTGTCGGTTCTCATTCTCAGATAGTGAGTCAGAGTAGGGGTATGCACATATTATTATTTTTCCTGAATTAATTTCTAATAAGCTACTAATACTATGTATAATGTCCGCCTTTCTTAAACCTAAACTATTACCAATCATAAGAATGATTGGAGTGTCTTCATCTAAATTCATAGTTTAGATTTTTTCTACTATTCTGCCTAACTTAAGGTTTTGGTAGCAGTGGTTGGTCACTTTATAGTTAATATTGTTATTTAAAAGTGATCCAAAACCAATACCTATCCTATCTGAGAACATTAATGCTCTGCTAGACTTAAAACTATTCTGGTTTGACCTAAAACTCAACTTATGTTTTAGTGTTGCACCACTAGTCATATGTTGGGACTGCTTAGTACAGGGCTGTGACTCTAAATCACTAGTAAGTGAAGTAGCCTGAGAACATTGTGAACAGCGAGAACTATTATACAATGACAAGACACGTTCTAAGTTTTCCTTGCCAACCTTTGCAATCTTATCATATTTGAGTATATAGTCTCTAGTCTCCTGTTCATAGTCTAGTGTCATTTGAGATAACCTATCCTGTAAGGTGGTGATTGATGTCTTCAAGTCCTGAGTGTGTTTTTCATACAACACTTTACTTGAAATAAGTTGTTCGCTACAGGTGTCTAACTCTAATAATAAATCCCTACGTTCATTTGTCAATTCATTGTTATTATTGATCAATGATTTGATTTTATTGTTGTACCTACTGAGATTAAATTTAATTTTCTTAATCAACCTACAGACTTTTGAATATTTCTTTAGTTTATTATGGCTCCTAGTCTTTAAAAGAAGATTTTTTGAGCGTTTTACGCCTATCAATGACTGATGACCAGTACCTATAAGCTCTGAGTAAAGATTATGAGTGGAACTACTATTGTAAGACTGAATAGTATGCTCTAACGAAACTATCTTAATGTGTGCTTCATTTAGATCCGTTTCGAGTTCAGTGATACGCCCTAGGGACCACAGATAGGTGTCATTACAGGTGCTAAAGGAGTTGACTTCCTCTTGAAGCCGATTGCGCTGATCCAGTAGATCCATATTGTCTATATGGAGCTCAGCGAGTTCACCCTTAAGATCCAAGACCTTCTGGTTGACCTTCTGTATTGCGTCCTCACAGTCAGCACGTTCCCCCAGCAGTTGGCTATTCTCCTTTTTATATGACTTTAGCTCGAGCAAGGCAAGCTTTAGTTTTCCTTCAGTTTCCTTAAGTGTAGCTTTACGGGTCATCATTGTGGTGGCCATTGTGTAGAAAAATGTGTTTGTAAAGCAGCAAGTCCTGAAAAGTTAAGGAAAATATCTAAGAAGATAAGCAAAGGAAGTTAAAGAGTAAGGTTTGGAATTAGATACTAGTATTAAAAGGGGGGAAAAGAAGCTAAATACTAGTAGTGTAAGTTATCTATTTACAATTAAGTAAGATAAGAGGACTAAGAGCCTGTCCAGATGAAGCGTCGTACGCGCGAGCGGCGCGCGAGTCGAGATACTCGGGCGCCATTGCTGCGTCCACTATTACGTGCGAGTGCGTGGCGTATGGACGTATTTAGTGGCGATGATGGAGCGTGACAACTTCAATACCGAACTATTTATTGATGAAATTGAAAAAAGAGTAGCCTTATGGGATATAGAATCAACAGAATATTCGACGGTATGCAAGCCACAACACAACCGCTGTATCCGAGTCCATGTTTATAACTGGCAGGAAAGTCCCTCCCAGAGTAGAACGCGCGTAAAACGCGGTATCTGGACGCAGTGTAAAATTGATACGCGCGAGTCCACTCGCGCGTAAAACGCTTCATCTGGACAGGCTCTAAGAGCTTATCACATGTGATTGGTTATCACAACCGTGTTCTGACCAATGGACCAAATTGCAGAGACCAAACATATGGCTGTATAACTGTATCAATGAGTGTGCGATTCGCACAGTATGCGAAAATCATGTCACAACAACAATTATTACTCAGGCGGGGCTACTTGCCTTAGGTCAGGATTGTGTCATACAATACAAAGATACAACAATATACTCACATAACATGTATAGTAGCAAAACGAATATTAGAATGTCTTTAGAAGTACCTACTATTTTATTTATTTATTTATTCATTTATTTCAGGCAACTGAGGCCCATAGAAAATACAATAAACAAATTACAAATTAAAAATATAAATATACTAATACATACATAATTAATATAACTTATAATTATACACGATCACTATCGCGCAGTATCGGGTATCCGGCCACGGAATCGCCGGAAAAAAACACCTTTCGGCCAAAATTCTGGCTCCATGAACTTTGTGAGATGCTCAGTTGGCACTCTCACCACGAAGGCATTAAAACCCACATTGTGACGTGACTCCAACCTCTGAACTCTCAAAGTCCACTTCGTTTACTTCTGTATGTACTCTACAATCTCTTCAACCTTTGTAGAGTAATGCAGTCTGGACACGTACAGCGGCGTCACTGGTACAGCGGGACGCAGCAAGTAATTCGGTCCGGTCGGTCCAGTGCCGCACTTGTTTTGGTTCGGCTTCTTTTTCTTCTTCTGTACCATGATGAAGCCATCCTTGTCGGCCTGTTCTTTCGTTAGCTCCCTGTTGTCCTTCTGGGTGAATAGGCAGCTCTTCTGTTTAACCCCTTTTATAATTTGTCGCTTTGTCTGCGCTGCAGGTGTTTTCTTAGCGACTATATCGGCGTAGGCACGTGCAGGGGTCGTTGTACCTACGCGTGATGTCACAGTGGCCGGTGTAGAGGCGCATGCGACGACGGCGGCGAGCAAAGCTTCGTCAGCGATATCGGCAGCTGGTGACGCACTTGAGTTCGCCGACGCAAAACTGCCTATAGAGGCAGTCTGCGGTCCGCGGCGAGTGTTCACCTTTGAGGCCTCTGGTGACCTAATTACTGAACCAACGTTGTGCAATGATGTAATTTCTGCACGCAGCTCAGCAATGATAGTGTCTGAGGCCTCTAGTCTGGACTGCATCTTAGTCATCTCAGCTTTTAACGACGTGATGTCCTTCAGCAGTCTAGTTACATCGACGTGATCGAACGTGACGGGAGGCAGTTTACTGAGCTCTTTCGCCACGAAGTCAGGCACGTCGCCTGGGTCGGTTTTCTTCAACATATCAATAATATCTTGAAGACTCTTCTCGGAGCCCTCTCTGCGACGAGACGGCATCTGGTCCAGTTTTCCAAGAGACTGGAACAGTAGCAGCTTTGCGCTGCTGACATCTTCCTCCTTGAAGTGGGATCGGCATATTTGCAATATGCTCACCTCATCCATGTAATCAATTGCATGGACAAGGAACGCCAATAATTCGTTCAATATGAGTTTTTTCGAACTCATACTGTCACCGTGCAGCGGCTATGGCCGCGCCAAACGCGAATAAAATAATTCGTGCCGTGTACAGTGGATACACGTCCGTAGTCGAGCGCGCATCGCACTGCACTGACTATTGACTCGCCAAATGATATGTGGAATACGTTCAGCTGTGGCGTTGGAGGAATTGTTCCAGACCAACCACTAAATAAACTGCGCTTTCTGGTAAGATACAACAATATACTCACATAACATGTATAGTAGCAAAACGAATATTAGAATGTCTTTAGAAGTACCTACTATTGACTCGCCAAATGATATGTGGAATACGTTCAGCTGTGGCGTTGGAGGAATTGTTCCAGACCAACCACTAAATAAACTGCGCTTTCTGGTAAGATACAACAATATACTCACATAACATGTATAGTAGCAAAACTAATATTAGAATGTCTTTAGAAGTACCTACTATTGACTCGCCAAATGATATGTGGAATACGTTCAGCTATGGCGTTGGAGGAATTGTTCCAGACCAACCACTAAATAAACTGCGCTTTCTGGTAAGATACAACAATATACTCACATAACATGTATAGTAGCAAAACGAATATTAGAATGTCTTTAGAAGTACCTACTATTGACTCGCCAAATGATATGTGGAATACGTTCAGCTGTGGCGTTGGAAGAATTGTTCCAGACCAACCACTAAATAAACTGCGCTTTCTGGTAAATAATAGTTTATTTGCAACTTAGCTTAAATAAAGTTCTAAGTAAGAGCGTACAGCACACAAAAGTAATTAAGAAGCACAGCACAGAAGGAGAGGAATAAAATGAGCGATGGATTAAGCTAAGAAAGTTCATCAGCGTTAAACTTAGAGCCTGTCCAGATGAAGCGTTTTACGCGCGAGTCCACTCGCGCGTAGACACTTGCGCGTTCTTGAGGTACTAGAGCTACATATGTATATCCCGTCCAGGAGACTTTGCGCGTGTCATCACTCGCGCGTAAAACGCGTGCAATAACCGCGACTCTCGACTCGCGCGTCGTACGCGCGAGTCGAGATACTCGGGCGCCATTGCTGCGTCCAGTATTACGCGCGAGTGCGTGGCGTATCGACGTATTTAGTTGCGATGATGGAGCGTGACAACTTCAATACCGAACTGTTTATTGATGAAATTGAAAAAAGAGTAGCCTGATGGGATATATAATCAACAGAATATTCCAATAGAACAACAAAACGTAAGTCCCTCCCAGAGTAGAACGCGCGTAAAACGCGGTATCTGGACGCAGTGTAAAATTGATACGCTGAACGTATTCCACATATCATTTGGCGAGTCAATAGTAGGTACTTCTAAAGACATTCTAATATTCGTTTTGCTACTATACATGTTATGTGAGTATATTGTTGTATCTTTGTATTGTATGACACAATCCTGACCTAAGGCAAGTAGCCCCGCCTGAGTAATAATTGTTGTTGTGACATGATTTTCGCATACTGTGCGAATCGCACACTCATTGATACAGTTATACAGCCATATGTTTGGTCTCTGCAATTTGGTCCATTGGTCAGAACACGGTTGTGATAACCAATCACATGTGATGTTATTGCCGTTTTGACTTAGCATTTTAGCTTCGCAAGATGCTGTAGTTCCATGTAGTTTGTTTATAGGCGTGTAGGCGTGGCAAATGTAGTTATCAGCCACCATTGCAGTACATTGTTGGAGATCAGCCTCTTCCATTTGTAAGGTACCTGCGGGTATTAAGGCCTAGCTAAGGGAAATTTGTAATAAAATGAAGAATATCCAATATAATCAACCAGTTTTCATAATAATCAGTCATGTACTTATATTACTACAGAGTATAACCTCTCAAGCGCCCGGCCACCGTGTCACGGTTGAATGTTCTACCCCCGTCAAGCGCCCCGCCACCGTGGTACGGCAAAACGATCTTACACTTAAAAAACGTAGAAACGAAATGCTAAAACTATGTTTATCCCTTTCAAATATATTTGACATTGAAGCTGATGAAACGAGACGACGATCTAATGCACACACTTGAATAAGTGGTTGATATAGGCCAGAGAGCACCTTAAACAACATCTGACCCAACGACATGTTCCTTTATGACCAATATTGTAAATCCTTTTTTTAACAAATTTTAAAGATTTGAGTATATTTTACAGTTGGATTTTAATGTCATTATTCATTAACTACACGATAAGACCTTTCGTCATATTATTTTTTTTGCCTAAAAATATGTTTTAGACTTTCTTCAAACACATGCCTAAAGCACAAAATATTCAGATTAAACCGACTATTGTACTACCACTATCAAATATTATTTGTGGTTTATTTTTTTAATCTATAGCAAATTTTATGTAGATTTCAAATATATAAGGTATGACTAGGGTGTTAATATTAAAATATGACGGAATCGGCGCTTAAACGCCAACCGCCAATTCAATTTCGCGCGCCATTTTTGGCCTGGACGCTTAACGGTATATTTGAATTTTGACGTTGGGGCGCTCGAGAGGTTAAACAAAAAATAGCTTCTCTAGCTTAAAACTAAAACATTATATCACTTTTAAAAAAACGCAGTCTTTAGGCCTTATTATAATAGGGTAGGGTAAAAAGGCCTATACTATAAACTATTCAAAAATCAACTTAAACTACGTAAATTAGTATTCTTGACATCAATAATCATTAACATAAGCCAATAGAAAGCATAGTAGTCTTAATAAATTAAATAAATTGTCCTTATTCGCATCCATCAGGACATTGAAAATCATCAGTATATTCTGCAGTCAAACCGACACATTCTTCGTGGTACCACTTGAAACATCGCGAAAATTGCCTCATTGCATCATCCATTCTATCTTATTTGCAGGCATGACCGTACCGATATTTTTTTTTTTCTAATTTATTTTTGTCATTTTTGTCAGATCGCCTTCTGACCACAATGCTCGTTTGGGAGGCATCGTGACTGTAAGCACTGAAAACAATAATAAATAAATTGACAAACATACTACTAACAAACATTACAAACATTTTAAAAACACGCTCCTACTTGTATAGCAGTTAAAAAAATTGGAGTATAATAAGGCCTATTGTAAAATTTTATAGGCCTTAATATCCGCCAACCACCTATTTACAGAAAAGAATAATAATATAATTTTCATAACTACAAGTCTCTTAAAACGGTAATCTACGAACAAGCATACGTTAATTAATAAGCGGACAGTCAATATAGGTTATTGTTATTATTATTTAGGCCTTATAACCCGACAGGCCTTAATACCCGCAGGTACCTTATATATATATTCTTTACGTAGTTTACTCCTATGTACTTTGCTGTTATCGCTATCACCTGACATTGGTCAGTGTGTTGTATTGTTATAGGTATGTTGCGGTATAATGTATACTCGTCATCGCTTAGTAACGGGATATGTAATTCAAAGAGTAGGTATTGTTCGGTCAGCCGGGCTTTAACGTAAATAAGTTTGTAAATTTCTTGTATGTTCTCTGCATTGCTGCTTTTAATAGGTAACATTAATCTCTTCGATATAATGCCGGCAATGTAATTGAGTTGTTCCGATAGTTGTTCAGGTGTTAATGGTTTCATGTCAAGATTTCCTCTGTGGATATCTGTCAATGCATCTAGGAGCATTTATTGGTTTCTTCTTAATACTGAGAGTAGTAAGCTAGCGGTTATCGCTCCAGAGTTCATGTCATTCATTGTTTTCATAATTTGGAATCGGTTACTTATTACTTCGGACTCGTATAAAGTTTCGTTCATGTATTGCTGAATTACTGCCAGTTGCGTTTTTACAAAGTCCTCATTTTCTTGAGAATGTTATCTTCGGCTTCGATAATAAGGGTCTGATTTTTTATCAATTGTAATAGATATTGTTCGTTTGTCTTGATTTTTTGTATGTCCTGAGTGTATTTTTCGGCGAAATCGCTATCAAGGACACCAAACAGGGCTTGTGCGAGGTTTCCTACGCCGTTGACGTAGCCGCGACGCTTTCGTTGTTGAAGTTGCGAGTAATAAGACGTTATATTCGTTCAGCTGGTTCATTTCGAACTTAAGTTGCTGTGTGGTGGAATGACATGTCTCGTTCGGCATGGTATCGCATAGTTGATCTAAACGATTGACGAACTTCTCGACCTTTGTTGTACTTTCCCAGAATGTAGTAAGGTTGTAGTATACCAGAAGTTTCCATTCATCGTGTATGAGTTGAATGTTTCCAATAGAATCAAAGTAAACTGGCTGGTTGTTCGACAATGGGGTTATCTTAAAATGTTGCACTGGGGTTGTTTGCCCACCCGACAGCGTTGTAAATACAATAAACAACATTAAAAGTAAGCTGTTAACCTTTTTCTTGGTTTTAGTCGGGTTTTTGATTTTCTCGCTGGGCTCATTGTCATTCACTTTCTGTGAATTAGTGCCTTCGCAAGTTTCGTTTATAGGTAGCGTGGTCAGTTTAGTTATGGGTCTTTTTAGAATTCCGTTTTGGGTTTTGAGGGTGACTACTCGAACTAGATTGTCACTGCCTGGGTGTAACTCCATTACGCGGCCCATAGCCCACTTGCCTGGCGGCAGATTATTCTCCTTCACAAGAACTAATTGACCCTCTTGTATGTTTTCCTTCGTTTGTTGCCATTTGTTTCGGTTTTGTAGTATATGAAGGTATTCTTTCGACCAGCGCTCCCAATAGTGTCGTCGCATGAGTTCAATGAGTTTCCAGTTATTTCGGATGTCTATAGATCTCGGTTCCTCAGGATCATTGAGCGGTAGAGTGAGCGTAGGACCCCCCGTGAGGAAGTGCCCGGGAGTAAGATAGTCCAAATCTTCGACATCCTCAGATAACGGACACAGCGGTCGGCTGTTCATGCATGCTTCAATTTGTGTTAGAAGTGTTGCAAATTGTTCGTAGGTGAGTTTTTGTAGTCCGATAACTCGTTTGCTGTGTGCTTTCATGGAACGTACAGCGGCTTCACACAGGCCTCCTGCCGAAGGCCAAGAAGGTGCGTTGAAATGCCACTCAATCTGAAGATTGTTTATCTCTCTAAAGAACTCTGAAGACATCATAGTTTTGTATAGTTGGAACTCTTCTTTCAGTATCTTTGCAGCTCCGACAAAGTTGGTTCCGTTATCGGAATAAATATGTCTCTTATGCCTCTTCTGGCACACATTCGTTTTAGAGCTGCGATAAAAGTTTGCGTTGATAGGTTCGAAACGGAAAAAAAAGGTTTTGTGCACATACATATAAATATTGCTATATAGCCTTTGCAGGTTTTTATTCCTCGGCCTTTGTTTATCTTCACGTCTACGAGACCTGTTAAGTCAACGTCGCACGGTATTTCGCCTAGAACATGCTAGGTGGACAAAATTCACGTTTTAATTTCCAGGAAATCTTAATTGCAGAACACAAACAACACCCCCAAAGTCCAAATTCCGAGAAAAAGTTGTTTTTCAAATTCTTAACTGATGAGTCATAGAGTTCAGAAGTCAGGTAATGAGTTTAATGCAAGCGTTCCGGTCAATCAGTTGCAATTTAGCGACACTTTAGTGCACATCTCTTAATGGTTTATAGTGATATTGTGAAAGTGTTTTGTGATGGATATTAATACTGAGGGTATGTACTATTATTTAATATATTACTTTTATCAAAATCTATTAAAATGAATTTTTAGCATTTTTTTAACATAATGCATAAATTTTAGCGTAATTTTTTTATAAAGAAAACTTTGAACGTTCAGGAAATACATTTATTGGCCTCTATTCAGGCTAGTTTTTAGATATATTGTAGTTATAACTGTGTAGTTTGTAAAAATACACATATTGTTCAGCACACTTGAGTACAACATATTTTTTTTTTTTTTCAGAACACGTATACTCTATTTCAAGGGTAGCCTTTTTCGAAGAGTGGTTGAAACACATGAAGAATGATAAAAATTCGCGTATTTATGACTATCTTTCTTCAAAATTTCACTTTGGTGACATTACTGAAAGCAGCCAAAAATAAATAAAGTTGAAAATATCCAACTTTTCTACTAGGATTGGAGCCAGATGGTTGGCTTCGGGAAAATCGAAGGAGCGTTTTTTAATCAAAAATAAGACTTGGCTGGATGAAGGAGACATACAGTTTACTGTGAGTTCTTTCGCCCCACAACCTTCGACATCAAGTGAGGCTGTTGCATCTGCAGGAAGACCTCGCAAAGATTTCGAGGAATCGTCGTTTAAGACGAAGAAACGTCGAGTCATGGATCTTGTAGAATCTCGAAGTGCCAGTGAATTAGTGACTGCTGCCGAAATTGCTGTGCGTTCAGCAGGGCAAAGAAAAGTTGCCAATGTGATTAGAGACATTAGTGAGAGCCCAGAGAATATTATCAAGTCAAAAAATACCAGTTCCGTTAATCCTAGGCAGTTAAGTAGTGACGAAGCCTTAGCATACTATATAGATTCTAAGTCAACAACACATGCTTACAAACAAACTAGGAAGTGGTCCATAATGGCAGGACATAATGTGTGTTTCCGTCATATTTTAGTGTAGTAAAATCCAAACAGGCCTGTTACCCTGCAGAGGAGCACATTGCTATAACAGAAACTCGTGCTGAAATAAATTTGCAAGCCTTATTAAATAAAACGGTGGAACGTCTAGTATTAGCACAGAATGAAGTTATCAGCAGTGTCCTCCCAACAAGTTCAACGTTTACACTTGTTAGTAAATGGGGATGTGATGGAAGTTCTGGGCACAGCACATACAAACAGAAATTTGAGAACACTGAAGATACGGACGAATTTCTTTTCGTATTTTCTTTCGTTCCCCTTAAGTTATATGATGGGTCCAAAATTATTTGGCAAAATCCTCGGCCTTCATCAACAATGTATTGTCGCCCAATCAAATTTATATTTGCTAAGGAAACGAACGACTTCACCTTAGCGGAGACAAATAGATTGTTGGAAGAAATTAATGCTCTTCTTCCAACACTTATCAACTTTGGTGATTCTCAAATTTCTGTGAAACACGAACTTCTTCTGACAATGACAGATGGAAAGGTATGTAACGCTTTAACGGAAACACGTTCATCTCAAAAGTGTTTCATCTGTGGTGCCACCTCCAAGACGATGAACGATGACCCCGCGAAGTTCAACAGCAATCAAGAACATTTTGGCTTTGGTTTATCTACACTTCATGCTTGGATTCGTTGCTTCGAATGCCTTTTACATATCAGCTACAAGTTGAATATTAAGAAATGGCAGGCTAGAAGCGACGAAGACAAAGCAGACATCAAGGTTCGTTCCGACGAAATCAAGTTGAAATTTAAGAACGAGATGGGACTCATTGTAGATAAACCAAAGCCAGGATTTGGTTCTTCCAATGATGGAAACACAGCCCGTCGCTTTTTTAAGAATGCTGAGATGAGTGCTCAGATCACAGGGTTGGATGTTACTATTATCAAACATGTCGGGACACAACACAACAGGACATTGTCTTCTGGGTTCGAGATAAACTTAGTTGAATTTAATAAGTTTTGTCTTGAAACTAGAAGACATTACCTTAGTCTCTATTCGTGGTACTATATGCCTGCTACTGTACATAAAATATTAGTACACAGTACTGAGGTTATCAAAGCGGCATTGCTTCCAATTGGGCAGCTTTCCGAAGAGGCTCAGGAAGCCCGTAACAAAGATTGTCGCAGATTTAGGGAGTACAACACCCGCAAGTGCTCACGTGTTGCCACGAATAGAGACTTGCTGTCCATGTTAATAATAACATCTGACCCTTTGATCAATAGCCTTCGTGAGATTCCCCAAAAAAAGCCGGAAAAAATATGTGCAGAGGTATTAAAGTTAATTGTAAGCCCGACTATAGTAGCATCAAGACCAGAAACGTCATCATATTGTCGCACATTGCCACAAAATGATGACGATGCGTCAGAAGATTTTGATGATGATTCTGATGATTATGATGATTAGGTTAAGTTACTATTTAGGTTTAGGATAGGTTAATTTGTATAGTAGGTATTTAATGATTTAATGAAATTTTGTTGTTTGTATATTATTTTTAATAAAGGAGAATGGGCAAAATAGTATGGAGCCTGGGCGATCCGCGGCCAAACTTGATTTTTTGTTTTTTTAATGTAGTTTAGTCCTATAATTACCGTGTAGAAGTTTTATTGCCGCGACGCACTTATATGACGAACAAAATACATTTTTGTTTTTGAGCACTTTTAATAGTATAAAAACATATTTTTGGCTTATATTCGGAGATTAAATAAAAAGTACTATTTATATTATTGCATACAAATGTAGACATTATTAATATTCGAACAATCATAACATGTAAATATATAAATATCGTGACAAATAAACATCTTGCTCTTCTATAATATATTCACTGAGACGACTTATCTGTCTTGAATGCTCAGCTTAAAAACGAGGCGTTCATAGCCAGTTGCGCTCACTGGTCGGTAAACGATCTGTTGGTTAAGCAACCGTTGGCGCGGTCATTCTATAGATGGGTGACCGCATTGTGGTATTTGAACTGAGCTTCTCCGTGCTTCCGAGGGCACGTAAAAAGTCGGTCCCGGTTGTTGTCATCTAAGATAACATTCGGGCGGCTTGAACCACTTTGAAACTGGGTGAACCATATGATAGATAGATACGAGTTACGATTATTGTTCATTTTGATGGCATTGCAATCGTTATAAGAAGATGTAACGTTATTACACAACATTAAATGCATTACAGACACGAAATAATTGTATTTGTTCTATGAAATTCCATTATATTTACATGTCAATATATTGTTTCCTGAAAGGATTGCAGCAAAACGTTCTTAGTAAAAGTTGTTCCTAGTTATCATTACTTTAATTTGACACTACTTTCATTAATGGCCGCCGACCGCCCAGGAGTGCCCATTCTCCTTTTTCTGTTTTTATATTTTTTTTTGTTTTTTATTACAAAATCATACCAAAAACTATTAATAATGACTCAATATGACTACTTATATATAAAAGTATCTTTATAAATCATAAAATAATATTGTCCACCTAGCATGTTCTACACGGTACACTCGCGTCGATATGTGAAAACGGTCTAGATGGAGTGATTCTTGCTTTCGGAAGGTTGCCCATCAACTGTTCAGAACGTGTTGGTGCGTAACGACGACATCGAACGCATTGTCTCAGTGTCTTCTTGACGGTTCGATTACCACTGACGATCCAGTACTTGTTACGAGTGTAAGCTAACGTTAATCTTGCTCCACCGTGTAGTGTTCGTTGATGAGCCTGTTCAATTATTAACTGGGTCAGTCTTCCTCTTCCTGGGATAAGGATGGGATGTTTAGTTTCTTCAGGCAAATTTGAGTGATCTAGGCGCCTTCCGACACGCAGAATCCCATTTGAGTCCAAAAATGCATTCAGTCTTAAAATGTTGCTCCGATTAGGTAGTTTACCGCTGTTCTTAAGTGATTTAATTTCTTCTTCGAAATAATATTGTTTTATGCATTTGATTAGAACACATAATGCGTGATTAATTTCACACAAGTTCAGTTCATTACATTCATTTGACCTTTTGTTTCGTAATGCATCAGCAAAACGTATTATCCAAGCGAGTATTCTTGTAATACGATCGACGTTACTGTGTCGCTCAAGTAATGAATAAATCAATTCATTTTTAATCGACGTGGGTTCTGTACTTTTTGCTGTGTAACAGTTCGTCAGAAAGCCCTCGTTTGTAGTATATGTTTCCTTTGGGATAACTGTTTGTTTTTCTTGTTCCTTGAGCCATTGAGGTCCTGCTCACCACAGAGAAAAGTTGACTAGTTTTGACGGCGACAGTCCTCTTGTTGCACAGTCGGCAGGGTTTTCGCTACTCTTTACGTAACCCCAGTTTGTCGCGGGTACGATGTTTGTTATTTGTGTTGTTCTGTTCGTTATATACTTTTCGTACTTCGTTTGACTTCCTTGAAGCCATGCTAAGACTACTTGAGAGTCGGTCCAGCAGAACATCCTTAGATCGTAATCTGTGAGGATCTTAGTGATCTTCTCTAATAGTTTCGCCAGCAAAACTGCGGCACACAATTCCATCTTTGGTATTGTCATTTTCCTTTTGAGCGGTGCCACTTTAGTTTTTGCTGCGAGTAGTGTAGTTTCGTATGCTCCGGTCGGTGACGTAGTTCGGCTGTAGATGACGCATGCATAGGCTTGTTCGCTCGCGTCACAGAAAGCTTGCAATTCGATCATATTGTTATGTTCGTTTCTTCTCCATCTTGGTAAGCGGATGTTGTTTATGTTCGGTAGATCGGACTTAATTTTTATCCATTCCTTTGCTATGGCCTCCGGTACACTTTCGTCCCAACCAATGTTTTGACAGTCTGCACTCCATAATTTTTGAAATATAAGTTTTGCTTGGATGGTCATAGGAGCTAACCAGCCGAGCGGATCATATATTTTGCTTATCTCTGACAAATCCACCTTTATTCAGTAGTTCATAAAGTTCATTTTGCAATAACTTTATGGAGCGGATATCCGAATGACCCGTGATGAGATCATCCATATAGAAGTCGTTCTGCAGTGCCTTTTGGGCAAGTGGGTAAGCATTCCCTTCATCTTTCGCCAGTTGTTGTAGAGTGCGCATTGCAATGAATGGCGCGGATTTGGTGCCGTAAGTAAGGATACACAGCTGTATCTCTCTAAGTGGTTCACTCGAGAAGTCTCTCCAGATAATCTTTTGTAGACTTTGTTGATCTTGGTGAATAACGTTTTGGCGGTAAAATTTATCGATATCTGCCGTTAGTACGTACTTATAACTTCGCCATTTTATGATTAGGGATAGAATGTCCTTTTGGAGATTAGGTCCCTTTTCCATCAAGTCGTTTAGGCAGTAGCCGGAGTCTGTTTTCATCGACGCGTTAAAAACAACTCGTAGTTTGGTTGTAGATGAGCCTTCTCTTATCACGCCATGGTGTGGTAGGTAGGCTTGTATTTGACTCTCGGAATCTGTTACTGGTTTCATATGACCCAATTCGATATACTCTCCGATTAATTGTTTGTACAATTTTGCGAAGTGTTCCTGTCTAGCCATTTTCTTTTCTAATGCCTGTGCCTTTTTGTTCCTTCGAACTGCTAAGGTTTTGTTGATAGTTAGCTTTCATAGGCATCTTCACCACATAGCGATCGTTCGTTAATCGTTCTGTTGTTTCGGTGTAATATTTCTTACAGTTTTCATCCACCGGTGTTTTGTCGGCTTCCGAGTTGATATCTTCTGTCTCCCAGAATTTTGTTATCCCAGAGCTTTGTAGCATCGCACAGTATCCAGCCCAGCTTAGTCTGCTGCGCTACTGGCGAGTGATCGTTAGGTTTGAGTACTCCTTCCAATATGACTGCGGAATAAATATCTGCTCCTAGCAGTAAATCAATGGGTCCAGAGATGTTAAAATCTGGATCAGCCAATTTGATGTCTTGGAGGTGCGACCAGTTATTTGGCTTGATAGTTGAGTTAGGCAGATTGTTGATAAGTTTTGCGCATTACTAATGCTTCAGTTTGGAATGTATAATCGGAGTGAATAGATTTGCATTCTAGCCGAATCATCCCTTTACTAGTACCCATTATAGTGCCAACTCCAGAGACAGCGGCGTTCATTTTGTTTCGGGGTAAGTTCAGTCGTTGAGCAGCATTTTCTGTAATCAAGGTCACTTGGTAACCTTGTTCGAGCAACGCCCGAAGGATGACGTAATCTCCTTCTATGTTCTTGACTTTAAGTTAAAGAGTCGTTAAGAGTAAGTATCTCTTGATCACCGTTGATGTGATTAGATGTTCGTTCAGTCGTCGTTGAGGTAGACGATCTTGATTGTTGCCCTTTCAGATTATCATCATGAAGCAGGGAGTGATGTTTAAAGTTACACGTACGGCATCTTTTCGCTGAGGTGCATTTATTGCCGCCATGACTAAATAAACAGTTTTTACATAAACTTAATTTCTCTGTTGTTTGGTTTCGCCTTGCGACATCCATGTTTAAAAATGTAGAACACTGCCGTAGTGCGTGATCATTTTTGCAGAAATGGCATTTTCGCACCGATGCATGATAGGTTTTTGTACACTTTTCTGTGTCTTTAAAGTTCGTTGACTTATTATTGTTATAATTTTTATGTTGGCTATTTCTTGAATCATTTTGTTTCAAATTGCTCTTTTTTGTTTGAGATGTTTCCAAAGTCATGAACCTCATTTCCAGGAACTCCATAAACTCCCCAACTAGCACACAAGTGCTATAAGAAGCTGCACAATGACCGGATGAAGGAATTTATAACGGCTTTGGGCTCCTTAGTAAGAATTATAGTAGTTCTATAAGCGGCTACAGATCTCTTGTAGCGTCGAATAGGCCCATACTGTCCAGCTTATAGCTCTAAATTGGATCTACAGTGGTCGTAAATAGTAATTATAATAGTACGTAGTATAGTAGTTATACAGGAGCGCTAAAATAAGATGAAGGTGGTATAATCGCGCTACAAGAGCTTTTTCGAAATCTCGTGGCGCTAACCACCTCTGTACAAGAGCCGGTTAGCGCCACGAGACTTCGAAAAAGCTCTTGTAGCGCGATTATACCACCTTCATCTTATTTTAGCGCTACTGTGTAGCGGTAATAAAGGCTAACGCTTTAAATTAGTAATATAGTCGGTTTATTACGGTGTAAACTAAATATATTTTATTAAAATGAATCACCAGTGACAAATGAGGAGACATTTATTTTTACGGATTGGATTATTAAAATAACAAGTAGTCTATCGCTTTTATTTCTTTGTGTACGTGATATGAAAGTGCGAGTTCCAGTTTGCTGTCAATATATATGTATATTATCGTCAATATTTTCATGCGCCCTCAAAATATTCAGTTTTAAATGCAAAAATTATATAGATATGTGGATTTGGAAATTGTATTTTGAACATAAATAAGACTTTGAGGGTTACAGATAGTTTAATTAGGGTTATAGGTAATAAAAAATGATTTTAATTATGTTAACGTTACCAGGCTATAGATTTATATGATCTTCAAAAGATCGTAATAACCTCAAAAAATATGTTTACCAAATGCTGTAATGGCGTCTCGATCAAGCAGCTCTCAGAGTTGGTTACATCAGTTCTAGCGGCTTAAGCTGTACAAAGGCTCTAGTGTTTGCTGTTGTAGACTTCAAGGGGTTGCAGTTGTGGCATAGGAGTGCTTCAATATAACTGTTTTCGTCGCACACCAGCGTTTTACTCGTACTTTAAGGGGTCAGTCGTTGAATATTAAATTAGTTTGATAGTCAATTTATAGTATGATTCTTTGAAAACAGTTGACAGACTGAACCACCACTACACCTATGTAAATATAAGAGCGTTAGTTCATGCTATTAAAGCGCTTTAGGTGCTTTAACATAATTCTGTAATCCCCATGGCTGTAAAAATGTTTCGAATGATACCTTATACATTTATTTGTCGTACAGAAGCCATATAAATATCTGATATAACGCTCAAGGCGCTATTAAAGACCTACGCAACTCTTTTATAGATGAGTAATACACTAGCCCTAAAAAAATCTGTTATAGAACTTAAGGCATTACAAAAAGCTTATTTACGCTCTTGAGCGCTATAAACGCAACGCATAACTCCGTTTAAACTCCTTTATCTCCTAAAGTCCCCTTATACAGTTAACGGTGTTATAGAAGATCCCATTGAAAAATGCTTTTACACCATCCAAGAATTTTTAGACCTTAGAAATAACTAACCTATTTATAAACTATATTATTTTACTCTACCTCTTACTTATGTACCTACCTAGATTTAAGAATTAGTTTTAAGATAAAATATTGTATGCCTTAAACAGGCTGATTGATACTAGAACGTATTATGTATTATAACACCTGTACCTATACTCAGTCAATACAATAAAGATTTACTTTACTTTTACTTTACTTTACTTTATTAACTCAATTATACTTCCCTAGGCTGTCTAGCGATGCAATTACATGCTCATATATCACTATAAGTCATTAGTTTCCTACTAAACGGCTACTGTCCCGCCTAGCTGTTAAAGGGTTTTTTAAAAAGCTAGTATACAACTTATAGAAAATTGTACAGCATTTGAACGACTCTTATGCAACTATCAGGCTGTAAAACGACTGTATAAGCAGCTTGTGTGCTAGTTGGGTCGCCTTGAGAAGTGTGTCTACGTATGAGGTAAAAAGTAAGCGCTTGTTGTTGTAGCGATGCTGGATAATATCCAGACATGAATCGTAGTTTTCAGCACTTACAGGAAGATGTTTAATCAACTTTTCCGCTTCACCTCTCAATTTTGACTTTAAGAACTTCATCTTCTAAGTTTTGTTTATTGTAGGGTTGTTGTGGATCATCTCGAAGAATAGATCTCTAAAGAAGATCCAGTTATTGTACGCGCCGTTGAATTCAGGCAGTTCAATACGTGGTGTTGATTTTTCATAATGGGCAGTTTCAAAGATTTTTCTGTTTAAATCCTCTTTTAGGCGGTCGTAAACCTGTTCCCAATGGTCGAATTTTGCTTCATAATCCTTGTCGTTTCCTTGCAGCAAGTAACTTATTTCCCAGTGAATTTTATCGATAGATTCCCTCTTGGATTGCAGTATGTTCAGTTGATCCTGAAGTTGCCATTTTTCTTTCAGGTGATCCAGTTTAGTTTTGGAAACCGCTCGCTCCAAGGCGTTGAAGTTACACATTTGATTACGTAACAGCTTCGATAAAAGCTTGTCCGACTCATCTCCGTGTAGTTGATGTAATCCGGTTGTATCAAAGTGCGGTGTTCCGAATGTTTTTGGTGTTTTCGGCCTTGATAAACCCGAAAACCCCGGTTCGCTCAACTCGTTTCGCAGTTGAGTCATAGATTGCATTGTTTCGTCGAACATGCATCTTGTTATCTCGAAAATATTCTCCTTGAAGTAGTCATGGTCTCTCTTGGTAGCTTCATTCTTCTAGATTAGCTCGTGATTTGCTGCAAATTCATCCCAGAGTGACTGTAAGGCTTCGATACGCTTGTTAAGGTAGTCTATAGTTTTTCTAGTTCTAGAATCCTTCCTTACTTTGCAGAGATTTGATTTTCTCATATGTGCCTTGTTGTTTGTTGATAAGTTCGACAAACTGGAGATAATCTTCTTTCGACATTGTTGCTAGTTTTGAGTCGCAGACGCGTTTGTGCTGTGTCGATCCACGAAGGTAAAGTAGATGTTATCTACGAAGGTAAGTAGCAGTAGACGTTATTTACGCTGGTTTTTCGCTAGCTGGTATTCAATGGTAGCTCCCCCTCCTTTACGTTATGTGCAACGTCTCAATGCCGCTGGTGAGACTCGCTTGTGAGAGGCCAACAGCACCGATTTGCTAACGTAACTGGGAAATGCTACTTCTCGCTTAAGTACTCAGCCGCTGGTAAGACACGGCAACCACAAATAATGATCTTGACGTATTCAAAATTCTCGAAGGACCAAAAGATGTTGGAGTATTCCGTCGTTAACGGTACCCCAGTATTAGTAATAGGTAAACAAACACACCAAACCGCACTATTGAGTTTAATCGTTTATTTCACTATAAAGATAAAGATAAAGATATTTTGTGGTGGCAATGCTGACGTTTCATTCTGCGTAATGAACGCGTAGCATTGTTCCCACAAGCGAAAGAATATAACCAGTCGTTGCCCATACTCGCTATCGAACTAATGTGTGTATTGTTAATATACCGTGTATATTCTAAATTATATAACATTGAATTTTATTGACTTTCGTATCATTTACCTCACCTCGACACCAGTAAGTGAAAGTAACAGTGTACACATACAATATATAACACAAAAGTGGTGACCCCGAACCCGAATTACTGGTGTAGAAAGGTGACGGCAACGGCTCGAATTTCAGTTTGGTAGCGTGGTAACAAACATTTTAAATAAAATAATAATATCGTGTAGTGCAGTTAAAGAAAAATGTCAACGGGAGAAGAAAAAGCCGTCGTCCTGGAAGGTCAAGGAATATCGGCAGTGTCCTTGACTGCGCGCATTCCGGAGTTTTGGAAAACTTCGCCGAAGCTGTGGTTTATCCAAGCAGAAGCAGTCTTAAGCCCACAAAAGATGTCGGATGAATCGAAGTATCAAGTAGTGATAACAAAATTGAGTAAAGATGTAATTGAACAGGTAACTGAGATACTAATTAACCCTCCGGAAAAACAGAAATTCGAGACGTTAAAACAGAGGCTAATTTCCATCTACCAAGAATCAGAAGATAGGCAATTGAAGAAACTGATTGGGGAAATGGAGTTGGGAGAACAAAAGCCTTCTCAACTTTTACGTAAGATGCAAGATCTGGCTAGAGGAAAAGTGTCGAACGAAACACTTGCAGTTTTGTGGCAAAATCACCTGCCGTCGGCAGTACGTGGTGTTTTGGCTGTAGCAGATTCCAAGGAGTTAGACACTTTGGCGTCGATTGCCGATAAGGTGGCAGAAACGTTGACACCCGTACAAGGTATTGCGAGCATACAGAATAAGACCGAAACATCAAATTGTGAAGATAGGATGATAGCTGAAATTCAAAAGTTAAGTGACAAATTGAATGAAATGAACACTAGAACGAGGGGCTCGTGGAGACGTGGAAACTACAAGAGATTTAGATCAAGATCAAATTCAAGGAATCGTGGACGTGGAAGGACACCAGATCATCCGAATTGGTTGTGCCATTATCATTTCCGTTACCGACAGAGAGCTAGCAAGTGCATCCCACCTTGTAACTGGAAAGAAGGAGGTACGAAAAAGGCAGAGGAAAACTAAAATCGGTACAGTCAGCGACGGGGGACTGTGACCGTGCAATCAGTAGTAACAACCGTCTTAGTGTAATGGACAGGAAATCAGGCTTACAATTTTTAGTGGATAGTGGTGCGAATGTGTCCGTGTTACCGCGCAGTGCAGTGTATAAAAAATCAGGTGATAATTCATTGAATACAGAACAATATAAACTGTATGCGGCAAATGGCACGGAGATCAAAACATATGGTATGCATTGTATGGTTTTAGATTTAAGGCTGCGACGAGCGTTCCGTTGGATATTTGTGCTAGCGGATGTAAAGCAACCTATTTTAGGTGCGGACTTCTTAGCTAACTATAACTTGTTGATTGATTTAAGCGGACGCAGATTGATTGATCAGGTTACTAATTTAAGTACTAAGGGTATCATTTCTAGGTGTACTGAATCGACTGTTAAAACCATTACCCAAAAATGTACATATTATGATTTATTGAGTAAATTTCCAGATTTAACGAAACCTATTTCATATAAAGAGATACCCAAGCATGGGGTAGTTCATCATATAGAGACGACTGGACCCCCGGTGTATGGGAGAGCCAGACAATTGCCGCCCGACAGGTACGTAAAAGCCAAAAATGAATTTAAATTGATGCAGGAATTAGGTATTTGTAGACCGAGTAGTAGTTCTTGGGCCAGCCCTTTGCATATAGTGCCCAAAAAGGACGGTAATATTAGACCTTGTGGCGATTACAGGAGGTTAAATGCGATCACAAAACCCGATCGATACCCTGTGCCTAGACTTCAAGACTTTACCTATTTGTTAGCAGGTAAAGAAATATTTTCGAAAATAGATATAAATAGGGCATATAATTGCGTGTCTGTAGCCGAAAGCGATATAGAGAAGACCGCTGTTATTACTCCTTTTGGTTTATATGAATTTCCGCGAATGCCATTTGGTTTGCGAAACGCCGCACAAACCTTTCAGCGTTTTATGCATCATACAGTTTTAAAAGGGTTAGACTTTGTATTCAATTTTATAGACGATTTAATTTTGGCATCGGAAAATGAGGAAATGCATAGACAACAGTTAGAGCAAGTTTTCCAACGTTTTGACCAGTATGGCATTACTATAAATTTTTCAAAGTGTGTATTTGGCCAGGAAAAGTTAGATTTTTTAGGTTTTGAAGTATCGACCCAAGGCTTGAGGCCTTTAGATGAAAAAGTACAAGCTATAATAGATTTCCCAAAACCCAAAACTATCGCGGACCTTCGTAGATTTTTAGGTATGTTAAACTTTTACAGAACACACATACCACATTCAGCAGAACATCAGTCAGAATTAAATAAGTATTTAGGTAAAGCAAAGCGTAAAGATAAAAGTTTAATTGTATGGAATGAGCAGGCGGAAAGTAATTTTAAACAATGTAAAATCGACCTTAAGAATGCGGTATTGTTATCATTTCCGTTACAAGATGCAACTTTGTCGCTCATGACCGACGCGAGCAATACTTGCGTGGGCGCCGTGTTACAACAAAAGGTTGATAACGCCTGGCAACCTTTGGGTTATTTTTCACGAAAGCTAACTGAGACTCAAAAAAGATACTCTACATACGACAGGGAACTATTAGCTATTTATTTAGCAATAATTCATTTTCGTAACATGATAGAAGGTCGTGAATTAGTAATTTTTACAGATCACAAACCGTTAACATTCGTTTTCAGTAAAGTAGGTACAGACAGGGAAACGTCACGACGAGCGAGACAGATTATGTTTATTAGTGAGTTCAGTACAAATATTAGGCACATCAGTGGTTTGAATAATATTGTAGCCGACACATTGTCAAGAATTGAAACAATAACATGTCCCACAGTTATAGATTTCACAGAACTCGCTAGTGCGCAGGAAGTTGACAGCAAGCTTGCAGATTTGTTAGAGGAATCAAATAACAGTTCCAAGTTGTTATTTAAACGTGTTATATTAGACGACAATAATAGGTATGTTTATTGTGAAATGTCCACTGATAGGGCACGTCCATACTTGCCTAAAGAGTTTAGACACATAGCTTTCGAGTCAATACATAATTTAAGTCATCCCGGTATTAGGGCTAGTAGGAAATTAATAAAGGATAGATATTTTTGGCCGGGGATGAATAAAGATATTGGAATATGGGCGAAAAATTGTATTAAGTGTCAACGTGCGAAAGTTCAGAAACATACTGTGTCTGGTTTAGGTATTTTTGAAAAAACAAAACGTTTCGGACATATACATATAGATATAGTAGGACCCTTGTTGACAACATCAGAAGGTTTTAGATATATATTAACTATTATTGATAGGTATACAAATTGGCCAGAAGCAATCCCACTGAAAGAGATAACTGCGGAAAATGTGGCAAGAAATGTATATGAGGGGTGGATTTGTCGTTACGGTTGCCCCGATAGGCTTACGAGTGATCAAGGTAGACAATTTGAGAGTAGTTTATTTAGGGAATTAATGAGATTAATGGGAATCAAAAGAATTCGTACCACTCCATATCACCCGCAGAGCAATGGAAAAATTGAACGTTGGCACCGATCGTTAAAGGTAGCTCTTATGGCACGTTTAAGTAACACATCTTGGATGGATGAACTACCAACTGTTATGCTAGGGTTACGCACAACTGTCAGATTAGATACAGGCGTAACCGCCGCACAAATGTTGTACGGTAGTAAAATTAGAATACCTGGTGATTTTTGCGACACCAGTAATTTTCAATCTGATAACGCCCAGAGTTATGTAGCAAAATTAAAAGAGATAATTGATAGCCATAAACCCGTCGGAAGAGTGAACGTGTCACCGAATAAAGTTTCAGTACACAAAGATCTGTATAATTGTAACTATGTATTCTTAAGAAATGACGCAGTACGGAAACCGTTACAATGTCCATATGACGGACCTTATCGCGTTATTGATAGAAAAGATAAAATATTTTGTATACAGTTACCAGGTAGGCAAGTAAATGTTTTCATAAATAGGTTAAAGCCAGCTTACGTTATGGAACAGGATCAACTAACTAGTGACAAAAGGGAGAATATTATAGAAAACAATGAGAAAACAAGTACCTCAAATGTAGTAAAAAAGGTTCAATTTCAAACAAGCAAACCCTTGCGTACAGAATATGTTACGCGAAGTGGCCGAGTAAGCAAAAAGACGAGTAGATATTTGTAATTAAAATAAATTAAATGATTAATCAAAAAAGTTCTGGTAATTCGATCGATTAGGTATTATACGGTAGCAAGCTAAAAATTTTATATGTTATTCATTATATTGGTGTAGGCAGAGTAACAAGTCGTATTTAATTCCGATAATGGGCAGTAATCAAACTAAGGAACAAGTTGTCGTGAATGAAAATCTTGCGAATGTGACAACTGTGGATTATAAAGTTAATATGATCAGTGCAGTTATGATTGTGATTATATTATTTATGGTAACAATGAGTTACTGTTATCTGAAAAATAGATGCCGGAAAGGAGTGAAAAAGTGGTTACAAAAGGAAATTGTTGCCAGTGCTAGTGCCCTACCAAGTATCAAGGTAGAAACTGTGCAGCAACCAAATGTTAATGCACGAGTATCTCCAATTATCCTAGTGAACTGATAAATCAATCAGCGTACCAACTTATATTTTTATGTGTGTAACTAAATAAAAAAAAAAATAAAAAAAAGACAAATATATTTTTTTTATAACATTTATTGGAGTTATTTTATTATCAATATAAATTTGTATTTTTTATATGTTTTAAGAACATACATTTGTGTTATGTACTCATTATGCATCATTTTTAAAGGTGAGATAGTTATAATCAAAACTATTGTACTTGTTCAACATTATTGTCATGAAGAATCGTAGTGTGTAACATTATATGGAATATGTAAACAAAGTAACTTTATCAAAGTAACACAGTGGTTACAAACATTTTGTTCAACAAATGAAAGTTTATATTAAAATGTATTCTTTGATTTTGTTCGTAATATTTTTTTTTTAAAAGGGGGTATATTGTGGTGGCAATGCTGACGGACTTATTCGTCAACTCGGCCGCAATAAACTCGTCCGCGCGGTCGAGTTGGGAAGATTTAAATCTACCTATAATTTCATTGTGCATCTCGACCGTAGGAACATTCACTATGCGGTCGAGTCGACCCGGCAAATTTTTGTGATTTTTTTTATTCGTCATCTCGACCGAGTACAAAATGTACATTCGGGTAGAAAATGTTTAAGGCATATCATGGAAAGATTTATTTTGTTAGGCAAATTAAAATGCGTGCTGTGCTAACATAACGATCGTAGATGTTTCATTACAATCACCGTTTAGTTTTGTAAAATGTAGCATTTTTATCCTGATTAGTTAAAATAGTTTTCTCTGTCTCGCAAAATAGTTTTGTCTTTCTTTCGCAACTTTGAATTTTTTTTGGAGGAAAGAAATGAAGTAATAATCAACTGAGCTATGCCAGATTATAGTTTATATCTAAACTTCAATTATTTTGGCTTATATAATCTTATAGAGTACGCTATTGTTTCGAAAAAAAAATATCTTTTTATCTGTCCTTAATTAAAATTTTAAGTTATTAACAAAGTACCTATACCTCATAAGAAAAGCATCTGTCTAATATTTTATATACATATATATAGATTATCATTTGATAAAAATATACACAAAATTGTAATATAAACTAATAAAAAATAAACTTTATTTATTTGTTTATTTATATATTAAAATTTTTAGTATTTTATTTTTAAAAGACAAGCATTTAATTTTGAGTGCTTGCAACCCTGCGACAACACACAATACTGGGGTGAATAACGGAAATGGAGCCCTCGTGCATTGAGATTCAGGTCATTTTCGCATGTAAATATGTATGTTCTTACTGCGCTAGCGTCGATCATACCACGCCAGTCGTGTCATTTAGCTGCCACAGTGCTCGAGTGCTCGTGCTGTGTAAAGTGAAATTTGTGAATTTTATAATGGTAAGTCAATCTGTTTTAATGTATAATATTATATACTTATATCATTATTACCTTAAAGCTAAGTATCTATTCTGTTTTATAGTAATGTTGATCATGCTCATATTTTTTGACATAAAACAATATTAATTTTGAACTGACTGCCGCCATTTTGTTGTCGAAGTAACCATTGCATATAACGGCGTCTGTTCAAATTTATTTCTTTTGGACTGCAATACTGTGCTTAATTTCGGTAAATTAAAGACCAACAATCTATTATATAAAGCAAATAAAATACACTCAGGTGTAAATGAAATATTTGTGATACAATACTTAAATGTTTAATACGAGTATTGAATATTTGTGGTTCTAATCAAACATGGTTTTCTATCATCTCCCTTAAAATGTAATTCGAAATAGGTAAATTTTAAAATAGCATCTGCAGTGTATCAACTTAAAATCAGTATGTTTTACATTATGTTATATGTTGTAGGTAGTTTTTAATGTATTTATTTATAAAAAGCTAACCAACAACGTGTTTACAACAACATTACAATAATAATAATTATATAATATACGTATATCCTATAATTGATAGCATATCTTAACTAAAATAAAATGTCTATAATGTAATCCACGAAATATTTGCTTACAGATAATGCAGCAAGTCTTCTGATATTCTGTTAATTGGGTAGCAAATAGCAAACGTAATGAATTCAGGTAAGAACAATATAAAATTAAACTTTTAACTATTCCACGTAGCATCTATTGATAAACACCTTTTTTGTTATTTATTCGCCTAATTATAGTTAAAATATAAAAATGGTGTTGTATTTGTTCAGTAGCAACACCACATTTGCGTTAACACCCGTATTGGCTTCATGCTTAATTCACATTTAATTACTCGTCATTTTTATTAAATCGAACATACCTTTATTTTGCTACATTAAAATGACTTCTTATTACAGGAAACGAATCACATCCAGGACCTTCTGGCTCACAAAATCAGGCTCAATTACAAATATTAACATCGCAAAGGGGTAAGCGATTGCTTCTTCGCGCGGGGCACAAATACAATGAAAAAAGAAAACATAGAGATGGTACCATCGTTTGGATTTGTGTAAAAAGGTCCTCATGTAAGGCGACGTTAATTATTTCCAGTGATAACTCCATTAAAAGAGAGGATCAACACAACTGTGAGCCTGATTTTACATGTAACGAATTAGAAATACAATTTGAAAAGTGTATTAATAAAATTAAATCGGATTATACTATTTCTGTGCCAAGTGCGTATAGAGACACCGTGGCAGAGCTTAAAGACAGTGGAATTAATTTGATTAGAAATATACCTGATTTTATGAATATTAAAAATAAGCTCTATAGACAAAGAAATAAAGCATTAAATGTAACTAAAGTATGTTTCAATTCAACAAGTGAAATTGTTTTTCCTGAAATATTTAAAGATTTTTTATTAGCTGATTATAATTATAAATCAAACAGAATTTTAGTTTTTGCTAATAAAGACTGTAGAGAAATATTAACATATCCTAATTTGACCATTTTATGCGATGGCACATTTAAATGTGCTCTAAGGCCTTTCCGGCAACTGTACACCTTGCATGTCGATTTAGGAAGCAATGAGATACATAACAACATTATACCAGCGGTATATGCGTTGTTGCCAAACAAAACAAAGAATATTTACAAGACCTTATTTAACCTAATAAAAAGCCAAATCCCGCAATTTTACCCAAAATTATTTATATTAGATTTTGAACAGGCAGCAATGTCCGCTATTAAAAACATATTTCCTGAAACACAAATAAGTGGTTGTCACTTTCACTTTTCGAAAAGTTTGTGGCAAAAAGCTGAAGAATTAGGCCTAACCAAATCGAAATTGGCCAGAAAGCACATAAAGCGCACTTACCTAAGCAAAATATAGAAAGTGGTTGGTTGTCTATCATGTCACAATGTCCAAGAAATCCAAGTATAGTGACATTTAACGATTATTTCGTTGAAACATGGTTAAATGAAAATTCATTCTTTTTCGACAAATGGAGTTGTTATAATGTGCAACATCGTACGACCAATATGCTAGAAAGTTGGCATTCTACTATTAATAAAAAAATGCCATCTAAACCCAGAAATATTGCACAATTTTTGTCAATTTTACAAAAAGAAGACAATTACTTTAATGTTTTGTACCAAAAAGGGTCTCCCATAACAAATAAACTTAAAGAGACGCAACAAATTGACGAACACATATACACAACCGTTAAAGATTATATACAAGGACGAATAAGTATAGATCTCTGTATTGAACGCCTTGTATTATAATTTTGAATCAACCATTTAATGAATAACGTTTATTATAATTATTTATCAGTTGATCTGTGATTTTTCTAGTCTTTATAGTCATTTATTTAGTTAAGTGTTTTGAAAAGGTTAGCACCAGCGATGTAAAATAGTTACAAATAATATTTAATTGATCTGTGATTTTTAAAACGTTCTCTGATTTCTGTGATATTATAAACAATAGTGTTTAAGTAATTTGTAAGTCAAAGATTTTTCTAGTATTTATAGTCATTTATTTAGTTAAGTGTTTTTAAAAGGTTAGCACCAGCGCCAGCGGTGTAAAATAGTTACAAATAATTTTTAATTGATCTGTGATTTTTAAAATGTTCTCTGATTTCTAAAATGATTTGTGTGATATTATAAACAATAGTGTTAATTTGTTCAAGTAATTTGTAAGTCAAATACTTTAATAATTATTGTACATGTTGTTGATATCTACCGATTGTTGATTCCTATTAGACTAAGCATTTTTATATTGATGTTGATTATGTTGATTTTTCAGAAATATACATGTTCTAATTGAATCGGATTTTTATTTTACCCATAGAAGAACAAAAATTAAATTAAAAACGAAACACTTTTGTTGATCACTGTACAATAATGCCTCATATTTTCAATGTCGGTCGAGTTGACGAATACAAGATACGAAAAAATAGCTTCATCAACTCGACCACGTGGTTCGGCCGAGATGCACAATAAAAAAATAGTTAATGTTTAAACTTCCCGACTCGACCTCGCGGACGAGTTTATTGCGGCCGAGTTGACGAATAAGTCTGCTGACGTATCATTCTGCGTAATGAACGCGTAGCATTGTTCCCACAAGCGAAAGAATATAACCAGTCGTTGCCCATACTCGCTATCGAACTAATGTGTGTATTGTTAATATACCGTGTATATTCTAAATTATATAACATTGAATTTTATTGACTTTCGTATCATTTACCTCACCTCGACACCAGTAAGTGAAAGTAACAGTGTACACATACAATAAACAACACAAAAATTTTATTTCGTAAAAAACATGTGTATATACAGACAGGCTATAAGGCTTGCATGCAAGATGTACAAAATAGAGAAAGTGCGACATGTTTCGCCAACAATGGTGTTTCGTACGTATCAGTAACAAAAACTTCGTTTAGTGTTTCAACTATTCATATATTATTGCAGACTAATTATAATGTACGACCTCACGCGGTGCGCACTGACAGGTGACAGGTAGCCCGCGCCCACAGATTATTGATCATGAAAACTAGACATAAATAAATTGATTTTTATGATAGCGCCATCTCTGGGAGTTTCAATCAGGACGACTAAGTAGTTCATACTTCTAGCCAAAGATGGCGCTTTACAAGAACTTGGTTAATATGGGTATTAACATACTGCGCCCCTTGGAATGTAGTTCCAAGGTACAATAATTGGTATCTAAAGGAACTTAAACTCTTGTGAGACCTATTTTGGTATCTGTCTTAGGGTGCGTCCACATCTGGCGAACGTGCCGCGAATGTGCAGCTCGCAAGCCGTTTGCGAGCTGCCGGCGAGCTGCGCGCGTGCAGTCACGGCAATAGTTTGGTGCGCCTCTTTAGCGCAACTCATACAAGGCTCGTATAAAGGCGTGCGCGTACTCAATCCTCGCGCTTACAGTTCCATTTACTGGCTCAGTACTTTCGAAGATGTCGGACGACACTAGTGCTTTTAATATAATTGCTGCATCATTAGCTATTATATTACTGATAAAAAGGAAAAAAAAGAGACAACGGCGTTGGTGGCAAAATCCTATTTTTAAAAGAAAACAGAATATAGTAGCGGAGTTAAAAAGCCATCAATTAAGCGGCCACTATGCAAATTTTTTAAAATTGTCACCAGAATTATATGAAAATCTACTACACATGCTTAGTTTCAAGATTGCTAAAAAGGAAACGCATTTTAGGCTACCAATTCCAGTTGAAAATAAATTAAGTTTGACATTACGATTCTTGGCCACTGGAGATTCCTACACAAGCTTGCAGTACCTTTTTAGAATTTCTAAGCAAAGTATAAGTATTATTATTCCTGAAGCGTGTTTGGCGATTATCAAGTGTTTAAAGGAAAACGTACGTGTGAGTATTTTTCTAATTATCTTTATTAAATAATCACATAGCCTTTTTTATAAGCAACATATAAGTTTACAAAAAGAAAGTAGTTATTATTGAAACAAATCACTGTAGCTGTCATTCGTATCTTCTGCCGAATAATTACTTTCCTGACTGTGCGGTCTGGACGTAGAAGCACTTTGAGAATAAGTTGTATAACCTTGCGTTGACACTTGCATATTTGGTTGATAATCATAGTACCCAGAATCAGCTTTCATTATGACATCAAATATTGCCTGTTGAACCATATTTTTTGTTGAACGTGAATAAGATTCCATTTTGGCTCCAATAAAATTTATAAATGAATGTACTTCTTGTGACAATTTGGAATTATCGCTCAATTTTTCTGTAGCAGTCTTTAAACATTGTAGGGCTTCAGTTACGATACTGTCTTCTGAATTGTTTGGTGATAGGTACTGTGTAGTGCGCAGAGATCGAGACGCCAGGTTTCGGGCTAGGTACGGTAAGAGTCATGGTGGTGGTGTACTTGTCGCTTATTCAAGAAATCTTCAAGTTTCAATTAAAAATGAATGGTTTTCTGAGTACTTAGAGGATTTATGGGTACAAATTAGGATTAACAGATCTTGTATTGTAAATTTATGTGTTGCCTATCTGCCTGAATACTTGCCTACGGATGTCGTTTGTAAGCATTTCACCAAATGCCACACCATATTCAGTAGTTTACCGGGTCAAGTGACCTGTGTTCTGGGCGATTACAATCTCAGAGACGTCATTTGGTCGGATGAAACAGGATGCCCTTTAAATTGTAATTGTGAAAGGTCTAGAGCATTACTTGACCTTTTCAACTCGACAGTGATACGACAACTCAATTTTATAAAAAACTGCAATAATCGGATACTTGACTTAGTTTTTACTGATTTCCCTGATTTACTGAGTGTGACGCCTGCACTGCCCATTAGTCGCATTGACTTGCATCATCCGCCTTTTGAAATTGTATTGAGAACTAGTATCTCAATACTGACCCATAATAAATCCCTTAATAAATTAAACTATCGTAAAACAAATTATGAGAGTTGTAATAGAGACCTGGAAGATATTGACTGGGAGAAACACGCATCGCAACTGGGATGTAACGACTTTGTTCAATTTTTTTATAATAAAATCTATTCAATGATTGAAAAATATACCCCCACAACAAAATTTTCTAATAACAGCTATCCCACTTGGTTCTCGAAGGATTTAATTAGGTTATTGGCATCTAAACATAAAGCCCATAAAAAATTTAAGCGTTACAGAAATCCGAGAGATTACGACATGTTTTCTTTACTTAGAGCTCGAGTTAAGATCGTCATTAATCAATGCTTTAAGACATATATTGAGTGAATTGAATGTGATCTTAAGGTCAATATAAAAGCTTTTTGGCGATACACTAAAAGTAAACGAGTCACCAACAGTATCCCATGTAGCGTGTATTATAAAGATAACGTTTCTAACACGGGTAGTGATATTGTCAACCTATTTGCTGAGTATTTTTCATCGGTATATTACCCTAATACAGCTACAAATTACCGTCCCAACTTTCAAGCATCGACCTATGCCATTAGTCAGTTGCATATAACAGATCATGACATATTACAAAAGTTAAAAAATGTGGATCTTACAAAAAACGGTGGCTTTGACGGTATACCGCCTATCTTTATACGATTGTGCGCAACTAAGCTTGTAACACCGCTATCAATTATATACAACAAATCCCTTCAAGAAGGAATTTTTCCGGAGTTATGGAAGGTTGCTAAGATCACTCCAGTTTATAAATCGGGTGATAAGAGTAACGTATCTAATTATAGACCGATCTGTATACTCAACTGGTTTGCAAAAATATTCGAGGGCTTTGTTTATAGGCATATATATAGTCACTTCACTCATTTATTGAATCCGCGTCAACATGGGTTTATCACGGGAAGATCAACTAACTCGAACCTGCTGTGTTATACAACTTATATATGTGAATCTTTTAATTACAAACAGCAAGTAGACTCTATGTATACAGATTTTTCAAAAGCATTTGATCGTGTAGATCATGTTGCTCTTCTTTCGAAGACCCATCATGTCGGAATACATGGAAATTTGTATAGGTGGATAAAATCATACCTATCAAACCGAACTCAACTTGTTGCGCTTAGTGGGTACGAATCTATACCATTTTTGGCAACTTCAGGCGTCCCACAAGGCTCAAATTTAGGGCCATTACTGTTCTTGATATTCGTCAATGACTTACTCAGTAAAATTGACAGTGAATGTTTAGCCTACGCTGATGACATTAAAATTTTTAGACGTATTGCCGATCACCGAGACTGTGAAGCACTCCAGTCAGATATCAATACGGTATCTAAATGGTGTGACGAGAACTATATGTCATTAAATATAAAGAAATGTCAGGTTATATCATTCACTAAAGCCAAAACACCAATCAAATACAATTATAATATCAATGGCATAATAATGGAGAGAGTAAGGGAGGTTCGTGACTTGGGGGTAATCTTTGACTCAGACATGTCATTTAGACCACATTATGATCACGTATGCAATAGAGCCAACCGCATGTTATCCTTCGTACTTCGGAATTCAAAACCGTTTAGGCATACTAGTTCACTTATAAAGCTATACTATGCTTTAGTCAGAAGTATCATTGAGTACTGCTCATCAGTGTGGGCTCCGATATACAAAACACATATAGAACGTATAGAGGCTATACAAAGGCGGTTTGTGAGAGCTCTTTGCTTGAAATGCGGCCTAAGACGTAAGATACCTGAGTACGAGGCACGACTTCAGTACTTTAACATGGTCGGATTGGATAGAAGGAGATGGATGAGCGACATGTCTACACTATTTAAAATCGTGAATGGTTCATTTAATGCAACTCTCCTGAGTCAGTTACACTTCAAGGTACCTACTCGATCTGTGCGTACTCCGCAGCTGTTTCGAATACCACCGTGTAATAATAATGTGTCTCAAAATAATGCACTATTTAGAATGTGTAGGCAGTTTAACGATATTTGTTCTCATGTTGATATATTTGTTAACAGTCACAGTAGATTCATGGAATTATTGCGCAATTTGAATAAATCTTAACATGTTTTTAATATACCCACGATAAATACGTTAGCAAAAATTGTAACTATGTCTTTTTAATTTTCATGTAAACACTCAAACACACTCACGTCATTGAAACTGTATAAATTTTGAATTTTGTGTACAGTAGTAATTGGAGTGCAGATTTAAAATGTCATGTTAATGTGTTGCTTAAGTCCTACCTAGTCTGTATTCTGTAACTGTACCTTGTTATAAATAAATAAATAAATCATCCGTCGTTTTTTTCTTTTTGGACGGCGGAGGTTCAATAAAAGACAGGTCGCTTTCAGTGTCAGTATTTATTCCATCATCTCGTACCTGTCGCTCATCCACTTTATCTTGTTCTATATCTGCCTGTTCCTGTAATAATGTTTTTATATTTATATTATTATTTTTCAGGTGCCAAGGAGACCAGAAATATGGCTAGAAGTGAGTAAAGGATTCGAAGATAAATGGCATTTGCCCCATTGCATTGGCGCAATAGACGGTAAACATATACTTAGTCATACAGGCACCTCCGAAAAGTGGAACTGAATATCATAATTACAAATCTACTTTTAGTATTGTTCTGTTTGCACTGGTAGACTCAGATTATAAATTTATGTTTGCTGATGTTGGTTGCCAGGGGCGTATATCTGATGGAGGGATATTCAAAGATACAGAGTTCTACAAGATGATGCAAAATGGCTCCTTAAATTTACCACAAGAAAAAGCATTACCTTACAGGACTAAAGCGATACCCTACTTCTTTGTTGCTGACAGCGCTTTTGCTCTAGATAAATATGTGATGAAACCATACTCCGGTAACCACAGTAAAGGCACTCCGGAACGCATTTTTAACTATAGATTAAGCAGAGCTCGCAGAATTGTTGAGAGTGCCTTTGGCATTGCATCATCCATTTTTAGGGTACTTAGAAAACCTATGATATTAAAACCAGAAGTTTTTTTTTTTTTTTTTTTTTTTTTTTTTTTTTTTTTTTTTTTTTTTTTTTTTTTTTTTTTTTGAAAAAAGACAACTCCCGCACTAAGAATTGCTCTTGTGTCGCGGGGACTTTTACAAACATACAAACAACGGACACAAAGCACAACCAGACCCGAAACAATTATTTGTGGATCGCACAAATAATTGCTCCGTGTGGGAATCGAACCCACGACCTCCCGATGCAGTGGTATCGGCGTGGTGACCTAAACCACTGCGCCACGGAGGCAGTCAAGTTGCTGAAGTAATCGTTATGAGTATTATTCCTTTGCATAATTATTTGAAACAGAACGCCACCGATAGTTATACAACTAATTCCAATATGTATATAAATCAATCCGTACCTAATTTGACATCTCTTTCAAATATTCAAACACCACAAATAAGATATTCAAGAGAAATAAACGAAATAAGAGATGAAATTGCTTCTTATTGCGTAAATGAAGGCCGTATTGCATTTCAAGATAAATATTGTTGATTTAATTACTTACAGTATTTATACGTTTCCTTGGTTTATCCCGATCAGCTAAAAAGGAAAAAGCGTCATAGGCAAACCATCTACTTTTGTAAGTCTCGGATGCACCTAAAAATATAGAATAATATTAGTTACATAGTCAATTTAACTAATAAAATAAAACATAAAAAGTAACAAATAGTTTTTTACTCACCTTTCCCTGTCCCTTTACTTTTTTGACTTTTTCCTTTCTCTCTTCTAAAAGAAGATAAAAGACTAAGGGTCTCAGCACACATATGGGATCGGAAAGGGATCGTAACCGTAACGCCTTTCGCCTCGCTGTCAACCAGGCGTCAACCTACCGTATGCACGTAACGAAAGCGTATCAGCAGCGCCTGTACGTCAACTCGGCTACGGCTAGGCGACACCGCGCTTACGCCTCGCTTATGGATATTTTCTCACTTCTTCAATAAGTTTCTCCCTTTGCATCGTTATTTTGTGTTTGAATCGAACTTAAAATTTTAAATAAAACATACGCGCAATTGCGAATGGCGGCGTCTTTAGCAGGCAAGTCGCGGGAGAGGAAAGGGGAAAGGGTGGACGAAGAGATGTGAGCTCGGGTACGGAGAGACGTAAGCGCGGGGACGGAGAAACGTAAGCGCGGGGACGATGAGCCGTAAGCGCGGGAATTCAAGTTCGGAGCCTGTTCCGAGGCGAGGCGATTACGTTATTATTCCGATTAGTGTGCGTTGCAGTAGGGAGTTTAATACAAACCATTCTGAACGGCTCGAGGCGATACGGTGACGATCCCTTTCCAATCCCATATGTGTGCTGAGACCCTTAACAGTTTGCTACGGCATTGTTCATAATCGCTTCCCATTATAGCACCAATTTCTTTCCACGCATCATTTTTAAGATTTTTTCTATAGTAATATTGATCTTTAGTGTGCGTCCACACTGAATGCGCGGTGACTGGAGCCTGATGCGGGCGCGGCGAGCGGGGGCGTGCGGTGGCCACAGTGAGGCGCGAGCTCTTGTAACGGTTCGACGTATTATCAGGTGTTACAAACTATGGACGAGGATTTGCTATTTTTACTAGACAGTCCGATCCTGAGATGGGAAGTGTTGAACATTAGTGTGCGTCCACACTGAATGCGCGGTGACTGGAGCCTGATGCGGGCGCGGCGAGCGGGGGCGTGCGGTGGCCACAGTGAGGCGCGAGCTCTTGTAGCGGTTCGACGTATTATCAGGTGTTACAAACTATGGACGAGGATTTGCTATTTTTACTAGACAGTCCGATCCTGAGATGGGAAGTGTTGAACATTAGAGATGGCGTGCACGAAATAAATAAAAACAGAGCAATAACCGGCGAATTCTTTAATTTATATGAAGAATTGAGATTATACCCCACAAAATTCTTTGAGTATACTCGAATGCCCGTGTCAACTTTTGACTACATACTAACATCAATACTGTCGTACTACATACTACGACAAACAAATGCAGACGCTCATACACCGAGCGACAAGACCGAACTGGTTTGTTACCCCCGCCTCCCGCGCATTGGGTCGCTCGCTTACTAGGCCCGTAGTGTGGCCAGAACGCGCGGACAGAAGCGTTTGAAACTTACGCGCGCTGTCTCGCTCAGTACCGTCGCACTAGGCTTCCGCCTTAGTCACTACAATATGGACGCAAAGGCGCGTTTCATATGTTTGATACTTCGCGCCCGTCGTCGCAACCGCGCTAGGCTCGCAGTGTGGACGCACACTATGTACGTCAGGCTGGCCCGGCCCCATGGAATTTAATAATGAGATTGTTATCAATCCAATGTACCCGGGTATACTAATATATGTAACACCTTCATTTTCAAAGTAACTCTTTTTAAAAGAAATTACGTGCACTTCTTAGTGGCCGGGCCAGCCTGACGTTTTCAGCCCGGCCACCTTGTTTCCCACTAATCTACAAAAAATACTGGCAATATTGTGCTACAGATGAAATGTACCCTATAATTTATGCATATGTAACACAAAATCGAATCCTAAAATGCAATAGCATACGAAATATTAGCGGTTGCAGGTGGCCGGGCTGAAATTATTTCGTTAATATAAAACAGTAAAACTGCAACACCTACCAAAAACTAATACCAGTACATAATGAGATATAGAGATATAGAATACATGTAACGCTTTCATTTTAAATTATAATACATATTTAGAAAGAATAATCACTTGAAATTATATTTCAGCCCGGCCACCTAAAAGCGGTAATATTCCCTAAAATCTTATGCCAATTTGTACAGTAAAACCTGATACAGCTATGAAATGAAAGTTACATTCGTTTCGTTTTAGTCGTATACCTTTAAGCCTTCTGTTTGACTAGATTATCAAAATCTGAGAAACTTGCCGAAGAGTGACTATCATTTTTTAACTAATTTCAGGACATTTGGTTTGTTGAGTGAAACAAAATTGGTAATTGTCATATTTTTTAATAAGCATTTTTGAAATTAGTTAGACAACATTTGTACTTATATTAATTAGGTACTATAACAATTGTTAATTATAAATAATGTAAAAAAACGTTACACATTGATAATAACACAGTTATCAAAAAATTATAGTAATATCAATATTACCTTAACATCGAACATTCATTCATTCAGAATATTAGAAGATAATTTTTGGTTAAATACTTATTATACCTTGGTAAAAAATCACAGATTTTCATAATGATTTTTACATCAACTTTGAATTTAAAGTTTTGAAAACTTTCAATTAAAATTATGCTAATATAATTATTACAACAATTCTTAAATAAAGAGAGAACCATAGTTCTTTCACTGGCAGCTAATGGAAATATAGCTATCTATACTAATATTATAAAGCTGAAGAGTTTGTTTGTTTGTTTGTTTGAACGCGCTAATCTCAGGAACTACCGGTCCGATTTGAAGAATTCTTTCAGTGTTAGATAGCCCATTTATCGAGGAAGGTTATAGGCTATATATCATCACGCTACGACCAAAAGAAGCAGAGTACCAGTAAAAAATGTTACAAAAACGGGGAAAATTTTGACTCATTCTCTCTTATGTGACGCAAGCGAAGTTGCGCGGGTCAGCTAGTGTAGTATATATAATTTAACATAATATTAAAATCACAGCTAAAAATCACAATGTTAACTTGTATAATTAAACGTATGCTAATATAATAATCATTGCTAGCCTATATCTGGCATTTGTACCAATGTATTAAGTGGAACCAGTTACAATATTTCCATTTTTTATAAATTTTAACATTTTATAAATCGGTACGGTAACTGGCTCTTCAGCTTGTCCTTTCCAATTTTCTACAAAACTTGGCATATCACTGAAAATAGAATCTTGGCGCGACCTTAACGCCGAACATTAGGCGGTTCACCTTAAAAGTGCCTCGATGCGTACTTAGTGTTTGTAGCATTGCGCTTTCTTCATCCATTGTCATGTTGAGATATGCCTGGGTGATGTCGAGTGTACAGAATAGTTTACCTCCGTTCATCTCTGCAAATATATCTTCTATCATAGGTATTGGATATTGTTCATCTTGTATGGCTTTATTTAGTGTAACTTTATAATCAGCGCACAATCGGATACTCCCATTCGGTTTGACAACTATAAGACCAAAGGTATAAGGTATAAGGTGGAGTTTAGGTTCACCACAGTTATGTTGTGAAGCCAAAAACGGAGAAAATATATATAGGCTTAGGTATTATGTATCCAACAATTATTATGTGTGATTTATACTACTTAGTTTATTAATAAAAATATCATAGTAACGCATTTTGTTTCACTCAACAAACCAAATGTCCTGAAATTAGTTAAAAAATGATAGTCACTCTTCGGCAAGTTTCTCAGATTTTGATAATCTAGTCAAACAGAAGGCTTAAAGGTATACGACTAAAACGAAACGAATGTAACTTTCATTTCATAGCTGTATCAGGTTTTACTGTACAAATTGGCATAAGATTTTAGGGAATATTACCGCTTTTAGGTGGCCGGGCTGAAATATAATTTCAAGTGATTATTCTTTCTAAATATGTATTATAATTTAAAATGAAAGCGTTACATGTATTCTATATCTCTATATCTCATTATGTACTGGTATTAGTTTTTGGTAGGTGTTGCAGTTTTACTGTTTTATATTAACGAAATAATTTCAGCCCGGCCACCTGCAACCGCTAATATTTCGTATGCTATTGCATTTTAGGATTCGATTTTGTGTTACATATGCATAAATTATAGGGTACATTTCATCTGTAGCACAATATTGCCAGTATTTTTTGTAGATTAGTGGGAAACAAGGTGGCCGGGCTGAAAACGTCAGGCTGGCCCGGCCACTAAGAAGTGCACGTAATTTCTTTTAAAAAGAGTTACTTTGAAAATGAAGGTGTTACATATATTAGTATACCCGGGTACATTGGATTGATAACAATCTCATTATTAAATTCCATGGGGCCGGGCCAGCCTGACGTACATGTAGGATTTCACTCAGTTTTCATAGATTTTCCGCGGTAAACTCTAAAACGTCGCGCCGCGTGAATTTCGACGACGAGTGGAATCCGACGAATCAAACAAATAACTCTTGGTACGTGAGCTCGAGTAAGAAACAGCCAGTATGGGAGTCGCAGTCGGTTGGTGAGTGAATTTTTTCGCCAATCCTTGTTCCGCTATCCTCCTATATCTTATATCAATATAATTACATTATTTTGAGATCGAAACTCTCTCATTATTACGTGTCTAATTGTTTATATTATAAGTTCCATTGTTCTTATCTCTGTGCTATAAGTAGAATATACAGAGTAGTTAAAAGTCAGAGAATACAAATCTTTTCTGATATAACTATAAAATGTGTTTTAAATGTCTCTTAAATATGTTTTAATTGTGTTTTAAATGTGTCTTTTTAAAGTATAAAGTAACGTGTATGAGATTCTACACATATTTTATATAATAATATAAATTTTATACATACATATAATATTAAAATCAATTTAAAACTCTTAGCAATTACATTTTGCTTTATACTATTGTTTAATTTGATTTACGTGTGTTAATTGTTTTATTTTTTCGAATTTTGTGATTTTTATTAGTGTTATATCTGTGTCGTGCATTACTCTGTTGAAATGTCGAACCCTACTATCGAAACTGTTCCTACTGTCGAACAAATACCAAAGGAAATTATTCAGTTAATACCTTTATATAATGGGGATAAAAGACTGTTAAATCTTTATTTGAAAAAGTGTCAATATGTTCTTGAGCGATACAAGGGAAGCCATGAACAAAATCTTTACGTATATAACGTGTTAACTAGCCGTTTGCGAGACGACGCAGCCGCACTTCTATCAGAACGCGAAGATATTGTGACATGGTCCACATTTCGGGAATTACTCATCCAACATTTTGGAGACCCACGTAGCGAAGCTTGTATAAATATTGAACTTGAATCTTTAAAAATGAAACCCGGTGAAAGTTATTTAAAGGAGAATGGGCACTTCTGGGCGGTCGGCGGCCTTTAATGAAAGTAGTGTCAAATTAAAATAATGATAACTAGGAACAAGTTTTACTAAGAACGTTTCGCTGCAATCCTTTTAGGGAACAATATATTTACATGTAAATATAATAGAATTTCATAGAACATAATAACGTTTATTTCGTGTCTGTAATGCATTTAACGTTGTGTAATTACGTTACATCTTCTTATAACGATTGCAATGCCATCAACATAAACAACAACCGTAACAATATGAATAGACAAAGAGCAGCATTCCAACGTATCACCGGGATCAGCCTTTTTTCGACGAGTTTCCTAATCTGTCAGAAGATGATGATGTATGAAGTGAAGTAAGCTCGTAGTAAGTATGCTATCTATCTATTTATTATATGGTTCACCTAGTGTCAAAGTTGTTCAAGCCACCCGAAAGGCCTTTGACATGGCTTAACGACTGTTATCTTACTTGACAACAACCGGGACCGACTTTTTACGTGCCCTCCGAAGCACAGAGACGCTCAGTTCAAATACCACTATGCGGTCACCTATCTATACCGCCGATTGGACCGCGCCAACGGCTGCTTAACCCACAGATCGTATACCGACCAGTGAGCGCAACTGGCTATGAACGCCTCGTTATTGAGCTGAGCATTCAAGACAGGCTTCTTCTAATAAGAAGAAGGTCATGAACAACAGATAAGTCGTCTCAGTGAATATGTTATAGAAGAGCAAGATGTTTACTTCTTACGATATTTATATATTTACTTGTTATGATTGTTCGAATATTAATAATGTCTATATTTGTATGCAATATAAGAAATATTTATTTTTATTTAATCTCTGAATATAAGCCAAAATATGTTTTTGTACTATTAAATGTGCTCAAAAACAAAAATGTATTTTATTCGTCATATAAGTGCGTCGCGGCAATAAAACTTCTACACAGTAATTATAGGACCAAACTACATTAAAAAAAAACAAAATCAATTTTGGCCGCGGATCGCCCAGGCTCCATACTATTTTGCTCATTCTCCTTTTGTAACAGAATCCAAAGTATAATAGAATACGGGAATTAACGCGAACACGCATTTTACCTTAAAATGCCTAACGTTTCGGCGCAGGTTGCACTCGCCGTGGTCCCAGGCAGACTGGAGCAGCGATGACAGGACTTCGTGTATATGAGGCGGACGAATGTCCATCCACCCTCATATTTTGATTTTTCCAACCGCCAACACACACTACACTAACCGTGTCCCTATTCTGTGAGCTAACCGATTGCGAAACATAGCGAGTTAAGAACCGTCAAATCAGCAAGTCAGCCATTGCGGAACATCTACTCGAAGCAGGAACTAATCACTGGATTGAATTCCATCGCCCTCAAGTCCTCTCCACTGAACGACATTTCTACTCGAGGATTGTTCGTGAAGCGATCGAAATCAAGAAACATCCAAATTTCAATCGGGAACACGGCTTCAAATTATCCGCGACGTGGAATCCAGTGATTACTGTTACAAAACCTCGCTATGTTTCGCAATCGGTTAGCTCACAGAATAGGGACACGGTTAGTGTAGTGTGTGTTGGCGGTTGGAAAAATCAAAATATGAGGGTGGATGGACATTCGTCCGCCTCATATACACGAAGTCCTGTCATCGCTGCTCCAGTCTGCCTGGGACCACGGCGAGTGCAACCTGCGCCGAAACGTTAGGCATTTTAAGGTAAAATGCGTGTTCGCGTTAATTCCCGTATTCTATTATACATTAAACATGCAACGCGAGAGTTTAAAAGTAATGAGAATCCAAAGTGTCCGATCAGCCCTGATGTCCAAGGTCAACATGATCGATGATACAGATTTGAAACGCGCGAAGTCTATTATTTATAACAATACGGCTCTGAATGTATTCTTGTATAATCTTCCTGAGAATATGATACGTGTTGTAAGACTTAAGACACCCGAAACTAGCGGCCTTGAGTTTAGTACTTGAGGAAGTTAATTTCTTAGAGCAGTACAATACCAAAAATCGTATCCAAAGTCAATCTCACAGTTCAGGATCAAGGTTAGTAATGACTCCAGCTGGATACAAACCTTTATTACCCGGTAATATGAGTGCACCAAAATTTAATTTCGGTATTCCCCAAAATAAAATGCTTCAAGGTCAACCATCTAATGCATCACGCCAACAGTTTGGCTATAGACCTCCACAACCTCAACAATTTGGCTATAGACCTTCACAACCTTAAGGCCGGGACTCCACCAAAGCGGAGACGAGACGAGCGGAGAGGAGATGTTTTTTAAACAACCAATAGAATTGAGTTATTCACACGTCTCCTCTCCGCTCAGCTTCAGTGGAGATCGCTGTGCGGAGATGTGTAATATTTGTATGTCGCGATGGAAGCGGAGATGTGAGCTGTGCGCGGACGACGCGCAGTGGAGACGAGAGATGTGAGCGGCGTGCAGTGAGCGAAGTCACCCTCCCCCCTCTCGCCCGCTAGCAACCCGCAGAACCCCGCGCGCGCGCCGGCCGGCCATCTTGCTAGTACCGTGCGCGCGAGCACACGCTTTTATCGCACAGCACACAGCACACCGCACACATCTCCGCTTTGGTGAAGTCCCGCGAGCTGAAAAACATCTCTTCTCGCACAGCACACAGCACACCGCACACATCTCTGCTTTGGTGGAGTCCCGGCCTAACCGTTTGGCTATAGGCATCCTCAACCTCAGCCATTTGGATATAAACCACCACAACAGTTTGGTTACAAACCCCCTACTAATTTTAATGTTCCTCAACAACAAAAACCGCAATTGCAAAACACAGACGTTTCCATGCGTACAGCACAGCCTAAATCAAGCCACAAGGTTTCAAAGTTAATGAATTATGTACCGAAAATTATGAACCTTATTACGAAGAGTATTACCCTAATTATGATGATGAATATAACTATGACTTAAATTATTATGACGAAACTATTGATTGCGAACAGCAAATGGAAACTGAAATTCAAGATGAAAATTTTCAGGAAATAGCCTCGAACAACAAGAAATCTTAGAACAAAATTTTGATTCTAATTTAAAATTACTTTAATTATTTACTTAGAAGAAATAAACGCGAAAATGATGATAGACACGGGTAGTATGCGCTCTTTTATTAGTCCTAGGAAAGCGTACGAATATTTCAGTGACTATATAAGCAAAGAAAATTTCCACGTAGTCAGTACACATGCTACTAGTGCCCATGACGAAGTTATTGAAATACCACTTTTACCTACTTTTGTTAGTAACGACTGGCATAAGTTCTTTGTATACGATGTCGATATAAGATATGACGGACTTATTGGTAATGATCTATTACAACAATTAGGCGCTGTTATTGATCTGAAAGAACAAACCTTACGAACTAATTCTACTAGTATTCCAATTATTAATAATAATTTAAATTATAAAATTAATATACAACCACGTTCAGAACAACGTGTCAAACTACCAGTAAACCAATATTCAGGTGATGCTATTATTGACTATCATGACTTTCAAAATGGACTACGAATGCCAAGCGCAATAGTAAATTGTGATCACGGATATGCATTTACAGTCATACAAAATACTTTAGACTGTCCAAGACAATTGACTATTACACGACCTTTTTCAGTGACGCCATACAATAACTCTGAATGTAATACAAATTTTACTGCAAGAGACTCTACCATAGAAATAGACAAATTACTCGAGGAAAATTTAAATAAATTAAGACTCGACCACGCTAACTGTAATGTAGGTATATGTTAAATATTTCTAGAAAAATATTATATTAGTTTGTACGTAACGTCAGTGCATCCAGTCGGAATACACGAGTTAAGCAAGCAAGACGTGTTTCTATTTTCTCCTTCCCCCGCGACAGTTCAGTGGCGACGAGTATAAAACTGACTTATTAATTTATGAACGTGTGCAATAATTACGCAGTACGATGACTATTGGTAAAATATCGGCGTTTGATGTAAACAAGGACGATTGGCGGTTATATATCGAACGATTGGAGCAGTATTACCTAGTAAACGAGGTGAAAAGTGAGTTATATGTACCGACATTAATTACACTTATGGGGGCAGAGAGTTACGAACTTTTGGTGAATTTGTGCACACCGGTTAAACCCAAAGACAAAACTTTTGCGCAGATTGTCGATGTGATGGAGAAGCATTTACAGCCTAAGCCAAGTGAACTCGCGGAGAGATACAAATTTAGGAAACGGGCCCAGCAAATTGGTGAAAGTATCGCAGAATATGTCGCGATATTAAAGAAGATGACCAAATCGTGTGAATTTGGCAGTTGGCTGGAAGAAAGCCTGCGGGATCAATTGGTATGCGGTATTTGTAGTGAGACGATTCGCCAACGGTTATTCGCCGAACCCAAGCTAGACTTTGCCAGAGCATACAGCTTGGCGATTAGCTTAGAGTCAGCTGAAAAGGATGCGGCGAGCGTGGTTCAAGGTCACGAAAGGGCAAGCGGTGACACGACAAAAGTCGATTGTCATGCGATAGGTGACACAAGATGGCGCCGGAGGGGCGCGGTCGCGGCAGGTGCAACGGGCAGGAAGGAAGAAGCGCACGATGTGAGCGGGTTGGCGCGGGAGGCCGGGCCGCGAGGCGTGCGCGGCAACCGCCAGCACCAGCGAGCGCGCGGCCCAGCGGTGTCAGCGCCAGCAGAGTCGGCTGCGCAACGGAAGTGTGCGGCGTGCGGTGGAGCGCATGCCGCTGCGACGTGCAGGTTCGCACGTTATGTATGTCGCGTTTGCAATGCGAAGGGGCATCTCCAGCGAATGTGTCCGAACTTGTCGAGCCACGGGCAGTATTGGGCGGAGGCATCAGCTGACAGCGACGCAGATAGTGGAAGCGATCTCAGTGCGGAGGTAATAAATATTGATTGTAATCGGTTAGATTTAAGGCAGTGCAAACCCTTTATGATTAGTTTGTTAGTTCACAATAAAGAATTACGCATGGAATGTGATACTGGCAGTGCGATTTCGTGTATTAGTTACGAAATGTATCAGGAATTATTTAGTAGTTTAACTATAAGGAAATGTAACATTATTTTACGTTATTACACGGGTGAATCAATACGCCCGGTTGGTTTTATAACCCCACAAGTTTTATATAACAATAAAGTTAAGCACTTAGAGTTGTATATAGTTAAGAACGGTAAAACTGCTTTACTAGGTAGACAATGGATGATTGAACTAGGTATTGAGGTGCCGACAAAGGTTAAGTCAATCGTAAACAAAATATCAGACGTGGATTTCAATTTAGACGTATTCAGTTCCAGATATTGTAATGTGTTTGCGGACGGGCTGGGCCGTTTCACCGGGCCGCCGGTCAACATTTCCGTGCGCCAGGGAGCGCGGCCGGTGTACATGCGCGCGCGCCCACTGGCGTACGCGCTGCGCGAGCCGGTTGAGCGGACCCTGCAGCAGCACGTGCGGGATGGCATCCTCACTCCCGTCGAACGTTCCGACTGGGCCACACCGATTGTACCAGTGCTCAAAAAGGACGGTAACATCAGAATATGTGCAGATTATAATTAACCTTAAATAAAGTTTTAGAAATTGACCGTTACCCCCTTCCACGGGTAGAGGACCTGCTAATTCGCTTACACGGGGGAAAAAGGTTTAGTAAAATTGACTTATCACAGGCGTATGCACAATTTCCTTTAGATGATTCAAAGCAGTATACAGTTATTAATACACATAAGGGCTTATTCATGTATAATCGTTTAGTGTATGGACTATCATCGAGTCCGGGGGTATTTCAGCGTCGTTTGGAGGAGTTGTTCGCAGATTTACCGCGTGTGGGGGTATTTTTAGATGATATTATTATTACGGGATTTTCGGACGCTGATCATATACAAAATTTACATAAGGTCTTTCAACGTTTGGATAAATTCGGGTTGAAAGTTAAGAAAGAAAAGTGTACTTTTTTTGCGAAATCGGTCACGTACTTAGGATACGTGATTAGTGAGGACGGAATTCATACTTGTCCCAATAAAGTTAAGGCTATTTTAGATGTACAGCCACCCACGAACGTGGCAGAATTACGATCGTTTATAGGTATGATTATGTATTATTCTAAGTTTATTAAAAATTTAAGTACCATACTTGCCCCGTTATATGAATTATTAAAGGCGGAAACCAAATACGTTTGGAGTAAATCATGTCATAGTGCATTTCAAAGGGTTAAGGAAGTGCTGGCGAGTAGTGAAGTGTTGATGCACTACTCGGCCGAGCTGCCACTAGTACTGACTGCGGACGCCAGCAGCGTCGGCGTGGGCGCCGTACTGTCGCAAGTGACGGCGGCCGGCGAGCGGCCCGTCGCATACGCGTCGCGCTCGCTCACGGCCGCGGAACGTAACTATTCACAAATTGATAGGGAGGCGTTGGCTATTATTTACGGAATACGCAAGTACCATCAATACTTGTACGGTAGGAAGTTTAAATTAAGAACGGATCATAAACCTCTTACATATATATTCGGTGATAAAGTGGGTATACCAATTATGTCAACCTCGCGATTACAACGTTGGGCAGTCCTGTTGTCCGGGTATGATTATGAAATAGAATACGTTTCATCCAAGAACAACTGTGCCGATGCTTTATCTCGTTTGCCGTCTAAGTTTTGTAAAGATCACACAATACAAGAAAAAACTTACGTCAATTTTGTTGAAAACTTCCTACCGATAACAAACTGTGATGTGAGTAAGGCTACTTCTAAAGATGTTACACTTAGTAAAATTAAGGTTTACATAGAATCCGGTTGGCCGCATACTTGTAATAAGGTCGAGCTTAAACCATTTTTTCTTAGGCAGAATGAATTATATATAGAAAATGGTTGTATTATGTGGGGCTATCGGATGATTATACCTGAAGCATTGAGACAGATAGTTTTAAAGCAGCTACACTGTAGCCACTTAGGTATAGTCAAAACAAAAAGTTGGGCTAGAAGTTACGTGTGGTGGCCGCGTATTGACGACGATGTGGAGGTCATGTGTCGCAGCTGTGAGACGTGCGCGTTGGAGGCTGACGCACCGCCACGAGCGACGCCTCAACACTGGCCGTATATACCTCAGCCGTGGACACGTCTACACATAGATTTTTTGGGACCATTAAAGGGGAAGACATTTTTGATATTGATCGATTCCTCGTCTAAATGGCTTGAGGTTTTTGAGACACCGCACACCAATGCCACAGCTATTATTAAAATTCTTAGGGCTACCTTTGCCAGATTCGGCCTTCCCGCGGAATTAGTGTCTGATCAGGGACCCCCATTCACTAGCAGAGAATTTACTGAATTCTTAAACCGTAACGGAATCAAGCAATCTTTTTCACCCGTGTACCACCCTTCGTCGAATGGTGCTGCGGAAAACGCGGTGAAGTTATGTAAGCGTGCTATTAAAAAATCATTTAGGGATAATGTTGATTTAGACGCCGCGTTGCAGACCTTCCTATTAACTTATAGAAATACTATACATAGCACCACAGGTGAAAGTCCTGCAATGTTATTACAGAAACGTAGGTTACATTCACGTTTGGATTTACTGAGGAGCGATCGAGCCTTACAGGATAAAGTACAGCTTACACAGGATAGACAGGCTCAGAACGCGGTTGGTGTAAAGCGTAATTTTGAACAAGGTGATATAGTTTGGGCTAGGGGTTATGGTCCGAAGGACAAATGGATAAAAGGGCAGGTTTATGATAGGGAAGGTTCTCGTAGATATGTTGTGGAGAGTGATAACGGTCAATTTATTACGCGGCATGTTGATCAAATACGTCATCGTAAGTCACATTTGTCTGATGTTATTTGTCCTGGTACAGAGACTGACTCGGTGGTGAATAGGGGTGAAAATGTCATTTCGCCGCGCAGGGAGGAGACGGTGGATAGGAGTGGAGATGACTTAAACCAACAACTCAAAGAACGTAGAAATACTATTGAACCTTTAGTTAACGATGGTAACTCTCCTGATAAGTCAGCTCCACCCTGTTCGCCACTTCCAGAAGTGACGGAATTAGCACCGAAGCGAGTTCGCAAACCAGTAGTTCGATATGGTTTTGAGTTTGATTAAATTTCGTTAAGATTAAGTTACTTGTAAGTTTATATTAAATGTGTCCATAACATATAAGTTAGATTTAATGGTGGAGGTGTAATGTAGGTATATGTTAAATATTTCTAGAAAAATATTATATTAGTTTGTACGTAACGTCAGTGCATCCAGTCGGAATACACGAGTTAAGCAAGCAAGACGTGTTTCTATTTTCTCCTTCCCCCGCGACAGTTCACGATCAGACGAAGAACGTAACAAAATATATGCACTTTGTAAAGAATACAAAGATATATTTTACTGTGAACAAATTCCTTTGACATTTACAAATCAGGTAAAACATAATATACGTACAAGGAATGAAGACCCCATATACATTAAACCTTACAGACAGGCACCTTTCGTTCAAAATGAAATTAGTAATCAGGTAGAAAAATTATTACATGACAATGTCATACAAGAATCGCATTCCCCATGGAGTGCTCCAGTTCACCTAGTCCCAAAGAAAAAAGATGCATCTGGTGAAATTAAATACAGAATGGTTATTGACTACAGACGACTGAATGACATTACTATTGACGACAAGTATCCCTTACCCAATATCAACGATCTTTTTGACAAGTTAGGAAAGAGTGTTTATTTTACAACGCTAGATCTAGCAAGTGGATACCACCAAATAGAAGTAGAAGAGAAGGACAGACAGAAGACTGCTTTTACCACGCAAAATGGTCATTTTGAGTTTCTCAGAATGCCATTTGGACTTAAGACTGCTCCGGCGACTTTCCAACGTACTATGGATAACATACTGCGCGGTTTACAGGAACTGCACTGTATGGTTTACTTGGATGACATTATAATTTACATTTTAATAGCCTTGACGAAATGATAAACAGACTTAAAATTGTATTTGACCGACTTAGAGCCACCAACATGAAAATTCAGTTAGACAAATCGGAATTTTTGCGCAAGGAAGTACTTTATCTTGGCCATACTATAACTAAAGACGGACTAAAACCCAACAACGACAAAATAGATGCTGTACTTAATTACCCATTACCCAAGACAACAACTGAGATAAAAAGCTTTCTCGGTCTCGTAGGCTATTATCGACGTTTTATAAAAGACTTTGCAAAAATTACTCAACCATTGACCGCCTGTTTAAAGAAACGAAACAAAATTATTATTGACCAAAGATACATAGACGCATTTGATCAATGCAAGGAACTTCTGACACACGCACCACTATTACAATACCCTGACTATGATAAAAACTTTATTCTGACAACGGATGCGTCTAATGTCGCCTTAGGTGCTGTCCTATCGCAAGGACAGATTGGTAGTGACAAGCCCATTGCCTATGCTAGCCGTACTCTCAGTGATACAGAATCACGTTATAGCACTATCGAACGTGAACTGCTCGCTATCGTTTGGGCAGTGAAACATTTTAGGCCCTACCTATACGGTCGAAAATTTTATATTTACACAGATCATCGCCCCTTAGTTTGGCTTCGATCACTCAAAGACCCTTGCAGTAAACTTAATCGATGGCGATTACGCTTACAAGATTACGATTTCGAATTGATCTACAAGAATGGTAAACAAAATACAAATGCAGATGCTCTCTCCAGAATCAAACTTAATGCGTTATCCTCAGACGACGAAAATCAGTCTATGGCAGTTAATGTTGATGAAAAGGAAGATAATAATTTAAAAGAATACGTTAAAAGTGTAGTTGAAGACATAGAAAAGCTAAGTGGAAATAAACCGGAAAGAAAAAGTTCATCAACGATAACAATATCTGATTCTAGTCGAACTGCGTCATGTAGTAGTCCTATAGATTTTTTTAAAAATATTAGAGACAGTAACCAAAATACTAATGATTATCCGATGCGATCAGTATCCAGTAAATCAGACGGAACTATTCATTCAGCCGTAGAGTTAGAATCAACTGGAATACCTATATTACATGAAGCAATAGACACCAAGCCCAATCAAATATTAATATTTTCATGGCTTAAAAATCAGATACATGTAAACAATTTATCACGTGAAAAACAAAAGATATTAGAAGTTTTCCTTCCTAAAAATAATCCCGAATTGGTAAAGGACTTTCTAAAGAAATACATTCAACCAAAACTTAAGTACTTTATTTACTTTGATGAAGATGAACATCGTAAATTATTTAGCAATATTATAATCGATTTATTCAAAAAGGGTACAGTTAATTTCTATGAATGTACGGAAAGGGATATTATTATAGAAGACGAGAAAGAACAGAAGGCATTAATTTTGAAACATCATGAAGGAAAGTCTTGCCACCGTGGTATAAAAGAAACGTTACTCAGATTGCGTAGAAATTATTATTGGGATAGAATGCAGGAAACCCTAACAGCCGTAATAAATAGTTGTGAAGCATGTCAAAAAACAAAATATGATAGAAAACCTATAAAACCTATTTTACAATTAACGCAAACCCAGGACGCGCAAGAATTATTCATAGATCTGTTTAGTATTGAAGGTAAAACTTATTTAACTATCATCGACGCATTCAGTAAATTGGGTCAAGCAATCGAAACTCAGGGAAAATCAACTCCTGAAGTAACGAGAGCACTTATGAAATATTTTTCTTATTACGGTACTCCAAAAAAGATAAGCTCTGATCCCGGTACTAAATTTAACAATGAACTTATTAAAGAATTTTTGAATTTACACAAAATAGAATTTCATATTGGAACACCAAACAACCCTAATTCGATGGGCCTTATCGAGAGGTTCCATTCTACTTTAATAGAAATATACAGATTGGCTAAATATGAGAAACGATGTACTGACGCGGCCTCGGTTATGTCCTATTCTGTTTTGGCATATAATCATACTATTCATTCTGTTACTGAGCTTACTCCATTCGAAGTTGTCTTCGGGCACACTGACTCAACTAGCCCTTTTAGCATAGAATTAGATAAGCGTTACTTCCAAAAATTAGTAAAAGATCATGCAAAAAGAATAACAACTTTATATGAACACTTAGCGGAAAAAATGGTTACTATTAAAGAAAATAATAGAGCTAGGAAAGGTGGTGAAGGCGATGTAAAGTTTAAAGAAGGCGATACTATTTTCGGTAAAGATGTAAATAAACGTAAAAGTAAGGACAAACCACGATATACGAAAGCTAAGGTGACAGGTGAAGCAGAGAGAAACGTTTTACCCATAAAAATAGGTGATAGAGATACTAAAATTCCTATTAAAAATATAAAACGCCCTCCACAGGTGCGTCGTGTTACTGATGACAGTGACAATGCCGTCGCTGGCCCTTCATCTGCAAAGCCTTGAAGGAAATCCAGGAATACTGCCGGTGAAACAAGGCCAAGCATATTACCAAACCGATCATTGGACTATTGTAAAAGCTATCAGTCTTGAACAGATTTATAAAGATTTACATTATATCTCTACAAACTATCAAAAACTTTGTAATTTAATCGATTGGAATGCATTATATTCGCAAGAAATCTTTAGTATAAAATTACATACAGAGTCTATACGCGATATAACTATGGAAAAGTATCAGCAACTTGTACCATCTAAACGCTTTAGGCGTGGCCTTATAAATCCATTGGGTTCTATTATAAAAATTATAACCGGTAATCTAGACCATGATGATGCTTTACAATATGATAAACTTATTTCAAAACTAAATCACAATCAAATCATTATATCTAAAAAGTTAACTCTGGTCTCTAAAATGTTTGATAGCTTTATAAATATCACAGAAACAGTTGAACAGAATACAGTTAATTTTCATAACAGAATGACTAAAATTGAAGTACTAATTAAAGATTTAACTGTCCAACAAAATAATTGGAATTTTCTAACTTATGTAATTGGGTTATTCAATGTTTTTATGAGTAGCTTTCGTACAATATTTATTAGATTAAGTGAAATTGAAACTGCACTAGCACTAAGCAGGATATCCATTTTACATCAATCAATTGTAAACTCTTCAGAACTTTTATATAATTTAAAATTAATATCTGAATCTGAGAGTCTAGTATATTACCCCAATGAATCAAACTTGTTAAAGATAGAAGAGATTATAACTGTCAAAACTTTTATTAAAAATAATCAAATAACATTTATAATGGAGATCCCACTTACTGATAATGCTACTTATAATTATTATAAAATATATTCCTTACCAATATTCCATGAATCTGATAATAAAACCCTTACTATCTTCCCAAAATACCCCTACCTATTGGCGAAAGAAAGTACATACTTACCAATCGTAATACCGTGCCGATCATTCTCTGCTGGCAGCCGCTTCCTGTGCGCTGCTGAAAATCGAGTATCTTACTATGAACTTACCTGTATTGAGCAGCTTATGAATTTTGAAGATGACCTTTCTCGCTGCAAGCAACACCCAATCCAAATTGAAGAGGTCAGGGTCCAGCAAGTTTCCGTTGACAATTGGATTTTGTACAGTAGACTGAGGACTACGCTAGCAAAACATTGCAACAATGTGGTTAGCAAGCAGCTCGTATTTGGTACTTACCTTATGACCATTGACGAATCCTGTGAATTGGAGATCCGTGGCATTCACATCCACCATCGCATCCTCGTAGAAACAGAAAGAGTGGAAAGAATTCCAATTATCACCTTACCCCAGTTACGAGCGAACGCGACTCTATCCAGTACACGTGCACTTAACATGAAAGACGTAAGCTTGGATGAAGTTAAATATATGGCGTACTCATTAAAACATAGTGAAGTGATTGAAAGTGTTTTTGATGAAAATAAAAGTAGCTTCAGTGCGTCTTTAGTGTACGTAACTTTAGGTTTAGTCATATTAAGTATTTTTGTGTTTTCCCTTTATGTGTTTCGGCTCAAATTGTTGAAATATACGTGTTATAAGAAAAAATATCGGAACCAATCTCAAATCGATTCTCCCGATAATTTTCCTCTTAAGGTCGGAGGAGTTATGGTAACACCCACACCTTCAGCCTTAGATTAAGTTTAGAACATAGTTTATGCTTAGCCAGCAGAATGCTGACAATTCTTAGAAGTAAGATAAGCCGGGCCCAACGGATGTGTCTCTCCTGAGGGTCTAACGCTCGTAAACAACCCAGAATTAAAACAGCCTCCGAATCGGCTACACATATATCTTGTTTTTAATTTCTCACATTATTTTAAATAAATTTGTTTAAAAAAAATTGTTTCCCCGCTCCGGAAACAAGAGTAAGTTTTGTGTTGTTAGTGTTTTTATTGTTATTTTGTTTGTTATTATTGTTTTTGTTATTTTGTGGCGAAATGCAGTTCAGTGCGCGTGAGTACGCAGAAATGCTGATGTGCTACGGTGAAGCACGTGGTAACGCACAGAGTGCTCTGAACCTGTACGTTCAGAGACACCCAAACGCTCGCCATCCCACGGACAGTCGCATGATTACCCGGGCGTACCAACGCGTGTTAGATAATCAGCCGATTGTCCCGCAGCAGAAAGGTGTCGGAAGAATGTTGCGTCCACGTGCGATGGAAAATATTTTGGAAGCCGTGCACCAGAATCCGCGTTTAGGTACACGTACCGCAGCCCGGGTAGTGCGTCATCGCTACGGGTCACGCATATCTCACACGAGTGTGCATCGAATTCTGCGCCGGGATCGGCAGCGAGCGTATCACGTCCACAAAGTGCAAGCATTATTACCGGCAGGTAGAACTCGCCGTATTTCTTACTGTCGATGGCTGCAAAACCAACACAGCCAAGATCCTACGTTTGCCGCTCGCATCATAATTATGGACGGATGAGTCGATGTTCACGAGGAATGGGATGTGGAATCGCCGAAACAGCCACGTTTGGGCACACTCAAACCCGTTAGCAACGCGCGAAACAGGGCATCAAACGCGTTGGTCGGTAAATGTGTGGGCCGGCCGGCGTTTATAACGATATAATTTTGGGACCAGTGTTTCTCCCAGAAAAGATGAATGGTGCGCGGTACCACGAGTTCCTACAAACTAGGATGGAGGAAATTTTGGACGTGATTCCACTGGCCCAACTCCCTAACGTATGGTAGTTATGGTACCAACACGACGGCGCACCCCCGCATGTGGCGCTCAACGTGCGACAGTGGCTCGACACAACTTCACACAACTTTTAGTGACCGATGGATCGGCCGGTTTGGTCCTAATCACTGGCCACCACGTTCTCCGGATTTAACCCCACTAGACTTTTTTTTATGGGGTTACATAAAAGAAAAAGCGTTTGCGAGTGAGAGCTATTCGAGTGATGAAATGCGCCGTAGAATAGAGGATGCATTTAGTAAACTGCGTGCAGAGTGTATCGAGAATGCTTCGCTGATGCCGCGGCTACATGCAGAGACCTTGAGGCGCTCTCAACTCTGCAAGCGTGTTGGTGGCGGACACTTCGAACCTCATCTCATAAGAAGTAATCGTACGTAATTGAGGTAAGTGAGTGTTCATAAAAATTTGCTATTATCAGCACCTGGTGTTATTTATTTATTCATTTGGGAATTATTTTTCAATTTCGCGTACGTCTAAGTAGGCACGCAGGGTTTTTTATTTTATGAATTTACGAATTTTTACGAATGGGCGGCGCGTGTGCGGATGCGCGGCGCCGGCGGCTCTCTTTGATAGTTCGAGCAGTTCGCTCGCGGAAGATGGAAGCTCTTCTCCGGTTTAGTTATGTCGTGTTCGTCGTGTCGTGTGTGAACTGTTGTTTATTATTACTTGTTATTGTTTCGGTTTTGTGTCGTTAGTGTTTTTATCATAATTAGTTTTGTTACTCTTATTCTCGAAGTGCAGTTGTGTTACTGAATACGAATAATTGTTGATGTGTTATGGTGAAGCTCGTGGAAGTGCACAGCGTGCTCTGCATCTGTACGTTCAGAATCCAAAGATACTCAAACTCTCGCTAAACACCAGATAATCGCATGTTCATTGATATTGATAACAATTTGTTTTAGCACTTTCTTGTTATTGGTTACTTTTTGCAGTATTGTTTGATTTCACGTTACAGCTTTTGTAACATATGGGCCTGCCTACAATACAATAAACGATACGTTAGACTATTAGCTAATGATAGCGTTGCATACAAGTGAGCGCATAGACACGTTTGTATGCATAGGTACGTACCTACGACATGACGCGGCATGTCGACGCTCGGCGCGCCGCGCGGCGCCGCCGGTGTGAACTAACTGCCTACTGTGCAACTACGATACAATGAGAAATTTCATAGGCGTGCGCGTGGATACATCGAGTTGTTCATGATACATTGAGCGCTCAAAAATGACTAACTCGGGAACCAATCCTTACCGAGAAAAATGGTTGAAGTAAATTTCGCGCATGTAGTGTCACAAAATTAACACTGAAGTTTTCGGTTAACCGTCGTTTACACCCTGTATATCTAGATAGATAGATAGATTGCCCAATATCTATAAGGACAATGACAAATTTAAAAATAAAATATTTGACATGTTGATAAATAATTGTTTTTACGATGTCTTAGAATATTTTAGAGCTAGAAACTTGTTTACATAATTTGCAACTGAAGTTTAAAGTAAGTACCTACATATTGACAAACATTATTTTATGTTTTACAGCACTTTCAAAAATGTTTTTTTTTTAATGATCAATCTTCAAACTTGTATAACTAGCATAACTTTTAAACTCTCGCGTTACATGTTTAATGTATAATAGAATACGGTAATTAACGCGAACACGCATTTTACCATTTTAACGTTTCGGCGCAGGTTGCACTCACGTTAAGCATTTTAACCTTTTCACCGCCAGAGTAATATTGAAAATCGGTGTTTCCCACGCACTTCGCACGGTTCACATTTCCACCGGTTTTCGTTGCGTATATTAGAGATGTACCAGTGTGGCAAGTCGGAGTGAAGTATAATATATCGTTACGTTTAATAATTCATCTGAATACGTTAAATTATAATCAATACTCAATTTTGCACAATTGTTTCGTACTCGTATCTTACGATTTTAATAAATGTAGAAATAAAATTTTCGTAATATTTTTCTAGTCTATAAAATTTATTTTGATGTAGTAACATGAAAACACAGTTTGAAAGAACTCTATGACTCGGTAAAATAAATATGTTTTGTGCTCTATGATTCGAAATCTCACAGTTATTCCGCGTACGAAAATATTTTGCTAATTATGTCTACTTCAAAAGATTCTCGTCCATGTTCACCAAGCCTAATTAGCAATTTAAATAAAAAAAAGAAAAGTCAATTAACTGCACGTTTGGCGCAGTGGTTTAAGCGGTCACCTAGCCGCAACAACCGTGGAGCCGCGTGTGGTGGGTTCGAATCCCACCCGGGACAAATCTTTGTGTGATGAGCACGAGTATTTGTTCTGAGCCTGGATGTTAATGTATCTATATAAGTATGTATTTAGAAGTATATAAGTATGTTTATCAGTTATTTGGTTACCATAGTACAAGCTCTGCTTAGTTTGGAATCAAATGACCGTGTGTGAGTTGTCCATTAATATATTATTATATTTAATTACGCCGATAAACAAACCCAAGTTACTTCGGACGACATTATTGATAATATGTTATATCGGCGAAATACATGGGACAGCCAGGAGATGCAGGTCCAGTCAGGAAGTGTGGGCGACATCAATTTTCATGGGGAAGAGCCGAAGGACCCAAGAAACGGCGCCTTTGCTGCTCTCGTCGCGTACGAATTGGATCGGGTGCCAGAGGAGAAACGCTCCGTTACTTACGTGAATATTATAAATTTAATTAGAAGTGCGTCAGCAGAAGGACCTGGACGATATAAGTTTACGAAGCTATCAAGACTCCGATTGATTGTATACGTTTTTATAAGTTTAAATCATGTTTGTGTAAATAATAATAAAAAAATACAAAAACAAAAGGGTTTTTCTTACTCATCTATATATATATATGTTACTGTAAAAGCCCGGACTCTGGTAAATCCTGAGATTTTCCGGTAAAACCTAAGATTTACCAACTCTCAATGGTAAAAGTCCGAACAATTCTTTTATTTCGAACTTTTACCCCTATTCACTTGGTAAATCTTAGGATATACCTCAAGGGCAGGTAAATGTAGGTAATATAAAGTAAGTTAATAGTTATAAAGAAGGAGTTTTCGGCAAACCGACATGGGTAGGCTAGGTTAGAAGGCTGAGGTGGGAGCGAGCGAAGCGAAGCTCCCACCTCAGCCTTCGTGGTTATTTTTTTTTAAACCACCCAGAAGGAGGAGCCCCGCGAAGCGGGGCTCCGGCGACATCTTCAAAATCTCATTATAACTATGTTACAGCATATAATTATATCCCTAGCAATATCATTATATTACGGCTCAAACACATTATAATATGACTTTATCAACTTTTACCGTGTCATTATGTAAATCCTAAAAAAAACCAAAAAAATTTTTTTTTAGTTATCACTCGCCACGGGCTTAATTTGTTACATGTATTTGAAATAATAATGTTGCAAAATTTGAACAAGGTAGCTTTAGTGGAAGTGGGTGCTCAAAGCAGTTATACTTTAGATTTTTTTGTGAAAAGTGCAAATTTTTCTTTCACTGTTACAGGTCTATTTTGGGTATTAAACTAAGCTAATTCGTTATATATATGACTGTTTAAGTTTTTAAAACTAAAAAATATATTTGTTGCGTAAACTAATGCTTGTTGATATAAATTAACACCTAAAATAGAAACAATGCCGACTAAAAGGAAGGGGTAGGTACTTACAGGTTATTTTTTGTGAATTTGGCTTGCTGTTAATCTTCTGTCCCCGGGGCACTGTTCCTTTGTCTTAGAGGTGAATAAATTGAATAATTATCACACAGCAGTAATCACTTTTGGGTATTTTTGAGTATTTTTAATTTTGTTATGCGCGCGAGCTTGCGTGACTTCGATCTTTCTTCGACTCCTTACTGGCGCGACCGCGCGGGAGGGGCTTGCCATCTTGACGTGTAGATGTCACAGGAAGATACTAGATGGCGTTGTAGGTAAGGAAAAGGATTTTAGTCGGTTACCTAACATTTCCCCCCACCGAAATCAACATTGATTTCAAAATGGATAAACACAGAATAAATAATGTTTTGAGTACAATACGAGAACTTACGAGATCAGTGTACCTGTTCAAGATAAAATAGGTATTATCTAGATATAGAATATTTTAAGTGGACTGTATAAATGTGGATATAAATATAAATATATAACTATATATATATGTATGTTATATTGAATGAATTTGAAAATAATAATGTATCTATTCATCCTGCTCTTTTGGGAGAGGACTCAATTTAGTGACAGGGCGCTGCAGTCGCGAATTTTGCGTTCGAACGGTAACAACGCGAACCCTTCCATCAAGTCCGGGATGAATTTTTTCGACACGTCCTAGGCTCCATTGTTGGCATGGAATGTTGTCGTTATGGATCAAAACTAAGTCATCTACGGATAAGTTAGGTGTGTCAACTAGCCATTTTTGCCTTTGCTGCAATGTATGTAGGTATTCACCTTTCCACCGACGCCAAAAGTGCAGCGTGGCCTGCTGAATACATTGCCATCGCGTTAAGCGATTAAGAGACGTATTCGAGGAGTCGTAAGTAGGAGTCGACACTAATTGACGACCAACTAAAAAATGTCCTGGGGTCAAGACGTCGAATTCGTTGGGATCGTTTGACAAACTGCACAGAAGCCGCGAGTTTAAAATCGCTTCTATATTAGAAAATAAAGTGCACAGTTCTTCGAACGACAAAGCACGTGTACCAAGTACGCGTTTTAAATGATATTTAACCGATTTAATTCCGGCTTCAAACATTCCGCCAAAATGACTTCCTGCCGGAGGATTATATTTCCACGTTACCTTCCTGACTGTAAACTTATCAGTTAGTTGATGTTGATTTTTATTGTAGAAGTCAAATAATTCATTGAAATGCTTGCCGGCAGCCACAAATTTTTTACCGTTATCGGAATAGACCGTATGCGGAAGGCCACGTCGACCCGTAAATCGATCGAATGCAGCCAAGAAGCATTCAGTAGTTAACGCAGAGACTACTTCGAGATGTACTGCTCGCGTTGAGTAACAAACAAAAAGACATAAATACGCCTTTGATATTTTTGCGTTACGTCGAGTTGACTCTTTAATGTAAAATGGACCTCCCATATCGACACCGACTGTGTGAAATGGGTATACATCTTGCAAACGGCATTTAGGTAAAGAACCCATCTTAGGTTGATTAATAGAGGGCCTATTTTTAAAGCATCTAATACATCTTGACAGACGAGACCGTATTATACACCTGGCAGCTACAATCCAATATCTTTGAGCTAGTATATTTTGAAGTGACCTAGGCCCAGTATGTAAATAGACAGTGTGATAATAGTCTATCAAAATATTAGTAAAGTGCGATTTTTTAGGCAAAATCAATGGGTGACGTTGAGTAAATGGCAAGTCTGCTTGTGAAAGTCTACCCCCCACCATGAGGAGACTACGGCTATCTATGAACGGGTCGAGTTTACGTAGACTTTGAGAGCATTGATTGCCTTTCTTTAAAGATTCAATGTCATGTTGAAAATGATTAAGTTGAACTATTTGAATAACTTTATCATGAGATTGATTTAATTCAGCGGTAAGCAAGGCACCTTTTGTTCTATTAAGGGAAAAAACTCTAGAATTATTTATGAATCTCAGACACCAAGCAAATACACGCAATAATCGATTAAAATTTGAAAATTTAAGGATTATTGAGTAAAAATCCGTTTTTACGTTGGAACCTTCACTCAGCAATGTATAATTATGTTTGACAGGTTTGAGTTCTAATGTTTCACCTCTAAACTCATCAATTGTCCGCACCGGCCATGTTTGTCGTGGTTCATACAACCAGTGTGGGCCACGGAGCCACTGATCCGCGATCTCAAGTAATTGCGCCGGGGTGGCACCGCGAGAGCACACATCGGCGGGATTATCCGTACCATTGACGTGATACCACTGCAGCTCATATGGATTTTCATTAATTTTAGTAACCCTGTTAGCAATAAAGGTTTTTAACTTGTATGCAGGCGTATTTATCCACGTCAGTGCCACCGAACTGTCGGTGAATGCTAACACCTCATCGATCTGCACGTCTTTAGACAACATAGCCACCACATATCGTTGGAGTAAATTTCGCGCATACAGTGTCACAAACTTACCAGTAAAGTTTTCGGTTAGCTGTCATTTACACCCTGTATATAATAATAAATAGATATCACAAAAAATAAACTATAAGAAGAGTATTAAACGGTGCAAATAACATCTCTGCACCACCCTAACTAACACACACAATAAAGGAAAAAAAAGCATAAAATGGGAAGTGTACAGAAAATTAAATAAAATAAAAATTGTAAGTGTAAACATACGTAATGCAACACCGAACGTTACCGAACGTAACTGTCAAAGTCACTTGTCATCTGTCACTTGTCAGTTTGTCATTTGACAACACTGCGATCCAGTGAGTGTGCAAATTACATTTAAGCATAAAAAAATAACATAAGAGGGTGATCGGCAAATAAAGCAAAGCACACAGACATGTTGTCGCGAATAACCAAACCATGAATGAATAATACAGTTACGAAATATCCTAACGGCGTCACAATAATATATGATCAAGGACCTACACTTAGGTCTTACGCGGTTTAGAACTCGCCGCAGATGATGCCGCGTTCACCGCTCCGTGCTTCGGTCGGAAAGAGATTGCAGTGCCCACCTTTGGATGCTGGGTAGTAAGAGTGTTCAGCTCGTCCATGGTGACAATCTTATGACGGCTTCGATCAGACGTTAATAATAATAATAATAATAAAACTCTTTATTGTACACAATGTATCAGTAAAATATAGGAGTAGATAAAAACTATAATCTAAGGCTGGATACAATTCCTATGCACAATCGGCGGCCTTATCGCACAAGGCAATCTCTTACAGGCAACCATGGGATGGAAAGAGATGTTTACCAGAAAAGAGGTAGTACTGCGTACAAGTCACGTTAACCTAAATGTATGAGTTATATAAAATAAAGAATAAATACAAATCGTATACATATAAAAATAGAATAGACATCATCTATAAATAAATAAGCACATATGTAAATAATACATAGAATATATATATATATATATATATAAAAATATATAAATATATATATTTTTAAATATACATGTAATTATATTAATACAGAGATAGCAAGAGGAGTTTAGACAGTCATGGGAAAGTAAAGAACTTAGGTTAGTGAAAGCAAAGAGTGAGAAGTATTCAAGTTAAATCGTTTTGCAGTGATAAGTAGTGCTCCCTCACCCGATTTTTAAAAATTGGCAAGCTCTGTGCTTTGACGATGATGGTGCCGTCTTGGGTCCAGCAGTCCTTCATACCGAAATGCTGCCGAGCCTTAGCAAATATCATTTGGCGGGTCCTCGTCAGAAATTCCCTCACCGATATAGACGTCCCCCGCAGTTTCGCCTTAGCTCGCCAGACAGATGACCGGACCTCTGCATCCGAGAAACGCACGAGAATTGGTCGGTGGTGCTTACCTCCAGGGGCGCCTAGCCTGTGACAGACCCTGATGGAAGCCGCTGTGATTGTGGTCAAGCCCAACTTGTCCCAGAGAATGCTGGAGACCATACTTTGGGCATCCATGTTATCTGTCTCCGGAACCCCGAGGAAGAGGAGGTCCTTCCGGCGATGTCTTGTCTCCATGGAGTCCATACACCGTGCACACTCCGCAACCTGTTGCCGGAGCAAGCTGAGTACACCAAATATTAGCTCACGGAATGTCCGGAACTCCTCAGCCACCTTTGCCACCGTGTCCTTCGCAGCGCCTGTTTGCAGCTGAGCCTCTAGATCAGCCATCCGTTTATTGAATGTCTCCTCAAGCTTCAACTGGGTCTGCTGGATGTCACTTAGCTGAGACATTTTGTGTAGCTTGTGACAGTGACTTGCAACTTTCAAGTTTTGTGTTCAACTGGCAGGTGGTGTATAATGATACAATATCACTACATATACTATGCACCAATAATTGTATGTATTACTATTATAATATTATGCAAATAAAATTAAAAATAAACTATTAAATTCATTAAATAAAAATTAAATTAGGGGGAGTGATTTTTTGTGTCCACTTAATTTTGTTTTAAAATTATTATTTTGTTTTTAAATATCAAAAAACGATTATTAAGTGAACGTTAAAAACAAATCACATAGGTTTTGCTAAAAAAAAATAACAAATATAATTGATAGGTGTTTTAGTTACATATTTTATTATTAATGTTGTGATTTATAGTCAGGTATTATTAGATGAAAGTGTAATGGCAGCACTAAAAAAAATTTTTTTTTCCTTCCGTTGTTTAGAGTGATGTTGATAATCAATTATTTTCACAATCGATTGATCGATTATGACAAATATATAATATGAAAAGAATAATCCATTTATAATAGCTTATTATTTTAAGCAATTTTATTAGCATATTTGATTTGTTTGCAATAATAATATGTACTTAAATATATAAAATAAAACCTCAAATAGCATTACAGTAATCACTGACGTTATCATTACAGCATCCACAAAAACTTCCTTAACCCTATTCTTGGCACTGTGTACAATTTGATACGTTCAAATTTAATAAAATCCTGTGACTTTCTTAAACTAATTTTTAAATGTTGTATTATTTATTTTGGTAGAAAATATATTTATATTTCTACCAAAAATTTAACTTGATTGTTTGCAACACCAATAACATCTGTAGAACGCAAGATGGCGGACCGATCGAATGCGTCTACGCATCGCAAGGTAAGAATAGTGTTTATTAATAATATTTTGTTCAAATTGTTTTCAAAAGCAGTTGAATTCGCCAAGTTTATTATACATATCACTCATAAACATTATTTTTTTTTTCCTAAATGAATTGTAAGTGCATGTAATCTCTTGTGGTTTTCGAGTGTAGCAAATATGATACATTACCAGATGGCGAATATTCTAGATATTTTTTTCTATGTATCAAATACGTAACATCACCTGATTTATATAGATACTACTCGAATTTGATTTCCAGATCAAAATGTGCTCAAGATGACAATTTTATTACAATAATTTCTTACAGATACTTCCTCACCTAATTATTCAACAACAAAGAAGAGCTCGGCAACTAGTAGCTCTTGTTCCAAAGCCGGGAGCAAAATCGGATGTGGACGAAAGTGCATCATCTGAGGATGAGTTCAAGTACTACACCCGCGCAACGCACTCCGACAGCAGTTCACCACCTCCATCATTGCCATCTTCAATAGAAAACCTAAATCTTCTCTCAGATGACGATATTGAGGTAAATCAAGTGGTTGCTTCAACATCTTTGTTACCATATCAACAGTCATCGGTATCAATCAACCCTTGTTCGCCATCGATTTTATCGCCCAATCCCACAGCAACTGAAAATAGGCTTTGGTGTCCAGTAGCATCACCATCTATACTGGCTACCTCCTCACAAATACCGTCACCACGAATAAGTAACTTCAAGCAGCGAAATCAGTCACCGCCACCGTCGCCGTTGGTTGCATCTTCTCCTTCAACAGCTACTCGTTCAAAGAGGCCCAGGGTTGTCACAGTGAAGCGCCGAGTCCTACCACCTAAAAGATTAGAACCTAACTGGGGTCGTTTCAAGTTTACTGGTTGTGCAGAGGTTGATGATATAGCATTTGAGCCACAAGAAGAGAAAAGTCCGATTGAATACTTTAAGATGTTCTTTTCTGATGACATAATTTCTCTTATAGTCCAACAAACAAATTTGTATAGCACACAAACAAAGGGTAGTTCAATTAATATTACAGAGGATGACATCAGAGATTTTCTGGCAATCCTAGTATACATGGGTGTCAATAAATTGCCAGCTTATACAGATTATTGGGCTAAACTTACGCGATGTGACAAAGTTGCTAATATAATGACTCTCAAGAAATTTCAAACACTGAGGCGTTACTTGCATTTTAATGACAATCTAAAAGACGATGGTGATAGATACTTTAAAGTGAGACCAGTCCTTCAAATAATACGTGAAAATTGTTTACGAGTCCAAGAAGAGACACGCTTCAGCATAGACGAAATGATGGTTCCACATAAAGGAACAAGAGCAGGCAGCCGTAAACAATATATAAAAAATAAACCGAAAAAATGGGGTTATAAAATATTTGTTCGCGCGGGTGTCTCTGGGATAGTTTACGACTTTCTGATCTATGGAGGCGATGATACATTTAGATTTCACTCATTTACGGATGAAGAAAATAATATGGGCCTTGGGTCAAAAGTAGTTATAGCTCTGGCAAAATCTATTCGACAATCTGCTTGCAAAGTCCTATGTTTCGATAATTTTTTCACGTCTATTGAGCTGTTACAATATTTACGCAATGAGCTTGGCATTTTTGCAGTGGGTACAATTCGAGCAAATAGGCTTCGCGGAGCGGAGAAAAAACTACCCACGGATAAAAATCTTAAAAAAAAGGGTAGAGGATCTCATGCGCAAGTCGTATGCAATAAAAACAAGATTGCTGTCGTCAAATGGTTTGACAACAAATGTGTTACTGCTGCAAGTACTTTTGTAGACGCCTATCCTACCCAGACTGTGGTTCGTTACAAGAAAGAACAAGGTAGAAGGATGCCTGTGACTTGCCCCAAATTAATAAAGGAATATAACACCAACATGGGCGGCGTCGATCTCGCCGACATGTTGATCGCTCTATACCGTACGCCATTCCGAGGCCATCGTTGGTATTTACCAATATTTTCTCAAATGCTGGACATCTGTATAAATAATTCCTGGCTACTGTATCGGCGTGAAAGAGAAGCCAGGATCGATACCAAAAAACGAAAATCATTAAAAACATTCAGAATGGAAATTTTCGAAAGCCTACGGCGATATGAAAGATCTAGTTTGAGTCATGTTAGTATGCCTGCCATGAAATCGACTAAAACTATACAGAAGCCATCAGCTGAAAGACCGCCAGATGCTGTCCGGTACGACCAAGTGTCTCACTATCCTACTGTAATTACCAGCAGAGGCAGGTGTATGTACTGCACAAAAGGGCTAACAAAATTTTTTTGTAATAAAATAAATGTAAATTGAGATTGTGCTTATTGCCGGAACGTAATTGTTTCATAGAATACCATACTAAAAAATAATATTTTATTTATATATGATTTTAATATATAAAGTTATATTTTAGTATGGTATTTTATTATTATATTGTAACATATTTTTAAGACTGATTTATACTTGAATTTCATGATTGATCTCAATGTACCAATAATTTAGATGTATAAGATACAAAGGTTACTTTTTATGCTATTTTTTAATGAATCTAGAAGTACAAAATATGTTTGTTTTATATTTAATTATTTCACTGAGAAATTTATGTTTTGTTGTATAAAAATTATGATTAAAAGTCATTTATTAGCTTTACTAAAAGACTGGCAGTGTAACAAATTAGATACGTAGATTTTAAAGCATTGATTCTTAAGAGCCTGGCAATGTATCTAATATGATACGTATAATAAATCCTGAATTACATAAATTAAATTTTTTATTTTATTTTTTGTCTCTTCAATAACTACCCAAAAACATATTTAAGATATTTTTTTTCAATATTTCAGAAATATTTTTTCTTGCCAAGTATAGGGTTAATCAAAAATATTTTTAATAGTAAGTCGCAATATAACAGTAGTTTTTTTGGTTTTTAATCTTAATAATATCGTTTAAAAAATAATTAATTCGATTATATTCTATAATCGATTATGACTTCAATTATTTCAATAATCGATTAATTGATGATTGATTATCAGCATCACTAGTTGTTTACTTTGTTGTGAACTTGTTAGTTAGCTTTGCTTGCTACTGGTGTTACGATTGCTTTCTTGGTTTGTCTTCAGTTTTGACTTGCATTGCCCCCGGACTCAATTCTCTGCCCCTCACGACTACTTGTGCTTTCTCATGGACTATTGACGTTCTACGCTGTAAACGACCAATAACTTTTTGCTAACCGGACTTTGATTGTGCCTCACTATTTTCAAATTGATATTGTTGTGTGAAGATGGAAAGACGTAATAGGCTTACACGCATCTTATGTGTGAATTGCAACATTTGCGTAAAAACTCTTCGGCGATATCGCGTTCTGGATCAAAACACCAGGATTTGTACCTTGCTCTGCAACTGGATTTATCCACGAAACGTAAGTTTCTAAACATTTATATATACACCAGCTATACCTACCTATTTCCCATAAATCAGATTTTTATACAAAATTGTAAAATAATGCATTGTCTTTGCTCTCACGTAATCTAAATCTGTTTTTTAGACATAAATAATGTAGAACAGCAATTTACATTAGTTTTTTTATGATATAACCTCAAAATATAAAATTGATCATATTTTTTTCTTGTGGCCCTCTCAAACCAAAAATCTTAATGATTCTGTTTAAGTTAAAGAAACTCTATAGTTTTAACATTTTTTCATTCATAGACGCTCCAAAACGATGTCAGGTAAAACTTTGTATGGAGACTTGCCATTGTTCTTTCTGCAAACTGAAACCGAAACCCCACGCAACCCAGTTCCCTAACCCACCCTTTCCTAGTTCCACTGACGTTCACTTGACTTAGGCCCGTAACATTAGTTTATCCGGCAGAACGCCGAGAAAAATAAAATCAAATATAAATAATAATAATAATAATAAAGCCCACAGGGCACGTTGACGCGAGGTGACGGAGTAGCGACCCCGCGGTACCTGAGTGCTCCAGGGGGAAGTCACCCTTCCTCATCTCCGGCTTGCCTTAGTTGGCTGGTCGGAGTGAAAACTGACGAGGAAGCGGTCCCCCGCCTCTGGCTTGCCTTCATTGGCCGTCCAGAGTGGAGTCGCAAGATCAGAGATGCCACTCTGTTCGGAGGACGAATGCTGAGCGTAAGGGGCTACTGGGCCAGTGATGCCGGACCCTCAGGGAGCAAGTGATCTGAGTTTAACGTCCAGCGAGGCCTCTCCGTCCTTCAGCCGCTCACTTCCCTGTTGCCCCCTTGTTGCATTTTGAGCGACTAGTTTGGGGGACCAGTTTGTGAGTTGGCGAGTCTCCGCCTGCCATTTTTACGTGATTTATCCCAATAGCCCAAGTAGTTTTTCCCTTTGGTTTTGCCATAGTTCCACTCAGTCCGATGACTGTCCTTGGATGCATTTTATAGTGTATACAGGGATAGTCACCAGAGTGTGTAGCCATCAGTGGCGAAGGCTCCCTATAACCCGATTCCTACCGGCTTTACCTTCGGAACACTCCTAAAAATGCGTCACATAAATGTGTATTATTCTCAAAAAAAAGATCGTTTATTTAAATTAAATTCTATATTTATTGCGACATTTATCAATATTTTCAATACGACTAATTTAAAATAAATGAATAAACGCCTGTTCTATTTGTCATAGCAAAAGTTGCATTATCGAAAATTGCCGTCAAACAACACGACGGCGCGCGCAGGAATCGCGTAAAGGGAAAAAGTTGTCGATGACGTCACGCGGACGTACTTTTCTATGGCGCGTTTTACCGGCGAGGTAACCCGGAATTATTCATCGGCTTCTTGGGCGACTAGTAGGTACAACAGGCGCAGCGGCGCGGCAACTAGCGAATGTGTGAGTGAGATGCAATGATATTTAATGAGAGAGAGAGACAATGAATGCAATTGTTGTGATGACATTTATGATTTTAAATTTAGTTTTGTTTCCATTTTGCGCGCCTTTTTTAGGTTATTTTGGATTATTATATTTATTATATTTGGATGAGTTAAATTGTGTTAAATTATCTATGAATGTTATTATTTTGTGTAAAATCGTGGTGATTGTGTGAATGTACTGGTCGTATCTTACGTGTATTTGTAAGTATTACTTTCAGTGTTATTGTTTGTGTATTGCGATCATGGACAACAAGTAGGTAGACGTAGAAGCAATAAAATATATTTTTAAATTAGTTATTAATCAGTAAATTAATGTTGTAGAGTGTAGACATTGTTTTCAAAATGCTCCTAGTGCCAACATGTACCTTTCTACCAACATAAATAATACAGAATGCAAAGGACATGATAAGTATTTTAAACATTCCCTTAAGTTATTTTGTACGATATAACTTTATAAATTTTATTTAGCAATGGCTTATTGGTACCTAGCTGTAAAGTGTTTTTACAGCTAGGTACCAATAGCATTTGGAGTCAATCAAAGTTGTATTTAAATACCTACTAAGACACTTATTTTAACATGAAATTTGAAGTAATAGGATAGAATCATTCCTCATCAATAATTTCGTTCATATGTAGGTACTTAGTTCGTACCTACTATGAAAGTAGTTCGGTAGATCGGATCGCAATACAACGATTTATTCTGTTAACGTATGGTTAGTGGTCAACCTAGTGTCAAATTTGTTCAAGCCGCCATCGCGCCGGTCACCCACCTATGGAATGACCGCATCAAGAGTTGCTTAACGTTAGCTTAAGCAGTTTTAGCTCCGGCTTGCCTTTTAACAAAACTGACCCTTCGCCACTGGTACATATTGTAATAATATTAATGTAGTTGATGTCATGCATACGTACGTTACAATTCTACAATTTATTTGTTAATGTGCTTATTATTGAATGTCAATTATTTTTTTTTTATCTATTTTATTTTTTCAAATTCAAATTATTTTTATTCGCAGAAAATATGGTACAAAAGTTGGTTATCAAAATAATACAGTATCACATATTTTGCCATTAAGACATACAGATATTAGGCATTAAACATTATAAAAAACTAAAACTAAGATTAATATATTCTAAACATTTTTAAACTTATTTTTTATACATATAACACCTTCACAAATCGAGGGTATAAAGTATAATATTTTTCCTTACAAAGTGTTAGTAAAATGGTAAGATTGAGTGGCGTATTTCTTTAGAAAATCATTTATAGAGTAGAAACATTCCTGTACCAGCCATTTGTGCAGTGAAATACAAAATTTATTATACGGTAATTCCGTTATACTTTTTGGTATAGAATTATATATTGATGGCGCCATATACACACAACTATATCGGATCATTTCAAGTCTGGGCACTGGTAATTTTAAATATGAATGCGTGACTGTTCGTTTATTGTTGTTATTTTTCACTTCAAAAAGGTGAGTGTTATATTTTACAAATTTAGCTGTTTCATAAATATAAATACTGGGTACTGTTAAAAGATTGTGTGTTTTAAATATAGGCGCACAAGATTCATGCCATTCCAAGTTAAATATTGCACGTACACATTTTTTTTGTGCTACAAATATCCTTATACTATCTATTGAATGTCCCCACACAACTATACAATAGCGAATTATAGAACAAACATATGCATGATAAGCCATCAGTGAAGCATGCATGGAAGTGGTTTCTTTAATTTTTTTAATGCGAAGACAAATTTGTTAATTTTTTTACAGATGCTGGCAATGTGTTCAGTCCATTTTAAGTGTTGGTCGATAATAACACCCAAGAATGTAGTACTTTGTAATTGATTGATATTTTGATTATTGTATGTTATATTTAACTCTTTGTTGCTACTTTTTTGTGTTTTGAAGTTAATTATGTTAGTTTTTCCTATGTTAATTTTTTAATTATTTAAGTCTAACCATGTTTATCTTTTAATGCATTATTAATATTAGTTTCAAATTTTTCTTCATCTTTGGAAGTGATGATTATTGAGGTATTATCTGCAAACAAGACACAGTCATGTTGAGCTACTGCTTTGGGAAGGTCGTTTATATATGTTACTGTAAAAGCCCGAACTGTGGTAAATCCTAAGATTTTCCGGTAAAACCTAAGATTTACCAACTCTCAGTGGTAAAAGTCCGAACAAGCCAGGGTTTGAATAGTATGTTACGATATATAAAAAAATCCTCCTTCATAACTATGTTTATAACTATTTCACGGTATTATTATATACTGTGACATAGTTATAAAGAAGGAGTTTTGGGCATAGCGACATGGGTAGGTTAGGTTAGAAGGCTAAGGTGGGAGCGAGCGAAGCGAAGCTCCCACCTTAGCCTTCGTGGTTATTTTTTTTTAACCACCCAGAAGGAGGAGCCCCGCGTAGCGGGTCTCCGGCGACATCTCGATATCATCAAGTGAATATAGGTCAAAGTTCGAAATAAAAGAATTATTCGGACTTTTACCATTGCGAGTTGGTAAATCTTAGGTTATACCGGAAAATCTTAGGATTTACCACCGTTCGGGCTTTTACAGTAACATATACAGTAGAAATAGTAGTGGTCCCAGGATGCTTCCTTGTGAAACCCCAGAATGATTGTGTCTATAGTTTGAATCAAAATTTTCGAGAGTATTTGTAGTATTATTAAATTTTGTAACTCTAGTAACCTGTTTTCTGTTCTGTAAGTATGATTCAAACCATTTTAAAGCTATACCTCTTATCCCATAATTTTCTAATTTTCATAATAATATTGAATGGCTAACATGATCAAATGCCTTACTCAAATCTAGGAAAAGAACACAAGTTTGCAATTTAGAGTTTACCTTTTTTGTGGAGAGGTTTAATAATGGAAAGTTTTTATTGATCAGGGAAACAACCATGCTCTAATGAGTTATTGATAATATGGGACAGAGGTTGACATATAAATGGAGAAACGAGTTTTATAATTTCTGTTGTAATGTTATCGTAATCTGATGATTTTGTGTTCCTTAAGGACTTAATGATATTAAATATTTCATTAGTATCGGTAGGTTCAAGAAATATACTATGTTCATTATTTTCAATATTTATGCTATTGGAATTAATATGTGCAGTATCTAAAGAACTTTCCACGACATCAATGAAGAAATTGTTGAATATTTCTGATATATCCGAACCTGATGTCATTGTAATACCATAATTCATTATTTTTTCTATGAATTCCTTAGGTCGTTCATTACCTGTGGCCCGTTTTACAATGTCCCACGTTGCTTTGCATTTATTATCAGAAAAGGCTATGTGTTTTAAGTTACCCATAGATTGAGTCGTATTTATACATTTCTTAAGGACTTTTGAAAACGACCTGTAAGCTTGTTTATTTGTTATGGACTTATTACGATAATATCTGTACCTTAATTGTCTTTTTCTTTTGCAACTTTTCTTTAATCCTTTAGTTATCCACTTTTATGTAGTACTTTTGTAACATTTCTTTACTTTAATAGAAGGAAAACACAATTTATAAAATAATGTCAAAAGATCGTGAAAATAATTGTATGAAGTATTGGTATCAGATATCTCATAGACTTCAGAAAAAGATAGTTGACTGATGCAGTAGATGATTTTTTCTATATTTTCTTTGCTCAGATCATCTTTAGTGGTAAAATAATATGTTGAAGCATTGTTTGTTGAATCATATTCAAACTGGAGAATTTGAGCTGTATTATGATCTGACAGGCAAAGGTTTAGAATTTTTCCAACTGGGTTAGGGATATTACTAATAATATTGTCAATACATGTGTTCATGCGCGTAGGAACCTGTATGTGACACTGCATACCATATTTTGAGAGAAGGTCATTAAACTCAGTTGTGTTACTATTATTATGTAAAAGATTAATATTAAAAAGTCTCCCGTAATTACTGTCTTCGATTTTTTGTGTTGTAGGTTAATTAAGGTTTTCTCAAGATTTTCGAAAAAAATATTTAAACTGGAATTGGGGGTTCTATAAACGCAAAGAATTATGAGACGCGGCGTTTTTATTTCTATTCCACAGATCTCAAAATCTTTTTCTATATTAAATTCGTGCACATCATGTAGCTGTTCAAATTCTATATTATTTTTGCATAATATACACGTTCCTCCCCGACATTGTTTAACACGGGTATAGATCGCAGCAAGTTTATAATTATTTAACATTAAATACTGTTCTTCCCCTTTTATAATGAAATGTTCACTCAAACATACAACATTAACATTTGTACCAGATTCAGATACCTCATTAATTGTGACATCCAATTCTTGTGTTTTATTTAAAATACCAGCAATATTTTGATGAAGTATAGTAAATTGGTTATGGTTATTGTTAGTCACGAAAAAAAGTTTGTTCATTGATATAAGTAGTCATCTGTATCGGTGATGATATTTTATTTTTATTTATAGTGTGAAAGTAGTCAGGTATAGTTCCTTTGCGCGGAATCTGTTCATGCTCATGTGTATTATTAATGCTACAGTTTTTGTTTTTAAGCTCTACAATATCTTTCTCTGAGTTAAGTAATGTTCGTGTTGATATCGTGCTTATTATATTTGTTTTAGAGTTAATGTCTAATAGTTTATTGTAAGAAAGGAATGTAGTTTTATATTTTGTTGTGTTCATTTTATGTATTATTTTTCCTACAATATCATCTCCCATGTTTGCTTCTATAAAATAACAATTTTCGCAGTTATTACTTATGAGTTTGAGATTATAATTTAATTTACTTACATTTAGATGCGGATTATACAGTACGTTAACCACAAAAACACTACAATTATTCAGAGCTTTAATAGCGGAAGATATTTCTATCATGAACTGAGTTGGATTTTTATCATTACTGCCACAAATGATAATGACATTATCATCTTTATTTAGTTCTGTGGATAATGATGAACAGCCTGATAGAACTTCTCGGGTCGGTGCATCGTGCTTTCTTATAGCCATTATGTCGTATTCACCTAGGATTATTTTTTTCTCGTTATCAATCAACTTTTTAACGATTCCGTGCCCTTGATTAGGTACACTATGCAACAAATTTGAAAAAAAAAACACCAGACTTACAGTATGTAATTATAACTTATCACCTTAAAACTATTCGGTGTGTATAAATAAAATTATTACATCACGTCAGATTTAGTAGTGATAGGCTTACTGATTTTGAAAAAAAATGTATAAAGGAGAGACTTAAATTTTTATTATACATTAAAAAAACATGTTTTTTTTCAACAATTGGCTTTCCTCTTGTAACCAGTAGACACAGTATCCCTCTGGAGGCTCCAACAGTAGTCTGCAAGCATGGCTGGTTTCCATCTACCCTGATAACGCTTCTCATACTCTGCAATTTCTGCATGAAATCTTTCTCCATGTTCATCACTCACTGAACCCATGTCATTAATGAGTAATCTGAACGTTTGATGACTTGTGTACCCAGAAAAGATATATTTTTATGACTATCCACAAAAAAGTGAAGCAGACAGTAAACAAATCAAGATTCTTCTTATCTCTCTTCTGTGACGTGATATATAAATATAAATGTGTTGTCTGTATTACACTAAGTATTCTTAATACGAATTACCATTCGGGATCCCAGTGAATTTTTTGGTGTTGCATAGTGTTATCAGATAATAATATAATTCTTCTGCAACTATCCTTATTTAAATCCAATTTTTGCTTAACTGCATCTTTAGTTCCTTCTATGTTTGATTTTATTCTAGTTCATTTTGACATTTTGGCATCTACGCTAATATTCCCTGTTTCTGTGGCGCAGTCGTTTTTGTTCCTGGCAGTAGTAGTAAATAAATCATTTGTAACCTCTGAAGTTCTTGACTTAATATTATTACGTGAAGCTTTGGGTGTTTGGAAGTCGTAATCAATATTCAGCTTCCTTGGAGATATATTAGATCGATCAGTAGTTTGTTTCTTAGTATTTCCATTCTTCATCGTCCTAGTGCTATTATTATTATTATGTTGTTCTGTTCTCTGTAGTTTACTATCATTTTTTTCTTTCAGGTACTTATTTTCTTGATGTAATGTTTCTATTTTTTGACGTGCAGTAGCGAGTTCTTCTTTCAGATGTTCAATAGATGTTTTTAGTTCCTTAATTTCTTCGCTTGTAGGAGTATGCATTGTAGATAGATCTGTTAGACTTTTGATACCAGCGTTATCATCAGCATCTAAACTGTCCGTAGACTCAGTAGATATGTTTGACATAGACTGAGTTCTTTTACGAAATGTAATGTTAGTAAAGTAATCCATTTAAATAAGGTTCAAAAAGCAACACTTCACAGTCAGGCTCGAACTTGCACCATAGGACCGATCAATTATAGCCTCAGAGCCACAGTCTTACTTTCTTAGGAGGCCAAATAAATGATCACACTCCTTAGACTATTTTAATGTACAATGTTCTAATGTACAATTTAAACTGTATTTTAACACAATTTAATTTAAATTAAATAAAAAAGTCATATAATTAAACACTATTAATTGTCCTGGTTTAAGTGTTTAAGGTTTAAGATTCACCAAAAAATAAAAAAAATAAAACAAAAAACTCCAAAAAGTCACATGCAATTTCACTAGGATTTGATCCCACACACTCTTGTTGACGCAAGCAAAAGCGGAAGCTCTACTAGAGAGCCAGAGAACTTCAATACTGATGAATCGAAATTAGCAAAATTAATATAATTGTAGATGCAATGCATGCAGTAAATGACAGTTTGTTTTTGAAATTATAGTAGGCGTCACTTTTTTACTGTTTATTTGCAGATTATGTTTTTATATGAAAATTTGCTATATTTATGTTCACTTATAGTTGTAATTGACAGTACTTTATAGTTTTAAGTTCCAGTTTATTGTTTCATGTTTATTTATTGGATAATTACACTGCACTTGCTATTGATATAGATTTACACTTAGTTTTATTTATACTGTTCATACACTTTCACCAACGATAGACGATAATTAACATATATATAGTAACCATAATATCGCTTTTATAACTGTTAAAACTTAATGAAACTATTTTATTTTAATTATTTAAACGCGACCGCGGGAAACCAATGTTTACATGACGCCTAGCGCCATCTATCTCCTATTTTGACTTTTCCTAATTTGACTATTTGTAATTGACATGATATACATATTTTCCATTATTTTTAATGATTATTATAATATTTAATTGATATCAAAGCATAATTTTTAAATTTAATTGTGTTATTATTTACTGCATGTGAAATATTTCCACGCCGATATACAGGGTGTAAATGACAGCTAACCGAAAACTTTACTGGTAAGTTTGTGACACTGTATGCACGAAATTTACTCCAACGATATTTCTCGGAAATGATTGGTTCCCGAGTTTGTCATTTTTGAGCGTTCAATGTATAGTGAACAACGCGATGTATCTCCGCGCATGCCTACGAGATTTCTGGCGGCGGCGGCGCGCTGAGCGACGACATGTCGCGACGCATCGTAGGTACGTACGCGTACCACCACGTCTATGCACTCACTAGTATGCAACGCTATCATTAGATAACAATCTTATGTATCGTTTATGGTATCGTAAGTAGGCCCGTATGTTACAATAGCTCATAGTAATATTGTAAGTAGGTAGGTACCTACTTGGCTTACGTGAAATCAAAACAATAATAGCAAAATGTAACCAATAATAAGAAAGTGCTAAAACAAATTGTTATCAATGTCTATCAACACGCAAATACCTGGTGTATGGCGAGAGTTTGAGTACCTTTGGATCCGGACGTACAGGTGCAGAGCACGCCGTGCACTTCCACGTGCTTCACCATACATAACACATCAACATTTCTTCCTATTTACGAACACAACTGCTCTTCGAAAACAATAACAACAAAAATAATAACAACAAAACCACTAACAACTCAAAACCGGAACAATAACAAGTAATAATAAACAACAGTTCACACACGACACGACGAATAGGACATAACAAACGACACCGGTGAAGAGCTTCCGTCTTCCGCGAGCGAATTGCTCGAACTATCAATCAAAGAGAGCCGCCGGCGCAGGCGCCTCTCCGCTCACTCGCGCCGCCCCTCGCCCGCGCCACCCGCTCCCTCCGCGCCGTCCGCGTGCGCGCCGCCGATTTGGTGACGAGCGACGAGTTAGGATCCCAGCGAGAGATTAGATTCAATAAAATATTGATGTGGCATTACTATTTTTACTTGTCACAGTTGTTACTGGTTGCATTGTAGTTTTATTCAAATACCAAATAACATTACAAACATTATTGATGTAAGTTTAAAATACTTTGATATTTATAACATAAAATCAGCTTAAAGTAAATAAAATAACCACGAAACGTTTATTTAATTAAACCATAAAAAATGTAGGTACATAACAATGATAACAATCAATATCCATTAATATTCTTATCAGAGAAACTAACTTATCATAATTCATAATCCCCGGAGAATTACTTAGCATCCATTTTGTCGCATCCCATCTATGTAACATCCACGCGCGGTCGCGGCGTCACGCGTCACTACGGCCATCTACTTTTCGAGTCGCACCGCGCTTGTATGAAGTATGAATGAGCGTGTAAATATCGAATAGAATTTTGCAAGAACAAATGGAACAAAGCGACAATACATGTTAAATTGTTTATTAGAGATTTTTATAGCGCTAAAGAATATCAATAGGATTTTTTGTCGTTCTGTATGTATTTGTACGTGTAATAATAAGATATCACACATTTAAAATCTTATGAATTTACCTTTCATCGGAGAGCGGGTTAATTATGTAATTTTCATTTTTAACATAGAACAAAATACTAAGTAACGCTGCATACTAGTGAGAGTGAGGCTGACAGCTGTGTGCGTAATCGTGTCTGTGTGGCGCGCGTAGGTACGTCGACCGTCGCGGCCGGCCGCCGCCGGCGCGGTGTCGTTGGCCGAACAGCTGATAGCGAATTTATACGTTGTTTTAATCCATTGCTCGTTTTTGTGAAAAACAGTTATATGACGGATTTTTTTTTCATATTCATGTTGCATTGTGTAGTATTAACGAAATAATACCAAAAAAAAATAAAAAAAACGCATAAAAAATCGGAAAAATCAAGAAAAAACCGATGAAAATTTTCAACGCCATAAGCACCAGAATCGTGTCTAAAGTCATTTTTTTTTCTTTTCGGTAGGCTGTCATTTACACCCTGTATACAGGGTCTTCTCAAAATAGCTGGTAATATTTTGGGAGGTGATACTGCCCATGAATCTGATCACGAATCCGAAAAAAAAATTTTTTTTGGACAACTTATTTTTTGCTTTTTTGTAGTATGAGTGAGCGCTCGTACACGAATACATAGAAGCGGCTCGTCGTTACACGGCGTCGTGAAGCGGCGGCGCTTCTATGTGTGCGACCGCGACCGAGCGCTGTCAGCTGACGCCGCGAGGGGGGGTGACCGCGCGCGGGACGTTCTGTTTTAGTAACAATAATAAATACAAATTGATACTGATTTCCCATAATACTTTCAGTCTTGGATTGGCTAGCAACTACCTGATTAACGTAACTATGCCATTTAAGTTATTGTTAAATTACTAACCTACAGAACGTAGCGTATCGCGAGAGTTTGAATACAGTTGCATCGAACATAGGATTATCATCCCACAGTACATACACATAAATTGACGAAATCATAATTACGAATCTCAATTACCTACTGTTAACGGCTGATTAACGAACGACAATACACAAATGATTGATGAATTATGAAATCAAACAAATTAAATTGTTACATTACTTACCTAAATAGCGTACGGCGTATCGCCAGAGATTCGTTACAGATGCGTCAAACAAACAACCATGCGACACTACACACAAACTCACAAAATAAGAAAAAGTACGAAAATCGTCTAGCTACTGATAACAGCTGACTCAATTTACTGACTGACACTCACATATCGGGATCAAGCACTTGGTTTTACGACACCACCAACACGCACAATAAATTCTTACCAACTGGTTAATTTAAATGTAGTATCCATTTTTAAAAATAAAAACATGGCATATTAAATCATGCCGACAAAGGGCGAAATTCAACATCATAAACACCGACAAAGAGAGCCGATCGTTTGGCGGCGTCGCGCGGTGCGCTTTGTAGTTGTCTTGTCGTGCCGCGCTAGTGATGTTTGTTTCTATTGCTTACACTCAAATGTGGAAATATCGGTAAAAAACATTATTATTAAAACAGTAGAAACCAACTGAATGTATTATTTGTACCTACCTTACCTAAGATTATCTTTAACATTTACACGCTGCACGCAGACCAAGAGGACACAGATTTATTGTTGTAATAATACTAGGTATAAAATATTCGAGGATTTCGATACTGAACCAACGTTTGCTATTTGTTATCTTTATTAAAATAGAAACTAATTGTTTTTATACTTGACAAATTGATATTAACATTGCATTAATAATATCTTCTCATTCAATGTTAGTCTCCAGATAGTTTAATTTGAAGTATTTAATGAAAAATAAATATCAATATTAAATGTAATTAAGTTTTTGGGTCCATCCCTAACTGTCTATTTATTTTATTTTGCTTCATACGTTTGTCACAACTTAGTACCTATTAAGGATCGCTTTCGTTCGGACGTCCGCGCGTCTGGTGGGACTTTCAATAGTCATAGTCAATGCTTGAGCTTGTTATTACTGTTATTTCCTAAACCTTTCTGAACTGTGATTTGTTATTGTCGCGCGTGATCATGAGCGTGCGCGGTGTGATACGGTAATTGGTGAATGAGCCATGTTTTTGTTAATAATTCGTGTGTTCGTGAAAGTGAATCAGAACGAGGAAGCAAAAAGTGTCGTAAAACGTTAGAAGGATAAAATTAAGTATGTAGTGCCTGATGCCCGTGCGTAATTAACTGTTATCAGTGTGTAAATAAGGTTCTCAGTTATGCTTTCGTTAATTTAGATTTAAGTGTTACACGTTGTGTAGGTAAGTAATTTAACAATTACTTTAATTAGACAGTTACGTTAATCATGTAGTTGCTAGCCAGTCCAAGACTGAAAGTATTATGGGAAATCAGTATCAGTTTGTATTTATTATTGTTACTAAAACAGAACGTCCCGCGCGCGGTCACCCCCCCTCGCGGCGTCAGCTGACAGCGCTCGGTCGCGGTCGCACACATAGAAGCGCCGCCGCTTCACGACGCCGTGTAACGACGAGCCGCTTCTATGTATTCGTGCACGAGCGCTCACTCACACTACAAAAAAGCAAAAAATAAGTTGTCCAAAAAAATTTTTTTTGCGGATTCGTGATCAGATTCATGGGCAGTATCGCCTCCCAAAATATCACCAGCTATTTTGAGAAGACCCTATATATCAGCTTAGCCTTTCTTCCAAGCTATGTTGGAGTCGGCTTCCAGTCTCACCGGATGCAGCTGAATATCCTACTACTATTACTTTTTTGGACGTGGGTAGTCAGAAGGGTTGGTCACAAATAATTAGCTCCACAAAGTTTTATTTAATTCAAATATACATCACAGTTTAGTTACAAAGTTTATGTCCACAATTATCAACTGAACACTCTACCTGCCGGTTACAATAATTTTCTGTCCTTTATCTCCACTATGCACAAAATGGACACCATGCAGGCTACACTTGATGAGATGAACATCAGCATTCATAATAGAATGGCAGAATTTGAAGCTCAACTGCTGAAGTCCTTCCCTACTACTGTCTCCAGCTTAACAACTGACTTCACAGCATATCGTGCCTTTGTCATCCAGGCTCTGAAATTGCTAAAGTCCCAAATTGACACATTGACACGCACAGTTGATGTCATGGAAATGCAGAGGCGGAAGAAGATTTTGCTGCTTCACGGTGTGGCAGAGAGTGAGCAGAGGATCGAGTATGTGCAGCAGACCATCAGTAAATTGGTCGCCAACCAGTTAGGCGTTGGTGACTTCACTCATCACTGCATCAAGCGTTGCCAACGACTTGGCAAGAAACACTCTCCTAAGCGGCCTAGACCAATTCTTGTGAAGCTGGTGGACTCTGATGTTCGTGACAAGATCTGGTTCTCAAAAACAAAGCTGAAGGGCACAGGCGTCACAATGTCTGAGTTCCTCACGAAGACTAGGCACGACGTGTTTATGACCGCACGGGAGAAGTTTGGTGTCGCCAAATGCTGGACTCGTGAGGGTACAGTGTTCGTAAAAGGCCCGGATGACACGCGGTATCGGGTCACCTCGCTGGTGGAGCTGAGCAGGATTGGCGAACTCGTGCCAAAGTCGACCTTCGCCCCTAAGAAGCCCAAGATACCAATTGCTGCGAAGTCCAAACGCACAATTGCCAAGAAGTAATGGCAAAATCCTGCTTTTTGTAACTAGTTCAGGTACACATTTATTTTTCTTAAATTTTCTTTCTAACTTCCTAATACATTCAATAAGGCGCGGTTATTCCATAGATACCCATCTATGGAATAACCGCATAGTGGTATTTGAGCTGGGCGTCTCCGTGCTTCGGAGGGCACGTAAAAAGTCGGTCCCGGCTGTTGTCTACTAACAGTCGTTAAGCCATGTCAAAGGGGTTCCCTATTTGATTTCGAAAGATGATGATTCGATTTTTATTATATCGAAAATGGTGTGTCGATAGTTCAGTTGTACGATGTTTTATGTAATCGATGCTTTATTGGTGCGATGTAACGTTTGTATGAAAAATTCTGTTTCAAATAACCTTAGAGCGATTGCTCATTACTTCGATAATACCTATATCGGTTCGAAACGCCATCTACTCCATAACATTTAATTAAATAACCTTATTATCCATTATAGACGACAAGGAAATAATACTTTTATTTAAAAAAATGCAATTGTGTACAGAAGTTTATTATGTACATCAAGTTAAGTACATTTTTAATGAAAAATCATACAACAAAATAACAAAATAGATATACCTATACTTGAACTTAATCAGCAAAGAATACAAAATAAATAAAACATTAATTGTAATTTTAAAGACACGTGATTATACTGAAATCAAAATCAAAATCAAATCATTTATTCATATAGGTCAAATGTTGACACTTATGATAGTCAATGATACAGAGAGTGAATTTACCGCCAGTTCGGAAGGTAGGGCCAATGAGAAGAGCTGGCAAGAAACTCCAGGCCACTCTTTTTAATCGCCAATTAATTTTAACAATCTTTCTATTAGGTATAAATCTTTGATGATGTAAGGAGCCGCTACCAACACTACCGAACACACAAAGGTATAATATGAACTAGCTGACCCGCGCAACTTCGCTTGCGTCACAAAAGAGAGAATCGGTCAAAATTTTTCCAGTTTTTGTAACATTTTCTACTGGTATTCTGCTCCTATTAGTCGTAGCGTGATGATATATAGCCTATAACCTTCCTCGATAAATGGGCTATCTAACACTGAAAGAATTTTTCAAATCGGACCAGTAGTTCCTGAGATTAGCGCGTTCAAACAAACAAACAAACAAACAAACTCTTCAGCTTTATAATATTAGTATAGATAAATTAAATCAATATATATATATATCTGCTTAGCCTTTTTTCCAAGCTATGTTGGAGTCGGCTTCCAGTCTCACCGGATGCAGCTGAATACCAGTGTTTTACATGGAGCGACTGCCTATCTGACCTCCACAACCCGGTTACCTGGGATAACACGGTACCCTTCGGTAAGACTGGTTGTCAGACTTTCAAGCTTCTGACTACTGTTAACGACTGTCAAAGATCTTCGAAATTGACAGCCGGGACCCACAATTTAACGTGCCTTCCGAAACACGGAGGAACTCGATATGTATAAGATGGTCACCCATCCACAAATCAACCTCGCCAAGCATTGCTTAACCTCAGAGATCGATCCGCGCGGCTGTTGTTAACTAAGCCAATTCACCACAACCAGGACGACCAGTCACCCCAAGCAGCACCCGTTCACGAGTATGACGCATGGACCAGCCATCACCCCCTTCGCACATATTAGAGGGAAGGGGGTGACCCGGCACACGACGCCGCCGCAAGCAATGACATTTTAGTGAGCATGACGAACCTTGGCATGTGGGAGCCCACCATATCTATCAAGAAAAGAAAACGAGTGCCACTGAGGCTCGTGTGATACCTCTCTGTTACAGAGTTAAAATACTACTGATTAATATTTATACAATGCAAAGATGAATATATACATATATAGATATTTAATCTTGATTTGTGTAGAACGAGCAACTAATCCCATGATTTCTTATCCATTATATAATCGTCGATCTTATAATAACCCCTTTTAATAAGATGATCTTTAACAACTAATTTGAATTTTTGTTCCATCCAATCCATAACACTGCTGGGAAGTTTGTTATACAACCGAACACCAAGACCTGTAAATGAGTTGTGTACTTTTTGCAATCTATTGCAGGGACCTACTAATTTGTGCTTATTTCTGGTATTAATGTTATGAATGTCACTATTCTTAGCAAACGAATTTATGTTTTGTTTGATGAACATCAAATTCGCAAAAATATACTGTGATGCCACCGTCAGTATACCTATTTTCCCAAATACCTCCCGCAGAGAGTCCCGCGCTCCTAAGCCGTAAATAGCGCGAATTGCTCTTTTTTGAATAACGAAAATTGTGTCTATATCAGCCGCTCTGCCCCAAAGTAGAATACCGTAGGACAAAACGCTGTGAAAATAACCAAAGTAAACCAGTCTTGCCGCATCTACACCAGCAAACTGTCTTACTTTTCTTATCGCATAGGCTGCGGAGCTGAGCCTGCCCGCGAGCTTTGTTATTTGGGTGCCCCATTGAAGCTTATTATCTAAGTCTACACCTAGGAAGGTTACGGAGTTGACTATGTCTAACACCTTACCATTTAGAACTACATTCGTACCTAGATTCCTAGCGTTGGGCATGGTAAACCTAATGCATTTCGTTTTCTTAGAATTTAACAATAAATTGTTGGCTGTAAACCAATCGAGAACCTGTGTAAGAGCACCATTTGCATCGTCAAAATCTGTTTTCTTACGATCTACTTTAAATATGAGCGACGTATCATCAGCAAATAGTACAATATCACACAGATCCTGCACCTGATGTGGCAAATCATTAATATATACCAGAAAAAGAAAAGGACCAAGGATAGAGCCCTGCGGTACCCCTAAACTAACTGCAGATCCAGTGGATCTTGACCCATTGATATCTGTATACTGTACTCTCTCAGACAAGTAGGATGCAAGTAGGTCAAGTGCCACATCCCCAATCCCATAGAATTTAAGTTTATATAAAAGAGTATTGTGGTCAACACAATCAAACGCTTTGGAAAGATCGCAGAATACCCCAATAGCATCCTGCGACGCTTCCCAAGCATCGAAAATATGCCTAATAAGTGTGACCCCTGCATCGATGGTAGATCGACCCTTTGTAAAGCCAAACTGTTTGCTGTGGAGTAAATTATACAAACTGAAATGGCTCTCTAATTGCTCTAATATAGCCCTTTCAAATATTTTACTGAGAGCAGGCAAGATGGATATTGGCCTAAAGTTACTGGGCTCACTTTTGCATCCGTTTTTAAACAAGGGAATTATCTTACTGTGCTTCATTAAATTAGGAAACACACCTACATCTACACATCGATTAAAAGTTGCAGCTAAATGAGGCGCTATCTCAGCGATAATACTCTCAAGTAACTTGACAGAAATTCCCCACAAGTCCGCTGTATTTTTTTAATTAAGCGACTTGAATACTCTGATTATGTCAGAGGGGTTTATATGCTTAAAATAAAATGAGACATTGCACTGACCCACATTGCTCCTAAGTAATGATCCTGCTTTAGCGGTTGAGGAATTTAAGGAACTAGTCGTAATGACTGGTATGTCAGAAAAATAATTGTTAAATGTTTGAGCTACGCCTAGGCTATCTGTAATAACCCGATTGTTAACATTTAATTCGAAGTCGTGATCAGGTGGTGACGATCTTCCTGTTTCATTGTTGATAATATTCCAAGTTGTTTTTATTTTATTGTTGGAATTTTTGATCTTGTTGCTTAAGTACAAAGACTTAGCAGCGGCACAAGATTTTTTAAAGATTTTAGAGTAATTCCTAACATATTCAAGAAAACCTACATTGAAATTGTATTGTTTCATGGCATACAGCTCATACATCCTAGCTCTACTTTTGTAAATTCCTACGGTCGCCCAATCGCAGATTGATTGACTGATTATATTATCCACTAGCTGACCCGCGCAACTTTGCTTGCGTCACATAAGAGAGACTGGGTCAAATTTTTCCCCGTTTTTGGAATATTTTTTTACTGCTACTCTGCTCCTACTGTTCGTAGCGTGATGATATATAGCCTATAACCTTCCTCGGTGAATGGGATATCTAACACTGAAAGAATTTTTCAAATCGGATCAGTAGTTTCTGAGATTAGCGTGTTCAAACAAACAAACAAACAAACAAACTCTTCAGCTTTATAATATAATATTATCCATTTTCATTTAATCAAAAAACAATAAAAATGTATATACAATTACAATTCTATGTGATTAGCAATAGCTCTTAAAAAATTCAGAAGTTCCATATTATTACGGTTTGCACAAATTTTAGTGATACAATCGGATACATTTTTCTTTTTTTTCTTGGGCGGAGTCTTATCAACGCTAGCCTGTGCTTTTTCAACTACGTGATTAGTGCTTATTTGCTCTTTTATAAGGCTAATCTCTTTTATAGTCGCGTATAAGCCATGGCGGTTATTGTTTTGTAAGTAGTCGCAACGTCTATGCCAAGCCTCAACATTATTTTGGGTCCTTGGTAGGTCGAGTTCATTTATTTTGCGTATGGACCACAACTGTGGTGGAAATAATGGAGGGATTAGAGAGATACATAGTTTTGCACCTTTTGTTCGAGAATTTTTCCTACCAAGCACGTAATAGGCCTCAAACCAATGTATGATAGTTTCTGCTTCTTCAGGCAAAACCGTTTCTTTCAGAAGTTTAAAGGCGTCCAGTATCTCTTCAGGAGTAGGATATGCCAAAGCTACTATGTGACGAAGTTTAAGAGAGAAATTGCTGTCGTTACCTTGGATTCTTTATTCGTCGGATTTCTGTATTTGCCTCCACAAATTTTGCGCTAAATGAAAAAGGTAACCTGTATGAGTAGCTCCAGGGAAATATATCTTGACGACATTGATAACAGCTATTTCAAAATCAGTAAGTATATACTGAGGGTTCAATTCACATTGCAATTCCTCAGCATATGCCAAAATTCTTTAAACATCATCATATACGTTTCTTCAGTCTTATCTCCCAAAAAACAATATACTAACGGCACTATTTTTCTGCTATCGATATCATTTCCCACCATTCCGTGTATACTGTAGATTTGGGTAAAAAGTCTAGGACATGTACAGAATGTTCCGTCCATTATCCATAGAAATGAATCACGTAAAAGCCTGATATTTCGCTGAGTACAAAATATAAGCAAGCATTTATTATCATTGTATTTCGTTTGCCGAGCCAAAAACTATTCTCCTTCAACCAAGTAGTCTGCAGGTATATCTATTTCCTCTAAAGTAGAAGGTTTTTTTGGAAATGTTTTCTTTCTTGCTCTGTAGACAATTTGACGTAAAGCATTTTTATTGGGAAGACAACACGCACTTGTACTTGGTATAGCTTCCAAATTATTTCGGACTAGCTGACCCGCGCAACTTCGCTTGCGTCACATAAGAGAGAATGGGTCAAAATTGACCCCGTTTTTGTAACATTTTTCACTCGTACTCTGCTCCTATTGGTAGTAGCGTGATGATATATAGCCTATAACCTTCCTCGATAAATGGACTATCTAACACTGAAAGATTTTTTTAAATCGGACCAGTAGTTCCTGAGATTAGCGCGTTCAAACAAACAAAGTATTAGTATAGATGATCACTGTAGGTCCATCATTGCTAGTATTGGCATCCCTCTTCAATTTATTTTTAAAAATTATTGAGTCTTGCAAGCCAGCACTTGGGGCGTGTGCACGGTGGATGACAAACCACAAGAGGTAAACTCCAAGGAGAAGATAGTCCATTTTATCCTTGGAATTCCTGAAGACCAGAAACAAGCCATCCTGGATCGTGATCGCCGAGTAGCGCACATGTCTGGGAGTGGCTACATCAGGTTCTTCACCTCAGAGGAACCAGCCACGAGCGGCAGCAGACCAACGGCGACGGAGGAGTCAACGGTGGGGGCCGCATCCGGTCCCGAGCCGTCCACCTCTGCTCCCCAACAGGGTTCGAGCGAGATGGAGACAGACCCGCCGCCGCAGAACAAGGGGACTACCAGTGACGAAGATGACGTCCTGCGTAGCCCGTAGTCCCCTAAACATAAATATCATACAAACCAACCTCCAGCACAAACAAATAGCGGCGGCCACTCTACGCAGAGCACTGGAGGTTAACAACAAGACCGTCGCCCTGATCCAGGAGCCGTGGATCAGAAACAACAAAATCTGGGGTCTAAGCAATATCTGCGGTAAGTTACTGGTAAAACCCTCAGTCGACAAACTGAGAACCTGCATTTTCATGCCCAACACCATAACAACCACGCCACTAAACCAATTCTGTTCTAGAGACCTCACTGCAGTGACAATCCACACAGAAAATAACACAACCCTAGTCTTAGCCTCAGTGTACATGCCGAGCGACGGCGAAACTCCAACAAGAGAACTGGCCGAACTTGTACAACACTGCGAAACACAAGACTGGGAGCTGATCATCGCTGCAGACTGTAATGCACACCATCCTCTGTGGGGAAGTAAGGATACCAACAAAACAGGTGAGTCACTAGCCGAATACCTATTTCAAACAAACCTAAACATTATAAACAGGGGTACTGAACCCACTTTTGTAAGCTCAAGGTATCAAACCATTATAGACATCACATTGGCAACACACGCGGCTGCAAATCTGATTGCGGGCTGGCACGTATCAGACGAGCCATCACTGGCAGACCACCGCCGCGTGTGCTTTCAAATTCAACACAAGCAAAAAGACCCTGACCTATATCGCAACCCCCGAAAAACAGATATATCAAGGTACACAAACTTACTTACTAAAGCACTAAGTGACGGACCAGTAACTGACGTCACTCTCAGTACTAATAATATAGACTTAAACAACATAGACTCGACAAACCAAGCCGCAAGAATAAAGAAAATACTTTCCAAAGGGAACCCGAATCTTTTGGGCACTCTTAAGAAAGCAGACGGCACCTACACAAATAACGACAAAGAAACGTGTGAAATATTGCTGGAAACACACTTTCCAGGCTGTCTGATGACATCAGGCCTTGATTGGTCAGACGAGCACCACAACACACCAACAACCCAAGACTGGGAAGTCGCCAACAAAATAGTAACCGCGGATAGGATGGCATGGGCCATAAAAAGCTTCCAGCCATTCAAATCAGCAGGGCTTGACATGATTTTCCCGGCGCTACTACAATGGCAAAAAGACGAGACGATAAAACACCTATTACCAATCTACAGAGCCTGTATAGCTTTCAAATACATACCCAAATTGTGGAGAGAAGCAAAGGTAGTTTTCCTCCCCAAACCGGGTAAGGAGGACTACACTCATGCCAAAGCTTTCAGGCCAATTAGTCTTACATCATTCCTTTTAAAAACACTGGAAAGACTTGTAGACATAATCCTAAGGGATGGAGCACTAAAGAACAATCCACTACATCCCCAACAACATGCGTATAGAAAAGGCAAATCAACAGAGTCGGCACTGCACAAGGTTGTGCACAAAATAGAATCGGCCTTTACAAACAAAGCCTCAACACTAGCCTCCTTCATAGATATAGAAGGAGCTTTTGACAAAACCATGCACAACACAACATTAAACATGCCCTACAAAGACTTAAAGTAGAACCAGTCCTAACTGGATGGATTACTGAACTAGTCAGCAAAAGGGCGGTACAGATAGTGGCAAACACCACAATGAGAGCAAAAGTGGTCAGAGGATGCCCCCAGGGAGGCGTCCTTTCACCGCTTCTATGGAACATAGTAGTTGATAGCCTCCTAACTAGTTTAAACAAAAAAGGGTACACTACTATTGGATATGCAGATGACCTAGCAATACTGATAAATGGGACAGCTGAAAACGTACTATGTGAAATAATGCGCTCAGCTTTTCAGATTATAGAAAACTGGTGTGAGGAACACCAACTATCAGTAAACCCCAAAAAAACAGAACTAATCCTTTTCACCAACAAAAGGAAGTTACCGGACCTCGAATTACCAAAACTATTTAACACCAAACTCACCCTGTCAACTCAAGTGAAATATCTGGGCATGGTTCTTGACAACAAATTGAATTGGGCGAGTCATATTGAAGCAAAAACTAGGAAGGCCTGCATAGCGTTCGGCCAGTGTAGAAGAATGGTTGGTAACAAATGGGGTCTCAACCCAAACATAACACTCTGGCTATACACATCAGTTATCAGACCTTCTATCATCACCTACGGATCAGTTGTATGGTGGCCCAGAACACAACTGACAACGGTAAAAACAAAACTCCAGAGCACACAACGCCTAGCATGTGTAGCCACCACTGGATGCATGAAAACCACTCCATCAAATGCACTTGAGTACCTCCTGAACCTTAGGCCCTTAGATTTGGTTGTACAGGAGGAGGCACAAGCGGCTGCCTTAAGACTAAAAGCAAACGGGCTATGGCAGCAGAACCCAGAAACAACACACACCAAAATTCTGCAAGGTATCCTGAAGGAAATACCACTTCTCGATGCACCTACAGATAGAACGCCGTGTCACCACGTTTTCGACCGAAGATACAATATCCAACTCAAAGAGGAATCTAAAGATGACTCTGGCATCAACGAAGTTAGGATATACACTGACGGATCCAAAACCGCACTTGGTACAGGAGCCGGCGTCTTCTCGAACGATCTAAATATCAAAATATCAGCCACCCTAGATAAACTAAATACAATCTTCCAAGCAGAATGTATAGGAATCACTAAGGCAGCACAAGCAGTCGCAGCCAGAGATGTCAGAGACCTTAAAATAAAAATTGTCTCGCACAGTGCATCCATGCTACAAGCCTTACAAAATAACGTTATAACATCTGCCCTTGTTCTGGAATGCCACAATGCGCTTCAAGCTATTGCACGTACGAACACGGTTACCCTGCAATGGATCAAAGGGCACAGCAACTCAATGGGAAACGATGCAGCTGATGAACTAGCTAAAAGGGGACCAAAGGGAACAGTATTTGGACCGGAACCACTACTGCCAATCCCCCAAGCACAAATTAAATCTTGGCTGAACAGAAACACCGAAGTGAAACACCTAAAAGAATGGAACAACAGCAAAGGTTGCAGGCAAACTAAGGCTGCAGTTCCGGTGGCACCTAAGAATCTTGCCCGCAACCTTATCAGTCTAAAAAGGGACAAAATACGCAAGGTAATAGGAATCCTAACCGGCCATTGTCCCCTAAACAAACATCTATGTACAATAGGTGTGACGGACAGCCCTCTGTGCAGAGGATGCATGGAGGCAGAGGAAACACCACAACATGTACTTGTGGAATGCAACAGCGTGGCGGATCAACGAGCGCGAACTAAAATATTGACAACAACACTCCAGGAGGCCTGCAGCAACTTGAAAAAGCTACTGAAGTTCTGGGAGGAACTAGGATGGCTGGAGTGAGGGTGAATCAACGCAACAATGTGAGAGGGTAGATACACGCACAAAGGCCCATTTAAGAGGCTAAGTGCGGAAAAAGCCCAGGAAACCTAACCTAACCTAACCTTGGGGCGTGTGAATGTTCACTCATACCTTTGATTAGGGTGTGTTCGTTATTTTCTTTAAATTCCGTCATCATCCGGCTTTTGCATTGTTTTTTATTTTTGAACACACAGCACCAATAATATTTTGTATCCACATGTTTATTTAACATAAATTCATATCCATCAATAAGTATTATATCGTTTCCGCATTTCGATTTTTCCGTTTTGATAACACTATCAACCATATTTGCAATAGGAACTGCACATAACACTTATTCAGAAATTAATTATTGACAAGAGTAAAACATAACACGATTAGATACACATGTCAGCATTATTTACTTCTACCCACATATAACAAAACTATTATGGTAACTCTCAAAACGTAATCACAAAATACCCAATACACTTTTAAATACATTTAAATTTAAATTTTTACAAAACATGATTTTTTTTTATTGAATATCATAAATTCTATGACCGACAAGCCTGCCGTAAAAAATTTTTTTACACCAAAATAGTGTATGCCGATTTGTTCTATGATATTGTTTTTTTTAATTAATATTTTCAGTAACATATGATAAAAAAAATAATTCTATAAATATTTTTTAATTTAAAATATTAAGGTATATAATAAATATTAGGATTACTTTGATATATTAAAATATATTTTATTAATGTACTTAACTTGATGTACATAATAAAATTTTGTACACAATTGCATTTTTTTTAATAAAAGTAATAATGAATAATAATAATGTTCTCCTAGCCGATATACGGCTACGGCGGTCAGTTTCATTGAAACTGACCATCTGTGCAGGACTTTGTTTATAGTGTCCAAGTGTGTGCACAATACACATGTACACTTTCTATACCATCACTCTCATAGTTTGGTGGGACGGATAACCGACACGACCAGTGAGAGGTCAGGCGCAGGACCGACGGCTTTACGTGCTCTCCGAGGCACGGAGGTCTTCGACCTCAACTTCCTAACTCCGGGCAATCTCTAAGAACTTCTAACAGAAAATCTCAGAAAAGACTTTTTGGCCCGACCCAGGATTCAAACCCGAGACGAAAAGTATTATTTCCTTGACGTCTATAATGCATAATAAGGTTATTTAATTAAATGTTATGGAGTAGATGGCGTTTCGAACCGATATAGGTATTATCGAAGTAATGAGCAATCGCTTTGGGGCGGGGATGTGCATATGCTTTTGCAGTTTGAATAATCACGACATGCTTCTCGCTTGCTTTTCACACGCTTGCCTGCACAGACGCATGGTAGCATAAGTACAAACCCCTCATAGTGCCTCCATCAGAAGCACTGTGAGAGCGAGGTCTTAGGGGAGAGCGCAACAGTCGTGAAGATCCCTAAGGCAAGTCCAGTAGTTATCCTTCCCGTGGTTGCTTGCCCTGTTATTGGTCCAGTTCCCTCAGAAATGGATATAACCGAAACTACTGGGCGCCTATCGCAAGGATGCTGAGGTCACACCTTTGCGAGTTCATCATCTTACAGACAAGATGGCGGATAGAATTGACCTCCTGCGTGTTTGTGCCGTGCGCGGGAACCCGTAAGGAGTGGATGAAAGAATCCTGGGGGTTGAGCTGAATGTCAGCTGCGGCTGGCAGGAGGCAACACGCCTCTGTGGTCTGGATTTCCTCCGACACGGGCGGTCAAGGGCTAGCCACCTGCGATCAAGCGGCTGAAGCATCCGGTCAGACGGATGCTGGCGAGTTTCCTGGAGTGATGGAGTCGGCAGACGGCGGAGCAGGACCTCTCGCAGGTTGTGGGAACAGGTGAGTTGTTTTTGCACCGTTTAGTCTCGTCGGCGACGCACTTCGGGGAGCTATATCAGTCCGGTAGCCTTGGTGCTATAGAGCATCCCCACATGAGGGCTCCGAGGAGGGTGAGGAGCCGGACTGACGAATCACATATAAAAACAAAGGTATGGATAATTTATCAAATAACCAAACCCAATCCAGTGCGAAAGCACCTACCGCGCTAAGCGCAAAGACTACTGAGGGCGTCAGCGGAGGCGACAGCGACTCATGTAGCTGGACCGAGGTGTCTCGCAAGAGAACCTGTGGGCTGCCACGACAAACCGGAGCCAAAGCCTACCCTAAAGTTGGGTCAAGAGCGGAGGGGAAGCCCGAAAGGCAAACCGAACGGGCCACAACAGGCCCGAACGGTGTCGATAAGGCAACCCAACCTCCGGCGAACGAAAGTGCCCCAGGGAGCAGTGGCGGGAGATTCCAGAGCGGAAGGACCGGGGTGGCCTCTAGGGGCCCCTGTGGGCCACCGACCTCTGACCCCAACGACCAAACCCAAAGGCACGCAGGAGGGCCCTAGCGCATCAGCACAAAGCAAATATTGAGAAATTTAAAGAATGCTCACAATCACTTACATTTAGAGATGTTTATGAGACACCTGATTCGAATACAGCATTTAATAACTTTTATGATATTTTTGTTTTGTTCTACGACTTATGCTTTCCTATTATTAAGGTAAAAAGAACTGTGAGAAACGTCCAAGGTGGATATCTATATAAAGGTATACGTGCATGCTCAAAGCGTAAACGTGAGCTGCTACGGTGTTACAGAAAGAACCGTAGTGATGAGAACAGACAATTATTCAAAACATATTCTAAGCGTCTTAACAATATTGTTAAGTTGACACAAAGATGTCAAAACAATTATTTTATAAAAACAGCCGTAAATAAGTCTAAAGCTGCATGGTCACTTATAAATTGCAATAAGTTAAATATACCAAAAGACTATATAAGCCACTTGAATGTGGATGACAGTATCGTTCATGACCCTACCTGCATAGCAGAGGCTTTTAATAGCCATTTTACCACTCAAACCTGTCCAAATAATTATAATAATAATAAAATTTTGACATGTAATATTAATAAGAACGTACATTCCTGTTTCGTAGGTACAAGTCCAACAGAAATTCTTAAAATAATAAAGTCAATGAAGAACATTAACAGTACAGGCTATGATGATGTTAGCACAAACATTTTGAAAGAAGTTGCAACATTGATCTCTCATGTCCTTAGTTATATCATCAATACATGCATTGATTCTGGAGTGTTTCCTGATAAGCTTAAAATTACTTTAATAAAGCCACTATTCAAAAAGAATGACAAACATGATGTGGGCTGCTATAGACCTATTGCTCTAATTCCTGTGATGTTAAAGGTATTTGAAAGGGTGATAAAGGGTCATATATCAAGGTCTGTATCAATATTTTGAAAAAAATAATCTTTTTGTTGATGAACAAGTAGGTTTTCGGCAGAATAAATCAATTAATTTGGCAATCTACAAGTTCTTACAGAGAACAATGACTGGTCTAGACGATAAACATATGATTTCTGCTCTTTATATGGATTTCACGAGGGCTTTTGACTATGTCAGTCACAAAACTCTATTACTTAAGCTAGAGGCATATGGCATCAGAGGTAATATATTAAGTCTTCTGAAGTCTTATATTAAAAACAGGAAACAATGCACTCAAATTACTCGAATATGTTCAGAAACAAAGCAGGAAACTATATACTCATCTAGTTATCGCCAAGCGCGGCAAGGTGTACCACAGGGTAGTGTACTGGGACCTTTGTTGTTTATTATATATATTAACGACTTGTCAAAAGCTATTGACAGCCATATGGTCTTGTTTGCTGACGACAGCACAATTATGTTTGAGAATATAGACAGACACAATTTAGAAACTGACATGATATTGACATTAAATAAAATTTACAAATGGCTTCATTATAACAACTTAATTATGAATTTAGATAAAACTAGTATGATGACATTTAGAAACAGGAAAAATTATTTAAACAATCTTAACATTGAACTTAATAATCAAAAACTTTGTGAAGTACAGAGCATAAAATTCTTAGGTATCTATGTAGACTGCAGCCTTAATTGGAAAACTCAAATTGAAAATGTCTGTGCCAAGCTAAACAAGTTTTGTTATGCATTGTATATGTTGGGGAGGGTAGTAAGCCAAACTGTTGTCATTATGGCCTATCACGCATATGTTGAGTCAACTCTGAGATACGGTGTCATATTTTGGGGTAATTCTGTGGACAACGACAAGGTGTTTAACGCTCAAAAGCGATGTGTAAGAATTATATGCAAAATCAAAACAATAGAAACATGTAAACCTTACTTTAAAGATCTTAAAATAATGACACTGCCTTGTATATATATATATATTCGAAATAGCTGTATTTGTTCATTTGCACAAAGATCTACTTGAGCAGTACAAAAGCAAAAGGTGTGTCAATAAAATATGTTGTCCGCTAAACAAGACGGGACAAATTAATAAAAGTATATTGTGTATGGCACCACGTGTGTACAACCACTCGCCAAGACAAATAGTGGAATTAAATGATTTAAATCAATTTAAACACAAATTGAAAAATCTACTGTAAATAAATGCATATTATAGTGTTAGCGAATATTTAAATAGTAAAATTGACATGTAGTACATATCTTTGACATTTATTTTAAGTTATATCCAATTTATGATTTAATTTGTTTTTTTATATTTTGACACTGTTGTGAATTTCTTTACATAAAATGCATAATAATATGTGACATAACCACTGTAATAAATAAACTCATGCATGTATGCTATGAAAATAACCATATTTGTACGCCTGTTGTATGGCAGAACACAGCTGAACCAACTTTATTTGTATTTTTTTTAACAACTTGTTAATTTACCTGTGTTTCACAAATAAAGAATTTGATTTAATTTATTGTTGATGCTAATAGCTAGTTCACCGCGGCGGCGAGGCGAGGCGCTGTGCAAAAACATGTCGCGACGCGTCGTAGGTACGTACGCGTACAACCACGTCTATGCACTCATTTGTATGCAACGCTATCATTAAATAACAATCTTACGTATTGCTTATTGTATCGTAAGTAGCCCGTATGTTACAAAAGCTCATATTAAAATTGTTAGTAGGTATCTATCTACTTGGCTTACGTGAAATCAAACAATAATGTCCTCCTAGCCGATATACAGCTACGGCGGTCAGTTTCATTGAAACTGGCCATCTGTTGCAGGACTTTGTTTATAGTGTCCAAGTGTGTGCACAATACACAGGTACACTCTCTATTCCATCACTCTCATAGTCTGGTGAGACGGATAACCGTCACGACCAGTGAGAGGGGTCAGGCGCAGGACCGACGGCTTTACGTGCTCTCCGAGGCACGGAGGTCTTCGACCTCAACTTCCCAACTCCGGGCAATCTCTAAGAAATTCTTAACAGAAAATCTCAGAAAAGACTTTTTGGCCCGACCCAGGATTCGAACCCGAGACCTCTCGTACGGCAGCCGCATATACTACCGACCGCGCCACAGAGGCAGATAAATCAAATCAAACAATAATAGCAAAGTGTAACCAATATTAAGAAAGTGCTAAAACAAATTGTTATCAATGTCGATCAACACGCGATTACCTGGTGTACGGCGAGAGTTTGGGTACCTTTGGATTCTGCAGGTATAGATGCAGAGCACTACGTGCACTTCCACGTGCTTCACCATAACACATCAACATTTCTTCGTATTCACAAACACAACTGCACTTCGAAAACAAAAATAACATGTAATGTTAATTAGTTAACATGTAGATTTTGTTATAAAATCTTATCTAGTAGACATCTCTGTTTGTAATATATTTATATTAGATTTGATAGAATTAAGTTTATACAAGCAAATATTTAATGAGTCACACCAGCACATCAAAATATGACTATTAAATATACTGCATTTAATTTGTGTACTTATGCTGATAATAATATGTAGTTTTTGTTTTATCAAAATCGGGTCAAAATTACCGAAGTTACAGCGTAATAAAGTTTCACATCTTTTTAAAATTTGCGTTGCTTCGCGCGCTATGCGCTGACGTCACGTCGCGACAGACACGCTTGTTCGACTGCGGGTGATGCGGAGTTTTGATTTGAAAAGTGATTTGCATTTAATATTTAAAGAGTCTGTGTATGTGTTATAAATTGATTAGGACATTATTCTAATTGTATTAATAAAGCGCGATGGAAGAAGGTTTTGTAAAAGGACAGTCGGATAACCTACCAAAAGTCGATATTTTTATGGACTCGTATACTACTATTAATATTTTTGTGTGTAGTTAACAATAGAATTGAAAGTTTGTTACAACTGGCATTACAATTAATGAGTGTTACGTACCTACCAAGTGTAAATTTGGAAAACATAGTTTTAAAATAATATTATAAAAAAAAAATGTTTGTCACCCCTGCCTCTGACTTTAGTCAGGTTGATGGCTATCATTATGAACGCATGCGCATGAATCTACTCTGTAGGTCTTATATGATTGGGTGTGTAATGAGAACTTTTAAGTAAACTAACAATTTAAAACATTTGTTATTATTAGATTTAATAAACATGGGTTCTTTTTTCAAAACAAAAACCAACGCCAACTCAACCGCCGCGCTCGGCTCGCCGCCGCCTGTGAGGTCATTGAACTGCTCATAAAATAGTATCAACTGTTTAGTAGAAGTTCATTGCCAGGTAGGTATGAACATGATATGGCATCTTGATCTTGAGGAAGTGTTCAAAAGGCAATAAACTTCTATTGAACATTTGCGCTTGACAGTATCTGAACCGGGCTTTAAGTTTTAGATTAGGTGTCTTTTGCAAAAATATAAAACAGTTTTATATGTATACATATAATGAAAACAATATTTACGTCGAAATGATCTTCACAACAATGGACGTGACTCGTGTCTGTGAGAGGATCTGCTCTCTTCATAACCTTTAACCACTTTTTTCGCACATTTTTATCTAATGGTACAGAAAAAAACAATTTTTGGGGTGTTTTTTCACTGGAGTTAGTACACATAGGAACAATACAATATTTTCTAACCATTTTGTTTGTCCACTATAAGCAAAACAAATTATTTAAAGCGAAACCGCGAGAGCGCAACGAGCCTATGTAGGTATCGGCAAGTACTGACGAAATAGCAGTGTCGCGAGATGACGTCACACGTCCGTGCGGCCGCTTCGCCGGAGTTTGGCGCGAAGGCCATACTTTGACGTTTAATATCTCGGTCATTTTTGAAGATACGAAAAAAATAAAAACAGATTTTTTGTCCTTGAAGTACCTAGTTTTTAAATAATAATATGCTCATAACAAAAATCATTGGTGTGACTCATTGTTTATTAACTGTATCGAATCGAGTATTTTTATTATTTACTAGCTGACCCGCGCAACTTCGCTTGCGTCACATAAGAGAATCGGTCAAAATTTTCCCCGTTTTTGTAACATTTTCTACTGGTACTCTGCTCCTATTGGTCGTAGCGTAATGATATATGGCCTATAGCCTTCCTCGATAAATGGGCTATCTAACACTGAAAGAATTTTTCAAATCGGACCAGTAGTTCCCGAGATTAGCGCGTTCAAACAAACAAACTCTTCAGATTTATAATATTAAGTATAGATTAATAATAATTAATTAATATAGATTAGTATATGTAGATATGGCAACACTAAGAATAACGCCTTTTCTGGGCGTTTGAAAGTATTGTAAAGATGTGGCATTCCATTTTGAACGGTTGCATCAAATGATGGTTAGAAATAAATCCGTAATTATTACGATAATCATCGTTTCATTTGAGAAATAAAGTATAGATCCTTTATCTCAGAAGTGGGATCAGTCAATTACGCCCGTGATTTTAAATAAATATTACCAAAAACTATCACGTGTTGTCGAAGTGCACGAAAGTCTCGTTTCACCGAGTAACAGGATGGACAAAATTGGCGGAAGTCGCAGGAGCAATAAGCGTAAACGTTGTTATCGTGAACGGAGTAGAAATACAAGAGCAAGCGTTACGTGCGGGAAAAGACAGCGATCGGACGACGGTTCGTTAGAGTGTCGTCGCAGTGGAGACAGCAGTTCCGCGAACGACCCACAAGACGTCGTCGCCATCGGAATCGACTTTTTAGCATTGTAATAAGGTCTTCTTTCAAGTAAAAGATCTAAGCATAAGTAACGTTGATGGGGAATTCCCCGAACATGAAGCTACCAGAGGAACACATCCGTTTCATTGCGAAATGTTGCCAGGTGCAGGAAAATCGTACATTTTCCGTACGATCGTGGCTTTGCAATCGTACATGAGTAGAAATGCCAAAAAATCGAAGGGGTACGATTTAAATCGTACATCTGGCAGCCCTGATGATGCGTGACAATGACAAGACATTAAATGTCAAACGTCATCTGTCCTTCCGCTTAACGTTTCTTTTCTCCTCTTATCTTGATTTATGTAATTACGCTAACCTAAACTATTCCTAATTATTTATTTATTTCCTTTGAATTTTCTTTCTTTGTAGTTTTATTTTATTTAATATCTTTGTGCCTGAACTACCTATTTTATCTTTTATTTACTTTTTACTCATCTTGCGTTTGCATAATTTGTTACGTTTAGTTTTTACAACCGGCAGATGAAACAATTAACGTTTTGTCATATTTTGTTTTATATTTTATTTTAATTTTATTTTACATATAAATATTTTAGTTTTATTTACTTGATTTAGTTATTATGTTTTTTTTTTTTTTTTTTTATACAACTCCCGCACTAAGAATTGCTCTTGTGTCGCGGGGACTTTTACAAACATACAAACAACGGACACAAAGCACAACCAGACCCGAAACAATTATTTGTGGATCGCACAAATAATTGTTCCGTGTGGGAATCCAACCCACGACCTCCCGTTGCAGTGGTATCGGCGTGGCGACCTAAACCACTGCGCCACGGAGGCAGTCAAAAAGTGACAAAAAAAGTGACAGTGATTCCAGTTATTCTAGTGTTCCTTCTCTCGCTGAAACAAAATCGTCTCATTTCTCTGATGCTCTTAGAAATCTTAATGTTGTCAATATAAATGCCCAGAGTATTCCGGCTCATTATCCAGATGTGCTGACTAGTTTTGACTGTACAAACCTACACGCCATACTGGTCTCTGAGTCATAGCTTAAGCCGTGCTTAGCCTCCTCCGCATACGATTTCTGATGAGCTGATAACTCCCTGGTTATCAGCTCATCAGAAATGATCGAGCTGTGGGAGGTGGGGGTGACGTTGCCATATACCTTAAAAATAACATCCCCTATTCTATTCTTAGATCGTCATCACATGCTGATGTTGATGAACACCTTTTTCTTGCGATTGTACTTCTCCACTCTAAAATACTGCTCGGTGTATTTTACTGCTCCTCTTACCGCATTGATTATTTCTCATCTTTTGAGATTTTTTTAGAAAACATTACTCCAATGTACAGTCAAACCATAATCATGGGTGATTTTAATACTTGTCTCCTTAGAAACGATTCCCGCTCCACCACACTCCAGTCTATAGTTCAATCCAATAACCTGTCTATCCTTCCTCTCAGTGCCACACACCACTTTCCCAACTGCACTCCCTCCTTACTTGACCTCATTCTTGTCTCCTCCTCAAATTGTGTCTCAAACACGGTCAGTGTCCAGCTGATGCTTTCTCCTATCACGATTTACTTTTCCTATCCTACCGAATCCGACCACCTAAACCCAAACCGAAAACCCTTGTAAATCGTAATTTTCGTGACATGGATGTTGTTAAGCTTTGCGAGGATGCCGGCAATATTGATTGGAGCTCACTCTTTGACTCTGATTGTGTCGATGACAAGGTGCGTATGTACGGATGGTGTGTTGTGAGTTAGGTTTGAGAGTAAATGATACAACGAAGGATGAGTAAATACTGAGTTTATTATAAGATTACATGATTTATATATGTTCTCCCTCACATCTCCCCCGTAAAACTAAAATAAAATAAAAGTAACATTTTATTTTATTACTATAGACGTATAGACATAAATATTACATTAATACAATAGTATAAACATTAAAATATAAGCAGGATAAGTTGTAGCATACATAAACCGAATCCGAACCTACAGTCCAGCGACTGCAGTTCGTCTCCGCTTACCGCTGACTTATACTATAGAGTAGGTATACATTTATAGGTGACATCATTCTTATCGCTAGAGGCTAAATATAGATACTAAACATTCGCAATTTTAAGCATGATATAATTTTGTTCTGTTTTTGTGTACAATATCACTTTTGCCATTTAATTTGATTTCAACATTTGGTGACAAATCTCTAATTACAGTATACGGTCCAGAATACAGATGTTTAAGTTTATTGCCAGTTTCATTTTTAATCAAAACTTTATCGTTAGGCTTATAGCGTACAGGCTTAACATATCTATCGTACCTACTTTTTCTTTCTATTTTACTAGCTACTAAATTTTTCCGTGCTTCGGTTTGAGAAACCTGAAGTCGGTATTTAAGCTCAAGTGGGTAACTATCGTAATTATAAATAGGTGCTACGCACTTCGACAAGTTATTTGGCAAATTACACTTTTTACCATAAACAAGTTCAAAGGGTGAAAATTTTGTCGACGTGTGAACTGTCGTATTATAAGCAAAGCACCAGAATGGTAACCAAGTACTCCAAAAATCTGGTTTTTCTTCGGTATTGATTCGCAAAAACGCACCTAGATTTTTGTGAGTGTTTTCTAGCGCTCCGATGCTTTGGTGATGATACGCGGTTGAATTTCATTTCTTAATATTAAGTAATTCACAAACCTGTTTGATGGTGTCGGACATAAACTCTGCGCCCCTGTCGGTGGCGATCTCCCGTGGTACGCCATGCTGGAGTATAAAATTATTCACAAAGGTACGAGCTACTTCTGTTGAAGTTTTAGTGACGAGGGGATAGGCACATACATACTTTGATAACTCACATTGTAATGTAAGTATATAGCAATAACCATAACTATCTTTGTCTAATGGTCCGACCAAGTCTAAAAAGATTTTATCAAAAGCCGAGTGAGCGGTCGATGTAATCGTCATTGGCTCTTTTACTTGAACTGTATACTTATGCTTTTGACATTGAGGACATTTTTTAACAAAATTTTGAACATTAGCCTCCAAGCCTGGCCAAAAATAATATTTTTTAATATTAGTTAACATTCTTCTCATGCCCGCGTGGCCACTAGTGGGCAAAAGATGAAAGTCGTTTAGTATCACTTTCCTATCGTCTTTGTTTTCTATTCTCTCAACATCTTTTAATATACATAATCTGGGCCCTTTCCAGTTAATTTGCTTCCTTAATTATTTCGCTACTTAGCTTTTCTACAAATATGTTATTATTTTGATTTTTAATTAAGTATACTTCAACAACATTAATTTTTTCACTAAATATGCTTAGCTCTCTCGCAAATTCGGGTCGCGTAATTTGTGATTGAGATGCTGACTTTATAAATATTGTTTTCTGTTGCGCAACATAAAATAATATATGACTTTCTAAAGTTATTAAATTATCATTCTTGAACTTCGTAAAACTCCTACTGTCGGCAAATCTTAACTCTACTGCATCTTTCGGCTTGATATGGGTTTCCACAACTTTTGGTTGATCAGGCCAACATATCATCGTCGGTGGGCAACATATCATCCGAAAGAACAGCATCTAACTGTCTCTTTTGAGCACGTGTCATTACATGCAAGCATTCGTTCATCTCTTTCAGTTCTTTCGAAGTAACTTTTATTCTGGACAATGCGTCTGCAGCCACATTCTCCTTTCCTTTCACATACTCGATTTCGTAATCGTACTCTTCTAGAATAAGCCTAAATTTGAACAGTCTGCTCGAGGGATCTTTTAAATTAAATAAATAGACTAGTGGTTTATGGTCTGTGCGTATTTTAAATGTACGACCGTATAAGTAAGGCCTAAAGTATTTAACAGCCCAAACCACAGCTAAAAGCTCTTTTTCTATGGTGGGATAGTTCATTTCCGCCTTATTAAGACCTCTACTGGCATAGGCTACCGGCCTGCCATCTGAATTGCATAAAACTGCCCCGATTGCATATCCGGATGCGTCAGTTTGCACTATAAATTGATTCTGTTCGGAAAAATCTGGGTATTGAAGAATTGGCGGTGACATAATACTTTGTTTAATAGTTTCAAATGACTTTTGACAATTTTCATCCCAAACAAATTTAGATTTTTTTCTACATAAATTATTCAAATAATATGCCGTTTTCGTGAAGTCATCTATAAATTTCCTGTAGTAGTTCGTAAAAGCAACGAAACGTTTCACGTCGTCCGTATTTTTGGGAACTGGGTAATTTTTTATTATTTTTATTTTATCCGGGTCGGGTAATATACCTTTTCCAGACACTACATGGCCCAAATAAAGAATCTCCTTTTTTAGGAAATCGCATTTTGAAGGGTTAAGCTTTAAATTTGCACTACGTCATTTTTCAAAAATTTCTATAAGATTTTTATTATGGTCTGAAAGGCTGCGGCCCATACAGATTAAATCGTCAAGGTACACTAAACATTTATCATATGACAACCCGGACATCGCCATTGTCATCATACGCGAAAATGAACTAGGGCTGGTCTTGAGCCCCATGGGCATTCTAGTCATTTGATATTGACCACCTGCACAAAATGAAGTGTATTTTCTACAGTTTTTCTCAAGTCCTACATTAAAAAAACCTTGGTTTAAATCTAAATGTGTGTAGTAAATACACCCACACAGCGAATCTAGTATGTCAGAAATGTTGGGCAAAGGGAATTTATCGTCTTGTATGCAATTGTTAAGTTTACGGTAATCTACAACTAAACGCCATTTCTTTTCTCCATTAGAATCGGATTTTTTAGGTACTAGGAGAACCGGACTAGACCACTCACTGGAACAAGGTTCAATAATTCCTTGTTCTAATAAGTTGTCCACCTGTTTTTTTAATTCAGTTTTCTGAGCATGCGGCAATCTATATGGCTTGACATATACTGGGGCTACATTCGGTTTCAAAGTAATTGTATGTTCATATAATTTTGTTGTGCCCAATTTATCACCCGGAAGAAAAAATATATCGGAATATTTTGCGCAAATTGATTCGATTGACAATTGTTCTTCCTTATTTAAATGATTTAGCGATAACAAAGAAAATACTCTCTTGACACGTTCAGCATTATTGGTGGTTTCATGGAATGAACAATATATCATATTCACTCGCCTTATAAAGAGTAGGGGTAATTGAATTTAAACTAAATCAGACTCAGTCGTATTTAAAATACGAATAGGTATTTCTCCATTCTTTGGCTTAACTAAAGTACTCGCAATAAAGATACCCTTTTGCAGTTCTGTCGCATTAACTAAACATTCATCCGTCTCAGATACCTGAATAAAGTGTATGGACTCTGACCTCGCCGGAATAGTTATGTTATTGTTAGTCATAATTAAAGGTAAAGATATGCTTAAGTTATTATAGTATAATAACAACGTCCGATTACCGAAATCCAACACCGATTTATACTTGCTTAAAAAGTCTTGTCCAAGAATGCCATTACCTTTACATGGCAATGATTTAAAAACAAAGAACTTATGGTTAAGACTATGATTTCCAATAACAAAGTTTAAATAAACATATCCTATTGCCTGGACTTTGCCTCCAATTCCATTTACAAAACTATTCTCGATTTGGATTGGAATATTTTGTTCGAGAATATGTTTATACTTGACGACCGAAATGGATGCACCGGTGTCAACTAACAAATCGTATGAGTAATGATTATGCGATTTTATATTTATGTAACCTACGTTATTACAGGATAAAATAAAATTATCAGTCACGAAAAAACTGGTTTTCTATTTGTTGGGTTGGTGTGGGGGCTGTACTTGGCTGCGATTGTGATCCGGGTGATAGCCAATTCGCCCACGTCCTCTACCTGCGAACGAGGAGCGGCCTCTACCTTGCGGTCGATTATAGAACGATCTGCCTCTGAAATTTACAGTTAAAATGTCACTGGAAGTTGATGGTGCTGTAATATCTTCGTCAATAGCCGACTGTATGGCATCTTTTAAAGAACTAAATTTTTGAGCAGAACTTATTGTACTCAGACGGCGATTTCTCAGCCCATCTGAAAAATACTTGATAGCCTGTTTTTCGTTCAAAGGTTTCAAAACCTTAAAATTCGCATCGTTACCCTCTGATTGCGAAATTGTCAATTCAACAAACAGCTCCGTTATCTGTTTGCCGAATTCGTCGATCGATAAATTATTTTGCCTTATATTTTGAAGTTTACGCTGTATTGCAGTAGCACATTTTTTAGGCAATAATTGTGTTTTCATATCTACTATACCTAAATTCGTCAATGCTAGGATAAGACGTACATAATTTCAATTTCGCCGTTTGCGAAAGTCTATTTTTTAGAACAAAATTCAACAATTTTGCCTGCGAATCCTCGTCCAACTCTGATTTATAATACTCTACGCCGTCAATAAATTGTTTTATGCTAGCCTCATCATCATTACAAACTGGCAATAAATTTAAAGCAATTTTCAGATCGAATTTTGTGGTAGGTTCCATAGTAACTGACTTACAGTCTTTCTGTGAGCATAAATCTAAAATTTGTTTATATAAGTTATCAAATTTTAAACAGAGTTCTTGAATAATTATATACTCAGTTTTACCTAAAGAACTTTTGGGTGAACTAAAATATTCTAAAAATATGTTATACTCAGACACTAACTTGTCAGCCTCCGCTAATTTAACGACAATAATATTACCTTTTCACCTATCTGGACCAATCTTAATCAAATATTTTCTAATTTTAAATAGACTGTTATACAAGCTTTTTAATTTTTCTGCCATTAAAATATATTAGCAACAACAGAAATATATACCATTATTGATCTTGCATACCTACTTTATATTGGTTCATTATAACTATGATTACAGTCTACTAAAATATGTCCTTTAACATACGATAGATATTTACGCACACTGATACGCACATAGCCGTAATATACGAAACGCAATACACTATTTTTACGCGCACTGGTATTTTGTTTGAAAACCGAAACCACGACTCACACGATATTCTCAGTCTCCTTTCTGTGGCTCCTCATGTCCAACTGCTCCCTCAGATCTCTTTCTATATCAACTCTTCTCCTCCATAACGAACATCGCAGTCTATCTCGTCTTATTTCGTTAGCCATCCACTTTCGATGACATCCTCTGTATATCGCAAAAATTCCATACAACAACGCCAACGATACCATCAATAACAACACCAGCAAGATGATATTGGTTGAACTGGCATGCACAGCCAGCTGACGGATCTCTGCACTGTTACTTTCTCCTGCTGCGTTTTGTGGTACAATTACTTCCTCCTTGGTGTTAGTAGTGCCCATTTTGCAAACGATTTTCAGAAATTTTATAACGGAATGTAGTGATCGCTACGCGCTCAGTACGAATATTGTAATTATTGCACTGCATTATCACGCTAAATGTTCTGAATTTGGTCAACGGAATGTAAACATTCGCGAATCTCACCTTAAAGTGAAACAACCACCTTTCCGTCAAATTAAAGTGAAACAACTTCAGTCGCCTTGGCTTACTGACGACATCAAATCTCTGCTCCACAAAAAAGCTACAGCCAAATCGAAGTACAGATGTCGTCCCTCTGAGGCTAATAGAGGAAAATATGTAGCCATCCGTAATCACTGCAGCAAGGTGTGTAGGAATGCACAACGCCGACACATTCATGAATCCGTTGAAAATGGAGATCCAGCCAAGGTCTGGACATTTCTTAAGTCGCTGGGGATCGGCAAACCACAACTAAACCCTGTCCCCAATAATATTAATATTAACCTCTTAAATCAACACTTCTCTGCATCATCAAAGTTAGATAGTGCCACTAAATGTAATACACTTAGTCATCTCTCATCTTGTTCGACTCCTGACTGTTCCCCATTTGTCTTTAGTCAATTCACTGCTTGTGATGTTAAGAGGAGCATTTTGTCGATCACATCGAATGCACAGGGTACTGATTGTGTCAGCCGTCATATGATCCTCCCTGTTCTGGATGTAATAACTTAACTTTTCTATCACTAGCGGCATTTTTCCGTCGACATGGAAGGATGCCCAAATTGTCCCTATACCAAAAAAAACGTAACCCGTCTTCCTTTTCAGAATATCGTCCCATATCCAGTCTTCCGTTCCTATCGAAAGTCCTTGAACGCCTAGTTCATATGCAACTTAGCACCTATCTTTCCTCTAACCTACTCCTAAATCCTTTCCAATCGGGTTTCCGTCCTGGTCATAGTACTACTACGAGCCTGATTCATATTACGGAAGACATCAGATCAGGTATGGAAGATGGCCAGCTTACGACCCTAGTTTTGCTAGATTTCAGCAACGCTTTTCTGTTTCTGTAGATTTTGATGTTCTACTGGGTATATTGTGTTCTCTTAACATATCTCCATCAGTGGTTGACTGGTTTCGTAGTTACCTGTATGGGCGCCGGCAACGTATTAACATTGAAAACAATGTCTTCGAATGGAGTTCTTTATCCCCTTACTTTTCGCTGTTTTTATCAATTCAATTTCCAATCACATAACTTCTTACCACCTCTATGCAGATGACTTACAAATCTATTCTTGTGCTCCCCCGGACAGGTTGACGGAAGCTGTGGAAACGATAAATAGCGATCTGGTTCGTATTTGTGAATGGAGTAGGACGTATGGACTTGACGTCAACCCTAACAAAACTCAAGCCATTGTCATCAGTAACCCCAGGATGATCTCGAGAGTGGATTGGTCACTAGTACCCAATGTGATCTTTGATGGCACTACCATCCCTTTTTGTGACAAAATCAAAAACCTGGGTCTATGTTTTGATGAGACTTTGTCCTGGAGTCCTCAACTCCAGGAACTCGACCGTAAAACATTTTCTTCGGCGGGGTCCTTGCGCAGGCTACGCAATTTTCTCCCCATCAACACTGAAATTGCGCTTGTACAATCCCTTCTCTTCCCCATTCTTGATTATGCCGATGTCAGCTATCCCGATTTAACCGAGAACCAACTTAATAAGCTTGAGCGCCTTCAAAATTTCTTTATCAGGTTCATATTTGGATTACGCAAATATGATCATGTATGTCTCCGAGTATCGAAACAAGCTCAAGTGGTTGCCAATACGTTCACGCCGGAATGCTCACATTCTCTATCTTCTGTACAATATCTTGTTTAATACCTCGATTCCCTTCTATCTCAAACAACGTTTTGTTTTTCTACATGACACTTCTTTCTTCTTTCTTTCTTTTAAAAAGACAACTCCCGCACTAAGTATTGCTCTTGTGTCGCGGGGACTTTTACAAACATACAAACAACGGACACAAAGCACAACCAGACCCGAAGCAATTATTTGTGGATCGCACAAATAATTGCTCCGTGTGGGAATCGAACCCACGACCTCCCGTTGCAGTGGTATCGGCGTGGCGACCATTCAAGGTTTTTACGATCATCGGAAAATTTGAGACTCAAGATGCCTGTGCACTCCAGTAAATTTTTAGACCACTCATTTACTGTGCAAGCTGTGCGGTTGTGGAATGCGCTGCCGCTATCCATTAGGCAAGTGCAAAACTTGCCAATTTATTCATCATCACATCACATGATTTCAAAAATCGGGTTAAGGAGCACTACCTAGCACTGCAAAACACCTTGCCTTGAATATCTCCTTACTCTCACTCTTCTAACTTCTTTCTTTTCCAATGACTGTCTAAACTCCTCTTGCTATCTCTGTGTGAAAATAGACCTGTATAATAAATATGCATAAATAGAGAGAGAGATATATATATATCAGTGGCGAAGGGTCATTTTTTATAAAAGGTAAGCCGGAGCTATAAGTCATTGTCTAGGTATAGTACCTACATATTATGTACATCGTAAGAATGCCGACGTAAAAGTAGCGCATAATAACAATATGAGAGTATTATCTACATTAGACTACAGTCTCTTATTTCTCTCTCCACAGACTAATAATACATAGGTACTTACCATGCTACCTAATCATGCTTGTTTTGTATTAAGTTACTCTGACTTCAGTAGTAACACGTAGGTAACACAACAGCACATATTTAAGATAACGTATATCGAACGATTGGTGATTGTCTCGCACTGGTTGTTTAATAACATATTATACAAGCAATTTAGAATGTATTCATCAACAATAAAATATCAAACACATTATGGATAAACGCAGAACACTTTTATAGAAATGAGTTTAACCTATAAATCTGACAAAATGAAAATTTACTCTAATAGAAACATGCAAAACAATTACTGTTTAATATACTGATACATTCACAATTATGCACAAACACATTTATAAAGGAATAATGTAGTTATAAATACAAATATTCTAATTTGTTATAGAGCGCGCGAAAGATGTAAACAGTAAACAAACATGACCTAATGTCAAACTGGAGAACGTTCCACTAATACTTATGCAGGATTCTTAGCTTATATTTCGCCATCTCGCTCTTGCACGCGGCGCGCGCCGCGACAGAAACATGCGTAAGATCATGTGTCCACCGCGGCGCGAGCGCTGTAGCGCGAGGCAACCCGCTCTTCCTCCGGCTTGCTCGCCACTATGCAGCGCGGTGTAATGCGCGATCCAAAAGGTCGTAAGCGACATCGCCGCCATAGTTTTTATTGTACGCGATTCCCGATCAGCGCCTCCGGCTTATTTCATTATTATTACCTCACGTTGCGTTTTTAGCGAAGCGTAATTTTTGAAGGTTAGGCGTTTTCGTACTGTTTCGATTAGATTAATGATTTTAGTTGAAGATTTCGGTTTAAATATTGGTGATTATTTATTAATTGTGTATTATTTGGCAATAGTAAACAATTAATTTAACACTAATATTAAGTCTGTCCAGAAAGGGAAGCCGGTAGGAATCGAGTTGTATGGAGCCTTCGCCACTGATATATATATATATATATATATATATATCTATATATATATATATATATATAGATATATATATATATATATATATATATATATATATATATTTCTCTATTTATGTATATATATATATATATATCTCTCTCTATTTATGCAATAATCAGTGTATGTTATTATGACCTGCCTTTATTTATGTTACTCATGTATCTAAGTTTATGTTTCTTGTACACGTTTCTACCCTTTTCTACATCTACACTTCTCTCTCCATCCCATGGTTGCCTGGAAGAGATTGCCTTGTGCGATAAGGCCGCCGATTGTTCATCAGTATGTTATTTATATTTAAGGTTTCACTATTTTTATTTATTGTATTTTTATTGTGGACAATAAAGAGTTTATATTATTATTACTATTATCCTATACTACCCTTCGGTAAGACTAGTTGTCAGTCTTTCAAGCTTCTGACTGCTGTTAACGATCTTCGAAAATGACAGCCGGGACCCACAATTTAACGTGTCTTCCGAAATACGGAGGAACTCGATATGTATAAGATAGAGCATGACTTAACCTCAGAGATCGATCCGCGCGGCTGTTGCTAACTAAGCCACGAGCTCGCCGATGTATGGCAGAATATGTGACTCTATTTTAATATTATTCCAAAATATGCATCTTTATCTCTATCTTCATAATCATAATCTATATTTGCATTAATTTGGTGTACATTACAGATGTTAGGTATATAAATTTGATTCACACATTAGTCATTTTCTATATGACATACAAATATTTTAAAAACTTAAAACTAAAATACAATGTTTTATAGTGTTACACGCAACACTTATATTTTAAATATTCACTTACAGTATAAAAACACATACTACAAAGCCATCGGAAAAGAATAGTTTTAAATTTCTGAAGTTTTAATTCATGAAAACCTTGCGGTAAATTATTGTAGATATATACAGCCATTGCACAGCTATTTCTGCTACAAAGTTCCGTTTTTATGGCAGGAAACAACAGTTTGTTCAGATAGCGTGTATTAAAATTAAAAATATCTTTTTTAAATGTTAATAAATCTGTGTGACATTTTACAAAGACACACATTTCAAAAATATATATACATGGTACGGTTAACAATGATCGCTTACGAAACAAAGGCTTACATGTGTCCCAAGGGGCTGCGTTACAAATGCTTCTTACACATTGTTTTTGGGCTATAAATGCCTTATTTATATTTACTGAATTGCCCCATAGAACAATGCCGTATCTGAGGATAGCGACCACAAAACCATGATTCGCTTTTTAAGCAGTTTCTTTATTGGTGATTTTTGTTAACCTCCACAGTGCATATGCAAATCTATTAATACGACTACATAATTTATCGACGTTAGGGATTGCAATCCGGTCCGCCGGATCCGGTGTTTGTATTTGAAATATTTTCGTCAAGTGAGATAATAATTAGTATGCTCTCCTCTAGTAGGTAGGTACTTACAGATAATTACATTAATAACTGATTATTTGATTGCAATCCCTAATCGACGTGCACTTTCCAATTACATTTGTCGTCTAAAGTAATACCTAAAAAAAGTAATTTCAGAAACTTAAGTTAATTTCTGGCCATTGTATTGTATATTGAGATCATGCTTTGTTCCACCTTTATTGTGGAATTATATATATTTAGTTTTATCTATATTAACAAACAAATGATTATCACTTAAATATTTAACAATGTCGGCAATAGTTTTACTGATTGAACCATTATCCGTTATTTATTGAGTTATTTGGCACCGGTACAGATATGTCGTCAGCGTAAAGGATACTCTTGTGATCAATAACGGATGGGTCATTTATGTACATCTATACTAATATTATAAAGCTGAAGAGTTTGTTTGTTTGTTTGTTTGAACGCGCTAATCTCAGGAACTACTGGTCCGATTTGAAAAATTCTTTCAGTGTTAGATAGACCATTTATCGAGGAAGGCTTTAGGCTATATAACATCACGCTACAGACATTAGCAGCGGAGTAGCAACGAAAAATGTTACAAAAACGGGGATTTTTTTTTTCATTCTTTCTTATGTGACGCAAGCGAAGTTGCGCGGGTCAGCTAGTAATGAATAAAAGGGGCCCCAAAATACTGCCCTGAGGAACACCGACGTTATTATGTCTTACATTGGAATGAGTAGTTATTTCTTCCCCTTTCTCATTGAAGTTTGTGATTTGCACAAGCTGAGTTCTTTCATTCAAATAGCTACTTAGCCACGCATTAGCAGTGCCACGTATACCGTACAGTTCACATTTACGAAGCAACAAACAATGTGACACAAAATCAAATGCCCGGGTCATATCAAAGAATATATTCGTAATATTTAACTTTAACTGCACGTTTGGCGCAGTGGTTTAGGCGGTCACCTCGCCGCAACAACCATAGCGCCGCGTGTGGTGGGTTCGAATCCCACCCGGGACAAATCTTTGTGTGATGAGCACAAATATTGTTCAGAGCCCGGATGTAAATGTATCTATATAAGTGTGTATTTAGAAGTATATAAGTATGTTTATCACTTATTTGGTTACCATAGTACAAGCTCTGCTTAGGTTAGGTTAGGTTAGGTTGTCTGGGCTCCCCCTCGTGGGTCTGCACCTTGTCGTGGTGAGGGGGCTCAGTAGCATTAGCGAAGCCAAGACAGACCCGAAGGGACCGTTTCGTTCTGAGGCCTTCAGGCTCAGAACCAGGTCCCTTCACACCGTGTGGTGGTGCGCGAGCGCCACTGCGCGAGAGAGGAAAGAAAACCTCTATAAAAAACCATGGGGGGCGGACTTTCATGTCCTGCCCGGGGTGGGGGTGTCCGTCGAGTACTGTTCTCGGCGGACCCAAACCGCAAGCCTGGCTCAATTCTTGGGTCAGGATCGGGGGTCGCTGTCGGAGGTCGGGGAGACAGCGGTCGCGAGGAAGAAAACCTCTATAAAAAATAACCCTAACCGTAAGGTTGCCCGTGCCGAGGCGGTGCGTGGCCGGCAGGGGTTCGGTCGCTAGCGGGTATTAGTTTTAAGTTTAGTTGTAAGGCTTTGTAGGGACCAACCCTAATTAAAAAAAAGGAATTCGTCATGGATATCGCATATTGTAACATTGAGGTACCCCAGGTCGGTACCGGCAGCGCCGCTGCCGGAGAATCCGACCCCGCCGTTCCGGCGGGCAGAGCCCCCTCGTACTCTGGGGAGGGGCAACAAATGCGTTCCGACAGCCGACTGGAAAGTTCGGTTGTCGATGGGCCGTCCTGCGCCTCGGGAGGTCCTGGGTCTGGAGAGGCAGGAGGGAGGAGATCGCCAACACCGATTGGCACTGGTGTCAGAGCTACCCCGGTAGCTCACAGTACGGGTAGCACCAATGGAGCGGGTAGGGAAGGCCTACAACAGAAAAGGGATGGACGGGGAAGATTCCTCAGGTCCGGTTCAGATCCCAAAATAGAGGAGATCGGGGGCAAAAAGCCCGGCAGTGCAGACTGCGCTGCGGTTGCGGGGCGGCGCACGCCCAGTATTGCGCGCCCCTCGTCGGTTGGAGGAGGGGGTTCTAGGCCCTTGTCCCCCGTCGTTGTGCTGGAGCGGCTCCCCATCCACGTTGCGAGCCCCAGCGTAAGATTCCGTGTGGCTCAGGAGTCCAGTGTCGATTCCGACACTGGCTCCGACATGAGCATCCTCTCCGATACGAATCATCCGTCGGAGAGTGGCCGCCTTTGGCGGAAGCGACGACCGCGCCCCGAGTCCGAGGAGTCGGACGGGGCGCGGAAGAAAAAGAAGGCGCCGGCAAAAAGAGCGCCAGATTCCGACCCGGAGGAGAAGTCTGCCAAGCAATTGGCAGACACTATCCAAGATAATTTGGAGGCAGTGGTCGCGGTCGCCGACAAGTCCGGGAACCTCAAAGGGACCTTTATCAAGTCCCTGAAGGACGCCGCCCGGAACATCAGGTTGGCGGTGTCCGAGTTAAGTCGGCGGTCCGCGACCAATGAAAACCTTGCGCTTCAGGCGCAAAATAGCCGGCTGAAGGCGGAGGTCGACCACCTCAATAAAGAGATGGCGGCGCTAAAATCCGTGGTGGAGAACATCAGTACCACCACCACCGGCGCCCAGCCTGTAACCATTGGGCAGGCGCCTCCGTCCATTGAAAGCGCCATCGCCGACCTCCGCCTCATGGTGGACGCCCGATTTGGGGCCATAGAGGCCCGGCTTCCGCCGGAGCCCCGCATCCGTCCGCCCCTAGCGGCGGACAAGAAAGCAACAGGGGCATCTCCTGTGCCCGCCGCTAGAGCGACGAAGACGGTGGCACCGACTCCCGCCGCAAGAAAGGGCAAGGCGACAGCGTCACCAGCGCCGGCAACAAAACCCGCCACCGCGCAAATTCCAACGGCTCCCAAAGCCAAAAAAGGGAAGCGCGACAATCAGCCACAACCGTCGTATAGCGCGGTGGCGGCCATGCTTGCGAAAGAGGCTCCCGCAATCCCGGCGACTGCCAACGAGTGGCAGCTCGTCGGGAAGAATGGAAAGGCGGCAAAGGCGCCCAAGGAAAAGGCGCCTAAAAACGACAAGAAGAAGGCGTCCAAGAAGAAGGCGGCGAAGCTCCGGATGCCAAAGTCGGCTGCAGTAGTCATAACACTGCAGCCGGAGGCAGCGAGGAACGGCGCAACCTACAAAGACGTCATTGGGGACGCAAAGTCCAAAATTAATTTGGCCGACCTAGGCATAGGCCCCAATGACGTCCGTTTTAAGGTCGCTGCCACGGGGGCTCGCATGTTTGAGCTCCCAGGAGCGTCCGGAGCCGAAAAGGCGGACGCCTTCGCCTCGAAATTGCGCGAGGTGCTAGGGGAGGACATCGTCCGCGTGTCCAGGCCCACGAAATCCGCCGAGCTACGTATCACGGGCCTGGACGACTCTACCTCCCCAGACGAAGTGAAAGCCGCCCTCTCTAGGGCCGGCGAGTGCCCAGTGGACTCCGTCCGGCTGGGTCAGATCCGCCTCGGCCCTCACGGCGGCGGATCTATTTGGGCCTGCTGCCCAGTTGCGGCGGCCAAAAAACTTGTTGATGGTCGCCGCCTCTTGATCGGTTGGGTGTCGGCGCGGGAGGAGCTTCTTCCACCCCGCGAGCGTCGTTGTTACCGCTGCCTAGAAGGCGGCCATGTCTGTGCGCGGTGCACATCCTCAGTTGACCGAAGCGGCACGTGCTTCCGGTGCGGCAAGCCGGGCCACATTGCCCGGTCGTGCTCGGAAGCACCGAACTGCGCCGTTTGCGCCGCGGCAGGCAAGCCGGCGGCGCACGTGGTGGGGAGCAAAGCCTGCACCCCACCAAAGGGCCAAAAGAAGAAGACACAGGGAGAAAACCCGAAGAAAAAGAAACCGAAGAAGAGCAAGAAGACTGCGAAGAAGGCCAAGGCCGCTTCGCAGTCGTCAGACCGGCCCGCGGCTTCCAGTGCCGCTAATGCGCCGGTAGACGTGGAGGAGATGGAGACCCAACATTAATGGCTCTCCATCTCCTCCAAACGAACTTGAACCACTGTGCCAGAGCCCAGGATCTTCTCTCCCAAAGCCTGGCACAGTGGTCAATAAAGTTAGCAGTGGCGGCAGAGCCGTACTTTGTTCCGCCCAGGGATGACTGGGCGGGTGATTTGGACGGCTCAGTAGCCGTAGTCTCCCCGGCCGCCGTCGGAGTTCCGCCCCTCGTACCCACAGCGAGGGGCCATGGTTATGTGGCGGTCACATGGGGAGACATAGTCGTCGTCGGCGTCTACTTCTCGCCAAACCGGAGCTTGGCCGAATTCGAGGCGTTTCTCGCGCGGATCGGCACCGTGGTCGGCCGTGATAGGTCTCGCCCCGCCTTGGTCCTGGGGGACTTCAATGCCAAATCCACGGCTTGGGGTTCCCCCTCTACGGACGCGCGGGGCGAGGAAGTCGAAGATTGGTTGGCGGCCATGGGCCTTGTTGTCTTGAACCGGGGTGCCGTGGGCACGTGCGTGCGCCAGCGGGGTGGGTCCATAGTGGACCTTACATTTGCCACCCCCGCACTTGCGCCCCGTGTCCAGTCCTGGAGAGTCCTCGAGGTCCTGGAGGGCCCCCCCACTAACGCAGAGTCTCCAGCCCCAGGTGGTCGAGAACGTGGTGTCCGCTCTGTTTCCTCTCAGGGCGGCACACATCCCGCCGCCCATGGCTCCGCCGGGCGAGACGCCGACGACGACGACGGAAGAGGAGGAGGAGGAAATCCCCCCGGTGACCCGGGTAGACCTGAGGGTGGCGGTGCAACGCCTCGCGGCAAAGAACACCGCCCCAGGGCCCGACGGCATTCCTGGCCGAGCGTGGGTCCTGGCTCGAGAGGCCCTCGAGCCCCGACTATTGGGGCTCAACAACGCGTGCATCGAGAGGGGCGAGTTCCCGGCACCTTGGAAGACCGGGAAGCTCGACCTACTGAAGAAGGAGGGGCGCCCCGCGGACTCGCCGTCCGCGTACCGGCCCATCGTGTTGCTGGACGAGGTGGGCAAGCTCTTCGAGCGCATTCTTGCGGACCGCCTCGTCGCACACCTAAGTTGTGTTGGGCCGGACCTAGCGGAACAACAATTTGGGTTCCGCAAAGGGCGCTCCACGATTGATGCGATCGCACGCGTCAGGGCCCTGGCGGAGGACGCAGTAGCCCAGGGAGAGGTCGTCTTGGCGGTGTCGCTCGACATCGCCAACGCCTTCAACACTCTCCCCTGGAGCAGCATAAGGGTGGCACTGGAATATCACAGAGTGCCACTCTACCTCCGCCGCATTGTCGGGGCTTATTTAGAAGGAAGATCCATCGTCTACCCGGGTCAAAGTAGTTGGAATAGGAAAGTGGTTTCTTGTGGGGTTCCACAGGGGTCGGTTTTAGGCCCTCTCCTGTGGAACGTAGGGTATGATTTCGTTCTGCGCGGTGCGCTCCCGCCGGGCGTCGGCATATTCTGCTATGCCGACGATACGCTAGTTACAGCCCGGGGGAAGACGCACCGCGACGCGGAGGTGCTGGCCACAGCTGGGGTCGCACAAGTCGTCGCTCGCATCCGGCGGCTGGGTCTGGAGGTGGCTCTTGAAAAATCGGAGGCCCTTTTCTTTTATGGGCCCCGACGCCGCCCTCCACCCGGATCCAGCATAATAGTAGGCGGAGTCACCATCGGCATCGCACCGTCGGTGAAGTATCTCGGATTGACTCTCGACGGCCGATGGGACTTCACAGCCCATTTCAGTCGGCTGGCCCCCAAACTCGTAGGTGCGGCGGGCGCACTATCTCGCCTGCTGCCAAACCTCGGGGGGCCAAACAACACCTGCCGACGGCTGTACGCCGGGATCGTGGGGTCAATGGCCCTATATGGCTCTCCCATCTGGGCCAATGCCCTGTCGGCCAAAAACATCGCCGCCCTGCGACGTCCGCAGCGGGTGATGGCCGTCAGGGCCGTGAGAGGCTACCGCACGATCTCCTTTGAAGTGGCGTACCTACTGGCCGGAACGCCGCCGTGGGACTTGGACGTGGGGGCCCTCGCGTCACTCTATACATGGCGCGAGGAGGCCCGAGGCGGAGGCTCACTGCCAGCGCCTCAGGAAGTCGAGGCGCGGAGAGCAGAGCTCCGCCAAGATGTCCTGGCGGCGTGGAAGCGACGATTGGAAGACCCCAGCGCCGGCCTCGTCACTATCGAGGCCGTGCGGCCGGCGGTGAGGGCACGGCGCGCTCACATATCGGCTGACGCAGGTCTTGACCGGACATGGTTGTTTCGGCAAGTACCTGTGTCGCATAGGCCGCGAGCAGACGCCCAGGTGCCATCATTGTGGTGACTGCCCCGATACGGCGCTGCATACGCTGGCACACTGCCAGGCGTGGTCGTCGCAGCGCCGTCAATTGACCGGGGTGGTCGGGAGCGACTTCTCGCTCTCGGCTGTGGTTCTGTCCATGGTCGGGAGCGAGGCAGCGTGGTCGGCGTGGTCAGCACCGTCGCCTCATTCTGTGAAGAGGTCATTTCCCTCAAAGAGGCGGCGGAACGGGAGCGAGAAATCAACGCTCCCCTCCCTTCCCGCGCAAGATGCACTGGGCGTCGTAGGCGCCGGGATGATCTCCGGCCCCCGTGACGCGGACCTGTGGGCGGCGGAGGCGGAACGCTCCGTCGCCTGGACAGGGAACAGGTCCGAGAGGTGGGGAGTGCGCTGTGTGTTCCTGGCGCACCCCCGTGAAGTGGAGAGTTAGGGGGGGGGGCAATCCTCATGCCCGCCCCCGCTCGAAGTAGGGCCCGCATCCAAAGCGGGCCGTCACCGGCTGGGACGCGGAGTATCCGATCGGAGGTACCGCGTCCTGGCCACGTTATGGTGACTGTAGAAGGAACACCGTCAGGTTTTTAGTCGGTATGCCCATGTTAGCCGGAACGCCTTGCCGGCGGGAGAGCCCGACAGACCCCCGCTTTCCTCCCTGGGGCGGGACATGCAGTAATGCATTTTCCTGACGCAAAAAAAAAAAAAAAAGGTTGTCTGGGCTCCTCGCCCTAAAGCATCTGGGGGTGCAGCTTCGGGAACTCTTCGATGCATGCATCGGCAGGGAAGAGTTCCCGAAGCAGTGGAAAGTAGGCCGACTGTGCCTGCTCCCGAAGGGGGGAGATCATCCGCTTGACTCCCCCTCGGCATACAGGCCTATTGTGTTATTGGACGAGACGGGTAAACTGCTCGAGAAGATTCTCGCGGCCCGTCTCGTCCAACATCTGGAGGTGGTGGGGCCCCCGCTATCGGAGGCCCAGTTCGGGTTCAGGTCGGGGCGGTCTACCATCGACGCCCTGACCGCTCTAAAAAAGTTGACCAAGGCGGCGGTGGCTGAGGGAGACGTTGTCCTGGGGGTGTCGCTTGACGTGGCGAATGCCTTCAACAGCATTCCATTCGAAACCATCATGGAGGCACTTCGGTACCATGGAGTGCCCCCGTATCTCCGGAGGCTGTTGGGGGCGTACCTCCAGGACAGGGAAGTCGCCTGGATCGGCAGCGATGGACGGCGGTGCGCGCGGCGCATGAGCTGCGTCGTTCCACAGGGTTCGGTTTTAGGTCCGACCCTGTGGAACATTGGTTTTGATTGGCTCCTCCGGGGTCAGGTCCCTCCCGGCGTGGAGGTGATCGGCTACGCTGACGACACCTTTGTCGCGACCCGGGGGAGTTCATACGAGGAGGCGGCGCAACTGGCCACCACCGCTGTATCATTGGTGGTGGACCGGCTCGCGCGGTTGGGTTTGAGGGTCTCCCTATCAAAGACGGAGGCCCTCCTTTTTCACGGCCCGCGCAGGGGTCCTCCTCCAGGCGCGCGCATCGTCGTACAAGGCGTGGAGGTCGCGGTTCGGGCCCAGTTGAAGTATCTGGGCCTGACCATTGATGGGAGGTGGAATTTCGGGGCCCACTTTTCACAAATGGCCCCGAAACTGATAGCCGCCGCAGCTGCTCTTGGTCGGCTGCTGCCGAATTTGGGAGGCCCGAGCTCGGCCTGCAGGCGCCTGTACTCCGGCGTCATACGAAGTATGGCGCTGTACGGTGCCCCCGTGTGGGCTGATGCTCTCACCGCTAAAAACCGAGTTCTTATTAGAAGACCCCAAAGGACGATAGCGGTGAGAGCAATAAGGGGGTACCGTACCGTGTCTTGGACGGCGGCCACCCTTCTAGCGGGCGACCCCCCCTGGGAGCTTCAGGCGGGGGTCTTAGCGTAAGTATTCCGCTGTAAGATGGAGGCGCGAGCTCGCGGCGAGAGGCCGGATTGCGAAGAGGTGCGGAGAGTCAGGTCGGAGGCTTTTTTTTTTTTTTTTGAGGGGTCCTGGAGGGCGGTGGCCTCCTTCTGCGAGTCAGTCATGTCGCAGAAGGAGGCCGCGGAGCGGGATCGGGAGGCGTCTTCTTCCGACCCGCGCCACCAGCGGAGACGAGGACAGCGGGGGAGGAGATATGCGCACCTCCTCCCCCCGCCATAGCCTGCCATTATGTTTGTGTTTGTGCTGTTAAAATTTTTGTAATGTTGTGTTCTTGGGGGCTTGGGGGCTCCCACTTGGATAAATTTGGGCGCCCTTATAAACTTTGGGCGCCTGGCATAGAGGTGCCGCGCCGGGGTGGTCGCAGTGAAATACGCAAGTGAACCTGCACCACCCCATTATGGCGAAGACGTTGTTCCGGTGGGGTTTTAGTGGGTAGTACCCAGTCTCGGGTGAGTCCCACATATCCCGGCTATGCCCCAATTTCAAGGGAATGCGTAAATGCATTTCCCCATCGACAAAAAAAAAAAAAAGGTTGTCTGGGCTTTTTCCGCACTTAGCCTCCTAATTGGGCCTTTGTGCGTGTGGCTACCCTCTTACATTGATTCACCCTCACTCCAGCCATCCTAGTTCCTCCCAGAACGTCAGTACCTTTTTCAAGTTGCTGCAGGCTTCCTGGAGTGTTGTTGGCAATATTTTAGTTCGCGCTCGTTGATCCGCCACGCTGTTGCATTCCACAAGTACATGTTGTGGTGTTTCCTCTGCCTCCATGCATCCTCTGCACAGAGGGCTGTCCGTCACACCTATTGTACATAGATGTTTGTTTAGGGGACAATGGCTGGTTAGGATTCCTATTACCTTGCGTATTTTGTCCCTTTTTAGACTGATAAGGTTGCGGGCAAGATTTTTAGGTGCCACCGGAACTGCAGCCTTAGTTTGCCTGCAACCTTTACCTGTTGTTCCATTCTTTTAGATGTTTCACTTCGGTGTTTCTGTTCAGCCAAGATTTAATTTGTGCTTGGGGGATTGGCAGTAGATCGGTCCAAATACTGTTCCCTTTGATCCCCTTTTAGCTAGTTCATCAGCTGCATCGTTTCCCATTGAGTTGCTGTGCCCTTTGATCCATTGCAGGGTAACCGTGTTCGTACGTGCAATAGCTTGAAGCGCATTGTGGCATTCCAGAACAAGGGCAGATGTTATAACGTTGTTTTGTAAGGCTTGTAGCATGGATGCACTGTCCGAGACAATTTTTATTTTAAAGTCTCTGACATCTCTGGCTGCGACTGCTTGTGCTGCCTTAGTGATTCCTATACATTCTGCTTGGAAGATTGTATTTAGTTTATCTAGGGTGGCTGATATTTTGATATTTAGATCGTTCGAGAAGACACCGGCTCCTGTACCAAGTGCGGTTTTGGATCCGTCAGTGTATATCCTAACTTCGTTGATGCCAGAGTCATCTTTAGATTCCTCTTTAAGTTGGATATTGTATCTTCGGTCGAAAACGTGGTGACACGGCGTTCTGTCTGTAGCTGCATCGAGAAGTGGTATTTCCTTCAGGATACCTTGCAGAATTTTGGTGTGTGTTGTTTCTGGGTTCTGCTGCCATAGCCCGTTTGCTCTTAGTCTTAAGGCAGCCGCCTGTGCCTCCTCCTGTATGACCAAATCAAAGGGTCTAAGGTTCAGGAGATACTCAAGTGCATTTGATGGAGTGGTTTTCATGCATCCAGTGGTGGCTACACATGCTAAGCGTTGTGTGCTCTGGAGTTTTGTTTTTACCGTTGTCAGTTGTGTTCTGGGCCACCATACAACTGATCCGTAGGTGATAGAAGGTCTGATAACTGATGTGTATAGCCAGAGTGTTATGTTTGGGTTGAGACCCCATTTGTTACCAACCATTCTTCTACACTGGCCGAACGCTATGCAGGCCTTCCTTGTTTTTGCTTCAATATGACTCGCCCAATTCAATTTGTTGTCAAGAACCATGCCCAGATATTTCACCTGAGTTGATAGGGTGAGTTTGGTGTTAAACAGTTTTGGTAGTTCGAGGTCCGGTAACTTCCTTTTGTTGGTGAAAAGGATTAGTTCTGTTTTTTTGGGGTTTACTGATAGTTGGTGTTCCTCACACCATTTTTCTATAATCTGAAAAGCTGAGCGCATTACAATTTTTATCAGTATCGCTAGGTCATCTGCATATCCAATAGTAGTGTACCCTTTTTTATTTAAACTAGTTAGGAGGCTATCAACTACTATGTTCCATAGAAGCGGTGAAAGGACGCCTCCCTGGGGGCATCCTCTGACCACTTTTGCTCTCATTGTGGTGTTTGCCACTATCTGTACCGCCCTTTTGCTGACTAGTTCAGTAATCCATCCAGTTAGGACTGGTTCTACTTTAAGTCTTTGTAGGGCATGTTTAATGCTGTTGTGCATGGTTTTGTCAAAAGCTCCTTCTATATCTATGAAGGAAGCGAGTGTTGAGGCTTTGTTTGTGAAGGCCGATTCTATTTTGTGCACAACCTTGTGCAGTGCCGACTCTGTTGATTTGCCTTTTCTATACGCATGTTGTTGGGGATGTAGTGGATTGTTCTTTAGTGCTCCATCCCTTAGGTATATGTCTACAAGTCTTTCCAGTGTTTTTAAAAGGAATGATGTAAGACTAATTGGCCTGAAAGCTTTAGCATGAGTGTAGTCCTCCTTACCCGGTTTGGGGAGGAAAAATACCTTTGCTTCTTTCCACAATTTGGGTATGTATTTGAAAGCTATAAGATTGGTAATAGGTGTTTTATCGTCTCGTCTTTTTGCCATTGTAGTAGCGCCGAGAAAATCATGTCTAACCCTGCTGATTTGAATGGCTGGAAGCTTTTTATGGCCCATGCCATCCTATCCGCGGTTACTATTTTGTTAGCGACTTCCCAGTCTTGGGTTGTTGGTGTGTTGTGGTGGTCGTCTGACCAATCAAAACCTGATGTCATCAGACAGCCTGGAAAGTGTGTTTCCAGCAATATTTCACACGTTTCTTTGTCAGTATTTGTGTAGGTGCCGTCTACTTTCTTAAGAGTGCCCAAAAGATTCGGGTTCCCTTTGGAAAGTATTTTCTTTATTCTTGCGGCTTGGTTTGTCGAGTCTATGTTGCTACGGAAGTTATGCCAAGACTCCGTTCTTCGAAATCTGATGCGCTTCTTGTAGTGTTTTTGTGCAATTTTATATTTGTCCCAGGCCTCAATGGTTCTGGTGTTTTTTGCATGGTTAAAAAGTGTCCCTCCACGAACTTTTCCCGGGGTCTTTGGATATTGAAGTGGGGCATGCTGAATGATAGCTGTTCAACATGCTTTTGGTTAGAAGTTTTACGTTTAAGTCTATATTATTAGTACTGAGAGTGACGTCAGTTACTGGTCCGTCACTTAGTGTTTTGGTAAGTAAGTTTGTGTACCTTGATATACCCGTTTTTCGGGGGTTGCGATATACATAGGTCTTTTTGCTTGTGTTGAATTTGAAAGCACACGCGGCGGTGGTCTGCCAGTGATGGCTCGTCTGATACGTGCCAGCCCGCAATCAGATTAGCAGCCGCGTGTGTTGCCAATGTGATGTCTATAATAGTTTGATACCTTGAGTATAAAAGTGGGTTCAGTACCCCTGTTTATAATGTTTAGGTTTGTTTGAAATAGGTATTCGGCTAGTGACTCACCTCTTTTGTTGGTATCCTTACTTCCCCACAGAGGATGGTGTGCATTATAGTCTGCAGCGATGATCAGCTCCCAGTCTTGTGTTTCGCAGTGTTGTACAAGTTCGGCCAGTTCTCTTGTTGGAGTTTCGCCGTCGCTCGGCATGTACACTGAGGCTAAGACTAGGGTTGTGTTATTTTCTGTGAGGATTGTCACTGCAGTGAGGTCTCTAGAACAGAATTGGTTTAGTAGCGTGGTTGTTATGGTGTTGGGCATGAAAATGCAGGTTCTCGGTTTGTCGACTGAGGTTTTTACCAGTAACTTACCGCAAATATTGCTTAGACCGCAGATTTTGTTGTTTCTGATCCACGGCTCCTGGATCAGGGCGACGGTCTTGTTGTTAACCTCCAGTGCTCTGCGTAGAGTGGCCGCCGCTATTTGTTTGTGCTGGAGGTTGGTTTGTATTATATTTAGGGGACTACGGGCTACGCAGGACGTCATCTTCGTCACTGGTAGTCCCCTTGTTCTGCAGCGGCGGGTCTGTCTCCATCTCGCTCGAACCCTGTTGGGGAGCAGAGGTGGACGGTTCGGGACTGGATGTGGCCCTCACCGTTGACTCCTCCGTCGCTGTTGGTTTGTTGCCGCTCGTGGCTGGTTCCTCCGATGAGAAAAACCTGATGTAGCCACTCCCAGACATGTGCGCTACTCGGCGATCACGATCCAGGATGGTTTGCTTTTGGTCTTCAGGGATACCAAGCATAAGATGGACTATCTTCTCCTTGGAGTTGACCTCTTGTGGTTTGTCATCCACCGTCATGTCGTAGCACTGCCAGGAGTCTACTTTGTACCATGGGTTCTGGGCACAAAGGACTCTCTGCAGTGTAGCAGCTTCGGTGATGCGGGTGTGAATGAGAAGCCCAGCCTTCAGCTTCTTTTTCATTTCTGACTGCTTAATTACAGTCAGAGTGGTTCCTGGGACTGGCGACGCTATGTTCCCAATTTCTTTTTTCAGCCAGTCGAGAGCGTTTGTGTCTTCACACCACATCGCTAAAGCCCCGTCCACGAGGAAGGGGCGGCCGCGGAAAGATGGAGCATGTACACTCGAAGATGGCGGAGACAGTACAGCTTGCAGGATGCTATCATCGATAGCTTCCCTCAGCTGATCTGCCTGGCTTTGCGAGAGGTCCCTAGGCGGGGGATAATCGCTACTCGCAGATGCGATTTGTTCGCATCCGCGTAGCTCATCGCCCGCTTCGGTTTCGCGTCGGTTTTCGCGCGTTTGGCTTCCTCTCTGGAAGACTGAGTATCGTCCAGACGAGACCACTTCGAAGAAGCGCGCTCGTCCGGACCATGCCCAGTCCCAGACTGCTCCTTTTCAGGTGCAGTGGGAGCCGTCGCAGCGTTCCGCCGACCGCGAGTTCCTCTCGGTGTCCGTCTCTCTCTCGACTTGCTGGGTGGTGGTGGTGGTGGTGGTGCTGGTGGTGCCGTTTTAAGCTCTCCTGAGGTGGAGGGCTGAGGGTCGCGCTGCGTTGCCGCTGCTGTGGTTTCCGTCTCGGCTTGTTGTGTATTTTTTGACTGAAGGTTTTCCCTTCTCGCGCGCCTGTTCGGGCGACGGCGTTCCGGTAGCTCCATCAGTCTTTCTTTGGATTTTGCAGGGGCGGTAGGTTCCCTTTTGCAAGGTCGCTTATGAGCGGCTACCGTCCACTGCGAAGTTGTTCCCTTTTCAGGTGAAGAAGAGATGGCCTCGGCGAGGCCAGACAGGTCCAGGCTTGCGCCTGGTTTTGAGCACAGTTTGTCCCCCCCAGAATACGCGGGACGGACCGAGCTAGGCTCGGTGAGGGATTCTCCACTGACAGTGGTACCCTCCTGGGGTAGTTTTTTTATTAAGCTGTGCTTGCTGGGGTTTTTAGGGCGAATTTGGCATAGGATGCCAGAAGAAGGGAAGTGGAAAGAAGAAGAAGAACTAACAGTGAAAGAATTTTTCAAATCGGACCAGTAGTTCCTGAGATTAGCGCGTTCAAACAAACAAACAAACAAACAAACTTATCAGCTTTATATTTATATTAGTAGTAGTAATATATTATATTAGTATGTATTAGTATGTATAGATATTTTCGATGCTTGGGAGATGTCACTGGATGCTATTGGGGTATTTTGCGATCTCTCCAAAGCGTTTGATTGTGTTGACCACAATACTCTTTTGTATAAAACTAGCTGATCCGCGCAACTTCGCTTGCGTCACGTCATAAGAGAATAGATCATAATATTCCCCGTTTTTGTAACATTTTTTACTGGTACTCTGCTCCTATTGGTCGTACACGATGCGGCAAGACTGGTTTACTTTGGTTATTTTCACTGCGTTTTGTCCTACGGTATTCTACTTTAGGGCAGGGCGGCTGATATAGACTCAATTTTCGTAATTCAAAAAAGAGCAATTCGCGCTATTTACGGCTTAGGAGCGCGGGACTCTCTGCGGGAGGTATTTGGGAAAATAGGTATACTGACGGTAACATCACAGAATATTTTTGCGAATTTGATGTTCATCAAACAAAACATCAATTCGTTTGCTAAGAATAGTGACATTCACAACATTAATACTAGAAATAGGCACAAATTAGTAGGTCCCTGCAATAGATTGCAAAAAGAACACAACTCATTTGCAGGTCTTGGTGTTCGGTTGTATAACAAACTCCCTAGCAGTGTTATGGATCTTCCCCAACAAAAATTCAAAGTAGTTGTTAAAGATCATCTTATTAAAAGCGGTTATTATAAGGTTGACGATTACTTCATGGGATAAGAAAACATGGATTAGTTACGCGTTCTACACAAATCAAGATTAAATATTTATATATGTATATAAACTAGTCCCAAAAATTAAGGGATATAAAAAAAGAATCCAAATTTTTGGGTGATTTTCAACAAGCTGTAACTCCGAGGAAAATGGTCGTACAGAAAAAATAAAAAAAACAAATTGTAGCTTCAAGTGTCTAATTTTTAGATATGACCATGAAAATTTTTTGTCACGGCCAGGTCTGGAGAAATCCAACGAAAACTACCAAAAAAAATTTTTTCAAAATTTTTTCCCTCCTAAAAAAAGGTCCACGGGCTTCAAAAATTTTTTTTTGATTCTTTCGTTCTAAATTTCTTTTAGAAAATTTAATCCTCTTTAATTTGCCGTATTCAAAAAGCCTGTACGACGATTTGCCACGGAGTTATCGTCAATCAAAGCAAAAAAGTTATTTTTGACTTTGATATTCAATAACTCCGGAAATAATGATCGTACAGGAAATCAAAGGAGGGTTTTGAAAACTGCACAATATTCTCTATAAGAAAATGTAAACATCTTCTAAGAAAAAAAATTTTTTTGAATTGAAACCTCGGATTGAAAAAAAGACAAAAATTCGCGAAATTAAGGATATTTGGATAACTTGGTATAACTTTGGATAAAATCGATGAACGAAGAATATAATCGGTAATTTTTCAACCTCAAAGTGTCCCCTAATATCCCTCAAAAATTCAAAGCGCTGCGATTTTTTTTTCATTGTGCCCCGAAGCTTCAAATTCTTTGTTGTTGCAAAAATCACCATTGTGAGCAATTTTGTGATTTTTATTCATTTTTTTAATAAACATTTTTTTTTCTCTCTAAAATCTTTATTTTTTCGATTAAAAAGCAAATCGCGTGCCTATGCTCACTCCACGACATCGTCGAGCCCGATTGGCTTATGCGCATGACCATCACGATTGGGGTCGTAGACAGTGGACCAGTGTCTTATGGACTGACGAATCTCGATTTTGACTTCATGGCAGCGATAGACGATCTCTCGTTTTGCGATTTGCTTTTTAATCGAAAAAATAAAGATTTTAGAGAGAAAAAAAAATGTTTATTAAAAAAATGAATAAAAATCACAAAATTGCTCACAAAGGTGATTTTTGCAACAACAAAGAATTTGAAGCTTCGGGGCACAATGAAAAAAAAATCGCAGCGCTTTGAATTTTTGAGGGATATTAGGGGACACTTTGAGGTTGAAAAATTACCGATTATATTCTTCGTTCATCGATTTTATCCAAAGTTATACCAAGTTATCCAAATATCCTTAATTTTGCGAATTTTTGTCTTTTTTTCAGTCCGAGGTTTCAATTCAAAAAAAAAATTTTTCTTAGAAGATGTTTACATTTTCTTATAGAGAATATTGTTCAGTTTTCAAAACCCTCCTTTGATTTCCTGTACGATCATTATTTCCGGAGTTATTGAATATCAAAGTCAAAAATAACTTTTTTGCTTTGATTGACGATAACTCCGTGGCAAATCGTCGTACAGGCTTTTTGAATACGGCAAATTAAAGAGGATTAAATTTTCTAAAAGAAATTTAGAACGAAAGAATCAAAAAAAAATTTTTGAAGCCCGTGGACCTTTTTTTAGGAGGGAAAAAATTTTGAAAAATTTTTTTTTGGTAGTTTTCGTTGGATTTCTCCAGACCTGGCCGTGACAAAAAATTTTCATGGTCATATCTAAAAATTAGACACTTGAAGCTACAATTTGTTTTTTTTATTTTTTCTGTACGACCATTTTCCTCGGAGTTACAGCTTGTTGAAAATCACCCAAAAATTTGGATTCTTTTTTTATATCCCTTAATTTTTGGGACTAGTGTATATATATTTATATATGTGGTATTCATTATCTTTTTTTCATTGGAATGGTGGGCTCCCATGCCAAGGTTCGTCATGCTCACTAAAATGTCATTGCTTGCGGCGGCGTCGTGTGCCGGGTCACCCCCTTCCCTCTAATATGTGCGAAGGGGGGTGATGGCTGGTCCACGCGTCATACTCGTGAACGGGTGCTGCTTGGGGTGACTGGTCGTCCTTGGTGTGGTGACTGCCATAATTTTAAAGTAACTACATACGTTTCAATGACTGTACTTCCTTTACCACAGTATGCTCTTGAAATGCCTCTTATGATTTCATTACTTATATTACTATGTGGGTAGATGCTCCCATCATGCTTCCAATACTATTTATATCTTGTTTTTTAGCACCTTAATATATTGATTTAATTTAATTTATGTTATGACCAAAGTGTGTTCGGTAGTGTTGGTAGGTAGCAGCTACTTACATCATCAATGTTTTATACCAGCATAAATATTGTTAAAATCATTTGGCGATTAAAAAGAGTGGCCAGGAGTTTCTTGCCAGCTCTTCTCATTGGCCCTACTTTCTGAACTGGCGGTAAATTCACTCTCTGTATCATTGACTATCATAAGTGTCAGCACTTGACCTAAATGAATAAATGATTTGATTTTGATTTTATATATGTTTGCATTGTATAAACATTAATCAGTCATTTCAACTTGGTAACAGAGAGGTATTACAGGAGTCTCAGTGGTATTAATTATCTTTTTTTCATTGAAATGGTGGGCTCCCATGCCAAGGTTCGTCATGCTACCAAAATGTCATTGCTTGCGGCGGCGTCGTGTGCCGGGTCACCCCCACCCTCTAATATGTGCGAAGGGGGTGATGACTGGTCCACGCGTCATACCCGTGAACGGGTGCTGCTTGGGGTGACTGGTCGTCCTTGGTGTGGTGACTGCCATATTTTTAAAGCAATTACGTTTCACTAACTGTAATTCCTTTACCACAGTATGCTCTTGAAGTGCCTCTTATGATTTCATTACTTATATTATTATGTGGGTAGATGCTCCCATCATGCTTTCAATACTATTTATATCTTGTTTATTAGCACCTGAATATATTGATTTAATTTATGTTATGACCAAAGTGTGTTCGGTAGTGTTGGTAGGTAGCAGCTACTTACATCATCAATGATTTTTACCAAGCATAAATATTGTTAAAACCATTTGGCGATTAAAAAGAGTGGCCAGGAGTTTCTTGCCAGCTCTTCTCATTGGCCCTACTTTCCGAACTGGCGGTAAATTCACTCTCTGTATCATTGACTATCATAAGTGTCAGCACGTGACCTAAATGAATAAATGATTTGATTTTGTATTCATCTCTAGGAATCTCAATTTTACATTTATCACAATTTATACAGGATCTTGATGGTGAATTAGTAGAGGATGGTTTGGCTGAAAATAATAATTTTAAAAGAATAGTAGTAATACATTTATTTTAATACATTTACATAATATACATTATTATTGTGAGTATAAGAAAATATATGAGAATATAGTCAATACACTTTAATCATAATATAAGTTAAATTAACATTTATTCTATAAAAGTAATAAGATTATACATATTCCTGGAGATTAGTTTAGATAGTATTAAGTATTTTACTGGTACGAGCTTATAAAAGTTGGTGTACGATTTTTAAATTCTTTCCTCGTCTCCTTTATAAATTCATTTAGATGTTTCCAGGACTCAGTGTTTGAATTTGTTTTATTTTTTATAGTTATTACGGAATGCCGCCATCGATTGACTGATGGCACCCGCTCAATTTCATCAGTATTATACATTTTCAATTCAATATAGTAATTTCCAGTTTTGTCTTCATCTATTTGACGCGAGAAACCGTTTGCTAATCGTCTAGTTACGTAGGAATAAATGGGCGCAATTTTTTTACCGGTGGTGTTGCTACGATGCAGTTCGTCGTCGTCGTCGTTATCGGTGGCGAAGAGATCTCGCGCCGTAGCTTTCGTCTTCTTCGTAGTAGAAGGCTGGCTATCTGATGTCTTCTCAGGAATCTTTCGCTTCTTCTTGCTTGACTTTGTAGGAACGTCAACTGTTGACTCGTTGGATGATGGGAACAATTGATCAGCCATTTGCTTAGACCTGAAAATAATCTATGCTTATACTTATTACTTATTATTATTTATTATCTATACTAATATTATAAAGCTGATTATATTATAAAGCTGAAGAGTTTGTTTGTTTGTTTAAACGCGCTAATCTCAGGAACCACTGCTGCACTGGTCCGAATTGAAAAATTATTTCAGTGTTAGATAGTCCATTTATCAAGGACGGCTATAGGCTATATATTATCACGCTACGGCCAAAAGTAGCAGAGTACCATTAAAAAATTTTACAAAAACGGGGAAAATTTTGACCCCTTCTCTCTTATGTGACGCAATCGAAGTTGCGCGGGTCAGCTAGTAAATAATATTAGTAAGTGGCAATAGTAACTTTATGATAAAGCTCCCCAATGGATAATAGATTGCTTTATCTTAAATAAATTATTATATTATTAACGATTGAATACCTAGAAGAGCTTTCAAAATAGTTGAATGATCAAAAATAGCAGTTACTAGCTGAGTCGCGCGACTTCGCTTGCGTCACATAAGAGAGAATGGGTAAAAATTTTCCACGTTTTTGTTACATTTTTTACTGGTACTCTACTCGTATTGGTCGTAGCGTGATGATACATAGCCTATAGCCTTTTTCGATAAATGGGCTTTCTTACGCTGAAATAATTTTTCAAATCGGTCCCGTAGTTCCTGAGATTAGCGCGTTCAAACAAACAAACAAACAAACTCTTCAGCTTTATGATATTAGTATAGATTAAAATTTAACTGCCTCTGTGGCGCGGTCGGTAGTGTATGGGACTGCCGTGCGAGAGGTCTCGGGTTCGAATCCTGGGTCGAGCCAAAAAGTGTTTTCTGGGATTTTCTGTTAAGAATTTCTTAGAGATTGCCCGGAGTTAGGAAGTTGAGGTCGAAGACCTCCGTGCCTCGGAGAGCACGTAAAGCCGTCGGTCCTGCGCCTGACCCCTCACTGGTCGCGTCGGTTATCCGTCCCACCAGACTATGAGAGTGATGAAATAGAGAGTGTACCTGTGTATTGTGCACACATTTGGACACTATAAACAAAGTCCTGCTCAGATGGCCAGTTTCAATGAAACTGACCGCCGTAGCCGTATATCGGCTAGGAGGACATTATAGATTTAAAGTTAAATGACCGAATACTAGAATTATTGAATAGTTGATTGATCGAATAGTCGTTATTAAAAGTTGAATGACTGAATAGTAGAATTAGCGAATGATCAAATAGAAATAAAAGTAACCTACATCTTCGAGAAGATCTGGGAAGCTTCTAGGTACTGAGAAAAGCAGCTCTTGCTTGTAGCTCTTGAACAAATGTTATACGGTCTTCCTTCAGTAGCTACACTGTTAAATAGTCGTAAATCTACGTCACAATTATATATACGTATATGTCAATATTTATATATTTGTAGGAGTAGGTATGCTACCTATCCCACCACTAAGCCGGGAATTGATTCAGCTACTAAGCAGCACTGTGCTTGATGATTATAGGTGATTGTGGATGATAATTAATAAATAACGCGAAATGATTTATATTATTATGATTTGATGAATGAATTTAATGTAACTAAAGATGAATATAATATACAATTAATGAAAGCGGAGCAATAAGCAAGTTAAAAGAATTTATACAGAGCAACGCGTAGCTAGAAGGACGACGAAGAAGTGGCCGCGGTCCGGCGCTCGAGGCCCTGCGCACGCGCCGAAGGACGAACAGCGGTCAAACTTGCGGCACGTGTAAGCATCTAAGTTGTAAACAACTGTTGGCCCAAGTTGCATAAGCGGAGCGGGTAGCGGGCGATCTTGACGCGATGTTCGCTGATAGTTGTCGTGGTGGTTGATCGCCACAGTACTCCCCCCGGGAGACCGTGACTACGGGCGATAATGATCCGGGAAGCGAACTCTTCTGCCACTGGAAGTGCGTTTGACGTCATCATCGACCTGTTCAGCTGGAACCTGAGCCTCCCTTGCGATGTACGCCGGTTTGAGCCGGTCGATGGACACCGTCACCGACTTGTTGTTGACCTCTAAGGTGAAGTACTTGGGTTGTCGGCTGACAACCTTATAGGGGCCAGCATATGGTGGTTCCAAGGCGCCTCTCACGCGGTCCTGTCTAACAAAAACGTGTGAGGTTGTGCAGGTCGCGTGGCACGTAGAAGGATGACGCGCCGTGCCAGGAAGTTTGACGTGGAGACAGCTTCGCCATGTACGCGCGAAGACGCGTCGCGTACTGTGTGACGTCAGCAGTTAAGTAGTCGTCATCAGGGCACAGGAACTGACCGGGTAGGCGAAGAGGTTCGCCATACACCAGCTCAGCTGAAGAACCTTGAAGGTCGCCTTTCCAGGCGCTACGCATGCCTAGGAGTACCAGTGGCAAAGCTTCGGTCCACTGGGAAACAGGAGCGTGGCACATGAGCGCCGCCTTGAGCTGGCGATGAAAGCGCTCAACTATGCCGTTGGCTGCGGGATGGTAGGCTGTGGTGCGGAGATGGTGCGCACCAATCAAAGCAGTGAGAGCCTTGAAAAGGTGGCACTCTAACTGGCGGCCACGGTCGGTGGTCACCCGCTCAGGACAGCCAAATCTGGCTATCCAGCCAGACACAAGAGCAGCAGCACAGATCTCGGCAGTGATGTCCCGCAGCGGAAATGCCTCGGGCCAGCGAGTGAACCGGTCGACGACCGTGAGGCAATACCTGTAATCATCAGAAAGAGGTAATGGCCCTATGATGTCGAGGTGTATATGGGAGAACCTCGAGGAAGGAGGAAGGAATGAGGACAAGGGGGCAGAGGTGTGACGGAAAACTTTAGAAGTTTGGCATTTAGCGCAATGCCGTGCCCACTCTCTACAGTCTTTTCGAATCCCTGGCCAAACAAATCTTTGTGTCACCAGTCGCACTGTAGCAGAACTGCCAGGATGGTGAAGACTATGCAGCATGTCGAAAACTTGCCTGCGGAATCTAGGCGTTACGTACGGACGATGTGTAGATTGTGACACGTCGCAGTAGACTGGAACGTTGCTCAACTCAGTCTGTATCTTGCGCAATCTTAAGGCTGTACCGTGTCTGAGTAGGTCCTGCAGCTCCGGATCACTCTCCTGGGACTGTGCTAGAGACTGGTAATCGATTGCGCTGGCTATCTTCTCAACTCTCGATAAAGCATCTGCGACGATGTTGTCTTGGCCAGGTATGAACCTAATATCTGTGGTAAATTGCGATATAAAATCGAGATACCTGAATTGCCTAGGCGAGCATTTGTCTCGGTTGAGCGAAAACACGAACGTCAGCGGCTTGTGGTCCGTAAACACCGTAAATGGCCTAGCTTCTACCATATGCCGAAAATATTTAATGGCTTCGTATACCGCAAGCAGCTCGCGGTCATATGGGCTATACTTCCTTTGCGATGCACTCAACTTGCGTGAAAAGAAAGCTAAGGGTTGCCAATCGTTCACATTCTCCTTACGTTGCTGTAGTACAGCTCCAATAGCTACGTCAGAAGCGTCTGTAACTAAAGCAAGTTCAGCAGATGGGTCAGGATGAGAGAGCAAAGTAGCCTGCGAAAGAGTAAGCTTACATTCGTTAAAAGCTTGCGTCATCTCCGGAGTGAAAGTAATTGGCTGCGAACCTTTAATGCGTGGACCAGCTAGGATGTTAGTAAGTGGTGCTTGGATATGAGCGGCATGGGGAATAAAGCGACGGTAAAAATTAAGCATACCAAGAAAACGCTGAAGTTCCTTCACAGTTCTCGGCGTTGCGAAGTTCTTGATAGCTTCGACCTTTGACTCGAGAGGCTTCGTACCAGCTGCTGAAACCTGATACCCAAGGAAAGTTATCTCGGAGAAACCAAATTTGCACTTAGAGGTGTTCACCAATATCCCGTACTGACTTAGGCGCTCGAATAACTGACGTAGATGGTCCTGATGAGTCTCTACCGATTTGGAAAAAACCAAGATGTCGTCGATGAATCCGTAGCAGAAATCCAGGCCTAGAAGGACTTCGTCCACAAATCTCTGGAATGTCTGAGCAGCATTCCTTAGCCCGAATGTCATGTAAGGGAATTCATACAAGCCAAAGGGTGTAGTAATGGCCGTTTTCGGTATATCGGCTGGATTGACGGCTAGCTGATTATAAGCTTTCACCAGGTCGATGGTGGAGAAGATAGTACACCCTGAGAGCTGCGAAGAGAAGTCATGGATGTGCCGGACGGGGTACCTGTCAGGAATGGTGCGTGCGTTGAGTGCACGATAGTCGCCGCATGGTCTCCATCCCTCATCCTTCTTCTTCACCATATGCAAGGCAGATGACCAGGGACTGTCGGATCGCCGTGCTGTGCCACAAGCGAGCATATCCTCGAACTCCTTCTTTGCTGCCTGACAGCGTGCTGGGTCGAGACGACGAGGCCTGCACGAAACTGGTGGACCTGGAGTTGTCCTTATATAGTGCACGGTATTGTGCTTTGAAGGACGACGAACCCCTGCAGGTCGGGTAATATCTGGAAACTCTCGAAGAAGTGAGTGGTATTGTGAGTGACCAGTGACAGCTTTGAGTGAAGCAATGTCTTCCGAAACGTCAGAAGAGATAGCAGCTACAGACAGGGATGTGGTACCGTCAACCAAACGCTGGTTCTTGCAGTCGACCAAAAGATTATAGTGGCTCAGAAAATCTACGCCAATGATGGCCTTGTTGACGTCCGCGACTGTAAAATTCCACGTAAAATCCCGCCTTAAACCTAAATTCAAGAGTAAAAATGCAGGTCCATAAGTATGTATAACCGTGTTATTCGCCGCTACAAGGTCAAACTTGGACCTAACACAGGGCGTCCTAACTGCAAATCGCGGAAAAACGCAAAGATCTGATCCCGTGTCCACTAAAAACTGCATCTTGCTATTGCGATCGGTGACAAACAGACGGCCTGGTGGTGAGGGACAGTCGTGAGCCGCTACTGCCGACTGCCCTTGGAGTTTCCCGCGCCATAGGTACACGGCTGTCTGCATTTGTGGGCCTTGTCACCATACGTAAAGTGGTAAAAGCAATGTGGATGGTCGGGTGGCGGCTGCTTCGGTCTAGAACGGCTGCGGTAGTGTGACCTTCTCGAGCGAGATTTGGAGTTAGACCTAGAGCGAGAACGATCAGAGTTATTTAACTTGTTAGTTAATGCAGCGACTTGCCTTGTCAACTCTGCGATCTGTTGCGCCATCTCATTGTGGGACGACGCCGGGGAGGTGCTCGCAACCTGGGGTGAAGACGGTGCGATCTCGTACACCTTATCGGCCAGCTCACCCAGCTTGTCTTTATCGAGATCCATCTGCGTGGCTATAACCGTCTGTATATTCTGCGGTAACCTGCTAGACCACAAAGTTAATAAAAAGTCAGCGGGCACAGACGGGCCAGCCAAACCCGACAGGTGTCGCAGGAACTGTGACGGCTTCCTGTCACCGAGCTCCTCGTGCGTCAGTAGCTGTTTTACACGCCTCTCCTGTGAAGCTGAAAGACGTTTCATTAGCTCCGTCTTCAATTTCAAATATTTGTCGGTTGCAGGCGGATTAGTGATCACATCCTTCACTACTACAGCGTATTGGTGATCTAGCTGAGCAACTAAATAGCAGAATTTAGTCTCGTCTGTGGTTATTCGAGACAAGGCAAACTGGGACTCTACTTGTGCGAACCACAACGCTGGCTCTTCTGGCCAAAACGGAGGTACACGCACACTGACTCGCAACACTTCATCACCGCTAACTGAAGGACTCTCATCGGCTTTGACACTCATTCTGATGGCACCAATTAAAAAATAAAAAATCGCTCACCGCTTAAGACCAAACCACAGCTTTACCACAATCTCCAGCTTCTTCTTCGTCGGGGTCACCAATGTAGGAGTAGGTATGCTACCTATCCCACCACTAAGCCGGGAATTGATTCAGCTACTAAGCAGCACTGTGCTTGATGATTATAGGTGATTGTGGATGATAATTAATAAATAACGCGAAATGATTTATATTATTATGATTTGATGAATGAATTTAATGTAACTAAAGATGAATATAATATACAATTAATGAAAGCGGAGCAATAAGCAAGTTAAAAGAATTTATACAGAGCAACGCGTAGCTAGAAGGACGGCGAAGAAGTGGCCGCGGTCCGGCGCTCGAGGCCCTGCGCACGCGCCGAAGGACGAACAGCGGTCAAACTTGCGGCACGTGTAAGCATCTAAGTTGTAAACAACTGTTGGCCCAAGTTGCATAAGCGGAGCGGGTAGCGGGCGATCTTGACGCGATGTTCGCTGATAGTTGTCGTGGTGGTTGATCGCCACATATTAACTATTTACTCTCATTTGTACTGCCCTCCTTCATTCAACTGCTTTTATATCTCTCCATCCAATGGTTGCCTGGAAGAGATTGCCACTGTGCGATAAGGCCGCCAATTGTACCTACTTTTATTTTAAATTTATTTTATGTTTGTTCGTGTTTCCTTTATGTACAATAAAGAGTATTCATTTCATTTAATTTCACAATATCCCAAATATAGAAAAGGGCACGTGTATTCAATACTGTGTCAGAAAATATAATCCAAATACGATAGTTTATATTATCTTGAGCATTGTAACATAACACTAATTTAGCTTATCATGATAATACTTACCCGACTGCATCAAACAAAGATGATGTGTTTAATGTATGTATTTCGTGAAACCAATTTCGTTAACCACGTTAATTTGTATAATTGCGCTATGGTGATCAACTGATCACATAGCTAATAAACATGCATAATCAGTATGTTAAAAATACATATTAATTCATATAGATATAGTAAAAAATATTTATCTCTTGGTGACTTACATATCATAAGTTAAATTAATTTATGTAAAAATAAATAAACATAGTCTCTGCCTACCCCGTTGGGAAAGAGGCGTGATGAATATGTATCTATATATGTATGTATGTATGTATGTAAAAATAGGCGAAACTGATCACAAAAATAGTATGTTGATATAACGATATTGTTTTGATTAGTCTCCTTATAAAGAAATGCTTACATTGTAAAAAGTAAAATAATTATCTACGACATACTACTTACGATAATTTCACTCACCGTATCTTCTCGATTAAATGTATGAAAAAATATAGAGCGAACAAACGAACAGTGTATACGACTTCAAGTGTTACATAAAAATAAGAAATTGTGTAGGTATTAGGTATAATATTAGTTAGGTATTAGAAGAGTATCAATTAAGGTAGGTAAGTAATTAAAATGATTGTTTATTCATAGGTTAGTTTCGTCGATATCTTTTGTTGTGGTCTTGTAAATATTTTTGGGTAGGATATAGTTTGTACACATAATATTTATAACAAATTATTTCATCCTTTTTAGTTCTAGAGAGATTTTGAAGACGGTTTTCTTTATTGTTTAAAAATAATTAGATGTGTAAATATGGATAGGTAAGTCAGCTAGAACAGTGTCTTGCGTGTAGCGAGGTGCGACTTTCTGGCGACTGGCAAGGGGGTTTTTAATAAAAACTTGTTGTTGAGGTACATACTCTACTTCAGGTTTACGGGATTTATTCCTATTTTCAATTATAGCTGTCCGATTTGCAAGAGAAGATTCATTGATGATATCATACACCTGCTTCATCTGCTGTCTATGATTCTGCGCATATTTTTGTAAGATGTGTCCCGTAAGGGCAATATTGATAGGATCTCTTGGGTCAAAATGCCCATTCAATAAGTCAAACGGTCTACACTTAGTAAAGCTGTGAATAGAACTATTATATGCTATAAAAGCGTACGGTACAAGATTAACTACTGGTTCATTTTTATTTTGTAATTTAAGAATTCTAATATGTGCCAATAATGTCGAGTGAAAGCGCTCTATAATACCGTTATCATTTGGACTATGAGGTAAAATTTTATGATGATCTATTTTATGAATACGCGTGAATTCTGAAAACAATTGATTTGTAAATTCTGTGCCATTGTCAGTAATAATAGTCATGGGTAATCCATGGTGAGTACAAAATTTTAATAGTGATTGAATTATGCTGTTCCATCACGTAAGTGGTAGGCCTGACCATATTTAGTAAAAACATCTATAAATGTTGCGTATTTCTCGGATTCTACCGTGAAAAGATCCATGTGAATAATTTCTAACGGTTTTGTAGCTGGTGGCACTATATTAAAATATGGTCTGACTGGATTCCTATCGTATTTAGCCTGTCCACAAATGGTACATTCGTTAATAAATTTAGCGATCTGTTCCTTCATCTTTGGCCAATAATACTTTCGCGAAAGAGCTAAATAGCATTCATTAATGCCACGGTGGTTTGTCTTACCATCGTGATAATGTTTAATAATATCTTGTTGCCGCAGGTATTCTTTAATATTTTCTAATTCTATCTTAGTTAATACTAGTTTAATAGAAGAACTCTTAAAATTATTTTGTGTAATAGGTATAATTGAATACATAGCTAAGGGTGGATTGGTGAAGGTGGATTAGTATGGCTGTTTTAACCTTCGGATTGACATACTCTTTGATAGCACTAGTAACATCTGATTCTAAAGTTGTCTCTGAAACCTGAATTACCGTTCTTATATAGCCTTCAAAGAGTTTGGTGACTATCGGTCTACGTTTTATATCACCAACTACTAAAAAATTAATTTGTCTATGAAATTTGTTAAGGGGCTCATCTGTAATAGGAACTTCTTATATTGGCTGTTCATTGCTTGTATGTACGGTGTCAGTTGATGAATTTGTTTGATTAACTGGCACATCTAATTTGGAAACTACTACGTTAGGATGCTCACTATTATCTTCTAAAGAGTTAGCACGTTGAATTGATGGTTCTGAAGGATTATTTATCATTGAACTTAGGTCTCTAATACTTTCAATTACCGAGTTGATCTCATCTGTCTCGCTGTTATGTATCTCTATACGCGAAAGGGCATCAGCATTGGTGTTAAACTTCCCTTTCTTATAGACTACAGTAACATCGTATTCACTGAGCTTAAGTCGCCATCTTGTCAATCGTGAATTTGGCTCTTTCAAGTTCATCATCCATTGCAACGGCTTGTGATCAGTTAAAATTTTGAACTTCCTACCAAATAGATAGGGCCTAAAATACTTTGTAGCCCACACTATAGCTAACAATTCCTTTTCTATTGTGCTATTATTTAATTCACTTTCATTTAATGTACGAGAAGCGTAACATACTCATACTCATAGTCATTCGACAGGTGGCGCTGCAAATGTGTTGTTCGGATTTATTTAGCTCTCAATAATTACTTGTTTATAAATAGTAAAAGTGCATAAATCGAGTGAAAAAAGACATTTGTGTTTGAAGAGACCTATGATGAAGCCGTGATATGTGTTTGTGAGCGATAAAAACTGACAATTAATGAACATTTTCCAAAAAATACTTTAGCAATATTTTGTAGAAAAACCAGTGATTGACATTACAAACCAGTGTAAACTGTAATAAACATTTATTTTTGAGACTTTACTAGTGCTACTATCGGCAAATAGAAGTGTTCCGAATGTTATTATAACAATCGAAGGATAAACATTTTTTATCAAATTGTGCAAATCACTTAGATCGCTTAAGTACTTAGTACAGAGACATCTACTGCAATAGTCTTGTACTGCGGAAGCGAACCGTCTCCTACACCTGTAACGGATAGATCGTGCCGTACTAAGCTATAATCGATATTAGTTCAGTGATTGTACAACAGGTGGCCTTACTAGTACGCAGATCAACCAATAGGTGGCGTTACGAGTACAAACTTAGTATCTGAACTTTAATATTAATCCTATAAACATGAGTCGCAAGTGCAATCATTGCAACCTCGTGGTGGCACTGAAGGCAATGTCTCTTAAATGTTATATTTGTGATGGAATGTACCACTGCGAGTGCCTAAACGTTTCAAAACAACAATACTTGGGACTTACTCACGAACAAACATCGCACTGGAAATGCCTCCCCTGCAGTAACATCACACGGAGGGACCGTTCCAACTCGATTACCCTTAACCGATCTACATACATTCCTTCGACACACGACGAGGCGTTAAATATGTCATGCGACAACCCCGAACTGCAGCAGCAGTTGCTGTCGCCGAATTCCTCGTCGAGTTCTACATCGACGATTATCAGTGGCAATATTAGTACCGAGTCTTGCGCCATGGTCGGGCCCACGAGCCAAAATACCTTTACGAAGGAATTTAATGACACTATAAAGGGATGGCGCGCTGAAATAGATCACTCATTAGCGACGTTCACCGACGACATAAAGGGAACGTTGCGTGGCTGGCGAGAGGAAATGGAGACAACTATGACAAAATTCAGCGAAAATATCATGGGAACTCTTACTAAACTAAAACAAGAAGTAAACATAATTCGGTGTGAGCACGAAAAACTCAAAAACTGTGTCGATACGATGAACGTAACTGTCTCTGATTTAAAGGCGTCGATGCAGTTCCAGTCTGACGAACATAGGGACCTAAAGCAGCGTGTAGATATCATTGCCAGTGATAGCACACCCATCACCCAATCGCAAAATTTAATTAGTAATCTTGAGCAAAAGTTAAACTCTTTAGAACAACAAGCGAGAAATTGCAACGTTGAAATCTGTAACGTACCTGAAAGGCGTAGCGAAAACTTATTACATCTGGTAGAATCGATCGGCAATGCTATAAAATACCCTATCGCACAGAAGGACGTTTTATCAATTCATCGAGTACAACACGCCCAATCAACCAGCTCTAAGCCGAAAAATATTATCTTAAAACTCTCGTCGCGTATTATACGCGACAGCATGCTGAGCGCATATCGCCTGAATAAAGTCCTTAAAACTGATCAAATTGGATTAACCGGCCCTTCTTCAAAAATATACCTAAACGAGCACCTGACATTAACAACTAAGCAGTTGTTTCGTAAATGCAAAGAGGTCGCTAAACTCCACAATTATAAATATGCATGGGTTAAAAACTCAACTATACTTGTACGAGAGCGTGACGGAGCTCCCTCTTTCTCTATTCGTACAGACAGTGACCTACAGAAGATTAAATCCAGCGACAATGACCTACAAACATCAACTGTTAACGTTCAGAACCAAAGCGTATAGTTACTCATATCACAATGAAGATTGGCATATTTTATAATTTATTCACAGAAATGTAATACTATTTCTTATTAATAACAATTTACTCTCGAGACTGTATTATTACAACGCAACTGTAGTATTTGTGTTATTATTAGACAAGTTGGGACTACTTCCTTCAATCGTATATCAAAACTATATTATAAATTATTCATTATGTAACATGCAATATACTATGTTAAAACCTCCACGCACACGTTTGTGTTGCTGGGTGACTGGAATTATGGTTGCAGTAATAAACATAATATCTCATTTCAAACCCTATATAGTATATTATTTACATGGCACATCTAAAATACTTTGGTTTAACACAATATACTTTTTTTCGATTTTTATTAATGATTAATAAAAACATAACTATTTATTACCAAAATTGTAGGGGTATCCGCACCAAACTGCACACACTGTTCATGAATATACTACACAAGATGTATGACGTCATTATCCTAACCGAAACCTGGTTAATACCGGAAATTAATAACAATGAATTCATTGATCAGCGCTACGTTGTGTACAGGTGTGACCGCGATCGTTCCTGCACTGGAAAGATGGACGGTGGAGGTGTGCTAATTGCAGTGCTGAGGACACTTAGATCAACCGAGATTGCCTTAGACATGCACGTGAATGCTAGGCCACTGCATAGTTACATCGAACAAGTCGCAGTGGAAATCCCTAGCGGTCAAAATCTGAAACACGTCATAGCCGCTGCCTACCTACCACCCAAGACACCAGCAGCTATTTATGAAAAACACTATGATTTACTCTACGACATCTTAAGTAAACCTAGTGTAGAATATTTTTACTTAATTGGTGATTATAACCTCCCAGAAGCAGCGTGGATTCTCCCATCTAAAAATTATTGTGCACCATTTTGTTCGGGGTCTTCGTTGGCTTGTGACTATTTAAATATTTTTATGTCCCTACTTAATGCCTCACAATTTAATAATATACCGAATATCAAAAACAAAATACTAGACCTGCTAATCACAAACAATTCGTGTAAGGTAGAACATGTACTCTCCCCATTGTTGCCGGCCGATCCTTATCATCCCCCGCTTGCTTGTAATATAAATATGGTTACAAAAGATATTCCTCTGAATAAAAAACCCATAAAAACATATAGTTTTCACAAAGCCAACTATGAGCAAATTAACCTTCAGATACAAGATACTGATTGGGCACAACTATTATCATGTGCAAGTTCTGAAGAAGCCTTATCTAGATTCTATGATAAACTGGACATTATCATAAAACTTCACACGCCTTTAACTAGTCCTAGATCCGCGATGTTCCCAGTTTGGTTCCCACACTATCTAATCAAATTATTAAAAAAAAAGCAGAAAGCCTGGGTAAAATGGAAAAAATATAAAAATATTTCCGATTGTGAAACGTTTTCGTTATGCAGAGCAAACTTTAGAGACTCTTGCAACAAATGCTTCTCCAAGTATATAGCCTCGGTTGAAGACAGTCTGCATAAAAATGTAAAACACTTTTGGACATACGTTTCTAACCGCAAAGACAAACCAAGGATACCGTCTAAGATTCAGTACCATGATACCGAATCAACTGACCCTGAAGACATCTGTAATATGTTCTCTAGCTTCTTTCACTCAGTCCACGAACCGTCGTCACTCCTATTATCTGAATGACAACCTCCTGCTGAGGACCCATCAGTAAATGACAATATCTCCAACTTATACTTTAGTGAAGACGTGGTGTTAAAAGAACTCAGCAACCTAGACCCCTCCAAGGGCCCTGGACCAGACGGTATACCTGCAACCTTTTTTAAAAACACGTCCTCTGCAATTTGCAAACCTTTAACTATAATCTACAACAAATGTATCACCGAAGGAGTATTCCCTAAAGAATGGAAGCGTGCGAACATCACACCTGTACACAAGGGGGGCTCCCGCGGCAGTGTGGAGAATTACCGACCGATTTCTATTCTCTCTACTTTGTCGAAGGTCTTCGAAAAACTCGTCCACAATAAAATTTATCCACGATTTCACCATATTATCACTCAAGAGCAACATGGCTTTGTCAAACAACGATCGACGACAACAAATATGCTACATTTTTCCAGTTACCTGTTTGATAATTTTGATGAAGGTACACAAGTGGACGCAGTATATACTGACTTTCGTAAGGCCTTCGACAAGGTGGACCACAAATTGCTGCTTGACAAACTCGCTTTTAACGGAATCCGTGGTAACCTTTTACGTTGGTTTTCCTCATACATCACTAATCGTAGTCAGGCAGTAGTTATCAACGGTTACAAGTCCAACAGCATCGAAGTAACATCTGGCGTGCCACAAGGCTCTATCCTTGGGCCTCTGCTGTTTAATATATTTATCAACGACATAAGTAAATGCTTTCACAATACACATTGCCTGTTATATGCAGATGACCTTAAAGTATTCAAGTCTTTTAAAACTATCCATGACTGTATTCTACTCCAAAAAGACCTAGATAACTTTACTGATTACTGCCGTAACAACAAACTAACATTGAACTTATCTAAATGTAACGTCATCACTTTCACTAAAAACAAGAACTTAATAAACTATACGTACACTCTATGTCATACTTCTCTGTCAAAATTAACTCGATTCGTGTTCTCGGTATTATGTTGGACTCTAAACTTTGCCTAGACCTACACGTTTCGAAAATAGTTAATAAAGCCTATCAAATGTATGGATTTATAATGCGGTCATCAATCGATTTTAAAAGAACTACATCATACCTATGTCTATTTAAATCTTTAGTGTGTTCTCAATTAGAGTACGCAGTGCCGGTGTGGAACCCTTTCTATAATATATACATTGACATGATTGAAAAAGTCCAACATAAATTTTTACGTGCCATGCACTACAGATGCCACAAGACCTACCTACCATACGACCAGTTACTTAGCAAGTACAAGCTACTGCGTCTAAGCGATCGAAGAAAATATCTTGAAGCTGTTACCCTATATAAAATAGTTAGAAACCAATTCAATTGTATTAGCCTAAGTAATCAAATTTGTTACGCAGTGCCTAGAACCTTTCATAGACGACAAGTGCGCGCAGGCAGACTGTTTGCTACAAATACGTGCCGCACTAACTCTGGTCTTCGATCGCCGATTCGCCGTATGGTTGAATCTTATAATGATAATTTTGAAGACATTGATATATTTAATTGTCCCATAAGTAAGTTTAAACAACTAGTCCACAGCTCTCTGCTGGCGGGAGGCCTCTAGGGCGATGTACATACCCCTATAGGCCACTCGTTAGTGGTTCATAATCATAGTCTCATTTTCCTCTTCATATAATATATCATATTTGTTATATCTATCTAAGCTCGAGTTATATACATCATAGTTAAATGTAATTACCTAATTAACTTTATTTAAAACACGTATCTAAATAAATAGTACTTTTTATATATTTTCCACAAGCCCCAGCGATTTTTTATTGTTATATAATATTTTCCGCTAACCCGTGGACAACGTTGTGGGTTACATTATTGTTTATATTGTACTTTATAAATACTAGATGTAAGACCAACTAATATAACTGTTTGTTGTTCCATTAAATAAATAAATAAATACTGGTTTATCAGACCAAATGGGTCCCTGGGACAATACTGCTCCAATAGCGACATTTGAAGCGTCGGTTGTAAGATTAAATTCCCTATTAAAATCAGGGTATTGTAGGATAGGATCATTAATTAACAACATTTTACATTTATTAAAAGAATTTACATATTCAGGACTATGAACTACTTTATTACCTTTTTTTAGACAAATGGTGAGAGGCTTTGTAATACGTGCAAAGTCTGGGATAAATTTTCGGTAGTAACCGAGAAGGCCTAAAAATTGTTTGATTTCCTTAGGGGTGTTTGGTATGGGGTACTTTTCTATGGCTGAAATTTTGTCTGGATTGGGCTTTATGCCATCTCTAGTGATCACATGCCCAAGGTAGGCGGTTTCTAGCTTCAGAAATTCTGATTTATCCATCTGAATTTTGAAGTTAGATTCCCTAAGTCTTTGAAAAACTCTCTCCAGGTTTTCCAGGTGTTCCTGTAGTGAAGAACTGAATACTATAATATCATCTAAGTAGACCAGGCAGATACTATTCTGTAGACTCAAAGAACATTGTCCATAACTCTTTGAAAAGTTGATGGAGAATTTTTTTGTCCCATAGGCATTCGAAGAAATTCAAAGTGCCCATGTTCTACGTTAAAAGCGGTTTTAGCTATATCCTGGGGATCCATTTCTAATTGATAAAATCCACTAGTTAGATCAAGAGTCGTGAAATATTGGCACTATCCTAACTTGTCCAAAACGTCAGTGATATTTGGTATGGGATATTTGTCATCTATAGTCTTATCGTTTAATTTACGAAAATCAACGACAAGACGCCATTTCTGCTTTCCAGAAGCATCCATTTTCTTGGGTACAACCCAAATGGGTGAGCTCCAAGCAGAGTCAGAGGGTCTAATAATACCCTGTTGGAACAATTTAGAAATTTGGTCCCTAACTTCTTGTCTGTGAACGAAAGGATAACGATAGCTTTTGGTGTACACGGGTACCTCATCTGTTGCACGAATTCTATGTTTAATTTTGTTTGTAAAAGTTAACGGTTCCCCGTCTATATAAAATACATCTGCATAACGACTACATAATGTTAAAAGATTAGCCTTTTCCTCTTCATTAAGATGATCTGTACGAAGTCGCGACAAAACATCATTTACACGGTTTGAATTTTCAGATTGCGTGCATTTAACGTAGAATACATCTGCACAAGCGGGCTGATCTAAATAAAATATTATATCATTAGACATTGGGTTTTCTATTTCTACATAACCTCGTCCGTTTATTACTGTGGTAAGGCATTCGTGTAAAATACAACCACAGAAAGCCTGTGTATCTATTGAAACCTCGCCATCCGGGGCGTTAATCGGTATTTTAATTATTTTAGAGCTTTTGGCTGGAATAATATCCTCATATAAATTAATATTACGGGAGTTATATAACTTAATCTGATTCGTAGCGTTACGTGTTACTAATTTAAAATCTTTTAAATTTATATTGGCTTCTAGTTTGGACAATATATCTACCTAATCCTATTAATCCATCAAAATAATCGTGGAAACGATATATGAAAAGTTTAAGACTATCGCTTTCTTTAAAGCGTGGCAACGTTATAGAATGGTTACTTCTACTAACACCATGTATGTTTGTTACTTCGAAAGGGTCGTAATTAAGAGAGAAATTAGAAAATAAATTTTGTACAGCCTCGGGGCTTATAAATGACTGGTTAGCGCCAGTGTCTATTAAAAAATTTAAAAGAGGACAGGAAGTTTCTATATACGGTAATTGTCTTTGAGTTTGCAAATAAATATCTATCCTTGCTCTTTTGATATCCTGTCTTGACAAAAATCCTGGTCTTGGCCTGCATGGCTAGGACCTGGTTGTGGTTCTATCTCATGTACCACTTGATTATAACTAGTTGAATCATTATAAGTTGAATTAGTAGTATAGCTATAGTCATAAGGATCATTATAATTACACTATGCAACACCAAAAAATTCACTGGGATCCCGAATGGTAATTCGTATTGAGCATACTTAGTGTAATACAGAAAACACATTTATATTTATATATCACGTCACAAAAGAGAGATAAGAACAATCTTGATTTGTTTACTGTCTGCTTCACTTTTTTGTGGATAGTCATAAAAATATATCTTTTCTGGGTACACAAGTCATCAAACGTTCAGATTACTCATTAATGTCATCGGTTCAGTGTGTGATGAACATGGAGAAAGATTTCATCCAGAAATTGCAGAGTATGAGAAGCGTTATCAGGGTAGATGGGAACCAGCCATGCTTGCAGACTACTGTTGGAGCCTCCAGAGGGATACTGTGTCTACTGGTTACAAGAGGAAAGCCAATCTTTGAAAAAAACATGTTTTTTTAATGTATAATAAAAATTTAAGTCTCTCCTTTATACAATTTTTTTCAAAATCAGTAAGCCTATCACTACTAAATCTGACGTGTTGTAATAATTTTATTTATACACACCTAATAGTTTTAAGGTGATAAGTCATAATTACATACTGTAAGTCAGGTGAATTTTTTATTTTTCAAATTTGTTGCATAGTCACTATTACTAGTAATACTCAGCAGAATAATAGGCATTATCAGGCGAAGCAAAGTCATTAAGATTTATCTCACGTGTCTTGAAATAATTATTAGGTGGTGGGTTACCGGATTTTCGCCAATCATGACCTGACATCATAGGTAATGCCCTAGGGGTGAAAGATTGTACACCGCTCATGGGTTTTCCACCAGCACCTTGTGGGGCGTTATTCCTAGGTTGTAATCTAAACATATTACTTAGAGGATGATAATTATTAGGCTGTGCACGGAACATTTGCTGTGTTCGTGAAGAGAAACGATTTGGTTGTTGGTTATTCATATTAAATTTAAAAGCCTGGTTTGGAGGTTGATAGGTGCGTTGTGCCATTGGGGCTGGCCAATTAGGCACGGGATGCCGTGGGATACCTTGCGTACTTATCGGTATATTGGACGGCATAGTGGGCTTAGGAACGCTATGAGACCTTGGAACATCGTTACGTTGCTGCAGGTACATAATATTTAATTCCTCCTGCACATATTCAAGAGCTTTTTCTATAGACTCTGGACGCATGCACCGTATACGCGATCCTAAAGGTTCTTTTAAACCACTTACAAAAGCCTGCATAGCTACCTTCTTATAGAGTGTACGTTTAGCTTCAATAGTTGTCTGTATAGTCTCATGTAAGGTCACATAGGTCATTATTGTACTGAATAATTTTTGACATTGATCATAAAATTCCTGAGGGGGGCCTATTACCCTGGGTAGCTAACGAGAGGTCGTTATACAAGGCAGTTTCGTCTCTCTGATCAGAAAAATTGTTGATAAGAGCTGCTCTAATGCCTGCCCAAGTTTTTGGTATACCGTTCGCATTTTTGGTGGAAGCGGCAGACCCTGTGATTTTGTTTAAAATACAATTTAATAAGCACATATTACCTAACTCACTGCCTGGCTAAGGGCTAGCGTATTGGGTAACAATTTGATCACAAATATGAATGAACCTCGTTAATACATTATGGTTACCGTCAAACTCTGGTACTAGACGTTAGGCCTTATAGATTACATCTGGATCGTACGGCATTTTTATTTCAAATAAACTACTTAAACTAGAACCTAACTCACTATTTAACTCTCTATGGCTATCTACTATGTGCCGGCGAGCCTGGCGCGATGCAGGATCCCGAGGATGAGATTTTCCGGGGCGGAAAATCTTGGAAGTGGATTAGGATAAGATAGGAAGCAACACATGAAAGATTCAAGTGTACTTACATAAAATACAGGGTGTAACAGACGGTCTACCGAAAATAAAAAAAAAATATTCTAGACATGCTTCTGGTGCTTATGGCGTTGAAAATTTTCATCGCTTTTTTCTCGATTTTTCGTTTTTTTTTTATTTTTCTGGTATTGTTTCGTTAATACTACACAATGCAACATGAATATGAAAAAAAAACCCTCATATTACTGTTTTTCACAAAAAACAGCAATGGAATAAAACAACGTATAAATTCGCTATCAGCTGTTCGCGCGCGGCCAACGACACCGCACGGGCGGCCGGTCGCGACGGTCGACGTCACGCCGCAAGTACCTACGCGCGCTACACAGCCACGTGATAAAATCAAAGGGTGGCCCAACAAAATATTGATGTTTTTATAGTATTCTAATGGAAATAAAGTACTTTAATTTTCATTACAATTACAATTTACTTACTTACTGCATATTTCAAGATTGCAGAGAAATTAGTTTTATTTCTCTGCAATCTTGAAATATGTAGTAATTTATAGGGTGCCTAATACTTTTGGCCAAGGCTGTACGTAACAAAGATGGGATAGGCCAATATGGATGCTTCGTGCTTTTTTCCGTGGATTATGATAGTTATGACTTATGACGAGCTAGTTTCTCGGATAAGAATATTGATGGATATTGATTGTTTATCACTATGAACATTTTTTTTATGGATAAGTTATAAAAATGTTTCGTGTTTATTTTATTAGCTTTAATTTGGTTTTATGTACTAAATATCAAAGTATTCATACCTAATAATAAATCAATAATTTTTGTAATGTTATTCGGTATTTGAATAAAACTACAATGCAAAGAGTAACAATTGTCACAAGTAAAACTAGTAACTCGTCGCAGTCATAGGTCAAAGTTTGTCATCATTTTATTGAATCTACGTAAATTGTAATACACTCGCTGGGTACCTAACTCGTCACTGAGTCGGAAGCGCGCGTGCCTGCGCGGGGTGGCGGCGGCGGCGGCGGCGAGGGCACGAGGTGGCGCGTGCGCCTGCGCGGTGCGGTTCGTCGGCTCTCTTTAATTGCGGACATTATATTTGAAATTTGTATGATTGATGCAGTTCGTGCTTTTCGCTCGCGGAAGACGGATGTTACCTAAATTTCGGTTTCGTGTTAGTCGTGTCGTGAATGAACTGTTGTCAGTTGTTAATTGTTACTGTTTAAGTTTTGTGTTGTGTTTAGTGTTTTTATTGTTATTTTTTTGTTATTATTATTATTGTTGTTGTTACTATTGTTATTTTGTGGCGAAACGCACTTCAGTGCGCGTGAGTACGCAGAAATGCTGATGTGGTGCGTTGAAGCACGTGGTAACGCACAGCGTGCTCTGAACCTGTACGTTCAGAAACACCCAAACGCTCGCCATCTCGCGGAAAGTCGCATGATTACCCGGGCGTACCAACGCGTATTGGATAATCAGCCGATTGTCCCGCAGCAGGAAGGTGCCGGAAGAATGTTGCGTCCACGTGCGGTGGAAAATGTTTTGGAAGCCGTGCACCAGAATCCGCGTTTAGATACACGCACGTAATTGAGGTAAGTGAGTGTTCATAACAATTTGCTATGATCAGCACCTGATGTTATTTATTTATTCATTTGGGAATTATTTTTCAATCTCGCGTACGTCTAAGTAGGCACGCAGGGGTTTTTTATTTTATGATTTTTTACGAATGGGCGGCGCGTGTGCGGAGCCGCGGCGCCGCGGCGCCGGCGGCTCTCTTTGATAGTTTCAGCAGTACACTCGCGGAAGACGAAAGCTCTTCTCCGGTTTAGTTATGTCGTGTTCATCGTGTCGTGTGTGAACTGTTGTTTATTATTACTTGTTAATGTTTCGGTTTTGTGTCGTTAGTGTTTTTATCGTTATTAGTTTTGTTGCTCTTATTCTCGAAGTGCAGTTGTGTTAGTGAATAGGTACCTACGAAGAATTGTTGATGTGTTATGGTGAATCTCAAGCAGCTGCGCAAGGAGCTGATTGTGTCAGCCGTAATATGATCCTTCCCATCCTTGATGAAATACTTCCTATCATATGTCATATCCTCAACTTTTCCATCTCTAGCGGCATCTTTCCGTCCATATGGAAGGATGCCCAAATTATCCCCATTCCAAAAAATCGTAACCCGTCTACTTTTTCTGAATATCGTCCCATATCCATACTTCCCTTCCTATCTAAAGTCCTTGAACGCCTAGTACATTTGCAACTCAGCACCTATCTTTCTTCAAACCTACTCCTAAATCCGTTCCAATCGGGTTTCCGTCCTGGTCATAGTACTACTACGAGCCTGGTTCATATTACGGAGGACATCAGATCGGCTATGGAAGATGGCAAGCTTACAACCTTGGTCTTGCTAGATTTCAGCAGCGCTTTCAATTGTGTTGATTTTGATGTTCTGCCGGGGATACTATGTTCTCTTAACATATCTCCATCAGTGGTTGACTGGTTTCGTAGTTACCTGTATGGGCGCCGGCAACGTATTAACATCGAAAACAATGTCTCGGATTGGTGCAGTGTATCCGCTGGCGTACCGCAGGGCGGCGTTTTATCTCCCTTACTTTTCGCAGTTTTTATCAATACTATATCCAATCGCATCACTTCTTCCTACCACCTCTATGCAGATGATCTACAAATTTATTCTTCTGCTCCCGCGGATAGGTTGACGGAAGCTGTGGAAACGATAAATAGTGATCTGGTTCGTATTTGTGAATGGAGTAAGTCGTATGGTCTTAATGTCAATCCTCAAAAAACACAAGCCATTGCTATCGGTAGCCCCAGGATGCTCTCAAGAGTGGATTGGACAGTTGTACCCACTGTAATCTTTGATGGCACAACCATCCCTTTTAGTGACTGAATTAAAAACCTAGGTTTATGTTTTGACAAGAGCTTGTCCTGGAGTCCTCAACTCCAGGAACTCAGCCGTAAAATATTTTGTTCGGCGGGGTCCTTGCGCAGGCTACGCAATTTTCTCCCCATCAACACTAAAATCGCGCTTGTACAATCCCTTCTCTTCCCCATCCTTGATTATGCCGATGTCAGCTATCCCGATCTAACCGAGGACCAACTAAATAAGCTTGAGCGCCTTCAAAATTTCTTTATCAGGTTCATATTTGGATTACGCAAATATGACCACGTCTCAGAGTATCGAAAAAAGCTCAAGTGGTTACCAATACGTTCACGCCGGAATGCTCACATTCTCTTCCTTCTGTACAATATCTTGTTTAATCCCTCGACTCCCTTCTATCTCAAACAACGTTTTGTTTTCCTACATGACACGCATTCAAGGTTTTTACGATCATCGGAGAATTTAAGACTTAAGATGCCTGTGCATTCCACTAAATTTTTAGACCACTCGTTTACTGTGCAAGCTGTGCGGTTGTGGAATGCGCTGCCGCTATCCATTAGGCGAGTACAGAGCCTGCCAATTTTTAAAAATCGGGTGAAGGAACACTACTTGTCACTGCAAAACACTGTTTCTTGAATACCTCTCAGCTTTCACTACTCTAAGTTATTTACTTTCCCATGCATTCACTGTCTTAATAAACTCCTCTTGCTATCTCTGTTTGAATATAATTATATATTATATATTTGCCTATTTATATATATTTTATATATGATTTATGTATGTGCCTTTGTATTTATACATGATGTCAATTTTATATATACGATTTCTATTTATTCTTTATATTATATATATATATATATATATATATATATATATATATATATATAATATATATAACTCATATAATTAGGTTAATGTGCTACCTCTTTTTATCTAAACATCTCTTTCCATCCTTCTTTCTTCTCTTTTCCTCCTTTGCCTGTAAGAGATTGCCTTGTGCGATAAGGCCGCCGATTGTGCATTGAAATTGTATTTAGTTTAAGTTTATATTGCTTTTATTTATTTATTTTAATATTTTCCTAGTACATTGTGTACAATAAAGAGATTTTCTAATTATTATTATTAATCTCGTGGAAGTGCACGGCGTGCTCTGCATCTGTACGTCCCGAATCAAAACTCTCGCCATACACCAGATAATCGCATGTTCATTGATATTCATAACAATTTGTTTAAGCACTTTCTTGTTATTGGTTACTTTTTGCTAGTGTGAGCTAGCCTCTTTATGCCTCCAGGTGGTGGAGATAAATGATAGACGGATATGTTAATAATATTGAAATATATTTCTCCACAGTTAATACAACGTCCTACTTGGCTAGAGGCGACTGGCTAACTGCCGCTCGCGTCGCGTCATTACATTATTACGATTCTGCGAATTGTTAACGTAGTATAACCCCCAACACTATACCCCCCCCCCCTTTTTTTTTAAATAAATTAAAAATAACGTACACAAGCAACAAAAAAAAAATAATATCAAAACGTAGTTTTTTTTTTTTTAAATAAGAAAAACAAACACTTTTTTTTATTCGTATCCCTAATCTATACGTAAGTAATTACTTATACATTAAGTTCCAAATACAGAAATCATATCTAAAATATAATTTACTAAATGGCTTTGCACAATCCAAATAGGTAGGTACTTACATTCTACATAATATAACAACACTGTTTATACCTTTTAATTAACTTGGTTCAATACAATTTTACTGTAATTGGCTGTCATTTAACTAAAACATGATTAAGTTAATTATATTTATGTTAAATGAATACATTTGTTTGCTGTTGCCCAATTACACTGCAGCAGACACTTAGTACCTCATTTGTGTTATTTACTGTAACATGGATTGAAATAACCAATTAAGAAAATTGTAAAACTGTTACTAAGACTACACAAAAGTTATTTTCAAAACCTTATAATTAGCGTATCTATTACCTTATAGTATTTGCCACGCAGTGGGGGACGTACTCTTCGGGGAAACTGGCATCAAAGTGGTACGCATATGGACTTACGCCGCTTCCTATTCTAGAACTATCTGTGGTGTCCGTTTCTGTATGTTTCGTTCAACATGCCGATCTACTTGTTTGCGAAACCATTCCTTGAGGCTCGTTCGACACGTAATAATTAGGTATATTGTAAGGAATACAAAAATCGCTCCGAAAACGTGTATACCTATTATTCCAAACTTGTCCAATCTTTCTACTACTGCCGACTGGTTCGTATTATCAATAGAGACATCCGTTTTTCTATTTGGTAATTGCAAACTATAGAATTTATTTTTCCTATTAATAACTCTATAGGAACCATCGTAATTAGGCGCTAAAGGTTTCTTCACTGCATCATTTCTGACGAATACGAACTCAGCTGTTGGAAGGTCTGGATGCACAAACAGTGATTTACTATTACTGTAGCTTTTTGAAACCGGCTTTAGGTCGTTTATCGACTGACGTATCCTATTTACACAGTCATAATCCGTAGTATTACCATAATTACTTTGACTATAAAAGTCCGCTGGCAGTCGCAACGTTTGACCATAGACCAATTCTGCTGCACTCGTACCATTATCTGTACGTAATGACGTTCTACTTAAGACCTAACAACACTGTGGGTAATTCTTCTATCCATGATTTCAAATTGTCTGCCTTGATCGCATGTTAACATCGCGGGGCAACCGAATCTAACTTTCCACCCATTATATAATACTTTTGCAACTGTTTCCGCCGTTATATCTTTAATCGGAAACGCTTCTGGTCATCGTGTGCGTCTATCGACAATTGTTACTAAGTATCTATATCCGTCTTCCGTAGCTGGTAACGGGCCTACAATGTCAATATGAACATGTTCAAACCTATCGCATTCTGGAAAAGATTCTAATTCTGCATTCGTGTGTCGTATTACCTTGCTACGCTGGCATTGTAAACACGTTTTTGCCCAATTGCCTATATCTTTGTTCATGCTCGGCCAGAAAAACCTATCTCGAATTAATTTACGTGTTGTACGAATGGATGACTCAAGTTGTGTATAGATTCAAAAACTGTGCGTCTAAAGCTTTCAGGTAAATAAGGTCTGGCGGTGTTTGTAGATACCTCGCAGTAAACTGAACACCCTTTTGCTTGTGGAATATTTATCTGCTTGATTTGAATACTAGTATTATTTCGTAATTTTAATAAATAATTATCTTTCGATTGAGCTCTAGCTAAATCCTCGTAATTAATTGTTTGCGGGCAATACACTGTTTCTATCCGCGGCAAAGCATCCGCGACCATATTTTCTGATCCACTTATATGCCGTATATCTGTGGAAAATTCACTAATATATGCTAGTCGCCTTACCCGCCTAGGCAACTCGTTACTTGAACTAGCTTTTGAACATGCGTAGGTCAACGGCTTATGGTCTGTGAAAATTACTAATTTTCTACCTTCAACTATGTTTTGGAAAAGTTTGATTGCTAAATAAACTGCTAATAACTATCTATCATATGCCGAATAATTTTGTTCAGTTTGATTCATAGCTCTAGAAAAATATCCAATTGGTAACCATTTATTGTTCACACATTGTTGCAACACAGCGCCTACACATGAATTTGACGCGTCGGCCATGAGCGCTAGTGACGTGCATGGCAACGGATGCGATAACATGACCGCATTCTTTAAACACTCTTTACATTGCGAAAACGCTTCGTCAGCGTCTGCGGACCATTGTATGAGTGCTTTGTCCCTCTTTTTCGTACCTTTTAAATATTGATTTAAAACTATTTGATGTTTTATTGCGTTTGGCATGTGGGACCTATAAAAATGTATCGTGCCTAGGAACCTTCTCAATTGTTCCACGGTTTTTGGCTAAGGGAATTTCGAAATTGGTTCTGTTTTTTCTTTTAAAGGCTTTATACCTTGTTCGGAAACTTCAAAACCTAGAAATTAAATTTTTTCTTGCCCCAAACTACTTTTTGCGCTATTAATTGTTACGCCGTATTCGTCAAAACGCCTAAAAACTGCCTCTAAGTGCTTCTCGTGGTCTGACCTTGAAAAATCCGCTATTATTACATCGTCGATATAGCAGAATACATTATCTAATCCCTTTAAAACTGTTTGATCCATTAATTTTTGAAAATACTGTGCCGCATTGCATAAACCGAAACTCATTCGGGGAAATTCGAATAGCCCAAATGGCGTAATTATTGCTGTCTTTTCTATATCGGCGGGATTAATAGAAATACAATGATACGCTCTGTTAACGTCTATCCGAGAAAATATTCTCTTTCCTGCTAGTAAATAAGTAAAGTCATGGAGTCCGGCTTAGTGATAGCATTTAATTTCCTGTAATCTCCACAAGGCTTTAATTCCCCATTTTTTTAGGTACCACATGCAATGGGCTAGCCCATGCACTCTTTGAAGGTCTACAGATACCCATCTCCTGCATTATACGAAATTCATCCTTAACTTTACTATATTTATCTGGCGGCAAAGGTCGTGCTTTCGCGTGCACTGGCGGGCCCGTCGTCTCTATATAATGTAGTACAGAGTGACGCGGGGTTTCCTTAAATGACAATGGTTGAGTTATACTTGGATATTTATGTAATAACTAGCTGACCCGCGCAACTTCGCTTGCGTCCCATAAGAGAGAATGCGTCATAATTTTCTCCGCTTTTGTAACATTTCTCGTTGCTACTCGTCTCCTATTGGTCGTAGCGTGATGATATATAGCCTATAGCCTTCCTCAATAAATAGGCTGTCTAGTACTGAAAGAATGTTTCAAATCGGATCCGTAGTTCTTGAGATTAGCGCGTTCAAACGAACAAACAAACAAACAATCAAACAAACTCTTCAGCTTTATAATATTAGTATTAGTATAGATTGTGCATAATTATGATTGACATCAATAGTTTTAATTTACTGTTCCTTACATCTAATTATTGACGCTATCGTAGCCAATTTTGTCTCTCTATCAATTAACCTACGCGCCTTAATATCTACTAAAAGGCCATGATGATTTAAGAAATCTGCACCTAATATGGGCTGCCGCACATCGGCTATTACAAATGTCCACGTATATGATCGTCTTAGTCCTAAGTTCAATGCCAATGTCTTGCAGCCATACGTCTTAATAGCCGTCCCGTTCGCTGCATAAAGCTTATAGTCATTACATTGTATACTTGTACGCATTCTATGACTAACTGGAATACCGAGACGTTTGCTCCTGTATCTATAAGGTACCTTAAACCACTAGACTTATCTTGAATACATAGGCGGAGTGATGGTGCCACAGTGCAGGTGTCCGCCGTTGCCTGTACTGTGTTCAGTTTCCCGAAGCTCCCTGAGTTTTCTTCCAGGCGCACGGCTCGATGCATGAAGAAGCACAATGACCGTACCTAGAATGATTAAAACATAACCAGTCAGGGTCACTGCTGGTGCGTCGTTTAATCGGTGCAGCCTGTCTACGATTCTAGTTTGATCGCGTACGGTAGCCCCCTCTGCCATTATTGCGCCATGGCTGCCTGCCTTGTAGCTGCACCACTTCCAGACGTAATTGTTCCAGTTCGGCTGCCAGGTCACGACTTCCGTCGCTGCCCAACTAGCGCACAAGCGCTATAACAAGCTGCACAATGGCCGGTTAAAGGAATTTATAACGGCTTTGGGCTCCTTAGTAAGAATTATAGTAGTTCTATCCAGCTCCAGGTCCAGATCCAGGTCCAGCTTATAGCTACAGTGGTCGTAAATAGTAATTATAATAGTACGTGGTATAGTAGTTATACAGGAGCGCTAAAATAAGATGAAGGTGGTATAATCGCGCTACAAGAGCTTTTTCGAAGTCTCGTGGCGCTAACCGGCTCTTGTACGTAGGTGGTTAGCGCCACGAGACTTCGAAAAAGCTCTTGTAGCGCGATTATACCACCTTCATCTTATTTTAGCGCTACTGTGTAGCGGTAATAAATGCTAACGCTTTAAATGAGTAATATAGTCGGTTTATTACGGTGTAAACTAAATATATTTTATTAAAATGAATCATCAGTGACAAATGAGGAGACATTTATTTTTACGGATTGGATTATTAAAATAACAAGTAGTCTATCGCTTTTATTTCTTTGTGTATGTGATATGAAAGTGCGAGTTCCAGTTTGCTGTCAATATATATGTATATTAGATTAGATATATGTATATAGAGGGTGTAAAATAAGTAAGACACACTAAAAATCACTCCTCAGTTTTTAATTGCAATTTAATTTATTTATCAGTTTTAATCAATCTAAATCAATTGACATCAATATATAATTAGTATTTACTACATTTAGTACATACCCAGTACATGTAGTATCAGTGTAATACAACACACCACCTGCCAGCTGAACACAAACCAAATCTGCAAGTCACTACACACCTATAACTACACAATGTCGCAATTGAGTGAAATCCAGATGACTCAGGCGAAGTTAGAGGAGTCATTTAGCAAGAGGATGCTGGCTGAACTTGAGGCGCAGCTGCAAACTGGTGCTGCCAAGGACACTGTGGCCAAGGTCGCTGAAGAGTTCCGCACCTTCCGCGAACTTATGTTTAGTGTGCTTGGGTTGCTTCGACAGCAAATCAGTGAGTGTGCCCGTATGGTGGACTCCATGGAGACTAGGCACCGAAGAAAGGATCTTCTTTTCTTGGGGATCCCAGAGTCAGCAAAGGTCGACCAACAGTACATTGCTTCGACCATACTCAATTCCAAGATGGGGTTGCCTGACATCTCACCAGCCTCCATAAGACACTGTCACCGGATTGGTGCCCCCGGGGGTAAGCATCACCGACCCATTTTGGTGCGCTTCACGAGTGCGGATACCCGGAGCGCAGTTTGGCGTGCCAAGACGAAGCTGCGTGGAACGTCTATTGCAGTGAAGGAGTTCCTGACGCGGACCCGCCAAATTGTTTTCGCCAAGGCACGTCAGCACTTCGGCATGAGGGACTGCTGGACCCAGGACGGCGTCATTGTTGTGAAGGTCGCCGACGGTAGCCGTCACAAGGTGATAACTACCGATGAGCTGAGCGCGTTGGCGGCCAAGCATCCTAAGGTGACCGGTGCCGCTTCTTCCCATTCTTCCCAGACCGGAGCAGCCAGTGCAAGTGCGGGAACATCTGCGGTTAGCTCGAAAGCACGCAAGTACTAGCCATATTGTTGTCCCAATGTTATTTGTCGGAACTGTGAAACCGTGTCGCGCTCCACAGTTTAGTTTTGTTACGCTTACTATCTTACATAACACGTAGTTAACGTTTACCCTCTAATTTTTATTTATCCATACCCTAGTTTTAATAATATTCTTTGTTCACTTTATTATTTACACGTTAATGACTGGTTTAAATGATTGTCAAGTGTCAACTGTCAATCTGACAACTTGACTCATACAATTTCGTTCGGAAACGTGTATAATATTTTGATTGTTTTTTTCTTATGTTAGCTGGCGGGTGGTGCAGAGATGCATTTTGCACCGTAGTATTATTGTTCATCATTTAAAATAATTATTTAAATATATTTATTTATTATATTTTAATTTATTACTCATATTATATTGTTATACATGTCGGATGATGAAGCTTCTTTTTTTTCTGCTGACGATATTAGTACATCCTCGAAAGATAGTTTTTGCTCTATAACAGGCACGCTTGGAGACTTTGTGCGTCGGACTTTTGACTGTACTGGTATAAACCTCTTTAACGTATGTCACATAAATGCGCAAAGCGTCCCTAGCCATTATAATGACCTGCAGGAGGCATTCGCTGATGCCGACGTTCATGCCGTCCTGATTTCAGAGACGTGGCTCAAACCTCACCTATCCTCAACTTCTTACTCTCTCCCTGGATTCACTCTTATCCGTAATGATCGGATAGACAGGAGAGGGAGTGGTGTCGCTATCTACCTCAGAAGTGACTTCCCTTACCAAATTCTAACTTCTTCTTGTCCCAACTACTCTGCTTCGGCCGAATTTTTTTTCCTGGAGGTTTGGGTCAAAGGAGCAAAAATCCTCCTTGGCGTTATATACTGTCCCCCATCCATCGATTATTTCTCCAGTATAGAATTAGTGCTGGAATCTTTAGGGTCCAATTACTCACATCACATCCTCATGGGCGATCTTAATACCGATCTCCTTTCCTCTGGCTCACCCCGTTCCTGTAAACTCCTAGACATCATTGAGTCCGCCAGTCTACACATTCTTCCGCTGAATGCCACTCATCACAATATCGATGGCGATGATACCTGGTTGGACTTAAGGATGATATCTACTCCCGCTCTTGTCTCCTTTTCTGGTCAATACCCTGCTCCCGGTTTTTCTCATCACGACCTTATATACCTATCCTACATCCTCAAACCTCCCAAACCCCATCCTAAGGTTCTGTTTAGGCGCTGTTTTGGGCGTATGGACATGGTTAAATTGTGTGGGGACGCTGCTAACATCGAGTGGGAGCAGCTAACGTCAGCCCCTACGATTGACGATAAAATCGCAATTTTAACACCGCTGTCACTAGGCTGTTTGACGTCCACGCGCCAGTCAGAAGGGTGAGATGTAAACGACCGCCTGCTCCCTGGATGACTGAGGGAGTTCGCATTGCCATGAGGCATAGGGATAGGGCATTCATTCGCAAAGTTCCGCAGAGACCGCTGTGACGACAACTGGGTTCAGTTCAAAGTTGCAAGGAACAGATGCAATCAGATGGTACGCAACGCTAAACGCCGACACATTCTCAGTAATCTTTCTTCCTCTTCCCCAGTCGATATCTGGAGGTTCCTAGGGACCCTAGGTATCGGCAAACAACGAAGTAACGTTCCAGACTGCACGGTTGGTTTGGATGACATCAATCTCCATTTTGCTTCCACAGTACCTCTTGATCACCAAACCACGTGCAAGACTGTCCGTTCCGTAAATAATTTACCCTGACCCAACTTTGATCCCTTCTGTTTTGCTCCAGTAACACCGGAAGATATTAAAAAGGTAATCCTGTCTATTAAGTCCAATGCAGTAGGCGCCGACGATGTCAGTCGGCATATGATCGTCGCGGCATTGAATCACCTGCTCCCCGCCATTTCCCATATCATAAATTTCTCACTTACCTCTGGTTCTTTTCCTTCTTTGTGGCGCAAAGCCTACATTATCCCGTTACCTAAAATCCCAAATCCTTCGAGCCCAGCTCACTTCCGACCCATATCAATTCTACCTTTCCTCTCCAAAGTGCTTGAGGCCTGTGTGCACAAGCAATTAACACAGTTTGTGTTAAACAACAACTTGCTTAACCCACTTCAATCCGGGTTCCGACCAGGTCACAGCACTACATCCGCACTCCTTAAAGTGACTGGCGATATAAGGGCGGGCATGGAAGATACTAAAGTCACCGTGGTGGCTTTGGTTGATTTCTCGAACGCCTTCAATACCGTCAGTCATGATATCCTTCTTTCCATCCTTTCTCACCTTAACATATCTTCTGGTGCACTAAATTGGTTTTCCTCATATCTCAAAGGACGCCAACAGTCGGTTCACATCGGTGACTTATCATCGAGCTGGCGTGAACTCGATTCTGGCGTCCCACAAGGCGGCATCCTTTCTCCTTTATTGTTCTCTTTTTTCATTAATCTCCTAACCGATAATCTTCAGGGTGCGTATCATCTGTACGCTCATGACTTGCAACTCTACGCGCAAGGAACAGTGGATTGTATAGCGTCAGTTGTCGGCATGATTAACAGTGACCTTCAGCACATTGAGTGTTGGTCTAGGCAGTTCGGTTTAGCTGTTAACCCTGACAAATGTCAGGCTATAGTCGTAGGCAGTAATCGCAGCATCAGTAGGCTAGGTCAAGTAACAGTACCACCGGTCGTATTTAATGGCTCCATCATCGAATTGACCCCTACTGTGAAAGACCTTGGCCTTTACTTGGACTCAACTTTGAGCTGGAGAGCTCAAGTATCTAACGTCTGCAAGAGGGTCACTGGTATACTGCGGGCTCTGTATCGTCTCAAAAACTTTTTGCCATCCACGACTAAAGCAATGCTTGTGCAAACCATAATCTTTCCACTGATCGACTATGGTGATGTATGTTACTTCGACCTGAATGCAGATCTCCTCAACAAACTTGACCGCCTTCTCAACAACTGCATTCAATTCGTCTTCAACCTCCGCAAGTATGATCATATATCTACTTATCGCTCCCAGCTTAGGTGGCTGCCCATTCGTGAGCGTCGTAATTTACGTGCACTCACGACTCTCTTCTCTTTTCTCACTTCTTCTACTCCCCCAGCCTACCTAACTCCCTACTTTCAATATCTGTGTGATAATCACAACCGTAACCTTCGTTCCTCTAATAATCTTCTTCTTCTCTGTCCATCACACACTTCTGGGTTTGTCAACTCTTCTTTTCCTGTCCAATCTGTCTTATTATGGAACGCGCTCCCTCTTGAAATCAGGATGTCCACTAACCGTCTTACGTTTAAGAGCAAAGTTCGGGATCTCCTGCTAAAACAAGTTGCAGAATCGTCACACTTAACTTAGTTTGTATTTATGAAGTATTGTATATATATATATATATATACATATATATAATACTTATATATACATATATATACATATATATAACTATATATAATACATATATATATACATTATTATAAGTATTATATTTAGTTTATTGTATGTCTTTAATATCATCTATTTAAATAATATATTGAATAATTCGTATTTAATATTTTTATAAATGTAAATAATTATGTATGTATATATATACTCATCTTTATTTATATATCGACGGTCCCTACGTACAATAACCTAATTGCAAAACGCAAATTTTACAGGAGAGCGGTTTGAAGTTTCAAACACTTGTATCTCAAGTTCTATCAATCGCAGAGCTATGAAATTTTGCACAAAGTCTTTATTTGTTGTCTTTTATGAGAAAATAAAATAAAAACGTTAAAATATATTCATTTTATGTTCCATTGGTCACAACCGTCGTTTTAGATCGGTAACATTCTGACTAGCATTTACCTAAGTGGTACTTACTGATCTTTACTTGGGGGATTGAACAACGATCATAATTGTAACTGCCTTTTACAAAATTTTACGTTGAGTATAATATTGACTTACGGTGTTTTCATACTGGGAGCCATGAGGTAAGGGCTGATAATAAAATAAAAAGAAATATTTTAAAAACTTTTTTTATTAAATTCACAATAGACAACCCTTTTCTTCGTCATAAAGATATAAAATATTACATAGTAATAATATTGAGCAATCATAATTAGGTACTTGTTGAATATGGTTGCTCGAGAAAAATGTTTCAAGTATACATCAACACTTCCAAAGAAGGATGATGAAGCGGAGATCGAGAAGGATCAAAAAGCATACTCGTTAATATGCCTTCACTTAGAATCTCATCTGTATCCGTATGTTCAAAATCTTACTTACGCAAAAGAAGTGTGGGATGCATTGACAATAATTTTTGAAGACAAGGGAATAAATAGGCGCATAACTCTGATGAATTGTCTCTTGGATGAGAAGCTGGAAAACCACCGATCTGCTGTCATGAGTCACGCTCAAAAGCGTAAAGAAATCAATCAAAGTTTCGATGACGATTTGGTTGCCGTGGTACTTTTGCGAGGTATGCCTGATGTTTACCGACCATTACGGATGGCACTAGAGCATTCAGCAATGAAGATTACTTCTCAAAATGTTCGGCAAAAGCTTCTACAAGAAGATAGCGCTCAGAGCTCTTCAAATGATTCCTCGTCGAACTCGGCTTTAGTAGTGAAGAAACAACAGTCAGTATTAAGGCTAAAGTGCTTTTAATTTGGAAAGAAAGGTCATAAGAAGTCCGATTGCCCGATGCTGGACATTCTGAAGAAGGATGTGGATGGTGCACGCTTACCAACGGTTTTCTCGAAGTCCAAGAAAGTTGCGTTATGCTGTTCAAGTGTTCACTGTCGGTGCACAAATCCTTCAGCCCCTCGACGTTTTATCTCGATAGTGGAGCCTCGACACATGAGTTTTCAGAAGCAGTGGTTTAGAGACTTTAAGGTTACTGATAAGAATGTTGTGACGTGTGCAAATGATGATAGAATGTCAAGTGAAGGCAAAGGTGATATTATAATGTTAAAGGAGTTAATGTGAAAGGAGTTTTGTAAAAGATTGTTGTATGGGGTGCTAACTGGACCACACACACCTTGGAGATTTAAATGATAGTCACTGATAAGTTAAATGAGATGCGATTTATTGAACACTTAACTACTGCGTAACTAATGATATATGAATGCGATGTAATAATGAGTACCTGCATTAATGAGTGTATGTTGCGTACTAACACAATAATTATAATTTAGTAAATGCGATGTTACGGTAAAATGCTAAGTATGAATGACGCACGAGCCATGTACGAAATATGACTCGTACATATTCCCGGGCGAGAGATTGAGAGTGGATGCTGATAATGATACAAGTAAAATGATGAACTTATAAATTTCACTCAAGATACAATTCATGACTTATATCTATGCTTATAAATTGAATGAATGATTAATTAAGTTTATTCACTGTCGCTAGACACCGGTTTTGCGAAGACTGGCGGTGTCTTCTTGTGACGTCTAATGCTACTAAGGATGCTGGAAAAATTCCTCAGTTCGAAGGCTTCTTCTCGTGATCGTGATTGACTTGCTCGTGGGGCGGGCGTCGGACTAGGCACAGCGGCGACTTCGCCGTGTGCTATCGCTACCGGGTGTTGAATTCCAGAGCCCGACTGTAAGTTGGCGCTCCTCTGCCGGCGACGACAAATCCACCGACATATATATATTACAGTTGCCAACACTGCTACGAACATCAATGTGTAGATTGCTGTATATTGGTGTATATCATGATTCGATATTCCATAGTTTAAAGCGTTTTCGGATTTCATCTCATCTATTTGTTCTTTAATATGCTTCAGTGCGGTTTGATGATCTGTGATGTTGATATCCATTTGTGGCAGAGAAATGTTCATTATATGGTTAATAGGCGCAATTTGCGGCGATTCCATATCAGATGCAGCTTTTGTTTCTGTATATCGCAGTCTATGAGCTAAAACTGTAAAGTCGTCTCCTTTGATAATGCAATTTGAATCTAGAGCGATGACTCCGGCCTTGGTGACGTGTAGTGATGTAATATTACGCTCGCATATGATACGGAGCGTGCATTGTCCACAACAATAATAAAGATAGGTGTTTACTTTATTTAACTCCGTCCAATTATTATGGCATACTGCGATATTCGTTAGACATCCATTTGTACCTTTGTCTCGAATACAAAAGCTCTCTTCAGTTTTGAACTGAAATATGGGTTTCCTGGAGTGACAAAGGCGCGTAAACTCATCATGTAATTCGCAATGTTCTATGTCTCGTGCCGACATCGCTAAATAGGTGTCTTTTCGCAAGTTAATTGCGATGTAATCCGATATTGGCACGACTGCAAGTGTAATGTTTTCTTGTTGTTGTGGGATTGGTATCAGTTGATATAGGTCGTAACTCTCTCTGTTGACAAGTGGTATTCTAATTTCAAACATGAGGAATTGTTCTGTTGATCTTGCTCTGATTTTCAAGAGATGGTAAATTTTTGACAATTCTGTTTGAATGTTTTCTATGGGCAATGATAGATCCCTCGGTAATTGTCCTGAGATAATTCCGAGTTGTTCTCTTAACTGCGCCGGCGAAAGTAAATGGACGTTAAACATTCCATGATGAATATCTGTAATGGTGTCAATAAGCGTGTCTTGTATTGATCTTAATTTCGTCAACATATTTGTTGCTATGATGCTAGAAAGTGCAAGCTCATTCATAATTCCTTGTTCTTGTAGAATATTACTCATATTGTTGTTGACATTCCTAATATTCATCAAATGCTGATTAATAATTTTATGTTGGCGGTTAATCGACTCTTCTGTTCTCTTCAATAGATTGTACTCTGCTTCCACTACTGACGTTTGGTTTTTCCACAAGCGTGCTAAATGATCTTGGTTTTCTTGCATAAGGGAAATGTCCTGCTTGTATTGATCAGCAAATCTTTGATCCAAAACTCCGAACAGTGAGTTAGCGACATAGCCGACGCCGTCGATTAGTCCTCGTCGCTTGCGTGTGCGTTCTCTGAAGTGTTGACTGAGTAACATTCCGTTGTAGTACTTCAACTCGTCGTAAGAGTGACGAAGCTGCATGAGAATGATGTCACATAGAGCCTTGTTGGATCCCTTATTGAATACGTTGTTTATTTGTTTCATATATTTTTCAAGGGTTTCTGAACCTTGCCAGTAAGGCTCCATGTTGTAATACACAACCAGCTTCCACTCATCGCGTAGAAACTGCATACTTGAGATGCGATCAAAGTATATTGGTTTGTTTACCAATGTCATAGTATATGGAAAAACTGCATTTCCCGCGCCAAACACAGATGTCATGTATAGAAAGAACGTGATCAACGTGCCTATTATATGAGATGCCATACCCAATCGGTCTGTAAAACATCTATTCTTTTTCTTGACCTCCTGTTTGTCTGAAGTATGCTCGCTGTCTGCAGATGCATCTGAGTTCGATGTAAGAACTGACAACTTGATCGCAGGTCGCTTGATGTACCCGTTCTTTGTTTTCAGGGTAACAACCCGAACCAATCCGTCAGCACCAGGATGTACCTCAGTGACACGACCTAGTGCCCATTTCCCTGCTGGGAGGTTAGACTCGTGGATGATGACTATGTCGCCAACTCTAATGTTTACGTGAGGTCTTTGCCATTTGGTTCTTGAGGAGAGTTGCGCGAGATACTCGGACTGCCACCTCTTCCATATATCATCGAAAATTTTCTGCGTTTTCGTCCACCTTGTTCTTTCATCCTGTTCGGTGTTCAAAATAGTAAGCACCGGACCACTGCTCAAAAAATGTGAAGGAGTCAGATAGTTTAAATCGTCTGGGTCCTCTGTAATAGCGCACAATGGTCGACTGTTGAGACAGGCTTCGAGTTGGGCAAGCAATGTACTGTACTCTTCGAACGTGAGTTTCTGTTCACCCACAACACGTCGAAGATGGTGCTTCAGGCTTTTCACAGCCGCTTCCCATAACCCTCCAGCGCTCGGCCACGCAGGAGCGTTGAAGTGCCACTGTATGCCCATCTCATTAATTTCAGTATGAAATTCGTTGGTAAATATTTTGTGCAGATCTACCAGCCCTTCCTGCAATACTTTATTGGCCCCAACAAAATTAGTGCCATTATCACTGTAAATGTGATGTGGCTTACCACGACGCGATGCCATGCGTTTCAAAGCCGCCAGAAATGCTGATGAGCTCAGATCAGAAACGATTTCGAGGTGCACGGCTTTAGTCACCATGCACACAAACACCGCGATGTACCCCTTGCTCGTTTTAACACCTCGTCCCTTGTTTAGCTTTACATCAACGTAACCCGTAAAGTCCACGCCGGTATGTTGAAAGGGTCGCGAAGGATTGCTTCGAGGTCCAGGTAGGTCACCCATCATTTGTTTTTGACAGTTTGTTTTGTGTTTCTTACATGTAATGCACGCATGTAAACGCTTTTTCACAGCTCGATTGCCGCCTAATATCCAATAGCTCTGCCTGATATGTGCAAGTGTCAACCGGGCTCCTGCGTGAAACATGCGATAGTGGGCTTGGTCGATGATTAGATTGGTAACGTGGCTGCTGTGTGGCATAATCAGCGGATGTTTCATATTTTCATCAATGTTTGCATGCTTGAGTCGGCCTCCTACTCTAAGGAGTCCATTTCTGTCTAAAAATGGGTTCAGGTTCAAAATTTTACTCTTGCTGTTTATCTGGTTATGTAAACGAAGGTTGCTTATTTCCTCTGCGAATTCCGTTTCTTGAACATGCTTGATGATATATTGTTTGGCTATTTTTAGCTCATTTGTATTTAAATAAACATTACGTTCAACACTACGTCGAGTGATACGTAACACCCATGCGAGTATTCGAACGGCGCGTGTCATATTGCTGTTTCTCTGCAATATGATTTGTATGACATCGCCGCCTTTGGGTCGATGCACCGTAGTGACGCAGGTTTGTTTTGATTTGCGCTCTTCTTGGTTCGTGGTGTAGGTAGGTCTATCTACTAGATGTTGTGACTCTGTAAATGTAAGAAGAGATTGGGGTCCGTCCCACCACAAATTATGTAGCTTCAATTGTTCTACGGACATACCACGACTCGCACAATCAGCGGGATTTTCGGCAGATTTTACGTAGTACCATTTGTTTGGTCTTATGACCTCTCTGATCTGTTTGACTCTGTTTGCGACAAATGGTGTCCAGCGGTCGATGTCGCCTTGTATCCAGCCAAGAACAGCAGTAGAGTCGCTCCAACCATATTGTTCGGATACACGTCCCGCGAGCGATTGTTTAATTTTGTTCATAAGTGTTGACAGCAAATGGGCCCCACTTAATTCCAGACGTGGCAACGTAAGCTTTTTCTTTTCAGGAACTAGTCTCGTTTTAGCGGCGACGAGTGTGATGCAGTTACCAAATTTACAATACACGACGCATGCATACGCTTTGATTGACGCGTCGCAAAAGCCATGAAGTTGAATCGAATCGTACTCTCCAATTTGGTACCATCTTGGTATCTGAAACTGGTTGATATTTTGGAGATCTGCGTTAATTTTCTCCCACTCGGTGATGATTTCCATTGGAAGCTGATCATCCCATTGAATGTTAGATAACCAAACTTGCTTAAATAAAAGTTTTAATTTAGTTGTAACTGGAGACAGCCAACCGAGTGGGTCAAATATCTTAGAGATGTCTGATAACAACGAGCGTTTCGTGTGACGTTCGCCTGGTTGTGTTTTGTTTATTTTTAACTCGAATAAGAATACATCTTTATTCGGCTGCCATCTTAGCCCGAGTGTCTTGGTCGATTCCGCTTGTTTAAAGTCGAACGACGATTGGGTTGTCGACGCACGATGTACGTTTTGAAGTAATTCTTCTTTATTGGATGACCATTTACGTAAGTTGAAGCCTCCTGACTGTAATAGACTAATCAAATCGTCTTGCAGTTGTTTGGCTGATGATAACGTGAAATTTCCACTGACTAAGTCGTCCATATAGAATTCTTCTTGTAGTGCTTGTCCGGCTCTGCTTAGCGCATACTTGTGACCTTCGTCGGCTGCCAATTGCTTCAACGTCCTCATGGCTAAGAATGGAGCTGCCTTCATGCCATAAGTGACGGTTGTGAGCTGGTATTCACGTAGCAGTTGGTCCGGTGAACTTCTCCACAATATTTTCTGATACTTTTGATGTTCGGGACTGCAAAGTATCTGCCGATACATTTTTTCAATATCAGCTGTGTATGCAAACTGATATTGTCTCCATCGCAAGATCAGTGACATGAGGTCTTGCTGTAAATTAGGCCCACGCTTCATGAGGTCATTCAATGACCGTCCTGTAGATGTCCTTGCTGATGCGTTGAAGACTACTCTCAAGGCCGTGGTTTGTGAGTCAGCGCGATGAACGCCATGGTGAGGTAAATAGCAGCTAGGCGTCGCTCTATCTGAACACGCGACCATATGATTAAGTGATTGATATTCCTGAATGAAATTGTTGTATGCTTCTGCTAACTTCGGATGCCTGCTGAACTTCCTTTCAAGTTGCCGAAATTGTGCCAAGGCCATGGGCTTAGAAGCCCCTAGCTTCTCATGAAAGTTTGTCTCAAATGGTATCTCAACAACATAGCGACCGTCGTCATTGCGTGTTGTCGTGTTTTTGTAATGTTGCAGGCAATCCGCGTCGTCCTGGGACATGTTCGAAGGTTCTGCTATGTCTTCGATTGACCAAAATTTTTGGATGTCCTCAATGTTATTGATGACAACGTTGCAGTGAAATGTTTGCACGTTGCCGCACAGAATCCATCCTAATCTGGTTTGTTGAGCCACAGGTTGCGATTTATGGTGTTTAATAATGCCTTCTTGGATGACTTTCGAGTATACATCCGCGCCTAGTAATATATCTACAGGACGACTCAAATTAAATTCTGGATCAGCCAATGTAATGTTTTCTAAAAAGGTCCATGATTTCGGCTTCGTAAATGATTTATTCGGCAAATTGTTGATTAAATTGCGCATAATAAATACATCGGTGTCAAATGTGTAGTCGTTATGAATGGCATTGCATGTAATTGATATTCGACCTTTACAATTGTTTTCTTTAGCGCCGACACCGAATATGACACCCTTACATCGGCCGCGGGGTAATCGTAATATTTGCGCTGCCCTTTCTGTAATCAAGGATGTTTGTGAGCCTTGATCAAGGAGTGCTCGCATAGTTATTAAGGACCCGTCATATGATTTAACTTTGACAAGCGCTGTGGTGAGAAGAGTTTCCGACAGATCTTCTTGAGACACGTGGTTGCTATTGTTGTTTGACGATTGTTTGCTTTCGACAGCTTTAGTGTTTTGTTGCATTGATTTCGATGTCTGCCCGCTCCATTTGCCATAAGCGTCGTGAAGCAATGTGTTATGATCAGAATTGCAGACGCGACATCTTTTTCTCGACATACATTCGTTGCTATGTGCATTGAGGCAATTTTTGCATAAATTGTATTTCGTAATTGCTTTCCGTTTTGCGTCAGGCTGTAATTCGAGAAACGTTTTACATGAAAACAATTTATGTTCTTGATTGCAATGTGGGCAATTTTGTATGTCTTCATTGGCGTTTGTGTCTTTTGATTTATAATTATGTTTTATATTATTCTGATTTGCACTAAACGCCTTGTATGAATGAAATTTCTTGTTGGTGTTTGTTTGCTCGTACTGAGATGATTTTGACGTCTCTGGCTTGCGGCGAGATGTTTCCCATGAAACAAACTTTCCCTCCAGAAAATTCAGAAACTCGGTTATAGTTGGTAATTCACGCGGGTCCTCAAGTGATTCCAAATAGTCGTTGTGAGTAACGGGATCCAACTTTTGGGTAAGTAAGTCGACGATTAACGGGTCCCACGAAGATGTGTCTACGCCGAGGTTCTTTATCGCGTTTAGGCACTCTTTTGTTGTGTCGTGAAGTTTTTTAACAGATGCCGCTGACAGATGCTGAGTGTTAGGTACGGCAAACAGTGACTTAATATGAGATGAAAATATCAACTTCTTGTTGTTGTATCGATGACTGAGGATCTCCCAGGCAGCTTCATAGTTTTCCGAGCTGATCAGTAAATGTTGAATAAGCTTCTCAGCCTCTCCTTTCACTTTGCTTTTGAGAAACTGCATGCGCTGTGCGTTGGTAAGAGATGGATTTGCATGAATGGTGTCGACAAACAAATCCTTAAATGCGGTCCAATGCTGATAGCTACCACTGAAGGTTGGAATTTCGATCTTTGGTGTTGATTTTTCTCGATGAGAAACTGACCACATTTTGGAGTTTATTTTCGTTTTCGTCTCGTTGTAAACGAGCTCGCACGTATTGTATGCCATTTCATATTGTACGTTACCTTCACTGGGTAAGCTGTCAAGCTCCCAATAAAGCGAATCAACTGCATTCCACCTTGACTCTAGTACCTTTAAGGCGTCTTCAAATTGCCATTTTTCTCTAAGGGAGTCCAAGCCGATGTTCATCGCTGTTCTCTGAAACGCTTTGATGTTACTCCTCTGTTTGCGTAACAATTCGTCAGTTTTGGTGTTATTTCCGGTTTCCACGGTCTCGGGTACGTGTATAGAAGGGGGTGATTGTGTGCCCCGTCCACTAACACTGGTACCTTGTTCTGGGTGGATCTTGGGAGCTAATACTTTCGAGGTAGATGCAGCTGGCTCGAATGTAAAAGCTGGCGATTTCAACAGGGGTGAAGTAGGCTTCTGGTCTTGTTGTAGGTATTTGACAAGAAACTCTCTTGTGCTGTTGTAAAAGTTCCGTGTCTGTTGATACGAATCTTGACCAAAGTATTGATGAGATGGTTCTTCACGATCGCGAATCTGATCGTGGTTGGCTTGAAATTCTGCCCAATACTGGTCGAGCAGTTCTATCTTCTTCTGAACACGGTCCGGTGTCTTGCGACTTGGTCCGTCTTTCTTGAAGTTGGTCAAAATCGTGTTCATGGCCTGCATGATTTGATATTGAGTCTCGATAGTTCCCTCCATGTTGTACAAAGAAAACTATAAATACCTTGAAACTCCGAATATGTTTTTGTGTGAATGTTGCTGTATTTGCTTGAGCTGGTTGGTGTCGGTAAGTGGTCAGCGTCCTATGTACGGCTAATGCGCTTTCTCAATCGAACTGGTGAGACCCGCTGGTGGGAGGCCAGTCCAACCGATTCGCCACCGCACAAAAGAACTACAAATTACTTATCACGCTCGAAGGCTCGAAGGACCATAAAGATGTATGGGGTGCTAACTGGACCACACACACCTTGGAGATTTAAATGATAGTCACTGATAAGTTAAATGAGATGCGATTTATTGAACACTTAACTACTGCGTAACTAATGATATATGAATGCGATGTAATAATGAGTACCTGCATTAATGAGTGTATGTTGCGTACTAACACAATAATTATAATTTAGTAAATGCGATGTTACGGTAAAATGCTAAGTATGAATGACGCACGAGCCATGTACGAAATATGACTCGTACAATTGTTCCTTTGTGCCGGGCTTGAAAGTTAATTTTTTGTCGGTATCTAAGTTGGTACAGAATGGATGGAGAGTTATTTCTGATTCTGATGGCTGTAGGATGTTTCACCAATCGATAAGCGAGATAACGAGTTAACTTGTGGTTACTGCTAGTGAAGTCTCAGGTATCTATAAGTTGGATGATTGCTTTCCTATTGTAGGTGGTGCTTTGGCTACGGTTCAAGTTGAAGACTCGTTGGCACTTTGGCACCGTAGATTAGGGCATGTTATCTTGAATGATTTACAGAAGTTGCCTAACATCAAGGTTGGAGGTAAAAGTGTAATGGATACTTGTGCTGCTTGTATAAGATGTAAAGCACATAGAATACCTTTTCCAAACGGTGAAGCAAGGCGAGCGAAAGACAAACTCAGTTTATTACATGCTGATTTGTGTGGTCCCATGTCGGAACGTTCTTATGGTGGAGCTCGTTACATGTTCGTAATAGTAGACGATTTCACTAGTAAATTTCTTTCTCAGGGAGAAATCTCAAGCTTTGAACTTTTTCAAAGACTTCGTGAGGCATGTGGAGAACGAAACACGTCTGACAGACCCAGACAGTATTGAAAATGCGGAGGAGAGCTCAGACTCAGCAGATGTGGATACAGATCCTTGTGTTGAATCTGTGGAGCCTGTGAATCCAAATGAATCTGATGCTGAACATTGTGATACAAGAGTCAGAACAGTAGGTGTGAATATCGAGAAATAGGCTAATAATCTCTGAGGGATAGGCTTCGTAGCGCACAAAGTGGACTATATTGCTACAACAGTACATGCAAGTTAGAGGAAGAACCACGTTCGTACAAAGAAGTCCTTCGAAGACCTGATAGCCATGAGTGGATAGCAGCGATGAAGCGGGAGTTGGAGTCCATGAAGGAACACGATGTTTGATAGGTGATTGAGAAACTCCCTGGAGCCAAAGAGAAGACGTCGGTTGTGGCGATTCCAATATTTCTACTATACTTGAATCTGACAGTATTTTATCACCGAGCAAATTTGAAACTAATGGAGCCGAGGGTGGCGTAGGACTCATTTTTGCATGGATTTGAGCCATATCTTAGTGTTCATCTTTGGATGCTAGCGAAAATGGACCCGAAAAAAATAACAAAAAACAACGTAAAATAACAGAAATGGTAATTACTTACATTTTTAATTTAATATTCCCGATGTAAAATAACTTAAGTGGCAGTTACTTAAAACAGTAGTATATGTTCTCCCACGTAAAAACACTTATGTAAAACTTAAGACCTTTTTGATTCAAAACATTCCCAAGTAAAATAACGTAACTACCAAAAGCGACTCATTACGTCGGAATTGAATAAAGCTTGTTTAGATTACCCAAAAAAGTAATTTAAGTTGATAATGTAATTAAAAATAAACTTTTTACTGATTAATAATTAAAGTTGAAGAAGGTACAATAAAATAAAACGTCAAATTCAGCATAACTGATGATATTTTGATGGTTTTACCTTTATCTTTTACATTTTTCATTTTCTTTTTTGCGCAAGCGCAACAAGCCCGCATGTGGGAGTTACGGGGAAGGCGCGCAGGGGTGTTGTCGACTTGCCAATGTAAAATGACTTAACTCTCACTAGTGACATTTTACATTGGAAGTGTTGTAGTTCTGGGGTTTGTCGAGTGTTGATTTAGGGTAGAATTAAAGCATTTTTACCAATTTTTCTTTAATCAATCGAAAATGTATGACAACCGGAAGGTCACGGAAACAAAAAAGGCAAATCCCGTAAGTACCACTTGAGGGAATGTACGTAGGGACCGTCGATATAGTCACATGACCACATTGTTATTTATTTGTAAAACTTTTTCTCTACTAAATTTTCCTCCTTTATAATTTAAACACCTACTCCATTTAATCTCTGCATCACCCCAAGGTAGACTGGCAGAACATGCCTTAGGCATTAAAAAAAATATTCAGTTTTAAATGCAAAAAATATATAGATATGTGGATTTGGAAATTGTATTTTGAACATAAATAAGACTTTGAGGGTTACAGATAGTTTAATTTGGGTTATAGGTAACAAAAAATGATTTTAATTGTGTTAACGTTACCAGGCTATAGATTTATATGATCTTCAAAAAATCGTAATAACCTCAAAAAATATGTTTACCAAATGCTGTAATGGCGTCTCGATCAAGCAGCTCTCAGAGTTGGTTACATCTGCTCTAGCGGCTTAAGCTGTACAAAGGCTCTAGTGTTTGCTGTTGTAGACCTCAAGGTTCTGCAGTTGTGGCATAGGAGTGCTTCAATATAATTGTTTTGGTCGCACACCAGCATTTTACTCGTACTTTTAGGGGTCAGTCGTTGAATATTAAAATAGTTTGAAAGTCAATTTATAGTATGATTCTTTAACACGTTCGCTGCCCGCGACGCGTATGTGCGTTTTACGAAACGCATATACGCGTCAGGGGCAGCGAACGTGTTAAAAACAGTTGACAGACTGAACCACCACTGCACCTATGTAAATATATTATGATAATAATTTTAAGCTTTAGTATAAAGGTATATTACTCGGTTATAGCGCTTTAGGTGCTTTAACATAATTCTGTAATCCCCATGGCTGTAAAAATGTTTCGAATGATACCTTATACATCTATTTGCCGTACAGAAGCCATATAAATATCTGATATCACGCTCAAGGCGCTATTAAAGACCTACGCAACTCTTTTATAGATGAGTAATACACTAGCCCTAAAAAAATCTGTTATAGAACCTAAGGCATTACAAAAAGCTTATTTACGCTCTTGAGCGCTATAAACGCAACGCATAACTCCGTTTAAACTCCTTTATCTCCCTTATACAGGTAACGGTGTTATAGAAGATTCCATTAACTCAATTATACTTCCCTAGGCTGTCTAGCGATGCAATTACATGCTCATATATCACTATAAGTCATTAGTTTCCTACTAAACGGCTACTGTCCCGCCTAGCTGTTAAAGGGTTTTTTAAATAGCTAGTATACAACTTATAGAGAATTGTACAGCATTTGAACGACTCTTATGCAACTATCAGGCTGTATAACGACTGTATAAGCAGCTTGTGTGCTAGTTGGGTGGTGTTCTGTACCGCAACTGCCGCTACTTCAATGGGTCTAGTTGTCTCCATGATCTTATCTGCTAATGTCGCCAGTTATAATAATAATAATAATAATAATAATAATAATAATAATAATAATAATAATAATAATAATAATAATAATAATAATAATAATAATAATAATAATAATAATAATAATAATAATAATAATAATAATAATAATAATAATAATAATAATAATAATAATAATAATAATAATAATAATAATAATAATAATAATAATAATAATAATAATAATAATAATAATAATAATAATAATAATAATAATAATAATAATAATAATAATAATAATAATAATAATAATAATAATAATAATAATAATAATAATAATAATAATAATAATAATAATAATAATAATAATAATAATAATAATAATAATAATAATAATAATAATAATAATAATAATAATAATAATAATAATAATAATAATAATAATAATAATAATAATAATAATAATAATAATAATAATAATAATAATAATAATAATAATAATAATAATAATAATAATAATAATAATAATAATAATAATAATAATAATAATAATAATAATAATAATAATAATAATAATAATAATAATAATAATAATAATAATAATAATAATAATAATAATAATAATAATAATAATAATAATAATAATAATAATAATAATAATAATAATAATAATAATAATAATAATAATAATAATAATAATAATAATAATAATAATAATAATAATAATAATAATAATAATAATAATAATAATAATAATAATAATAATAATAATAATAATAATAATAATAATAATAATAATAATAATAATAATAATAATAATAATAATAATAATAATAATAATAATAATAATAATAATAATAATAATAACTCTATTGGGACCGAGATATTATAACCGATAAAACAACAACAAACAATAGACCGGACATCACACTAACACTAAAAGATGAAAAAATCACTTATCTAATAGATATAGCTATACCTAATTCCGAAAATATTAGAAAAAAATACACGGAGAAAATACAAAAATATATTCCTCTCGCAGACGAGATTAGACAAATGTGGCATCAACACACCGTAAAAATCATACCAATCATTCTTTCATCAACAGGACTCATTCCAAAATCATTACATACATCACTGAGAGAACTAGGGCTCCATAAAAATACATTCATTCCATTGCAGAGATCCGTAATTATCGACACATGTTCCATAGTCCGGCGATTCCTCACATCCACTACACAAACACCCACAACATTACACGACGAACCGACCCACTTGGCGTAAGCCCGTGATAGGTTCACACTACCAGCACAAGGCTGAGATAAAAAATTAAATACCCCAAAAATAATAATAATAATAATAATAATAATAATAATAATAATAATAATAATAATAATAATAATAATAATAATAATAATAATAATAATAATAATAATAATAATAATAATAATAAGCCCGCAGGGCACCTTGAGGCGAGGTGACGGGGAGTAGCGACCCCGCGGTACCTGAGTGCTCCAGGGGGAAGTCACCCTTCCTCATCTCCGGCTTGCCTTAGTTGGCTGGTTGGAGTGAAAACTGACGAGGAAGCGGTCCCCCGCCTCTGGCTTGCCTTCATTGGCCGTCCAGAGTGGAGTCGCAAGAGCAGAGCTCCCACTCTGTTCGGAGGACGGATGCTGAGCGTAAGTGGCTAGTGGGCCAGTGATGCCGGACCCTCAGGGAGCAAGTGATCTGAGTTTAACGTCCAGCGAGGCCTCTCCGTCCTTCAGCCGCTCACGTCCCTGTTGCCCCCTTGTTGCTATTCGTGCGACTTGTTTAGGGTGGCCCAGTTTGTGAGTTGGCAAGTCTCCGCCTGCCATTTTTACATGTTATTGACATTGTTTTCGGCAGGCGCCATAGTTCCCGTAATTTCCTAGTTTCCCGGTCCATAAGCACCTCATCCAATAGCCCAAGTAGTTTTTCCCTTTAGTTTTGCCATAGTCCCACACAGTCCGGTGACTGTCCTAGGATGCACTTTATAGTGTAGACAGGGATAGTCACCGGATTGTGACACCTTACATACTTTTTGAATATTAAAGCTGTCTAAATGGGCCTCTACGTGTTGGCTTCGGCCCCACGCACGCCTTCTAAAAGTCCGGGACTCTATAGTCCCGAGATAACGAACAGACATACAAATAATAATAATAATAATAATAATAATAATAATAATAATAATAATAATAATAATAATAATAATAATAATAATAATAATAATCCCCCGCCTCTGGCTTGCCTTCATTGGCTGTCCAGAGTGGAGTCGCAAGAGCAGAGCTCCCACTCTGCTCGGAGGACGGATGCTGAGCGTAAGTGGCTAGTGGGCCAGTGATGCCGGACCCTCAGGGAGCAAGTGATCTGAGTTTAACGTCCAGCGAGGCCTCTCCGTCCTTCAGCCGCTCACGTCCCTGTTGCCCTAGTTGCTATTTATGCGACTTGTTTAGGGTGGCCCAGTTTGTGAGTTGGCAAGTCTCCGCCTGCCATTTTTACATGTTTTTAACGTTGTTATCGGCAGGCGCCATAGTCCCCGTAGATCCCCTGGTTTCCAGTCCATAAACACCCCATCACAATAGCCCAAGTAGTTTTTTCCTATTAGTTTTGCCATAGTTCCACACAGTCCGGTGATTGTCCTTGGGTGCATTTTTTAGTGTAAACAGGGATAATCACCGGATTGTGACATCACACATTATAGAAAGATTAAATCCGTCTAAAAAGGGCCTCTACGTGTTGGCTTCGACCCCACGCACGCCTTCCAAATGTCCGGGACTCCATAGTCCCGAGATGTGGTAAAGACTCACATAATAAAAAAAAATAATAATAATAATAATAATAATTCATTTATTTCCAAGAACATGGTACATGGAGGTCTCATTTTACATTTTTAATTGACACACATATTCTACCGTCACTCGGTGTGGAAATGTTAGTTTTATATAAGTTCATCACATTAAATTTGAATAATAATACATTGTTTCTCCCTATTTTTGGTTTTTTAAAAATGTCATGAGTTCATAAATCATAAAAATGTCAGATAAATAAATTTGATTAAAATAATGTCATAATTGAATAAATGTCATTAACGATAATAAAAAAAAAAAAAAAAATAGAATGTCACTTAAATTATAAATTAATGTCTCATGTCATTTTATTAATATGTTATGTCTGCCGTCAAGAGTTTAGAAATTAGGATATACATTTAAACATTAGTAATTAATTGTAATACATGTCAACCTATTTGCACTGGAAGTATTCATTTATAGTGTAAAAACATTCATCTATCAGCCATTTTCTTAGCGTGGTTTTAAACCGATTTATGGGGAGTTCCCTTACATTTTTTGGTATATGGTTAAATATTTTTATGGCCATTACTAAGCTATTCTTTTGATGGAAACTGCTTTTGCAATTTACAAATTTAAGTTTCGTGGGATCCCTTGACTGGTACTTACAGGTTTCACTTACTTTGATAAATAGATGGCTTTGTTTTTTGACAAACATTCCTACTTCCAGAATATACATAGACACCAGAGTTAATACCTTCAGTCTCTTGAAGAGTGGTCTACATGATTCAAGTGGCCCCACACCACATACTGCTCGAATGCATTTTTTTTGCATAATGAATGCTCGTGATACGTCTGTTGAATTTCCCCACGACAACAAGCCATACTTTAAAACCGATCCGATATGTCCATGGTACGCTAAGAGTGCAGTTTTTTCATTAGACGTGTTTTTTAATTGACGTAAAGCAAATATAAATCTATTTATAGTTTTACAGACTGATTCTACATGCGATTTCCAGTTGCAATTTTCATCCAAGATAAGACCTAGAAATCTTATATGGTTATCTTTACATATTCTTTCCCCGTCGAGCGTTAAGTCTAAGGATTGAGATTTTTGATTATAGTTCTTAAACTCTACATAGTGTGTTTTACTGAGATTTACTTTTAAGTCATTTTGTTTTAACCAATTTACTATTTGTTCTAGTGTCACGCGAACAACTTCTTCGTGATCGTCATTATGTGTGCTAGGGATTATAACCGATATATCATCTGCAAATAATACACATTTTTGTGACGTGATATTTGGCAAATCGTTAATATATAACAGGAATAACAATGGACCCAAGATGCTTCCTTGCGGTACACCCGATTTGTTGAGTTGAAATTCGGATTTATACGGCATGACTATATTTTCTTTATTTATGTGTGTTATTTCTACGCATTGAGTTCTGTTATAGAGGTAGCTTCGGAGCCAATCTAAGGCTAGGCCTCGAATACCGTAGCGCTCACATTTGTCTAGTAGCATATCAAAGTTTACCAAATCAAAGGCTTTGCTCATGTCTAGGAAAACCGTAGTAACTGTGTTACCTTTGTCTACATTTTCCGTAATGGTCTTGACCAGAGAAAAAGCTGCCAAAGTTGTGGATTTGCCCTTTTGAAAGCCGTTCTGTTCTTCTTTTATGATGTTGTGTTTGTTAAGAAATTCTGTTAATCGGTTGTGCATATTTTTTTCATAGATCTTAGATAAAATTGGTATGAGCGTTATGGGTCTATAGTTACACATTTCCGACGGGCTGTCTTTTTTATATAGTGGCTTTACCACTGACACCTTTAATCTATCAGGGAATATACCACTGGCTAGGGATACATTAACCAAATGGGACAGTACTGGTGATATGGTTACTGCGCATGATTTAATAATGTAAGTAGAGAGCCCATCATAGCCCACTGAATCAAATCAAATCAAATCAAATCATTTATTCATTTAGGTCAAGTGCTGACACTTATGATAGTCAATGATACAGAGAGTGAATTTACCGCCAGTTCGGAAGGTAGGGCCAATGAGAAGAGCTGGCAAGAAACTCCTGGCCACTCTTTTTAATCGCCAAATGATTTTAACAATATTTATGCTGGTATAAAACATTGATGATGTAAGTAGCTGCTACCTACCAACACTACCGAACACACTTTGGTCATAAATTAAATTAAATCAATATATTAAGGTGCTAAAAAACAAGATATAAATAGTATTGGAAGCATGATGGGAGCATCTACCCACATAGAGTAATGAAATCATAAGAGGCATTTCAAGAGCATACTGTGGTAAAGGAAGTACAGTTATTGAAACGTAGTTACTTTAAAATTATGGCAGTCACCACACCCAGGACGACCAGTCACCCCAAGCAGCACCCGTTCACGAGTATGACGCGTGGACCAGCCATCACCCCCTTCGCACATATTAGAGGGAAGGGGGTGACCCGGCACACGACGCCGCCGCAAGCAATGACATTTTAGTGAGCATGACGAACCTTAGCATGGGAGCCCACCATTTCAATGAAAAAAAAACATAATGAATACCACTGAGACTCGTGCAATACCTCTCTGTTACAGAGTTGAAATGACTGATTAATGTTTATATAATGCAAAGATGTATGTATAAATATATAGATATTTAATCTTGATTTGTGTAGAACGCGTAACTAACTAATCCCATGTTTTCTTATCCATTAAGTAGTCGTCAATCTTATAATAACCCCTTTTAATAAGATGATCTTTAACAACTGTTTTGAATTTTTGTTGGGGAAGATCCATAACACTGCTAGGGAGTTTGTTATACAACCGAACACCAAGACCTGCAAATGAGTTGTGTACTTTTTGCAATCTTGATTTTGTATTATTAAGTGAGCCAATGGTTCTCAAAATTTCTAATGGTGAACATGGGCGAAGAAAAATACTGTGCGTGTTCCTATTTGGTTGAGGCAGACTGTGAGGCAGATCGGCCGTTTTATTATCTTTTGAGACATTAGTAAAATAGTCATTGAATAAATTGGCAATGGCCACTGGAGATGTAATTAATGTGCTATTGTTATTTATACCGTCAATTTGTTTGTATGTTTTAACTGCATCCGCTTTGTTTTTTATTATGTCCCATGTAGCTTTGCTCATATTCTTTGCGTTCATAATGTGTTTGTGGTTCGTTAACTTTTTAGATTGTAATATACACTTCTTTAGCAGTTTAGTGTATTGTAGGTATTTCATCTTTGAATTAGGATAACACTTATTATAACTAATTCTTTTTAATTTTCTTTTATATTTGCAAGAAGTTCTAATTCCTTTTGTTAACCATTTTGGAGAACTAGTATTAGTGTATATTTTAATTTTTTTAAAGGGGAAACATAAATTATGGAATAAAACTAACAAATCATGGAAATTATCAAAAGCTCTGTTTGCATCCGTGTCATTATAGACATCACACCACGATAAGCTGCCTAGTGCTGCATTAAATTTTTTAACATTTTCTATACAGTAATCTCTGGCATTGATACACCAATATTTTAGTGTTTGTATGGGTTTATTTAGTGGAATCGTTAAAATCTGACACGTGTTATGATCTGAAAGGAACAACTCCGATGTATTACCCTTTGCTTTTTTTATATTGCTGAAAATATGGTCTAAGCATGAGTTTATCCGCGTGGGTGTGTCAATGTGTTGATAGAAACCATAACTGGACATGATCTCTATGAGTGTTGTTGAGTCTCTATATTTCTTTAAGGTGTCTATATTAAAATCCCCTGTAATTATTATTCGTTTTTTATGTTTTATTGTTAATCTGTGCATTAACAATTCTAACTTTTCAAAAAACTGACAGGTATTCGAGCCTGGTATTCTATAAATACATATAACAATACACTGTAGACTTGATATTTCTATACCGCAACATTCAAATATTTTTTCGGCACATAATTCTCTAATAAATTCGATTTTTTTGAAATCTAGTGATTTGTGAATTAAAATACATACTCCTCCTCTTTTTTCTTTCTTTCTACAGAAGAAAGAGGCAAGCTTAAATCTTTTAAAAATAATATTAAGTTCATCACCAAATTTTACAAAAGTTTCTGAAAAACACATAACATCTATATTTGTTTTCTTATTATAAAACTCCGTCAAACAAGCTTCAATTACATCTATTTTGTTAAGCAATCCAGCGATGTTTTGGTGTAATAAATTTGATTCATATTTAAACACATTACTATTCAAGAAAAAACCTATTTTCTTCGTTGGTAGTCTTTAAACACATATTTGAGGATATTTTCTTGTCAATTATTGGAAAATAGAAAGGTATAGTACCTCTACTGGTTTTGTCATTAAAATTATTTTTATTTATTTCTTTTTTGACAGGTTGATTTACTCCTTTTAAATATTTACATTCATAATCTAAACAATCAATAAAAAAATTAATTTTTTTTGACAATATTTTTAGTTGTATATATTTACTGTATTTACGATTAGGTTGAAACATGAAACTACATTTGACGGAATTGTTACAAATTTGCTGTATAAGATTATTTAATTTCCATTCATTAAGAAATGGGTTATGGTGGACGCTAAGAATTATTATATTAATATGTTTATATTTTCCTATGAAATTAGATAGCTCTATTGTCAGTTTAGTAGGATTGGAATCATATTGTCCTATACCCAGAATTAGATAGTTTTTTGGGGAGTCAATTACATTTTCCTGACAGGCTTTAAATATTTCTTGTGATGAAGCAAAAGGTTTTGTTACCGAAAAAACTTTGTATTCCTGATGTTTTGTGTTGATTCTGGTACGTATGATATTCTCTGCCAATCCTCTGCATTCTGCACCTCCAGATATATAAATGTAAGATTGTTCTTGATCGTCGTTGTTGGTTTTTAGTACCATTTTGTTAATAGCGCCCTCTGTTGTATTTTTGCGGTATTGTATCGATTGCTCACTTATGGATACGTAGTCTGTGTAAACTGCGCTGGGGTTGTTTGTAGTAGCGCCATCTATCGACTTTACCGCCGTTATGTTTTCATTATATTTTTTTGAGAAAGTACTTTTTTCTGCTAGTTTTACCGGATTCATATTTTTTGTAGGTTTTGATTTAGGTGTACTTAAAGGTGTTTTTGTGATTATAGGTGTTTCTGTACATATTTTCTTAAATCTTGTTATAGTATTTTGGTTAGTCATTAATTCTTTTTTTAATGAACTATTTTCTAGTAGTAATTTATCAATCTCTTGATGACAACTTTCTAATTGCTCCTTCAATGTTTTAATTTCAATCAAAAATCGCTCTTTGTCTTCAGAATCGGCAGCTGTTGAAAGGTCTGGTAGACTTCTAGCCAAATAGTTTATAGGTGAATCCGAAGTTACACTTAGTTCCGCAGAGTCATCAAAATTGTTAGATCTATATTTCCTTCTAAATGTTATATTTTCTATTTCATCCATGTTAAATAGTTGAATTTGTGTAAAAAACAATACCAAAAAGTTATGTAGCGGGTTGGGAATCGAACGCGAGTCATCTGCGTCAAGTACTCGTTATCAGACCACTAACGCAATGCGCTACGAGTGTCTAATGCAAAGTAGCGAAAATAAGCACATGTATTATACTTATGTGTGGATGCAAAGCATTAGAATAGAAAGCAAGGTCGTTCGTTCATTGACCCCAACCATACACTTGCACTGTTTTGTTAACTGGTATTCAATTTTAACGAACTTTTTTTAAAAATGTTTTTAGCAATTTTGTGCCCTTTCACAGTTTTATCTTGGCAAAAAATTATACCACAGAAAAGCACTTCGTTCAAGCTATACACCAATATATAATAAGGTTAAAACTTTTCACTTTTTACTACTTTTTTTAAATTTCAAATGCACACTGAGTCATTACATGACCGTTCTGTAGCGCTCTCGCTCGCTTCTCTAGCTCTGTTATCTCCGTGGCCGCTAATACTGCTCTTACTGAAGGGTTTCATCCGGCAGCTTATTCCTAGCGAGATCTCGCATTTTTCTTAATAATTTCGAGGGTTTCTGGTCGCCTAGCTCCATTTCCACCTGTGAAATTGTTTACTTTCCGATTCCGCGTGAACGGTCATAAGGCGATTCTTTAGTTTCTAGTAACGTTGTGTATTTGGCGGCTCCAACAAAACATCGCTCGCTTGTTCTACGTTGTCCTTGACCAACTTTGTAACCAGAAGATTGTATTTGTTTTCATCCGACAGCTTTTGGTTAGCTACGACGGCTTCAAATTGCACGAACCATAGCCTTGGCTGGTCACTCCAGAAGGTGGGTTTCTTCGATGTTACTGTAGCTGCCGCCACGTCCGTTATTTCGGCTGCCACGTTGTCATTTTCTTTCTTCGTTGGATCCCGCCGCGTACGCCATGATTCACACTATTACACACGATTATAAGTTCGTAACCGGCAGTAATAACCGTTCTCAACACCACCTTTTCCACAGGGGTCACCAGTGTGAGCTAGCCTCTTTATGCCTACAGGTGGTGGAGATAAATGATAGACGGATATGTTAATAATATTGAAATATATTTGTCCACAATTAATACAACGTCCTACTTGGGTAGAGGCGAGAGACTAACTGCCGCTCGCGTCGCGTCATTACATTATTGCGATTCTGCGAATTGTTAACGTAGTATAACCCCCAACACTAGTATTGCTTGACAATAAACATAAAACGAATAGAACAATTATTCAATAAATATTAGTATAGATAAGCATACAACAAGCATATCGTTTAACTGTTTACACATGACATTCGTTAGCGACTTTATCAACATATCTGCTATTTGCTTACAACAATTTTATTTTATACATTGTTTACAATTTGTTCTCTAAGAAAGTGGTACTTGATGACAATGTGTTTCGGTCTTATGTGACTATTCGGGTTTTTCACTACACTTAATAATAAACTAGTCAAAAAAATCTTAATTTCTTTCGATTAAAAAGCAAAACTAGACACTTGGAGCTACATTTTGCTTTTTTTATTTTTTCTGTACGACCATTTTCCTCGGAGTTACAGCTTGTTGAAATCACCCAAAAGTTTTGTTTTTTTTTTTTATCCCTTAATTTTTGTGATCTAAGTATTTGCCGTACAGAAGCCATATAAATATCTCGCTCCTTCAATGCAAAAGGGCCACAAATCGAAATCTATAAATTTTACAGGAGAGCCAAAACAAATTTTTGAAACTGTTTTTTTATAAAATTTCATATATTTATTTATTAAATATAAGATGTTAATATATCATTAGATGCGTATTTTTTAGCTCTATCTATCTACAAAATAAACTTTGTAATAGATGTTACCTATTAAGAGAAAAAAGCATATAAGTCCCTTTTGCATTCAAAATTTGAACCAATATTATGAAAAATATGTCAAAAATTAAACACAGATTTACAAATAAAAATGGTTAATTGTACTTTTTCGGTAAAAAAACCGTATCAATAAGTTTGATAATAATTACTAAGTAAAACTATAACTGAATGGACCAGGAGAACATTGTATTAAACAATCTAAATGAAAAAATCTTAACTTTTTATTAAGTAAGTAAAATTATTGAGATCAACTTTGTGCGTAACTTTCATTATTTAGTAAAATTAAACATTAATCATCATCATCAATCAATGGGTAACGTGACGAGTAGACTGAGTGCAGCAGGAGTGGAGTATTAAATAAATAAGATAATAGAAAAGGTTTTTGAGTTTTATAAGCCTTTATATTTAGCATTCGTGGATTATTCCTAAGCTTTTGACAGCATTACTCATTCCGCCATAGAATCATCACTCTATCCAAGTCCTACTTAAAGATACTATGTAGAATCGAACCTTCATACATCAAACTCATCAAAGCAATAGACAACAATATCATTCCAAATCCAAAGAAGCGTGAAACGGGGAGACCCGCTATCTCCCAAATTATTTACCAGCACCCTCGGAGAAATTTTCAGGAGCCTGGCGGTGTTATCGCAATCAAAGCATAGTTGTAAGTGGTAAACAGTTAACAAACCTTTGTTTTGTAGACGACATAGTCCTCTTCTCTTTTTCGGCATCGGAACTCGAATCAATGCTCAAAGATCTGAGCACGCCTTCAGATTGGACTAAGTAAAAACCGTACAAAAACCCAGGTTATGACCAACAACACAAAACGTAGGGTCGAGGTAGACGGGCACGTCATAGACTATGTCGACGAGTACACTTGCTAGGGCCAGATAACCTCTTTTAACAACCGACGGGACAAAGAGTTGGACAAACGTGTCACAAGTCCCTGAAAGAGATCCTGGTCCAGGAAAGAGCTAATGAAGGGTAACCTTCCACTGTCACTGAAGCGAAAGCTCGTCGACATGTTTATACCTACTACCCGTCCTTACCTACGCTGCCCAAACATGGTCCTTTACGGAAAACCAGAAAGAGCCAGAGAGCGATGGAGCGTAGTATATTATGCGTCAAAAGAACGGATCACGTCCGAAATTCTATACTGCGCTCCCAAACTTGCATAGCCGATGTAGGGGAGAAGACCGCCTGGCTGAAATGGAACTGAGCCGGCCACATTATCCACATGCATTCGGAAAGGTGGGCCCGCATATCTACCAACTGGATGCCAGAGGATGGTCATAGCAGACGCGGGATACTTAAATGGAGATGGCGGGATGACCTAGACGCATTTGAAAAGGACCGGTCGGATCTTGCCCCTGAAAGAGGAATTTGAAAGGAAAGGGTGCCTCTTGCATTTGCCTGCATCAAAATGTATTATTTTATTTTAAAATTGAAACAAAAACTAAAATTATTATCATGCCAAACGGTCATATTTCTGGCCATCCCATTCTAGCACGCTAAAAATGATTATTTATTCCACAATAATTTAATGCAAAAGGGACGTATTTCAAAATATGCTACTGTTATATTATAAAATATAACTATACTTAACTAAAATTGGATTGCAAAAAGGACGTATTTCAAATATGGCAATTTTGTATTACGAAATTAAAAATAATAAATACTAATGTTTGAATGCAAAAAAGACGTTTTCCAAAATATGGCAGTTTTGCATTGTAAAATATAATCACACTTACCTGATATTTTGCATCCAACACAGACATATTTTGGATTGTGGCACTTTTTCACGCAACCGACGTGCGTTTGCGTAAAATTTTCGGGCGTAACTCATAAAGTGCCTGTTTTGCACTGACATTACCTGTCAAAGTGAGCTAATGCAAAAAGGGCAGTAAGTCAGTGCAGCCATAATATAAGCAAAAATGATGGGGGTTTTTTTTTACTATAAAATATAGGCGGTTCAGGTGTCATTTTTGCAATAAAACGATTTTCATTTTTTTTGAGTTGTGGCCCTTTTGTAATCAAGGAGCGATCTGATATAACGCTCAAGGCGCTATTAAAGACCTACACAACTCTTTTATAGATGAGTAATACACTAGCCCTAAAAAAATCTGTTATAGAACCTAAGGCATTACAAAAAGCTTATTTACGCTCTTGAGCGCTATAAGCGCAACGCATAACTCCGTTTAAACTCCTTTATCTCCTAAAGTCCCCTTATACAGGTAACGGTGTTATAGAAGATTCCATTAACTCAATTATACTTCCCCAGGGCTGTCTAGCGATGCAATTACATGCTCATATATCACTATAAGTCATTAGTTTCCTACTAAACGGCTACTGTCCCGCCTAGCTGTTAAAGGGTTTTTTAAATAGCTAGTATACAACATATAGAGAATTGTACAGCATTTGAACGACTCTTATGCAACTATCAGGCTGTATAACGACTGTATAAGCAGCTTGTGTGCTAGTTGGGCGTTACATTATACAGAAATGAAATGACGTCACCTTAGCACTAAGCTACAAGTACAACATATTTAATCAATATAACTCTAAACTGTAGGGGTTAAGCAGAACACTTTACACTGTATTTCACATTTACACCCTTTTGCTATAATTTTTTACCTTTTATTTATACAACATGATGGCGCGGTTGCGCCTGCTGTGGCGCCATTGAAATTGATGCAGTACCTACTATGCCATATTGCCATTTCCTTTTGAAACATTTTGCTAGCACCTTGTTTACATTTCTTGTGTAATATATATGCCACACAGATGATAACCAATGCTACAATGACCATGGCTATCGTACTATACTTTTCTAAAGTTTGTTCAAATTGCGAAGTGGTTGCACCATTCGCTCCATTTTGGGCAATAATTACTTCTTCCGATTTCTTTTCTACGCTATACGATTTACCCATATTTATAATTTTCAAAAAAAATACAATTATTACTGTATGTTACTGCTACTATCTCTAGTTGCCTAATGCGCGTGAACGTCTTGTGGATTGCCAAATATAAGATAAATTGATTGTTACAATATTAATTATACGAATACCTAATTATAATGTAATGATGCAATATCTGCTCTGTACATTTTCCGCTTACTCATCAATATGTAGTAACACCTTTGTACTCATATAATTAGAACAATAGTGATACCTACACTGCACAATTTATATACTAGCTAGTTAACCAGGGCTTGCCTGCTGATATTTTATAAATATAATAACTTAATTATTTTTACATATCTCGAACTGGAACTCTAACTGCTCTACCAGAACTTGTGAACTTTGTTTTATTGAACGACATATTATTTTGCACTGAGACATCTTGTTCCAATAAATACGCTGGTTTTAACCTGTCTATCGACACTGAGGCGACTCTATCTTCTAACTGAATTTTGAAAACCTTTTCTGATCTCTCTATTACTTTGTAAGGACCTTCATACGGACATACCAACGACTTTTTAATTCTGTCGGTGCGTAAAAATACATGTGAACAATCCTTAAGGTCTGGATGTACAAAAAATGTTTGGTTACTATACCTTATTCACATTATGAAAAAATAAAAGGTAAACAAAGAAACCAATGATTCTCAAACTTAATTTTCCTTACCCTACTATGAACTTCTTGGGCGAGGAAAAAGTCGCGATGTTACTCGGTCCAGGTTCACTCATTTTACAATAAAACCAATAACAAACTTAACAAAGAACACAAATTTAACAAAAACAACAATTTAAAACTAATAGATATAAAATAACAGAACTATAACAGGGAGAAAGTACGCTAGCATCAACAAGTTGAGCAAGAGTGAAATAAACATGGCGGGATAACCCGACCTAATTAAAAATGACCCTCTGTCATGCAAAATGGTTACTTCGGGTGTAATACTTAAGTTGACAGGATAATAAATGCATTAAAATTTTAGAATCATTGCCTTTTTAGGTTCTTTATCATGTCAAATATTTTATTAGCATAAATTAAAAAAAAATCCTTATTATAATTATGAATAACTAGCTGACCCGCGCAACTTCGCTTGCGTTACGTAAGCGTTAAAAATTTTCCCCGTTTTGTAACATTTTTCACTGGTACTCTGCCCCTATTGGTAGTAGCGTGATGATATATAGCCTATAACCTTCCTCGATAAATGGACTATCTGACACTGAAAGAATTTTTCAAATCGGACCAGTAGTTCCTGAGATTAGCGCGTTCAAACAAACAAACAAACAAACAAACTGTTCAGCTTTATAATATTAGTATAGATATAGAAGAATTATAAATATAAATATGTTGTACCATTTACAAATGTAAGGGACGGACGTATTTTAATAAAACTAAGTGAGTCTTTCGCTAGGAATATTTTATAATTTATATACTTAATTATATTATTATATACTTATTTTGCAAAGACGACATTACAAGAATCATTTTTATGGTTTGTTTACATTTTATTTTTTCGTAATGTGAATAAGATATATGACACTTAATATTAGTTGGCTTGTATTGTTTTATACTGTCTCTAATGTTTTGTATTACTAAGTGCGGGTCCTGACAATAGGAGCTTTCTACGAAAAATTCACCTGGTAACCGTAGTGACCGGCCGTAAACCATTTGCGCGGCGCTTACACCTGATTCGTTTTTTATGGCTGCACGGAGTCCTAACATCACGCTAGGAAGTTCGTGATTCCAATTTTTATTACCATTTAGCCTCGCCATCAACGATGTTTTCATACTTCTATGCCACCGTTCAACAGCTCCATTACTCTGCGGGTGATATGGGCTTGTCCTAATCTTTTGTATGCATAGGTATGACATTAAACTAGTAAACAACTTGCTTTCAAATTGCCTGCCCTGGTCACTTGTTAGTTTAACAGGGCAGCCAAATCTACAGATCCATTCCTTATATATTACGCTTGCTACAGTATCTGCCGAAATATCTTTTAATGGGTACGCTTCTGGCCAACCTGTACCTCTATCCATAACCGTTAAACAATATCTATAATCGTCTACCGTGATTGATAGCGGGCCAACTAGGTCGATATGAATATGGTCGAATCTGTCAGCCTGTAGATATGTACCATAGCTAGAAATCGTGTGCCTAGTAACCTTAGACTTCTGTCAACTCAAACAGGTTTTCGCCCATAAATTTATATCTCTGTTCATATTTGGCCACCAAAATTTTTCTTTAATCATCCGGCGCGAAGTACGCAGTCCCGGGTGACTAAGATTGTGTACAGTACAAAATGCATTTTTTCAAAAAGATGGTGTTAAATATGGCCTCGCATTTTCGCTCGATATCTACAATAGATAGACTGATTGGAGTGCGGAATAAAAAAATTTTTGAATTTAAATTGGGGGGGTAGTCTAAAATGTTCTGTAATTCTACATCTTTACTTTGTTCCAAGGCTACATTTTCGTAATCTATTGCATTCGATGTGCACTCTATGGTCTCTATACGCGATAATGCGTCCGTTACGATGTTATCCTGCCCACATACATGTCGTAAATCAGTTGTAAATTCACTAATAAAACTAAGTTGCCTAATACGCCTAGGGCTTTCTTTCTTATTGTTTTTAGATAGCTTTGAAAATGCGAAAGTCAAGGGCTTGTGATCAGTAAAAATAATTAATTCACGGCCTTCGAATAGACTTCTGAAATGTTCTACACCTAAAAATATAGCAAGTAACTCTCGGTCATATGTCCTATAGTTTTGTTGTGTCTGCGTTAATTTCCTCGAAAAATAACCTAATGGATTCCATTTACCATCGTTAAATTGTTGCAACACGGCTCCTACAGAGTTATTTGAAGCGTCTGCAAAAAATGCAAGTGGCACGTTATCCACAGGAAACGACAACGTGACCGCGTTCATGAGACCGTTCTTACATTCTAGAATGCTTTATCAGCATCCGGAGTCCACTGTATTAATGTTTTATCGTTCTTTTTAGCCTTATGAATAAATTTATTTAATATTTCTAAATATTGTAGGGAAAAGCAGGTAGGATTCGTACAGAAGGAGCATTCGTACAGTAGTTCTAACTACGCTACTAAACAACTTGACGTAACTGCATTAGTGTGAGTGAGAAGGCGTGCGTGCGCGTCGGCTAACATCTAAGCGCGGGGCCAGTGCGGCGGCCATATTCGTTGGAGCAGGTTGATACGTGTTTACGCACCGCGTGAGTAATTTTACGATTCATCTTTGAAAACGATAATCTATACTTATAATAAATCTGTAGAGAGGTCAATTCTGTACATTGAATATATTTAAAAAAAAACCAATGGGGGATGTTTAGTAACGGATACTGATACCGAATCTGCAATTTATAATTTTCTTTTCTGTCTGTCTGTCTGTCTGTCTGTCCTCCGTCTGTATGTGACGCTATCACGTAAAAACTACCGGATAGAATGCACTGAAATTTGGTATATGCATAGATTAAGTAGTGGAGCAGTTTCTAGGATACTTTTTATAGCATAAAATTTCAAAAAAATTTAGAAAATTGAAAAATATACGTAGAAATCGTTTGAACCTGCGTTTCCCTATAGAGACCATAGATGGCGTTACAATCCATTTCACAACATTCGCATAAAGTTAACGCGGCGCCTGCCGTATCGATACCTGTTGTTCGCGCCAACCAATAGATGGCGTTATAGCTCGCAACAAAGCATGTTTTTTTCTAATTAATTTGTTTTGATGGCTTTATTGTAAAAAAATACCTTTGAAACATGCTATACATTTATAAGATTTTAAAACATAAATGTTGTATGATATATTACACAAAAATGTTGGTTTACGTGGGTCCGGTGCGGTCGGGATATCCTAGATGGCAACCGAGTAATTTCGTTTGTTGTTCGCCGCAACTAACAGATGGCGTTGTTGTTCGAAACACATAACCAAATTAATTGGTTGCATTAAGGAAATAAATTGTATAGCTATGAAACAGACTACGTGGTAAGTTTTAAAAAATAAACAACGGATGATATATAAAAAATAATTACGGGTTACGCGGTTTCGGACGTATCATCGCAAGTAAACATTATTACGCGTGTGAAGAGCTCCGGCGCAGATAGGTCTGTCTGTACCTATTATAATATTCTGAATCCAGACGGGTAAGCAATGGTCAGTCTATAATAAGGTATTATATTTTACACTGTAAACTGGTACGGATACAGACGAGAGCGGAAAAGAAGGTAACCACAGGAAATCAGGCCTGCCTGAGCCTGTGTCACATTGTGTGCCCTTCGGGTCCCTTTCGTATATAACCATTAGATGACAAAAGAGTTGTTAGCATTTTTATGTGTATCGAGTGCTTCGCAATTCGCGTGCTCAAACGAATAAGCAACAGTACGAAATTCACGCGAGCGGAGCCGCACGGGTCAGCTAGTTCATAATATATTATTCTTAAATCGATTAAGTTATTTATGTCTGCTTTTGAATAAGGGCCCTAGATTAATACGTAATAATACATTTTGTGATATCTTTGCCCGTTATTTTTATATTGAATTTAGTTTTTGGTTGTTTTTGTTGGGGTACCTTCGTACAGTGATGAGTGGGGTACATTCGTACTGTACGAATGCACCCCGCCAGGGTACAGTACGTTTATTTATTATTTAATTATCTTTGTCAGGAACATGCCGCGAATATATGTATATAAGAAAAGGGACCAGAACAAAAGAGGTTGACGAAAATGCAATGCAGGATGCGATAAATGAGGTTTTGAATAATACCTTATCTATTAGGAAGTCCGCAAATAGATACGGCGTCAAACCGACAACCCTTGAAAGTCGTTTAAAAAAAACCCATAAAGAGGCTGCTGCTGAAAGAGAAGGTAACTCCCCTACGAAGCGAGTTTTTAAATCGAAGTTTACGTCGAATCAAGTGTTCACCACCGAAGAAGAAACTTTATTGAACGAGTATATCTTAAAATGTTCTAAAATGCATTATGGATTGACACTTGTACAGGTAAGGAGACTGGCATATGAATTTGCAAAAGCAAATCAACTACATTATCCACCAAGCTGGAATCATAATAAAATGGCTGGGAAAGAATGGCTGGACAGTTATCGTAGGCGAAATGCAAATTTAAGCCTGCGAAAACCTGAAAACACCAGTGCAGCTAGGTCTTACGGATTTAACAAGACGGCTGTGAACGATTTCTACGAGAATCTAGAAAAGGTCTTAAAGAAACATTCTCTCACTGCAGATCGGATTTATAATTTTGATGAATCGGGGATATCCACAGTTTTAAGCACACCAAAAGTATTGGCAGAGAGAAACCAAAAACAAATTGGTCAACTTGTTTCGGCGGAAAGAGGTGAGCTCGTTACATTCGGAGGAATTATTTCAGCTAGTGGTAACACAATACCGCCGCTATTCATTTTTCCCAGGGTACACTTCAAAGACCACTTTATGGAAGGTGCTCCAGAAGGCAGCCTAGGAATGGCTAATAAGAGTGGCTGGATAAATTCGAGTATATTTGTGGAAGTACTGAAACACATTAAAAAAAAAAAACATCTTGTTCTAAAGAAAATCCCATTTTGCTGCTTCTTGATAATCACGAGAGTCACATAACAATAGGAGCGGTGGACTATGGCCGTGATAATGGCATTATTTATTTATCATTTCCTCCCCACACCACACACCGTCTCCAACCATTAGATGTGGGAGTATTTGGCCCTTTTAAGGCTAAGCTAAAGATTGCTTTTAATGATTGGCATATCAATAATCCGGGAAAAACTCTTAATATATATAATATACCAAAATTAGCGAAAATAGCTTATTTCGAATCATTCAACTGTAAAAATATCACAAATGCTTTTGAAAAGACTGGGATATGGCCATACAACAAATTGAATTTCAGTGATGAAGAATTTGCACCTGTACAAGTTTACCATTCTGATTCTATAGAAGTAACAGTCCCACATGACAGCACACAACAAAGTATTCCCGGCAATATTACACCAGATCAGTTATCGTCATTGCCTCTTGCGTCTCCATCTACATCGTCTGTGGGATTTATATCATTTTCATTTCAATTTTCAATTTATTCAAATAAATTAATACATAAAGTTTAATATAAGTCTTATAGTTAGAATATTAGGTAGGTACATAATAAAAACATAGGGAGCCTGTATTAGGATAAATAAATCCTGTATCACAGGCTCTTAGATACGGCGAGCGTTATTGATAAAAAACAAAAATTTCCTTATACAATATTTAGATATTAAATAATAATAGTTAAAATTTCTGGCAAAGTAAAGTTTAGATAGCACTACAAAACTGTATCATACTCCAGACCAACAAGACATTATTCCCCAGCTCCCGTGCTAGGTTTGTACCTGTGTTACGGTGAGACAGAGAACAAGGCCGTCAGAGTCTTTGATAACACAATTATTGCAGTACTATGTTAATATAAAGATTATAATGGACCTATACACTATCATTATATAAAAATGACAAAATATGCTAATATGTAACTTAAGTAACGAAACATGTATATTGAAACAAAAATAAAAATCTAGGTCAAGCATTTAATGACGCAGTTCAGAAATTTGCTAACTAAGGAATCGAGTGTAAGTGGGTCAGTAGTGTTTGATGGAATGTTTACATTGGTGAAAAATGAAGTAATATAATAATGAAGTACAAAGTTCACACACATAATTATTACGAAAAATAACTTAATTAAACGCCTATGCACCCTCATAATCAACAGAGTTGATGTATCTCTGTTCAGCAGCTTTTCTAGCGGGACACTCTGCTATTCCTGTTTGGTGTTTATTGGGCTTATTGTAACGTGTGCAAGTAGCGCATTTAGGCTCCATGGTATGCTTCATTATACAAGCGTCTATTTTATGTCCCGTAGCCGCACAGTGTCCACAAATGGTGTGACTTTCACGGCAAGATTTTGCCGCATGCCCGTACTGCTGGCACTTGTAGCATCTAGTTACAAGTGTGAAGTCCCTAACAGGACAAGAGGTCCAGTTTATGAATATACGAGTCTGAGTGATGAGAGCCTTGCGAATATTAGCAGGGACTTCAATTATATAATTACAGTTCGGGGCATCTTTCCTGCCGGATTTGTGGCTTAACTTGCATGTGGTCAAAAAGGTTTCTAGTGTCAAAGATGGAATTTTCTCGGCTATGTTTTGTTCGAATATGCAGGCAAAAACCTCTTTTTCGGGCATTGCGAGTCCAAACGTAGATTGTTGCACGGCTTGTTTCAACTTTTCGGCATCATTTTTTGTCTCCGTGCTAATTATAACGCCTCCGTTTTTCGTTTTCTGCAGTCCGCGCACCTTCAACTTCATTTGTTCCGGACAAATTATTTTTTGTACAAGGTTTTTCGTCTCGTCGCTAGATTTCTGTTTATCCTTCGGGTATACGGCGACAGAGCTGAGGTTAGCGGGTCGAACAAAACTATTAGCTCCCTTTTTGACCATATCGGCAAACGAAACATTTCCAACGGTCGATGACTCCTGGACCGTCTGCTTGAGTGCAATAATATGTTCTGTCAGGTCGCACTTTTCTTTCAGAGCTTCATTCTTACTTGATAAGTCCAGGGCTTGCTGCTTCAGCGACTGATACAGAACCGCCATTTCAGACGTTCCTTTCCCAACTTTGCGACATAAGTTTGAGATTTTTAGCTTTTGATCCGAGTTTAGTTTACCCTCGGTGGATATGGAGCACACTTCATTCAAATATGTCTCAATGGTCGTCATCCATCTCTGCAACTCTGCTGTAGACACCACTTCAAGAGACACGGAAGTGGAGTGTTGAGGCGACCCACTCGGGGTGCAGGGGCTGTTCTCCATTTTAGTATTTCTATCTATTATACACGTACCCGTAACTTATAAACTCATTACTAACGATGGAATTTGCAAGCTTGCATTGTCAACGCACTACACAATTAAATTCTAAAGGAGGTCAATATATTATAAACTATATTAAATAATGCATAAGAGCACGTCTATATGCTTCAACGGTCAATCAAGATATCAATCAAAATTTACTAGGATGTACTTTACTAGGAAAAGAAACCTCAAAAACTTCAAAAGCCTAAAGATGGCAGGAGAAGAACTACAATGGTCAACACAGGTCAAATACTTAGGACTCATACTGGACAAAGATGTGACCTGGAAAAAACACCAGGAGCATATAACCAATGAATCCTTAAGAATTTTTGGCATGCTCAGGAGGGCCTATGGCAAAACATGGGGACTCCAACCAAAGGTACTATACTGGATCTACACAATGATGATTCCACCCATTATCAAGTATGGAAGTGTAGTATGGTGGCCAAGAACCAATAAAGAGACATGCAAGAAAGCGCTCAGCACAATCCAAAGGGTTGCCTGCATGTCTTTAACAGGTGTTTTCAGAACGACACGAACGGCAGCAATGGAAACCTTACTTGGAATTACTCCACTGCACCTTACAGTCCAAAGAGAGGCAATCAATGCGTTGAAAAAACTTAAAGATGCAAGAAGAAGATGATGACGTGCAACCATAAAAACATGGGCATAAAACCTCATCTAAAATAGATCCCAGATATGAACTCTGATAAAAAACAGACAATACTAGTCACTCACAGAAACTTTAAGATGACGATTCCAACGAGAGAACAATGGAGTCACGTTCTCTACAAGTCAGATATGGTACACCGATGGCTCCAAAATGCACAGCGGCACAGGAGCAGGTGTCCACTCGGAGGACTGCAGCATAAGCACTAGCCTAGGCAGTCTTCCAAGCAGAAGTACACGCTATCATCGAATGCACCCAAGAGATTATAAAACGTGATACAAAAAATCACGACATTTACATACTCAGCGACAGTCAAGCAGCTATTAAAGCTCTTTGCTGTTTTAACCCGCCAGTAGTCGCGCATGGGTCGAAAAGACCCAGAGCTACAGAATTTCATCCGTAATTTCTATAATATTATTTGTTTTAGTTTGCCGCGCTAGGTACCTTCAAGTGACTTCATAGTGAACTCGTACCCCCCACCTCGGCCATTTCGCCTGCGGCATTTGAACAGGACGGACGTGTCAAGTGAGTATGGGTCGTTTAGACTCTTACGCGACGGTTCATGTAAGTGTTTTTTATTACTATAAAAAATACAAATTATTATTATTATTGTTTACATAATGTCTCGTGTGCGATTAGATGCCGCGACTATCGAAAAGATTTTATATGAAGATGAAATCGAAGGGGAAGAATGTTCGGAAATCGAAGATTACGTGGAAATAGACGAACATGATTCTAATTCTTGTCAAAGTACGGAAGAGGAATCTACTGAGTTTGTATCTTCAAATCCAGTGCCTACATCAGATAATTTATTTCAAAGAAGAACTGATCTAGATAATGTAGCATTGAGCTACATTCGTCAAGGACACTACCTGTCTAAAAATGGCGTTGTGAAGTGGAATATTGAAGAACCTCCCCGATCAGAACGGACGCGAAGCCATAACATTATCAGAGAGCGTCCTGGTCCGATCAATAAGGCTAAAGATGCCCAAACACCTTTTGACTGCTGGGTTTTGATGTACCCTGATAATGTTTTAGAACAAGTCGTGGTTTACACTAATATTTATATTTCTGCAATTCAGAATAAATTTCAAAGAGAAAGAGACTGTTTACCAGGGCTAGCTTTTTGTTAACGTTACCCAATTCACACTATAAGTATCGTTAAATAACGATATTTTCATAAAGTTAATATTTTACCCGTAAATAGAATAACGATAATTGAGTATCGAATGCAATAAAATAAAGGTAACAAGTAACGTTAAAATTAACGATATTTTTTTCGTTACTTATGCGTTGTTGCCAACTCGTGCAGCGGGCTAGCGGAGCACGCCGGCGAAAATTGTGAATGTATCAGTGTATTAAACAGTAATTGTTTTGCATGTAGGTAGGGTAAAACACCCAGTAGTCAGCCTTTTAGTGAAAATGTCAATTTGATTTAACCATATTTTTAACATTTAAAACTAGATGTAAAATCATTAGTCATTCTATGAATGGTAATTTATTAAACTTTAAGAAAAAAAATTAAAAAAAATCATATTCATAAGAAATAGCGACGTTTTTTCTATGTCTTTGATGTCGGTTCATAAGAATGAGTGTAACACGTTAACCTGCCATGCTATCGAATCGTAATTGTGCATATTAGGCAATAAGATTATACAGATTCGATTAATGATTATTTTATTGGTCTTTACTATTTTTGACTGCCTCCGTGGCGCAGTGGTTTAGGTCACCACGCCGATACCACTGTGTCGGGAGGTCGTGGGTTCGATTCCCACACGGGACAATTATTTGTGCGATCCACAAATAATTGTTTCGGGTCTGGTTGTGCTTTGTATCCGTTGTTTGTATGTTTGTAAAAGTCCCCGCGACTCACCATGGAATCCTGATATTTCATGAATGTCAAAAAACTGTTCTGAAATAGTGCTAAATAGTGCCCAAAGGAAAAAAATAGTGCTCTTGTACTTGCGAAGTTATAGCCATAGTTCGATGAGTATGCTGGACGAAGGTTTCGCCCAGCATACTCACCTCCGTCCGGAGAATCTGTATACGCTTCAAACATAATTCATACTTCAAAAAATAGTTCCCAAATAGTGCCAAACGGTGCCCAAAAAGAAAAAACAGTGCTCGAATAACTTCGGAGTTATAGGCTTCGTTCAGTGAGTATGCTGGGCGTAGGTTCTACGCCCAGCATACTCACCTCAGTGCGCGAATATCGAACGAGCTATAGGTACAATTTACGTCTCAAAAAATTGTGCTTGAAATAGTGCCCAATATCAGTCCAATTTTTGCTTGACTTTTGACCTAGAAAACCATTAAATTTGATTGTAAGCTTCTACATACATTACATTGAGTACAGTCGAATACAATATTATTAACTTTCTTTCTAACAATTTTTGTCTTGTGTAAATTATTAATTGTCTATGTAAGGGAGTATTTACTTTAGAATCGCAATATTATTAATTACACATTATTTTAATAATACTTTATAATAATATGATTAAGCCTTCGCGCGTCGCATGGGACCCCGGTAGCTAGGAACAATGATTTTATATATTTTGTCTAGATCACGGCGCTTGAAGGATTAAGATATCAAATGAAGTAAATCATGCATGAAAAATAAAGTTGCTGTTATTAATGCTTACATTACAACTGACAAAATTATTCAAAATAATCATTTTCCGGATCAAGAACGGTACCACAACGTTTACGGAATTGACCTGTATTCCTCATGTGATAAAGTTCAATATAGTGTGGCAGTAATGGATGCACGTACGGTCAATAGGTATGGGGCTTACGACGCGCGGCGCCCGCGACGCAAATGAATATGTTTATGTTTAAATACTAGATGGCGCTGCCCTAACATCTTACGATTATTAGACAAGACTGATCTGTATTTTGAAGGTGATAAGGGTCCATTTTGTGTCACAAAGCAATCGAAACGAACAAGCGCTTCTCAGTTTCTTTGTTTGTTTACTTCGTCGCACATCATTATAATAACGCCGGCTTTTGAGTTTGACTACATAGTGGGTTGCAAAACCAAACAATGTGTTGGTGATGTCATTATTTACCTATATAAAATTGTGTATCTAGTACGTAATCAATATAGGAGCTGCACCCAAATCAGTAAGTATATTTCAATTTATAATAGTGGCATTTAACTAAATTGATTTTACACTCATTCATTAATTGCACTGTAAAACTAGGTAGCAAGCGAGTTGTTTTTTACAAAAACACGTTCATTTTTTCGTTGAATATGACACTGTACACTTAAAATTAAGGACATGCTTAAGAAGTTTTAAAAATGGGTACCTACTTAGTTACTTTTTTAAAGGTTTGATGTAGGTAGGTACACACATAATAACGTAATGTAACTTGTTTGTTTATCTAATTGGATCTCAAATACCTATTTATATACCTACTTCTGCGGAGGCCTGGTTTTATCCTCCAATTCTACTGGAAATGAAACACTGTCTTATTTGCTAGGATATAATTTACTTTTCTTCAAATTTTTTATTACAAGCTTGTCCTCGTTACCCGTCAGGATCTGTTCTCGTCTTAGGCTGCGTTCAGACATGCGGGAATCGTGCGTTTACGAATCGCGCGGTTTGAAACCGCAAAATTGTGATGCTATTCAGACACCCGCGGTTAGTATGCGATTTCGTGCGTCAGTTTCAAAATGGAGGTCGACGAAGAAGTGTGTTTACTGTGGTTGCTCCTTAAAAAAAAGAAAAGAAAAAGGCGGTATTGGGTGCATCCAATATTACGTGACCGACTAGTACATGGTCAGTTCGTAACGTTATATCCCAAATTAAGAATGTATGATAACAAATTTTTTGACTATTTGAGAATGTCAATAAAATCTTTTGATGAACTAATTGAACTGATCAGGCAAGATGTTTCATGCTCTGAAACGCATTTGAGGCCAAGCGTGTCACCGGAAGAGAAACTCGTAATAACTTTAAGGTAAGATTTATTTATTGTTCTTCAAAATCAGCATAAATATTTTCTATAACTGTAGAGGACTGAGAGCCAGAACTAAATTGCGATGGTGACGGTGACGGAGCCGGAACAGGAGGAGATGATCCAGATGTAGTAAAATATCCTTGCTGGCTTGTATACTGTTGTCCTTGCCAATACGAAGGTGTGATCTGCTGAGTATTGTAGCGAACAGGGGGTGGTAAGCTTTGTCCTTTTTGTATCACTTGAAGCAATTCAATTTTGGTTGCTAAACGCCTATTTTCTGGTACTTTTTTGAGTTCTTTATATAACGACAAACAAAAGAGTTTGTCCTCATCTTGCTTGGTAATACTGTTTTCTTGAAGTTCAGTTTGAAAATGTTTTCGTGACTCGATACTTTTTTCTATTAAAACAGCTATTTTTTCTTCTGGCGCTTGTGTTTTCTTACGTTTAGGGGGACGTATTTCAGTGGCTTCGGTTGCACTGGCGTTTAGTTGACTTGTCTCCTCACTTTGCCTTTCATTCTGTTCTTCAATATTAGTTGTAGTGTCTTTATTACTTACACTATTCTGTAGGAAAGATAATCTTGAAAAATACATATATCGGGCTCCTTTACGAGCACTTGAACCAGAAGGAGTTGTTTTTTCTTTTTTGTATTCTTTATTGTAGCAATCTCGTATGTTTTTCCATTTTTTTTGGAGTTGTGTACCTAAAAATAATAACATTATTAATAATATTCTTTATTATTTGTTTCAGATATCTTGGTACGGGTTGTTCATTTGGAGAACTTAGCTACAATTATCGTCTAGGAAAATCGACGATTACTGGAATTGTCCGCGAAGTATGTAAATCATTGTGGAATAAGTTGGTAAACATAGTTATGCCCGAACCGACTGAAGATATCTGGAAGACAATAGCACGAGACTTTGAGAGATATGCAAATTTTCCAAATTGCATTGGTGCTATAGACGGCAAACATATCCGAGTTATAAAGCCTGTTGATTCGGGTTCTTTGTATCATAACTATAAACATTTCTTTTCCATAGTGCTCTTAGCACTTTGCGACGCCAACTATTGCTTTACTTATGTTGATTGGGGCTTATGGCAAAAGCAGTGATTCTGCTATATTTAAAAATTCGGTTTTTTATAAACGCCTGACAGAAAAATCAATAAACATACCAACACCTAAACCAATATCTAATGTAGACCTAACACCAATGCCTTATGTTATAGTTGGAGATGAAGCCTTCGGCTTAGCAGAAAATTTAATGCGCCCATATTCAGGCAAATGTTTACCATATGAAAAAAGGATTTTTAACTATAGGTTATCGAGAGCCCGACGTAATATTGAGTGCACTTTTGGTATTTTGGCTATCAAATGGCGCATCTTTCATAGACCTATAAATGTAAACATAGATTTTGCCGAAGACATAATAAAAGCCTCTTGTGTTCTACATAACTATGTGCGGACTAGAGATGGTCTAAAATTTAAAGATACTTTATATAATGCACCCATGACTAATCTTAATACCTTGCACGCGGGAAGAGGGACACCGTCATCTTTGAATATCAGAGATAAATTCGCTCATTACTTTGTGAACGATGGGCGTGTTCCATGGCAAGACACAAAGATATAGCTGCAACTAACATACCGTACTTGTAATGTTTAGGTACATAACAAAATGTAAACAAATGAAATATGGTAATACCGTTGTGATCTTCATTTGAAAAATGCTCGAAATGTCTGCATAAAGCAGCCGAAGTTTGTTTATATTTATTTAAGTACTCACAGTATACGGAGAGTATAATATACGCTTCATAACAAATATTATAACATAATTCTGTCAATTATTTTTTGGTGAATAAACTTACTTACTTAAAATATTCTTTTTTTCCACCGTGTCTTCGCAATTTCCAAATATCTCCACCAACTCTTGCCAAGCTCGGTTCTTGATAATTTTATTTGAGTAATCATCACACTGAATATCCCATATTGCAGGTCTCTTCTCCACCTCATCAATAAATAGTTCAGTGTCGAAACGATCCATGGCGAACTCACGAGCAGTGACGTGCTCACCGCGCGGTATCCGCAATGCAACTGAACGCTAAGTAAAGACTCCATAGTAATAGAAACGCGCGGGAGCAGCGCGATTCTATTTTCTGGCGGTTGGGTTGCGGTAACCGCGCGGCTTGATTAACCGCGCGGTTATGTCTGAACGATTACTAACTAACTCATATAAATAAGACCCGCGCGATTTCCATGCGATTCTATAATCGCGCGGTTCCCGCCTAGTCTGAACTAGCGCTTAAGTTCACGTTAGTTACATTTCAATATCGAAATAGGTAGAATCAGTCAGCGCGAGCGTCGGTAGTAAGTATAAACGTAACTATAGAATTAACACAGATGTATTTTTTAGATAATATGACGTGAAGTGAAGACTATTACCGATTGTCATCCGGCGAATGCACTTAAACTTTTAAGTGTCGTCAACCTATTCATCACATTTTCTATGGGAGTTGTGACTTCGGGAAATCGTCTTCAGCCTCGTGTTTTGCCCCTTCGCTATTTATAATAGAAATCACGCTAAAATAATGAAAAAACACGTAAGTGCTTAAGTACCTTTAGAGGAAGGCTGGAGCCTGTCATACCTATATTAAATTATTTAAATACGTGTTATTTTCAGATTATCTTGAAGACACAATGTTTACCACGTTAGAAGACAACTTTTTCTGACTCGTACTGCGTGAGCGGTGGGGCCCGTTATGTTTTTTACATCTATAGTTGGTATTTTCAGGTAATATAGGTAGTATAAGTACACAAGTGTTCATAATGTTATTGATGTTGATTTATATGTTAGTTAGTTAGTTGTTATTTCATATTATGTTAATATTGAAAACAAATGGCATAATAATTTGTGATAATTCTTGTGAATCTAACGACATGGATCAGCAAGGAAAACGAGGGCCTAAACCAAAGGTTTCATTAGAAACGCAAAAATTAGTAATTTCAGAATTCAAAGATGACTTTTTTAAAAATATTCCTTCCGCAAATGACTCAATTTATAAACAAATTCAAACACGGTTAAATTACAAAATGAGTATTAAATCAATCATATTAAGCATAAAACGAAATTACGAATACTTTTTTGGTGTTGATAAAAAAGAAATAATTCGTAATAATGATTCTAATTTGATAAATCAAAAGTCTACATCGTCATCAAACGAAAGCATTAATAGTGTTTCGGAGAACACCAGTACGCATACATTTTATATGGATACAATAACTTGGGATAGTATTAAGCCTCAAAGGTATTTTTATCGCCGAAATAGCAAAATCGCCCCTGGTAGTCTGTATAATGTCAGACGTAAATTAAAACCAAACCAATGGACTAATGTAATTCAAATGCATCTATGGAAAGAAATAAGATCTTTATGCACTTGGTGTTTTAAAAATAATATTGTGAAAGACAATTACGAAATCAAATGCACAGGATATTGTAATCAATGTCACGCAAAAATAATTGTAACAACTAACTTAGAAACGGAAAATTTAATTAAACTAGAATGTTGCATAATTCATGAAAATAAAAAGTACTCTCATAAGACCAGTAAAAAAAACCGATTACGGTATTACCAAATAAGGGAATTAGGTGAAAAATTACAACACGAAGCAGCAGCTTCTATAAGATATAAATTAGCCTCAACTTTAATGAAGAAAAATGACAAGGAACCTCCAGTATTGCCAAAATTACAAACACTACATCGAATTAAACATGAAAATAAAAAAGTTGATGTTTTCCATCCCAACCCAATATTGTCACTTACTTGTATGTGTGTTTCACCACCTTTTGATAAATGTGTTAGATATGTTTCTGCTTTTCCATTTTATACATTTTACTGGACGGACGATCAAAAGAATTATTATAAAAAATGCCAAAAAGAGTTTAATTATATTAGAGTTTCTATAGACGCAACAGGTTCTATATTTAATAAAAATCTTCGGCCTGTCGTCAATGAACACACACAACTATCTCAAGAGTCGCAAAGTCCTATATTTTTGTATGTTATGATGACAGATACAACCGTTAAAAGTAGCGTGCCAATTTCACAGTGTATATCAGAAAGTCACTCTTTAGATACTATTGCTAGCTGGTTACAATCTTGGTTGGCTAATGGAAAACCTCCAAATGAAGTAGTAACTGATGATTCCGCAGCTTTAGTAGGTGCGGTGGTAAAAGTATTTTGTTGTTATAAATCCACCTCTGACTACTTAAATACATGTTTTAATATTTTAGAAAATAGAACCAAAAAAATTCCAACCTGTTATGTTCGCCTTGATACTTCGCATTTCATAAAAACATTGTACAATCAAAGTATTTTCAAAAATATAGACACTAGAGTAACAAAATTTTTTGTTGATGGTATGATTCTGATTAAAAAATGTGTTTCATACGGAGAGGTAAAGAAAATTGTAGAAAATGTTTATATTATAGCAAATAATAAACACCGCGGCAGTAGAAAAGGAAATTTAACACGGTGTGAAACGGCGATTTTAGAATTAAAAAACCGGATCAAAACTAATTTGCAGGAATGTGAAATACAAAATGTAGATTCGGAAAATCACGTTCCAATTAAACATTCTTTATGGGAGGGATTAGATAAAGAAGAAAACCCGCTTCTGAAAATGTATAAAGATCTTGAGGAGAAAGAAGATTTAATTAAACAATTGTGTGATCAAGAAACTGAAATCGAAAATATTTATTACTTGCCGGAAATAAAGGACACTTTGATTAGGATTCTTAAAAAACTTCCACTATGGGGAAATATAATGATGACTTATTTTAACAGTAATTATTGTACTCCAACCAGTTCAAATGTAGAAAGTTATATGAAAGACGTAAAAAAGTTATTTTTTAAAACAAATTCAAATAAGTACCGCGTAGATGAGTTTATTATTAAACACGAGCCTTTGATAACCGGTTCCATACGCTTAGCCAAAAGTGACGTGATTGATGTTCAAGAAGGAACTGAAAATATTGTCGATGAAAAAAATGAAATAAGTGACCATAACACACCACAAATAAATACTCTCGTCAATGATGAATCATTTTATGAAAACTCAATTTTTAGGAGCGAACCAAATTATATTGAAGACTGGCGGGGACTGGTGTCTAAACAGAAGAAAAATAAAAAACGAATCAATCGTCGTACAAATTTACATATTTTACAAAACGGCAGTGTTTCTACTTCAGGAACATACAGATTCACGTTTATTAATACGTGTGCTTTTGATTCCGTGGTCCAAAGTTTTTCAATTGCATATTTAGATAGACCTAATATTAGAAAATATATCAATGATAAAAAAAACGATCTTTCACAACTGACCAGAAGTTTGATCACGTATGACAATCTAAAGAAAATCACTAAGAAGGCTAGAAAACCAAAAGATATTTACACTACTCGTTCTAAGGTATTGGCTAAAATATATGATACTGTGGAATCCGATTTTAGTAGTTGCAAAAATTGTGAGTGTAATGTAACTTTTATAATAGATAACATACAAAGTTATGGTTTTTATAGTGCTAATAGATACTTAAATTGTACAAACCAGAACTGTGAAATCAATAAAGGTTCTGGCACAAAATGTAGTTGGATTCCAATAAATGTAAACATATTGACGACTCAAGGTATTGGAGCCCTTAATGAAGCTCTATTAGTAAATGATACTGAAAGGAAATGTAAATACCAATTATGTAACGGTAAAAACGCATACAAATATGAAGTACTAGACTTCGTATTTATTGAAATTAATACTTCAATTGAAATAGAAATTGATGAAATTCCTAAAGAGATCATAATAAACGGTGACACCTTTAAAATTCTGTCGGTAATAGATTTTACAAAATGGTGAATCAGGACGCATGGGGCATTACAAGTCAAAGTGCTATCGATTGCTAAAGAGAACTTGGAACTGCTATGATGACCTTAGTAAAAAAGTTTGTAGTAATTCCCAATATACTGTACCACACTGCATTATTTATACGCGAATGTAAGATGAAGATCGGTCCTAACTTGTTAGTTCCTATTTTGATATTGTTTGTTTGTTTTTTTTTTGTTCTTGTAAAAGTTATTTTATTACTAACTTACAGAAATGTGATTATAAACTGTGATTGTTAATTTGTAATTACTATAGGGTATTTAATATTAATAAAAAAAACGTGATTATAAACTGTGATTGCTCAATTTATACTTATTTGTAAGATAATTTTATTGTGATTAAAACGTTGTAGCAGTAAAACAAAGTACAAGTACCTACGTGTTATATTTTAGAAAGTTTTACCAATATTTGGCTAAACATTTTTTTATATGTATATTATATACAATATTAAAACTACAATTTTTTCTATTTACATTGATTATATTATGAATGTTAACAAAAACTGTGAACTAGTTAACTAGAATTCTGATTACTTTGGCCCTTTAAATAATAATAAATAACGTAAGTAATTAGTAATTAAAAATGTTTTTATTGCTAAACCTTTCATTGATGAAACTATTGGAAAGAGTTTTAAAAATTTGTATAACTATGTCACAGTACTAGTTTTGACTGGTTATAAGTTTTGCCTGCAACATATATACAAAAAGAAACTGTATAATTTCCTTTTTACAATTTTTCAAGATATTAATTTTATTGGCTGCAAATGACTGTTTTTATTCAGACAAACACACAATGCAATGAAGTAATAGACTTCATTTACGCTTAAAGTTTCATTCATTTATTATTATTTATAAAATATATAATAATGCATTTTATCGAAAGTTTTTGACATGTGAGAAAATACCATAATTATTACTAATAACATGAAGTCTACAATTAGAAAGTTTAATATTTTTGTCCAAAAACATGTGTCGACGACCGTACCCCATTTTACGTTAGTATGTAGAAGTTTACATTAAAATTTAGTGGTTTTCTAAGTCAAAAGTCAAGCAAAAATTGGACTGATATTGGGCACTATTTCAAGCACAATTTTTTGAGACGTAAATTGTACCTATAGCTCGTTCGATATTCGCGCACTGAGGTGAGTATGCTGGGCGTAGAACCTACGCCCAGCATACTCACTGAACGAAGCCTATAACTCCGAAGTTATTCGAGCACTGTTTTTTCTTTTTGGGCACCGTTTGGCACTATTTGGGAACTATTTTTTGAAGTATGAATTATGTTTGAAGCGTATACAGATTCTCCGGACGGAGGTGAGTATGCTGGGCGAAACCTTCGTCCAGCATACTCATCGAACTATGGCTATAACTTCGCAAGTACAAGAGCACTATTTTTTTCCTTTGGGCACTATTTAGCACTATTTCAGAACAGTTTTTTGACATTCATGAAATATCAGGATTCCATGGTGAGTATGCTGGACGAAGGGACACGATATTACATACATTCTAAATGTTTAAACTCTCGCGTTGCATCAGTTGCATGTTTAATGTATAATAGAATACGGGAATTAACGTGAACACGCATTTTACGATCGAGTCGGATCGACTCGCGCGAGGTTCAGAGCGGCCATTTCATTTGTATCTTCCTACACTAATCATGGACTCAGTATCCTTATAATCATATGTATATAAACAAATACATAGGCTTATATACCAACTCATACGCAACACCCACAATGGTCTCAAAAATAGCCTGAAGAGGTACCAAAAATATAATATTTATTTGTAGAAGCAATATAGGTAGGTAGGTACTAAACACACTTACCATATTTTTTGATTTCAGTAGTTCACAGCTTAAGTTGCGTTAGATAATTAAAAATGCTGAGCACAAAACCCGTTCAGTGTCACGTATTGCGATCACTTAAATATAGAATAAAACGAAAGAAACAGATGAATAGAAAATATTGGTAATTAACACTATTTATTTGGTAACGTTGTCAAACCTTAGGTCGTGATTATGGTACCGTTAAAAATTACCGGTAAAATCATTTTTAACGTTAAGCCAGCATGTCGGTAATAGATTACCAAAGTATCAATACCAAGGTAACGTTACCTTTGCTGTTACCGGTATCTTTGTATGATGTAGGTAACGATCAGTGGCGAAGGCTCCATACAACTCGATTCCTACCGGCTTCCCTTTCTGGACAGACTTAATATTAGTGTTAAATTAATTGTTTACTATTGCCAAATAATACACAATTAATAAATAATCACCAATATTTAAACCGAAATCTTCAACTAAAATCATTAATCTAATCGAAACAGTACGAAAACGCCTAACCTTCAAAAATTACGCTTCGCTAAAAACGCAACGTGAGGTAATAATAATGAAATAAGCCGGAGGCGCTGATCGGGAATCGCGTACAATAAAAACTATGGCGGCGATGTCGCTTACGACCTTTTGGATCGCGCATTACACCGCGCTGCATAGTGGCGAGCAAGCCGGAGGAAGAGCGGGTTGCCTCGCGCTACAGCGCTCGCGCCGCGGTGGACACATGATCTTACGCATGTTTCTGTCGCGGCGCGCGCCGCGTGCAAGAGCGAGATGGCGAAATATAAGCTAAGAATCCTGCATAAGTATTAGTGGAACGTTCTCCAGTTTGACATTAGGTCATGTTTGTTTACTGTTTACATCTTTCGCGCGCTCTATAGCAAATTAGAATATTTGTATATATAACTACATTATTCCTTTATAAATGTGTTTGTGCATAATTGTGAATGTATCAGTATATTAAACAGTAATTGTTTTGCATGTTTCTATTAGAGTAAATTTTCATTTTGTCAGATTTATAGGTTAAACTCATTTCTATAAAAGTGTTCTGCGTTTATCCATAATGTGTTTGATATTTTATTGTTGATGAATACATTCTAAATTGCTTGTATAATATGTTATTAAACAACCAGTGCGAGACAATCACCAATCGTTCGATATACGTTATCTTAAATATGTGCTGTTGTGTTACCTACGTGTTACTACTGAAGTCAGAGTAACTTAATACAAAACAAGCATGATTAGGTAGCATGGTAAGTACCTATGTATTATTAGTCTGTAGAGAGAGAAATAAGAGACTGTAGTCTAATGTAGATAATACTCTCATATTGTTATTATGCGCTACTTTTACGTCGGCATTCTTACGATGTACATAATATGTAGGTACTATACCTAGACAATGACTTATAGCTCCGGCTTACCTTTTATAAAAAATGACCCTTCGCCACTGGTAACGATACCAGATTTTTACCGGTATTCAAAGCCTTGTTGTTGTAACAACTGACTTGATAGAATTGAAGGCTCTATTGGGTTTACTTTATTATTTTGGAAAGTTACGTGGTGTACACTTGAACACAAATGATTTTTGGGCCACAGACGGTACTGGATCAGACATTTGTATAGCTACTATGTCACGCTATCGATTTCACTTCTTGCTTCGATGTCTTAGATTTGATGACATAAATACTCGTGAACAAAGACGGCAGAATTATAAATTAGCTGCAATAAGGGATTTCTTCACGGGGTTTGTTACAAGAATAAAGAAACATTATTCTTTGGGTGATACAGTTCCCATTGATGAAAAACTTGAACCGTTCCGTGGACGCTGTCCATTCAGACAGTACATGCCAAATAAACCAGCACGGTACGGGATAAAAATATTTGTTATGGCTGATTCAAGGACTTATTATACAGCTGAAATGGAAATCTATGCTGGCAAACAAAATGCTGGTCCATTTGATGTCAGTAATAAGCCTTTAGATCTCGTCAAACGTATGGTGGAGTCAATCAAAGATTTTCATCGCAATATTGTTATGGACAATTGGTTCACCAGTTTTCCTTTGATCACAGAATTGTATGAAAACTATGGCCTTACATTTTTAGGTACTCTTCGAAAAAATAAACCCGAAATACCACCTGTTTTTACTTTAACAAAAGGACGCGAATTAAAATCAACATACTTCAGCTTTCAACCTAATTGCACTTTATTGTCATAAGCACCAAAAAAAGGGAAAGTTGTGCTTCTTGTTTCAACAATGCATCATGATCCACTGATAGATCCAGAAACGGGTGACAAATTTAAACCTATAATGATAACGGATTATAACATGTATAAATGTGGTGTAGATGTTGTAGACGAAATGTGTAGCACATATTATATCAAGAGTAAGCAAAAGATGGCCCCTCACCATATTTTTTGGACTTATGAATGTAGGAGCAATAAATGCGTGAACAAGCACCCTTATGGCGCTTGCGTTGGCGGTGCGAGAAGACAGAACCACGGTTGTTCTAAATTGACGACTAGGGAATAGGGAAGAGAATAAATAATCGATTTTTGTTTTAATCGATTATTTTTTTTTTTAAATCGATTTTTTGTAATCGATTTTATTAATTGTAAAAATCGATTTTTAATAAATCGATTATACAAATTAAGCATTTTAAATCGATTTTTGCAAAGAATGCCATCTATGCGATAAATGAAATAATGGGTAAGCTTACTGAACGCTAACGAGTCGATAAGAAATCAGCGCCATCTTTACGTACAAATATGTAATAAGTTGTGATCTTTTGAGTCTTTTAGTCTTTTATTAATTCTTTGAAGTTTTGAAGTGTGAAGTGAAGATAGTTGTCATTAACCTTAAAAATGTCTTCCACTGGAAAAACACCCAGAAGCTCCTGGCGAAAGTATTTTATAATAAAGAAAGATAATGCTACAGCGAAATGTAAATACTGTCCAAAAGAGTTGAAAACATGTAGTAATACTACAAATTTGAAACAGCACATGGAAAGGAAACATTCTGATGTTTTACAAGCTGACGAGGTAACACTTAACATTTGATGCAATATGTATTATTAATTATCCCAATGACAGAATTGTTATTACATTTTTATAATGAATAACATTTTGTCTGCTTTAATTGCAAACACTTAAGCCAACTGACGTGAAAAATATACGTTCCATTGCTCAATCTAGTATACATTATTGTTTTTTAAGTTAATAATATTTTCATGTTATAAAAATTTCCCAGATATCACTTATTAGAAAACAAAACTATTGTAAATAGTAATTTTGATAAAATGATGAAAATATTTATAATTTCTTTTTTTTTTATTTTAACGCTGCAGAACTCGCATGAAGTTGATATTCATGATGCTACTCAGTTGGGGCATAGTAATTCATTAGTGCAATCTTCAGCAACAGAAAGTGAGGCTTTATCTTCAACACCAAAACGAGCTAGATCAGGTATCGGAGCGGCTTTTTCAAAAATTTCGGCATATGCTACAGATGGCGATAAAAATAAGCAAATAACTCAAAGCATCGCAGAAATGATATGCCGGGACAGTCTTCCTTACAGTATGGTAGAAGGAACAGGATTTAAAAAATTAATGAAGACTGTGGCTCCTTTGTACAAGGTTCCATGTCGTAAAACTATAACAGATCTTATTGATACTAAGTATGAAGAAAAAAAAGCCCTTATCAAACAAAAATTACGGTCTGTTAAAAACGTCTGTCTTACGATAGATGAATGGAAGGATATGCAGCTAAGAAGTTTCTTAGGCGTGACAGTACACTGTATAGAAAACTTTGAAATGAAATCAATAAATATTGCGTGTGAACCGCTGCATGACAGTCATACAGGAGAATATTTATCGGAGATGATTCTTAAAGTTTGTGAAGATTGGGGTTTGTCTCATGAAAAAATTGTCAGTGTTACTACAGATAATGGCAGTAACATCGTCAAAGCTGTTGAAATTACTTTTGGACGAGCAAAACACATTCGATGTTTAGCACATACATTGAATCTAGTAGTTGAAAATTCTGTGAATTCCACTGATGTTAAACTTTTTTTGGATAAAGTCCGAAAAATCGTAACTTGGTTCCATCAAAGTGGTGTAGGTGCTGAAGAACTGCGACAAATGCAAATGCAGCAAAGTGTTGCCGAAGGAAAATTGAAGCATTTGGTTGGAGACGTGTCTACAAGGTGGAACTCACAATTATTCATGATTGAGCGTTTTGTGTTGATGAGCAGCACAATAGGATCTATTTTAATCAACCATCCGAATGCACCCCAAATGCTTCAAGCAAACGAAATTGTTGTGCTGAAAGAAATTGGAAAGGTTTTAAAGCCTTTTCACAATGTTACTGAAGAAATGAGCGCTGAAAAATATGTGACAGCTAGCAAAGCCATACCCATAATCAAGTGTTTAAGAACAGTGTTAGACGCAATACCGATAACCAGCGATTTAGCCGACCAATTAAAATATTCACTACAAACTGAATTAAATAAAAGATTTGAAAATATCCAAAAAGTTCACCTTTTCTCGGTCGCGACATTTTTGGATCCAAGATTCAAAAAAATTCATTTAGATGAGCCATTTTCTTTGTCAAAAACAATTAATTATACTAACCGATGTTTAAGTATAAGTACCAATAATGGTGATACTCTAGCAGTGACCCATTCTGAATCATCTGCTTCATCAGAAGTGACCAACGACGGACAAGATATATGGCAGGTACACCATGAAAAAATAATGGCCGCTAATACGTCAATGAGCAAAAATACTGAACTAGACTTATACATTGCAGCACCATTATCAAATCTTAAAGCAGACCCTCTCGATGTGTGGAGAAGTTCTGAGGGAACTTTCCCCAAGTTAACTGACTTGGCTCGGAAACACCTCTCAGTTATGGCCACTTCTGCACCAGCTGAAAGGTTATTTTCGAAAGCAGGAAATATTGTCAGGAAAACTCGAAACCGTATTTTAGGGAAGCGATTACCAAAATTATTATTTTTAAACTCTTTGACTGAAGACTTATGGCAATAATTTGTTTAAGTTAAGTTTGATATATTTTAATTTACAGTGTGGAGAAAGCTTTCTTTTCTTTTTCAATATTCATCCATGATAATTATCGTTTTATTTACTACTTAAACTAATCGGTTTATTTCACTTTGATTCTAGTCAAATGTTTAGTGATAGAAAACATTTGTAGCAATTACTAATTTTAGTTTTTTTATTATTAAAACTCAAAGTTTAAAGAAAGTTTTCTTTTCTTTTCTAAGTTAATATTCAACAATTGTCACTATATTTACTACTTAAACTAATCGGTTTATTTTACTTCTATTCTAGTTGATTCTAGTCACATGTTAAGTGATACTAAATATTTGTAGCAATTACTTATTTTAGTTTTTTATTTACTATTTAAACTCAAAGTTTAAGAAAAAATATTATTGTCTTTTTAGTTTTATAATATTCTGAACATTTGTTATAATAATAATTTATTCTATTATTTAAACATAAAGTTTAAAGGACAATTTGTTTTGTATTTTAATTTTGAAACGTTTGTCATTTTATTCATTATTTATCTTCTTCAGGTTATTTTATCTTTTTCGGTGAAATTTTGAGCGATACTGATGAATGATCATTCAAATTATTTTTTTTTATTGTCTAAACTTAAATTATAGAGAGTACTTTGTTTTGTATTTTATTCATTTTGTGACCAAACAATTGTCGTTATATTTCTTACTGTTACTGTACAGTATTATACTTACTGCAATAAAATATTTAACAGTACTGAAAATTTGTATATAAACAATTCAAATTTGTATTTATAATCTTTTGGTTATTTTATTATACTTATATTATCCAAAATGATTTTTTTTTTAATCAATTGCTCATACGTTTCACTAATATATTGAATAAGTATTTTTCGCATAAAAAAAAAATCTGGAAAACGGTTCACCCTAAAGGCCATCCCTGCAACTTCCCGCTAATTCCATACTCAAGCGCTCAAAATTATCCTTATTACGTTTTTGAGCTCTTTGAGCTCAAAAATATAATTTTCTTGTCATTTTGAGCTCTCCGAGCTCAAAAAAATAGCTGTTCTATTCTTTTGAGCTCTTCGAGCTCAAAAGTCTGATAGAAGTGTGATAAAACACTATTTTTTGAAATTTCTAACTGCAATAACTTTTGAACGGATGAACCGATTTTCACGCGCTTGGCGGCATTCGACGCAGTTTTCTAAGCTCTATCAAGAATCTTTAAGTTTGAATTGATCGAACTAGAAATTTCGAAGTTATCCCGAAAAAACACTTTTTTCGGTTTTCTTTCGTCAACGATAACTCACGAACGAATAAACCGATTTTGACCCGGTTTGCGGCAATCAACGCGGTTTTTCGAGCTCTAATATTTATCCTATATCGTCAAAAATGATCCGATTAGAAATGGCGAAGTTATGTAAAAAAAACACTTTTTTCGGTTTTCTTTCGTTCACGATATCTCTCGAACAAATCAACTTATTTGGACCGGATATGCGACGATCGACGTGGTTTTTCAAGTTTAAGAGCTGATTAGATTTTGGAGTCGATCGATGAAGCCGTTTAAAAGTTATTCCAAAAAAACCACGTTTTAAAAAAAATTTTTTCGTAGTTTTTTTGAGATTTCTCAAAATCTATCGGTCCAAATCGGTTCAAATTCACAGGAAATCTAAGTTTGAGGGAACTCTTTAGAACGCCGTTGGGTAGGTTCCGATAGGTTGAGTCGTTCAAAAGTTATAAGCGGGTCACATACTTACACACACACACACACACACACACACACACACACACACACATACATACATACATACAGACATAGTGACAACATCGCGGGGGTTGTCAGGGAAGATTCCTGTGACTTCAAAACGTCGAGATCTGATGAAAACTCGATTTTTGCAAAACGGGGTAAAACCAATAACTTCCCGATTTTTGAAAATCTTCGATTTTCTTAGCGGGAAGTTAAAAATATCTATAAAAAATCGATTATTTCCTCGAAATTCGATTTTTTTACAAATCGATTTATCTTGAACAAAGAAAATCGATTATTAGATAATCGATTTTTTTGACTCAAAGTCACATCCCTACTAGGGAACTATATCAGGTATGGTACTGTATTCAGATACACACACACACACAATACAAACTCGGGGTCTTATATAGGCTCGGTGTGAAACAAACGCTTGCGACTTTTAATTTAGTACACAACGCCATCTATCGAGCGTCATGACAAAAAATTACATTTCATTTAATTACATAAATATTTTTGTACATATTTTACTTTTTGTTGTTTTTACATATTTTTTATATTATTTGTATTATATTGTCTGAACATACCGCCCACCAAGGGCATTTAGTGGCGAAATGTCCTTCACATTGTTCTATAATATAAATAGTTGTTCTACTCAGCTGATAGCCGACAAAAAATACATAACAATTTGAACCCAAAATGAACATAAAATCAATCTTAAAATTAAACACATCAGCAATAAATAAACAGTTGATTCAGTTTGTAAATATTGTATAAATTTTGTATAATTATAAATAATTAAAAAAAATATATCAGTCTTGTGCAATTGGTAAAATACAAAGTTTAGATGTGGGCCTTTTCAAAGTCGATGATTTGGTACGTAGTGTGACTACACGGGTTATATTATCCTGACCCGGATGCTTTTGTATGACTCGGCCTAATGACCATCGGCATGGTGGCAGGTCATCTTCTTTAATGAGTACAATGTCACCAACATTAGGTTCTGGTACTTGTACAGACCACTTGTACCGATTCATGAGGTTTGACAAGTATTCATTCGACCATCGACGCCAAAATGATTGTAACATTCTTTGAACGAATTGCCAACGTGTTAAACAACCTACACTGGTACCTTCATAATTGACGTCAGGTACGTTTATAAGTGGCTCGTCAATCAAAAAATGTCCTGGTGTTAGTGGCAATGGCTCACTAGGATCAGTTGAACTAATAATACTTATTGGTCTCGAATTTAAGCATGCCTCTACTTGTGTCAATAATGTGCTCAGTTCCTCATACGTAAGAGTCGACTCACCAATTACTCGCTTGAGATGAAATTTTGTTGATTTCACCCCTGACTCCCATAAACCACCAAAATTTGGTGCATGGGGAGGAATGTAATGCCATTCAGTACCAATTGCTTCCAGACTCTCTGCTATAGTAGACTGAAAAGTTGATAGTTGTTGCAGCTCTCGGTCTGCACCAATGAATGTGGTAGCGTTACCGCTCCATAATTTTGCGCAATGCCCTCGACGTGACACGAAACGTCGAAATGCAGCCAAAAAGCCTGTGTACTCATATCGCTTACTATCTCTAAATGCAAAGCTCGTGTGCACATACACACAAATAGGCAAATGTACCCTTTGTATGAGCGGTGCCCGCGGCCCTTGGAGGTTCTTATATTTACGGGACCAGCGTAGTCAACCCCACTGTGTAAGAACGGACGTGCTGGGGTGCAGCGAACAGCTGGCAAAGAACCCATGAATTGATTTTTACAACTTGCTCTCTGCTTAGCACAGGTAACACATTTGCGTACGTGATGTTTTACGAGATTTTTAACTCCAATGATCCAATATTTTGTCCTTAAATAATTAATCATAAGTTGTGGACCGCCATGCAAAGTTTTATTATGAGCATCGGCCACAACAAGCTCTGTGAAATGAGACTTCTTTGGCAAAACAATTGGGTGTTTAGTTTGTTCTTCTAATAGCGACTTTTCTAACCTACCTCTAACTCTTATAATGTCCTTGTTGTCCAGATATGGACATAAAGATTTTAAATCACTAGTTCTAGTTTGTAAATAGCCCTTTTCTTTTAATTGTGTGTACTCAGTTTTAAATATATCCTTTTGTACTATTTTTATACATGTATTTTGAGCTTCTTCTATTTCTATCTTTTGTAAATAATTTTCCTGATTTTTGCCCTTATTTAAAAAACGACGACAGTAAGATACTACTCTTAATAGTTTCGTTAGAGATGAAAACCTATCAATAATTGATACCGGTATTGTAGCTACGTGTGTTTTTATAGACTGTTCTAAGTTACAGATCAAATCTTTTGGTCTACTATACTGCCGTCGTAAATCTAAACACAGTAACTTCAAAATATGCGTTTTGAGAAAAACGCGGTTGCAGTTTAATGGTTAATTTTTGCTCTCATGAAGATACTAATTATTGTATATTATTTCATGCAACTTTTAATGTTAGTATATAGTTAAATCTTTAATTCTGTATATATATGTCTAGTATATTATTATCGTATAAATAATAAAATTAGATAATGTGTTTTAAGCTAGGGTAATAATATAATATTTTTTTCTTTTTTAAGTTACAACACGGTAACTCAACGGTTACTGTGTTGTAACCAAGTTTTACCTATTACTGTGTTGTAACTTTGTAAAGATATTAACATTAGGGGAATTACGACACAGTAACTTTATACATACTAGGTTTAAACTTAACAAAAAATGCGATTATTACTTAGATCCATTTCTAGTAATAGAAGATACTGTTTTTAAGCCTGATTTCCAGTAAGATATCTCTAAATGCAAATATAGTAACTAAATGTACTGTGTTTTAATTTTGTTTTTTACTTTTGTGAGTAATCATTATGACCATATAAATCACTATTAGTATTTTTAGAAAATATATGAAATGTGACAATAAAACATCTATGTACATAAAATATATTTATTTAATCAACTTATTATTAAAAAAACAGATGAGATCCCTTTTAAACATCAAAATCAAACAAACCTTCAGAAAGAGTAATGAAAAAAAAATCTTAAATTAACTAAAATTCAGTTAAAACTTAAACAACACAAACAAAAACGTCTATTACTAGCAACTCTAAAATAAACTATTTGCTCAAATTGAGATCATTTTCTTTTTAATCCTAAACAAGCCTTTATATTTAAATTAGACTTAAATGTAACTTTTAAGTTACGTACATCTTTAGATCTGAATTACGTAATGTAATGTTTAAAACTTTACATTACGTAATTCACAACTTCCTAATAATAAAATTAAAACATTGCAATGAGATCATATTATATTTAAACATCAAAAACAAACAAGTCTTTCTATAATGACTACTTAATTGAAACAAATTATTTTCATCTCTAACAACATAAACTCTTTGTATTAAAACGACAAGAAATGACCTTGACTAGAGATTCAATTATATGGTACTACTTACTTAAAGTTATTTTAATCTTCCTTATCAAAAATAAAAAGCCTCTTATTTTAATTTAGTATTAGTACTTAATAATCTAATCACAACCATCATCAACACGAGTTCTTAAATCGACAGCGAGATTATTTTCAGGCAGTTCTCGCCAAAATTGTAAGCGATTTGAAGGCATGAGACAGCCCAGTTCCTTAATAATTGCGGCTTTTCTGTCAGAATGAATCCCTCTTGCTGCGGTTTTTTCGACAGGCACGGGCAAAGCAGTCTTTTCATATTTTTTCTTTAAAAACATAAGTTCAATATATTCTATATCTTGGAACGATTTTTTTACAAACAAGGCCGAGGAGCCCCGCCGAACTTGGACTTCTACGATATCTCGTAAGTAAATTCTGTTCAGACCATTTTTTAGGCGATGGGTAGACGAGGAGTCTTCAAAATCGTAAAAGTCTCCCTGTATCTTATTGGGTACATAGAAATCTGGATCTGCGAGAGATAAATTTGAGCCGAGCCAATCCAAATGAGTTACAGTTAGTGAATGCAATCCCGATCTCGCGGGATCCCGATCTCGCGAGATCCCGTGTATTTTTTCGGGATCAATCCCGAAGCATAATATGACGAGATCCCGTTCGGGATTGTCGGAGAGGGCATTTTCAGCAGCTGGCTACATTGCAATAGACTTAAGATGCCGATTAGAAGCTCGTACTATTGATACTCTTTGTATTTTAAAAGGCTACTTTCAAAATGCCATGTGATTACTTTTTATTTTGATCTCCTGGAGCTACACCTACTTTTTTGATTATGTTCATGTTATTACACCTGTTAATTATGTTACGTTGTTAGTAATATTGAAAAATAAAGGCTTTTATTTTCTTTCAAATAATAATTTATTGCATTCACCACACTATCACACAAATATTACATTAAACAAGCCGTTCGAATTGTATTATTTTTACTAACTAGACGGGATCCCGAAAATCTCGGGATTCCGCGGGATTGATATTTCTGATCGCGAGGGATCTCGAGTTGACGATCTCGAGTCGGGATTGCATTCCCTAGTTACAGTCATATGACGTTCAGGTAAGTAGGATGTAATTTTACTCAGAACATATGCATTGAACTGATGCTTGAAGTCGCTATCTACTCGTGACCTTATCGATAAGCTAACCATATATTTTGCTATAGTTGTTCTGTCGCTGCCCAAACCCGAAATGATTCTATCTTATTGGGTACATAGAAATCTGGATCTGCGAGAGATAAATTTGAGCCGAGCCAATCCAAATGAGTTACAGTCATATGACGTTCAGGTAAGTAGGATGTAATTTTACTCAGAACATATGCATTGAACTGATGCTTGAAGTCGCTATCTACTCGTGACCTTATCGATAAGCTAACCATATATTTTGCTATAGTTGTTCTGTCGCTGCCCAAACCCGAAATGATTCCTTGTATTGGAATCTTTTTAAGGTTAAGCAATTGTACTGTGGCTTCGGTTATAAAGCAAGCCTGCGACCCTTGGTCTAGCAAGGCGCGAACTACTTGATAATTACCCGACCTGGACTCGGCTTTTATTAGCGCCGTGGCTAACAAAATCTGTCTGGGTTTGGGTAAAGTATTGGTTGATAGACACGAAACTATTGGTTTATCGATTACGTTAGAGGAACTGGGCTGATCTACTAAAGAGGTAGTGGCTACATTGTTGATCTGAGAGCTTGGTTGTTCGATATTTTTTTTTTTTTTGTCTTATAATCACTACGATCTGTCACTAGCTGGAGGACATTAAGTAGTTGGTAGGTCGGGACTTGTCATGGCATGCTCGGAATGCGACTTGGGTCACATCCTACTTTACTTTATTGTTTAAGTATGTCTTGGGGCATTTTCCGTTTAAGTCGACGAGTTGCGCGAGTTTCCTCCATCAAGACTTTCGCTAAGCGATTTGGGTGGTTTATGATCCTTTCTTTGTAGGTTTTCGTATGACGCAGAATTTCTTGTTTGACTGTATATACTTGAAGGTCGTGGTGCAGCTGTTCATTTGTCACGTACCATGGAGCGTCGGTTACCATTCGTAGCATTTTATTCTGGAATCTCTGCACGATTTCAATGTTGGAATGAGAGGCGGTCCCCCACAATTGGATACCATAGGTCCAGATTGGTTTAAGCATAACATTATACAAAAGAAGTTTGTTGCTCATTGATAGTTGCGAACGGCGACCAATTAACCAATAATACTTCCGTATTTGCAGTCCCAGCTGTTTGCGTTTGGTAAAAATGTGCTTTTGCCATGTAAGTCGCTTGTCCAGGTGTAAACCTAAATATCTAACATGGTCTGCTCGTGGAATTTCGACGTTATTTAGCGTTACTGGTGGGCATATACCCTTTTTTAAGGTGTCATTTATTGACTTCGTTTCATTAGCCTTGATTCGCCACTTCTTAAGCCATGTTGAAATATCGTTTATTCCTTTTTGTAGGATTTTTGACACCTCTGTTGGATCCTCGTGAGAAGACAAAGTTGCGGTGTCGTCAGCAAAGGTTCCAGTTGTTACACAGTCTGATGTTGGAAGGTCAGACGTGTAAATCAGATAGAGTAGCGGCCCCAGGACGCTACCCTGGGGAACTCCCGCATTTATATTGCAAAGACCTGAGAAAGCCTCTCCGTGATTCACCAAGAAATATCTATTCTCTAAGAAGGATTTGAGAATCTTATAAATGTTGTTGGGGAAAAACGATTTGGTTTTAAATAATAATCCTTCATGCCATACTCTATCGAAGGCCTGCGATATATCAAGAAAGACACTCGCGCAATACCTTTTAGTTTCAAAAGACTTGTCTATTTCGCCTATTAACCTGTGCACTTGGTCTACAGTCGCGTGTCTTTGACGAAATCCAAATTGGTGGTCGGGTATCAGTCCATGCTGTTCCACTAATGGCATAATACGTTGAAGTATTAATGTTTCGAGTATCTTTGATGGTATAGGTAAGAGGCTTATTGGTAAATATGATTTTGGATCTTCAGGCTTTTTATCTGGTTTTATTAGCATAATTATTTGTGCAGTTTTCCACTGCGGTGGAATAAATTGGAGTCTAACTATGGCGTTATAAATTGCTGTAATCATTGTTATTCCAGAGTCAGGTAGCTCTTGCAGTGTTTTATTTGTAATGAGGTCATATCCTGGAGATTTCTTTGATTTTGCCTTTTGTATTACTCTTCTGACCTCTTTCGTTGTAAATTTCATTGTCATAGTGTCCTGTTTCTATTTCTTTCAGATATTCGGTTACTTTCTTCACGTGGTCTGCTGGGCCTTCATAGGGATGGGGTTGGAAAACATTTGATAGATGCTCAGCAAACGTGTAAGCTTTCTCTTGGTCACTACGAGCCCAGCAATTGTCCGCTTTTCTCAATGGCGGGGAAATTGTTGTAGGTCGTTTGATGTTTCTTGTTGCTTTCCACAAGGAGTAGTCAGTAGCTGAGGTGGCATCAAGATCCTTGAGGTATGCCTGGAAACTAGCGTTTCTATCTTGATCAATGGTTTGTTTGAGTTTTTTTATTTTATGGTTCAGTATTTTTTTTGTTTCAGGGCACCTGTTTTGTTGCCACAGTTTGCGAAGATCTCTTTTTGCTCCAATCACCTTTTGCATCACCAAAGGTGTAGCAAAGGATAACATATCTTGCTGTAGTTGCTGGGAGCTATCATCGGATCACTCTCCTATTTTGGTGGAAATTGGACTGAAAGTTAGAGAAACAACTAAAAAGTGCACATTGCACAGTAATAAAACCAACTGGGACATGTTTCGTATTCTGGTAGACGAGGCTTTTAGCTCAAGAATCGCACTTGAAACGGAGAATGACATTATGAATGCTGTTGAATTTTTCACCACTAGTATCCAGAGTGCGGCTTGGGATTCAACTCCAATAGCCCAACAACAAAGACCAGTTGGGCAATGTATACCTCCAAGTATTCTGAATGAGATTGGAGCAAAAAGAGATCTTCGCAAACTGTGGCAACAAAACAGGTGCCCTGAAACAAAAAAAATACTGAACCATAAAATAAAAAAACTCAAACAAACCATTGATCAAGATAGAAACGCTAGTTTCCAGGCATACCTCAAGGATCTTGATGCCACCTCAGCTACTGACTACTCCTTGTGGAAAGCAACAAGAAACATCAAACGACCTACAACAATTTCCCCGCCATTGAGAAAAGCGGACAATTGCTGGGCGCGTAGTGACCAAGAGAAAGCTTACACGTTTGCTGAGCATCTATCAAATGTTTTCCAACCCCATCCCTATGAAGGCCCAGCAGACCACGTGAAGAAAGTAACCGAATATCTGAAAGAAATAGAAACAGGACACTATGACAATGAAATTTACAACGAAAGAGGTCAGAAGAGTAATACAAAAGGCAAAATCAAAGAAATCTCCAGGATATGACCTCATTACAAATAAAACACTGCAAGAGCTACCTGACTCTGGAATAACAATGATTACAGCAATTTATAACGCCATAGTTAGACTCCAATTTATTCCACCGCAGTGGAAAACTGCACAAATAATTATGCTAATAAAACCAGATAAAAAGCCTGAAGATCCAAAATCATATTTACCAATAAGCCTCTTACCTATACCATCAAAGATACTCGAAACATTAATACTTCAACGTATTATGCCATTAGTGGAACAGCATGGACTGATACCCGACCACCAATTTGGATTTCGTCAAAGACACGCGACTGTAGACCAAGTGCACAGGTTAATAGGCGAAATAGACAAGTCTTTTGAAACTAAAAGGTATTGCGCGAGTGTCTTTCTTGATATATCGCAGGCCTTCGATAGAGTATGGCATGAAGGATTATTATTTAAAACCAAATCGTTTTTCCCCAACAACATTTATAAGATTCTCAAATCCTTCTTAGAGAATAGATATTTCTTGGTGAATCACGGAGAGGCTTTCTCAGGTCTTTGCAATATAAATGCGGGAGTTCCCCAGGATAGCGTCCTGGGGCCGCTACTCTATCTGATTTACACGTCTGACCTTCCAACATCAGACTGTGTAACAACTGGAACCTTTGCTGACGACACCGCAACTTTGTCTTCTCACGAGGATCCAACAGAGGTGTCAAAAATCCTACAAAAAGGAATAAACGATATTTCAACATGGCTTAAGAAGTGGCGAATCAAGGCTAATGAAACGAAGTCAATAAATGACACCTTAAAAAAGGGTATATGCCCACCAGTAACGCTAAATAACGTCGAAATTCCACGAGCAGACCATGTTAGATATTTAGGTTTACACCTGGACAAGCGACTTACATGGCAAAAGCACATTTTTACCAAACGCAAACAGCTGGGACTGCAAATACGGAAGTATTATTGGTTAATTGGTCGCCGTTCGCAACTATCAATGAGCAACAAACTTCTTTTGTATAATGTTATGCTTAAACCAATCTGGACCTATGGTATCCAATTGTGGGGGACCGCCTCTCATTCCAACATTGAAATCGTGCAGAGATTCCAGAATAAAATGCTACGAATGGTAACCGACGCTCCATGGTACGTGACAAATGAACAGCTGCACCACGACCTTCAAGTATATACAGTCAAACAAGAAATTCTGCGTCATACGAAAACCTACAAAGAAAGGATCATAAACCACCCAAATCGCTTAGCGAAAGTCTTGATGGAGGAAACTCGCGCAACTCGTCGACTTAAACGGAAAATGCCCCAAGACATACTTAAACAATAAAGTAAAGTAGGATGTGACCCAAGTCGCATTCCGAGCATGCCATGACAAGTCCCGACCTACCAACTACTTAATGTCCTCCAGCTAGTGACAGATCGTAGTGATTATAAGACAAAAAAAAAAAAAAATATCGAACAACCAAGCTCTCAGATCAACAATGTAGCCACTACCTCTTTAGTAGATCAGCCCAGTTCCTCTAACGTAATCGATAAACCAATAGTTTCGTGTCTATCAACCAATACTTTACCCAAACCCAGACAGATTTTGTTAGCCACGGCGCTAATAAAAGCCGAGTCCAGGTCGGGTAATTATCAAGTAGTTCGCGCCTTGCTAGACCAAGGGTCGCAGGCTTGCTTTATAACCGAAGCCACAGTACAATTGCTTAACCTTAAAAAGATTCCAATACAAGGAATCATTTCGGGTTTGGGCAGCGACAGAACAACTATAGCAAAATATATGGTTAGCTTATCGATAAGGTCACGAGTAGATAGCGACTTCAAGCATCAGTTCAATGCATATGTTCTGAGTAAAATTACATCCTACTTACCTGAACGTCATATGACTGTAACTCATTTGGATTGGCTCGGCTCAAATTTATCTCTCGCAGATCCAGATTTCTATGTACCCAATAAGATAGTTAGTATTTTTATTATAGTTCAGTATTTTTTTTGTTTCAGGGCACCTGTTTTGTTGCCACAGTTTGCGAAGATCTCTTTTTGCTCCAATCTCATTCAGAATACTTGGAGGTATACATTGCCCAACTGGTCTTTGTTGTTGGGCTATTGGAGTTGAATCCCAAGCCGCACTCTGGATACTAGTGGTGAAAAATTCAACAGCATTCATAATGTCATTCTCCGTTTCAAGTGCGATTCTTGAGCTAAAAGCCTCGTCTACCAGAATACGAAACATGTCCCAGTTGGTTTTATTACTGTGCAATGTGCACTTTTTAGTTGTTTCTCTAACTTTCAGTCCAATTTCCACCAAAATAGGAGAGTGATCCGATGATAGCTCCCAGCAACTACAGCAAGATATGTTATCCTTTGCTACACCTTTGGTGATGCAAAAGTCAATAACGTCTGGTATCTTTGCTGGGTCTGATGGCCAGTATGTAGGTTGACCTGTTGAGATTACGTTCATGGCTCCTGCCTGGACGCTCTTAAAAAGTTCGCGGCCCCTAGGAAGAGTAAGCCTGGAGCCCCAAAATGTATGTTTGGCATTATAATCACCTCCCGCTATAAATCGATTGCCAAGGTATTTGAAGTAGTCATCGAACTGTTCCTTATTTACAGTATGTCTTGGTGGACAGTAAAGTGACGATATTGTGATCTTGCCTATCCAGTCATACACAATAACACTTGTGGCTTGGATGTAGTTCTTTTGGTATGGTTGTGCCTGATGATGTTTTATGTTAGGTCTAATAACGATGGCTGATCCACCGTGTGCTCTACCATCAGGATGCATCGTATGGTATAATGTGTAGATTGGTATTTTGAAGAAGCTCTTAGTCGTAAAGTGAGTTTCAGAAATCAGCATCATGTCCACTTTATTTACTTTTAAGAAAATCTTTAACTCATTAGAGTGGTTTGACAGGCCATTGGCATTCCATACGCATAGTTTTATGGATGCGAATTGGATTGGACAGCTTTGACATGAGTTCAGTTAACATCTGAGTCATTGTTAGCATTTGGTTCATGAGAGCTTGTATCGAGCTGTTGAAGGTACGCAGTAGTATTATCTTTGATTTTTTCTAGGTTTTGACCATTTTTTGCAGCTGCTGCATATGACTTGCCTGAATAATTTTCAACGTTGCTTTGGCTTATTTTGGTTACATTTTCTGGGTTTTTAAGCTTTCGGTTATTGGATGTAGAACTCGGATAATTTATTTTTTGCAACTCTTTGTAGACAATGCAGCCCTTATAATTTGCAGGATGGTTACCTTCACAGAGAATGCATTTTACTTTGGCTGAACGTTCTTTTCTCGGGCAGTTTGCCGTATGGTGAGGTCCAGCACATTTCACACAACTGGGTTGTCTGTGGCAGTATTTTTGCGTATGACCATATTGTTGGCAGTTGGAACATTGAGGAATTGAACGTTTTGGTCTTGGAGGTTCAATTTCTATTTGGCAGTTAAGGAGTGACCTGATGCTATAAATGTCCTTATTATTAGGACTTGGTTGCAAGTCTATGAAAAACATAGGAAGAGGTTTTTTTGTTCTACTATTTTTAACATTCCAAATATTGTTTGGTTTATGGTGTAAGTCCTCTAAGGCTTGTTTTATTTCATCAGTGTCGGTTGAGGGATGCATGCGTTTTAGTACTACTCTAAAGTTTTTCTCCCTATTAGGTTGGTATGTGTAGAATTCAGTGTTTCTACTTTTGAGTTCTTTATAAATAGTCGAGTACGACTCGGAGGACTTAGCCTGAATTTTGACTTTTTCACCTTGTAAAGTTTTGATTTCGTAGTCGTCATGTGCCACGTCTTCTAGCATTTTTGATAGGGGCTGGATATTACTGACCTTATCAACAAAGAAAGGTGGAGGTTTTACTACTTGGCGCGTTACTTGGTTAGTTTTTGGCTCTTTTTCAGTAGTTTCGAGATCCGCAAACATATTTGATGTTGGTATCGGTTCTGCCAGCCAGTAACTTATTTTGGTTTGTTTCTGGGATCTTGTCGTCATATTTGGGCTACTTCTCAGTCTCTTACGACTGTTTACTTCTTGCCAGTTTTGTGTGTCGTTATCGTCGTTTTTATTATCATATTCCTTAGTGAGAGTTTCTAGGGATTGCGCGTTAGTTACAGATATTTCCGACGGAATACCACTGTAGGAGTTAGATCTAGGTCTATTTGTGAAGAGTCCTTTATGGAAGACCTGCTGCGTGAGATTAGGTTTCGAGTTATTGTTTTTCATTATTAAATTTTTAGAGCGAAATGTGCCCCCCCCCAGAATCCGAGGGGCAGCCTGAACTCGGCTCAGGGGAGCTGGGTTCAGGGAGGGATTCTCCACGATTTGCGGTACCCTCCTGGGGTAGATATGTTTTAAATTCCGCCATTTCATAAATTGTCGCTGATCCACAGCTTTATCTTTTCTGTCGGGGTGAGATCCCTTAGGCCATATCTTAAAGACTAAGGCATGACCATGCCTGCTGGTGTTGGTTCGCGCTAAGTATTTGATTTCCTTAGTACCTCCCATATCTGGGGGGCATTCCCCTATCCACCACCTGGGGACGCGGTCGATGGGAGTCCAGCAACTCCACACGACCAGCTTGGTTGTTCGATATGCAGCAAAGAATGATGTCGTTTTTGACATATTTTGCAAGTACTTGGAGCCTTACAAGTATATGTGGTATGATTACTGCCTAAGCAGTTAAAACAAATTTTGTTTTGTGCTACAAATTCACGTCTGCTATTAATTGACTGATTTGCAAACTTCTTACAAAAGCAGAGTTTATGGTATTCAGTGCAGAATTCACACCGCATGCCAGACGAATTTGTAACCAGCAAGGACTTCGATTTTTGACCTATAGTTCTATTGACCTGGTGGGCTGCTGTTTTAGCAGGTTCTATAAACTCTAATGCTCTAAAACGCGTTTCTAAAAATAACTTAAATTGCTTAAGCGTTGGCAATTCGTTACTATCGGTGGGACTTACAGTCAATTTCCACTGTTTGCGTGTCTCTAAATCTAATTTATAAACTACAATATGAATTATAATTATATCCCATGTACTCACATCTACTTTCAAATTTGTAAGTGCATTTAGGCAATCATTGGTTGTATCCAACAATTCTTTGAGAGCCGAACCTGACTCTGTATACATGCGCTTTTGGCCAAATAAACGTTTAAGGATACAATTAGTTTGATATTTTTTGTTGTTATATCGTTTCTCCAAAATATCCCAACATTGAGCATAATTAGCGTCACTTGTAGGAGTATGCCTAATCAATTGCTCGGCTTCTCCAGTAAGATGATTTTTCAAATAATGAAGCTTTTGACAATCATCCAAAGATTCATTTTTATGTACTAAGGCTATAAATAAATCATTGAAAGTGACCCATTCGCTATAATTACCTGAAAAAGTAGGTATGGTAATTTTGGGTAATTTAACAAAAGAATTTGATGATTTTTTAGATGAATTGTCACTAGCCTTTTCTTGTGGTAATTTAGCAGTAACTTTATTTAGCATTGTTTTCATGAGTGATTTATAAGTAATGTAATTGTCTTCTGTAGCGTCATACTTATCCACTACTTCCTGACCAATCTCTTCTACATCGTAACTTTCATGTATCCTTGAATTAATATCTTTCAATTTTATCCAATCTTGTTCTAAAAGTTCTTGTCTTGTTTCTATGTACTCTAATGTAAGTCTCTCTTTCGGACTCTTCTTAAAATTAATTAAACCCTTTTGTATAACTACTTGTAAATTCCTTAACAAATTGATTAATCCTTCCATTTTTATGAATTTAATTTAACTGTAAATAAACTTTAATAAAAATATTTAAATCTAAAAAAATACTTTAAAATAAGCAAAGCTTTCTAAAATATAAACAACAAATAAAATCTATTTCTACAAAAATGTTGAATATAAAGCGTCTATAAGCTGGCCAAATAAAAGCTTTTATAAGCTAAATTAACAGCTTAAGCAAATACGTGGAGTAAAGCCAACAAAACATAAAACAAACACACAGGCAAACATAAAATATAAAAGTAAAATAAAAATACAACATAAAAAAAAATTAAGTAAAATATTCTAAGTGCTGCACTAAACGCAAAAATTTTACAAGTGTTTTAAAAGTTGTTTTACACTTGGAGAAAATCGGGCATAGAATCCCCGTTCCCCCGTTTTCTATAAAAATATTCTAAGTCCTAAGCATGCATTAAAACTAAAGTAACTACAAACTACACTTAAAATGTACTAAGTCCAAATTCTCTGCAAAATTGTTCTAAGTCCAGTTTCTATTCAAATTTTCTAAGTTTAAATCTTGATGGCAATAAGGTTCAAAATAGCAATTAAAGTTGATCTCGAACTAATTATTTAAAATGTACTCACGGTTGCACTTCACACTCACTACACAAATTAACCGACTGGTGCTGCCCTCTGTGATGTGGCGTGTTGAACTCCTGGCTACCGTCCGTGATGTCACACGGCGTAGACTCGATGCCGTAGACTGCGACGTCACCAGCATCTGCTCCAGAAGACGTTGCCTGACGTCACCGGGCTGCTCTCGTACTGTTGACGTCTTCTCTGACGTCACACGTTGCACTGACAGCTACAAGCTTGACCTCTTCAAGCGGGCCGCTAGCGCTGCGGGGCCTTGTACCTTTGCCACAGCAATCCACTGCGAGTACAGGCGGTGGTCCTCAAAAGGATCGTTGTTCTCAAAATCCGTATCCGGCTCGAAGAACCAATGAACAAGCAGTGACAAGCACCCTTATGGCGCTTGCGTTGGCGGTGCGAGAACACAGAACCACGGTTGTTCTAAATTGACGACTAGGGAACTATATCAATAAAACACCTGACGCCTGTTCTAAGTATGGTACTGTATTCAGATACACACACACACACACACGCACGCACGCACGCACGCACGCACGCACGCACGCACGCACGCACGCACGCACGCACGCACGCACGCACGCACGCACGCACGCACGCACGCACGCACGCACGCACGCACGCACGCACGCACGCACGCACGCACGCACGCACGCACGCACGCACGCACGCACGCACGCACGCACGCACGCACGCACGCACGCACGCACGCACGCACGCACGCACGCACGCACGCACGCACGCACGCACGCACGCACGCACGCACGCACGCACGCACGCACGCACGCACGCACGCACGCACGCACGCACGCACGCACGCACGCACGCACGCACGCACGCACGCACGCACGCACGCACGCACGCACGCACGCACGCACGCACGCACGCACGCACGCACGCACGCACGCACGCACGCACGCACGCACGCACGCACGCACGCACGCACGCACGCACGCACGCACGCACGCACGCACGCACGCACGCACGCACGCACGCACGCACGCACGCACGCACGCACGCACGCACGCACGCACGCACGCACGCACGCACGCACGCACGCACGCACGCACGCACGCACGCACGCACGCACGCACGCACGCACGCATTACTGTCAGGCATTTATTTACCGAGATCATACAATGTTTGTGTGTGAAAATTGTAAACAAAAAGAATAATTAGAGTCTAACAAACATACCAAAAATTTGCCTAATTCTAAGATTGATAATTTTATAGGCACTTTTTTGTGATAGATTTTGAGACTGATTGTTATAAAACTAAGATTGCCTAATTGTTTATAAGTTTTTTTTATACGCAGATACTCATATACTATTATAAAAACATAATTATAGTTGTTGATTATTGATAAAAATAAATAATTATCTAAGTTTTTTGAAGTGAAAAGTTATAGATAGAATTGATTGTTCCAGTAAAATAAATTAAAATGTCGAATTACATAACTTGTTTTATTGTTAAATTTATAACAAATACATTACTTTATTAAAAAATATATGTCTTGTGATTTAAATCATCTAAATAATATATGGGTCTTATCGACCCGGACGCGACTGTTGGTGCCCTAAAATGAAGCGCGAGTACTGGCGGGTTAAGGTTAATTCAGGACTTGTACTGAATTGCATAAAGAACCTAAACAAGGTAGGTCGAACGAACAAAGTTAGGCTAGTTTGGGTACCAGGCCACGCGGGCATAGATGGGAATGAGAAAGCTGATGAACTTGCACGGAAAGGATCAAAATCACTCCCAGTAGGTCCAGAACCAATAACTGTACTACCTGATGCGTCAGTCAAACTGGCCATAAACAACTTCACCAGGGACTAACGTATTCGAAACTATTCATAAACAACATCAACAAAAGCTGGAGCAAAAATCTATTAATCTTCAGCAAAGACAGCATCAGGAAAATACTTGGTGCTCTCACAGGACAATACGGCACGAACAACATGCTTAACAAGATAGGAACCATAGATTACCCTGAATGCAGGCACTGCAATGAAGAAGCAGAAACCATGAAACACATACTGTGTGAGTGTGGTCACCATCAGGAATGGTCGAAGTGTCAGCCAGGCATTAACTGGCACTAGGGATTGCAATCCGGTATCATTATCAATCCGGCCGGATCCGACCGGATCATGCCGGATCCATTATATACACACACAGACACATAGATTAAGGACTGCTTTGTGTTTATACATAGTTCGTATTTTTTTTATGAATGGGAGGTATGGGCAAATATATTTAAGGGTAAATGTACTTTGATTTTTTTTTAATGATATATATAAAACATTTTATCATGAAGAATAAAAACATCTTTAATTATAACATTTTAGTATTCATTACTATTCTTTTTTCACCTACTGAAATTAAGATATATAACTATTCTAAGTTATTAAATAATTAGTCTCAGTTATTAAAGTAATTGTCTGTAAGTACCTTCTAGACTAGAGCAATAATAACTTTATATTTTTTGTATTTTACTTAACGAAAATATGAAACTATTTAAAATAACAAAACAATCAGTTTAATTATTATTGACAACAATCAACAACATGATTATAAATTATTATTCACAATTTAACAATTTATCAGACTTAACAATTAAACATTTCTAGTATGTGCTTATAAAATCAACTTTAGTCATTCATAAACAAGCATTTACTTGCTGCTGTGCAGTGCAAAGTTCAATTACTTGAATCAGTAAAACAATCATTTTTGTGTCTGAAAAAAAGATCTCAGAAAACATAATATTGATAGTACTATCCCCTAATCTGCTTCTTGATGGAACTACAAATATAACCCGCAGCTTTTTCTGCCTTAACACTGATACTATGGATGATCTTTTCGCGATTTAAAGGTTTACCGGATCCGACACCGGATCCGTTGCGTCTGTGCCGGATCCGGTAGGTCTAGAATCACGCCGGATCCGCCGGACCAGATTGCAATCCCTAACTGGCACCTCCGCCTCCTAAGATAAGGTAAGATAAGTATCTATCCAATCGAACGGAAATATCACAAATAGTATTATCTATACTTACGAAATGCTAAAAAGGAATAAAAATACTAAAAGATAATTTTACTTAGTATAACGACAAGACAAATCGCAATCCAGCGCCCTTATCTATACTTATAATAAATCTGTAGAAAGGTCAATTCTGTACATTGAATATATTAAAAAAAAAACCAATGGGGGATGTTTAGTAACGGATACTGATACCGAATCTGCAATTTATAATTTTCTTTTCTGTCTGTCTGTCTGTCTGTCCTCCGTCTGTATGTTACGCTGCTACGTAAAAACTACCGGATAGAATGCACTAAAATTTGGTATATGCATAGAATAAGTAGTGGAGCAACTTATAGGATACTTTTTATCTCATAAAAATTCTTAGTTTTCTAGAAAATAGCAAATATGTAGTAAAAATCGTACACAGGTAAAATAAAAATATAAGCGATAATTTTGGCTTATCTCATAAGCGTCGCTGTAGCTTATTGGTTTATAGATCCGGTTTAACTTTTAATCATTTTGGTGAGGGATCGAACCTCATCGGAGACAGTACTTTTTGTAACTGTTTTACGTTTCAAAGTACTTTTTAAACATTTTCCATGGATTTTGTTTAGATTTTGGTGGAATTTTATTTTATAGCGCATTATTTTATTTGGGATCAAACCTCATCGGATACAATGACTTTTTGTGACTGTTTTACGATTCAAAATACGTTTTTAGCATTTTTTATACATTTTGGGTAGAGTTTTGTATAATTTAATATTAATTTTATTTCATAGTGCATTATTTCATATGAATCTGAGTTTACATATAGGTACACATAATAGATGGCGTTGCAATCCATTTTATTTCAAAGTGCATTATTTCATATGAACCTGAGTTTACACATACACATGCACCAAACTTATTTATTTTTGTTTTATTTAAAAAAAAATAATGTCAATCTAAATTTTTATGCATTATGTATCATATGACGGGATGGCAGGTAAAATTAAATTATCTACAATATCTTATGAATATAAAATGATCGCGGCGCTCGCGCCGGCCGTATCATCGTAGATACCTACATGAATTCGCGGGTAAAGAACTTTAGCGCGGTTCCATAGGCGTACGCTATATAGCAGGTAGGTACGCGGGCGCCGACAGGAACATGAGAGAATACGGGTACGGACAGAAGGATAGGTCAAAGCGAAAAAGTTTTTAAAGCATTTCCATGTAGGTAGGTATATTATTTTGAAAGTATCTAGGTCTAAGTGAGCTGCAACGAATGCAACAGCACGACATTCACGCGAGCGGAGCCGCACGGGTCAGCTAGTAACATAATATAATATAATATAATATAATATAAAATATGTGGGTTCTAAAGTGAACTACAACTATGAAAATATACAACGTGACCATCCTTTTAATTGCGGACATGTTTGCTTGGACTTCTTAAACATTTTTTGGTGTAATAAGGTATTAAATAAGCGTGATCTTTAATAAGAGCCCAGTATATAAGCATGTCTACTACGGTTACAATCTCTGAAAATAAATCAGAATTAGTTTTATACTTTCAACCGCCACTTCGTTTATCTGGTCAATACGAGTGTACTTTTCAGTATTTAATTCAAGACCAGATCCAGATCAGACTACTAAAACTAGCAAACTATTTGTGATAAAAATCGAATGTGATCTTGTGTACGGTCCATATTGCAACGGATTACCAACACATTTTATTCATGAATTTGTGCCTGATACTGCACTAGGTCATCATTACGTGAAGATACCACAAAATGTTATCTACTTTCCAGTAAACAAAAATATTATTTCATCTATATCTGTTAAATTGTTGATCAATTTGGTCACTGTATGAACTTCGAAGAGGAACGTATTCAACTAAGTCTGCATTTAAGAAAAACAAAATGATTGTATATTATAAAAAATACACAGACGTAATATAAAAATTAAAAAAAATACTAAATCAAATAAAGAGTTTCCTAAAGCTCTTGGCTTAAAAGTGTGAATATGCTCCAGATTACTGAATTACCACACTTTGACAGTTCGATTGAAAGTAATGAAATCCATTCGTATAATCCCTACAATAACAGCTTTAGAGAAAACGATGAAATAAGAATTCTCATACACCAGCAAGACATAATGTTCTGCCATCAGCCAGTTCAATTTACATCGAAGATCAAGCAAAGTTCTTCGGCAAAGATGGGATTCGGTCCGATCACGAAAACTGTTACGTTCACTAACAATCCTGTTATGTTTTTGTTTCAAGACATCAGATATGAAAAAAATGGTATTGAAATAGACCGTATAAAAAAATCGGGAATAACGTCAACAATAAAGTTGCTGGTTTATGGGGTTGGAATTTAGGTGGATTTCAAAGTGATGGGCATTTTTGTGCTGTGATACCATTAAATAAATTACTAGGATTTGCAGAGGATTACAATAAAATTGTGATAAACTGCAAACATTAACTTATATTGAATAGAAGTAACTCTAACCTAAACAGCGTTATTCTTACTGATGATATCGCTCATTTTCAAATAGATAGATGACAAAGAGTTCAGTGGAGGGTACCACATATAAAAGTATCAGATCGAGAAAGACTGATACTTTTAAAACACTTAGAAAAAGATAAATCTATTCCGATGGCTTTCAGGAATTGGGTATTTAAGAGCATCTATTACTGCCTAAAACGACAAAGCATCCTTGGTCAGTTAAAACCGGTTCGCAATTGGAAAAGCCCAGATATGTCATTGTTTGTTTACAGACTAATAGAAAAAACAATAAATTGAAAGATAGTTCACTATTCGATCATTGTGAAGTAACAAACGTGACCCTTTTCTTAAATTCGCAATATTATCCCTATGAGCCTCTAAGCTTAAAGTTTTCCAAGAATAAATATTTTATATTATACGAGATGTCTGCTAAATTTTGTCAGTCGTATTATAACTGTCCAGTTGACCCTTTGCTTAATCTACAAGATTTTAAAGAAAAGGCACCCCTGTTTATCTTAGATTGTTCAAGGCAAAACGATAGTCTAAAAACAGGTCCAGTAGACGTTCGTTTAGAAATTGAATGTTCAAAATCAATACCAGATAACACTGCTTCCTACTGTTTAATTATAAATGATCGAATAGTGAAATACAAACCTCTGAGCAATATTGTGCCTAATAAGCAAGTGAATTTATAATAAAACTAGCTGAACCGCGCCACTTCGCTTGCGTCACGAAGAGAATAGGTCATAATATTCCCCGTTTTTGTAACATTTTTTACTGGTACTCTGCTCCTATTGGTCGTAGCGTGATGATTTATAGCCTATAACCTTCCTTGATAAATGGGCTATCTAACACTGAAAGATATTTTTAAATCGGACCAGTAGTTCCTGAGATTAGCGCATTCAAACAAACAAACAAACAAACTCTTCAGCTTTATAATATTAGTATAGAAAGTATAGATAAATTGCAGTATGGTGTGATAGAAAAAAAAAGGGAAGACTGTAGGTAGATGTCAAAATAAGTGGACACAAAAAGTCACTCCCCCTAATTTAATTCTTATTTATTCAATTTAATAGTTTATTTTTAATTTTATTTGCATAATATTATAATTATAATACATACAATTATTAGTGCATAGTATATGTAGTGATATTGTATCATTATACACCACCTGCCAGCTGAACGCAAAACTTAAGGAAAGTTGCAAGTCACTTGTCACAAGTAGTCTGCCTCCGTGGCGCAGTGGTTTAGTTCGTCACGCCGATACCACTGCGTCGGGAGGTCGTGGGTTCGATTCCCACACGGAGCAATTATTTGTGCGATCCACAAATAATTGTTTCGGGTCTGGTTGTGCTTTGTGTCCGTTGTTTGTATGTTTGTAAAAGTCCCCGCGACACAAGAGCAATTCTTAGTGCGGGAGTTGTCTTTAAAAAAAAAACGGTTCAAAACAGTTACACAAAATGTCTCAGCTAAGTGAGATTCAGCTGACCCAGACGAAGCTTGAGGAGACCTTCAACAAACGGATGGCTGATCTGGAGGCTCAGCTTCAAACAGGTGCTGCGAAGGACACGGTGGCAAAGGTGGCTGAGGAGTTCCGGACATTCCGTGAGCTAATTTTTAGTGTACTCAGCTTGCTCCGGCAAGAGGTTGCAGAATGTGCACGGTGTATGGACTCCATGGAGACAAGACATCGCAGGAAGGACCTCCTCTTCCTCGGGGTTCCAGAGACAGATAACGTGGATGCCCAAAGTATGGCCTCCAGCATTCTCCAGGGCAAGTTGGGCTTGACCACAATCACAGCAGCTTCCATCAGGGTCTGTCACAGGATAGGCGCCCCTGGAGGTAAGCACCATCGATTAATTCTCGTGCGTTTTTTGGATGCGGAGGTCCGGTCATCTGTCTGGCGAGCTAAGGCGAAACTGCGGGGGACGTCTATATCGGTGAGAGAATTTCTGACGAGGACCCGCACAAACGATATTTGCTAAGGCTCGGCAGCATTTCGTTCTAAAGGATTGCTGGACCCAAGACGGCACCATCATCGTCAAAACGTCTGATCGAAGCCGTCATAAGATTGTCACCATGGACGAGCTGAACGCTCTTACTACCCGGCATCCAAAGGTGGGCACTACAATCCCTTCCCAACCGAAGCAGGGAGCGGTGAACGCGGCATCATCTGCGGCGAGTTCTAAACCGCGTAAGACCTAAGTGTAGGATCTCGATCGTATTGCGACGCCGTTAAGGTATTTTGTAACTGCAATTCATGGTTTGATTATTCGCGACAACATGTCTTCGTTGCTTTATTTACTGATCACCCTCATAACTTAACTTTCAATTTTATTGTAATTTGTAAAATCACTGGATCGCAGTGTTGTCAAATGACAAACTGACAAGTGACAGATGACAACAAAGTGACTTTGACAGTTACGTTCGGTAACGTTCGATGTTGCATTATTTATGTCTTCACTTACCGTTTTTATTTTATTTAATTTTCTGTACTATACTTCTCATTTTTTTTTTCTTTTATTGTGTGTGTTAGCTGGCGGGTGGTGCAGAGATGTTATTTGCACCGTTTAATACTCTTCTTATATTTTATTTTTTGTGATATCTATTTGTTAGAATATATATATATATATATATATATATATATATTTTTATTTTATCTTTGTTATATTATGTACAGCGACGATGATGTCTCTTTCGCATCAGCCGATGACTTTACCTCGTCACCAAATGAGAGCTTTTGTTCCACAGGTGGTACGCTCGGTGATTTTGTACGGCAAACTTTTGAAAGCTCAAATAAAAATCTTTTTAACGTCTATCACTTAATTAAATGCACAGAGCGTTCCAAGCCATTTCACTGACCTACAAGAAGCTTTTGCTGATGCTGACGTTCATGCCATCCTGATTTCAGAGACTTGGCTCAAACCTCACTTATCTTCTTCTTCCTACTCTCTCTCTGGTTACTCTCTAATACGTAACGACCGCATAGATAGGAGAGGTGGTGGCGTCGCTATCTATCTTAGAAGTGACTTACCCTACCACATTCTTACTTCTTCTTCTCCCAATTACTCTGCATCCGCCGAATTCCTTTTTCTCGAGGTTTGTGTCAAAGGAGCCAAAGTCCTTCTCGGCGTTGTATATTGTCCCCTTCCATCGACTATTTCTCCAGAATCGAGTCGGTGCTGGAATCTACGGGGTCTAGTTACTCACATCAAATCATCATGGGCGATTTCAATACTGATCTCCTTTCTCCTCGCTCACCACGCTCCTGTAAACTCCTTGAGATCGTCGAGTCCTCCAGCCGTTCTACCCCTACATGCCACTCACCACAACACTGAAGGTGAAGATACCTGGCTGGACTTAATCCTTACTTCTGCTCCCTCCCTTGTCTCATCCTCAGGCCAATACCCAGCTCCTGGTTTCTCTCACCACGACCTAATCTTCATGTCCTACGCCCTAAAGCCCCCTAAATCCCGTCCAAAGGTTGTTTCGGGCATATGAATGTGGACAAATTAGGTACGGACGCTGCTAACCTCAACTGGGAGCAGCTAACAACAGCTTCGAACATTGACGACAAAATTTATATATTCAATAAAGCTGTTGTTGGGTTGTTTGATGTTCACGCGCCGGCTAGGAAAGTTAGGCTTATACGTCCTCCTGCGCCCTGGATGTCACAAGGCGTTCGAATGGCCATGAGGCGAAGAAATAGGGCCTTTGCCAAGTTTCGTAGAGATCGGTGTGACGAAAACTGGCACCAGTTTAAAGTTGCAAGGAACCGATGCAATCAGATGGTACGTGACGCTAAACGCCGACATTTTCTAAATAACCTTTCCTCCTCTTCCCCGGCCGATATCTGGAGGTTTCTCGGGACCCTCGGTATTGGCAAACATCAGAGCAATAACGTACAGTGCACGGTTGGATTGGACGATATAAATCGTCACTTTACGTCCACCACAGTGATGGATCACCAAACCAAGACCGATACTGTCCAATCCATACTGGGATTATCCCGACCAAATATTAAAACCTTCTCCTTTTCGCCAGTAACACCGGAAGATGTTAAGAAGATAATCCATTCTATTAAATCGAATGCAGTAGGCGCCGATGACGTCAGTCGACGCATGATTGTCACTGTGTTGGATCACCTGCTCCCCGCCATATCTCACATCATAAATTTCTCCTTTACCTCTGGTTCCTTTCCTTCCTTGTGGCGCAAAGCCTACATTATCCCATTGCCTAAAATCCCAAATCCGTCGCTTCCAGCTCACTGCCGACCCATTTCCATTCTACCTTTTCTCTCCAAAGTGCTGGAGGCCTGCGTACACAAGCGTTAGCACAGTTTGTGTTAAATAACAATTTACTTAGCCCGCTCCAATCCGGGTTCAGACCAGGTCACAGCACTACGACGGCACTCCTTAAGGTGACTGGCGATGTTAGGGCGGGGATGGAGGATACTAAAGTCACTGTTATGGCTTTGGTAGACTTCTCGAACGCCTTCAATACCGTCAGTCATGATATCCTTCTCTCTATCCTTTCCCATCTTAACATATCTTCCGGTGCGCTGAATTGGTTTTCATCATATCTTCAAGGGCGCCAGCAATCGGTTCACTTCGGTGAATCTTCATCGAGCTGGCGTGGACTGGATTCTGGCGTCCCACAAGGCGGCATTCTTTCTCCTTTATTATTTTCAATATTCATCAATATAGTAACCCAAAATGTATCGATGAGTAGGATCGTATCATCTGTATGCTGATGACTTGCAACTTTATTCGCAAGGGTCCGTGGACTCTATATCGACAGCGGTAGACGTCGTGAATAGCGACCTCGAACACATTAGGTGCTGGTCTGAGAAGTTTGGCTTGGCCGTTAACCCTGCCAAATGTCAGGCTATAGTGGTAGGCAGTCACCGCAATATTAGCAGATTGGGTAATGTTCATGTACCACCTATAGTCTTTAATGGCTGGACTATTGAAATGACGTCTTCAGTAAGAGATTTAGGTCTTAATGTTGATTCAACGTTGAGCTGGAAAGTCCAAACAGCCAATGTTTGTTGTAGAATGACTAGCACACTGCGGGCTTTATATCGCCTCAAGAACTTTCTGCCATCCAGGACCAAAGCCGTGCTTGTGCAGACCTTAATATTACCTCTGATCGACTATGGTGATGTGTGTTACTTTGACCTGAATGCAGATCTCCTCAACAAACTTGACCGTCTTCTTAACAATTGCATTCGATTTATCTTCAATCTTCGCAAGTATGATCATGTATCTACTTATCGCTCTCAACTTAGGTGGCTACCAATTCGTGAGCGCCGTAATTTACGTGCACTCACGACTCTGTTCTCTTTTCTTACTTCCCCTACTCCCCCAGCCTACCTAACTCCCTACTTTCAATACTTGTGTGATAGCCACAATCGTAATCTCCGCTCTTCAAGCAATCTTATTCTTCTCTGTCCCTCCCACACTTCTGGGTTTGTCAATTCTTCGTTCCCTGTCCAATCAGTCCTGTTATGGAATGCGCTCCCTCTTGAAATCAGGATGTCCACTAACCGCCTTACTTTCAAGAGCAAAGTAAAAGATCTATTGCTGAACAAAGTTGTAGAATCGTCACAATTAGCTTAATTTATATGAATTCATATATTTATCTATTATTGTATATTTATATTTATTTTATTGTATGTTATTTTCATTTATGTAATTAATATGTATGTATATCTATTATTTTTTATATGTAAGTATATATTTAATATAATTATTAATTTACACTCATATTGTCTACACCTTATTATTTATTTACACACTTTTTCTCATCTCACTCTCCTTCCTCTTTTAAACACCTTCACAACAATCTCTGCATCACCCTAAGGTAGACTGGCAGAAAATGCTCCTGGCATTAAGTCCGCCTTTATACAGCTCTGTATAAAAAGTTTAAAAATAAATAAATAAATAATAAAATTGCAAGTATTTTTGATTAAGCCTCCATTTCCCTTTTACGATTTGACGAAACCAGAAAGACGACAGGTTGGATGGATTGAATGTAACCGCAAAATATACTGGGGTGAAGGATTTATTCCATATTCAAATTATCAGTCAATAATTTCGGATATTCTAAAGGATAAATGTGACACAAAAGGTGTAGACAAAGTACTATGGCTAATTAGTATTTTAAAAAACAATAATGTATTCAATTTAGAAGATAAAATGTGTCCTAGTTTGTTAGCTGTGGCTTTGATAAAAATACTTATAAAGATGCACCTCTGCTATCTACCAAAATGACAAAGTTATTATTGTTGCCAAATTGAGTTTTTAAATATTCTAAGGCCTTTGATATTGCAATGAGCTCCGCCATCATTATACATATGCCACTATTATCTATTTTGAACATTTAACTATTATTGTGATCCGGATCATAAAAGGCGGCCCAACAAGGTCATCTCTTTTACAGTATACTTTTGTCCACCCATTATACTTATTATTAAGTTCATCCAATACATTACTTTTCAAAACATTTAAATGATAGAATATTTTGCTTATAGTTACATTGTTTAAGTGACATTTTATTACTGTTTCTGTATCTATATTTGTGATCCACGTATCCAAACTGAACATTTCTAGAGGATAACTTGATGAGATTATTTCATTTTTAGTATTTTTTTTTTTTTTTTATACCACGACGGTGGCAAACAGGCATGCGGCCCGCCTGATGGTAAGCGGTTACCGCAGCCTATGGACGCCTGCAACATCAGGGGCGTCACGTGCGCGTTGCCGACCCTTCAAAAACCTATTTACCCCCTTCTTGAAGAACCCCATACTGTAGCTCCCAGGGAAAACCTCGGCAGGGAGCTCATTCCATAGCGGGATCGTTCGCGGGAGAAAATTTCTCTGAAACCGCACTGTGCGCGACCATTTAGGTTCCAATGTATGCGAATGAGCTCTCTGACGATGGCGAGCGGTGCGATGGTAGAATGTGGCCGTGGGCATCATATCAAACAATTCGTCAGAACACAACCCATTGTAGTGTTGGTAGAGCACACACAAGGAGGCAAAGTCTCTCCTAAGACTTAATGGCTCGATACCGTCTGTGAGATCAGGATCGTCGACTATTCTCAAAGCACGTCTCTGAACCGAATCGAAAGGTTCAAGCTGGAATTTCGGTGCTCCCGCCCAGAGATGACAGCAATACTCCATGTGAGGCCGAACCTGCGCTTTGTAAAGTAGTAGCCTTTGTGCCGGTGTGAAGTATCGCCGCGCTCTATTCAGGACACCAAGCTTTTTTGATGCCAGCTTGACCTTTTCTTCTAATTGGGTTCGAAATTGGACGTCACTGGAGATATCGACACCAAGGATCCCAATACTCTGTGAGATGGTAAGGGGTGTGTTCTGGAATTGTGGAACCACAGTAAACAGGGTTTTCTTAGCGGTGAACGCACAAACTTGTGTCTTAGAGGGGTTAAATTGGACCAGGTTATCCCGACCCCAATCGGAGACCCTACTGAAGGTGCTCTCGATTTGAGACACAAGTTGTTCGCGACTTTCTACTACAACGTTTCGAGGGATGTTAGCTCGGCCCGTATAATACGCATCTCCAGTACTGTCATCCGCATAACAATGAATACCATCTATAGACAGCATATCATTGATATGCAGCAAAAACAGCGTCGGAGATAGCACGGAGCCTTGCGGGACGCCAGCATTAATGTCCATGCTTTCGGAGCAACTACCGTCGACAACGGCTCTTATGCGTCTGCTGGACAAAAAGCTAGCCACCCACTTGCACAAACCCTCGGGCAGGCCGTAGGATGGTAACTTCGATAGAAGCCCCCTGTGCCAGACCCGATCGAACGCCTTTGCTATATCCAGGCTAACTGCCAATGCCTCACCTTGACTCTCAATGGCTGAAGCCCACCGGTGAGTGAGATACACTAGAAGATCACCAGTCGAGCGACCGCGGCGGAAACCGTACTGGCGGTCGCTGATCAAATCGTGCTCTTCTAGGTAACTGAGGAGCCGTGTGTTGATTACACGCTCCATCACCTTAGAGAGAAGGGAGGTTATAGCTATAGGTCTGTAATTCGATGGGTCCGACCTATCACCCTTTTTGGGCACTGGATGCACATGGGCAGTCTTTCACGAAGACGGCACTTGCCTTTTGCGGTAGGAAAGCGCGAAAAGTCGCGTTAGTACAGGGCACAAATCAGGAGCACACTGCTTGAGCACCACTGCAGGTATGCCGTCTGGCCCACTTGACTTATGAACGTCTAGACAGTTTAGTTCCCGCCGCACTTATCTTTGCGAAATGTGTATTTCCGGCAAAGAGTGTTGGCACGGCGGGTTAGTAGGCGGTACCGCACTTCCATCATCGTTCATGGTCGAGTTCGAGGCAAAGAGTTGCCCTAGTAGGTCGGCTTTCTCTTTAGCACTGTGGGCCAAGTCACCATCGGCATTTCGCAATGGTGGTAGAGACGACTGGCAAAAATTTCCTTCGGCAGCCTTAGCAAGAGACCAAAAAGCACGACTCCTAGAGGGGTAGCCCGTAAGTCGCTCACCAATCCTGCCGATGAAATCGAATTTAGCTCTGGCAATTGTCTTTTTGCTGGACCTCGAGGCAGCATTTAGTTTGCGTCTCACATCAGAGATGTTTGGATCCTTATTAGCACGGGCCGTGGTCCAAGCCCTGTAGGCGGCCTGCTTGACTAGCCTGGCTTCCTTGCAAAGCCGGTTAAACCACGGTCGCTTTTTTCCCCCGCAGCTACTGATGAGTTAGGAATAAAATACTCCATACCCACCAGGATTGTCTCAGTGACAGGGGCTGCGCAGGAGTCAGGATCTTCTGACGTGAAGCAAAGCTGCCTCCACGGGTACGATGCGTAGAATTCACGCAATCCATCCCAGTCTGCTGATTTATATTGCCACATGCGGCGCAAATTGGCTGGGCGAGGTGAAATATGCCGCGCGCATGGGACTTCGGTCCGAACGAGGCAGTGGTCGAACGAGCCGAGAGGTGCGTCCACTGTGATGGTGTAGTCGTCCGGACGCGTCGTCAGCAGAAGGTCCAGCAAAGAGTGCGCATGGCTCTCAATATCAGGTATTCTTGTTGGAGAATGTACCAGTTGTGAGAGGCCATGGGCCAGAGCAAATTCATGAGTAGACCTTCCTGCAAAGTCGGTGGATCGAGAATTTTGCCATTCACAGTGGTGGGCAGTAAAATCTCCTAAAATCACCAACTCAGCATGAGGGTACTGCTCAAGAACTTTGTCAGTCGTCACTTGCAAGTGCTCAAAGAGTGTTTTAGTCTCCCTGTCACCGCTATGAGACCTGTATAGGCACGCATAGATTCGAGTCTGACCTCCGTAGTCTACGCGCACCCACATAACTGACAGGTCCCTGTCTTTATAAAAATGGAGACAGAGACAGCAGATATCCCCCCGGACGTACATGCATACACCGGCACGTCTCAGGAATTTGTGTTCGAGTTTGTAGCCGGGGTAGTGTAGGTTAGGGTGTCCCAAAAAAATCAAAGTGATTTTTTTTCGACGCATACCCGCAATTATTATTCGTTTTGTAGTAATATAACTCTAAAATAAATATCACGTACTTCGGATAACAGCAACCCGTGCCGACTTGTATCGAAACATGTTACTACGTGAACTCCTAAGCGCGTAAGGACTTGCAAATATCAGTGCGTGTTGTTTCTTGTTTTAATATCATTTATTGCATTGTTTTCAAATAATCAACATGTCAGTCGAATTGCGCAGTTCTAAAAAGAGTGAAATATATTTAATTGGTTACGTAAAACATCAAATAACTGGTTCAAAACTTCCCTCTAATGGGCCAGTTCTAGCAGTTTTGTTTTACAATATCCGCGAAGTAAATTTAAAGGTAAATGAGAGTGCAAATCTAACGATACGCGAGTGCATTATTTTTTGGGAAAAGGCAAGAATACCTACTAAATCATTGCCAAACTGTATAAAAAAACTTGTAAACTTATATCAAGTTTGGAGAGACTTGCAAAAAAATGCTAAGAAAACTCAAGATGTGTTTAAACGGCGTCGCGAAGAGTTTGTTGCTAATTTGAACAATCTTTTTGATATTGCTCACGCTGATGCGTTGACTATGATAAAAATAGATGAAGACAAAATCTTCCTGCAGCACCAGAGAGAGCCTGGTCGGCCGGGCCATCTAACTGGAGTCGACAAAAAGTTAACGAAGAAAGAGGACAGGGCGCGCCTTAGATCTATTGAGGAAGAGAATCGCCGTGCTAAATATTTTGCTGCGTCGACTTCGTCGGCGATTATTGAACCTTTACCGATTAATTCGTCTTCAGATTCTAGCGACTGCGAGACCTTGCAAGAAAGTTCCAATAGCCCGCCCATTGAAAACGTGCAACCTGTAATTTGTAAGTCAGTGCGGAAGAATTTTATTACCCCGAAGTTAGTAGCAGCATTGGACCGATGTCAATTGAGTATGAGAGATTCTGTGTTTATTTTAGAAGCTACTATTGAGGCGCTGGGACATAATGTCGACGATTTTCCAATTAGCAAATCCTCCATCCAAAGAATCAGAACGGAAAAACGAAAAGAGCGTGCGAAAGCTATAAAAATCGATTTTCAAGACAAGGTTCCAGATGTTGTGACTGTTCATTGGGATGGCAAACTATTACCAGCTTTGGATACTCGAAAATCAAAAGAAGAACGTCTTCCGATTGTTATTTCTTATGAAGATAAGGAGCAGCTTATATCTGTGCCACGTTTAGAGAGTTCTACTGGAAGTGAGCAAGCCCAGGCTGTTTGGAATGCTATAGTAGACTGGAACCTCGAAGAAAGAGTACAAATACTTTGCTGTGACACCACGGCTTCTAACACTGGTCGTCTCAACGGGGCTTGTGTGATTTTGCAGCAAAAGATCAACAGAGAAGTGCTTATTTTTGCTTGCCGCCATCACATCTATGAATTGGTACTCAAAGCAGCGTTCGAAGTGAAAATTAGCCAGGTGACAACAAGCCCAGATATTCCCCTATTCAAAAAATTTCGAGACAACTGGAAAAATGTCGATAGTACTAAAATCGAAAATTATCGAGAAAAAATTGTTTCTTGCCTGACATTAAGCGAAATCCAGAATCTGATTTCGTTTTACCGTTCTGAATTGACAAAAACAATTGTCAGAGACGACTATCGTGAGTTGATAGAGCTCTCAGTTTTGTTTTTAGGCGGAGATGAAGAAAAAAAGTTTAAAATCCGACCCCCAGGTGCTATGCACCAAGCTCGATGGATGGCTAGAGCTATCTATTCTTTAAAAATAGTGTTACTTAGCTCTCAATTTAAAATTAATAGTAAAGATAAGAATGCTCTATTGGACGTCTGCCTGTTCATCGTTTCATCCTATGTCAAGCCATGGATGCAGTGTATTTCGGCAGTCAAAGCACCCTACCAAGATTTGTCATTTTTGAAAGCCATGAGAGCTTACGAAAATATTGATAAAAATATATCAAAAGCAGTATTGAAGAAGTTTACTCAGCATTTATGGTATTTGACCGAGGAAGTATCTATGTTATCACTTTTTGACGACGAGGTGAGCCAAGAAAGTAAGGAAAACATTATATCAAACTTATCTAAAGATAGTATCTCGTCTCAAGAAAAACGCTATATACCATCAAAAGAAGATTTAAGCGGACTATTGTACGAGAAAAACATAGAAGATTTTATATCGTCTTCAAGTAAGTCTTTGTTCTCTCGTCTGAAAATTGATGATAGTTTTCTCGAAGAAAGTCCTGCTTCGTGGTCTAATAATTCTTCGTATCTTGAAGCAAAAGTGAAACTATCAACACTGAAAGCAGTGAATGACACTGCTGAAAGGGCAGTTAAGTTGATGCAAGACTTTCACGGGCTAATCACGGTTGAAGAGGAACAAAAGCAATTTTTGTTACGTTGTGTACAAGAACATCGTAAAATTTACCCTGATTGCAAAAAGAAAACTTTAAAAAGAAAGTATATAGAAGATCCTTGATGTATATTAATATCATTAAATACTATTTCTTTTAAATATTATTAGTTGTTTTCTTTCCAAAACCTAAATTAAGACTAAGTAACATAATTTTTCCATACAAATTTTTAATTTATAACTTTGAAGTCAAGTCGGCACGTGATAACATTAAGTTATCACTATAATATTTTTTATTTAGGCTTTTGAGGTCAAACAGAATAAAATAAAAGGGTATGCGTATAAGATTTCAAAAAAAAAACTTTTTCCCTTATAGCTTGGGACACCCTAGTGTAGGTATGATGTATCGGCCGGGCGGGATATCTGCGTCTCCGTAAGAAATAAGAGGGTCGGTTGCGCAATCTCCAGATGTTGGTGGACTGCGTTCAGGTTGGAGTGAAGTCCCCTGATGTTGCAGAAGTCCATAAATGTGGAAGAGGATGCCGCTGAAGAAACTCTTTTTCTATTTTTTCTGGTCATTTTTGGGGGGGGGGGGGTTGAATTGGTTTGTGAGGATTCACTGTTTTGACAACTATGGGGGCAATACGGCGATGCTAATCCGCTCATAGTTAATGCGGGTAGTGCGATTTGTCGGCGCGGCGTACGAAAGGCCCCCGCTCCCCCCCCTGCAGCAGCAGTCGGGTTCCACTCCGGTCTCCTCCTCCGGCACGACTACTACTGCAGGGATTTTTCGCAGGCTGGCGGTTCGGCCTCCCAGGGTGGAGGTTGTAGTTATCCCTGGCTTCGGGAACCCATCTATCCTGCAGGCGGCCAGCGGACAACCGTTTCAGCGGGTCTTCCTGACCGCTGCGCCCACATTCCGCAGCACCACTGGTCCCCCGTTGTCAAAACAGCGAATCCTCTAGAGCTCTGGATACCTTACTCATTACAGGAACACAACACTGCCGAGAAAACAGTGTTATTTGGCTGTAGTCTTCTGATTGATAAACAGTTACAAGTAAAGGTATTTTTTCATTTTGCCAATTGTGCTTTCAAAACATATTTAGTCGTCAGAAATTTCCTTCTAAATGCAAGATTAGGGATACATAGCTCACATTCCATGGTATGGATCGGTGTAGTACGTATAAAACCGCCAATAATCCTTAATGCCTGATTCTGAACCTTGTCCAGTTTAGTCAGATGAGTGTTCGCACTATAGGCATACAAGAAGCTCGCATAATCAATCCTACTCCTAATCAGCGCTATATATAGTTTGCGAAGATGCATTGGATGTACACCCCAAGACGCGCCCGCCAAGAGCAAGCTTAAGAATCTTTGAGTCTTCTCCCAGGTCTCATTAATATGTTTGCCCTAACGTAGATTTGAATCCAACCATAGCCCCAGATATTTTTTATTTTCTGTAGAATTTATAAGTATCCCGTTAATATTTAAATTTATTACATGTCTTCTACGACCACGGCTAAAAAGACAGAATTTAGTTTTATGATTGGATAACTCTAGGCCTACTTGATTTAGCAATGTAGTAAAGGCATCTAAGGCGCATTGCATTTGAATCACGCTCTCATTAAGACTGTTACAGCTGGAATATAATATAAAATCGTCTGCATACTGTGAGATCATGACATAGCTAATAATATTACTAAATTTATGAGTGACAATGTTAAAAATAAGCCGTGAAAGTGGATCGCTCTGAGCTATGCCTTTTCTTGCCCATCTTACAATCTGATATGAGTAACCGTCTTGTTCAATAGGTATTTGCTTTTAGATGCCTTTCTGATAAAAATTCCCACATGTATTTACAAATCTTCTGCCCAACGAGGATCTCATCCAACACAGATATGACCTTATCCACAGCTACATTGTTATACGCGTTTTCTATGTCTAGAAAGCACGCTAACGTAGGTGTATTATTTGCAAAACCCCACTGCACCTGGCAAGCCAGCCGTGTCAAAGAATCCAAACATGAGTGTGACCTTCTAAACCCTACGGTATTCTTTGATAAGATATTATTTTTCTCTACGTGCCATTCAAGCCGTTTACATAGTAGGGCATGAAAAATTTTACAGATACATAAAATTAGAGATATCGGCCTTAATTTCACCGGTATGTTAGGTGTATCTGTATTAGACTTAGGGATGGGTACAACCTGTATATTACGCCATTGTACTGGCACATAACCGGTCTCTAAAATAGCATTATATATTTCTAATAGATATTTTTTACCTATCGGCGGGAGGTTATAGATCATAGAAAAGGTAATATGATCTTCCCCTGGCGCGGTATCCTTTTTTTTCAGGACCTTTTCCAACTCTTGATTTGTAAATTCTGACTCTAAGATAGAATTGCTAGACGTTATTATCGGAACTGAGGGTAACACAAAGTCAGGAGCTAATGTAGTTAATAATTCTTCAATTTGCGACGGTGAAGAGCAAATATAGGCTTTTCCTTGACCCTTAACCCAACGCATACGGTTCCACATGTCAGCTGTAGATGTGGCTTCCTTTATACTAGAACAAAACTTCTTAAATGCTTGAGTCTTACAACGCCTAAGCAAATGTTTAGTTTCACTTATTTGATTCTTTAATAAATCGAAGTTTTGTGGCGTAGGGTTTTTCCTAAACCTAATCTGCGTCGGGCAACTGATTCAGACAGCATAGTCTATCGACATAAAAGTCACATCTAACTTAAATGTTATCTGAATCGATTACCGCATCCGTAAATAAGCTTTCTAAAGTTTCCTTATATTTGCACCAATTAGCTTTTTTAAAATTACGCCGCTTAGTTGATTTTCGATGTACAATATTATTATTAATTAAAGTTTGTAAACACATTTTAATTATTAAATGGTCACTTCCCAGCGACTCATTGGTTACGCTCCAACTAAAATTTATTGTCATATCTATAGACACAAACGTAATGTCGGGTGAAGACTCTTGTAAAACTCCATTCACTAGCTTGACTCTCGTTGGTTTACCATTATTCAATGATACCAAATTATTATCTAAAGACGAATCTAACAACTGCATACCTCTTGTGTCATTTTTATAGGACCAATTAGTGTGGTGAGCATTAAAGTCTCCCGCTATCAATCTTTTTTGATTATACGTACTAAACAGAGCATCCCAATCGCACTGAATGGTTCTAACACTAGAAGGACAATATACACCAATTATGTTTCCTAAATATAAACAGTTTAGCAACTTTACATGCAATACTTCTATACCTGCATTATTAATTCGAAGACCACATGCTTGAGCTCTTAAAGATTTATGGGTGATTATTGCTACGCCACCGGAAGAGTCATTCCTATCTTTCCGAAAAATATTATAACCATTAATACGCATAAATGACTCCGGTTCTAACCAGCTTTCACTGATGATAGCAATATGAACTTTTTCTTGTAGCAATAAACACTCAAAATCTGTCAACTTAGGCTTTGTGAGTTCCACTGAACGATGTTTAAAGGCAATGTTTGATAGATATTAACCATTAACGACTTGTCCGCAAATGCTATATCTTTAATTTTCTTTATTATTTCCCAGAAAGCGAAACAACGTTGTTTTTTCTTCCTTAAACCTGCATCATTATTAGAAGTATCTTGAACTTTAGAATTTTCAATAAAATGCTCCTGATTTTCCATATGAATAATATCTTTTGACGACTCGGTTGTAGGTTTTTTCTTCTTTCCTTTAGGTTTCGGAATAATATTTTCTTGACCCTTAGTAGATTTTTCCGGCCCTCGTTTTTCAAGGTTATGAACCAAAATATCCCTGTATGAATCCTTGTGGCTAGAAACCTGTCCAACTTTCCCATGTTCATCAATCTTATTGTTTATACAAGCCTCCTTTTCTTTGTCAGAATACTCATCCTTATATGGTAGTCTATCACACTGATCCTGGTACTCCTTTCTATAGATATTGAGAGCCTTCTTAAAGGTACAGTTTTCTGAAGACATGATACGACGAATTTCTTTTTCTTTTAAAAAAACGGGCATGTTTTATTGAATGACATATGATCACCTCTGCAATTGATGCAACGATAACTATTAACGTCACAGTTAGCGTGTGGTCCACCACATTTAGGGCAAACAGGTTTCTTAACTGAATACTGTCGAGCTAAATGCCCAAATCTCCAACAGTTCAAACATTGTGTAACAGGAAAGGTATAATTCTCTACCTTAAATTTGCATCCGAAATCTTCAACACAAGCAGGCACGGTTGGTCCTTTAAAACAAATGCGGATTGTTTCACTCTTTAATCTATACATTTCCCTTCCTCTGTGGCTCTTCTAAACCTCTTTACTGAAATGATCTCATATGCACAAGAAAACATATCACTAAGCTCCTTCTCTGTGACTTCCAATAGGGAACATGCAATATTTTTAGTTTTGATTTCATTTTAAACAATTCCATGTAAAATAGGTCATAACCATATTAAAAAATTAAAACAATCTAATTTATCGTAAAAAAATGCGGTTTTAAACGGATCGTTTAAATTTTCGCGCCAAAACAGACCTACACTCACGATGACGTTACTCCTGTCTGTCACTGGTCGTGCTTGCCTTCGTCGGTTATCATAAATTGCAAATTTTCTCGACTTTCTACTTATTTTTTTGTAATTATTTAAAATGGAGTATCCATCAACATCAGGTGATCACAATAATACCCATAAAATTCCGATAAAAAGTCGTGTTGACTCATGTTTTGTGCCAATGTGTCCATCTACTTCAACAAAGTTTCCAAATAAATTGTTTTTGACTGGACCTTCTGACCCAAAACTGAGAAGAAAGTGGTTTCAAGCTGCAAAGAGGAATGACTATTATTCTCCAAAGACTATTATTCGTTGCTGTGAAGACCACTTTGACGTAAGTTGACGAATACTTGTTATTATTGCTGGTACTGTACCTGTAAGTATTTACAAAACTTCTCAATAATATATTTTCAATTTGACAGTTGGAGAACGACGTCGAAAATTAAAATATAACTGCTATGTTTAGAAATCGCTGAATAAAATGCAAACAAAGTTTAAAAACTATGATTCATGCATACCGTAGTAATTTAGTCCCCTTCATTTCTACACTTGAAAACTCTGGACTCACGACAAAAAAAGTTACTACCATGTCGACACTAACTTTTGGTAAATTCCTGGAGTCTGCTTTGATATACCCAACTTCCATTTTTATTAAAAACGTAATATTCACTGCTAATAATCAATTTCACACGCAAAGTTAACCTCTCAAAAGTTGACATAGCAGGAGTGACGTCACTGAACGCTGATTGGTGTTTTGAAATGCGTTTCGTTTTACGTAATTTTAATTCGTAATTATTGTTAAAAATCAACATAATTTAAAATAAAAATGTTGAAGTAGTCCTTCTTTTATATTTTTTTAACATTTTAATCATAAAATTTTCATAAATATCGTATTTGCATGTTCCCTATTCGATATTTTTAACTATCCCATATGACAGGTTCACTTCTTCAGCTGATTGTCATTTATATCCTAAGTCCTTGAACTTGCTACATATTAGCGCTTTTTGTGCATATTCTTTTGTTTCAAATCTAATACGCACTCTGTATAAGTTTTTGTAGCCTATATTTGTTATTCCCTCTATTCTTTCAGCTTTAAACAGCTTTGCTAACCCTATTTGTTTTGGTAACTCGTCCTTTGATGAGATAAACATTTCGAGATTACTGTCAAGTTCCGAAGTTCTTCGAGGAACTACGGTTTAACCGCTTTGGATTTCTTCTAACTGTAATAAATTCTTCATCCGCCGAATTATCACTTTCTTCTTTCACTCTTCTCCCACTTCTTTCATTTGACTGTGATGATGACATAATTGATTCATATTGCATCCTATTTTCTTGACCACTGAACCTTATCTCTTTATTTCCTTGTTGCTCACTATTCATAATATCGATACTACACTACTACGAGTGTAAATATGAGTTATTTACTTAATAAACACAACAACAAAATACATGAGGGTATATTTGAAAAAAGTTGACGTTGCGACGACAACATTAAATAACCACGTCCACGCGCAACGGTGCGCGGCACGCGAATGCTATGGCATAAGTTACATTCACTCATTTAAGGTAACGACTGAGGCCCGTGAATTGATGATGGGCGGTGGTAGAGTTGATTTTAGCGTATAGAGTAATTGGTTTTCAAGTTTGGTTATGTATGGTGTGTGAATACTGGTCAATGGTCTGTGTATTGTTAGATGATAGTTTATTGTGATGTAAGATTAATCATGTGAGAATAAAGATTCGCCTTGTAAGATTTGTTTTGTGTGAAGACTCGTACCCAAGTGAGTTAATCAGGATAGGCCAAATGGAGATACTCTGGTATTGCAAATGACTTTACTTTTTCAGGAGCATCACACAGGGACGTCACATGTCAAGATGGCCGTGTCGGAGCGCCAGCATCGAGGCGCTATATCTTCGAACAATCTAATTAAAATTAGCTTGATTTGATTGTTAAGAAATAATTTAATGTAACGGAAACGTCAAGTGTTTACACTTGGGTGTGGTCGGTACAATGTTGGCAACACAGGCAGATGACGGTTGGTATGTGACAATAGACAGTTGTCATTCAGAGGTATGATGGTTGGAACGTTAGTGTGATTAGATTATTCAACATTCGAACTCAAGGGGAAACGGTCGTTGCCACGTTGTACCGAACTCACCGCCATTCTGTCTTGCATCCAGCTAGATCGGTTGAATCCTAGTTTATTTTTGTGCTGTGATAATTGTAAATGACAAATACACTAGTGAGCTAAGTCTAGTGCGTATTATTTTGGACTATTCGCCATGACTGACCAATCTGATAGCGAGGTACCCCATATGCCTTCGATATCAGAAGTGAAATGTCAAGATACAAACACACCGTGCTCCGACATAAACAAATCTTCAGAACCCTTATAATCTATACTAATCTATACTAATATTATAAAGCTGAAGAGTTTGTTTGTTTGTTTGTTTGTTTGTTTGAACGCGCTAATCTCAGGAACTACTGGTCCGATTTGAAAAATTCTTTCACTGTTAGATAGCCCATTTATTGAGGAAGGCTACAAGCTCTATATCATCACGCTACGACAATTAGGAGAGGAGTAGTAACGAAAAATGTTACAAAAACGGGGAAAATTATGACCCATTTTCTCTTACGTGACACAAGCGAAGTTGCGCGGATCAGCTAGTGATTATATAAGCTTAACAAACTAGGACACATTTTATCTTCTAAATTGAATACATTATTGTTTTTTAAAATACTAATTAGCGCATAGTACTTTGTCTACACCTTTTGTGTCACACTTATCCTTAAGAATATCCGAAATTATTGACTGATAATTTGAATATTTGAATATGGAATAAATCCTTCACCCCAGTATATTTTGCGGTTACGTTCAATCCATCCAACCTGTCGTCTTTCTGGTTTCGTCAAATCGTAAAAGGGAAATGGAGGCTTAATTAAAAATACTTGCAATTTTCTATCACACCATACTGCAATTTATCTATACTATATACTATTGTATGTTTGTTTGTTTGAACGCGCTAATCTCAGGAACTACTAGTCCGATTTAAAAAAAATCTTTCAGTGTTAGATAGCCCATTTATCGAGGAAGGTTATAGGCTATAAATCATCACACTACAACCAATAGGAGCAGAGTACCAATGGATTTCATAACTTTCAATCGAACTGTCAAAGTGTGGTAATTCAGTAATCTGGAGCATATTCACACTTTTAAGCCAAGAGCTTTAGGAAACTCTTTATTTGATTTAGTAAATTTTTTAATTTTTATATTATGTCAGTGTATTTTTTATAATACAGGGTGTAAAAGACGGTTAACCGTAAACTTCAGTGTTAATTTTGTGACACTACATGCGCGAAATTTACTTCAACCATTTTTCTCGGTAATGATTGGTTCCCGAGTTAGTCATTTTTGAGCGCTCAATGTATCATGAACTGTTGAAATTTATCATTTCAAATACAAAAATTAATTATACAATATCTAGACATTATATTTGTATTTGTGTACTGGTCACACTGACCTAAGCAATCATTATAAAAGTAACGTTCTTTTAGAGTTACGCTCTCTGTTCGACACATGTTTTGCTAGGAAACAGATCTATATACTTCCAAGTCTTGTAAAGAACAAATATAGTGAGTTTGGTTGAAGCATGAACTTTTGCATTTCATTCTAGCACATCCATAACCCTATTTCTAACAGGTTATGGGCCTCAGACATTCTTAATAAGTACTGTGCTATGTAGGTAGTTGTCGAAAATATTGTTTGTCCGTTATAAATAATTTAAATATCAAACACAACATCAAATACTTTAACGGTGAAAAATATAGTGTGTGTAAAGATTTGAGTTTGAAAATGGACGTTATTCATGGTGTCGACGAAGTATCTCAAACACGAGATATGATATTTGGCTGATTCGTTTTTCGATGTCGCGAAAGAAGATTCGTCAATTCGAAAAATCTATACTAATATTATAAAGCTGAACAGTTTGTACTTTGTTTGATTGTTTGTTTGTTTGAACGCGCTAATCTCGGGAACTACTGATCCGATTTGAAAAATTATTTCATTGTTAGATAGCCCATTTATCGAGGAAGGCTATAAGCTATATATCATCACGCTACGACCAATAAGAGCAGAGTACCAGTGAAAAATGTTGCAAAAACGGGGAAAATTATGATTCTCTTATGTGACGCAAGCGAAGTTGCGCGGGTCAGCTAGTATTAAATAGTTTGGATGTATTTTACGAACAAGAATTAAGTGACACGTTGTAAGAGACTGTGGTGTTTAAACTCTAAGGTGATAATACCTTGGTAAAACACTTCACTATCTTCGATGTGTGTTATTACGGAGTAACTGGCGGCTGGGATGAAACTGATAGATATTGGATCACAAGGTTAAAATTAACGAACAGCTGGCAGTGGAAGCGTTGGGTTTGCCTTCATGGTCGGAAGATATCGAGGTGGCGCTTAGGGAAACAATAACTTTCCTTCTTGATTCTGGAGCAACGGATCACGTTATTTAAAGGAAAGATCTTTTAATTAATTTTGATTAAAATGTTCGGTTCAATTTTTCAAATTGCTAATCAGGTTGAATTTGTTTCAGCTACAAAGTGCACACTAAAAGTCATCAGCAACACTATTAATGAAGGTGTTTTGGAGGATGTCTTGTTTTGCTTTGAAGCGAAATATAACCTGATGGCGGTAACGAAAATGCAACATGCAACGGGACGACGATCACATTCTACTATCGTGGGATCAGAACAGTAAGGATGGTAAATCCTGATGCAAGGTAGGACGATTAATAATTTAAACGTCTGGTTATTTCAAGGATAGAATTAATCTGCCAATTACACAAATAAGTAAAAATGTTAAAGGTAATTATGGTTTGTGCGTCTAACATCTGACGCACATTTGTCTTCTTCTTTTCTTATCGTATGATTAGTGATCGACCTAGTGTCGAAGTTGTTCAAGCCGTCCGAAGGCTTCTGACGTGGCATAACGACTGTTATCTTGGTTGAAAACCGCGACCGACTTCTTACGTGCTCTCCGAAGCACACACAGAGTATTATATTAACATCAGCTCCGTAATAATTTGTGATTTAAAATTTGAAAAAGTATCTTTATGCATCAATAGTGTTAAATTAAGAATATTTAAGACGATAGGATTAAACGAAAATGTTATCTCGAGTGTTCTTCCACTGACTGGATAAATATCAGTGTAAAACCGTTTTTTTTTTCACTCAAACAGTGCAAAGTAAACAATTAAAGTCAATATTAGCTTAAAACATTGTAAATATAGTGAAATTACAGACTATTAATTAACCATGCCCATAGTGAAAAAACTTAAAACAGTGATGTTATAAACAAATAAGTGAAATAAAAACAAAATCATTTAAGTGCATTCAAAAAATCGTCAACGTCAAAAATAAGCATCACCAACAACCGTCTTTCACAAAAACAAGAAAAAACTTTATGCTAATCAGCCAATTCACCATTAAACTTAACGACGTGGTGGCTGAGTGAGACATTTCTGGAATTAGATATCGAAAGTGTCGAGTTCAGTCCTCGCCAACCGATGCACTTTTTGTAGTTTATCTTTCGTCAAAAATTTTAAATACGCCAAAATGCCTTATGTGTCTCAAAGGAGAAAGCGTTTGTCTCGTTTAAATAATGATGTTTCGCAAACGCAGGACAACGATTGTTCAGAAACAGGAAGTTTACCAAATGAGAGTATTTTAAGCGAGGAATTAATGAATTTAAAGCTAAAAATGGAACAGATAATATTGGAACTAGATGGTGCACAAATAGAGATTGAGAACTTAAGTACTGAGAATAAAAGTCTAAGAAACGAGCTAAAAGAGTGTAAGAAGGAACTAGAACATCTAAAAAAGTCTACTAATAAAAATATAATTTATTCTCAACAATCCTCGACGTCATCCAAGAGCGCCAATAATATTAAGGCTGGAAAAAAAAGTTCAAAAGAAATTTCCGATAATAACTCAATAAAATATAAAGAAACATGTTTAACGAAAAAGCAACGAAGAACAATCCAGAACAGGCCGAACGAAGCCGAAAATCACATCTCAGTAATACATTCGAACGATTTAAACATATCCATTAAAGAAACATCTACTTCCAGTAAAACAAAGGACGGAGGTCTAATAACAAATGACAAACAAAGGGACTCTTCAGAAACACTCAAGGAAATTCAAGCTAGAAACTACGACAAAAGCAGGGTTTTAATCCTAGGTGACGAACAAGGAAGAGGTCTACAAAAAGCTCTATCAACACTTCGAGGCTGCCGGTACGAGGTATTTACACTATTCAAGCCGGGTGCTAAATTATGTGACGTAATAGAACCTGCTCTGTCAATGACAACGAATTTCTCCAAAAATGACTTCATTATTATTATTGCTGGATGTAATGACAATAGACCTAATGAAACTACATCGTTCCTATATTATGTATTAAATAAAACTACACACACGAATATCTTGATCAGTGAAGTCCCATACAATAAATATATTAATGAGAACAAACTTAACAAAGAATTAAAATATGTATAATAGTTCACATTTTAAACATTGTTCATATCGCTCCTTCAATGCAAAAGGGCCACAACTCAAAAAAAAATGAAAATCGTTTTATTGCAAAAATGACACCTGAACCGACTATATTTTATAGTAAAATAAAAACCCCCATCATTTTTGCTTATTTTATGGCTGCACTGACTTACTGCCCTTTTTGCATTAGCTCACTTTGACAGGTAATGTCAGTGCAAAACAGCCACTTTGTGAGTTGCGCCCGGAGATTCAACGCAAATGCTCGTCAGTTGCGTGAAAAAGTGCCACAATCCAAAATACGTCTGTGTTGGGTGCAAAATTTCCAGTTCATGTGATTATATTCCACAATACAAAACTGCCATATTTTGGAAAACGTCCTTTTTGCATTCTAATTATAGTATTTGTTACCATATTTTGTAATACAAAAATGCCATATTTCTGAAAACGACCGTTTTGCATTCAAACAATAGTATTTGTTATTATATTTTGTAATATAACAGTAGCATATTTTGAAATACGTCCTTTTTGCAATAAATTATTGTGGGATAAATAATTATTTTTAGCATGCTACAATGGGAAGGCCATAAATATGACCGTTTGGCATGATAATAATTTTAGTTTTCGTTAAAATTTTCGAAATAAAATTTAACATTTTGATGCAGGGAAAGGCAAGGGGGACCCTTCCCTTTCAAATCGCCCTTTTCGCGGCAAGATCCGACTAGTCCTTTTCAAATGCGTCTAGGTAATCCCGCCGTCTCCGTTTAGATCTCCCGCGTCTGCGATGACTATCCTCTGGCATCCAGTTGGTAGATATGCGGGCCCACCTTTCCGGATGCATGCGGATAATGTGGCCGGCCCAGTTCCATTTCAACCTGGCGGTCTTTTTCCCTAAATCGGCTATGCGAGTTTGGGAGCGCAGTATAGAATTTTGGACGTGATCTGTTCTTCTTACATCTGATATACTACGCTCCATTTCTCTCTGGCAAACCTTCGGTTTCTACTTTTGGTTTTCCGTAAGGGACCATGTTTGGGCACCGTAGGTTAGGACGGGTAGTATAAACATTTCGACGAGCTTCCGCTTTAGTGACAGTGGAAGGTTACCTTTCATTAGCTCTTTCATGGACCAGGAGCTCTTCCAGGCACTTGTGACACGTTTGTCCAACTCTTTGTCCCGTCGGTTGTTAAAAGAGGTTATCTGGCTCAAGTAAGTGTATTCGTTGACATAGTGTATGACGTGTCAGCCTACCTCGACCCTACGTTTTGTGTTGTTGGTCATAACCTGGGTTTTTGTACGGTTCTTACTTAGTCCAATCTGAAGGCTTGCCGTGCTCAGATCTTTGAGCATTGATTCGAGTTCCAATGCAAAGGAAGAAAAGAGGACAATGTCGTCTGCAAAACGAAGGTTTGTTAACTGTTTGCCACTTACAACAATGCCTTTCGATTGCCGCCAGGCTCCTGAAAAATTTTCGAGGGTGCTGGTAATTTTGGAGATAGCGGGTCTCCCTGTTTCACGCTTCTTTGGATTTAGAGAGATTGTTGTATATTGCTTTGATGAGTTTGATGTTTGTAGCTTCGATTCTTCATAGTATCTTTAAGAATGTCTTGGTTATGGAGTGATGATTCTATGGCGGAATGACTGATGCTGCCAAAAGCTTTGGAATAATCCACGAATGCTAAATATAAAGGTTTATTAAACTCATAAAACTTTTCTATTATCTTATTTCTTTAATACTCCTGCTGCACTCAGTCTACCCGTCACGTTACCCATTGATTGATGATGATGATTGATGTTTAATTTGACTAAATAATGAAAGTTACGCACAAAGTTGATCTCTATTATATTACTTACTTAATAATAAGTAAAGATTTTTTAATTCAGATTGTTTAATACAATGTTTTCCTGGTGTCTATTCACTTATGGTTTTATTTACTAATAAGATTTAACTTTTTGATACGGATTTTTACCAAAAAATGTACAATAAACCATTTTTATTTGCAAAACTGTGTTTAATTTTTGACATATTTTTCATGATATTGGTTCAAATTTTGAATGCAAAACGGACTTATATGCTTTTTTTTCTTAATAGGTAACAGCTATTACAAAGTTTATATTGTAGATAGATAGAGCTAAAAAATACGCATCTAATGATATATTAACATCTTATATTTAATTAATAAATATATAAAATATTATAAAAAAACAGTTTCAAAAATTTGTTTTGGCTGTCCTGTAAAATTTATAGTTTTCGATTTGTGGCCCTTTTGTATTCAAGGAGCGATATGTTGATATGGGTTATTATTATAATTATTTACCTAACAGAAAACAACGAGTTATAAACATAGTACAGAGACTATTGAAAGAAATACTACGAATTGGTTATAAAAACAACTATCAACAATACATATCTAAGTCTCTAATCAATTCTAGTCAATGTTTTGAAACTAAAACCTTTTCTAATTGTTCTACTCAAACAGACAACAATGTTACACAATATGATATTAGTATAAGTTATGATAAATACTTAGAAGAAACAGAAAACAGTGATACAGAAAGTGATGTTAACATAAGGTCTGATAAAAACTTGGAAGAAACGTGTTTTTTTCGGAACTGAGCATGACAAACTTTGTGTATTTCATCTTGATATTTGTAGTTTACTCTCTAAGCTATATGAGCTTAAGTTAATAATAGATGATTTAGATACAAAACCACAAGTACTTTGCTTCTCTGTAACTTTTCTGTCCGAAGATACTAAAAAAATGTTAATCATCCCTAATTACGTCACTAATGTCTATTATAATAGAAAGAAAAATAATAGAGGTGGCTCAGCTATTTTGGTACAAAAAAATATTGCCTTCCAGTAGCTAAAATGGTTAAATGAATATGCTATGGATATACATTTTGAATGTTGTGGTGTATACTTAATAGGGTGTTTCACTTACTAAGGCAAAAAATTAAATGTATTATTTTTCTAGACTTTGCTCGCTTTTCAGATCTCAGTCATGTAAAAGGTATGTATACCAAATTTCAAGCCGTTTGGATAATATTTAGGGGTTGCACACTTTGGTCACTTTTGAATATGTATGAAAAAATACTCAACTATCAATATTCATCACATTTATTAAAAAAACTAGAAACGAAAACTCTAAATAATAATATTCTTTGAATACTAAAATTAATATACATTGTGACTGACGATAAACAATACCCATCAGACAATTTTATAAGATGGTAGCTCAGCTTTAGTGCACTTGGTGACGGCTTTTCCGTGATTTTTGACTACCATCAACAAGAATTGTTATGTAGCTCGTTTTTCACCGTTTCATTAAACTTTTCTTATATTACAACTATTCCTCGTTCTGCAGTATTAGTAGCAGTAGCATTTACTTGGATCCGTAGTAAATCACTGCAGTACTCTGTCAAATCGTGGATTCCAAACTACTCGAAAAAACTCTATGGTTTTTTTTGGTTACAAAATCGCTTACGATAGTTTCTTTAAAGTCCAGTCCTTTACCTTCCAACCACTTCAATTCTTTTCGTTCTGCGGGTACTATTTCCAAATTTTGAAGCAACTTTTCCTTCACTTCTTCACGTAAACATTCATCAAAAGAAGCCAGTCACATGTTTGTATCTGATAGATGTCAGACGTCTTTTGGCCGCTGAAATAGCACTTTTGTCTTCGTCTGGCTAAGAATTTAATAAATGTAGTAAGTCAAGGCATTGGAGCCCATCGGCTTACAGGTGCCTTGTGCCACAAACGGACGTATATGAGACTGACGAAATCATCTACTCTCTTCATTTCTTTCGAATCGCGTTGAAGTATGTTCAATTGTGAAGAGAAAAGAACTATTTTAAGTGCATAAAAATATATTATGCTTTTGTCATCTATCTTGCCTGATGGAATTCTGAAACTGAAGTTGATTTCAGCCCAACCTTCTAAATAAAGGGAGTGAGAGTTGTAACAACTCTTTGTAGTTCTCTCTTGGATGGTTTTGTCACTTAGAAGATCTAGAATGTAAGTAACCATTATCACCCGTTGTTTTTCTAATAATCCTTGAATAGGAAAGTCTTTGTCTAAAATTGTTGTGTATGAATTCTTTACAAGGGTACTATTGACTTTCGTCCACACATCTTGGAATTTAGCACTAGTAAATTTAGCGGCATTTGAGAGTGTTTGTTTCATTTCCTTACGGTGATAATTTAACACTAAAGCACTTGCTCTTTTGAAAGAAGTCTTGCTCTAAAAAAATAATTGTTAGGCACTTTTTCTAATAACCAATTACCGCTTTTAGTCCCTATGTTTAAAATAGATTACTAACCTGCGATAAATATAATCCTACGTAAGAATTATAGAATAAAAACCCACACTAGCACAATATGGTACAAAATTCGAAATTATGCTATATCAAGATAAAAGTCACCTATGTGTGCAACCTTTAAATATTGTCCAATCACATTGAAATTTGACTGAAATGTTGTTTGTACCATTGAGACTCAGGGGCCGTGCAAAGTCACATTAAAATCACAACTTCAGAAAAATGAAACACCCTAATACTTACCCAACTAGCACACAAGCTGCTTATACAGTCGTTATACAGCCTGATAGTTGCATAAGAGTCGTTCAAATGCTGTACAATTCTCTATAAGTTGTATACTAGCTATTTAAAAAACCCTTTAACAGCTAGGCGGGACAGTAGCCGTTTAGTAGGAAACTAATGACTTATAGTGATATATGAGCATGTAATTGCATCGCTAGACAGCCTAGGGAAGTATAACTGAGTTAATGGAATCTTCTATAACACCGTTAACTGTATAAGGGGACTTTAGGAGATAAAGGAGTTTAAACGGAGTTATGCGTTGCGCTTATAGCGCTCAAGAGCGTAAATAAGCTTTTTGTAATGCCTTAGGTTCTATAACAGATTTTTTTAGGGCTAGTGTATTACTCATCTATAAAAGAGTTGTGTAGGTCTTTAATAGCGCCTTGAGCGTTATATCAGATATTTATATGGCTTCTGTACGGCAAATAGATGTATAAGGTATCATTCGAAACATTTTTACAGCCATGGGGATTACAGAATTATGTTAAGCACCTAAAGCGCTATAACCGAGTAATATACCTTTATACTAAAGCTCAAAATTATTATCATAATAATAATATATTTACATAGGTGCAGTGGTGGTTCAGTCTGTCAACTGTTTTTAAAAAATAAAATAAATGAAATAAATGAAATAAATGAAATAAACGAAATAAACGAAATAAACGAAATAAACGAAATAAACGAAATAAACGAAATAAACGAAATAAACGAAATAAACGAAATAAACGAAATAAACGAAATAAACGAAATAAACGAAATAAACGAAATAAACGAAATAAACGAAATAAACGAAATAAACGAAATAAACGAAATAAACGAAATAAACGAAATAAACGAAATAAACGAAATAAACGAAATAAACGAAATAAACGAAATAAATAAAATACATAAAATAAATATAAATAAAAAAAAAAGATTTTCAAACTATCTGGGGGCACGGAAGTGCCCCCGCAAGTCGAGCAAAAAAAAAGCGGCACGGCCGTAACATCCTTTTCTCGAAGCAATTCGGGCTATTTTTGACACCCCTATAATTTCGTTGTGGATAAAACAAGAAGCCTGGATTTTCAGCAACTAATTAGTCATTGTATAAACACGGTATATTTAAAATTTCAGTCAATTTGAACCAGTAGTTTAGGAATGACAACTTGTTAAAATTTTGAATTTTGTCACTCACTGATTCACTGACTCACTGACTCACCGATCATCAAAAGTCTAAGGTACTTCTAGCAGACTTAGAAGCTTAAAATTTAGAATACAAATAGGGTTTAGTGTTTTAATCATGGGAAAAATTTAATATTTTCTAATTTCGGTCCAGTTCTCTAAATACACTAACTGCAACAATAACTTTGTAATCCCATATAAATGTATAAGATTACAAGGTTACATTTGCAGTTAATGAATTATTATTACAGTAGAAAATAAAATAAATAGGTGTAAATAGGTACCTACTATATGAGACTTAACGGGGGAGGGGGTATAGGGTGGATAAGGGTGTTTAGCCCATGAAACTGAACAACATTCCCATAGGAAAATATGTTGAATTATGAAAAAAAAACGTCTTTCCATACAAATTGGACTTATGTTCGCTCTACAAAAAGAAGTGAGATGCCATCAAAAACATTCTGTAAAAACCTCAAGTCTCGCCGTAAAAAGTTGTGAGATCGATATAATACCAAGTCGATTAATCTATTTAGTCTCTACTTAAAGGACCTTCTGTCTTAAGTTATTACGTATGTTATTATCATGCCAATTTAAAAAAAAAAAACTTTTAAAACAATTAGATCGACTTGGTCATCGCAAGAAAACACAAATTCGCCATTAACGTTTCAGGAGCATTAACTTCTCGTCGTGCTGGGTAGTGTGATACATACTAATAATTAAATCATGCGATGGCCAGGTCGGTCTATTTGTTTTAAAGGTATTTTTTTAAAATTGGCATGATAATAACATACGTAATAACTTAAGACAGAAGGTCCTTTAAGTAGAGACTAAATAGATTAATCGACTTGGTATTATATCGATCTCACAACTTTTTACGGCGAGACTTGAGGTTTTTACAGAATGTTTTTGATGGCATTTTAATATTCACCGACTGACCCCTAAAAGTACGAGTAAAATGCTGGTGTGCGACCAAAACACTTCGATTGAAGCACTCCTATGCCACAACTGCAGAACCTTGAGGTCTACAACAGCAAACACTAGAGCCTTTGTATAGCTTAAGCCGCTAGAGGAGATGTAACCAACTCTGAGAGCTGCTTGATCAAGACGCCATTACAGCATTTGGTAAACATATTTTTTGAGGTTATTACGATCTTTTGAAGATCATATTAATCTATAGCCTGGTAACGTTAACACAATTAAAATCATTTTTTATTACCTATAACCCTAATTAAACTATCTGTAACCCTCAAAGTTTTATTTATGTTCAAAATACAATTTCCAAATTCACGTATCTATATAGACATCTACTGATTGCAGATTGGCACAGAGAAAAAAAAAAAAAAAAAAAAAAAAATTACATATACTGAGTGCTTATCTATACTAATATTATAAAGCTGAAGAGTTTGTTTGTTTGATTGTTTGTTTGTTTGTTTGTTTGTTTGTTTGTTTGTTTGTTTGAACGCGCTAATCTCGGGAACTACTGATCCGATTTGAAAAATTCTTTCAGTGTTATATAGCCTATTTATCGAGGAAGGCTATAGGCTATATAACATCACGCTACGGTCATTAGGAGCGGAGTAGCAACGAAAAATGTTACAAAAGCGGGGATAATTTTGACTCATTCTCTTAAGTGACGCAAGCGAAGTTGCGCGGGTCAGCTAGTATACTAATAAAGGACGTGCGTTTTTGCTATCTAACTTAATCTCTACTTTATCTTATGGTGTGCCTTATCTGGTTACGTCGATTATATGTACGATGATGTCGCTACAGCGATCTATTTGTTGTTCATACTAATGTGTATGAGACAGTCAATCCTTCTACAATTGATAGTAAAAATTATTACGTTAGTTTGTCATTCAATTTGCTCGCTACTATGTTACATACTTGGTAGCACGTAGATCTGATGAGTTTTCAGATTTTAACGATTTTGTGGCAAAATGAGAGACTAAGTTTAATTTCAAATTAGTTAATCAATGTTGTGCTAATGGACGCGAATATGTGTTGTATATTAATTTGGATTATTTTGTTTCTTAAGGAACATCATATCTTTTTAAAATCCGTAGTACACTACAACAAAATGTTTTTTTTTAGCATTAACAGAGAAAGCCGGTACAATGATAAATTGTGCTAAATTATCTAAATGTATTCGGGCGAAGTAATCTTAACTACAATAAATAAAAAAAAAAACATTACTTCTATCCGCGCTTTGTAATTAAGAGTAATCCATTTGAATTGTGGTATATACAGTGCAACCTTAATAAACGTAGGTACCTCGATATAACGACTTCCTCGATTTAACAAATTCTTCGTAATCCCCTTGAATTGTCCATAAGAGTCAATGTAAAATATCCCTTTACATTACGAACATTTTTTGCGAACAACCTCTTTATAACGAATTTTCAACTATCAAGAAAAAATATAAATACCTCTAATTAACGAATTTTGTCAACCCAAAACCTTTATATAAAGTTCCCACCAATGTAATGATTCTTAATCTCATAGTATGTGATTCATGTCGCGACAGGTTTCGACATGCTTTTGTTCGTAAAACGATCATTGTTGTTTAATGGAAAGTAATGTAAACACTGCTGCTCGTCAGTATTGTTAAAGATTCAAGTTGAAATGGCTCAAAAACGTAAAAGATGTTCCTTATCGGTCACAGAAAAGCGAACAATCATTAATTATGTCGACAAAAATCCTATGTCGAAAAAATTTGACATAGCTAATAACTTCGGGATTCCTGCAAGTACATTGGCTACAATTTTAAAATCTAAAGATAAGTTTTCAGAAGAAAGTGTTTTGCCTATAAACAGTAGAAGATTAAAATCATGCGAGTTCAAAGACGTAGAGGATTGTGTGTTGAAGTGGTTAAAACAGTGCCGAGACAAAAAGATCCCAATTAGAGGCCCTATCCTTCAGGAAAAGGCTCAGCAGTTTGCAGTAGAATTGGGACATGCGAAGTTCCGTGCTAGCAACGGGTGGCTTCAAAATTTCAAAAAACGAAACGAAATTGTTTTCCGAAGAATTTGTGGTGAAAGTGGTAGTGTAAATGAAACAGTATGTGATGAATGGAAAGACAAACTGGCAGAGCTGACCGCCGGATACGATCCCGAAGACATCTTTAACGCCGACAGAACTGGACTTTTCTATAAATGTTTATCTGACAAAACCTTATCATTCAAAGTCGATGAATGTAATGGCGGAAAAAATAGCAAACTTCGTTTAACAGTACTGCTGGGAACAAATTGTACTGGGACCTACAAACTTAAGCCACTCATCATCGGAAAATATCAAAAACCGCGATGTTTTAAAAATGTCAATAATCTGCCAACAGATTACACATTCAACCATAGGGCTTGGATGACCACTGATGCTTTTTGCAATTGGCTTAAAAGTCTGGATAAAGAAATGAAGAAAAAAAACAAGAAAATTCTTCTGTTCATTGATAATTGTACTGCACATGGAGAAATTCCTAGCCTGAAAAATATAAAAATTAAGTATTTGCCTCCAAATACTACTTTGAAACTACAACCGCTGGACCAGAGCATCATTCAATGCTTCAATATGCATTACAGGAAGGAAGTTGTTAGACGATTTCTTGCTGATGTTGAACGCCAAACGCCAACTACAATTGACGTTTTACAAGCCATGTGGATGATCGCCAAAGCTTGGAATCTAGACACTGAAAAGACCATTGCAAACTGCTTCAAGAAAAGTGGGTTTAAAGTAACATGCGAAGATGAGGAAGACGACTTACTACTCGCAGAATATGCTAAGACCTGGCAAAGAGTTCAAGAAGAATTGCACTTTCAAGAGACTGAGTTCGAAGACTTCGTTAACTTTGATAATGATTTAGCCGTCTGTGGAGAACTAACAGATGCTGATATTATCACATCTGTGTTGCCGGTTACTAATGCAGAAGCGGATGAAAACGAGGAAGAAGGGGGTCAAATTGATGAGCATAACTTCACAATAAAAGATGCTTATAATGCTTTAAGTATAATAAAATCTGTGCATAGGTGTGTTAAAGCTGACGCGTGCGAAATGTATTAGTGTGTATAACGTATGAGTCGGGCGAGTTGGTATATGAGTTATATTATTTTAATAAACAGTTGGCATCTAACATCTGAGCGTTTCACTTGTCTTGAAATCCTTACACTATACACGAATCTGTGACACAGTACATCCTACACATTACATTGGTGACCCCGACGTAAGACCATACAGCCGTAGCCGCGACTCCAACGCGTTACCATATACTCGCAACCATCGCCAAGCCCTGTTGCGCCAGCTCCAGTCAAGATTGAAGAATGTGAGACCAGTATAGCGACACTTACGGTTGCGAACAAAATACCGACGTTTTGGCCAGAAAATCCGCGACTTTGGTTTTGCCAAGTAGAAGCCATTTTGACGCCGCAAAAAAACATCGGATGCGAATAAATACTTTATGGTGGTAGCCAAGCTGGGCAGGGACGCTATTCAACAAGTTGCAGACATTGTAGCCAGCCCGCCGGAGACAAGCAAATATGACACCCTAAAAAAACGCCTTCTGCAGATATACGAAGAGTCGGAAACGAAACAAGTAAGAAAATTGATTACGGAAATAGAACTAGGAGATCAGAAGCCGAGTCAATTATTACGAAGAATGAAGGAGTTAACTAGAGGAAGAATTGAAGACGAGACACTGAAAATTCTGTGGCAAGGTCACCTACCGTCGTCAGTTCAAGCTGTACTCACCGTGACATCCACAAGCAACCTGGAAGAATTGGCAGTCATAGCAGATAAAATTATGGATACTCACCAGCCGGTGCAGGACAACGAAGTTGCCAGCGGGAAGGCGCAGTCTTCGAACAGCTTTGAGGTAGCCACAATAATGGCAGAGATCGCGAGGATTAATCTGAAGTTAAACGAGATGGATGCAAGAAGTAGATTCCGAGGCAGGAGCAGAAGCAAGTCTAGGAATTTTTCGCGTGACCGTTCCCAATCAAGACCGCGCAGGACGCCGGAGAGTCCAGATTGGCTGTGCCCGTATCACTGGAAGTTTCGCGGACGAGCATACCGATGCGTTCCCCCATGTAGCTGGAAGAACAAAACTCAAGCCCCGAAGCCGGAAAACTAGCAGAGCTGCAGCAGGTGGCGGGAAGCGATGCAGTCAAGGATTACCGCCTAATCGTAAGTGACAGAATATCTAATATTAAGTTTCTGATAGATTCAGGTGCCTGTATTTCCGTGTTACCTAAAAAATTCATAAAAAATAGATTAGACTTAAATGTAAACTCTAAGTATACGCTTTTTGCAGCTAATGGTTCTAATATTAAGACATATGGCACAAAGATACTTACCTTAGATTTAAAATTAAGGAGATCTTTCAAATGGTCTTTTGTTGTTTGCGATGTTAAACAGGCGATATTAGGCGTAGATTTTTTAAACTATTTTAAGTTAATTTTAGACATTAATGGACGTTGTTTAGTAGATAAAATTACTAACCTGGCCGTACAAGGAACGATTGTAAACCATTTCGAACCTACAATTTCTACATTACGAAATGATCACCCTGTATATGACATATTAAAAAAATACCCCGATATACTTAAGCCCATGTCATTCAAGGAGGCACCCAAGCACTCAGTTTTTCATTATATTGATACCGAGGGCCCGCCTGTTTTTTGTAAGCCTAGACCACTGGCACCGCAGCGTTATAAAATTGCAAAGGAAGAGTTTAATAATATGTTAGAAGCCGGTATATGTAGGCCATCGAAATCGGCATGGGCAAGCCCACTTCATTTAGTGCCAAAAAAAGACGGTCAAGTACGTCCTTGTGGTGATTATAGAGCCCTAAATGCTATAACCAAACCCGACCGGTATCCCATTCCGCGCGTTCAGGATTTTACATACTTACTGTCAGGTAAAACTATATTTTCGAAAATTGATATAAAGAAGGCATACCACAATATTTTGATTAATCCAGAGGATATTTGTAAGACAGCGATCACAACGCCATTCGGTTTATACGAGTTTGAGCGCATGACGTTTGGTTTAAGAAACGCAGCACAGACCTTTCAAAGATTTATGACAAATGTAGTACTTTCAGGTTTAGATTTCGTGTACTGTTACTGTGATGATATTCTTCTAGGGTCTTCCAGCAGTAAAAAGGATGATGAGCATTTAGAACAAGTATTTAGTCGCTTAAGCGAATATGGAATAACAATAAACTTAGAGAAATGTACGTTTAAGGCAACTAGTATAGAATTTTTAGGCTACCAAGTCACTACGGAAGGTATTAGACCGTTAGAAAATAAAGTTCAGGCAATTATTGAATACCCTAAACCGAAAAATGTCAGTGAGTTAAGAAAGTTCTTGGGCATGGTAAACTTTTATAGAAGGCATTTACCTAAAGCAGTAAGGGAGAGCAGGTAGGATTCGTACATTTTTTACACTAAGTCGCATAAAATCAAAACTAATAGAAACTTCAAAAATAATTTGAATGCTGCTGATTAATTATGTATCTGGCTATAATAATATACTATTTTAGTGTTGATATAAAGTACCAAAGCAAACCTATGAAAACTTTCCTAATAAGTGGAAATTGTACGAAAGTACCCCACCCGCGGGGTAGCTTCGTACATAGACTAGGGTGCATTCGTACATAGTGGGGAGCCTTCGGGTATAGTAATTAAAAATGCCATTTTAGTTTAAATTATTCATTTATTATGTATGAAATTAACACGAAATCAGCCTTCTAAGTTTTTAACAACATAATTATTAATTAACAACATAGTTTTAGAAATAACTTTAATATTTTTATAGAGAATCAACATTAAAATTAGGTAACGTGATAAACACAAATAACAGATCTACCTATTGCACGTTATACATAGTGAGATCTTTTTCAAAGCTAAATATATTAGCGGTTTTGGCTGTAGAAGCAGATTTGGGTGGCGGCATTACACAGACCACATCTGTTAAAAACACTGTTCCCTCGTCTTTGGTATCGGGAAAAACAAATTTCCAGGTTCCTGGCTTCTTTCTCAGAAAGGAAACTTTGTATTCCATAGGGTTATATTTTGTTAGCACCTGGCCGAAATAATATAAAACAGTCGTTTTCTTTTCAAACTTCACTAATATAATGCTATCATCTTTCATATTTTCTGTCATAACAGGAATTTCGTTCTCAACATCGGATTCTTCACACAGTTCCTCTAAGGGAGAACAAGAACTTTCTCTTAAACTTATGTCAGTGTCATCTTCACTATCAGTCTCTATAGTTTTCTTTTGTTTCTTTGGTTTGATTGCTATATTTGAATCAGATAACAAGTTTAACGCACGTTTCATCTCCTTAGCCTTTTGTTTTCTCTCTTGCTCTTGTTTTTTCAACTCTTTTGTCTTTTCTATTTCAATCAGTCTATTTTTTTCGGGAGTATCTGTATATATCCTCGACTTTCCTGGTTGTTTTCCTTTCCTCGTCTTTTTATTAGAATTCCTATCTATTTTAGGGTATGGTCGTATCATTGCAGGTGATATACCTTGTACAAAAAATAATTTGTCCGGAACAAATGAAGTTGAAGGTGCGCGGACTGCAGAAAACGAAAAACGGAGGCGTTATAATTAGCACGGAGACAAAAAATGATGCCGAAAAGTTGAAACAAGCCGTGCAACAATCTACGTTTGGACTCGCAATGCCCGAAAAAGAGGTTTTTGCCTGCATATTCGAACAAAACATAGCCGAGAAAATTCCATCTTTGACACTAGAAACCTTTTTGACCACATGCAAGTTAAGCCACAAATCCGGCAGGAAAGATGCCCCGAACTGTAATTATATAATTGAAGTCCCTGCTAATATTCGCAAGGCTCTCATCACTCAGACTCGTATATTCATAAACTGGACCTCTTGTCCTGTTAGGGACTTCACACTTGTAACTAGATGCTACAAGTGCCAGCAGTACGGGCATGCGGCAAAATCTTGCCGTGAAAGTCACACCATTTGTGGACACTGTGCGGCTACGGGACATAAAATAGACGCTTGTATAATGAAGCATACCATGGAGCCTAAATGCGCTACTTGCACACGTTACAATAAGCCCAATAAACACCAAACAGGAATAGCAGAGTGTCCCGCTAGAAAAGCTGCTGAACAGAGATACATCAACTCTGTTGATTATGAGGGTGCATAGGCGTTTAATTAAGTTATTTTTCGTAATAATTATGTGTGTGAACTTTGTACTTCATTATTATATTACTTCATTTTTCACCAATGTAAACATTCCATCAAACACTACTGACCCACTTACACTCGATTCCTTAGTTAGCAAATTTCTGAACTGCGTCATTAAATGCTTGACCTAGATTTTTATTTTTGTTTCAATATACATGTTTCGTTACTTAAGTTACATATTAGCATATTTTGTCATTTTTATATAATGATAGTGTATAGGTCCATTATAATCTTTATATTAACATAGTACTGCAATAATTGTGTTATCAAAGACTCTGACTCATATATCACAATTGGCGAATAGACTTAGTTCTGCAGCCTACGCGGTCAGAAAAATTCGTCAACTTACTGACATTGAAACAGCTAGGTTAGTCTACTTCAGTTACTTCCATAGCGTCATGTCTTATGGAATTCTACTCTGGGGTAATGCTGCCGACACCCAAACCATCTTTGTGCTGCAGAAAAGGGCTATTCGTGCAATTTATAATTTAGGAAGTAGACATTCACTAAGGGAAAAATTCAAGGAAATAAATATAATGACAGTGGCAAGTCAATATATTTATGAAAACTTAATTTATGTACATAAAAATATCGCCCTTTTTAAAAAAAAGAGTGACATGCACAATATAAACACACGCAATAAAGACAAACTTGTTATCCCAGTCACTAGGCTCCAAAAAATAAATAAATCCTTCAGAGGTCAGTGTGTGCGATTCTACAATAAAATCCCGAGTGAAATTCAAAATTTAAGTCTCAATAAATTTAAGTTATTAGTTAAAAGTAATTTATGTCGTAAGGGATATTATACTATTAAAGATTATTTAGATGATAACAAAGCTTGGGACTGTGCTGCTTCTACCAAGTCTATTTCAAAATAATGTATTACAATTTGATATTATGACATTGTTATTAATTTATTATGACATTGTTATTAATTTGTTATATCTCATTATTATGACATTGTTATTAATTTGGAAATATTGACTTTTAAAAAGAGCAAGCCGTGAGTTTCTTGCCGTTTCTTCTCACGAGCAACAGCTTTTCCGAAACGGTGGTAGATAAAAAATATTTTGACGATTTCAAATACTTGTTAAAGTTTATGAAATAAAGAATATTTGACTTTGACTTTGACTTTGACTTTGACGGCCTTGTTCTCTGTCTCACCGTAACACAGGTACAAACCTAGCACGGGAGCTGGGGAATAATGTCTTGTTGGTCTGGAGTATGATACAGTTTTGTAGTGCTATCTAAACTTTACTTTGCCAGAAATTTTAACTATTATTATTTAATATCTAAATATTGTATAAGGAAATTTTTGTTTTTTATCAATAACGCTCGCCGTATCTAAGAGCCTGTGATACAGGATTTATTTATCCTAATACAGGCTCCCTATGTTTTTATTATGTACCTACCTAATATTCTAACTATAAGACTTATATTAAACTTTATGTATTAATTTATTTGAATAAATTGAATTGAATCGTGGTGGTTTTACTAGGGTTGATGGATAGGTGGTTTTCTCTGCTCCATCTTTCTGCTATTTTGATCGCTTCTTGTGATAACTGCGAGACGATCGTCGGAATTTTTCCGTTGATCATAATAGCTAGGTCATCTGCGTAGCCTACCGTGTAGAATGGTCCTGTGTTCAGTTCTTTGATTAGCGAATCGACCACTAGGCTCCACAGCAGAGGCGACAGCACCCCTCCCTGTGGGCAGCCTCTGGTTGTTCTGACGTGGATTGTATCGCCAGCTAACGTGGAACCGATAACTCGGTTTTGCAGCATATTCTCCATCCATCTGCAGATGGTTGGGTTCACACCATGTTTTATTTTATTTATTTATTTAAACTTCTTATACAATTTGTATAAAGGCGGACTTAATGCCAAAGGCATTTTCTGCCAGTCTACCTTGGGGTGATGCATAGATTAAATGAAGTAGGTGTTTAAATTATAAAGGAAGAAAATTTAGTTGAGAAAAAGGTTTACAAATAAATAACAATGTGGTCATGACATAAATATAGGTATGTCGGAACAGGGTGTGTTGTGTGGGGTTTGTATCCTGACATTTCACTTCTGATGTCGAAGGCATATGGGGTACCTCGCTATCATATTGGTCAGTAATGGCGAATAGTCCAAAATAATACGCACTAGACTTAGCTCACTGGTGTATTTGTCCATTACAATGATCACATTACAAAAATAGACTAGGATTTAACTGATCTAGCTGGATGCAAGTCAGAAACGCGGTGAGTTCGGTACAACGTGGCCACGACCGTCTTTCTTTGAGTTCGAATGATGAATAATCTAATCACATTAACGTTCCAACCATCATACCTCTGAATGACAGCTGTCTATTCTCACATGCTAACTGTCATCTCCTGTGTTGCCAACATTGTACCGACCACACCCAAGTGTGAACACTTAACGTTTCCGTTACATTAAATTATTTCTTAACAATCAAATCAAGCTAATTTTAATTAGATTCTTCGAAGATATAGCGCCTCGATGCTAGCGCTCCGACACGGCCATCTTGACATGTCACACGTCCCTGTGTGATGCTCCTGAAAAAGTAAAGTCATCTGCAATACCAGAGTATCTCCGTTCGGCCTATCCTGATTAACTCACTTGAGTAAGAGTTTTCACACAAAACAAATCTCACAGGGCGAATCTCTATTCTCACATGATTAATCTTACATCACAATAAACTATCATCTAACAATCCACAGACCATTGACCAGTATTCACACACCATACTTAACCAAACTTGAAAACCAATTACTCTTTACACTAAAATCAACTCTCCATCATCAATTCACGGGCCTCAGTCGTTACTATCACCTTAAACGAGTGAAAGTAACTCATGCCACTCTATTGAGCGACGATATCTCACAACTGGGCTTCACTATCACCTAAATCGAGCGATAGTGACTCATGCCACTCTACTGGGCGACGATATCTCACAACTGGGCGTCACTATCACCTAAATCGAGCGATAGTGACCCATGCCACTCCACTGAGCGACGATATCTCACAACTGGGCGTCACTATCACCTAAATCGAGCGATAGTGACTCATGCCACTCTACTGAGCGACGATATCTCACAACTGGGCGTCACTATCACCTGAATCGAGCGATAGCAACTCATGCCACTTGCACCAAGTGACGATATCTCAACACAGTTATCACGCAAAAGGGAAACTCAACGGATAATGAGATAGCTTTTAAGGCCCAAAAACGTTGTATACGAGCCATGTTTCGCTTGGATTCCACAGATTCTTGTAAACCGCTTTTTATATCACATAAAATTTTAACACTTCCCTCATTATACATACTAGAGATAGCACTATTTGTTCATAAAAACCCTCATCTATTTGAACAAATATCTGATGTGGTAAAAAGAAACAGGCGCAAATTTAATAGTAATAGACTGTGTCTCTATAGAGCAAAAACAACTTTGGCACAAAAAAGCGTATTAGGTATGGCGCCTAAAATATACAATAAGATTCCTAATGATATAAAAAAATGTAATGTAAAAGTATTTAAACATAAATTGAAAACAATTCTGACAAATAAATGTTATTATAGTATACATGAATTCCTAAATGAAAATAATTTTGACATTTAATATTTATTGCTCTTCATTTATAATTATTATAATTAATACGACTTTATTGTAATGACATATAATTTTTTTTTTTTTTTTGCTCTTTTTGAAAAAGAAATGACATTTAATTTTATTGTTCTTAATCTCTATTTATGAAAATTGATATGATTTTACTTAAATTGATAGTAATGACATGTAATATTTTTTGCGCGCCGGTAAAAACGGCAAAACATGCTGTACATAACTTTTTATTGAACATCTTGTTACCATGTTTTATGCAATAAAGAATTTGATTGATTGATTGATTGATTGATTAAATTGGTTGAATAGTGGTCCAGGGCATGTACCCATAAAAAAGTTACTCTACATCGCGTTTAATAGGAACACCATTAGTAAAGGAACAGTTAAAAGATATCAAGATATCCACCAACAAACCTTTACTCGCCAACGGCACGTCAGTATCAACAGCCAACATAATGTCTAATGGTCTCGCAACCTTACCAATTAAGAACTCCAATGGGCTGGCTCTTGTCTCTCGGTTCTGAGCGCAGCCAAGCGCAAGCTGCACATGAGGTAGAGCATCCTGTCATGAACGGTTACCTGTTTCAGCAGTCATAGGTAGATTTTTAATTGTACTCATCGTGCGCTTGACTTCACCGTTAGCTCTGGAGCTACCAGCCGCAATTAAGTGGAGCTTTATATATTTACCAACTCACTGTAATCTTTGAAGTCTTGACACTAGCAAAACACCGGCCCTGATCTGCGACAACCCTCGCTAGTGCGCCGAATAGCGAAACACTGTCTTTCAGACGTATCTGCTTCGGATCCGTAGCAGCATGAGACATAAGCTTACTTCTACAATGAATAATAACAAAATCGAAGTTCTGCAAAAAGGCCACCATCTGTAGACACGTGGTGTGAGATCCAGCTGCTTGCGTGTCATCTGTAGGGAACTGCAGTCCGTTACCACCAATAACTTGCGACCGTGAAGGTAATGTCTGAAGTGCTTGACTGCGTTGACAACTGCTAGGGTCTTCAACTCGTAGGAGTGGTATCTAGACTCCACAGCTGTTGTACGCTTGCTATAGTAAGCGATAGCATGTAACTTACCTTCTGACTTTTGCATTAGGACGGCACCATACTCAATTGCATTTGCATCGGTGTGTAGCTCTGCCTCCAAATCCGGATCGTATATCATTAGTACTGGTTCACTCGTCAGCACTGAAATAATCTGCTGTCTGACGTCTTCGTGTTCACGCTTCCAGTTTAACTTACCGTTACTCGTCGTCAGAGCATAGAGTGCACACAAGTTTGACTATTCTTATCATAGCTACATTGTTATCAAATCTTTTACTACAAAGCTTGGAAGCTAATGACTCTTTCACTAAAGAATATTCTGTATCAGAACAACAACGAAATGAAAGCTGCTCACCGTTATGGCGTAGGATTCCAATAGGTGCATTCATAATGCACAGGTCAACCAGTTTCTCCTTGGCTGCAACGGGACCACTGCTTACGTTGCTTCTTCCCTCGTGACTGCGTAGTTGCGGGCAATTAGATGCGTAGTGGCTTGCCGTTGACAGCGGAAGCAGGTGACAGCAGGCTTTGGCCAGGGTTGCTTGCACACGTCCTTGTGTGATGGTTACTCTGTGAACAAAATATCTCACGACAGAACAATGTCACACTCGGCCACTCCTGACCCAAACTCTACAATTACTGGGTCCATCTCAATAGCTCTACTAAGAGCTTCAATTGGATTTTTAATTAAATCTCATTCTAGAAACAAACATTGGGACTGTATTCAAAATAGTTTCATTAACAACAATCAGCCTGAGTCATGTACCAAAGCCGTTCAAATCAATATTTAAAACCACTGTACAAAAACAATTCTTAGTTGACAGTTATCCCCGAGTAAAGTTTCTAACACCACGGCTCTCCAGCCGACGAGCAATCACATTGCTCACACGTGCATCCCTCTTGGACTACACTACGGTCTCCACAGACCACGACTTTCTCCAAAGTCGAACCACTCAATACGGTCTCTCAAGACTACGACTTTCTCCAAAGTCGAACCATTCAATACGGTCGAAAGAAACCTTCAGTCGTTTGAATACCTTCACCACAAACTCATCAATCTCATTATCATCAAAATCTATATCGGCTGGTACATGGCCTCTGTCTGACCAACATCTATCCACAATCTCAATAATTTCAAAAGGCTCTTTGAACTTGTTATCTAATACTTTTCTAATACAACCGCGCATAATTTTATGCTTAACTTAATCAACACAATCTTTAGTTCATCTGTGGTCAAACATGTTGTTAACCCGTAATGAAAAACTAAAAATGCGCTCAACATTTGTTAAAGTCTAGTCCTGTACTTTCCAGTTACGTCAGTCACAACAGAAGTTAAATCTTATTGAAATGCATCAAGCACTACAAACTATGACTGGCCGAATAACACACAAGACTTTTGTTAAATAAAGGGGGGATCATCCTCATAATCGCTACACAACATAAAATCTGTTCTGTACTGAACACTCGTCTTTGACCAATACCAATAATTTCAATTGAACATTATTAGAACCTTTACTACTATATTTCGTAGAAAAACTTTATAATTATTACCAACAAGCATTCAGCACAAGAATCATAAGCAAAGCGTAACGATTCACCTTTACGTTCGTAAGTAAGGTTCTTGATCCGACGATGACGTAGATGTTCTTGCTCGCTGGTCGTTCATTGGTTCACATGATCTTGCGTCTTTTTCTTACTTCTCCGAGTCAATCGTAGGCAGATCTTTGTATAAAGAGCTTCTTAAAGTCACTCCACGTCATTCCAGGAAAAGATATCGTCGAAAGCCACGTGGGGGCTGTGTACGGTCCAATTACCGCACATGTCACCGCGTCAGCATTTTACTGCATGTATTTCACAATTTTATTCTAATGTATCACTCACAAGTAGTCAACAGCAAGGTAAACCCGTGTATCAAGGAAATTAACATCTAATATCGAACAACTTCAAGTATTTTCATTTATCAAGAAATATCAAGAGTATCGTACGACTGCAACAAGGCATCGTCCGACATAGTGGTCCTTCGAGCGAAGTAAATTCGTGGTTTTTGTGATTTCGTGTGATAGCGAATCGGTTTGGTCGGCCTCCCACAGCGGGTCTCACCGGCTGAATTGAAAAGGCGCACATATCACGTGAAAGCACCTTAGCCACTGAGTTATCAAGAACCAGCAAGTTTTTAAGTAAGCAAGTACTTAACTAGCAAGTGTCAAGTTATCAAGAGCAAATTTTCTGTGTGGAATTTGTTGTGAAATACAAATCCACATTAACAAGTGAATGAATTGTGTGCACACCAAATATATATCAAGCAAATATGGTACCTTATCTATCAAATTTTATTGTTTCGATTGTTTATTTCGCGGGTTTACGAAAATCAAGACAGTTAGTCTATCAAGTTTTAGGAAGTTATATCAAAATGGAAATGAGTAATTTACTCTATCAACAATCTCTTATATCAGAGGAGATCAAGAAAGTTTTGATTAAATTTAAGAAGGATGGTCCATCACGTTGGACACCTGAGCAAGTCAAAAGACGTCTCGAAACTCTGGAAAGGTTTTGGATAGAGTTCAAGTCCAATCATGCGAAGCTTTCGGAGTTTTTACCAGGTGATCATGACTATCTGGTGGGTGACGTTTATCAGCAGACAAGGCAAAGCTACTTAGATGCAAAACTCTACATTGAGAAATTAAGCATAAGTAGCGACCTTAAACCTCATTCGGCACAACAAGGTCCCGAACAACAGAAAACTATCAAGACCACGTTGAGCGAAACAGCATCTACGTTAGGGTGGTCCAAAAAAAATTTTTTTTTAGTTATCACTTTCGCCACGGGCTTAATTTGTTACACGTATTTGAAATAATAACTTTGCAAAATTTGAACAAGGTAGCTTTAGTGGAAGTGGGTGCTCAAAGCAGTTATACTTTAGATTTTTTTGTGAAAAGTGCAAATTTTTCTTTCACTGTTATAGGTCTTTTTGGGTATTAAACTAAGCTAATTCATTATATATATGGCTTTTTAAGTGTTTAAAACTAAAAAATATATAAAAAAAAGTGTTTTGTTACATAAATTAGGGACAAAATATGTTCAATAACTCGACAAAACCACGATATTTTCTTTTGGGTTGTTGAGACGTGGAACCCTTATCAAAGCTCAATCAACCTCTTACTCTTCGGCAAGTTTTGCTTCTTTATCACCACTTAATTATTGAACATATAAATTTGATAAATTCTGCGCGCGGTCTTATTGAACATGTGGTGGAAATATGGAAAAAATCGGGAATTTCGACAAGACAATTAAACCATTGCATAGAGAAATTTATTAAAAATCTTCATAATTATAGTCATAATCACTGCGCTTTGGTCAGTCAAGCTCTCCTCAAATACCACTATTCAAGAGATTCAGTGATACATGGGAGACTTTTTCGAAAAAGCAGTATGATAGTCTGATTGATAATTCGGGTACGGAAAATTTCGCCCTGAACACACTTGAGACTCTTACCATCGTAAAGGCTGGGGAAAAACAAGTTAGCGATTACTACAAAGAGTTAATTGGACTCACTATGATCGTTTGAACAAACCACCTTCTAAATTCATTGGCTGGCCCCAGGTCCAATACACCACGCTCGATGGATGTTTAAATTGAGTTACGCTATGAAGAATTTTCTTTTCAGGCATTATTTACACAGGCAGTTATTGTACAAATAAGTCCTTAAAAAAATAATCTAACTAATTAAAAGTTAAGAACAGCTAATAGCTCGATTAATTAGTTTTGGTGCTCATAAATACACCAAGACTTGTATTGAAACGCCTTTAAAAACAGATGCACCAAGAAATGACTTGTTACTTTAAAAGAAGTTATAATTGTACGATGCCATTGATTTTGAAATAAGTAAAGCTGCAAGGAAGGTCTTAAAGCGTCACCTGTGGTATTTGCCAGACGAACTTATTATCTTTGCTCTGTTTTCCGACAAGCTTTTTTGTGGCGAGAAAATGGCCACAGTTCATCAAATGAATGCTGATCGTAGTTCTCGTCCAGTACGAGGTGACAGTCGTTAACTGTCATTTGATTCTACATTATATACTTTTGCGTCGGAAAGTTCGCTAAAAACAGATTTTCTACTAGATTTAAGGACTTTTTCTTGCAATTACCATCTGAGGTTTGGAATGAAAATGTTGATTATCTTTAAAGCAAAAGTTGCATAATTGCTTGTTATTAAAGAGGCTGCGGAAGGGGGTGTGAAACTATTTGAAGACTACAAAAGCTTGCTCACTAAGGACGAGGAAGAAAAACAATATATTATTACATTTAGTTGAAAAAAAACATGCAACTTGTGTCTACTGAAACTTCTAAAAAGGAGTGAACTAACTCAGTTTTAGATTGATCATAAAAGTTTTTACAATAACATAAATTAGTTTTTGCTTTGATCATTCGTTTTATGTGCCTTTTAACTACTTATTACAATAAAAAGTCTTACTTTGATGTACCTGTAGTGAAATTTTTGCACATACCCTTTTTGAATATTTTACTAAAATTTTAATATTTTCATCGCCGTTGAGCATCCACTATTTAGTCCAGTCATTATAGTAAGTTCACCTCGGAATTCGAGATACCCAGCTGTAAATCTGTAAATACTTGTATATTGACACCCTAAAAGTTGTCTCAAAACCTACATATGGTAGGGTGTACGCAACTATAAAATTTCAAGGTCAAAGGTAACAAAAACCGGTTTTTTGCGCTTTTTTGTAAATATCTCATTTCCTATGGAATTTTTGATATGTGTATTCATTATTAATATTGTACAGTATAAAATTATCTACAAAGAACAATGGCAAGTCTCCATACAAAGTTTTACCTGACGTCGTTTTGGAGCGTCTATGAATGAAAAAATGTTAAAACTATAGAGTTTCTTTAACTTAAACAGAATCATTAAGATTTTTGGTTTGAGAGGGCCACAAGAAAAAAATATGATCAATTTTATATTTTGAGGTTATATCATGAAAAAACTTATGTAAATTGCTGTTCTACATTATTTATGTCTAAAAAACAGATTTAGATTACGTGAGAGCAAAGACAATGCATTATTTTACAATTTTGTATAAAAATCTGATGTATATGCAGCAAACAAATGGTAAGTAATGTTAAAAATAGATAGGTACTATACCTACTTTACTAACGTCGATAGTCCATGAGAAAGCACAAGTAGTCGTGAGGGGCAGAGAATTGAGTCCGGGGGCAATGCGAGTCAAAACTGAAGATAAACCAAGAAAGCAATCGTAACACCAGTAGCAAGCAAAGCTAACTAACAAGTTCACAACAAAGTAAACAACTAGTGATGCTGATAATCAATTATCAATTAATCGATTATTGAAATAATTGAAGTCATAATCGATTATAGAATATAATCGAATTAATTATTTTTTAAACGATATTATTAAGATTAAAAACCAAAAAAACTACTGTTATATTGCGACTTACTATTAAAAATATTTTTGATTAAGGAAGTTTTTGTGGATGCTGTAATGATAACGTCAGTGATTACTGTAATGCTATTTGAGGTTTTATTTTATATATTTAAGTACATATTATTATTGCAAACAAATCAAATATGCTAATAAAATTGCTTAAAATAATAAGCTATTATAAATGGATTATTCTTTTCATATTATATATTTGTCATAATCGATCAATCGATTGTGAAAATAATTGATTATCAACATCACTCTAAACAACGGAAGGAAAAAAAATTTTTTTTTAGTGCTGCCATTACACTTTCATCTAATAATACCTGACTATTAATCACAACATTAATAATAAAATATGTAACTAAAACACCTATCAATTATATTTGTTATTTTTTTTTAGCAAAACCTATGTGATTTGTTTTTAACGTTCACTTAATAATCGTTTTTTGATATTTAAAAACAAAATAATAATTTTGAAACATTTTGTAAGTGGTAATACTGACTAAAAGATTATGTCCACTGGATGTGGACGTATTCAAGTAAAAGTTTATTTTGTAAATAATTTAAGCTAGGCTTTTACCGAAAAAGTTAATTTCATCATAAAAAAGGGCTAAATTAATTACTAACTTTTGCACGTGTCCCATTTGTAGACGCTTCATATAACACTTAGGTAAAAACTTGCCATTGTTCTTTGTTTGAAAACATTTTTTTTACGGTGAACCGTTTTCGAAATAGAGGGCGGAATAATGTTTATAATCATTGATTTATCGATAGTTCATCAACTATATATGGCGCATTTTCAACCGGAGGCACCGGTTGACCTGAAATGATCCTGTGACCGCGCGCTCTCCGCCCTCTATTTCGAAAACGGTTCACGGTAAAAAAATGTTTTCAAACAAAATTTGTAGATAATTTTATACTGTACAATATTAATAATGAATACACATAGCAAAAATTCCATAGGAAATGAGATATTTACAAAAAAAGCGCAAAAAAACGGTTTTTGTTACCTTTGACCTTGAAATTTTATAGTTGCGTACACCCTACCATATGTAGGTTTTGAGACAACTTTTAGGATGTCAATATACAAGTATTTACAGACTTACAGCTGGGTATCTCGAATTCCGAGATTCTTACCTAATTTAAGCTTATATGACTGGACTATATTACATAAGACAGGAAGCTGATTTTTTAAATATATAATAAGTATGATTGGTGTAACAAAAGGGAGGGTGGCGAAACTTCTATTTGAAAAAAAAATTATTCCCCTATATCGGTGGACCACCCTAATCTACGTCTTAAGAAGTAGATGAGAGCACCTTCGAGGACGCTGCCACTCAACAGAAGAACGTTCCTCCTAGCAAGCCGGACTGGAATGGCATGGCAAACACCTCGGATTCAGGAAATTTAAGCAAGTTGGACGAGATGTATAGAAGACAGTCAAGCAACTTCAAGGCGTTTGCGAGAACAGTCTCTAACATCAATGTAGACTTCATACAAGATCGATGGGAGTTTGAAGACACACTGAAAGCTCTTCAGGTACGCTGGAAGGCCATAGATCTACTCCACTGGGAAATAGACAGTGAGACTAACGGATCTAATCAGCATTACGAAGCAAGATTCACAGAGCACGAACAGAAATATCATGACATCAAGAGGACCATAAATGGTAAGCTTTGGTCCGTGTCACACCGTGAAAAATCGACACCTAAACTCGACATTCCCGTGTTCAGCGGCAGCTACCAACAGTGGGTGTCATTTAAAGACCTCTTCAGCGAGGCGATACACAACAACCCAAGTTTGTCTAAAGCGCAAAGAATGCAGTTCCTAAAGAGCAAGCTTAAGAACGAAGCTGAGCGCTTAGTGCAACATTTACAGATCAGCTCGGATAATTATTTGACCTGTTGGGAAATATTGAACCATAGGTACAATAATAAAAAAACTGATATTTACAACGCACATGAATACTCTTATGAACCTGCCTGTGACTCAAATAGCCAATGTGAATCACATAAAACGCCTCCATGACGTCACCACAGAATAGTGCTTAAATGCAATAAAAAATCTGGGGGTCAACATCGATACCTGGGATCCCATTTTAGTTTACCTTTTGGTGCAAAAAATAGACTCTGAAACACATAGTGACTATTTGGAGTCAGTTAAAGAACCACGCGAGTTACCAAATTTAGAAGAATTTCTCAAGTTCCTAGAAAACAAGTTCACTACATTGGAATCAGCACGTCGAAAGCAAGAAAATTATCAGTCAAGATCATCGACGTCGACATCTGATAGACAAAATAAATTGCATTATTTCAAGATTTTTTCAAGCAATCAAGCTGCAGCTTCATCTCATAGGAAAAACAAGATAGTATGTCCAATTTGTAACAGCGCCGAACATAGGATTTATTATTGTGACAAGTTCCTGAAAATGTCGCCGACACAAAAACGTTTAGAAATTTCGAAACTAAAATTTTGTTATATTTGTCTTCATAGTCATAATGGGGAAATATGTTCGTCAAACAAAAGATGCCGGGAGTGCAACGGGCGACACAACACTTTGCTGCACTCAGCGTTTGCAAAAAACGTGACATCGGCCGACACGACGTCAAGACCAGCGTCCAATAACGTAGCATTGAACCCGCGCATTGAACAACTCAGCAATAATATGCACGTGGCCCTACAATTTGAAGCGCCCAAAATTTTATTATCTACAGCCCTCATAAAGATTCAAAGAGCAGATGGAGAATACCTTGTCATGCGAGCCCTAATAGACCAAAGCTCACAAGTTTCTCTCATCACCACACGAGCAGCACAGCTTCTGTGCCTACAAAAACAAAAGTGTAGAGGAGTGATAACAGGTGTTGGCGCCAAGGACAACATCTGCAATGGATTAGCAGAAATATATTGCAATTCTATGCGCGAAGATTATGCGTTTACGACTAATGTTTACATTATGAAAGGCTTAACAAGAAATTTGCCTAATGCGTCATTCACCCGTCCAACATGGGACTTATTAAAACAAATAGAATTGGCCGATCCCGACTTCAATGTGAGCAAGCCCATTGACATTTTATTCGGAGCCGACATCTACTCAAATATTATGATGAATGGAATGTATCGAATTGGAAACATGTCTCTAATCGCTCAAGAAACGCGTCTGGGGTGGCTATTGTGCGGCAAGGTGCAGTCTCTCCAGTGCAATGTGGTGGATGCAAATAATACAAAAATTTTGGGAAATAGAAGATGTGTCGCAAAATCAGTCATATTCGACAGAAGAAAGTCAATGTATCGAATTTTATAAGTCTACGACAACAAGGTCAAAGGACGGAAAATATGTAGTTAGACTGCCTCTTAAGTCTAACAAAACTTAAGTGATCAATTGTGCCAATCGAAGTACAAAGCTATCGCTCAATTCCATCAAATAGAGAAAAAATTGAATAGAAACAGCGAGCTAAAAATAGCCTACAAGTCTTTCATACACGAGTATCAAGAATTAGGACATATGATACTTGTCAACAATGACAATGTAATGTGCGGACCCGTTTGCTATTTACCACACCATTGCGTGCTACGAAGTGACTCCAGTACTACGAAGCTACGAGTAGTCTTCAATGCATCGGAAAAAACATCAATCGGACAAAGTCTTAACGATTGCGTGTATACGGGGCCGAACTTACAAAACGATATCTTCACGCTACTATTAGAGTGGAGGCGATACAAGGTGGCCATCGCCGCCGATTGTGAAAAAATGTTTCGCGCCATTTGGATAAATGAAGATGACCAGCCTCTGCAAAGGATAATATGGCGAGATAACTCGCACGATCATTTACAGGCATATCAGCTAACTACGGTGACTTACGGCACCAAGGCCGCCCCTTACCTGGCAATGATGACATAACGCTAATTAGCAAGTGACGAAAATCAAAGATTTCCTGAAGCGGCGCAGATTGTAGAAAACAATTTCTACATGGATGATTTGATCCTGGCTGTGCCGTCAATAGAGGACGCGCTAAAAATCAAGGCAGACCTCATAAATCTTATGAAAGCTGGCGGCTTCAATTTAAGAAAATGGAAGTCTAATTACAAGGTTCTATCTGAAAATTCAAGTCAAGAAGGTCAGTGTAACTTTGACCTCACGCACACCGAATCTACCAAGACACTCGGTTTATACTGGAATCCTGAAAAGGATGTTTTTGTTTTTCAATGCAAGATCAACAAGCAAGATCAACATACTTAGGTCACTACTTATATTTTGAGCCTTGACGAATCTGATTGTTTTAGACCCCATTTGGTTTTTTCATCGTAAAGTTTGACCTTTTTGACTACTACATTCCTAAGAAACTTTTGAAATCTGCGCTGAAAATGTTTTCAATATCGTCGATCGAAAATTGTAAGTGTGCGGGAGAATGGTAAAAATCAAAATCAAAATCAAATCATTTATTCATATAGGTCAAATGTTGACACTTATGATAGTCAATGATACAGAGAGTGAATTTACCGCCAGTTCGGAAGGTAGGGCCAATGAGAAGAGCTGGCAAGAAACTCCAGGCCACTCTTTTAGGCCGGGACTCCACCAAAGCGGAGACGAGACGAGCGGAGAGGAGATGTTTTTTAAACAACCAATAGGCCGGGACTCCACCAAAGCGGAGACGAGACGAGCGGAGAGGAGATGTTTTTAAACAACCAATAGAATTGAGTTATTGACACGTCTCCTCTCCGCTCAGCTTCAGTGGAGATCGCTGTGCGGAGATGTGTAATATTTGTATGTCGCGATGGAAGCGGAGATGTGAGCTGTGCGCGGACGACGCGCAGTGGAGACGAGAGATGTGAGCGGCGTGCAGTGAGCGATGTCACCCTCCCCCCTCTCGCCCGCTAGCAACCCGCAGAACCCCGCGCGCGCGCCGGCCGGCCATCTTGCTAGTACCGTGCGCGCTGAAAAACATCTCTTCTCGCACAGCACACAGCACACCGCACACATCTCCGCTTTGGTGGAGTCCCGCGAGCTGAAAAACATCTCTTCTCGCACAGCACACAGCACACCGCACACATCTCTGCTTTGGTGGAGTCCCGGCCTGACTCAATTCTATTGGTTGTTTAAAAAACATCTCCTCTCCGCTCGTCTCGTCTCCGCTTTGGTGGAGTCCCGGCCTATTGGTTGTTTAAAAAACATCTCCTCTCCGCTCGTCTCGTCTCCGCTTTGGTGGAGTCCCGGCCTTATTGACACGTCTCCTCTCCGCTCAGCTTCAGTGGAGATCGCTGTGCGGAGATGTGTAATATTTGTATGTCGCGATGGAAGCGGAGATGTGAGCTGTGCGCGGACGACGCGCAGTGGAGACGAGAGATGTGAGCGGCGTGCAGTGAGCGATGTCAGGCCGGGACTCCACCAAAGCAGAGATGTGTGCGGTGTGCTGTGTGCTGTGCGAGAAGAGATGTTTTTCAGCTCGCGGGACTCCACCAAAGCGGAGATGTGTGCGGTGTGCTGTGTGCTGTGCGATAAAAGCGTGTGCTCGCGCGCACGGTACTAGCAAGATGGTCGGCCGGCGCGCGCGCGGGGTTCTGCGGGTTGCTAGCGGGCGAGAGGGGGGAGGGTGACATCGCTCACTGCACGCCGCTCACATCTCTCGTCTCATATATAAGATCTGTCCAAAATGTCATAAACAACACGGCCTCTATAATTGCAAGGAATTCTTAACTTTGTCGCCAGAAGAGAGGTTGAAAACCGCTAATAACCTACATGTGTGTATAAATTGTTTATTTCGCCACAAAGACGAAGTTTGTATGTCAAACAAAAAATGCAAGCATTGCAATGAGTCACATAGCAGCATTTTACATGAAGCGATGACCACTGTAAAATCGCAGCCTAGAGAGCCTAATGTGGGTCAACGTTTAAATACATACGTAGCAAATGACAGCACAAATGAGGTTATTTTAGCCACAGCGCAAGTTAAGGCGATGACTAATGATGGAACTACAATTATTTTACGCGCCTTATTAGACCAAGGATCTCAAGTCAGTCTCATCACAGAGAATGCTGCCCAACGACTACAGTACAGAAGCGGGACAAGCTGAGCGCTGTTGTGTCGGGAATTGGAGCTTCAGCCACTACCAGGTGTAAGGGAGTGCTTCACCTTAAATGCCAGGCCTTATACAACAATTTTAGCTTTAACATCAAGGCACTTATTATGAATTCAATAACTAATAAACTGCCAAGTAAAACCATTGATAAAGCTAGCGTTGAACACATACAACATTTGCAACTTGCTGATCCTGATTTCAATGTATCTCAGGACATTGACTTGCTCCTGGGAGTCGATGTATACTCTGAGATATTGTTGGAAGGTCTCATCAAAACAAAAACGTCCTCCATCATAGCCCAGCAAACACACTTAGTTAAATGTTTTGTAATTACCGCAAACTATCCATAGTTTGCGGTAATTACAAAACATTTAACTGTCATGTCATAGTCAATAACATTCAAGACCTTGCGCAGTTCTGGGAACAGGAGTCCTTGCAGGACAACAAGGAAGAAGCTGAACCTGACGACAAATGCGAGCGGTTATATAAGGAAACAACAACGCGCCTGCCTGACGGGAGATACCAGGTCCGACTTCCTCTCAAGGACGATTTTTTAGAAAAACTGGGCACATCCAAACCGCAAGCTATCGCTCAGTTTCAGCAATTAGAACGAAAATTGGCAAGAAATCCTGCATTTGCAACAGACTACAAGTCTTTTATGGAGGAATACGAGAAAATGGGTCAAATGAAACAGGTTAACATAAACCATAACAACATGGATTATTTTTTACCACATCACGGAGTTGCGCGTCCAGGTGCAATTACGACGAAATTGAGAGTCGTATTTAACGCTTCGGCCAAAACGAGTACTAAACATAGCCTTAATGACTTGATGGAAGCAGGGCCAAACCTACAAAAGCATTTTCTTAGCATTCTACTGAGGTGGAGACAGTACAAGTATGTATTCACATCGGACATAGAGAAAATGTACCGTTTTATTGTTATACATCCAGAACATCAAACCTTACAAAAAATTGTTTGGCGGACCTGCCCTCGTCAACTTCTACGGGAATATCAATTGTGTACTGTTACTTACGGTACTAAGGCTGCCCCGTTCTTAGCGCTGAGAACACTTCAACAGTTAGCGGCGGACGAAGGTGACGGATACCCGGAAGCTAAAAACATATTACTAAATCAATTTTTCGTGGATGATGCGTTATTCGGCAGCGATAATTTGGACGAAGCCCGTAAAATAAGAGACCAACTTATTCAACTATTGGCTAAGGGAGGTTTTAACCTTAGGAAGTGGTCTAGTAATAAACAACAGCTTATAGCAGACCTGCCAGAGCACATGATTAGCCCGGTTAGCTTCAATTTCACGGAAGAGCAAACGTCAAAGGCGTTAGGATTAACCTGGGATCCGAAACAAGATAAATTTATATTTTCACCAACATTAAAGAAAAATAATACCTCCACTAAAAAACCTACAAAACGTCAAATTCTGAGCGACATATCTGCAATGTTTTTTGACCCACTGGGGTGGCTATCACCCATCACAATCAAGGCAAAAATCTTATTCCAACAAATTTGGAAACACAAACTTGAATGGGATGATACTGTTCCAGATGAAATAGAAAGGGAATGGAGGATACTTTGTAACGATTTAAGAAACATGCAACATTTAAAGTTTAACCGATGGCTTGGAGTTGAAACAAACATGGACTGCGAGCTGCACGCCTTCTGTGATGCGTCGGAAAAGGCATTTTCTTGTGTGGTATATTGCAAGACTCGAAAAGGATCACAGGAACCCCAAATCACATTAGTCGCAGCCAAAACAAAGGTGGCTCCAATACAAAAAAGGCAGAGTCTACCAAGGCTTGAGTTATGTGGTGCTCAGTTGCTTGCCCAGTTAATAAATAAAATAAAACATTGCTTCAACAAACCGAACATCAAAGTGACCGCGTGGACAGACTCTATGATCGTACTTGGTTGGTTAAAGGGAGATATATCACGGTGGAAGGCCTATGTCGCCAACAGGGTGCAAGAAATTACATCTATTGTGTCCCCTAACGATTGGAGACATGTGAGGTCAGATCAAAACCCAGCTGACTGCGCGACTCGAGGATTACTACCTTCCCAATTACAAAACTTTTCCTTGTGGTTTGATGGACCCGAATGCATTCGAACAGAGAGCGCACCGGAATCGTCTGAAGTCGATTATGAGTTACCTAACATTGAAATAAAAACAGTACATGTGGTTACGTCACCCGTGAACAAAAACACAATAACAGAACTCCTTATCAAATACAGCTGTTTAATGACTATAATACGAGTCATCGCTTGGGTGTCGCGTTTCATAACAAACGCGTCACGAGACATACGCCAGACAGACAACACACAGGTGAATGGCGAGTTTATTTATAGAAAAGGTAATTTGACGTTAGCTGAAATTCGACGCGCCACCAACATTATTGTAAAGCACGTTCAGAACGAACATTATAAACAAGAAATAAACGATTTAAAAACAAAGGGGATTGTAAATAAAAACAGTGGCCTTCTAAAACTCAATCCTTACCTTGATAAAAATGACATATTGCGCGTCGGAGGCAGACTACAAAACTCAAACTTATCTGAAGAGACGAAACACCCAATTATAATACCGCAAAACAGTAAGCTGACATCTCTTCTAATTGATCGAGCGCATTCTACAACCTTGCACGGTGGGGCTAGATTAACTTTGGCCACATTGAGGCAAAAATATTGGATAGTAGGAGGCAACAGAACTGTCAAAAAACATCTGCGAAACTGTGTAAAGTGCTGCCGTTTTAAACCGTCAACACAGTATCAATTGATGGCTGACTTACCCAGTGAGAGAATAGCTCAATCGCCGCCCTTTTATCATACAGGAGTAGATTTCACAGGATTTGTTGAAGTAAAATTGAACAAAGGTCGAGGTGTAAGGACAAGTAAGGGATACGTCGCGGTTTTCGTATGCATGACAACAAAGGCTGTGCATTTAGAGCTCGCATCCGATTTATCAACACAAACATTTTTACTTGCCCTTAACCGCATGATTGCGCGACGAGGCTGCCCTAAACATATTTACTCCGATAATGGAACGAACTTTGTTGGAGCCGAAAGGGAATTGGCTAGACAACTACATATTGCTCAAACATTCAGTACAGACAGTTTTGCACGGAGTACAACGGAGCTAGGAGTGGAGTGGCATTTCAACGCCCCAAGCTGGCCGACTGCTGGCGGACTTTGGGAGGCCGCAGTTAAGTCCATGAAGTACCACCTTAAACGCGTGTTAGGGGAACAAAAGCTAACATACGAAGACTTTTCAACACTGCTTACACAGATTGAAGCATGTATGAATTCCAGACCACTGTGCCCTCTAACTGAGGACGCTGAGGATATCGATTATTTAACACCCTCGCACTTCTTAATCGGGCGACCAACAACATTCCTACCTCAAGAATATATCGAAGATCGAACTATTAAAATTCATAACAGATGGCAGCTACTACAAAAAATGCAACAAAGTTTTTGGAGGAGATGGTCCAGCGAATACTTGCAACAACTTCAAGTTCGAAGTAAATGGTTATATAAGACAAATAATTTGTCTACGGGCGACGTCGTACTGATTAAGGAGGATAATATACCACCTTCTAAGTGGCCACTGGGTAAAATACAGGATGTTCATCCGGGAAAAGATAACCTGGTCAGAGTCGTAACATTAAAAACACAAAAAGGAGTACTCAAAAGGCATATAACTAAATTAGTTAAACTGCCGATATCAGATTTAGAAACAGAAAAACCTGACAACACTCCTGTCAAGCCAGAAAATCAACCGACGAACACCACGAAACAAAAACAACACCGCAAACGGAAGAATGTGAACTCTAGCCTGTTATGTGTGCTTGTAACATTACTTACATTATTTCGCCCGACTGTACAGGCTAGTGACGTCATGAAGGTCACACCATTTGAGCCAAACAGAGCTGTATATTTTGACAGAATCGGGAATTTGCAAAGCGTACATGATAGCTGGAAGATCGTAACTTACTACAATATGACATCCTATTGGCGAGTCGTAGAAAACATACACCGGGTTGTAAAACACCTAGGGGAAAGGTGTGAGCAATTTGACTATCAAACGATGTGCAAGACCATTGGAACAGAATTCCAACAGGAGCTTAATGAACTTGAACATAACAATTACTTGTTGCAAACACATCACGGACAGACAAACGGGCGTGTCACCCGAGGACTCATTAACGGAATAGGCTATATTGCCAATAGCTTATTCGGCGTGTTGGACGAAAGTTTTGCCAGACAATATAAACAGGATATAGAAAAATTACATCATAACAGAGATCATTTATTAATCCTAATTAAGGGACAAACATCAATAATTGAAGCGCAAAATAACATTCTAAAGAGAAACGAAGAGGCGATGAATACGCAATTTAATCTATTATCTAAACATCTTAACAACACAACTACGTTTCTGCAGCAGATGAAAACTGCTCTTAAGGAGGAGCAAGCTATGAACTACTTTAATATCCTGGCAGTCACCACTTCAATTATCTTATCTAAATTGCGCCACATTCAAGGTATGCTTTTAGAAACAGCGATTAACATTCATCACGGGCACGTTGATACACGACTTTTACCGCAAAGTCAGCTCATGCAGGAACTCAACATCATTTCGGGACAGCTACCCCCACATCTATCTATTCCCGTCGAAAACATCCAAACTCAATTACCTGATGTCTACAAACTTCTGGAGGTGAGATCACGGTTAATTGATAATTATTTCATTATAGAAATCACATTACCGTTGACAAGTGACAATCAGTTCACTGTTTATCAAACAATTCCTATTCCCATGCTATCTAACAACGGGCAGGCACATATAGTGAAGACAAGCTCAGAATATATTGCAGTCAATATTAGAAAGGAAACGTATATGCAGCTCACCAGCAGAGATCTCGAACATTGTATTAAAATTGAGCCTAGCACATACATCTGTTCGTTAAATAAGCCAACGCGTAATATGAGAAACCATCAAATCCCATGCGAAATTGGTATGATAACAAATGTCACCTTATCAAATTGTGTGTACACATCGGAAAGCTGTAACAATACATGGACACCACTACAAAGACCCAACACTTGGTTTCATGTTTGTTGCAACAGTTGTCAGTTACAAATTATATGTGAAAGGCGTATGACTACTAAGACAATATATTCAGCAGGAATTATAGAAGCAACCGAAGGATGTATAATTAGAAACGGCGAAGATACTTACTACACGCAAGTATATTACACGAATAAAATGTATACCAATCCTGAAATATCGTTAATCGATCTTGGAGACATCAACAACCTAACATCTCTACAGTCCATTGAACTATCAACCATGCAACTTAACACGCAGACTGTAAGAAACGATTATGGACAACTTGAACATTCATTGAAGAAATTAAGGAAGCAAACTGAGCAGACTGAAATGTCGCAAAACGACTTACACATATACGTTGTCTCATATACTACACTGGGACTTCTGGTGTTATTCTCTGCTGTCGCGGGAGGCATCTACGTATACTGGAAATGTAGTCACAACATTACCGCCAACACCGGACGGATGCCGATGGCCAGATCACCACCGCCGAAGCCACCGAGGGCCGCGTCTACTGAAAACATTGAAATGAGCACATACGCGAAACCCCATTCATTTAATATTTAAATTACAGAATACTTAAGTAGTTAATAATAGTTCACTTTAATATTTTTACATGTTCTAAGAGTCATTTCATTTTACTTTGATTTAGTTCGTGCGCCCGCCAAGATGTACGGTCACCAACCGCACATTGTACTTTGCACATTGACCTAGATTATAATTTTTATTGTAATAATAAATAAGAGGGTCAAGTCGTCACGTAGGCATAGAATTAAGTATAGTTCGGGTTAGGTCGGGCGCGAACAACATTTAACATTTTTATAACATTTTTATTATTACATTTTAATTACATTTTTTATAACATTTTATAGTTTAGTTTAACTTGGTTTAAGTAACATTAACTTAGTGCAGTTTTAATTAAACATTTAACATTATTTCGAACATTTCCTTTTATTTCAAAACATTAACATTTAACATAGTGTGTATAGGCTCTTGCCTATACATATAATGTTATTATTTGGCAGATATGTCAAATACTTTTTAATTGTTACCAAAAGTTTAAAAGGCTGCGTATAATATAATTAATAATTAAGCTAAGATTGTTAACTGATCTCAGAAGAAACTGGTTTGTTAGATTGTTTAACTATTTAGAATTATTATTGTTTTAGAGTTCTTTTACAGATATTTTTTATAATATGATTAATGTATAAGCAAGAACTAAGATTGTTAGCTGATCTCAGAAGAAAGTGATTTATTTCATTATTTTGAATTATTATTGTTTTAATTTTCCTTTACAGATATTTTATAATTTTATTAATAATTAAGCTTGGAATAAGAATGTTAATCGATCTCAGAAATAAGTGATTAAGATTGTTTAATTACATATTTTGAATTATTATTGTTTCAGAGTTCCTTTGCAAATAATTTGAACAGTGATTTATTTTGTTTCTGTTATTTTACTAGTTATTAGCTCAATATTTATCAATAAAGAAAAAATATATTATTATATGAAAAAGTTTCTTTGCTTAACCTATATCCATATAGTTATACATACTGTCATATTATATTAAAATTTTACCGACGTAAACTATTATTGTATTTAAGATATAAAATCATATACAAGTAATTTTTTCCAGTGTAAATGGTTATATGTCTTACATACAACATTTACGAAAGGTAATATACAGTGTAGAATATTGTATCAACAAAATCTCAGAAACGGGAGGTATTTCTAAAGAGTAACTCCCATAATAGTGGAAAGAACTAAAAAAAATATCCATATACAAAATTTCAGACAAATACATTGAACGGTGACGATATTATTGCACTTCTATTCTTTAGAACCCTCTACTATAAAATTACGATTTTGAAGATACAACAACTTACGTGGGAGGTATCGAAATATTATTATGTTTCGACAGGTGACGTCACTAAAATGTATCGGCAAGTGCTCGTTCAGGATTGCGATCGGGATCTACAACTGATTGTGTGGTGATAATAAAGACCAAAAATTAAAAAAACATTAAGACTCAATACAGTAACTTATGGTTTTTCTAGCTTATAAATATGCTTAAAAAGCACTCGATGTTTACGGCAGTTAGGTGAGGAATGCGCGCAGGAAAAAATTAAAAATATAATACAGAACGATTCTCTTGTTCAACGGGTTCGAATTCGGAAGATGAACTATTGCACATTAAAAAATCCATTGAAAAGGCATTATTAGCAGGTTGTTTTCCGTTACGTAAATTTCGTTCCATTTCGTCCTTAATTTTAAATGATAGCCAAGGTCCCAACATATCCTTGGAGTGGACTGGGTCTACGCAGCTGACAACATTCATTTCCCTACAGAGTATTCCCCAAGAGATGATATACTAAACGTTCAATTTTTTCAGATTCATGTAAAATATTTGATCCATTAGGTGTATTGAGTTGTTTAACAATAGTACCTAAAATATTAATCCAAAAATTATGGATTGCAAAAATTGGTTGGGACGAACCCGTTCCCTATCACATTAAGAAATCTTGACAACAATTTGTAAGCGGTTCAGCTTTTATAAAATCAATACAAATACCTCGCCATGTAAGTATTGAACGATTCATACCATCATGGCCAGGTCGGTCTATTTGTTTTAAAGGTATTTTTTTTTAAATTGGCATGATAATAACATACGTAAGAACTTAAGACAGAAGGTCCTTTAAGTAGAGACTAAATAGATTAATCGACTTGGTATTATATAGATCTCACAACTTTTTACGGCGAGACTTGAGGTTTTTACAGAATGTTTTTGATGGCATATAACTTCCACCAAAGAAGAGACTGGAACTAACGTCTTCAGGGCCCCCAGCATGTTTACGCCACGCAGCACTGTGGTGCTGGTGTGCGGAACCGGTTGCCTACGTGTGCATCGCCGCGCCGCGCAGCGCCATCATACATACATTCACTCATTTTTCCATACTTATTCACTCGCAATTGTGCGAGTCATTTTACACTTGTGCTAGTCATTACCATTACTTCACTTACTTCTGTACTCTCAACACTATAAGCGCCTACCTATCGCGCCTACTTCCTATCATATTTTTCCACATATCACTCATCCAGAGCGACAGTGACGTAACTGCAAATTTGAAAATTTTACACAACACCGTTTTTAAGTTTTTGTTCTAACATTAATTGCGATTCTAAAGTTATGATACGACTCAATACTCTCTAGATATTTTTTTTATTGTGGTTTGATCCTTTACTTTGAAAATGGACATTCATTTTCTACTGCCCAGCTCATAAATTATCTAAAAAATAAAGTTTTTTACCTTAAGACCTACAGTTGCGTCGTTGTTGTCCTAGAAAAAGGTTATTTGGATAGTTGTGACTATTGTTAGTCAAATAAATGAAACTAATTTACATCAATCAACATAATCTGTTCTATTTGAAACGTTAACAATGGTAACACATTAATATAATTATATCTACTTCAAGAAAAATAGGAATAGTATTCTAGATAGTATTATTAGAGTTAGTAAAAATCACTTTTTAAAGTAGGTACATATTTATCGAATGGCACGCAAAATCAGAAATAGTATTATCTATACCTACAAAATGCTGAAAAGGAATTAAAATACTAAAAGATAATTTCACTTTAGTACCTACGTAATAATATAAATCACAATTCAAAGTAAGTATCTAAAGGGGTGTGGATGTGCATATGCTTTTGCAGTTAGAATAATCACGACATGCTTCTCGCTTGCCTTTCACGCGCTTGCTTGCACAGACGCATGGTAGCATAAGTACAAACCCCTCATGGTGCCTCCATCAGAAGTACTGTGAGAGCGAGGTCTTAGGGGAGAGCGCAACAGTCGTGAAGATCCCTAAGGCAAGTCCACTAGCTATCCTCCCCGTGGTTGCTTGCCCTGTTATTGATCCAGTTCCCTTAGAAATGGATATAACTGAAACTACTGGGCGCCTATCGCAGGGATGCTGAGGTCACACCTTTGCGAGTTTATCATCATACCGACAAGATGGTGGACAGAATTGACCTCCTGCGTGTTTCTGCCGTACGCGGGATCCCGTAGAAAGAATCCTGGGGGTTGAGGTGAATGTCAGCTGCGGCTGGCAGGAGGCAACACGCCTCATTGGTCTGGATTTCCTCCGACACGGGCGGTCAAGGGCTAGCCACCTGCGATCAAGCGGCTGTAGCATCCGGTCAGACGGTTGCTGGCGAGTTCCTGGAGTGATGGAGTCGGCAGACGGCGGAGCAGGGCAGGTTGTGGTAACAGGTGAGTTGTTTTTGCACCGTTTAGTCTCGTCGGCGACGCACTTCGAGGAGCTATATCTGTCCGGTAGCCTTGGTGCTATCAGGCATCCCTACATGACGGCTCCGAGGAGAGTGAGGAGCCGGACTGACGAATCATTCAAAACCAAAGGTATGAATAATTTAACAAAAAACCAAACCCAATCCAGTGCGAGAGCACCTAACGCGCATAGCGCAAAGCCAACCGAGGGCGTCAGCGGAGGCGACAGCGACTCGTGTAGCTGGACCGAGGTATCTGGCAAGAGAACCTGTGGGCTGCCACGACAAACTGGAGCCAAAGCCAACCCTAAAGTTGGGTCAAGCGCGGAGGGGTAGCCCGAAAGGCAAACCGGACGAGCCGCAATAGGCCCGAACGGTGTCGATAAGGCGACCCAACCTGGTGAACGAAAGTGCCCAAGGGAGCAGTGGCGGGAGAATCCAGAGCGGAAGAATCCGGGGTGGGTTCTAGGGGCCCCCGTGGGCCACCGACCTCTGACCCCAATACCAAACCCAGAGGCACGCAGGAGGGTCCCAGCGCATCAGCACAAAGGCGGAATAGTCGGCTGAGGAAGCTGCAGGCGCTCCAAGGAACCAGCGAAGCTCCTACCAAACGCACAAGGGAGGTAAGCGACAGGTCACAAGAGCAAGCCCGGTAGGCCAAAAAGCGTAAAACCCAGAACTCTTACCGGGATGTCGTTGCATCCAGCCTCAGAATGGCAGTGATCCTCGTCGGGTACCCGACGAGGAAAATGACCATCAAAGACGGTCATCGAGTGCAGGACCTGATGTTCGATCGGCAAATGGCGCTAACAGGTACGCCTCCTGTTGCCAACATGGGCAACATAGTGTCCAGTGCGCTCTTCTTTACTTGCGCCGATGAAACCTCAGCGAAATGGCTGAATGAGCTCACCGGCTCAAAGGTAAGTGAAGACAGAATCCTCAGAGTGGTAGCAGCTAAAGAGCTACCGAAGCCGGGCTAGAAGTAAGTTTGGCGACCTATAGTTGCCCAATCAACCATCAACATGGAGCGTTTAAGGTATGTCCAAATTAACCTACAACACAACAAGGCGGCCGCGGCCCTTCTGGCACGTGCTAAAAGGAGGCAAATTCGACATTGCTCTCATCCAAGAACCCTTTACCCGGTGTAACAGACGGTCGACCGAAAATTAAAAAAAAAATATTCTAGACATGATTCTGGTGCTTATGGCGTTGAAAATTTTCATCGCTTTCTTGATTTTTTCCAATTTTTTATGCGTTTTTTTTATTTATTTTTTGTATTATTTCGTTAATACAACACAATGCAAGATGAATATGAAAAAAAAACCCTCATATTACTGTTTTTCACAAAAAAAACAGCAATGGAATAAAACAACGTATAAATTCGCTATCAGCTGTTCGCGCGCGGCCAACGACACCGCACCGGCGGCGGCCGGCCGCGACGGTCGTCATCACGCCGCAATTACCTACGCGCGCTACACAGCCACGATTACGCACACAGCGTCGCACTCACTAGTGTGCATCGTTGTGGTGGCGTGCGTGGCGTCGAGGCACATTTTAGGTTTTGTCTTTGATTATTTATTAGGTTATACTAACATTTTAATTGATACTATTCAAAACAAGGCAGTCTTTCGAATTTGCGTACTTCGGACTCAATGAAGTAAATACTTGACTCAATACTATGGATATAATTCGCCTTATAATAATTACTCAAAATAGTTAGGTACCTATTTACTTATTTTTTACTTAGTATTTGTTCCGTTAAATGAGAATGACGTAATTATCCCGCTCTCCGATAAGATTTAAAATGTGTGATATCATTAATTGAGCAGTGATAGCCGAGTGGTATAAGTTGACACCTCCCACGCCAGTGGTCGCAGGTTCGAATCTGAGGCAATACAAATACACCAATGACTTTTCGAAATTATGTGTGTATCTATACTAATATAATAAAGCTGAAGAGTTTGTTTGTTTGTTTGATTGTTTGTTTGTTTGTTTGTTTGTTTGTTTGAACGCGCTAATCTCAGGAACTACTGTTCCGATTTGAATCTATACTAATATAATAAAGCTGAAGAGTTTGTTTGTTTGTTTGATTGTTTGTTTGTTTGTTTGTTTGAACGCGCTAATCTCAGGAACTACTGTTCCGATTTGAAAAATTCTTTCAGTGTTAGATAGCCCATTTATCGAGGAAGGCTATAGGCTATATAACATCACGCTACGGTCATTGGGAGCGGAGTAGCAACGAAAAATGTTGAGCAAGCGAAGTTGCGCGGGTCAGCTAGTTAGAAATAATTATCACATGCTCCAACGGTGAAGGAAAACATCGTGAGGAAACATAAGCGGAGGAGGTATCATAAGCCTCCTTTGAATTTCCTTTCTTTGTAGTTTTATTTTATTTAATATCTTTGTGCCTGAACTAGCTATTTTATCTTTTACTAGCTGACCCGCGCAACTTCGCTTGCGTCACGTCATAATTTTCTCCGTTTTTGTAACATTTTTCGTTACTACTCCGCTCCTAATGGTCGTAGTGTGATGATATATAGCCTATAGCCTTCCTCGATAAATGGGCTATCTAACAGTGAAAGAATTTTTCAAATCGGACCAGTAGTTCCTGAGATTAGCGCGTTCAAACAAACAAACAAACAAACAAACAAACAAACAAACAAACAAACTCTTCAGCTTTATAATATTAGTATAGATTTATTTTTTACTCATCTTGCGTTTGCATTATCTGTTACGTTTAGTTTTCACAACCGGCAGATGGAACAATTAACGTTTTGTTACATTTTGTTTCATATTTTATTTATTTATCGTGTTAATACCCTAGTAACTGGGTTGTGGAGGTCAGATAGGCAGTCGCTCCATGTAAAACACTGGTATCCAGCTGCATGCGGTGAGACTGGAAGCCGACTCTGACATAGTTTGGAACAAAGGCTAAGCTAATATATAATATATTTTATTTATTTTATTTAGTTATTATATTTATTATTATACTTTTATATTTACACATACATTATTATTGTTGAAGTATATTTATAGTATCACATATATTATTATTATATATTTCACATTGTTATCATGTCGCTACACGACGACAGTGTCGATAGTGATGATTTTTTTTCAGCTGACAGTGATTCCAGTTTTGCTAGTGTTCCTTCTCTCGCTGAGACAATATCGTCTCATTTCTCTGATGCTCTTAGAAGTCTGAATGTTGTCCATATCAATGCCCAGAATATTCCGGCTCATTATCCAGATATGCTGACTAGTTTTGACTGTACAAACCTACACGCCATACTGGTCTCTGAGTCATGGCTTAAGCCGTGCTTAGCCTCTTCCGCATACTCACTCCCTGGTTATCAGCTCATCAGAAATGATCGGGCTGTGGGAGGTGGGGGTGGCGTTGCCATATACCTTAAAAATAACATCCCCTATTCTATCATTAGTTCGTCATCACATGCTGATGTTGGCGAACACCTTTCCTTCTTGAGATTGTACTTCTCCACTCTAAAATACTGCTCGGTGTATTTTACTGCCCCTCTTCTCGCATTGATTATTTCTCATCTTTTGAGATTCTTTTAGAAAACTTTACTCCAATGTAAGTCAAACCATAATCATGGGTGATTTTAACACTTGTCTCCTTAAAAACGATTCCCGCTCCACCACACTCCAGTCTATAGTTCAATCCAACAACCTGTCTATCCTTCCTCTCAGTGCCACACACCACTTTCCCAACTGCACTCCCTCCTTACTTGACCTCATTCTTGTCTCCTCCTCAAATCGTGTCTCCAAACATGGCCAGTGTCCAGCTGATGCTTTCTCCTACCACGATTTATTTTTCCTATCCTACCGAATCCGACCACCTAAACCCAAACCGAAAACCCTTGTGCATCGTAATTTTCGTGACATGGATGTTGTTAAGCTTTGCGAGGATGCCGGCAATATTAATTGGAGCTCAGTCTTTGACTCTGACTGCGTTGATGACAAGGTGGCTATATTGACAAATAAATTAACCGATCTATACGACACTCACGCACCTTTTCGTCAAATCAAAGTGAAGCAGCTTCCGTCGCCTTGGCTTACTGACGACATCAAATCACTGCTCCATAAAAAATCCATAGCCAAAACTAAGTACAGATGTCGCCCCTCTGAAGCTAACAGAGAAAAATATGTAGCTATTCGTAATCACTGCAGCAAGGTGTGTAGGAATGCACAACGCCGACACATTCAAGAATCCGTTGAAAACGGAGATCCAGCCAAAGTTTGGAAATTTCTTAAGTCACTGGGGGTCGGCAAACCACAACAAAACCCTGTCCCAAATAATACTAATATGAAACTTTTAAATCAACACTTCTCTGCATCATCAAAGTTAGATAATACCACGAAATGTAATACGCTTAGTTATCTCTCATCTTGTTCGACTCCTGACTGTTCCCCATTTGTCTTTAGTCAATTCACTGCTTGTGATGTTAAGAGGAGCATATTGTCGATCACATCGAATGCGCAGGGTACTGATTGTGTCAGCCGTAATATGATCCTCCCTGTCCTGGATGTAATACTTCCTATCCTATGTCATATCCTTAATTTTTTCATTACTAGCGGCATCTTTCCGTCCACATGGAAGGATGCCCAAATTGTCCCTATACCAAAAAAGCGTAACCCGTCTTCCTTTTCAGAATATCGTCCTATATCCATTCTCCCGTTCCTATCGAAAGTCCTTGAACGCCTAGTCCATATGCAACTTAGCACCTATCTTTCCTCTAACCTACTCCTAAATCCTTTCCAATCGGGTTTCCATCCTGGTCATAGTACAACTACGAGCCTGGTTCATATTACGGAAGACATCAGATCAGGTATGGAAGATGGCCAGCTTACGACCCTAGTATTGCTAGATTTCAGCAATGCTTTTAATTGTGTAGATTTCGATGTTCTACTGAGTATATTGTGTTCTCTTAACATATCTCCATCGGTGGTTGACTGGTTTCGTAGTTACCTGTGTGGGCGCCGGCAACGTATTAACATTGAAAACAATGTCTCTGAATGGAGTGCTTTATCCGCTGGCGTACCGCAGGGCGGCGTTTTATCTCCTTTACTTTTCGCTGTTTTTATCAATACAATTTCCAATAACATAACTTCTTCCTACCACCTCTATGCAGATGACTTACAAATTTATTATTGTGCTCCCCCGGACAGGTTGACGGAAGCTGTGGAAACGATAAATAGCGATCTGGTTCGTATTTGTGAATGGAGTAGGATGTATGGACTTGACGTCAACCCTAATAAAACTCAAGCCATTACCATCGGTAGCCCCAGGATGATCTCGAGAGTGGAGTGGTCACTTGTACCCAACGTGATCTTTGATGGCACTGTCATCCCTTTTAGTGACAAAATCAAAAACCTGGGGCTATGGTTTGATAAGACTTTGTCCTGGAGTCCCCAACTTCAGGAACTCAGCCGTAAAACATTTTCTTCGGCGGGGTCCTTGCGCAGGCTACGCAATTTTCTCCCCATCAACACTAAAATTGCGCTTGTACAATCCCTTCTCTTCCCCATTCTTGACTATCCCGATTTAACCGAGAACCAACTTAATAAGCTTGAGCGCCTTCAAAATTTCTTTATCAGGTTCATATTTGGATTACGCAAATATGACCATGTCTCCGAGTATCGAAACAAGCTCAAGTGGTTACCAATACGTTCACGCCGGAATGCTCACATTCTCTATCTTCTGTACAATATCTTGTTTAATCCCTCGACTCCCTTCTATCTCAAACAACGTTTTGTTTTTCTACATGACACGCATTCAAGGTTTTTACGATCATCAGAAAACTTGAGACTTAAGATGCCTGTGCACTCCAGTAAATTTTTAGACCATTCATTTACTGTGCAAGCTGTGCGGTTGTGGAATGCGCTGCCGCTATCCATTAGGCAAGTGCAAAGCTTGCCAATTTTCAAAAATCGGGTTAAGGAGCACTATCTATCAATGCAAAACACCTTGCCTTGACTATCTCTTTATTTATTTATTTATTTTAAACTTCATATACATGTGTATATAGGCGGACTTAATGCCAAAGGCATTATCTACCAGTCTACCTTAGGGTGATGCAGAGATTGAAAGAAGTAGGTGTTTAAAAAAATAAAAATAAAGGACGTTAAGAACCAGGTTTACCAATAAATAAAAATAAGGTCATGTATGTACGTGTACTTAAATATAGATAGGTTTATACATACATAATGATTAACAAATAAGAAATATTAAATACATATACCCATATACATAAATAAATAATAAAATAAACTATATACTGAATTATACAATATATATATTATGAATAATAAATATACATAAATAAAAACTAAGACGAGTGTGACGATTCTGCTACTTGTTTTAACAAGAGATTCCGCACTTTGCTCTTAAACGTATGACGGTTAGTGGACATCCTGATTTCAAGAGGGAGCGCATTCCATAATAAAACCGATTGGACAGGAAAGGAAGAGTTGACAAACCCAGAAGTGTGAGATGGACATAGAAGAAGAAGATTGTTTGAGGAACGGAGGTTACGGTTGTGATTGTCGCACAGATATTGAAAGTAGGGAGTTAGGTAGGCTGGGGGAGTAGAAGAAGAGAGAAAAGAGAAGAGAGTCGTGAGTGCACGTAAGTGACGACGCTCACGAATAGGCAGCCACCTAAGTTGGGAGCGATAAGTAGATATATGATCATACTTGCGGAGGTTGAAGATGAATCGAATGCAGTTGTTAAGAAGACGGTCTAGTTTGTTGAGGAGATCTGCATTCAGGTCAAAGTAACACACATCACCATAGTCGATCAGAGGGAAGATTAAGGTCTGCACAAGCATAGCTTTAGTCCTAGAAGGTAAAAAGTTCTTAAGACGATAAAGAGCCCTCAGTATGCCAGTGACCCTTTTACAAACATTAGAAACTTGGGCTCTCCAGCTTAAAGTTGAGTCCAAGTACAGGCCAAGATCTTTTACGGTAGGGGTCAGTTCTATGGTAGAGCCATTAAATACAACTGGTGGTACCTGCATATGATCTAACTCTCTAATTTACTCTCACTCTTCTAACTTTTTTCTTTTCCAATGACTGTCTAAACTCCTCTTGCTATCTCTGTATGAATATAAATGTATATATTTTTTTTATATGTAATAATCTCTATTTATGTAATAATCAGTGTATGTTATTATGACCTGCCTTTATTTATGTTACTCATGTATTTAGTTTATGTTACTTGTACACAATTCTACCCTTTTCTACATCTACACTTCTCTCTCCATCCCATGGTTGCCTGGAAGAGATTGCCTTGTGCGATAAGGCCGCCGATTGTTCATCAGTTTGTTATTTATATTTAAGGTTTCTCTATTTTTATTTATTGTATTTTTATTGTGGACAATAAAGAGTTTATATTATTATATTATTATTATTAAGCGAAACTGATATTCAGCAATTCTACTTGTTTGGTGATTATAACCTTCCAGACATTAAATGGATCAATGACATAAATAGTAGTACGATAACCAGACAAATATGCACTGGTGATTCACCGTTATGTAACAGTTTAAATGTTTTAATGTCTTTGGAAAACGCCTACCAGTACAATACAACAACAAATTCGAGTGGTAAAGTTCTGGACTTAGTCATTAGTAATAGTGACTGCTATGTTCGGTCGCCGATTGATAATTTAATACAACCTGATCAGTATCATCCCCCATTGTGCATTATCATACCATTACCATCTCAGATTAACTTAATGGCACGGAAATTAGTACAAAGATTTAATTATCGCAAAGCCAACTATGAAGACATTAATCGTGATCTATCAGAAATAAACTGGACGCATGAATTGCATAATTTTTCTGCGGAAGAATCGGTACATAGGTTTTATGATATATTATATAAGGTTATCAAATCACTAGTTCCTCTAACTAGAATTAAATCATCCAAATATCCGGTATGGTTTTCAAAAGGATTAATACATATTTTTAAAAATAAAGCAAGAGCTTGGAATAAATGGAAAATGCATCAGAACATAAGTCATTATGAACAATTTGCACTATATAGGACTAGATTTAAAAATGAATGTAAAATTTGTTATAAAAATACATACAGTCTGTTGAAACTAGCCTGAAGGATAATATCAAGTGTTTTTGGACTTTTATCGCAAACCGTAAGTCTGTGTCAACTGTGCCGGCCGCGATGCACTATAAAAATTGCTCCACAAATTTGCCAGGAGACATTTGTAATCTTTTTTCCAACTTCTTTCACTCTGTTTACGAACCATTTTCCTTAACTCCTCAATATAATAACGAACATTCTTACTATACTCAATTGCTCTTTGATTAATAATATCGAGTTTAGTGTCTACGATGTACTTACAGTCCGTAAGCCAGACGCGTAATTTTCGTCAGTCATTTCCTCTCAGTCGATAATTCGTAAAATGCCTCAGAGAGTCGCATTATGACGCGTTGTAAACGTCAGCTGCGGCTCCGAGGGTGGGTTGAGCAGTGGCAGCCGCCCAAACACGTAAAAAAAAAAATTTTTAGTCATTTCCTCCCGATTAAAAACTTGATCAAATTAAAGTTAAACCAATATTTCGAAGAAATAAAATCGTCAGCTGGTTATACAGTGGTGGATTATACGTAAGCTGGTCACGCAAAGATGTAAAAAAAAAAAAAAAAGTTTAGTGATTTCCTCTCAAACGAAAATTTATCAGATGATAGTTTATGTATTGTGTTTAATAAATAAATTAGTCAGCTGGCTGTATGTAGGTGGAATGTTTGTCAGCTGATGACCTTAAGGTGTAACGTAGGAGCAAAGTAAATGTATCAGCTGACGTGTTTTCCCCCAAAATACTGCCAGCTGATTGTTTTAATTACTTACAGGATCATGTCAACAATTAGTATAACTATTTTTTTTCGGGAGGAAATGACGTACTTAAAGTTATTCAACATTATAGTCGGTAAGCCAGGCGCTAATTTTTGTCAGTTCTTTCCTCTCAGTCGATCATTCGTAAAATGCCAGAGAGTCGCATTATGACGCGTTGTAAACGTCAGCTGCGGCTCCGAGGGTGGGTTGAGCAGTGGCAGCCGCCCAAACACGTAAAAAAAAAAAACGTCATTTCCTCCCGAAAAAAAATAGTTATACTAATTGTTGACATGATCCTGTAAGTAATTAAAACAATCAGCTGGCAGTATTTTGGGGGAAAACACGTCAGCTGATACATTTACTTTGCTCCTACGTTACACCTTAAGGTCATCAGCTGACAAACATTCCACCTACATACAGCCAGCTGACTAATTTATTTATTAAAAACAATACATAAACTATCATCTGATAAATTTTCGTTTGAGAGGAAATCACTAAACTTTTTTTTTTTTTACATCTTTGCGTGACCAGCTGACGTATAATCCACCACTGTATAACCAGCTGACGATTTTATTTCTTCGAAATATTGGTTTAACTTTAATTTGATCAAGTTTTTAATCGGGAGGAAATGTCTAAAAATTTTTTTTTTACGTGTTTGGGCGGCTGCCACTGCTCAACCCACCCTCGGAGCCGCAGCTGACGTTTACAACGCGTCATAATGCGACTCTCTGGCATTTTACGAATGATCGACTGAGAGGAAAGAACTGACAAAAATTAGCGCCTGGCTTACCGACTATAATGTTGAATAACTTTAAGTACGTCATTTCCTCCCGAAAAAAAATAGTTATACTAATTGTTGACATGATCCTGTAAGTAATTAAAACAATCAGCTGGCAGTATTTTGGGGGAAAACACGTCAGCTGATACATTTACTTTGCTCCTACGTTACACCTTAAGGTCATCAGCTGACAAACATTCCACCTACATACAGCCAGCTGACTAATTTATTTATTAAAAACAATACATAAACTATCATCTGATAAATTTTCGTTTGAGAGGAAATCACTAAACTTTTTTTTTTTTTTTTACATCTTTGCGTGACCAGCTGACGTATAATCCACCACTGTATAACCAGCTGACCATTTTATTTCTTCGAAATATTGGTTTAACTTTAATTTGATCAAGTTTTTAATCGGGAGGAAATGTCTAAATTTTTTTTTTTACGTGTTTGGGCGGCTGCCACTGCTCAACCCACCCTCGGAGCCGCAGCTGACGTTTACAACGCGTCATAATGCGACTCTCTGGCATTTTACGAATGATCGACTGAGAGGAAAGAACTGACGAAAATTAGCGCCTGGCTTACCGACTATAATGTTGAATTACTTTAAGTACGTCATTTCCTCCCGAAAAAAAATAGTTATACTAATTGTTGACATGATCCTGTAAGTAATTAAAACAATCAGCTGGCAGTATTTTGGGGGAAAACACGTCAGCTGATACATTTACTTTGCTCCTACGTTACACCTTAAGGTCATCAGCTGACAAACATTCCACCTACATACAGCCAGCTGACTAATTTATTTATTAAAAACAATACATAAACTATCATCTGATAAATTTTCGTTTGAGAGGAAATCACTAAACTTTTTTTTTTTTTTACATCTTTGCGTGACCAGCTGACGTATAATCCACCACTGTATAACCAGCTGACGATTTTATTTCTTCGAAATATTGGTTTAACTTTAATTTGATCAAGTTTTTAATCGGGAGGAAATGTCTAAAATTTTTTTTTTTACGTGTTTGGGCGGCTGCCACTGCTCAACCCACCCTCGGAGCCGCAGCTGACGTTTACAACGCGTCATAATGCGACTCTCTGAGGCATTTTACGAATTATCGACTGAGAGGAAATTGGTCGTGAAAATCTGTCACTGGCTTACGGACTATTACTCCACATTCTAAAAACTGTCGACTGCAGTAAAGGGTCGGGGCCTGACGGTATCCCTGCTTATTTTCTTAGATACACTGCAAATACTCTATCGATACCACTGCATATTGTTTTTTACTTGTGTATTCGGGAAGGAACTTTTCCTGATATCTGGAAGCATGCCAACATCACACCAATTCATAAAAACGGATCTAAACATGATGTAGAGAATTACCGTCCTATATCGATACTGTCAGCCCTTTCAAAGGTCTTTGAACGACTCGTACACGATAAATTATATCCCGCATTGCATAACAACACTACAACAGCAGCATGGATTTGTCAAAGGGCGATCTACCACAACTTATTTAATTGGATACGTTGATTACCTATTTAACAGTATGGACTCTCGCGTACAGGTAGATTCAGTCTATACCGATTTCATGAAGGCATTTGACAAGGTCGACCATAAGCTGTTATTAGATAAAATTGCCTACAACGGCATACGTGGTAACCTGCTGCGCTGGTTTTCGTCTTATGTTTATAATAGAACACAGAAGGTTGTTATAAATGGGTTTCAATCGGAAGCTATAACTGTCACATCAGGAGTGCCACAAGGATCTATCCTTGGACCTCTACTATTTCTAATATTTATTAATGATATTTACACTTGTTTCCAAAATTCAAAATTTTTACTATACGCAGATGACCTGAAAATATTTAGACCTATTAAAACTCTTCTAGACTGTAATTTGCTTCAAGAAGACTTAAATCGCCTGACAGAATACTGTGCTAGAAATAAACTGAAGCTGAGCATATCTAAATGTTACTGTATCAGTTTCACTAAAAATAAAAACGTCTTTCAATACTCATACACATTGAATAATGTAACATTGGCAAGGTCAAGCTTGATTCGTGGGAATTCTACTAGATGATAAATTACACTTAGATGAACATATAAATAAAATAGTTAGTAATTCTTATCGAATGTATGGTTTTTTTATGAGAGCGACTACCGAATTTAAACTTCATCAACATTTCTGCATCTCTATCGTTCTTTAATCAGATGTATAAGGGAGGTTATTAAATAAAGTTCTCACGACGTTTATGAGAGATTTATGAGAGTTTTATGAGAGATTACAATAAGAGGGTACAATCAATTACGAGAGCGCGTGCGTATGCGCCGCGTTCGAGCGAGGTAGGCCGACTGACTGCCCAAGCGGCGAGCGACGCGTGGTATGGCGTGGCGGAACCGGACGCGAGCGAGACCGGCGAACATTCGGAAATGTTCAAACGTTATGGCGAACGTTCGGAAACGTTCTCGCGTTAAACACTCCACCTCTAGTTCAAACTAAGCGTCCTCGCGTTTGTACTAGCAATGACTAACATTCGTATCTACGCGGCCGGCCGCGTCTTCGTTTTGGTCTGACCGGGGTGACTACGTCGCCTACGAACGGTGTGAGGTGAGAGACGTGATAACGACCGACATGTTCTCCTCCGTCGATTCCTTCGATAGTGTAAGTGGTAGGGCTCACCACTTCTTTAATGCGGTAGGGGCCATCCCTCCGAGGTATGAACTCCACGGATTGCCCTGGGCCCACATTGTTCAATCCTTGCGTCTTTAGCAATACCAGGTCACCTACGTTGTAGTCCGGCGGAGGTCTTCTACCTTCGTCTGCATACTTCTTTTGGGTGCACTGGACACGTTCATGGGTTTCTCTGGCATCGAGCAGCACGGTTGATAACTTGCGGAGATAAGGAGTGATGTTGTGCACGAAATTATCATTGTCTACGATGTTCTTCATATCGGCAATGACATCCGAAGGCGTACGCAGTTCCCTCCCAAAGGTAAGGTAGGCAGGCGAAAACCCAGTGCTCGCGGTGGTCGCAGAGTTCATCGCGAACCTTATGGCTGCGAGGTGAGTACCCCACGAGGCATGGTCCTTTCCCACCAATATGGCCAGTTGGGGCTTTAGGTCTCTATTCTTCCGCTCTACGGGGTTCGCTTCGGGGTGATACAACGGAGTTAGGGACTGTTTAATGCCCATTACGTGGCAAACCTGTTGCATCACTTCGGCGACGAATTGCACTCCATTGTCACTAACCATCCTGCGCGGGACTCCGAATCTTAAGAAGACCTCCGAAATCAAGGTATGAGCGCACTCAACGCTTGTCGCATTTTCCAGAGGAAATAGCTCAACCCAGTGGGAGCATATGTCTTCTAAAATTAAAATCCAGCGATTACCTTTAGACGTCCTGGGCAAAGGGCCGAACAGGCCGACGGCTACTACTTCGAATCGTCGGGCCGGTGCCGGGGTCTGTAAGAGTCCTGCAGGTTTGCGGTTGTCTACTTTGTAACGTTGGCAAGCGGTGCATTGTTTCAGGTAATTAGATACGAAGCTTCTCATCCCTGGCCAGAAGTACCGAGCTCTGATGCGCTGTAAGATCCGTTCAGTGCCCAAGTGTCCTGCGGTAGGGGCGTCGTGGAGATCTGCGAGAATGCCCTCTCTCTCGTGTTCAGGAACAACCAGGCAAGCGGCATCGGCGTCAACAGGTTCAGGTGTGCAGCGATACAAAACACCGTTCGATATCAGGTACCCTCTTTCTGACCAGCTCCTCCCCCTAAAGGGGTTGTCGGTTGCTTCTAAGTCTTCTATTATTTTCTTCAGCTCGGGATCTTTCAGTTGATTGACGCGGACGTCCTCAGGCTTTCTGTGTGGCATATCAACAGTTACTAGGCACACTTCACAACCACCTGGGTTCTCTTCGCAACAGGCGGGGCGGCTCAAGGCGTCAGCAATCACGTTCACTTTTCCCGGAGTATATTCAATTTGTAGGTCGTAGGCTTGTAAAGTCAACGCCCACCTCGCTAGAAGACCGGTGGGTGACTTCAAGCTCATCAGCCAGCGTAGAGGTTGGTGATCCGTCTTGACGATCACTTTTGATCCTTCCACGTACCCTCGAAACTTGGTGATAGCCCAGACGACGGCGAGGGCTTCTCGTTTAGTCGTGGTGTAGTTGCGTTCGGCTGGAACTAACAAGCGGCTGGCGTACTCGATAGGCCTTTCGTCAGAACCCTCCCCCTGCATCAAAACAGCTCCAAGGCAATATCCGCTACTGTCTGTACGGAGAGAGAACGGTTTCGACTGGTCTGCTTGACGTAGAATGGGTGCGGTGATCAGGTGTTCCTTGATACGCTCGAAAGCTGTTTGTTGCTCTTCATGCCACTTCTAAACACTGCTCTTCTTAAGAAGGTCGGTCAGGGGTTTGGCGATCGCGGCGTAGTTCGGCACGAAGCGACGGAACCAGCTGGATGTAGCTAAGAAGCCTTTCAATTGTCGTTCGTTTCTTGGGGCGGGCATGTCACCAATCGCCGAGGTCTTCTCTGGGTCTACTTGTAGGCCGCCAGGAACGATGATGTGGCCTAGAAACTTCACTGAATCTCGGGCGAAACAACTCTTCTTACGATTGACTCGCAGGTCAAACTTTTCGAGTCTGTCGAGAACTGCCTTGAGATCTTCAATGTGGCTGTCGTAAGTAGGTGACAAAACGATTAAGTCGTCCAGATAACCCAAAATTGCCACAGGTCTACTCCTGGTGGGTTCAGGATCTGTCTGCTCTTCAGGGCCTTCGGGGTCTTCGCGCTCCGTCTGTTCGATGACTGGAACCATCAAGTTCGATTTGAATCTGTCGATCAGCCGTTGAAAGGTAGCGCCGGAATTTCGCAGGCCCATAGGCATTCTCTTGAATCTAAAGGTGCCGGAGGGGGTAACAAAAGCTGTCTTGTCGCGGTCTTCTTCCGCCACACAAACTTGAAAATACCCTGAGTGGAGGTCGAGCGTGGTCATGTAATTGGTCGTCTTCGCTGTGTGGAGTATGTCTTCTATGCGCGGTAGCGGGTAGCGGTCTGGTTCTGTTACTGCGTTGAGCTTCCTGTAGTCGACACACAAACGGACTCCGCCATCTTTCTTCGCGACTAGAACCACGTTGGCGGCCCACGGCGACTCACACTCTTCTATAACATCGGCTTGTAGCAGCTTCTCCAACTTGTGGTCTAACAGCTGTTTTTTCATTCGTGACATTCGGTACGGCGGGGAAGCGGTCGGTTCCTGCTTCTCGTCGACTCGAATGCGGTAGACGGCTTAGCTTGTTGGTGGTCCCTCGGTTGCGAAGCGGTCGGCCTTATCGATGATGAGCTGGTTAAGCTGCGATCTCTGCGCCGGTGACAGCTTCGTCCCTTCATCTTCTCTCAGCGCCAAGCCGATGGTATTCACGCTCATTAGCTCGGCGTTGCTGGTGGGCAAAAGCTTATAAGATTTAATAAAGTTAAACTTTGTTCCGGGGGAGTCATTAAAATACCAACAGCTGTGCTGGAGGTCCAATAATATCCCAGCCTTAGCGATGAAATCCTGTCCTAGAAGTGTTCTATTGTCAGCTTCTGGCATCACTAGGAAAGTTGTAGGTATAACACGACCTTGGATCGTGATTTCAGTGTCGCACCGCAGCAGTTCGCAAAACTGTGGAATCCCATCGGCGAGGGCGACACTCTGGCGCGTTTCTGTAAACTTAGTACCTCTATTAAGTAGGATGTGGTACAACCCTGGGCTGGCGAGGTTCTCGGTGGCACCGGTATCTAACACCACAACATCTACTAAAGACGCAATCTCTACCTTAACCGTGGGGTGCGCGTTGGATTCGTCGGTGACAGCGCTTTGGAAATGCGCATTGTCGGAAGAGGGGACGCTTTTACATGATGGACACTTCGAACGAATCACTCCCTCACGGCCACAGCCGTAACATGACTATGGCGCTTTTGCAATATTCCGGTCACTTTGCTTCGAATTTTTCCTACACTCATCTACAGAATGCCCAAAAAGTCTACACGATGTACAACGTGGTCGAACACGTTTTGAAACCAAATCGGTACTTACGTTTGAACTAGAGATGGGTGTGGCACGCGGAGGGTTATTTCGAACAACCTCAGGCGGTGGAGGGTTAATGTTTACATTTTGTGAACACGCGGAATTTTCGTTTAACGTCTCCTCAACATATCTCGCTCGCTCGAGCAGGCAGTCGACGCTACTTACGCTATCGCGCGCCAAACGTTTGCGGATTTTGCGATTTAACAAGCCGTATACAATATCGAGTATCATTGTCTCGGGTATATCGTACGGTAAACGTGACACTTTCGACCGCACTCGCGAAATAAATTTGTCGGCACTTTCGTCGTCACTTTGTTCACGAGCGAAGATCTCTCGGAAGATCCGGTGAGCGGGGTGAGGGGCGCCGTACATGAATCGCAGCCGGCGTATCGCGTCGTCCCAGTTTTCCACCGTTGATTTGACGTCTTGCCACCACACGGCGGCATCTCCCGTCAGCAACATCGGCAAACCTCGTAGGGCGTGTTCGTCGGACACGCTAGCGCACTCCTTGAACACGAGTACGCTCTCGACGAAAGCTTCCAGTGTTTCCGCGCCGCGTGCGGCTCCGTCGAAACGAGCCGTGCACCGGGTGAAGTTGCTGTGCAGGTTCGCCACGCCGGCGGCGTGCGTGGCGGCAGGTTGAGTCGGTCCCATCCTCTCGCTGGTCGGCGAATCTGGCGTCGGTGCCGGCGAAATGACGCTCCTCATGGCGCTGGATAGCAGTCGCGTGAATTGCTCCTCGGACATGGAGATCACGTTGCTACTCGTCGTAGGTGTGGGCGTGGCCGCGTCGATCGCGCTCGCGGGGTTCGCAACCACGTGGCTGTCCTCTTCGCTGCTGGAACCATCGTTGTTGGAGGCACGTTGGCGTGTTTTCGGCGGCGTCTTCTCACCGATATATAACGCACGACGACTTACCAAACGATGAGCGGTAGAACAGTCCACTGGTTATGTGCGTACTCGCGTCGGTTGGTATCGTAATGGCTACCGTTTCCGAGCACGTGCCACTAGTTGGGCGCAATTTATAAGGGAGGTTGTTAAATAAAGTTCTCACGACGTTTAGTAGCAACAAGGTATATTCGAGTAAGGCGACACTGTACAGAAATTACAATAACTTATAAGAGATTACAATAAGAGGTTAAAATCAATTACGAGAGCGCGTGCGTATGCGCCGCGTTCGAGCGAGGTAGGCCGACTGACTGCCCGAGCGGCGAGCGACGCGTGGTATGGCGTGGCGGAACCGGACGCGAGCGAGACCGGCGAACATTCGGAAATGTTCAAACGTTATGGCGAACGTTCGGAAACGTTCTCGCGTTACAGATGTCAATTGGAATATGCAGTTCCGGTGTGGAATCCCTACTATGATAAATACACGCATCTTATAGAAAGTTTACAACGTAAGTTTTTAAGATCAATGCACTATCGCTGCTGTAGTCTAATAATGATAATTATTCAATGTCTTATAATGATTTACTTACTAAATATAACCTCCTGTCTTTGATGTCAAGACGTACTTTTCTCGAAACAATGTTTTTATATAAATTATGTAACCACTCTTATGATTGTTTGGATATTTGTAACAAGCTCAGCTATATAATACCTAGAACTGTACAGGGACGAGAGTTTCGAAGGCGTCCACTGTTTGCTGTCACCAAAGCTCGAACAAATGCTGGAATGAGAGCTCCATTTCGTCGCATGACAAATAACTTTAATAAGAAATTCAGTAGTCTGGACATATTTTTCTTATCTGTTGGCAAATTTAAAACCCTACTCAGGACCATGTGTACTAATGTGTCTGATTAAGTATTTTCTATCTCTATATCTATAAGTATGTAACTACTCAAAATATTTATTACTTTTGTAAGTGTGGCTGAGGACGTATATAATGTTATTATTATTTCTTTATCTTTTTTTCTCATTTTATTTGTAAAACTATATAACTATCTTTGTCTTCTGTTTATATGTGGAGAATGTAGTTGGTAACATATTTGTTAGATCTATAGTTATATTTCCATGTAAAACAATATATTATGTTACTGTTTACTTTCCCAAATAAAAAAAAAAACCTTGCATGTCTAAAATTTGTTTAATTCATTTATTGAGGGTATGCAAAGTCCCCAACCCGCACTTGGCCAGCGTGGACTTAAAGCCTAACCCCTCCCTCATTACGGGAGGAGTCCCTTGCCTAGCAGCGGGACAGGAATGGGTTAAAGAACAATTGCAAAATCTCATACATCATAATCACTAATTTTAAAATGTTGCGTCTTCAAATAAAAAAAATGTTATAATATGCAGCATTCATTCCCGACTTTAAATATATAAATATTTTCATTAGGCGCGCCGGAGATCCTGAGTAATTTGAGTTTATATTTTTATAGGTTATGCCATCATCACAACATTAAAATGTTAATATTTTCGCAAATATTGTTTGAATGTTAATTTATTCATAATATCACCCCGGGGATTCGACGGGGCAGGCGGAGGCGAACATTGACGTATCGCCAATCATTTATTGTAGAATATTACTGTCGTCATCGTAGTGACTAGTAGTAGTCTTATGTCTACATTTCCAATTCTTTGCGTTAATAAAGAGCTGATAGCTGCTGTTAAACCATTTGTAGCCAACTTCTCTCCGGCAGATTTTACTTGAGTCATTGTTCCTACTACTAGATTGTTATATTATAAAACAAACTGTTCTATGGGGTATTTTTTTTTTTTTTTTTTTAAAGACAACTCCCGCACTAAGAATTGCTCTTGTGTCGCGGCAACTTTTACAAACAACGGACACAAAGCACAACCAGACCCGAAACAATTATTTGTGGATCGCACAAATAATTGTCCCGTGTGGGAATCGAACCCACGACCTCCCGATGCAGTGGTATCGGCGTGGTGACCTAAACCACTGCGCCACGGAGGCAGTCAAGGCATTAAGTTATCAGATAGTATAAATCAGCTTGGTTGCAACAACAAAGGTAAATAAAAAGTTTTACATTATTTATTTATTTCATACACATCTCTGATTATAAATAAATAAAAAAAATAAGCCTTTTTATTCCCAGATAGAAAAAATACATGCAGATATAAATAATTACAGTTTTGTAGGTAAGACATTTTAGTACTGATGTTATAACAGAGATTTTAGAACAGAGAAAAGTTGTAACAAAATAAGTTAACAAATGTTCTATTTGTACAAAATACAAACTAAATACCTCTTTATAATAAAAATACTCGTAAAAAAAATCTGTATCTATCTTAAAATTTTTAAAATAAGTAAGTGTATTAATCTGGAACACCTCCTTGGGTGAAGGCCTCCTCCAAAGATTTCCAGTGTTCCCTATTTTGTGCTTTTTGTAGCCAATCTGGGCCAGCTATCTTGGTTATTTCGTCATGCCATCTTGTTAGTGGTCTGCCTCTGTGGCGTTTGCCTGATGGACCGGGCCCCTTGTCACCCTCTTTGCCCACCTCTCATCTTGCATTCGTGCTGCATGTCCTGCCCATTTCCATTTGAGTTTCATGGAGTAGTTTAAAATGTCTGTGGCTTTTGTTGTTTGTCTAATTTTGGTATGTCTGATTTTTTGTATCTTTCTTATATTGAGCATACTGCGTTCCATACTTCTTTGACATGTAGTTAGTCTGTGCCTTATCTTTGTAGTATACTTCCAGGTTTGACAACCATAAGTAAGACATGGTAAGATACATGAAGACATGACTTTTGTTTTTAAATTTACTGGCATGTTGCTCTTAAATACTTCCTTAAGACTCCAATATTTATTCCAACCGACTTGTATACGCCGTTACATAAACACAAATTATATTAATGCAGAAACAGCAGACTGTACAATACCACCATTTGACACTACAGAAATTACTGAAACAATAAATAAATTAAAAATAGAAAAATGCCCTGGTCCAGACCACATCACTAACGAGGCTATAAAAACTGCATGTGCTCTATTGTCAACACCGCTAACATACCTGTTCAATCGTATCATAGAGTCAGCTACCATACCTGCACAATGGTCCGAGTCAAACATAATTCTACTGTACAAAAAAGGAGCATCTCACGATATTGGTAACTACAGACCAATTAGTCTTCTACCATGTCTATACAAGATCTTCTCGACTCTTATAAATAGAAAAATTGGTGTAACTTGGAAGCATCACAATCTGTCGAACAAGCTGGTTTCAGAAAAGGATTTTCTACAATTGACCATATCCACACCCTAGATTTACTAATAGAAAAGTACCAAGAACAACAAAAAACTCTACATATTGCCTATATTGATTACAAAAAAGCTTTTGATACTGTATCACACTCAAGTATTTGGTACACGCTAGAGCAAGCAGCAAGGAGTAAACAACAACTACATACTGGTAATTAAAAGTATATATAGCAACAGTTCTAGTAGAGTCAAGCTAGAAAAAATTGGCCCAAGCTTTCCTATTAAGAGAGGCGTGAGACAGGGCGACCCAATGTCCCCAACACTGTTCATTGCTGTACTGGAATCTATAATAACTAAACTAGATTGGCAAAAATGCGGCTTACATATTGAGGGGAAATACCTAAGTCATCTATAATTATACATTAAATAACATTAACAATAGCCTCTAGAATGTTAGAAGTGGTTACATAGTACGTGTTCTCTAAGTTTACATTTAAACATATTTATGTTATCATATTCCTTAATATCATTAGGTAATCTATTAAACAGTTGTGCTCCTCCAGACAATATCGTTCTCTTTCCATAATTAGTTCTTATTTTACAAAGTTGTAGTTTATGTTGATTTCCTAAATTATGTGACATAGCTTTTTTTGGTATCTGTATGTTTGTTTGTATTAAATTTGAGGTAATATTTTTAATAAGAATGCATGTATTGTATATATAAAGCTGTCGAATATTTAATAGGTTAGTTTTTTTATATATATGTTTTGTAGGTGTAAGGTAAGGATAGTGAAACAATGTTTTTATTATTTTGTTTTGAAGTCTTTGTAGCGAAGTAAGGTTTGATACGGCGGCTGAACCCCATATTTCGATTAGGTATTCTAGATACGATTTAACTAACGAGTTGTACGTTGTACGTATGTTACGTACTTTGTTAGGAATGTAGTTTGATACTTTCCGTAAAGCTCCTAGAATAGATGTGAGTTTTGTTTTGACGTGATCAATGTGTGACTTCCATGTAAGTTTATCATCAAGCCATAGACCAAGATATTTTTCGAGATGCGATTGTTTTATAATGGTGTCGTTTATTTTGAGCGGTGTAAAATCAGGTATTCGCTTATTTTTAGCAGTTATAATCATGAATGATGTTTTAGAATGATGATGTTAATTGTGAGGAGATTATACTTTAACCACTCATTGAGAATATCCAAGTCCTTTTGAGCATTTGCTATAATGTTATGAAGTGATATGTCAAAGTAAAACAAACAAGTGTCATCCGCATACAAAGTTAGGTCACCTGTTAGTCCTATTTTGTTAACATTGTTAATATAGATTAAGAACAATAACGGACTAATTATCGAGCCTTGTGGGCAACCGTATGTTACTGTTTTGGTCGGGCTAGTGTAGGTATCTATTTTAACAACCTGCCGTCTGTTTTCTAAATAGGATTTAAACATTGCGAGGGCCATGTCTGTAACCCCTATGCTGTGTAATTTTTCTAATAGCTTTTTATGACTCACAGTATCGAACGCTTTTTTTAAATCAATAAAAATCCCTAAGGAAAAGTTTCCCTGATCTACGGAAGTATTAATTTTTGTTATTAAATCTACAGCGGCGGAGAGTGTACTAGACTTAGCGCGAAATCCGTATTGTTCGGTAATTAAGAACTTCTTTTCAGACAAATAGTTATTTAATCGAGTGTATAGGACGCGTTCAAATATCTTAGATATAACAGGTAGAACCGACACGGGCCTGTAGTTATTTGGGTCAGTTCTATCTCCCGATTTGTAAATAGGACTGACTTTTACAACCTTTAGTGTATCTGGGTAAATACCAGCCGCCAAGCACTCATTTATGCAAGACGATAATCTGTCCACAATAATATTTTTTAAACACTTAATTGCTTTGGTGCTAACGCCGTCTAAGCCAGTACTGGTGTTGCTATCAAGCTCGTCAATAATTTTTGATATCTCTGACGCGGTACATGGAGGTAGTACACTTAACTTTTGTTCGTGAGTGTAGTTGTGTTCGTACATGAGCGTGTTGCCTGTGTGTGTGTGATATTTGTCAGGTATTTTGTTGGCTAGATCGGCGCCTATTGATGAGAAAAATTGGTTGAAAAAGTCACATGAGTTACCTTCTGTGATTTATCCGGAGCTCGACATTAGTTTGGGAGGAGCAGCGCTGACTTTTGTTTTATTCAATCCCAAATTATTAATTAGTGCCCACATTTTCTTAGATTGATTGTAATTATTCTGAAATAAATTAAAGTAGTGAGTTTTCTTATGATTTCTGATTAAATACTTAACATTTTGTCGCTGTTTTACGAAGATTTTCCTTAAGTTTTCATCATTAGGGTATAGTTTTGTTTGTTTCCAAAGAATGTTCCTTTCTTCAATAGCGTTTATGATATCTTTATTTATCCAATCTTTCTGAGGTGGATTTAGAAATTTTGTTTTATTGTTCTTGTTGTTTTCTATTTGCTCTAAGATAAATCTCTCCAAATAGTAGTAGTCGTTGTCATCATTGTTCTAACTTGCTGTAAGTGAACTCTTATATAGGTTTTCGTAATCCAGGGCCTTATACGATACTTTTTTGTTAGTATTTGTTGGTAATCTTCCTATTTCAAGAAATATCTGCTTGTGGTCTGAGAGATTTGACTCAATTATTGCGATGTTGAATGCATGCATGCATGCATGATATTGGTACATATGTGGTCCAGAATTGTGTTTGTTGTGCTTGTATCTCGGGTACTAAATGATTTGGTAATGCTGTTGAGTATTTCATAGCCGGCCTGTTTTATTTCATTTAGATATTTTGTTGCATTACTGTTTTTATTCAATAAGTCGATATTGAAATCGCCCAGTACAATCGATCTCCTTCGGCGTTCTAGTTGCGGTATATATGTGTCTAAGAAGTTGTTTATGTTGGTTTCTCCTGGTTTGTAAATCGCGCCGACGTTCAATGATAGTTTGTCTATATATATCCACAGGTAATGGTTCCCATCGTCACACAATTCTTCGGTTATATCATACTAGCTGACCCGCGCAACTTCGCTTGCACGTTTTGCGCAGTGGTTTAAGCGGTCACCTCGCCGCAACAACCGTAGCGCCGCGTGTGGTGGGTTCGAATCCCACCCGGGACAAATCTTTGTGTGATGAGCACGAGTATTTGTTCTGAGCCTGGATGTCAATTTATCTATATAAGTATGTATTTAGAAGTATATAAGTATGTTTATCAGATATTTGGTTACCATAGTACAAGCTCTGCTTAGTTTGGAATCAAATGACCGTGTGTGAGTTGTCAAAAAAAAAAAAAAAAACATAAGAGAATCATAATTTTCCCCGTTTTTGTAACATTTTTCACTGGTACTCTGCTCCTAAACTCTTCAGCTTTATAATATTAGTATAGATGAAAGATTTTTTCAAATCGGACCAGTAGTTCCCGAGATTAGCGCGTTCAAACAAACAAACAAACAAACAAACTCTTCAGCTTTATAATATTAGTATAGATATAGATTTGATACTGGTATGCACGTAAATTGAGACTCCACCTCCCTTGCGATTCCGTCTTTAATTGTAAACATGTTCATAGTTCGGTATTTGGTATAATTTTGCATCACTTTCCGAGTTAATCCACGTTTCGGTAAATATTAATAAGTGGGTAGTCGCTGGTATGGCTTTTATTATGCATTTTATTTCATCCAGTTTTCCTGATGTACGAATGCTGCGTGGTGTAGAAGATTCTCAATGACGATGCATAAACTGGGATATTTTCGTATTTACATATCTACTAGTTGATGAGATAATCCTGTATTAATTCTCTCGGTAACTTTTATCTTTGGTACTGAATTCGGTGTTAGTTTTTTTGGTCCACAACAACTATTTTCGGTACTCCTTTTACATATTTCATAGCAAGATTCTTCTCACCGTTCTCTGTTCGAGTTTTTAATTCATCCTTCAACGATAGCAGATGTTGCTTTTGTATTGGAGTTTGGTCTGAGTAGATGTGTGTAGTCTCGAGTAGTTTCGATTTGTTTCGCAAAAGACATTTAGGTGCATATGTATGTGTTATCGAAGTAAACTTTGAGAGGTCGATGTTTATTCGGCATATATTTGCCTAGTCTCATTGTTTTTATTGGCTTTGGACAGTTTTCATGAAGCAGTGTTATTAGTTTTAATACTTCATCATTGTCGTGTTTCTGCCGCGACTTCGAATTTTTGTCATTTAATTCCGAGATACCCACAAGTACAATATTTTTCTCTCGGTCGCATCGATCTTTTAATTCAAGGATGAGGTCTTCGTGACATAAGTTTGGCGATTTTGATGTTGAGCTTGTGATCTGTTGTTGACTTTCGTCATCGATTTTCGGTCTTTGTAGTTTTTGATTTGATATTCTCGATTTCAGTATTAAGGTGTTCAAAGCGTAATGTGAAATTCTCTGTTGTTGATTTTATTGTTTTGATTTCGTTTTTTATCTCCGATATTTCTTCTCTAATTAGGTTCAAATTGTAATTTTGGGTCTTTCCGAAAGTTTCGAGATACTTCATCATTTCAATGCGAAATTGTTCGAAGTCCTTTTTATAGTCAATTTCTTCTATTCGCTCCTTACGTTTTCTTACATTGACGTTATAAAAATCTTCGTCAGCACTATAAGTTGATAAGTTGGGAACTGATCCGCTGCTATTCCCGCTTCCGCTTGTGAATGTGCTCTGAGGCGGTGTTCTTAGTTCGCTCATTGTGACGCGGTGATAAAACCGAGCGTACGCAAGCGAGATAAAAAATATCGGTAGCTCTCTTTCTGCCGAGGGGGTGAGCGGTGCTGCGTGCGCGCTGCTGTTGTTAATTACGCGTCGATATTACTGATGTATACTACTTGTTAAAAGTACCTTAAATTGCACTAAATAAGATCTACTTTCACTTGTAAAGCTTTAATTGTGATTTTAATATTTTGCGCGAGTTTAAGTATACGTCCGCTTCCAGTAAGCATGTTTCTATGATGTGTGTCAGAATCTATAATGTTTTCTAAATCTAAACTTGCTAAAAAGCAAGGTTCTTCCCCTTGTTCAGTCTGTACTGGCTCTCTGACAGTGTTATGTGTGTCTTCGAGTGTAGGTGTTGTTATATGTAATTCTTCAGCTACTTCACTCTTAATTTCTTTCAACCTAGCGTCACTAACATACTTATTATTTATTATGGTTATTTCTTTGGTCTGCAACTTTTTGTTCAGTAACATGAGAAAAATCAGGAAATAAACTAATAAATTCTTGATGTAAGTGCTTTCTGTAAACTGTTTTATTGGTTTCAAGTTGAGTTTTTTTAAAGTAAATTTTAATGATTGCCTCATTCTGCTCATTTGTCCATCTAAGTCGTTGATCTGGTTGTGAGTTATTATTTTGTGTTGAGTGTCGTACTACCTGGTTCTGAACAACTCGTAATTCGTCTCTCACTTCATCGTAAATTCTATCTATAGTGTTTTGACATAGTAATTTTTGTCTGATAATAGCTCGTCGCTGGTCTCCTATCCTTTGCCGACTAACTTCCATTGTAGGAAACTTTTCTAAAAACTTTGTGTGCAGTGGTTGAAGGTAAGCGTTTTTATATGTTTCAATATTTGTAAGATAGAGGTAGGTTCGTAGTATGAATTCATTCATTTCAGGTGTCCACTTTCTACGAATTCCTAAAGAGCTGGTGGTGGGCACAGGTTCATTGACAATCTCTGTCTCCCGTGCAACATTCACTAGCTGAGCAGATTGAATGGAAGATGAAGTTTCTATAGAACTAGGTAATGGAGATTTACAATAAGAAGGAGCCGTTGAAGGAATTGAAGGAAACAATGAAGAGTCTGATAATGAAATGGAAGTTTGTTCGACTGCTGCTAGATTATTTACGGTCTTTTTCCTACTATTAATACGAACATTATCACTAGATGAACCCCGGCGACCCCCGGGCAGCGACCTTAGATTATATTTTCTTGTTACGTTATTATTCATCCTATTCCCACGAGAAGCTAGGGACAAACGGTCCGCTGTGGCAGAGCCCTGCATTCACTACAGTAAGGGTATTTAAAACTGAATTTCCCCCGGTATACAGAGTCCGCATACTAGAGACTAGGCTCCCCCCTAGCCACGCAGCCCTCGGCGTATGCTGTTCCACCTTGGGTTGGGTTCCCCTTTCTTCCTATCTTCCTACCTCCCTACCTCCCTACCTCCCTACCTCCCTATCTCCCTATCTATAGCTCGAGTTTTCCAGTCACGAGCCCGCCGACACCGAAATCCCCAACACATCTTGTAGTTAAACGCATTGAAGACCCGACGACGACAGACGCGTAACTAGAAAACCCGAGCCATACCAGTGCCACGTTAGCCACGCCAGTAAGTTCTCACTCGTGTGTCCGCCCCCCACGTGATCAGATGGTCGATCAGGACGTGTGGTTGGGTTTTAGGGGGCTTATTATTATTATTATTATTTTGGGTAAAGGTTTTTAAATCTCAGCTCATGAGCTGGTATAACCTGCATTTACGGGTGTACACCAAGTGAATGCAGGGTGTGTGGCAGTTTATGTTTGTGTTGTTGTGTGATGTGGTGTGAAGTCGTTTTTTTCTATTTGCAGGAACTTTCTGACTATTCTACAGGTGTTTAAGATTGCGGCTTTTTGGATGATTATGTAAGGTTTAAGGTCAATAATTTTCAGGCATTTACTGCACGTTTGGCGCAGTGGTTTAAGCGGTCACCTTGCCGCAACAACCGTAGCGCCGCGTGTGGTGGGTTCGAATCCCACCCGGGACAAATCTTTGTGTGATGAGCACGAGTATTTGTTCTGAGCCTGGATGTTAATGTATCTATATAAGTATGTATTTAGAAGTATATAAGTATGTTTATCAGTTATTTGGTTACCATAGTACAAGCTCTGCTTAGTTTGGAATCAAATGACCGTGTGTGAGTTGTCCAATAATATTTATATTTAATATTGATGTAGGTATTTAGGGATGACACCAGTGGTAGAGACAACTATGGGAACAACATAAACTTTATTTTGTTTCCAGATCCTCGCGACTTCGTCTTTGAGTTCTGCGTATTTACTGATTTTTTCAGTGATGGTCTTCTGTATATTGTGAGTGTTGGGGACTGCTACATCTATCAGGTAAGTGGTTTTTGTTATTTTATCTTGTAGTGTTATATCGGGCCTGTTAAAGTGTATGGTTCTGTCGGTAAGTATTGCTCTGTCGTAGTATAGTAGTTTGTATGATGCATTTTCTAGAACAGTTTCAGGTGTGTATTTGTAGTATGGTGTTTTTGTGTTTTGTATGAGGTTATATTTGAGTGCGAGGTTTTTATGTATGATGTTGACTATTTGATTGTGTCTGCGTGTGTAGTTTGTTTGTGTGAGTGTTGTGCAAGCTCCTGTTATATGTTGTATAGTTTCCGGTTGGCTGTGACATCTCCGACATTTATCGTTTGTAACTGTGGGGTCTTTTATGATATATTTCCTATAATTCTTTGTATTTATTATTTGGTCTTGTATGGCTATCATGAAGCCCTCTGTTTCAGGGAAAAGGTTGCCGGTTTGGAGCCATTTATTGGATGCTATAGTGTCTATGTGTGCCTGTTCCAGATCGTGTGGGTGGCGTCCGTGGAGTGCTTTCCTTTTCCAGGTTTCCTGTTTCTGTGTTTGTGGGTTTGTATTGTTAGGATCTTGTGTGTCTGAGTGGTCACTAAGGTTTAGTGGTGTGTAGTTGTGATCGTTTTGTGTGATAGCTTTGTGAATGTTACTTGTGTGTGATTTTGTGTGAAAGAATGTTTTAAGATTATATATTTGCTTTTGCCATAGATGATGATTATCTATAAGACCCCTACCACCATTGTGCCTTTTGATGGTTAGTCGTTCTATTGCAGATTTTGGGTGTAAATTGTTATGTTTTGTGAGAGTTGTGCGTGTGGTTCTTTCTAATTGTTCAATATCTGTTTTAGACCATTTAATAATGCCGAAGGAGTATGTTAATATGGGTATCGCGTAAGTGTTCAATGCTTTCATGAGATGTTTACCGGTCAATTGCGTCTTACAGATAGCGTTTGTTCGTCGTTTATATTCTGTGGTAAGTGTTTGCTTGATTAGTGTGTGATCTATCCCTTTTAGCTGTTTGTACCCCAAGTATTTGTATAGGTCAGTAGATTCCATGGCAGTGATAGCGTTGTCATTAGCTATTGCATAGTCTCCGGGCTGTATTTTGCCTCTAACAATGTGTAGTGTTTTACATCTATCTAATCCAAATTCCATTTTAATATCTGCACTAAATTCTGTTGTTTTGTCAATTAACTGTTTCATTTCTTTCTCAGTTCTAGAATAAAGTTTTATGTCATCCATGTATATAAGGTGTGAGATTATAGTTTCCTGTGTAGAGTGTTTGAGGCAATATCCAGCCCGGGTACGATGCAACATGTGTGATAGAGGGTTTAGGGCTAGGCAAAACCACAGAGGGCTCAGAGAGTCGCCCTGGTAAATACCTTTTTTAATAGATATTTTCTCTAAATCAGGTAATAGAAAAATACACAGAGTATCAGACACCTCTCTACTTAGCCTTCGTTGACTATACAAAAGCCTTCGACAGTATCAAACATCAACACATTTTCTCCGCTTTACATAACCAAGAAATAAATAGCACTTACATATCTCTAATAAAAACCATATACAACAATAGCACCGCGAATATTAAGTTAAATTCTCTAGGTCCCACATTTGCAATAGAAAAAGGAGTAAAGCAAGGTGACCCGCTCTCTCCCAAATTATTTACAAGCACGCTAGAAGAAGTTTTTAAATCTTTAGCTGTTAGATGGAGGGATAATGGCATTATGGTCGGCGAAAATAGGCTTACCAACCTAAGATTCGCCGACGATATCGTCCTTTTCGCGCCATCTGCCACGGACATCGAAAAAATGCTCCAAGACCTGAGCACAGCAAGCCTTGAGGTTGGACTGACGATGAATCAGTCCAAGACAAAGATAATGACCAACAGCAGACAACGTAAGGTCGAGGTTGACGGGCAGGAATTACACTATGTCGATGAGTACGTTTACCTGGGCCAGTTAGTCTCCTTCGAGAACAGGCAGGACAAAGAAATCGATCGCCGGATTGAAAATGCCTGGAAGAGCTACTGGTTCATGAAAGCGCTAATGAAGGGTGACCTTCCAATGTCTCTCAAGCGTAAACTTATCGACATGTGTATTCTGCCCGTCCTAACTTACGGCGCTCAAACATGGTCACTGACTGAGTCTCAAAAGTCCAAACTCAAGGTTTGCCAAAGAGCCATAGAACGCAGTGTTCTTGGAATAAAATTAATAGATAAAATCCGAAATTCGGACATACGTTCACGGACTGGCATTATTGATGTGGGCACAAAAACAGCAAAGCTTAAATGGGAGTGGGCGGGTCACGTCAGCCGCATGCACCCAGATAGATGGGCACGGATCAGCACGCAATGGGTGCCTGCAGAGGGACGTCGCCGTCGGGGCAGACCCAAGAAGCGCTGGCGTGACGATCTAGATGCCTTTAATATTAATTGGACACGAATAGCAGGAGATAGAGGGGACTGGAAGAAAATGGGGGAGGCCTTTGCCCAGCAGTGGGACAGTACGGGCTAACAAAAAAAAAAAAAAAAAAAAAATAGATATTTGTCTGGTAGTTATTGTGATGTTTTGGCTAGTTAGGTGTAAGGATGTTTTCCATTGGGTCATTATATTTTTAAGGAAATCTGTTACTTTTGGGTTAATTTTATAAATTTTGAGAATCTGTATTAGCCAAGAGTGTGGAATACTATCGAATGCCTTTTTATAGTCAATGTAGGTACAATGAAGGTTTCTATTTTTTGTAGTAGCATGTTTATGGATGGTTGAGTCAATGACTAATTGCAATGTTCTTTGCAGCCCATGTGACCCCGCCGACAGCCTTTTTGTTCTTCAGCTATTATACAATTGTTTTCTATATGGTTATTAATTTTCCTAGTTATTGTTGATGTTAGAATTTTATATAAGGTGGGTAAGCAAGTTATTGGTCTGTATTGAGAGGGTTCTGAAGTGTGATTGCTTTTTGGCAACATGTACGTTATTCCTGTCGAAAGAAATTCTGGTATATTTTGTTTTCCTAGCACAATATCAGTTAAGTTTGTTGCCAAATGTTTATGTAAAGATGTTAATTTTTTAAACCAGTAGTTATGTATTTTGTCTATACCTGGTGCCTTCCAGTTGTGTAATCTATCTGTAATATTTTTTATGTCTGATTGTGTTATTTCATCAAACTCCATCTCCCCTATTTCACTCCATCTATTTTCTTCTTCTAATATCCATTCCGCCTGATGATTGTGTTCTACTTCCTTCTCCCATATGTTGGACCACAATTCTTCTAATTGTGTCTTTGTAGGTGTGTCTGTGGTTGTAGCCTGCGTGTTAGTGTGTGGTTTTTGAAGATTTCGGTAAAATATCTTCTCATTGGAGTTAAAGAAACCCACTGTAATCTTTGATGGCACAACCATCCCTTTTAGTGACCGAATTAAAAACCTGGGTTTATGTTTTGACAAGAGCTTGTCCTGGAGTCCTCAACTCCTGGAACTCAGCCGTAAAATATTTTGTTCGGCGGGGTCCTTGCGCAGGCTACGCAATTTTCTCCCCATCAACACTAAAATCGCGCTTGTACAATCCCTTCTCTTCCCCATCCTTGATTATGCCGATGTCAGCTATCCCGATCTAACCGAGGACCAACTTAATAAGCTTGAGCGCCTTCAAAATTTCTTTATCAGGTTCATATTTGGATTACGCAAATATGACCACGTCTCAGAGTATCGAAACAAGCTCAAGTGGTTACCAATACGTTCACGCCGGAATGCTCACATTCTCTACCTTCTGTACAATATCTTGTTTAGTCCCTCGACTCCCTTCTATCTCAAACAACGTTTTGTTTTCCTACATGACACGCATTCAAGGTTTTTACGATCATCGGAGAATTTAAGACTTAAGATGCCTGTGCATTCCACTAAATTCTTAGACAAGTCATTTACTGTGCAAGCTGTGCGGTTGTGGAATGCGCTGCCGCTATCCATTAGGCGAGTATAGAGCCTGCCAATTTTTAAAAATCGGGTGAAGGAACACTACTTGTCAATGCAAAACACTGCTTCTTGAATACCTCTCAGCTTTCACTACTCTAAGTTATTTACTTTCCCATGACTGTCTTAATAAACTCCTCTTGCTATCTCTGTTTGAATATAATTATATATTTGATTATTTATATATATTTTATATATGATTTATGTATGTGCCTTTGTATTTATACATGTTGTCTATTTTATATATACGATTTTTATTTATTCTTTATATTATATATATATATATATATATATATATATATATATATACATACAGGGTGTAAATGACAGCTAACCGAAAACTTTACTGGTAAGTTTGTGACACTGTATGCGCGAAATTTACTCCAACGATATTTCTCGGAAATGATTGGTTCCCGAGTTAGTCATTTTTGAACGTTCAATGTATAGTGAACAACGCGATGTATCTCCGCGCATGCCTACGAGACTTCTGGCGGCGGCGGCGCGCTGAGCGACGACATGTCGCGACGCGTCGTAGGTACGTACGCGTACCACCACGTCTATGCGCTCACTAGTATGCAACCCTATCATTAGATAACAATCTTATGTATCGTTTATGGTATCGTAAGTAGGCCCGTATGTTACAATAGCTCATAGTAAAATTGTAAGTAGGTAGGTACCTACTTGGCTTACGTGAAATCAAACAATAATAGCAAAATGTAACCAATAATAAGAAAGTGCTAAAACAAATTGTTATCAATGTCTATCAACACGCAAATACCTGGTGTATGGCGAGAGTTTGAGTACCTTTGGATCCGGACGTACAGGTGCAGAGCACGCCGTGCACTTCCACGTGCTTCACCATACATAACACATCAACATTTCTTCCTATTTACGAACACAACTGCACTTCGAAAACAATAACAACAAAAATAATAACAATAAAAACACTAACAACTCAAAACCGAAACAATAACAAGTAATAATAAACAACAGTTCACAGTAGTTCACACACGACACGACGAATAGGACATAACAAACGCAGCGGTGAAGAGCTTCCGTCTTCCGCGAGCGAATTGCTCGAACTATCATTCAATTCAAAGAGAGCCGCCGGCGCCTCTCCGCTCACTCGCGCCGCCCCTCGCCCGCGCCACCCGCTCCCTCCGCACCGTCCGCGCGCGCGCCGCCGATTTGGTGACGAGCGACGAGTTAGGATCCCAGCGAGAGATTAGATTCAATTAAATATTGATGTGGCATTACTATTTTTACTTGTCACAGTTGTTACTGGTTGCATTGTAGTTTTATTCAAATACCGAATAACATTACAAACATTATTGATGTAAGTTTAAAATACTTTGATATTTATAACATAAAATCAGCTTAAAGTAAATAAAATAAACACGAAACGTTTATTTAATTAAACCATAAAATATGTAGGTACATAACAATGATAACAATCAATATCCATTAATATTCTTATCAGAGAAACTAACTTATCATAATTCATAATCCCCGGAGAATTACTTAGCACCCATTTTGTCGCATCCCATCTATGTAACATCCACGCGCGGTCGCGGCGTCACGCGTCACTACGGCCATCTTCTTTTCGAGTCGCACCGCGCTTGTATGAAGTATGAATGAGCGTGTAAATATCGAATAGAAATTTGCAAGAACAAATGGAACAAAGCGACAATACATGTTAAATTGTTTATTAGAGATTTTTATAGCGCTAAAGAATATCAATAGGATTTTTTGTCGTTCTGTATGTATTTGTACGTGTAATAATAAGATATCACACATTTTAAATCTTATGAATTTACCTTTTATCGGAGAGCAGGATAATTATGTAATTTTCATTTTTAACATAGAACAAATACTAAGTAACGCTGCATACTAGTGAGTGTGAGGCTGACAGCTGTGTGCGTAATCGTGTGTCTGTGTGGCGCGCGTAGGTACGCGGCGTGACGTCGACCGTCGCGGCCGGCCGCCGCCGGTGCGGTGTCGTTGGCCGCGCACAGCTGATAGCGAATTTATACGTTGTTTTAATCCATTGCTGTTTTTTGTGAAAAACAGTAATATGACGGATTTTTTTCATATTCATGTTGCATTGTGTAGTATTAACGAAATAATACCAAAAAAAATTAAAAAAAACGCATAAAAAATCGGAAAAATCAAGAAAAAACCGATGAAAATTTTCAACGCCATAAGCACCAGAATCGTTTAATGTATACTAGAATACGGGAATTAACGCGAACACGCATTTTACCTTAAAATGCCTAACGTTTCGGCGCAGGTTGCACTCGCCGTGGTCCCAGGCAGCCAGACTGCCTGGGACCACGGCGAGTGCAACCTGCCGTAAATTCCCGTATTCTATTATACATTAAACATGCACCGCGAGAGTTTAAAAGTTATGATTGCACCAGAATCGTGTCTAAAGTCATTTTTTTTCGTATTCGGTAGGCTGTCATTTACACCCTGTATATATATATATATATATGACTCATATAATTAGGTTAATGTGACGTGTACGCAGTACTACCTCTTTTTATCTAAACATCTCTTTCCATCCTATGGTTGCCTGTAAGAGATTGCCTTGTGCGATAAGGCCGCCGATTGTGCATTGAAATTGTATTTACTTTAAGTTTATATTGCTTTTATTTATTTATTTTAATATTTTCCTGGTACATTGTGTACAATAAAGAGATTTTATTATTATTATTATTATTAAACAGAATGTTGTCATTTTTGCGCTGCTGTGCTTTCTTATACCTTCGCAATCTATGTACTTTTAGAGCTAGCTTTTGTTTTAGCGTGTCAAGGAATTCTTCTGGCTTTCTATTGTCGTTCTCGTGCCTTGTGTGTAAAATTCTACTCCTAAATATTTCTTCTACTCTCTTTACTACCTTTTGCGATCTATTATTATTGATATATTGTGTGAGTCTGCCGCAGTCTGCCCTGAGTTTTTCGATATCTTATTCTAACCTAATTTGCCATGGAGGCTTTGCAATGTTTTTACGTCTTGTGTTGCCTGCAGATTCTACAATTTTATATTGCAGTTCCTCAGTAATGACGACAGCTGTGCAGTAAACTATGGTATGTATGTCAGTTAATTGCATATTGTCATTAAGAAATCGGTGTAATATATTTTGATTGAATAGGTTCACTAATTTCGGGAGTTTAGGGCTGTATTTAAGTCTAGGGAGTTTGGGGCGTGATGCAGGGTTCAATCCTGAGTATTTCGTTAATGCGACTCTAAATTTGTCTGTAATATCTTGTATGTGTATTTCTACTTCTGAGCTACTATATTCTAATGTTTCTATGTCATTCTCTAATGTAAGTGTTACAGACTCTGTCTGTGTAGATGTGTGAGAGGTGTGTGTGTGTGATGATGTCTGTGTGTGTATTTGAGATTGGGTTTGCATGTGAGATAATGAGAGAGTACGATCTTGTGAGCGTGATGGTGAAGGACTTTCTGGTGATGTATGTATGGGTGAGGTATGTGTTTCGTTTTCTAATTGTATTCTGACTTCCTCTTTCAAGTTCATACACATCCATAGTAGAACCATTTAGTCCATCCACAACTTCGTACAACCCCATACCGGTGTCTTCCATGGATGAAGATTCTCGTGGAGCACCGACCCCGACCTTAAGTGTTGCGCAGGTGGCTAACGTCTTTTTACCTGCGTCCACTAAGGCTGGGAAACCCCGAGTGCGCATGAGCTGGAGCAAAGATGTAAACATGTTTATAATGCGCACTTACTTTTACATCACTAAGTTAGAAACAGACATGACTATTTACAGAAAGACATTACACGAGCAATTTTAGACACAAGAAATGTTTTCCATCCACGCATTATATTTTGTAGGAAATTTATTTTTGTGTTTATCTTGTAGATTTTAAGTACCTGTAGCAGCCAAGAATGTGGAATGCTGTCAAATGCTTTTTTATAATCGATGTATGTGCAGTGTAAATTTCTGTTTTTGGAGGTAGCGTGTTTGTGAATAGTGGAGTCAATAACTAATTGTTCTTTGCATCCCATATGGCTCCGCCTACATCCCTTCTGTTCTTCTGCTATAATGTGATTGTCTTCTATATGAGTGGTAATTTTTCTGGTTATCGCAGACGTGAGAATTTTGTATATGGTTGGTAAACATGTTATTGGTCTATATTGAGATGGTTGCGAAGAGTGAGAGCTTTTTGGGAGCATGTAAGTTATTCCCGTTGCAATAAATTCTGGGATTTCCTGTTTTCCTAACACTATATCTGTCAAGTTTTGAGCCATATATTTGTGTAATGTTGTTAATTTTTTATACCAATAGTTGTGTACTTTATCTACCCCTGGTGCTTTCCAATTGTGCAATCTAGCTTTAATGTTTGTAATGTCTAGTTCTGTTATCTCGTCAAATGCCATCTCCCCTATTACACTATGCCTATTTTCTTCTTCTGCAATCCATTCTGCTTTGTCATTATGTTGTGCCTGTTCTTCCCATATACCTGACCAAAATGATTCTAATTGTGTTTTCGTGGGTATGTTAGTGTCTTCTCGTGTCGTGTTATTACTTGGTTTTAAAAGATTTCTGTAAAATATTTTCTCATTCGTATTAAATAATATGTTATCGGTCTTTCGTTGTTGTGCCTTATTGTATCTACGTAATCTATTTACTTTTAAAGCTAATTTTTGTTTTAGTGTGTCTAGGAACTCCTCAGGTTTTCTATTGTTGTCTTCGTGTCTAGTGTGTATTAATCTGTTTCTGAATATTGTTTCTACCCTTGTGACTACTTTGTTTGATCTATTGTTGTTAATATACTGCGTGAGTCTACCACAATCGGCCCTAAGCTTTTCTATATCCTTTTCTAATCGTATTTGCCACGCCGGCTTATTTTGTTTTGGTGCTGTGTTACCTACATAATCTGTTATTTTGTAATTAAGTTCTTCTGTAATAACTAAGGCTGTGCAATATACAATAGTGTGTAAATCTGTTAGTTGGATATTGTCAGTGAGGAAGTGGATCAGTATGTTATTATTAAATATGTTGGTTAATTGTGTTAGATTATAGCTGTATTTTAGTTTAGGAAGCCTTGGACGTGAGGCTGGATTCATTCCAGAATAATGGGTTAATGCTGTTCTAAGTTTATCTGTCAGCTCTTGTACATGTACTTCTGCTGTTGGACTACTTTCTAATATTGTGTCTACTTCAGTTTCCAGCAACTGTGTTATAAATTCTGTTTGTGTAGATGTGTTTGATGTTTGAGTGTATGAGTGTGTTTGTGTTACTGTGTGAGGTATTAGTGTAGAGTGTTGTTCGTGGTTTTCTTGGGTATTTTCAAGTTGGCTGTTTAGGTTAACGTGTGAATTATTGTCTGATTCTATTTCTAGTTGTGCTTGTACTTCTTCTTTTAATCTGTTAAGAATATCTTGGGACAGTAGTTTATTTCGGATAATAGTTCTTCGTTGATCGGAGACTCTTTGTTCAGTGACTTTTATTTCAGGGTATTGCAGTATGAAAAGTTCGTGTAGCTGTCTTCTGTAGGTGGTCATATCTGTTTCTAGCTTTGTAATGTAGTAGTAGGAGCGCATGATGAACGTATTCACTTCTTTGCTCCAGCTCATGCGCACGCGGGGTTTCCCAGCCTTAGTGGACGCAGGTAAAAAGGCGCTAGCCACCTGCGCAACACTTAAGGTCGGGGTCGGTGCTCCACGAGAATCTTCATCTATGGAAGACACCGTTGTGGGGTTGTAAGAATTAGTGGACGGACTAAATGGTTCTACTATTGATGTAAATGAATCTATGCTGATATTATCATCGTCTGTCTGTCTGTTCTGTGTGTGGTTGGCTGTAGCATTTGGGTCTAACCCGGAGGGAGCCCGCCTATTCAACTCCACTCCGCCGACGGATCGCATGCTGCTACACCCAGCGTCGAGTGCGTCGACTCCAGGTGTGCTCCGGCGATCGCCCCCGGACAGCGGCCCTATACGTTTCCTTTTATTACGTGTCTCCATTTTTATGGGTGTCCAGAGCCATGTTAGCCGCGCCAGTAATTTCTTTATCGCGTGTCCGCCCCCCACGTATGTCTGATGGTCGACTTGGACGTATGGTTGTTTAGGGGGCTTATTATTATTATTATGTAAGTCTGTACCTCATCTCGGGACTATGGAGTCCCGGATTTTTGGTAGGCGTGCGTGGGGCCGAAGCCAACACGTAGAGGCCCTTTTCGACTGCTTTAATATTTCAAAAATGTATGATGTCACAATCCGGTGATTATCCCTGTTTACACTATAAAATGCACCCAAGGACAATCACCGGACTGTGTGGAACTATAGCAAAACTAATGGAAAAAACTACTTGGGCTATTGGGATGGGTTGCTTGTGGACTGGAGTGTTGGTGATCTGTAGGGACTATGGCGCCTGCCGATAACTATGTTAAAAACATGTAAAAGTGGCAGACGGAGACTTGCCAACTCACAAACTGGGCCCTCTAAACTAGTCGCTGAAAATGCAACAAGAGGGCAACAGGGACGTGAGCGGCTGAAGGACGGAGAGGCCTCGCTGGACGTTAAACTCAGATCATTTGCTCCCTGAGGGTCCGGCATCACTGGCCCACTAGCCACTTACGCTCAGCATCCGTCCTCCGAACAGAGTGGGAGCTCTGCTCTTGCGACTCCACTCTGGACGGCCAATGAAGGCAAGCCAGAGGCGGGGGACCGCTTCCTCGTCAGTTTTCACTCCGACCAGCCAACTAAGGCAAGCCGGAGATGAGGAAGGGTGACTTCCCCCTGGAGCACTCAGGTACCGCGGGGTCGCTACTCCCCGTCACCTCGCCTCGAGGTGCCCTGCGGGCTTATTATTATTATTATTATTATGTACGTCTCTTTCATATCTCGGGACTATAGAGTCCCGGACATTTGGAAGGCGTGCGTGGGGCCGAAGCCAACACGTAGAGGCCCTTTTTAGACGACTTTAATCTTTAAATAATGTATGGTGACACAATCCGGTGACTCTCCCTGTCTGCACTATAAAATGCACCCAAGGACAGTCACCGGACTGTGTGGAACTATGGCAAAACTAAAGGGAAAAGCTACTTGGGCTATTGGGATGGGGTGCTTATGGACCGGGAAACTAGGAATTTACGGGAACTATGGCGCCTGCCGAAAACAATGTAAATAACACGTAAAAAAAGCAGGTGGAGACTTGCCAACTCACAAACTGGGCCACCCTAAACAAGTCGCATAAATAGCAACAAGGGGGCAACAGGGACGTGAGCGGCTGAAGGACGGAGAGGCCTCGCTGGACGTTAAACTCAGATCACTTGCTCCCTGAGGGTCCGGCATCACTGGCCCACTAGCCACTTACGCTCAGCATCCGTCCTCCGAGCAGAATGGGAGCTCTGCTCTCCACTGCGACTCCACTCTGGACGGCCAATGAAGGCAAGCCAGAGGCGGGGGACCGCTTCCTCGTCAGTTTTCACTCCGACCAGCCAACTAAGGCAAGCCGGAGATGAGGAAGGGTGACTTCCCCCTGGAGCACTCAGGTACCGCGGGGTCGCTACTTCCCGTCACCTCGCCTCGAGGTGCCCTGCGGGCTTTATTATTATTATTATTATTATTATGTTCGTCTCTTTCATATCTCGGGACTACAGAGTCTCGGACATTTGGAAGGCGTGCGTGGGGCCGAAGCCAACACGTAGAGGCCCTTTTTAGACGGTTTTAATATTTAAATAATGTATGGTGTCACAATCCGGTGATTATCCCTGTTTACACTATAAAAATGCACCCAAGGACAATCACCGGACTGTGTGGAACTATGGCAAAAATCATTTATTTGCTCAAACATGGTTAGTACAAAAATTATTAGTATCACATGTTCTGCCAAGCAGGGCGTGCAAATAATAATATGTATGTTAATTAAAGTTATCATAAAATAAATTTAGTCAACATATGGGATTGAATTATTAAAAAGAAATATATTCAATAAAATTATGGAATGTCATTATTAAATAATTATATAATATACATGATCATCCAAGTAATCTTTTAAACAGTAATATTGTTTGTCCAATAGCAGATTACAGAGTTTTTTCTTAAATAATAATAATGGAAGACTAAATATTTTTGGGTAGACTGTTAAATATTTTAATACACATGCAGTAAACATTTTTCTTAAATATCTCGAGTTTTATGGGTGGTGTCCTGTAACCTGTGTTTATGTCTAGTTCAGGAATGTGCAGTATCGCCGAGCTTTTCGAATAGTTCTGGATGTTTTTTCACAAACAGACATATTTCAAGGATGTATAGGCATGGCAATCGTAGTACTCCATGTTTTTTAAATAAGGGTTTACAGTTGTCTATGATATCAGCGCCACATATTGCACGTATACATTTCTTTTGGGCCTTAAATACACGATCAGCCTCAACCGAGTTACCCCATATAATAAGACCATATCGGAGTACAGAGCTTATGTAAGCATGGCAAGCAATTAAGACTGTGTCTATTGTTGGCAACACGAAGTGAAGCTACCTGATATAAAAGAAAAAAATGGCGGTTACTTTTTTTACTTACGTTTGAACGCATGAGGTTGACTTAGGCCGGGACTCCACCAAAGCGGAGACGAGACGAGCGGAGAGGAGATGTTTTTTAAACAACCAATAGAATTGAGTTATTGACACGTCTCCTCTCCGCTCAGCTTCAGTGGAGATCGCTGTGCGGAGATGTGTAATATTTGTATGTCGCGATGGAAGCGGAGATGTGAGCTGTGCGCGGACGACGCGCAGTGGAGACGAGAGATGTGAGCGGCGTGCAGTGAGCGATGTCACCCTCCCCCCTCTCGCCCGCTAGCAACCCGCAGAACCCCGCGCGCGCGCCGGCCGGCCATCTTGCTAGTACCGTGCGCGCTGAAAAACATCTCTTCTCGCACAGCACACAGCACACCGCACACATCTCCGCTTTGGTGGAGTCCCGCGAGCTGAAAAACATCTCTTCTCGCACAGCACACAGCACACCGCACACATCTCTGCTTTGGTGGAGTCCCGGCCTTACGTTTTGAGAATAGTTTTTGGTTAAATGAGTTCAAGAGTTAATTGTCTTTGAGTTGCACTGTTATATTTAGTTTACGTTTGTTTCATCTAATTATAATTGTTAAATATAACACTTGTTTAATTTGAAAGGCTCCGGTCGTTAGGAGATAACCTTATTTTTAACATCAGAAGTGACAAATAGTATTTTCCCAGCCCACAATGGGTAAAAGAAGTAAACATAAGCGCAAAGTAAAACGCGGTAGATATACGTCGAGTAGCAGCAGTTCAAGCACGCCCAGTTCGAGCACGGACAGTTCGAGCACGAGTACGAGTGGTTCGTAAACGCCGCCACCAAGGTCGGCGCGATCTCGGAAAAGGATAAAGTCTAAACACCCTAGAACTGTGAGTACAAAACTGACTACGCTTCATAGTATGATACCGGAATTTGATCCTTTAAATGATAATGTGACTTCATGGCTTAATGTAATTGATTCTTGTGCATCGACTTTTAAATGGTCGGATGGTATTATAAGATATCAAGCGCTCAACAAGCTCAAGGGGTCCGCCAAGACATGGTACGAGTCTATACTACGTAAGGATTTGTGGACGGCTTGGTTGTGGAAGGATTGGAAAGAAAACATTTCAATTACTTTTAAAGTCAAAAGGAATATGTTTGAACTATTGCGGGAGATAATTGATCGAAAACCCGTTGAAAATCAAGCTTTACATGATTTCTTTTTTGAACAAAAAGCACGAATTGACCATTTATGTTTAAATTTCTCTGAAAATGATATAATTTCTATTATATTAGGAAACATTGGTGATAGTAACATAACAGCATCCGTTGAAGCTAGTAATTTTAAGTCTTGTGATAGTTTAGCAGCTTTCCTTCATAGTCGTAATTATAAGTCGAAATCAATTAGGCAGTCAGTCACTCAGAGTAATTCAAACAATCGCAAAGTAAATTCTAAAGGTACAGCAACCCATCAAGCTCTTCAAACTGTAACATCCTCTACTACATTATCAGCAAACCCATTAAATCAAAATCACAGTAACGTATTATCTAGTCGTAAAACAATTGAGTGTTACAATTGCGGGGGTAACCACAAGCGAATTCAATGTACAGTAAAATGTGAATTTTGCGGTAAAAGAGGGCATTCAGAAGCCACATGTTTTCATGAGAAAAATTCGAAGGTAGAAAAACCAAACACCGTTGCAGATAAGCAGGAAACTAAATTCGTTCAACAGACAAATGTCAAAGATAAGTTTTATAAGCAAATAAATATTATTAACGGTATCTCTCACGAGGCTTTTATAGACACAGGCAGTAGCTGTTCTATAATAAGATACAATTGCACAAATAAATGGAATTTGAACATCATTAAACTGTCCACTCCGGTTACATTGCTGGGTTTTTCAAAAGACAATATAAAGGTAGTGACGAAGGCAGTTCGAGTGGATATCAAATTAGATTCGGTTTATATTAATGATGTCGATATATATGTTCTTGACGAATTATCTGGGTGTGACGTATTGATTGGTCGAAACGTAACAGAGCGGCCTGATTTGATGTATACTCGAATAGGTGATGTACTTACATTTCAAAGCATGTTATATAGCGAAAACATTTGTAAGATGATAGATGAATCTTTGATAAACGTTGATTCTGCAGTTCATAGCAGAGAATTAACATTGATCCTAAACAAATACAGTCATTGCGTAGCTTCTAACATTAAACAGTTAGGTAAAGTAAAAGGTCACGAAATGGTCATTAACTTGAAGGATGATAAACCAGTTCAGTTTAGGTCATATAGAACATCCAACGCAGATAGAATTATTATTAGGGATATGGTGAATGAACTTTTAGAGAATGGTATTATTCAAGAGAGCAAGTCCGCGTATGCTAGTCCGGCATTATTGGTCAATAAAAAAAATGGTGAAAAGAGGTTATGTATTGACTATAGGGCCCTTAATAAAATAACCATAAAGGATAAATATCCATTGCCGCGGATAGAAAGTTTGATTGATAGACTTCATGATTGTTCATTCTTCTCCTGCCTTGATTTAAAAAGTGGGTATTATCAAATAAGCATGTCCCATGAGTCTGTTCATAAGACTGCTTTCATAACTGAGGATGGGCATTATGAATTTTTGCGAATGCCATTTAGTTTGGCAAACGCTCCCTCATGTTTCCAAAATATGATGGACAAAGTGATTGGTAACATGAGGTTTGGCAATATTATTGTTTTTCTAGATGATATTTTATTAATTAGTAAAACGGCAGAGGATAACTTAGTTTTAATTGAAAAAGTACTGAGTATTTTCAAAGAAAACGGACTTACAATTAATTTAAAGAAATGCCATTTTCTTAAAAAGGAGATTGAGTTTTTTAGGGTACAGAATTAATTCAGAGGGCCTTAAGCCAAGTGAAAATAAAGTTAAAGCTGTTAAAGCGTTTCCAACGCCAAAAACAATCCACCACCTCCGTCAGTTCCTTGGTCTTATTAGCTATTTCCGTAAATTTATTCAAAATTGTGCTTTATTATCGAGTCCCCTTACAAAATTATTGAAGAAAGACTCTCCGTGGCAATGGGCTTCTGAACAGGTCCATGCCTTCTCAATTTTAAAGGAAGCTCTTACCTCTGACAGTGTTTTGACAATATATGATCCAAATAAAGAAAGTATACTTTACACGGACGCAAGTAGAGACGGAATTGCTGGTATATTGATGCAGGTTACCGATTATGGTGAAAAACCAGTACATTACTATAGTCGTCAAACTACTGAAGACGAAAAAAAATATCATTCGTTTGAACTAGAGTTACTAGCTATTGTGCAATCGTTAGAAAAATTCAGGCACTATTTATTAGGTACTCATTTCCGTATAATAACAGATTGCAACGCGGTACGTTATGCTCTAACAAAAAAAGAGATAATACCCCGAATATGTCGATGGGTTTTGTCCACGCAGGAGTATACGTTTGACATTTACCATAGGGAAGGTAACCGAATGCAGCACGTGGACGCTTTAAGTAGGAACCCTTTAGACTCAGTAGAAAAATCGGAGGCTGAGGTAGTCATGTCCATAACAGAAGCCGATTGGCTTCTTTCAGTTCAATTGCAAGATTCTGTAATATCAAACTTACGAGAAATCTTAACATCAGGTGAACGATATAGACACAAAGATATATTTGACAAATATGAGGTGCTAGGTAACAAAGTTTACCGCCGTACGGGTCAAGGACGTCGTTGGGTTGTGCCAAAAGGCTGTATATGGCAAATAATTAAATGCAATCACGACGATCTCGGACATTTTTCAGTGGACAAGACTGTAGAAAGAATCTCGTGTAGGTATTGGTTTGCACGCATGCGACATATCGTAAAGAAATACATCAAAAATTGTTTAAATTGTATCTATTATAAATACAAAGGCGGGCCAAAAGAAGGCGAGTTACACTCCACACCGAAGTATGCGCAGCCCTTCTATACGTTACACTGAGATCACCTAGGTCCCTTTGTTACTACTCAAAATAACAATAAATATTTGTTAGTAATAGTTGATGCGTTTACGAAATTCGTTTTTATCACAGCGGTACCTAATACGGATTCTAGCAATGTAATTAATGAACTAGGGAATATCTCGAAAATTTTCGGTAATCCAAGGAGGTTTATAACGGATGCAGGGTCGTCTTTTACATCAAACATATTTAATGAATACTGTATATCTAAAAACATAAGGCTACTCATAATCGCCACTGGCATGCCGCGTTCTAACGGCCAGGTGGAAAGATTTAATATATAAATTTAAAGATAACAAAACTATATTGGAATCGATGAAAACTATGGGGGCTGACTTAGATGAAGACTGTTGGGACCAATGTATAACGCCATTGCAACAAGCCATAAATAGTACATATCACAAAACAATAAAAGCCGTCCCATGTGAAGTATTTTTGGGGTATAGACTGCGTGCAGATGGCGACAATTTGATACCCGAGCTATATAACATCGATGAGATCACTACGGATGTGACTGAATTGCGTAAAAATGCAGCCGAGCACTTAAATAAAAATTCAATAACTCAAAAGGAACGATTTGACTTAAACCGTATGAAAGTGTGGCGATCAACCACCACGACAACCATCAGCGAACATCGCGTCAAGATCGCCCGCTACCCGCTCCGCTTATGCAACTTGGGCCAACAGTTGTTTACAACTTAGATGCTTACACGTGCCGCAAGTTTGACCGCTGTTCGTCCGTCGGCGCGTGCGCAGGGCCTCGAGCGCCGGACCGCGGCCACTTCTTCGCCGTCCTTCTAGCTACGCGTTGCTCTGTATAAATTCTTTTAACTTGCTTATTGCTCCGCTTTCATTAATTGTATTTATATTCATCTTTAGTTACATTAAATTCATTCATCAAATCATAATAATATAAATCATTTCGCGTTATCTATTAATTCTCATCCACAATCACCTATAATCATCAAGCACAGTGCTGCTTAGTAGCTGAGTCAATTCCCTGCTTAGTGGTGGGATAGGTAGCATACCTACCTACTCCTACATTGGTGACCCCGACGAAGAAGAAGAAGCTGGAGATTGTGGTAAAGCTGTGGTTTGGTCTTAAGCGGTGAGCGATTTTTTATTTTTTAATTGGTGCCATCAAAATGAGTGTCAAAGCCGATGAGAGTCCTTCAGTTAGCGGTGATGAAGTGTTGCGAGTCAGTGTGCGTGTACCTCCGTTTTGGCGAGAAGAGCCAGCGTTGTGGTTCGCACAAGTAGAGTCCCAGTTTGCTTTGTCTCGGATAACCACAGACGAGACTAAATTCTGCTATTTAGTTGCTCAGCTAGATCACCAATACGCTGTAGAAGTTAAGGATGTGATCACTAATCCGCCCGCAACCGACAAATATTTGAAATTGAAGACGGAGCTAATGAAACGTCTTTCAGCTTCACAGGAGAGGCGTGTAAAACAGCTACTGACGCACGAGGAGCTCGGTGACAGGAAGCCGTCACAGTTCCTGCGACACCTGTCGGGTTTGGCTGGCCCGTCTGTGCCCGCTGACTTTTTATTAACTTTGTGGTCTAGCAGGTTACCGCAGAACATACAGACGGTTATAGCCACGCAGATGGATCTAGATAAAGACAAGCTGGGTGAGCTGGCCGATAAGGTATACGAGATCGCACCGTCTTCACCCCAGGTTGCGAGCACCTCCCCGGCGTCGTCCCACAATGAAATGGCGCAACAGATCGCAGAGTTGACAAGGCAAGTCGCTGCATTAACTAACAAGTTAAATAACTCAGATCGTTCTCGCTCTAGGTCTAACTCCAAATCTCGCTCGAGAAGGTCACACTACCGCAGCCGTTCTAGACCGAAGCAGCCGCCACCCGACCATCCACATTGCTTTTACCACTTTACGTATGGTGACAAGGCCCACAAATGCAGACAGCCGTGTACCTATGGCGCGGGAAACTCCAAGGGCAGTCGGCAGTAGCGGCTCACGACTGTCCCTCACCACCAGGCCGTCTGTTTGTCACCGATCGCAATAGCAAAATGCAGTTTTTAGTGGACACGGGATCAGATCTTTGCGTTTTTCCGCGATTTGCAGTTAGGACGCCCTGTGTTAGGTCCAAGTTTGACCTTGTAGCGGCGAATAACACGGTTATACATACTTATGGACCTGCATTTTTACTCTTGAATTTAGGTTTAAGGCGGGATTTTACGTGGAATTTTACAGTCGCGGACGTCAACAAGGCCATCATTGGCGTAGATTTTCTGAGCCACTATAATCTTTTAGTCGACTGCAAGAACCAGCGTTTGGTTGACGGTACCACATCTCTGTCTGTAGCTGCTATCTCTTCTGACGTTTCGGAAGACATTGCTTCACTCAAAGCTGTCACTGGTCACTCACAATACCACTCACTTCTTCGAGAGTTTCCAGATATTACCCGACCTGCAGGGGTTCGTCGTCCTTCAAAGCATAATACAGTGCACTATATAAGGACAACCCCAGGTCCACCAGTTTCGTGCAGGCCTCGTCGTCTCGACCCAGCACGCTGTCAGGCAGCAAAGAAGGAGTTCGAGGATATGCTCGCTTGTGGCACAGCACGACGATCCGACAGTCCCTGGTCATCTGCCTTGCATATGGTGAAGAAGAAGGATGAGGGATGGAGACCATGCGGCGACTATCGTGCACTCAACGCACGCACCATTCCTGACAGGTACCCCGTCCGGCACATCCATGACTTCTCTTCGCAGCTCTCAGGGTGTACTATCTTCTCCACCATCGACCTGGTGAAGGCTTATAATCAGCTAGCCGTCAATCCAGCCGATATACCGAAAACGGCCATTACTACACCCTTTGGCTTGTATGAATTCCCTTACATGACATTCGGGCTAAGGAATGCTGCTCAGACATTCCAGAGATTTGTGGACGAAGTCCTTCTAGGCCTGGATTTCTGCTACGGATTCATTGACGACATCTTGGTTTTTTCCAAATCGGTTGAGACTCATCGGGACCATCTACGTCAGTTATTCGAGCGCCTAAGTCAGTACGGGATATTGGTGAACACCTCTCAGTGCAAATTTGGTTTCTCCGAGATAACTTTCCTTGGGTATCAGGTTTCAGCAGCTGGTACGAAGCCTCTGGAGTCAAAGGTCGAAGCTATCAAGAACTTCGCAACGCCGAGAACTGTGAAGGAACTTCAGCGTTTTCTTGGTATGCTTAATTTTTACCGCCGCTTTATTCCCCATGCCGCTCATATCCAAGCACCGCTTACTAACATCCTAGCTGGTCCACGCATTAAAGGTTCGCAGCCAATTACTTTCACTCCGGAGATGACGCAAGCTTTTAACGAATGTAAGCTTACTCTTTCGCAGGCTACTTTGCTCTCTCATCCTGACCCATCTGCTGAACTTGCTTTAGTTACAGACGCTTCTGACGTAGCTATTGGAGCTGTACTACAGCAACGTAAGGAGAATGTGAACGATTGGCAACCCTTAGCTTTCTTTTCACGCAAGTTGAGTGCATCGCAAAGGAAGTATAGCCCATATGACCGCGAGCTGCTTGCGGTATACGAAGCCATTAAATATTTTCGGCATATGGTAGAAGCTAGGCCATTTACGGTGTTTACGGACCACAAGCCGCTGACGTTCGTGTTTTCGCTCAACCGAGACAAATGCTCGCCTAGGCAATTCAGGTATCTCGATTTTATATCGCAATTTACCACAGATATTAGGTTCATACCTGGCTAAGACAACATCGTCGCAGATGCTTTATCGAGAGTTGAGGAGATAGCCAGCGCAATCGATTACCAGTCTCTTGCACAGTCCCAGGAGAGTGATCCGGAGCTGCAGGACCTACTCAGACACGGTACAGCCTTAAGATTGCGCAAGATACAGACTGAGTTGAGCAACGTTCCAGTCTACTGCGACGTGTCGCAATCTACACATCGTCCGTACGTAACGCCTAGATTCCGCAGGCAAGTTTTCGACATGCTGCATAGTCTTCACCATCCTGGCAGTTCTGCTACAGTGCGACTGGTGACACAAAGATTTGTTTGGCCAGGGATTCGAAAAGACTGTAGAGAGTGGGCACGGCATTGCGTTAAATGCCAAACTTCCAAAGTTTTCCGTCACACCTCTGCCCCCTTGTCCTCATTCCTTCCTCCTTCCTCGAGGTTCTCCCATATACACCTCGACATCATAGGGCCATTACCTCTTTCTGATGATTACAGGTATTGCCTCACGGTCGTCGACCGGTTCACTCGCTGGCCCGAGGCATTTCCGCTGCGGGACATCACTGCCGAGACCTGTGCTGCTGCTCTTGTGTCTGGCTGGATAGCCAGATTTGGCTGTCCTGAGCGGGTGACCACCGACCGTGGCCGCCAGTTCGAGTGCCACCTTTTCAAGGCTCTCACTGCTTTGATTGGTGCGCACCATCTCCGCACCACAGCCTACCATCCCGCAGCCAACGGCATAGTTGAGCGCTTTCATCGCCAGCTCAAGGCGGCGCTCATGTGCCACGCTCCTGTTTCCCAGTGGACCGAAGCTTTGCCACTGGTACTCCTAGGCATGCGTAGCGCCTGGAAAGGCGACCTGCAAGGTTCTTCAGCTGAGCTGGTGTATGGCGAACCTCTTCGCCTACCCGGTCAGTTCCTGTGCCCTGATGACGACTACTTAACTGCTGACGTCACACAGTACGCGACGCGTCTTCGCGCGTCCATGGCGAAGCTGTCTCCACGTCAAACTTCCTGGCACGGCGCGTCATCCTTCTACGTGCCACGCGACCTGCACACAACCTCACACGTTTTTGTTAGACAAGACCGCGTGAGAGGCGCCTTGGAACCACCATATGCTGGCCCCTATAAGGTTGTCAGCCGACAACCCAAGTACTTCACCTTAGAGGTCAACAACAAGTCGGCGACTGTGTCCATCGACCGGCTCAAACCGGCGTACATCGCAAGGGAGGCTCAGGTTCCAGCTGAACAGGTCAATGATGACGTCAAACGCACTTCCAGTGGCAGAAGAGTTCGCTTCCCGGATTATTATCGCCCGTAGTCACGGTCTCCCGGGGGGAGTACTGTGGCGATCAACCACCACGACAACCATCAGCGAACATCGCGTCAAGATCGCCCGCTACCCGCTCCGCTTATGCAACTTGGGCCAACAGTTGTTTACAAATTAGATGCTTACACGTGCCGCAAGTTTGACCGCTGTTCGTCCTTCGGCGCGTGCGCAGGGCCTCGAGCGCCGGACCGCGGCCACTTCTTCGCCGTCCTTCTAGCTACGCGTTGCTCTGTATAAATTATTTTAACTTGCTTATTGCTCCGCTTTCATTAATTGTATTTATATTCATCTTTAGTTACATTAAATTCATTCATCAAATCATAATAATATAAATCATTTCGCGTTATCTATTAATTCTCATCCACAATCACCTATAATCATCAAGCACAGTGCTGCTTAGTAGCTGAGTCAATTCCCTGCTTAGTGGTGGGATAGGTAGCATACCTACCTACTCCTACAAAAGCAAAGTTATATAATGAAGGTGACTTAAATTAGTACTCGTGAAAATTCAAAGCCAAACGAATGATGGACGAAGCAAGAAGCTACTTCCTACATTTAAGGGTCCATTTCAAATAAAGAAATGCTTAGGAAAGGATAGGTATAAAATAGAAGATGTGAGAGGAAGCGAGAGATCAAATAAAATATATAGAGGAGTGGCCGCTGCGGAAAATATCAAGCCATGGATCAACATTAATAATTGGCCTATTTAACAAAAAATATGTCAACTTAGTAAGTCGAGGACGTGTTGGCAAGGTAAATATATTGTACTACAAATTATATCAGAAATTTAATTTCGATGCTCATACTATTTATACATAAAATATGATATATATTATATTATTAGCATTGTATATACATATTAATAATATTTGTGTGTGTATGTGTGTGTGTGCTGTTCCGCCAGAGATACCAAAAACTGAGTTCATTATCCAGAGTAGGGGTAGTGTGCAGAAGCAGTTACTGCCTAAGATTTAAAGGAGTAAACTGGAACAGGCACTACTTCGGACTAAAGGAGTGAATACTTGGTTAGAAGAGAATGTCTAAGTCTAAAGACAATTTTTAAGTTGGACGGATCAGCATATGAACATTAGATATTATAAAGTTGCCTAAGCCTAAAGGAACTTTGTATGAAAACTGTTGGTCGGAATTGTGGACTCAAAAGTGCAGATTTTTAATTGAACAATAATACAATATTTGTACTCATTTCTCGTGCCTGAGGACGTGCCTGAGGACATGCACGATGCAGGAGAGCCGTGTTGGCAACACGAAGTGAAGCTACCTGATATAAAAGGAAAAAATGGCGGTTACTTTTTTTACTTACGTTTGAACGCATGAGGTTGACTTACGTTTTGAGAATAGTTTTTGGTTAAATGAGTTCAAGAGTTAATTGTCTTTGAGTTGCACTGTTATATTTAGTTTACGATTGTTTCATCTAATTATAATTGTTAAATATAACACTTGTTTAACTTGAAAGGCTCCGGTCGTTAGGAGATAACCTTATTTTTAACACTATGTTAACTGTTTGTCGGATATATTTAAGTACATATACAAAACGGTCAATCTTACATACAAGTTTTTCTATATGAGGTTTCCAACAACAATGTTTATCCAATGTTATACCCAAAAATACACATTCATTAGCACTTTCTAAGTGAGAGTCATTATAAGGGCTACTTCCCATTTGGTAAACCTCAAATTATATCTACTAAAAAGTTGCGTTTGGTAAACATTGCGTAATAAGTATTGTTATTTTTGTACGGTACAGTCGGTGTGAAATAAATGTTGAAGTTTTTAAAAGTTTCAAAGGCTTGAGACACAATCTCGACCATCAAAAAGTACGACTTATCTAGGAGCAGTAAAGATAAACGTAATTCTGTTAATTTCCAAACAAAAATTTCATTTACCCAAGTGGAAAGCAGAAATTACTACCTTGGATTTTGAAAAAGCTCCAAGAAATGCCATAAAAAAGACATTTCCAAACATAAACTGTCAAAGGGTGTTTTCATTTTGGCAGAGCGCTATTAAGAAAGAACCTCTTGGCTTGTTACAACAAGAAGAATCTCACAATCACGCCAAACTATGTGTGGCTCTTGCACATTTAACCAGGGAGTACATACACGATGGCTGGCTACACGTTATGAGTCAAAGGCAAATTGATTTTGCTGTACCTATTGGAATTAAAGTTTCTCGCCTCTAAATCTAGACTTTCTTCTCCCACTTACTAATCTATAATATATTAATACCATCATCAGTTTCGTGTTTTAGTTTTGGAGGAGCTCGTGGCTTAATTAACAACAGCCGCGCGGATCGGTCTCTGAGGTTAAGCCATGCTTGCCGAGGTTGATTTGTGGATGGGTGACCATCTTATACATATCGAGTTCCTCCGTGTTTCGGAAGGCACGTTAAATTGTGGGTCCCGGCTGTCATTTTCGAAGATCTTTGACAGTCGTCAGAAGCTTGAAAGTCTGACAACCAGTCTTACTGAAGGGTATCGTGTTATCCCAGGTAACTGGATTGCGGAGGTCAGATAGGCAGTCGCTCCATGTAAAACACTGATATTCAGCTGCATCCGGAGAGACTGGAAGCCGACTCCAACATGGCTTGGAAGAAAGGCTAAGCTGATATATATCAGTTTCGTGTTTTCTTTTTGCACCTGACTGTACCCATCTCAAATGAAAGTTTACCAAATGGGAAATCAATAATGCTTACCAAATGTATGAAATCAATAATGCTTACCAAATGCAACTATTTAGTAGGTATTTGTTGAGGTTTACCAAATGGGAAGTAGCCATTATAAGGAATGTCAAGGTTATGTGTAAATGAATTATATGTCTGAAATTGTATTATATTTGTTTTTGTTATATTAATTTTTAAATTGTTCTGTTGCAACCAGTGTTAGCTAATCTCGTTTTGTAATGTGTTTTGATTTTTATTTGATATGATTAGTGTTGTGTCGTCGGCAAAAGGATGCAGTCTTTGTTTACAGCGTCAGGGAGGTTATTTATGTACAGTAGAAATAATAGTGGGGATAATATTCCACCTTGCGGTGTACCGTAATTATTTTCTTTATATGATGATTGCACGGTTTTTAGGTTTAAATTATACATTTTAGTTATTTCTACGCATTGTGTTCTTTCCATAAGGTAGCTTTCTAACCAGTCATGGGCTTTTCCCCTTATTCCATAACAAGAAAGTTTCGTTAAGAGTGTTTTATGACAAACAAGGTCAAATGCCTTTGTCATATCAAGGAAGATACATGCTATTTTAGATCTATTATTAAGACTTTCAGTGATTTGCTTAATCAAAGTAAAACATGCTAAAGCAGTGGAACTATCTTTTCTAAATCCGAATTGTTGTTTTTTAATTATATTACATGACTCAACAAAGTTTCACTGTACATGACTCTCTCGAAATTTTTGATAGAATTGGTATCAAAGTTATCGGCCGGTAGTTGCTCATGTCTGTTTTAATTCCTTTTTTATAGAGTGGTTTAACTACAGACATCTTAAGGCATCTTATAAGGCGTGTGGGGAATATTATGCCCTCTGCTAAAGATATATTAATTATATGCGTTAAGGGGTAAACTAAACTGTAAGCACATCTTTTAATTACTTTTGTGTTTAACTCATCGTACCCTGTAGAGTTAGTATTTTTTAATGACATTATTATTTTATAGATATCGCATTCATCTACAGGGGTAAGGAAAATACTTTTTTCATTCCGAGGGATTGTAGTCTTAATTTGCTTGTGTTGCGAATTTATTGGGTTATTTTTATTAGTGTTAGCTAGAGAGATAAAATAGTTGTTAAATAGTTCGCAAATTTGGTTTGGGTTGTCATAATTTTTTTCAGCGATTTGTATTGATTCAATATCGTTTTTCAGTGCCTTGTTAGTGTTTGAGTGTATCATTTGCCATGCTGCTTTATTTTTATTTTTAGCGTTGTTGATGTAATGTTGACTATTTATTAGTTGGGCTTTATATATATGTCGGGGCAAGGTGTGTTGTGTGGGGCTTGTATCCTGACATTTCACTTCTGATATCGAAGGCATATGGGGTACCTCGCTATCAGATTGGTCAGTAATGGCGAATAGTCCAAAATAATACGCACTAGACTTAGCTCACTGGTGTATTTGTCCATTACAATGATCACATTACAAAAATAGATTAGGATTCAACCAATCTAGCCGGATGCAAGACAGAAACGCGGTGAGTTCGGTACAACGTGGCAACGACCGTCTTCCCTTGAGTTCGAATGTTGAATAATCTAACCACACTAACATTCCAACCATCATACCTCTGAATGACAGCTGTCTATTGTCACATGCCAACCGTCATCTGCCTGTGTTGCCAACATTGTACCGACCACACCCAAGTGTGAACACTTGACGTTTCCGTGACATTAATTTATTTCTTAACAATCAAATCAAGCTAATTTTAATAAGATTCTTCGAAGATATAGCGCCTCGATGCTAGCGCTCCGACACGGCCATCTTGACATGTCACACGTCCCTGTGTGATGCTCCTGAAAAAGTAAAGTCATCTGCATTACCAGAGTATCTCCGTTCGGCCAATCCTGATTAACTCACTTGAGTAAGAGTTTTCACACAAAACAAATTTTACAGGGCGAATCTTTATTCTCACATGATTAATCTTACATCACAATAAACTATCATCTAACAATACACAGACCATTGACCAGTATACACACACCATACATAATCAAACTTGAAAACCAATTACTCTATACACTAAAATCAACTCTACCACCGCCCATCATCAATTCACGGGCCTCAGTCGTTACTATCACCTTAAACGAGTGAAAGTAACTCATGCCACTCTATTGAGCGACGATATCTCACAACGAGGCGTCACTATCACCTAAATCGAGCGATAGTGACTCATGCCACTCTATTGAGCGACGATATCTCACAACTGGGCGTCACTATCACCTAAAACGAGCGATAGTGACTCATGCCACTCTACTGAGCGACGATATCTCACAACTGGGCGTCACTATCACCTAAATCGAGCGATAGTGACTCATGCCACTCCACTGAGCGACGATATCTCACAACTGGGCGTCACTATCACCTAAATCGAGCGATAGTGACTCATGCCACTCCACTGAGCGACGATATCTCACAACTAGGCGTCATTCCACCTAAATCGAGCGGTAGTGACTCATGCCACTTGCAACTAGTGACGATAACCCACACAGTCGTTACTACCACCTAAATCGAGCGATAGTAACTCATGCCACTTGCACCAAGTGACAATATCTCAACACAGCTATCACACAAAGTTTTCATTTAAATTGGTTGAATAGTGGTCCATGGGTACATAGATTACTCTACATCGCGTTTAGTAGGAACACCATTAGTAAAGGAACTCTTAAAAGATATCAAGATGTCCACCAACAAACCTTTACTCGCCAACGGCACGTCAGTATCAACTAGAGATGTCACGAATATTCGGCAACTATTCGTTATTCGGCCTATTCGGCCACTTTTTTTGCTATTCGGTATTCGGCCGAATAATAGGTACTATTCGGCCGAATACCGAATACCAAACCATGTAAAAAAGACAAGCATATTACTCAAAATTATGTATTTATTTCCAAAATTACAACACTTTAGTAATTAAAATTAACCAATGGTAAATTATGATGAATAAAAACAAGCTTTTCAGCATTTCTTGGTAGCAAACGATTACGCTTTTCATTGTAAATGATACCAGCCTCAGAAAATAACCTACTTTCACTATACACGCTACTTCCAGGAGAAGAAAGATACACTTTAGCAAATTTCGAAAGGTTTGGGTATTGTTTTTCGTTTGCGAACCACCACTTGTAAGGGTCGGCCCACTTAGCTCCTAGCAAGCTAGCCTCTTAGCAAAATAGTAATTAAGTTTTATTTTATGTATTATTTTTACACTGACAAAGCGTTCCGTGACGTGATTTACTCGCAATTGAAACAATACTCGCCTACGATGTGTTGTGTTTATTTGCACCCCGCTCCACCCCTCGTCGCCTGCCGCGCCTACGCAACGAGGAAAGCAGGTTGCGAATTGTCTTAATCCAGCTAACGCGCCTCCGACAAGCATGAATTTCGTGCCGAATATTCGTCGGCCGAATATTCGGCGCTTCGGCCGACCGCATTGCCGAATATTCGGTATTCGGTATTCGGCCAATTCACTATTCGTGGCAACTCTAGTATCAACAGCATCAAAGTCGACCCTCTCGCCAGAACGAATCTCACACGACTGGACATCGCAAGCATTACGTACTACGTTTTGCTAAAGAACGTAACCTCCAATAGAGAAAGGCTTCAAGCTAGCTTTAATCCTATTGAAACAAACCCTGTCGAACTCTGCAGCTGTTCTGAATGGCGTCTGCCCTTTTTTTTTTTTTTTTGCGTCAGGAAAATGCATTACTGCATGTCCCGCCCCAGGGAGGAAAGCGGGGGTCTGTCGGGCTCTCCCGCCGGCAAGGCGTTCCGGCTAACATGGGCATACCGACTAAAAACCTGACGGTGTTCCTTCTACAGTCACCATAACGTGGCCAGGACGCGGTACCTCCGATCGGATACTCCGCGTCCCAGCCGGTGACGGCCCGCTTTGGATGCGGGCCCTACTTCGAGCGGGGGCGGGCATGAGGATTGCCCCCCCCTAACTCTCCACTTCACGGGGGTGCGTCAGGAACACACAGCGCACTCCCCACCTCTCGGACCTGTTCCCTGTCCAGGCGACGGAGCGTTCCGCCTCCGCCGCCCACAGGTCCGCGTCACGGGGGCCGGAGATCATCCCGGCGCCTACGATGCCCAGTGCGTCTTGCGCGGGAAGGGAGGGGAGCGTTGATTTCTCGCTCCCGTTCCGCCGCCTCTTTGAGGGAAATGACCTCTTCACAGAATGAGGCGACGGCCGACCACGCTGCCTCGCTCCCGACCACCCCGGTCAATTGACGGCGCTGCGACGACCACGCCTGGCAGTGTGCCAGCGTATGCAGCGCCGTATCGGGGCAGTCACCACAATGATGGCACCTGGGCGTCTGCTCGCGGCCTATGCGACACAGGTACTTGCCGAAACAACCATGTCCGGTAAAGACCTGCGTCAGCCGATATGTGAGCGCGCCGTGCCCTCTCTCCAGCCACTCCGTGACCGCCGGCCGCACGGCCTCGATAGTGACGAGGCCGGCGCTGGGGTCTTCCAATCGTCGCTTCCACGCCGCCAGGACATCTTGGCGGAGCTCTGCTCTCCGCGCCTCGACTTCCTGAGGCGCTGGCAGTGAGCCTCCGCCTCGGGCCTCCTCGCGCCATGTATAGTGACGCGAGGGCCCCCGCGTCCAAGTCCCACGGCGACGTTCCGGCCACTAGGCACGCCACTTCAAAGGAGATCGTGCGGTAGACTCTCACGGCCCTGACGGCCATCACCCGCTGCGGATGTCGCAGGGCGGCGATGTTTTTGGCCGACAGGGCATTGGCCCAGATGGGAGAGCCATATAGGGCCATTGATCGCACGATCCCGGCGTACAGCCGTCGGCAGGTGTTGTTTGGCCCCCCGAGGTTTGGCAGCAGGCGAGATAGTGCGCCCGCCGCACCTACGAGTTTGGGGGCCAGCCGACTGAAATGGGCTGTGAAGTCCCAATGGCGTCTGCCCTCACCTGATCAATGTCAACCTCAGGTTCAGCATCACCAGCCAACATAATGTCTAATGGTCAAGCAACCTTACCAATTAAGCTTAGCTCCAATGGGCTGGCTCTTGTCTCTCGGTTCTGAGTGTAGTTAAGCGCAAACTGCACATCAGGTAGAGCTTCCTGTCATGAACGGTTACCTGTTTCAGCAGCAGTAAGTAGATTTTTAATTGTACTCATCGTGCGCTCGACCTGACCGTTAGCTCTCGAGCTACCGGTCGCAATCAAGAGGAGCTTTATATTTACCGACTCGCAGTAATCTTTGAAGTCTCGACACTAGCAAAACATCGCCCTTGGTCTGCGATAACCCTCGTTAGTGCGCCGAATAGCGATACACTGTCTTTCAGACGTATCTGCTTCGGATCCGTATCAGCATGAGACATAACCTTACCTCTACGATGAATAATAACAAAGTCGAAGCTCTGCAAAAAGACTCACCATCTGTGGACACGTAGTGTCAGATCCAGCTTCTTGCGTGTCATCTGTAGGAAACTGCAGTCCATTACCACCAAGAATTTGCGACCATGAAGGTAATGTCTGAAGTGCTTGACTGCGTTGACAACTGCTAGGGTCTTCAACTCGTAGGAGTGGTATCTAGACTCCACAGCTGTTGTACGCTTGCTATAGTAAGCGATAGTATGTAACTTACCTTCTGACTTTTGCATTAGGACGGCACCATACCCAATTGCATTTGCATCTGTGTGTAGCTCTGCTTCCAAATCCGGATCGTATATCATTAGTACTGGTTCACTCGACAGCTCTGAAATAATCTGCTGTATGACGTCTTCGTGTTCACGCTTCCAGTTTAACTTACCGTTACTCGTCGTCAGAGCATAGAGTGCACAGAAGTTTGACCTATTCTTATGATAGCTACATTGTTATCAAATCTTTTACTACAAAGCTTGGAAGCTAATGACTCTTTCACTAAAGAATATTCTGTATCAGAACAACAACGAAATGAAAGCTGCTCACCGTTATGGCGTAGGATTCCAGTAGGTGCATTCATAATGCATAGGTCAACCAGTTTCTCCTTGGCTGCAACGGGACCACTGCTTACGTTGCTTTTTCCCTCCTGACTGCGTAGTTGCGGGCAATTAGATGCGTAGTGGCTTGCCGATGACAGCGGAAGCAGGTGACAGCAGGCTTTGGCCAGGGTTGCTTGCACACGTCCTCGTGTGATGGTTACTCTGTGAACAAAATATCTCACGACAGAACAATGTGTCACTCGGCCACTCCTGACCCAAACTCTACAATTACTGGGTCCATCTCAATAACTCTACTAAGAGCTTCAATTGGATTTTTAATTAAATCTCATTCTAGAAACAAACATTGGGACTGTATTCAAAATAGTTTCACTAACAAAAATCAGCCTGAGTCATGTACCAAAGCCGTTCAAGTCAATCTTTAAAACCACTGTACAAAAACAATTCTTAGTTGACAGTTATCCCCGAGTAAAGTTTCTAACACCACGGCTCTCCAGCCGACGAGCAATCACATTGCTCACACGTGCATCCCTCTTGGACTACACTACGGTCTCCACAGACCACGACTTTCTCCAAAGTCGAACCACTCAATACGGTCTCTCAAGACCACGACTTTCTCCAAAGTCGAACCATTCAATACGGTCGAAAGAAACCTTCACTCGTTTGAATACCTTCACCACAAACTCATCAATCTCATTATCATCAAAATCTATATCGACTGGTACATGACCTCTGTCTGACCAACATCTATCCACAATCTCAATAATTTCAAAAGGCTCTTTGAACTTGTTATCTAATACTTTTCTAATACAACCGCGCATAATTCTATGCTCAACTTAATCAACATAATCTTTAGTTCATCTCTGGTCAAACATGTCGTTAACCCGTAATGAAAAACTAAAAATGCGCTCAACATTTGTTAAAGTCTAGTCCTGTACTTTCCAGTTAAATCTTATTGAAATGGATCAAGCACTACAAACTATGACTGACCGAATAACACGCAAGACTTTTGTTTAATAAAGGGAGGATCATCCTGATAATCGCTACACAACATAAAATCTGTTCTGTACTGAACACTCGTCTTTGACCAATACCAATAATTGCAATTCAACATTATTAGAACCTTTACTACTATATTTCGTAGGAAAACTTTATAATTATTACCAACAAGCATTCAGCACAAGAATCATAAGCAAAGCGTAACGATTCACCTTAACGTTCGTAAGTACACGATGATGGTTGCACGACTCATACATCGACGTAGCGCTCGCTCGGCTCCCCTCGTCACCTAGCCTGCCGCCGCCGCTACTGCCGCTACTGCCGCTACCACCGTCGCTCATTCCGCTTCCCGTCGTCACCCGGCCGCCGCCTTCGCCGTCGCCGCCGCTACCACCGCTAGCGTTGCTACCGCCGTCACCGTGGCAGTGGCCACAGCCGCCGCCGCGCCGCTCATGCACCGGACGGCTATGTGGCCAGCACATTTAGGCCGGGACTCCACCAAAGCGGAGACGAGACGAGCGGAGAGGAGATGTTTTTTAAACAACCAATAGAATTGAGTTATTGACACGTCTCCTCTCCGCTCAGCTTCAGTGGAGATCGCTGTGCGGAGATGTGTAATATTTGTATGTCGCGATGGAAGCGGAGATGTGAGCTGTGCGCGGACGACGCGCAGTGGAGACGAGAGATGTGAGCGGCGTGCAGTGAGCGATGTCACCCTCCCCCCTCTCGCCCGCTAGCAACCCGCAGAACCCCGCGCGCGCGCCGGCCGGCCATCTTGCTAGTACCGTGCGCGCGAGCACACACAGCACACAGCACACCGCACACATCTCCGCTTTGGTGGAGTCCCGCGAGCTGAAAAACATCTCTTCTCGCACAGCACACAGCACACCGCACACATCTCTGCTTTGGTGGAGTCCCGGCCTTATGGTACACCACGGCTGCTGGTTGTTGCGGTTCTTGTTCCGACGATGACGTAGATGTTCTTGCTCGCTGTTCGTTCATTGGTTCACTTGATCTTGCGTCTGTTTCTTACTTCTCCGAGTCAATCGTACGCAGATCTTTGTATAAAGAGCTTCTTAAAGTCACTCCACGTCATTCCAGGAAAAGATATCGTCGACAGCCACGTGGGGGCTTGTCCATTCAAAGCACGGTTCAAAGCATCCATCAGCTTTGCACCATGATCATGTTCATCGTTGATACACAGGGCCGCGGTAGAAAACCATGATCGTGCATCCACCTCCGATTTATCGGGATCAAAATATCGGGGTAGTCGTAGCTCAGCCGATAAAGATGTCTGATGTCTTCATAGCACGCACAAGCATGTCATCACTACTGTCATGGTTCGGAGCATGTGGTGCGGTAACGTTCGAAGCACGTGGTTCGTTGATGTCCATAACGCGTTCGTTGATGTCCATAGCACGTGGTACGTGGTCTTCACAGCACGTGGTGCGTGGTCATCACATCACGTGGTGCGTGGTCTTCTCATCCCAGTTCTGATGTCGGGGCAAGGTGTGTTGTGTGGGGTTTGTATCCTGACATTTCACTTCTGATATCGAAGGCATATGGGGTACCTCGCTATCAGATTGGTCAGTAATGGCGAATAGTCCAAAATAATACGCAACTAGACTTAGCTCACTGGTGTATTTGTCCATTACAATGATCACATTACAAAAATAGACTAGGATTCAACCGATCTAGCCGGATGCAAGACAGAAACGCGGTGAGTTCGGTACAACGTGGCAACGACCTTTCTGCTTTTTCTGTTATATGTTTTATTATGTTTACATAAGTGATATTTTAAATAAAGGATTCTTTTTTTAGTACAACATCTTTTTATGCTATTAGTTAAACCTCTATTTTTTATGTTTTTTGAGAATATTTTTGTCCTAATACTGGGAAAACACAACTTATAGAAAAGTGTTACAGTGTCATGTAACTTGTCAAAAGCTTCGTTTGTTGTTAGGCATTCATTCATTCTGAAAAGGACAAACTTGAAATACATTCCTTAAAAATAATATTTTCTTCGCATAGATCCCTTATACTTTTAAACCAATATTTTGGAATATCTTTAACTCTATAGTTAGTCTCTAAATAACATGTTATTGACTAACATAATTCGTGGTCTGAAAGTGCCAGACAGTGTTGCGCAGCTTCTACTTTACATATATTGCTAACTATTAAATCCAAACATGCGTTTTGGCGGGTGGGTAATGTATATGATTTGTCAAATTATTATTATTAAGTATAGATCTTAAATCAGTCAATATTTTATTTATTTTCAGCATATTTATATTCCAGTTGCCGCATAGTACTAATTTCTTTTTATGTCTTTTGGTTAGTTTGTTTGCAAGAAGCGCCAAGTTATTTAGGAATATATTTACATCGGATGTAGGGGTCCTATAAATGCATACTACAATGAGATTAAACTTGACCACTTCGATGGCACAGCATTCAAAATGCAGCGGTATTGATGGGCATAGATTGTTAATTTCCTTGCATTGTAAATTATTTCTGACTACTTTAGGATGCACGAACCTCCTCTGCGTTGGTTAGTTCGAGAGAAGAATGATACCAAGTTAAAGTTGTTAATGTTAAAAATAGGGTTGTGGATGTGCTAGAATGAAATGCAAAAGTTTATGCTTCAAACAAACTCACTATATTTGTTCTTTACAACACTTGGAAGTATATAGATCTGTTTCCTAGCAAAGCATGTGTCGAACAGAGAGCGTAACTCTAAAAGAACGTTACTTTTATAATGATTGCTTAGGTCAGTGTGACCAGTACACAAATACAAACATAATGTCCAGATATTGTATAATTAATGTTTGTATTTGAAATGATAAATTTCAACAAAAATTAATTCTCAATCATTCCAAAGCACGATGAAAAATTTCAATATCTTAGCTTACTTATTATAACAATACCTTTTTTTTTTGTCAGGAAAATGCATTACTGCATGTCCCGCCCCAGCGAGGAAAGCGGGGATCTGTCGGGCTCTCCCGCCGGCTAGACGTTCCGGCTGACTTGGGCATACCGACTAAAAACCTGACGATGTTCCTTCCACGGTCACCATAACGTGGCCAGGACGCGGTACCTCCAATTGGATACTCCGCGTCCCAGCTGGTGACGGCCCGCCTCGGATGCGGGCCCTACTTCGAGCGGGGAGGGCATGAGTATTGCCCCCCCCTAGCTCTCCACTTCAAGGAGGTGTGCCAGGAACACACAGCACACACAGCACACACCCCCGCCCCTCGGACCTGTTCCCTGTCCAGGCGACGGAGCGTTCCGCCTCCGTCGCCCACAGGTCCGCGTCACGGGGGCCGGAGATCGTCCCGGCGCCTACGACGCCCAGTGCGTCTTGCGCGGGAAGGGAGGGGAGCGTTTATTTCTCGCTCCCGTTCCGCTGCCTCTTTTGCGGATATGACTTCCTCGCAGAACGAGGCGACGGCCGACCACGCTGCCTCGCTCCCGACCATGGACAGAACCACGGCCGAGAGCGAGAGGTCGCTCCCAACTACCCCGGTCGATTATAACAATACCTAGGTTTACCTATATCATCAGAACATATATAACTTCCAAGTGTTTTCTGGGAGAATTACATCACATGGTCCAACATTTGTTGCAAGGATTAGGGAAAACCCAGAAAAACCTAATCAGACCACTTCACTTATAAGATAACTTAAAAGTTATTTAACAATAAACATAAAACCAATAGAACAATTATTCAATATAAGCATACAACAAGCATATCGTTTAACTGTTTACACATGACATTTGTTAGCGCCTTTATCAATATATCGACTATTTGCTTACAACAATTTTATTTTATACATTGTTTACAATTTGTTCTCTAAGAAAATGGTACTTGATGACAATGTGTTTCGGTCTTATGTGACTATTCGGGTTTTTCACTACACTTAATAATAATTCTGCAATAATTATTGTCTCAAAAATTAGAATTTAACTGACAATATTAATCTTGACACTTATTGCTAGAAACTTTAGCCAATTGCCTCTTTTACAGTTTTCAACAGAGTTAATGAAGCTGCTACAGATAATTTCTGTATCATATTTCAGATTATTGTACAGCTTTTCAATAATTTCAATAAATAACCCGTGTTGCTTTTACAAATCTTAACATAATGATTACCCGTGAACGGGTGCTGCTTGGGGTGACTGGTCGTCCTTGGTGTGGTGACTGCCATATTTTTAAAGCAATTACGTTTCACTAACTGTAATTCCTTTACCACAGTATGCTCTTGAAGTGCCTCTTATGATTTCATTACTTATATTATTATGTGGGTAGATGCTCCCATCATGTCAGTCAGGCGACACGTCGCAGTAGACTGGAACGTTGCTCAACTCAGTCTGTATCTTGCGCAATCTTAAGGCTGTACCGTGTCTGAGTAGGTCCTGCAGCTCCGGATCACTCTCCTGGGACTGTGCTAGAGACTGGTAATCGATTGCGCTGGCTATCTCCTCAACTCTCGATAAAGCATCTGCGACGATGTTGTCTTGGCCAGGTATGAACCTAATATCTGTGGTAAATTGCGATATAAAATCGAGATACCTGAATTGCCTAGGCGAGCATTTGTCTCGGTTGAGCGAAAACACGAACGTCAGCGGCTTGTGGTCCGTAAACACCGTAAATGGCCTAGCTTCTACCATATGCCGAAAATATTTAATGGCTTCGTATACCGCAAGCAGCTCGCGGTCATATGGGCTATACTTCCTTTGCGATGCACTCAACTTGCGTGAAAAAAAAGCTAAGGGTTGCCAATCGTTCACATTCTCCTTACGTTGCTGTAGTACAGCTCCAATAGCTACGTCAGAAGCGTCTGTAACTATAAAGCAAGTTCAGCAGATGGGTCAGGATGAGAGAGCAAAGTAGCCTGCGAAAGAGTAAGCTTACATTCGTTAAAAGCTTGCGTCATCTCCGGAGTGAAAGTAATTGGCTGCGAACCTTTAATGCGTGGACCAGCTAGGATGTTAGTAAGTGGTGCTTGGATATGAGCGGCATGGGGAATAAAGCGACGGTAAAAATTAAGCATACCAAGAAAACGCTGAAGTTCCTTCACAGTTCTCGGCGTTGCGAAGTTCTTGATAGCTTCGACCTTTGACTCGAGAGGCTTCGTACCAGCTGCTGAAACCTGATACCCAAGGAAAGTTATCTCGGAGAAACCAAATTTGCACTTAGAGGTGTTCACCAATATCCCGTACTGACTTAGGCGCTCGAATAACTGACGTAGATGGTCCTGATGAGTCTCTACCGATTTGGAAAAAACCAAGATGTCGTCGATGAATCCGTAGCAGAAATCCAGGCCTAGAAGGACTTCGTCCACAAATCTCTGGAATGTCTGAGCAGCATTCCTTAGCCCGAATGTCATGTAAGGGAATTCATACAAGCCAAAGGGTGTAGTAATGGCCGTTTTCGGTATATCGGCTGGATTGACGGCTAGCTGATTATAAGCCTTCACCAGGTCGATGGTGGAGAAGATAGTACACCCTGAGAGCTGCGAAGAGAAGTCATGGATGTGCCGGACGGGGTACCTGTCAGGAATGGTGCGTGCGTTGAGTGCACGATAGTCGCCGCATGGTCTCCATCCCTCATCCTTCTTCTTCACCATATGCAAGGCAGATGACCAGGGACTGTCGGATCGCCGTGCTGTGCCACAAGCGAGCATATCCTCGAACTCCTTCTTTGCTGCCTGACAGCGTGCTGGGTCGAGACGACGAGGCCTGCACGAAACTGGTGGACCTGGAGTTGTCCTTATATAGTGCACGGTATTGTGCTTTGAAGGACGACGAACCCCTGCAGGTCGGGTAATATCTGGAAACTCTCGAAGAAGTGAGTGGTATTGTGAGTGACCAGTGACAGCTTTGAGTGAAGCAATGTCTTCCGAAACGTCAGAAGAGATAGCAGCTACAGACAGGGATGTGGTACCGTCAACCAAACGCTGGTTCTTGCAGTCGACCAAAAGATTATAGTGGCTCAGAAAATCTACGCCAATGATGGCCTTGTTGACGTCCGCGACTGTAAAATTCCACGTAAAATCCCGCCTTAAACCTAAATTCAAGAGTAAAAATGCAGGTCCATAAGTATGTATAACCGTGTTATTCGCCGCTACAAGGTCAAACTTGGACCTAACACAGGGCGTCCTAACTGCAAATCGCGGAAAAACGCAAAGATCTGATCCCGTGTCCACTAAAAACTGCATCTTGCTATTGCGATCGGTGACAAACAGACGGCCTGGTGGTGAGGGACAGTCGTGAGCCGCTACTGCCGACTGCCCTTGGAGTTTCCCGCGCCATAGGTACACGGCTGTCTGCATTTGTGGGCCTTGTCACCATACGTAAAGTGGTAAAAGCAATGTGGATGGTCGGGTGGCGGCTGCTTCGGTCTAGAACGGCTGCGGTAGTGTGACCTTCTCGAGCGAGATTTGGAGTTAGACCTAGAGCGAGAACGATCAGAGTTATTTAACTTGTTAGTTAATGCAGCGACTTGCCTTGTCAACTCTGCGATCTGTTGCGCCATCTCATTGTGGGACGACGCCGGGGAGGTGCTCGCAACCTGGGGTGAAGACGGTGCGATCTCGTACACCTTATCGGCCAGCTCACCCAGCTTGTCTTTATCGAGATCCATCTGCGTGGCTATAACCGTCTGTATATTCTGCGGTAACCTGCTAGACCACAAAGTTAATAAAAAGTCAGCGGGCACAGACGGGCCAGCCAAACCCGACAGGTGTCGCAGGAACTGTGACGGCTTCCTGTCACCGAGCTCCTCGTGCGTCAGTAGCTGTTTTACACGCCTCTCCTGTGAAGCTGAAAGACGTTTCATTAGCTCCGTCTTCAATTTCAAATATTTGTCGGTTGCAGGCGGATTAGTGATCACATCCTTCACTACTACAGCGTATTGGTGATCTAGCTGAGCAACTAAATAGCAGAATTTAGTCTCGTCTGTGGTTATTCGAGACAAGGCAAACTGGGACTCTACTTGTGCGAACCACAACGCTGGCTCTTCTGGCCAAAACGGAGGTACACGCACACTGACTCGCAACACTTCATCACCGCTAACTGAAGGACTCTCATCGGCTTTGACACTCATTCTGATGGCACCAATTAAAAAATAAAAAATCGCTCACCGCTTAAGACCAAACCACAGCTTTACCACAATCTCCAGCTTCTTCTTCGTCGGGGTCACCAATGTAGGAGTAGGTATGCTACCTATCCCACCACTAAGCCGGGAATTGATTCAGCTACTAAGCAGCACTGTGCTTGATGATTATAGGTGATTGTGGATGATAATTAATAAATAACGCGAAATGATTTATATTATTATGATTTGATGAATGAATTTAATGTAACTAAAGATGAATATAATATACAATTAATGAAAGCGGAGCAATAAGCAAGTTAAAAGAATTTATACAGAGCAACGCGTAGCTAGAAGGACGGCGAAGAAGTGGCCGCGGTCCGGCGCTCGAGGCCCTGCGCACGCGCCGAAGGACGAACAGCGGTCAAACTTGCGGCACGTGTAAGCATCTAAGTTGTAAACAACTGTTGGCCCAAGTTGCATAAGCGGAGCGGGTAGCGGGCGATCTTGACGCGATGTTCGCTGATAGTTGTCGTGGTGGTTGATCGCCACATATTAACTATTTACTCTCATTTGTACTGCCCTCCTTCATTCAACTGCTTTTATATCTCTCCATCCAATGGTTGCCTGGAAGAGATTGCCACTGTGCGATAAGGCCGCCAATTGTACCTACTTTTATTTTAAATTTATTTTATGTTTGTTCGTGTTTCCTTTATGTACAATAAAGAGTATTCATTTCATTTAATTTCACAATATCCCAAATATAGAAAAGGGCACGTGTATTCAATACTGTGTCAGAAAATATAATCCAAATACGATAGTTTATATTATCTTGAGCATTGTAACATAACACTAATTTAGCTTATCATGATAATACTTACCCGACTGCATCAAACAAAGATGATGTGTTTAATGTATGTATTTCGTGAAACCAATTTCGTTAACCACGTTAATTTGTATAATTGCGCTATGGTGATCAACTGATCACATAGCTAATAAACATGCATAATCAGTATGTTAAAAATATATATTAATTCATATAGATATAGTAAAAAATATTTATCTCTTGGTGACTTACATATCATAAGTTAAATTAATTTATGTAAAAATAAATAAACATAGTCTCTGCCTACCCCGTTGGGAAAGAGGCGTGATGAATATGTATCTATATATGTATGTATGTATGTATGTAAAAATAGGCGAAACTGATCACAAAAATAGTATGTTGATATAACGATATTGTTTTGATTAGTCTCCTTATAAAGAAATGCTTACATTGTAAAAAGTAAAATAATTATCTACGACATACTACTTACGATAATTTCACTCACCGTATCTTCTCGATTAAATGTATGAAAAAATATAGAGCGAACAAACGAACAGTGTATACGACTTCAAGTGTTACATAAAAATAAGAAATTGTGTAGGTATTAGGTATAATATTAGTTAGGTATTAGAAGAGTATCAATTAAGGTAGGTAAGTAATTAAAATGATTGTTTATTCATAGGTTAGTTTCGTCGATATCTTTTGTTGTGGTCTTGTAAATATTTTTGGGTAGGATATAGTTTGTACACATAATATTTATAACAAATTATTTCATCCTTTTTAGTTCTAGAGAGATTTTGAAGACGGTTTTCTTTATTGTTTAAAAATAATTAGATGTGTAAATATGGATAGGTAAGTCAGCTAGAACAGTGTCTTGCGTGTAGCGAGGTGCGACTTTCTGGCGACTGGCAAGGGGGTTTTTAATAAAAACTTGTTGTTGAGGTACATACTCTACTTCAGGTTTACGGGATTTATTCCTATTTTCAATTATAGCTGTCCGATTTGCAAGAGAAGATTCATTGATGATATCATACACCTGCTTCATCTGCTGTCTATGATTCTGCGCATATTTTTGTAAGATGTGTCCCGTAAGGGCAATATTGATAGGATCTCTTGGGTCAAAATGCCCATTCAATAAGTCAAACGGTCTACACTTAGTAAAGCTGTGAATAGAACTATTATATGCTATAAAAGCGTACGGTACAAGATTAACTACTGGTTCATTTTTATTTTGTAATTTAAGAATTCTAATATGTGCCAATAATGTCGAGTGAAAGCGCTCTATAATACCGTTATCATTTGGACTATGAGGTAAAATTTTATGATGATCTATTTTATGAATACGCGTGAATTCTGAAAACAATTGATTTGTAAATTCTGTGCCATTGTCAGTAATAATAGTCATGGGTAATCCATGGTGAGTACAAAATTTTAATAGTGATTGAATTATGCTGTTCCATCACGTAAGTGGTAGGCCTGACCATATTTAGTAAAAACATCTATAAATGTTGCGTATTTCTCGGATTCTACCGTGAAAAGATCCATGTGAATAATTTCTAACGGTTTTGTAGCTGGTGGCACTATATTAAAATATGGTCTGACTGGATTCCTATCGTATTTAGCCTGTCCACAAATGGTACATTCGTTAATAAATTTAGCGATCTGTTCCTTCATCTTTGGCCAATAATACTTTCGCGAAAGAGCTAAATAGCATTCATTAATGCCACGGTGGTTTGTCTTACCATCGTGATAATGTTTAATAATATCTTGTTGCCGCAGGTATTCTTTAATATTTTCTAATTCTATCTTAGTTAATACTAGTTTAATAGAAGAACTCTTAAAATTATTTTGTGTAATAGGTATAATTGAATACATAGCTAAGGGTGGATTGGTGAAGGTGGATTAGTATGGCTGTTTTAACCTTCGGATTGACATACTCTTTGATAGCACTAGTAACATCTGATTCTAAAGTTGTCTCTGAAACCTGAATTACCGTTCTTATATAGCCTTCAAAGAGTTTGGTGACTATCGGTCTACGTTTTATATCACCAACTACTAAAAAATTAATTTGTCTATGAAATTTGTTAAGGGGCTCATCTGTAATAGGAACTTCTTATATTGGCTGTTCATTGCTTGTATGTACGGTGTCAGTTGATGAATTTGTTTGATTAACTGGCACATCTAATTTGGAAACTACTACGTTAGGATGCTCACTATTATCTTCTAAAGAGTTAGCACGTTGAATTGATGGTTCTGAAGGATTATTTATCATTGAACTTAGGTCTCTAATACTTTCAATTACCGAGTTGATCTCATCTGTCTCGCTGTTATGTATCTCTATACGCGAAAGGGCATCAGCATTGGTGTTAAACTTCCCTTTCTTATAGACTACAGTAACATCGTATTCACTGAGCTTAAGTCGCCATCTTGTCAATCGTGAATTTGGCTCTTTCAAGTTCATCATCCATTGCAACGGCTTGTGATCAGTTAAAATTTTGAACTTCCTACCAAATAGATAGGGCCTAAAATACTTTGTAGCCCACACTATAGCTAACAATTCCTTTTCTATTGTGCTATTATTTAATTCACTTTCATTTAATGTACGAGAAGCGTAACATACTCATACTCATAGTCATTCGACAGGTGGCGCTGCAAATGTGTTGTTCGGATTTATTTAGCTCTCAATAATTACTTGTTTATAAATAGTAAAAGTGCATAAATCGAGTGAAAAAAGACATTTGTGTTTGAAGAGACCTATGATGAAGCCGTGATATGTGTTTGTGAGCGATAAAAACTGACAATTAATGAACATTTTCCAAAAAATACTTTAGCAATATTTTGTAGAAAAACCAGTGATTGACATTACAAACCAGTGTAAACTGTAATAAACATTTATTTTTGAGATTTTACTAGTGCTACTATCGGCAAATAGAAGTGTTCCGAATGTTATTATAACAATCGAAGGATAAACATTTTTTATCAAATTGTGCAAATCACTTAGATCGCTTAAGTACTTAGTACAGCGACATCTACTGCAATAGTCTTGTACTGCGGAAGCGAACCGTCTCCTACACCTGTAACGGATAGATCGTGCCGTACTAAGCTATAATCGATATTAGTTCAGTGATTGTACAACAGGTGGCCTTACTAGTACGCAGATCAACCAATAGGTGGCGTTACGAGTACAAACTTAGTATCTGAACTTTAATATTAATCCTATAAACATGAGTCGCAAGTGCAATCATTGCAACCTCGTGGTGGCACTGAAGGCAATGTCTCTTAAATGTTATATTTGTGATGGAATGTACCACTGCGAGTGCCTAAACGTTTCAAAACAACAATACTTGGGACTTACTCACGAACAAACATCGCACTGGAAATGCCTCCCCTGCAGTAACATCACACGGAGGGACCGTTCCAACTCGATTACCCTTAACCGATCTACATACATTCCTTCGACACACGACGAGGCGTTAAATATGTCATGCGACAACCCCGAACTGCAGCAGCAGTTGCTGTCGCCGAATTCCTCGTCGAGTTCTACATCGACGATTATCAGTGGCAATATTAGTACCGAGTCTTGCGCCATGGTCGGGCCCACGAGCCAAAATACCTTTACGAAGGAATTTAATGACACTATAAAGGGATGGCGCGCTGAAATAGATCACTCATTAGCGACGTTCACCGACGACATAAAGGGAACGTTGCGTGGCTGGCGAGAGGAAATGGAGACAACTATGACAAAATTCAGCGAAAATATCATGGGAACTCTTACTAAACTAAAACAAGAAGTAAACATAATTCGGTGTGAGCACGAAAAACTCAAAAACTGTGTCGATACGATGAACGTAACTGTCTCTGATTTAAAGGCGTCGATGCAGTTCCAGTCTGACGAACATAGGGACCTAAAGCAGCGTGTAGATATCATTGCCAGTGATAGCACACCCATCACCCAATCGCAAAATTTAATTAGTAATCTTGAGCAAAAGTTAAACTCTTTAGAACAACAAGCGAGAAATTGCAACGTTGAAATCTGTAACGTACCTGAAAGGCGTAGCGAAAACTTATTACATCTGGTAGAATCGATCGGCAATGCTATAAAATACCCTATCGCACAGAAGGACGTTTTATCAATTCATCGAGTACAACACGCCCAATCAACCAGCTCTAAGCCGAAAAATATTATCTTAAAACTCTCGTCGCGTATTATACGCGACAGCATGCTGAGCGCATATCGCCTGAATAAAGTCCTTAAAACTGATCAAATTGGATTAACCGGCCCTTCTTCAAAAATATACCTAAACGAGCACCTGACATTAACAACTAAGCAGTTGTTTCGTAAATGCAAAGAGGTCGCTAAACTCCACAATTATAAATATGCATGGGTTAAAAACTCAACTATACTTGTACGAGAGCGTGACGGAGCTCCCTCTTTCTCTATTCGTACAGACAGTGACCTACAGAAGATTAAATCCAGCGACAATGACCTACAAACATCAACTGTTAACGTTCAGAACCAAAGCGTATAGTTACTCATATCACAATGAAGATTGGCATATTTTACAATTTATTCACAGAAATGTAATACTATTTCTTATTAATAACAATTTACTCTCGAGACTGTATTATTACAACGCAACTGTAGTATTTGTGTTATTATTAGACAAGTTGGGACTACTTCCTTCAATCGTATATCAAAACTATATTATAAATTATTCATTATGTAACATGCAATATACTATGTTAAAACCTCCACGCACACGTTTGTGTTGCTGGGTGACTGGAATTATGGTTGCAGTAATAAACATAATATCTCATTTCAAACCCTATATAGTATATTATTTACATGGCACATCTAAAATACTTTGGTTTAACACAATATACTTTTTTTCGATTTTTATTAATGATTAATAAAAACATAACTATTTATTACCAAAATTGTAGGGGTATCCGCACCAAACTGCACACACTGTTCATGAATATACTACACAAGATGTATGACGTCATTATCCTAACCGAAACCTGGTTAATACCGGAAATTAATAACAATGAATTCATTGATCAGCGCTACGTTGTGTACAGGTGTGACCGCGATCGTTCCTGCACTGGAAAGATGGACGGTGGAGGTGTGCTAATTGCAGTGCTGAGGACACTTAGATCAACCGAGATTGCCTTAGACATGCACGTGAATGCTAGGCCACTGCATAGTTACATCGAACAAGTCGCAGTGGAAATCCCTAGCGGTCAAAATCTGAAACACGTCATAGCCGCTGCCTACCTACCACCCAAGACACCAGCAGCTATTTATGAAAAACACTATGATTTACTCTACGACATCTTAAGTAAACCTAGTGTAGAATATTTTTACTTAATTGGTGATTATAACCTCCCAGAAGCAGCGTGGATTCTCCCATCTAAAAATTATTGTGCACCATTTTGTTCGGGGTCTTCGTTGGCTTGTGACTATTTAAATATTTTTATGTCCCTACTTAATGCCTCACAATTTAATAATATACCGAATATCAAAAACAAAATACTAGACCTGCTAATCACAAACAATTCGTGTAAGGTAGAACATGTACTCTCCCCATTGTTGCCGGCCGATCCTTATCATCCCCCGCTTGCTTGTAATATAAATATGGTTACAAAAGATATTCCTCTGAATAAAAAACCCATAAAAACATATAGTTTTCACAAAGCCAACTATGAGCAAATTAACCTTCAGATACAAGATACTGATTGGGCACAACTATTATCATGTGCAAGTTCTGAAGAAGCCTTATCTAGATTCTATGATAAACTGGACATTATCATAAAACTTCACACGCCTTTAACTAGTCCTAGATCCGCGATGTTCCCAGTTTGGTTCCCACACTATCTAATCAAATTATTAAAAAAAAAGCAGAAAGCCTGGGTAAAATGGAAAAAATATAAAAATATTTCCGATTGTGAAACGTTTTCGTTATGCAGAGCAAACTTTAGAGACTCTTGCAACAAATGCTTCTCCAAGTATATAGCCTCGGTTGAAGACAGTCTGCATAAAAATGTAAAACACTTTTGGACATACGTTTCTAACCGCAAAGACAAACCAAGGATACCGTCTAAGATTCAGTACCATGATACCGAATCAACTGACCCTGAAGACATCTGTAATATGTTCTCTAGCTTCTTTCACTCAGTCCACGAACCGTCGTCACTCCTATTATCTGAATGACAACCTCCTGCTGAGGACCCATCAGTAAATGACAATATCTCCAACTTATACTTTAGTGAAGACGTGGTGTTAAAAGAACTCAGCAACCTAGACCCCTCCAAGGGCCCTGGACCAGACGGTATACCTGCAACCTTTTTTAAAAACACGTCCTCTGCAATTTGCAAACCTTTAACTATAATCTACAACAAATGTATCACCGAAGGAGTATTCCCTAAAGAATGGAAGCGTGCGAACATCACACCTGTACACAAGGGGGGCTCCCGCGGCAGTGTGGAGAATTACCGACCGATTTCTATTCTCTCTACTTTGTCGAAGGTCTTCGAAAAACTCGTCCACAATAAAATTTATCCACGATTTCACCATATTATCACTCAAGAGCAACATGGCTTTGTCAAACAACGATCGACGACAACAAATATGCTACATTTTTCCAGTTACCTGTTTGATAATTTTGATGAAGGTACACAAGTGGACGCAGTATATACTGACTTTCGTAAGGCCTTCGACAAGGTGGACCACAAATTGCTGCTTGACAAACTCGCTTTTAACGGAATCCGTGGTAACCTTTTACGTTGGTTTTCCTCATACATCACTAATCGTAGTCAGGCAGTAGTTATCAATGGTTACAAGTCCAACAGCATCGAAGTAACATCTGGCGTGCCACAAGGCTCTATCCTTGGGCCTCTGCTGTTTAATATATTTATCAACGACATAAGTAAATGCTTTCACAATACACATTGCCTGTTATATGCAGATGACCTTAAAGTATTCAAGTCTTTTAAAACTATCCATGACTGTATTCTACTCCAAAAAGACCTAGATAACTTTACTGATTACTGCCGTAACAACAAACTAACATTGAACTTATCTAAATGTAACGTCATCACTTTCACTAAAAACAAGAACTTAATAAACTATACGTACACTCTATGTCATACTTCTCTGTCAAAATTAACTCGATTCGTGTTCTCGGTATTATGTTGGACTCTAAACTTTGCCTAGACCTACACGTTTCGAAAATAGTTAATAAAGCCTATCAAATGTATGGATTTATAATGCGGTCATCAATCGATTTTAAAAGAACTACATCATACCTATGTCTATTTAAATCTTTAGTGTGTTCTCAATTAGAGTACGCAGTGCCGGTGTGGAACCCTTTCTATAATATATACATTGACATGATTGAAAAAGTCCAACATAAATTTTTACGTGCCATGCACTACAGATGCCACAAGACCTACCTACCATACGACCAGTTACTTAGCAAGTACAAGCTACTGCGTCTAAGCGATCGAAGAAAATATCTTGAAGCTGTTACCCTATATAAAATAGTTAGAAACCAATTCAATTGTATTAGCCTAAGTAATCAAATTTGTTACGCAGTGCCTAGAACCTTTCATAGACGACAAGTGCGCGCAGGCAGACTGTTTGCTACAAATACGTGCCGCACTAACTCTGGTCTTCGATCGCCGATTCGCCGTATGGTTGAATCTTATAATGATAATTTTGAAGACATTGATATATTTAATTGTCCCATAAGTAAGTTTAAACAACTAGTCCACAGCTCTCTGCTGGCGGGAGGCCTCTAGGGCGATGTACATACCCCTATAGGCCACTCGTTAGTGGTTCATAATCATAGTCTCATTTTCCTCTTCATATAATATATCATATTTGTTATATCTATCTAAGCTCGAGTTATATACATCATAGTTAAATGTAATTACCTAATTAACTTTATTTAAAACACGTATCTAAATAAATAGTACTTTTTATATATTTTCCACAAGCCCCAGCGATTTTTTATTGTTATTTAATATTTTCCGCTAACCCGTGGACAACGTTGTGGGTTACATTATTGTTTATATTGTACTTTATAAATACTAGATGTAAGACCAACTAATGTAACTGTTTGTTGTTCCATTAAATAAATAAATAAATACTGGTTTATCAGACCAAATGGGTCCCTGGGACAATACTGCTCCAATAGCGACATTTGAAGCGTCGGTTGTAAGATTAAATTCCCTATTAAAATCAGGGTATTGTAGGATAGGATCATTAATTAACAACATTTTACATTTATTAAAAGAATTTACATATTCAGGACTATGAACTACTTTATTACCTTTTTTTAGACAAATGGTGAGAGGCTTTGTAATACGTGCAAAGTCTGGGATAATTTTTCGGTAGTAACCGAGAAGGCCTAAAAATTGTTTGATTTCCTTAGGGGTGTTTGGTATGGGGTACTTTTCTATGGCTGAAATTTTGTCTGGATTGGGCTTTATGCCATCTCTAGTGATCACATGCCCAAGGTAGGCGGTTTCTAGCTTCAGAAATTCTGATTTATCCATCTGAATTTTGAAGTTAGATTCCCTAAGTCTTTGAAAAACTCTCTCCAGGTTTTCCAGGTGTTCCTGTAGTGAAGAACTGAATACTATAATATCATCTAAGTAGACCAGGCAGATACTATTCTGTAGACTCAAAGAACATTGTCCATAACTCTTTGAAAAGTTGATGGAGAATTTTTTTGTCCCATAGGCATTCGAAGAAATTCAAAGTGCCCATGTTCTACGTTAAAAGCGGTTTTAGCTATATCCTGGGGATCCATTTCTAATTGATAAAATCCACTAGTTAGATCAAGAGTCGTGAAATATTGGCACTATCCTAACTTGTCCAAAACGTCAGTGATATTTGGTATGGGATATTTGTCATCTATAGCATTATCGTTTAATTTACGAAAATCAACGACAAGACGCCATTTCTGCTTTCCAGAAGCATCCATTTTCTTGGGTACAACCCAAATGGGTGAGCTCCAAGCAGAGTCAGAGGGTCTAATAATACCCTGTTGGAACAATTTAGAAATTTGGTCCCTAACTTCTTGTCTGTGAACGAAAGGATAACGATAGCTTTTGGTGTACACGGGTACCTCATCTGTTGCACGAATTCTATGTTTAATTTTGTTTGTAAAAGTTAACGGTTCCCCGTCTATATAAAATACATCTGCATAACGACTACATAATGTTAAAAGATTAGCCTTTTCCTCTTCATTAAGATGATCTGTACGAAGTCGCGACAAAACATCATTTACACGGTTTGAATTTTCAGATTGCGTGCATTTAACGTAGAATACATCTGCACAAGCGGGCTGATCTAAATAAAATATTATATCATTAGACATTGGGTTTTCTATTTCTACATAACCTCGTCCGTTTATTACTGTGGTAAGGCATTCGTGTAAAATACAACCACAGAAAGCCTGTGTATCTATTGAAACCTCGCCATCCGGGGCGTTAATCGGTATTTTAATTATTTTAGAGCTTTTGGCTGGAATAATATCCTCATATAAATTAATATTACGGGAGTTATATAACTTAATCTGATTCGTAGCGTTACGTGTTACTAATTTAAAATCTTTTAAATTTATATTGGCTTCTAGTTTGGACAATATATCTACCTAATCCTATTAATCCATCAAAATAATCGTGGAAACGATATATGAAAAGTTTAAGACTATCGCTTTCTTTAAAGCGTGGCAACGTTATAGAATGGTTACTTCTACTAACACCATGTATGTTTGTTACTTCGAAAGGGTCGTAATTAAGAGAGAAATTAGAAAATAAATTTTGTACAGCCTCGGGGCTTATAAATGACTGGTTAGCGCCAGTGTCTATTAAAAAATTTAAAAGAGGACAGGAAGTTTCTATATACGGTAATTGTCTTTGAGTTTGCAAATAAATATCTATCCTTGCTCTTTTGATATCCTGTCTTGACAAAAATCCTGGTCTTGGCCTGCATGGCTAGGACCTGGTTGTGGTTCTATCTCATGTACCACTTGATTATAACTAGTTGAATCATTATAAGTTGAATTAGTAGTATAGCTATAGTCATAAGGATCATTATAATTACACTATGCAACACCAAAAAATTCACTGGGATCCCGAATGGTAATTCGTATTGAGCATACTTAGTGTAATACAGAAAACACATTTATATTTATATATCACGTCACAAAAGAGAGATAAGAACAATCTTGATTTGTTTACTGTCTGAACTTTTAAACTCTCGCGTTGCATGTTTAATGTATAATAGAATACGGGAATTAACGCGAACACGCATTTTACGCACTCGCCGTGGTCCCAGGCAGACTGCCTGGGACCACGGCGAGTGCAACCTGCGCCGAAACGTTAGGCATTTTAAGGTAAAATGCGTGTTCGCGTTAATTCCCGTATTCTATTATACATTGTTTACTGTCTGCTTCACTTTTTTGTGGATAGTCATAAAAATATATCTTTTCTGGATACACAAGTCATCACACGTTCAGATTACTCATTAATGTCATCGGTTCAGTGTGTGATGAACATGGAGAAAGATTTCATCCAGAAATTGCAGAGTATGAGAAGCGTTATCAGGGTAGATGGGAACCAGCCATGCTTGCAGACTACTGTTGGAGCCTCCAGAGGGATACTGTGTCTACTGGTTACAAGAGGAAAGCCAATCTTTGAAAAAAACATGTTTTTTTAATGTATAATAAAAATTTAAGTCTCTCCTTTATACAATTTTTTTCAAAATCAGTAAGCCTATCACTACTAAATCTGACGTGTTGTAATAATTTTATTTATACACACCTAATAGTTTTAAGGTGATAAGTCATAATTACATACTGTAAGTCAGGTGAATTTTTTATTTTTCAAATTTGTTGCATAGTCACTATTAAAGTCACTATAACATTAATATTCGGGCTCACAGTAATACTCAGCAGAATAATAGGCATTATCAGGCGAAGCAAAGTCATTAAGATTTATCTCACGTGTCTTGAAATAATTATTAGGTGGTGGGTTACCGGATTTTCGCCAATCATGACCTGACATCATAGGTAATGCCCTAGGGGTGAAAGATTGTACACCGCTCATGGGTTTTCCACCAGCACCTTGTGGGGCGTTATTCCTAGGTTGTAATCTAAACATATTACTTAGAGGATGATAATTATTAGGCTGTGCACGGAACATTTGCTGTGTTCGTGAAGAGAAACGATTTGGTTGTTGGTTATTCATATTAAATTTAAAAGCCTGGTTTGGAGGTTGATAGGTGCGTTGTGCCATTGGGGCTGGCCAATTAGGCACGGGATGCCGTGGGATACCTTGCGTACTTATCGGTATATTGGACGGCATAGTGGGCTTAGGAACGCTATGAGACCTTGGAACATCGTTACGTTGCTGCAGGTACATAATATTTAATTCCTCCTGCACATATTCAAGAGCTTTTTCTATAGACTCTGGACGCATGCACCGTATACGCGATCCTAAAGGTTCTTTTAAACCACTTACAAAAGCCTGCATAGCTACCTTCTTATAGAGTGTACGTTTAGCTTCAATAGTTGTCTGTATAGTCTCATGTAAGGTCACATAGGTCATTATTGTACTGAATAATTTTTGACATTGATCATAAAATTCCTGAGGGGGGCCTATTACCCTGGGTAGCTAACGAGAGGTCGTTATACAAGGCAGTTTCGTCTCTCTGATCAGAAAAATTGTTGATAAGAGCTGCTCTAATGCCTGCCCAAGTTTTTGGTATACCGTTCGCATTTTTGGTGGAAGCGGCAGACCCTGTGATTTTGTTTAAAATACAATTTAATAAGCACATATTACCTAACTCACTGCCTGGCTAAGGGCTAGCGTATTGGGTAACAATTTGATCACAAATATGAATGAACCTCGTTAATACATTATGGTTACCGTCAAACTCTGGTACTAGACGTTAGGCCTTATAGATTACATCTGGATCGTACGGCATTTTTATTTCAAATAAACTACTTAAACTAGAACCTAACTCACTATTTAACTCTCTATGGCTATCTACTATGTGCCGGCGAGCCTGGCGCGATGCAGGATCCCGAGGATGAGATTTTCCGGGGCGGAAAATCTTGGAAGTGGATTAGGATAAGATAGGAAGCAACACTTGAAAGATTCAAGTGTACTTACATAAAATACAGGGTGTAACAGACGGTCTACCGAAAATAAAAAAAAAATATTCTAGACATGCTTCTGGTGCTTATGGCGTTGAAAATTTTCATCGCTTTTTTCTCGATTTTTCGTTTTTTTTTTATTTTTCTGGTATTGTTTCGTTAATACTACACAATGCAACATGAATATGAAAAAAAAACCCTCATATTACTGTTTTTCACAAAAAACAGCAATGGAATAAAACAACGTATAAATTCGCTATCAGCTGTTCGCGCGCGGCCAACGACACCGCACGGGCGGCCGGTCGCGACGGTCGACGTCACGCCGCAAGTACCTACGCGCGCTACACAGCCACGATTACGCACACAGCGTCGCACTCACTAGTGTGCATCGTTGTGGTGGCGGGCGTGGCGTAGGCACGTTTTAGGTTTTGTCTTTGATTATTTATTAGGTTATACTTACATTTTAATTGATACTATTCATAACAAGGCAGTCTTTCGAATTTGCGTACTTCGGACTCAATGAAGTAAATACTTGAATCAATACTATGGACATAATTCGCCAAATAAGTATTTACTCAAAATAGTTAGGTACCTATTTACTTATTTTTTACTTAGGTAGTATTTGTTCTGTTAAAAATGAAAATGACATACCTAATTATCCCGCTCTCCGATAAAAGGTAAAGGTAGGTAAGGTTAAACATTCATAAGATTTAAAATGTGTGATATCTAATTATAACACGTACAAATACGTACAGAACGACAAAAAATCCTTTTAACATTCTTTAGCGCAGTAAAAAATCTCAAATAAACAATTTAACATGTATGCTGAAGTATTGAAGTATCGCACAACACGGCCGTACTGACGCCGCGCGCGCGCATGCCTACAGCCTTGGCCAAAAGTATTAGACACCCCCAATAAAGTTACTACACACCTGTGCTATTTTAACAATGAATAAATTAATCGTCTGTTGAAAAGTGATCCTGGTGTCTTAAATCACTATTCAAAACAATGAGCGGTACATTTTAGTGGCATACGTTACATCTGATTCAACAATATCAAAATATTAAAATAAATAAATAAAATAAGCCTTTATTGCTGTTAATTACAGGTTAATTTCATTATCGGCAATCGTTTCAATAATTTCAACAGCTTGTCTTTCGACAAAGGCCTCCTCTAAAGATTTCCATATTTCTCTGCTCTTCGCGGCTCGCATCCACAATGGTCCAGTTATTTTTTTGAAGGCGTCTTCCCACCTTTTATACTGTCTTCCTTTGCTTCGTTTGCTTTCCCTTGGGTACCATTCTGTTATTGTTCGGGTCCATTTCTCTGGTTTCTCTCTTAACATGTGGCCTGCCCACCGCCATTTCAGGTTCTTGTAAGTAATTTCTACATTTTTGAATTTTGTTTTACTTTTTATCTCTTTTAATCTTACCCTATCTCTTCTTTTAACTCCGATTACACTTCTTTCTATTCCATTTTGACATACTTTTATCTTGTTTAGTAGTAGTTCTGTTAACGTCCAGGTCTGACAACCGTATGTTAGACATGGGAGGATGCACATATCATAAACCTTTTTCTTTTCTTTTATGTTAATTTCTCTATTTTTCATAATTTCGCTTAGTGACCAGTATCGCTTCCATGTGTTAGCTACCCTTCTGTCTATTTCTTTTTGCATGGTGTCAGATGGTGAAAGTAGTTGACCTAAGTAGATATATTCATTAACCGTTTCTATTTCACTTTTATGAATTTTAACACTGCAAATGTTTTTTGAATTTGTCATAATTTTTGTTTTGGCTGTGTTCATTGTCAAACCTGCTTTTGAACTTTCGTCTGCTAATTGTTGTAACATAATTTCTAATTTTTTTGGACATTCTGAAAACAAGACTAGGTCGTCAGCAAAACGTAGGTGACTTAAATTTTCGCCATTAATATTAATTCCTAAACTAGTCCAATCTAAGTTCCTGAAGATCGTTTCGAGGACGCATGAAAAAAGTTTAACTGAAATGGGATCACCTTGGCGCACGCCTCTGCTTATGGGAAATTCTTCGCTAGTATTTTCTAGTTTAATTTGTGCAGTGCTTTTCGAATATATGTTTTTTAAAATTCTTATATATTTTTCTTGGATACCGTGTGCTCTTAACGACTCCCATATATACACATGTTCTAAGGAATCAAATGCCTTGTTAAAGTCTACGAAGCCTAAATAATAGGTTTTGTTATATTCCGTATATTTTTGTAAAATTTGTCTTACTACATGAATATGGTCTATAGTCGAAAACCCTCTACGGAAACCAGCTTGCTCTTTAGGTTGGTTTTCGTCAAAAATATTAGTAAGTCGAGCTAAAATTATTTTTGAAAATACTTTATAAATATTTGACATTAAACTTATTGGTCTGTAATTCGCTATATCTTCTTTATCTCCTTTCTTATGCAGTAATATTATTGTTGATCTAGTCCAGTCGTTAGGTATCTCTTCTGTGGTGATAATTTCGTTAAATATTTCTGTTAATACGGGAGCAGTTGCTAGCATTGTAGTTTTTAATAATTCATTTGTCACTTGGTCAGGCCCTGGAGCTTTATCGTTCTTTTGTGTTTTAATTGCTTTTATAGTTTCTTCCATCATTATTTCTGGTACTGTTTCTGCGTCTATCCCTTTTTCTTTTGTTATATCAGCTGATGTTGGTTTATTTTTACTTTGGTATAGATTCCGGTAGTATTCAGTTGCAATTTTCAATATTTCTGGTCGTTTCCCTGTTACATGCTTCCCACATTTGTTTTTCATTTTTGTCATCCAATCCTTCTTTTGTTCTAGTTCTTTAAAAGCTCTTTTTATTCCGCCTGTTTTCATTATGTGTTTGTTAAACGTATAATTCCTTTTTTGTTTTTTGTCTTTTCTTAACTGTTCATTTATCTGTTTGCTTAATTCCGATATAGATTTACGATTGTTTTTATTTTTTTCTTGTATTAATTTCTTTCTTTCTTGGAGCATCTGTTGTGCTTGCAAGGATATAGTGTTTTTCGAGTTTGCATTTACTTTCCGTGTTTCTGTTTTTAGTAAATTTAAGAAATAATCGTATTTTTCTTGCATAGTTATTTTGTCTTTCATATTTTGTTCTATGGCTACCTTAATATTATCGAGAAGTATACTACTATCGCCTTCGCACGTAGCAGCTGTAAACTTGTTATGGAACTTTCTACCTTTCTTAACATGATTTCCATTCAGTTTTGCCCGAACCATTCTATGGTCCGTGTTAAAATTTACCGAAACATCTTTGAAAATATTGGGTTTATTTGACATTATGAAGTCGATTTCGTTGGTTTGAAGTCCGTTAGGAGAAATCCATGTCCACTTATTACTTTTTTTCTTTTTATAAAAACTATTTAATATACTTAGTTTGTTTGCTGACGCCAATGCTATTAGCCGTTCTCCATTTTTTGTTCTTTGTCCATTTCCATGTTTTCCTATAATATATTCTTCTCCTTTCTTTTGTTGACCTATTTGTCCGTTAAAGTCGCCTATAACTATGCAGTTTTTATATGAGTTTTCAATGGTGTTTTGCAAGGTATTATAGAAGTGTTCGATTTTTTCAATACCTTCTTTTTTGCCACTTTCTGTAGGAGAGTACGCTTGAATAATAGACCATGGTTCGTCTTCTCCTTTGTTTAATGGTAACATTATATTTAGTATAGCTATTCTTTCTGAAATTCCTTTAAACTCCTCTATTTTTCTTGCTAATTGCTTTTTAACTAAGAATCCGACACCATACATGCCTGGTGTCTCACCCTTATAATGCATAATGAATTTTCCATGGTCTTCTATTCCTTCGCCTAATCTTCTCATTTCACTTATTCCTATTATGTCCCAGTTGATTCCATCAAGAGCAAATTCTAATTCTTGCAGTTTTTCTGACGTTCTTAATGATCTAGTATTTAGTGTGGCTATGAATAAATCTTTTCCTTTTATTTGGGTTTTTTTGTTGTCTATCTTTAGAGGGTCTTGGTCTTTTTCCCCCACGAGGACCAATCGGGTTGGGGGAGTTTTTAGTTTATCTGTTGTTTTATTTTCTTCTTTAAGATGTTGTATTTTCCGCTTGCCGATATGTTGTTGCTATTGTTTTTTGTCTATTGGATAAGAGGAAAAGGAGTTGGATCTACCTCTCATAAGGTCGAACGCATTGGTCCTGTTAGATTTATATGATATTGTATTTTGCTGTTTTTTTGCCTGGGTATTGGTTTGTGGCGAAGTTGATTGTTCCCGTTTTCTTTTGTCTTTATTCACGACATTTTCTTTTACAATCAGTTTATCATACTTTAGATAGGCGAAGTTGCCTTTTTTTCTTTCCTCTATTACTCTTGGTTGCAATTCTTTTCTTTTTTCTAGTACTTGTTTTGAGTAATCTTCAGCCACATATAAGTTTTTGAGTTTCTTTTTATTCATCATAATTTCGATTTTCTTCAGGCGGGTCATAAACGAGAGAAGAACCGGCCTTGGGTTTTCTCCCTTCTTGGTTCCAATGCGATGTATTTTTTTCACCTCTTGTTCTACGACCTTAACTTTTAAATCATCAAAGAAAATGTTTTTCACTGTTTGCAAAAGCTCTAACTGTGATTTTTCTCCCTCTTCTATGCCGAAAATTATTATATTATTGTTTTTCTCTTCTCTTTTTAAATATTCTACCTCTTTTTCAAGTTGATCAACTTTAATTTTTAAGCTTTTATTTTCTGCTACTATAGGTTGTAATTTTTCTTCCAGTTTTTCCATTAATGTGTTTGTTTTTGCATTTCTATTTTCATTTTGTCGAAAAGAAGTTGGAATTGCTCTTCCATCGCTGACAAAACTTCTGATTGCGTATGAAAACTAAAGGTGGTAGCAATTTAGTTAGTTTTCTAAAGTGGCAACACTGAAAATCAACTTTCGTACTTGAGTGGCGTTTGACAGTTTGTTAGATTGGTGTTTCAGTAGGTCAAATAAATAAATATTCTAACCTCAACTTATTTTCGCTGGCAGATCTGAAGATATCTTCTCGTATTTTTGTACTTTAGCTGTAATTTATATTTGAACCACTTATCAGCACTCTAGTCTTCACCTTGATACGAGTTTTACACTAAATATTGGCCACTTTTTATTTATTTAAAAACCTCTTTTTGTGTATATTTTCTACCAAATAAGTTGTTATTTTTTGTAGCTGGCAATATTTTGTTTCTGGCAACACTTCTTTGTTTACTTATTTTCAACTTTTTGGTTATGTTAGATAAATAACACTATTGTACTATTTGCACTTTCACAAACTTATTTTGAGTGTTTTTAAATGATAAAGTTTATTCTTTGACGATACCTAGCCCGATATTTTAAGAAAAATTGAAATTCGGGACTTGTTGTTCACAACCGCGAAAGTTTGTTAATCGAAATTTTAACTTCACGAGAGCTTATTTCACACAAACCACATCGGGATCGTATTTGTTATTGTTTAATACGCGTATTAAACACTACTATCACACAATACTTAAGTTTTTAGTCACTTAATTTAATTTTTTCTTACAGAGCTCAGTAACGACCGTCTAACAGCTATGGCGGAAAAAAATATTATATCAAAATATTATAATTTCTTAAATCTTTGTTTTTAATGTTTTGTCATTCTGCATTTGGAAGTCTTGCCATAAAGCTAGAACGTTTGTGGTTTTGTGATAACATCAAAAACTGCTTTAAAAAACGCGTTAATGCAAAAATGGAATGCATTTTCTCCAGAGTAATTTAAGAAACTTGTACGTAATATGACGACAAATTTGCTGCAGTGATAAAATCAAAGGGTGGCCCAACAAAATATTGATGTTTTTATAGTATTCTAATGGAAATAAAGTACTTTAATTTTCATTACAATTACAATTAGTTTTATTTCTCTGCAATCTTGAAATATGCAGTAATTTATAGGGTGCCTAATACTTTTGGCCAAGGCTGTACGTAACAAAGATGGGATAGGCCAATATGGATGCTTCGTACTTTTTTCCGTGGATTATGATAGTTATGACTTATGACGAGCTAGTTTCTCGGATAAGAATATTGATGGATATTGATTGTTTATCACTATGAACATTTTTTTTATGGATAAGTTATAAAAATGTTTCGTGTTTATTTTATTAGCTTTAATTTGGTTTTATGTACTAAATATCAAAGTATTCATACCTAATAATAAATCAATAATTTTTGTAATGTTATTCGGTATTTGAATAAAACTACAATGCAAAGAGTAACAATTGTCACAAGTAAAACTAGTAACTCGTCGCAGTCATAGGTCAAAGTTTGTCATCATTTTATTGAATCTACGTAAATTGTAATACACTCGCTGGGTACCTAACTCGTCACTGAGTCGGAAGCGCGCGTGCCTGCGCGGGGTGGCGGCGGCGGCGGCGGCGAGGGCACGAGGTGGCGCGTGCGCCTGCGCGGTGCGGTTCGTCGGCTCTCTTTGATTGCGGACATTATATTTGAAATTTGTATGATTGATGCAGTTCGTGCTTTTCGCTCGCGGAAGACGGATGTTACCTAAATTTCGGTTTCGTGTTAGTCGTGTCGTGAATGAACTGTTGTCAGTTGTTAATTGTTACTGTTTAAGTTTTGTGTTGTTAGTGTTTTTATTGTTATTTTTTTGTTATTATTATTATTGTTGTTGTTACTATTGTTATTTTGTGGCGAAATGCACTTCAGTGCGCGTGAGTACGCAGAAATGCTGATGTGGTGCGTTGAAGCACGTGGTAACGCACAGCGTGCTCTGAACCTGTACGTTCAGAGACACCCAAACGCTCGCCATCTCGCGGAAAGTCGCATGATTACCCGGGCGTACCAACGCGTATTGGATAATCAGCCGATTGTCCCGCAGCAGGAAGGTGCCGGAAGAATGTTGCGTCCACGTGCGGTGGAAAATGTTTTGGAAGCCGTGCACCAGAATCCGCGTTTAGATACACGCACGTAATTGAGGTAAGTGAGTGTTCATAACAATTTGCTATGATCAGCACCTGATGTTATTTATTTATTCATTTGGGAATTATTTTTCAATCTCGCGTACGTCTAAGTAGGCACGCAGGGGTTTTTTATTTTATGATTTTTTACGAATGGGCGGCTCTCTTTGATAGTTTCAGCAGTACGCTCGCGGAAAACGAAAGCTCTTCTCCGGTTTAGTTATGTCGTGTTCATCGTGTCGTGTGTGAACTGTTGTTTATTATTACTTGTTAATGTTTCGGTTTTGTGTCGTTAGTGTTTTTATCGTTATTAGTTTTGTTGCTCTTATTCTCGAAGTGCAGTTGTGTTAGTGAATAGGTACCTACGAAGAATTGTTGATGTGTTATGGTGAAGCTCGTGGAAGTGCACGGCGTGCTCTGCATCTGTACGTCCCGAATCAAAACTCTCGCCATACACCAGATAATCGCATGTTCATTGATATTCATAACAATTTGTTTAAGCACTTTCTTGTTATTGGTTACTTTTTGCTAGTGTAAGCTAGCCTCTTTATGCCTCCAGGTGGTGGAGATAAATGATAGACGGATATGTTAATAATATTGAAATATATTTCTCCACAGTTAATACAACGTCCTACTTGGCTAGAGGCGACTGGCTAACTGCCGCTCGCGTCGCGTCATTACATTATTACGATTCTGCGAATTGTTAACGTAGTATAACCCCCAACACTATACCCCCCCCCCTTTTTTTGAAATAAATTAAAAATAACGTACACAAGCAACAAAAAAAAAATATCAAAACGTAGTTTTTTTTTTTTTTAAATAAGAAAAACAAACACTTTTTTTTATTCGTATCCCTAATCTATACGTATACGTATACGTAAGTAATTACTTATACATTAAGTTCCAAATACAGAAATCATATCTAAAATATAATTTACCAAATGGCTTTACACAATCCAAATAGGTAGGTACTTACATTCTACATAATATAACAACACTGTTTATATCTTTTAATTAACTTGGTTCAATACAATTTTACTGTAATTGGCTTTCATTTAACTAAAACATGATTAAGTTAATTATATTTATGTTAAATGAATACATTTGTTTGCTGTTGCCCAATTACACTGCAGCAGACACTTAGTACCTCATTTGTGTTATTTACTGTAACATGGATTGAAATAACCAATTAAGAAAATTGTAAAACTTTTACTAAGACTACACAAAAGTTATTTTCAAAACCTTATAATTAGCGTATCTATTACCTTATAGTATTTGCCACGCAGTGGGGGACGTACTCTTCGGGGAAACAATTTCAGAGGTGGAAATGGAGCTAGGCGACCAGAAACCCTCGAAATTATTAAGAAAAATGCGAGATCTCGCTAGGAATAAGCTGCCGGATGAAACCCTCAAAATGATGTGGATTGGACACTTACCAACTTCAGTAAGAGCAGTATTAGCGGCCACGGAGATAACAGAGCTAGAGAAGCTGGCGACATTAGCAGATAAGATCATGGAGACAACTAGACCCATTGAAGTAGCGGCAGTTGCGGTACAGAACACCAGCGACGGAAGTCGTGACCTGGCAGCCGAACTGAAGCAATTACGTCTGGAAGTGGTGCAGCTACAAGGCAGGCAGCCATGGTGCAATAATGGCAGAGGGGGCTACCGTACGCGATCAAACTCGAATCGTAGACAGGCTGCACCGATTAAACGACGCACCAGCAGTGACCCTGACTGGTTATGTTTTTATCATTATAGGTACGGTCATCGTGCTTCTTCATGCATCGAGCCGTGCGCCTAGAAGAAAACTCAGGGAGCTTCGGGAAACTGAACACAGTACAGGCAACGGCGGACACCTGCACTGTGGCACCATCACTCCACCTATGTATTCAAGATAAGTCTAGTGGTTTAAGGTACCTTATAGATACAGGAGCAAACGTCTCGGTATTCCAGTTAGTCATAGAATGCGTGCAAGTATACAATGTAATGACTATAAGCTTTATGCAGCGAACGGGACGGCTATTAAGACATTGGCAAGAGGCTGCAAGACATTGGCATTGAACTTAGGACTAGTAATCCTTCTACAATTATTGATAGTAAAAATTATTACGTTAGTTTGTCATTCAATTTGCTCGCTACTATGTTACATACTTGGTAGCACGTAGATCTGATGAGTTTTCAGATTTTAACGATTTTGTGGCAAAATGAGAGACTAAGTTTAATTTCAAATTAGTTAATCAATGTTGTGCTAATGGACGCGAATATGTGTTGTATATTAATTTGGATTATTTTGTTTCTTAAGGAACATCATATCTTTTTAAAATCCCTAGTACACTACAACAAAATGTTTTTTTTTTAGCATTAACAGAGAAAGTCGGTACAATGATAAATTGTGCTAAATTATCTAAGTGTATTCGGGCGAAGTAATCTTAACTACAATAAATTTAAAAAAAAACATTACTTCTATCCGCGCTTTGTAATTAAGAGTAATCCATTTGAATTGTGGTATATAATATTAAAAACAAAAATCCTGTAATAAAATATCTAAAGATTTTTGTCCGCCTGTATACAATAAAATCATTAAAACTAATTTTGATAAAATTCGTACAAAGGTATTCTGGCAGGGTATGTACCCAATGGCTAAAAAGTAGAACACAAAATGCGAATATGAAGCCATAAGAAATGTCATTGTATCTAAATGAGGTTGATTTTCTGGAGTCGAGACTAGACTTACCAAATTAATAAAATGGAACAAAAAAGTTTCATGTTAATACTGATAACGGTAACGTGAGGTTGAAGTCAGTGTCAATAAAGCCTCAAAATTTTGACAGTCCTAAAAATCTGATGATTCTAAAACTATGGAAACTAAATCCAGTAGTCAAAAGCTGGATGGTTCAGAAATAGTTGAATCAAAATCAGACGTTTCGAAATCAGATAGTTTGAAATCTGATGTATTGGTTTCTTCTCGTAAAAATCGCAAGTTATTATAGTAACATACTATAGCACAATGTTAATGATAAAGCCATTCAAAAAATATTTATCAATATTGTCAGTTCAGAAGTGATAAGCTTAAGGGTTGTCCCCCTGTATCCTTATAGGAAATGAGCTGATGTTTTAATATGTGTATTGAAGGAATTGGTTGCAATGTTCCTAATTCATTAAATGAAATTTGTCTTCGATGACACGTCGGTGGCGAAAATTATACTCAAAAAAACCTTTATAACATTTATTAAGCTATTCCTCAAAAAATATATGTTACAGTTAACAATATGTGTTCGGCACCGCGGCCGGGTAGAAGTGAAGTTCCCAATGAGTGACATTATATAAAATTAACAAACGCCTTCTCTTAGAAAGTTAGCAAATTACGATTAGAGCGAAATACTTAAAAACTTAAAATTTAGAAAGGCGTTGTAAGCCTAAACATATTCCCCCCCGTTGAAAGGCATTTTCAACTGTCGTTTAATTCTTCAGCCGATGGTAATGGACAGAGACGCACCAAAGGTCTTCGAACGCAACCTCTAGTGGTAGTGACCTCAGCAACTCGCGCGATTCCATCTGGTCCCTTGAACAAGCGGCTAACTCGTCCGAGACGCCAGCTGAGCGGTGGCACGAAGTCCTCCTGAAGCAGCACCAAATCGCCTACATTGAGCTTGGCAGTATTGGTCCTCCACTTGGTTCTTTGCTGCAGTTCAGCGATATATTCTTTTTGCCACCTCTGCCAGAAATCCTGACGGATCTTCTCGACGCGTGCGTATCTGGCTAGTGTACCCTCCTTGCAGTCATGCAGAACAGGGGTTGGCATCGCCGTCAGCGGTCTTCCAATAAGAAAGTGCCCTGGGGAGAGGGAGAGAAGGTCGTTAGGTGAGGAAGATAAAGGATACAAGGGACGACTGCTTAAAATAGCCTCCACTTGTGCAAATAACGTAGTGATTTCCTCAAACGTCAAGTGACTGTTTCCCATGACGCGTTTGATATGATATTTAGCTGACTTTATGCCCGCCTCCCAAATACCACCAAAGTGCGGGGCATACGATGGTGTGAATATGAATTTAATACCTTCTTGACTAGCAAACATGGATAGAGGCTCGGCTGTCGATTTTAAAAATGTCCCTATTTCTTTAGCGGCTGCTACAAAATTTCGACCATTGTCGCAAAATATTTCCGCTGGCTTACCCCGGCGCGAGATAAATCGTCTCAAACTCATTATAAACGCATCCTTAGACAACTCACCTACAGCTTCGAGATGCACGCACTTATAACGAAAACAAACAAACAATGCTAAGTAACATTTAGATAAACGACTACCTCGTCCTTTGCGTTCTAGAATATAGAACGGGCCGGCGAAGTCTAAACCTGCGGTTACGAAAGGAAAATCCGGTGTAATTCTTTGTGTTGGAAGATCACCCATCTTAGGATACAAAGTTTGTCCTCGGACACGCCTACAGCGCACACAATTGCTTACTACGCGCCTGGCTAAATGCCTACCATTTATCGGCCACACGACTTCACGTACAATGGCTAGTAACAGCTGTGGGCCCGCGTGTAAGTTACGTATATGTTCATTCATAAAGAATAATTTAGTTAACTGGTGAGATGAGTGAAGCAATATGGGGTGTTTCTTTTCATAAGAATAGTTGGATGAATTTATACGTCCACCCACTCTAATTAAATTATTGTCAAGAAAAGGCGATAACGATAAAATTTTACATCTCGAACTCAGTGCCTTTTGTTTACTAAGTAGGTCATACTCGAGCGGAAAGGTTTCGCGCTGCGAGATAACACACAATGCATTGAATGACTCGCATAACTCGTCAACGGATAAACAACCTATGCGCTTGCTATGAATGTTTTTGATATTGTTAATAAATCTTAGTACATACGCAAATATTTTCCTTAACTTGTTAAAATTTGAATAATTACTAAAATTTATAATACTTTCGTATACAATCGCTGAGTTTGACTTAGTTTCAGGTAAGTATTCTACTTGAATATTTTGGTTTAAAGTTGGCCATTTAGAGTCATGCTCTAGCAGAAAACTGGGTGCAGACCACCACTTTGACATGGAAGCCAACTGTCCGGGATCCACCCCACGGGAGATCAAGTCGGCCGGATTGTCTGCGGTGGGAACGTAACGCCAACTCGGGGCGTGAGTTAATTCGCGAATCTCGCGTACTCTGTTAGCTACAAATACCTTTAATCGTTTTAAATCGCTATTTATCCATGCTATAACGGTACTAGAATCGCACCAATGAACGATACGCGTAGGTTTGAATCTAAGGGAGTCAACAGCAGCCTTAGTTAAGCTAGCAGCGAGTAACGCAGCGCATAATTCGAGCCGAGGTATGGTTGTCGATTTTATCGGTGCAACTCTCGACTTAGCACATAAGAGCTTGACGCTTACGTCACCGTTATCAGCTGTCGACCTCAGGTAGACACACGCGCCGTACGCACTTAGAGATGCATCACTAAAGGTATGAATTTCTATAGCTTTAGGTGAGTTACATAACACTAACCGAGGCACTTGTATTTTTTGTAAACAAGGTATATTATTTGAATACCGTTCCCACATTTTTTGTACATCGGGTGGTACCGCGTCATCCCAATCTAAATTTTGTTGCCATAATTTCTGTATCAATATTTTAGGAATTATTGTCACGGGACTGAGAAGCCCTAAAGGATCAAAGATTTTAAAGGAGTTAGACATTATATGACGTTTAGTTATTTTGTCGGTAGTAGTAAAATCCTTCGTGGGAAAAAATAAACAATCAGTTTTAGGCATCCAACCCAAACCGAGAGTGTTTGACGATTCGCTTATTGTTAAATTATCTTGTGTGTTTATGACGGAATCATTAAACAAGTTAGGTAAATTACTTTTATATTTTCGTAAATTGAAACAACCGGATAGTAATGTTTTAGATACTTCTTGTTGTATGTAACGCAATTCGTTTATATCGTCTGAACCTGTAATTAAATCATCGACGTACATATCGTGTTGAATTATTGTTCTTATAAGTTCATCGTTATGCTCCTCCCCCAATTGGTTTATACAGCGTGTGCTCAAGTAGCTCGCACAGGCTGTGCCGTAAGTGAGCGTGTTCAACTGCAGTGTCTGAATAGGTTGGGACTCATCTTCCCTCCACAGAATAAGTTGTAACTTACGGTCATCTTCGGAGACTCGTACCTGACGATACATTTTTTCTATGTCCCCAGTAAGTAGATACTTGTACGTTCGCGATCTTATTAAAATGGAAAACAAAGAATCCTGCACATTCGGACCTACCATTAGTATGTCATTAAGTGAAAATCCGGAGGAAGTCGGAGCAGAACCATCGAACACGACACGCAGTTTCGTGGATTCACTGTCCTCCTTGAACACTGCGTGATGACACAGAAAATAGGAATTATTGGGATTTTTTATAGGTGAAACTGAGAGATGTTTCAAATCCGCATATTCATTAATAAATTTTGAATATTCAATTTTAAGATTGTTATTTCGTTTAAACCTTTTTTCCAGGTTTAAGAAACGCCTTTGTGCAAGACTGTACGAATTTCCTAAGCAGTCAGGAGTATCACACAACGGCAATTTCACACGAAACCTACCCGTATCCAATCTAATTGTGTTATTTAAAAAGTGCTTTTCGCAAATCTCGTCTGTTTCATTTAAAACAGGTTTGTTTGAGTTTGGAATGCTCTCCAGTTCCCAAAAAATAGGTAACATCTTATTGATATCACTCCGTTGGATATTCTGACAGGAAAGTGTTGAATGATTGCACTGTACATGAGTGCAATTGGTTTGATGCGTATTTTGAGTTTGTATAGGCCCCGAAATCAACCAACCTAATTTGGAATCGATTAATTTTGGACTATTAGGACCGAGAGACCTTTGTTGATTCCCTAGTATGTCCCAGAAGACGTCAGCACCGATCAACACATCAATGGGTGCCGGCTGGTGGAAGTCAGGGTCGGCTAATTGACATTTGTCAGGTAAGTACAACCTTTGTTTATTAATTGGCACTTTAGGAATATGACCTGTTAATTCGTCAAGAACAAAACAGGACACTATTTTTTTAAATGAACTATATAATGACTTTAGATGTACATTACATTTTTCTACAATATGATTAGAACAATTATTGCCTATACCAATGACCTTTAACATGTCAATAGGTATAGATTTTAATGATAACTTTTCTTTCAGCGATTTTGTAATAAAAGAGGACTGGCTACCACAATCCAGCAATGCACGGACCTGTTCGGTTTGTTTTGTTACAGGATTTATAACTTCGATGATTGCAGTGGACAAAAGAACCTGTGAGTATCCTTGTTTGGTAAACCCAACTACGGTTTCAGGTTCTGTAAATTCAAAATTATTTGTCGTTTGATTTTCAGAATGCAGTAAACTGTTATGGCGTGCTTTACAACTACGGCACGGACCCCTAGTACATTTGGAAGCTGGATGACCTTGTCGCAGACAGTTAGAACATAGTTTGTACTGTTCTACATCCGCCCACCTATCCTTAACAGATTTGTTTTAAAAAGAAATGCAATCATAAATTCGATGGTTTTCACCACAAATAATGCACATAAAATGTGATAATTTTTCTTTAGTAGTAACTGCATAAGACTTAAATTGTTGAACCTGATCCGACCTTTTGTGATAGTTATTATTTCTTATTTGTTGTGAGTTTCGGGACGTTGCCGGGTGAATCTTAGAATTATCACCTTTGCTGCGATTTAACGCTCCTAAGACATCAGCTCGGTCGATTAAAAATTTATAAAATTGATCTAAAGTAAGAGACTCGGTAAGTGAATTTCGAAATTCCTCCCACTTTGTTAAAGTTTGTGTATCTAATTTTTTGGACAGCATAAAAATTACTAGAACATCCCACTTGTCCGTCGGTTGCCCGAGATTGGCTAGAGCACGTAAGTTTTTCGTCACGTGATCCACCAAATAACGCAATGACTTTTCAGAATCACGGGCAACTAATTGCACATTGAATAAAGAATCAAGATGATAATCGGTGAGCAAGCGTGTGTTATTATATCGCTCACAGAGCAATCTCCAAGCTGTAGGGTAGTTTGCCGCGGAAATTTCTAAGTTACAAATCACTCGGGCGGCTTCGCCTTCCAAATACGAAACGAGATAATGATATTTATGTATAGGCGATATACGATTATTATTGTGTATTAAACTTTCGTAGGTATCGCGGAACCCTAACCAGCGGAAATACGTCCCGTCAAATTTCGAGATTTGTATCTTTGGTAATTGAAACCCAATACAACTGCTCTCGTCCTCATGACGAAGCGTATTTTGAGACCTATTCGAGTTACTGCATTTTTCTAACAAGGTTTTAGCCTTGGCAATTGTATTGAATAGTTCTACTTCGATCTTTTCGCGTTCATCGAGCTCGCCGTCTAAATCATCGAAATTTAGAGCCTCTATTTCACTTTGCAATAAATCGAAATTGACTGACAATTTCTCAATTCGTGTAACTCGAAGTGATAATTCAGACAATTCGACGGTAGTCAAAGAATCCTTTTGGCTTACGTTGTTTAAATAATTTTTGTGTTTAGTAAGTTGGCCTTTAATTGATGACCGTTTCCTAATTAACTGATTCAACTTTGCCTGTAAATCTTTACCTTCTCCTTCGCTTGAAGACATTGCAAATTAAACTTATAAAAACAATGCAAGCCAAAATATATCTAAAAATACGTACTATGCCAATAAACAAGAATATTATCGCTGATGCGCACCGGTAACAGCCAGTAGATTCATTATATTATAATGTTACCTAAACGCGGGTAGAATTAACACGTTGCGCACCACGACAAGATTCAATCGGCGAACAAATTTATGAAATTCTCATTTATTGTTTGAAAATATTGCTAAATATAACTATATCTAGTAAGTTATTGTATCTAATTACGCAAACTTTATCAATATAAACTTTTATGAGCGATTTTAAATATAAAACGAACGTTTTAAATCAGTTTTCTCTCAGTAAATCACTTGTAATATTACTTATTTTACAAAAGTGAAGGCTATTTGCGGAATTAGACGAGAATTTGGATATTCGTTAAGGAAAATATGAAGGAAGGGCACTCATCTTTTGTCAGACGCTGATCCACGATGTGATGCTTTGGCTGCTCCACTGCTTCGATCGTCAACGCCAGGCTCCTTGT